>NC_057836.1:32800000-34050000 GCF_910594005.1 Cervus elaphus | reverse complement strand
TGACAATGTAGGAGATGCAGATTCAACCTCTGGGCAGGAAGATCCCCTGGAGAAGGAAATGGCAACCCACTCCAGTATTCTTGCCTGAAAAATCCCAGGGACCTTGAGGAGCCTGGTGGGCTATAGTCCATGGTGTTGCAAAGAGTCGGACACAACTTAGTGACTAAACAGCAGAAGGATGACTGATTTTCTTTCATTTTCTTTTTTCTGCCTTTTTTTTTTTTTTTTAAGAAAACATAAGGATCTACCTGAAGTATGAGTTGATTTGGAAATTTTGACAGTACAGAACAGTGCCCCCCTTTTCGTGTTTGTTACCAGAAAAATAACAAGAAGTGTTTTTAAAAAATAACAGGAAGTGTTTGTTGTTTAAAAAAGCATCTAATAAAGTTTGAAACTATTCCAATTTCTAATTGATAGAAGAAGAACTGGCAACTCCTCCGCTAGATGGCATCATTCTTCCAGGAGTGACGAGGCAGAGCATCCTGGACTTGGCACACAAGTGGGTGGGTACCTTTGGCATGAACCCCTTTTATAAAAGCATGAAATAAAAAGGAATCAGAATAAGTCCAGCTTAGTGTTGAAATAATATCCTGTAGTTCCAACTAACATTATCTTATCTTTAAATCATAACTTGAGTGAAAAAAACTCTTTTAGAAGGACTGTCTTGGCAAGACTGTCAAATAAGTACTGTTTATAGGGAAGGGCAGGCAGAAACCAGTTTAGCAAGTTGTCCTACTAAAGAAGTATTCTAGTACTAAACTCAAGCTTTATGCCAGGTGTCTCCTATCAATTCACCTGGTTTATCCTCCGTGTACTTTCTTTTCGCCAGCCTTTTAAAATCTAAACACTCAAGTAAATGTAAAGTTGTTTTCAGTAGCCCTTCTGATTCACATGACACAGACAAGTCTGTTAAACCATTCGGTATTGGAAATGACTTCGCATATTCAAGATGAATATTGAATGAGTTGGTTAATCTGGCAAAGATTCTTGGATGGGACTTTTGACCCATGTGTTGAAATGGTCTCCAGGGGACAAGAAAAGGCTTTGAACGTACTGTGGTCAAACAGTGTTAATAGGACAAATGTTTAGAAATACACATATCTAGGAGAGTACAGTTTCTTTGGAAAAGGCTTTGGAAGTAGAGAAAATGTGCTATAAATAATTCTACAAAACCCTGAAGTAGACAAGACCCAACTGCCACATGCTGGCTGGCACATTGGGCATGACATTTACAAACTGTTGGTATAATTTCAAACAGCTTGCCCTGTCCTAAATATGTTTGCAATTGGAAAGATGTATTTTCCAAGCTCAGTAATTTTTGTTTCATTAAAGAGAAAAATCAACCAAGTACAGAAGGTTTGATGACAAGTTGCAAGTGGAAATGCTTTCCCACACTAATGATTTGCTCGCATGAAAAATAGGTTATTATGGAGGAAGTTTTTTCTTGACTCCTTAGCTATAATTTATTTTTAAAACTGTGAGACATACACGCCAAGAGGCATGTGGGGGGTTACCAGTATTTGCCAGACAGGGGGAAATTGTCCAAAGATAAAGGAGGGTGAGGAGAGGAAAAACAATTCTGTTTATTTACAGGAGATTATTTTTTTTTTTCTTTTCCAGAACACAGAACTCAGCTTTAACTTGGCTGATTTTCTGGAGTTTATTCATTTATTTATTTACTTACCTTTGTATGACTTAATTGCAGTTGCAGACTGAGATACATTGAAACTTACAAAAAGCCAAATTTCTATGGCAGGCATATTTTTTTCTTATCTTTCCGAATATACTCATAGCATGAAGCAGTCTTCTTCTAATGCTTTAAATCTTGCCAAGGGCTGTGATTTCCATTTGTATCTGTTGTGGACTTGTACATTAAAAAAAAAATGCTCTCTTCTTACTTGAAGTATCCATGCTTTGCTGCCCTTAATTCAAATAGCCTCTTGACCAGCTTTTTTTTTTTTTCAGCTTTAACTACTAACAAAGAATGAGAATTAAACAGATTAAAGAATGAGTATGAAACAGTTAGTTTAAACACAGCTTAAAAGCATCAGGTGTTTTTTTTTTCCCACTTCCTATCCTTGAGCAGATGTTCAAATAACTCAGAGGAAGTTGATGAAAGGGTATACCAATAATTCTGTGATGAAACTCAACTTAAAATGGCATCAGAGAAAAAGAAGAGGATTACTGCTGTAAAGTCAACTGAATCAGTGAAATTAGGGGAAAAAAAACACCAAGTGTAATTTCTCAAATATGCTATCTATGTATGTTTTAAAATAATGAAGTATTTCAAATATTTAAACTCAGCCCCTGGTTCTACTCTGTAAAAGACACGGTAGGAAGAGGACTAGAGTTGGAGTCAGTCAGATCAGACCTGAGTTCAAATCCAATTTCTGCCATTTCCTAGCTGTGAGGTCTCAGGGGTGTCATTCAATGTCCTTGAACCTTAATTTTCTCATCTGTAGAATAGGGTGATAGTACCCACCTTAAAAATTAGAGAACGTGGTGTGTAACTGATGCTCACTAAATAGTGGCTCTAATTACTAATATTAGATAATAATGTACTTTGTATGATAAAGAAGGTTTGGAACACACATTAAGTAACACTGGAGTGTATCAGCTTGTGAAACTTTGGCCATGATAACAAACAAAAGGCAGAAAAGAAAGCAAGTGTTAGAATATACCGTATACTTTATCATGCTCATCTTATATTTTATATTCTGGTCATCTCATTTAGAGATGCTGTGACCTTGGAGTAGGTTGCTTAGCATCTTGGTGTGTTTCCCAAAAGATGATGTCACTCTTTGCAGCTTTTCTTCTAAACATGATTATGACATTGTTTCAGTTCAGTCAGAAGGTAAAGTAGAAAGGTCTGTACCTCAGGGCATTTTTTGCATGTCTTTTTCCTTAAATGTATATATATATGTATGTGTATATATATAAAATCTATTTTTTAATTGAAGGATAATTGCTTTACAGAATTTTGCTGTTTTTTTCTGCCAAATAACATGAATCAGCACTAGGTATACATCTGTCCCCTCCCTCTTGAATTATATTTGTTTTTATTTCTATTCCAAACAGGGTGAATTTAAGGTATCCGAGAGATACCTCACCATGGATGACTTGACCACAGCTGTGGAGGAGAACCGGGTGAGGGAGATGTTTGGTTCAGGTACCGCCTGTGTGGTTTGCCCTGTTTCGACTATACTGTACAAGGGTGAGGTAAGACATTGTTTCTTCACTTCCTGTCATTTTCAAACATTTGCCTATAACTTAACTCTTTGGATACATACATGGACAAAATGCTAGTTGGCCTCAGGATGCAAAGGAGTTTTTAAAGAACTTGATATTCTGTTAACTGAGGCAGTTGTCTTTATGAACCTGTGTTAGCAAATGACTTATTCATCTTTCCAGTGGTTTTCTGAAAGCTCCAACAGTTTCATCCTTGGTTATCATGCCTGCCTTAAGTATGCTAATAGGCTTACACTCATCTAGCATCTCGCTAAGGAAGGTCTTCTTGTTGTTGTTTAGTCGCTAAGTTGGGTCTGACTCTGCTACCCCATGGGCTGTAGCCTGCCAAGCTCCTCTGTCCATGGGATTCTCCAGGCAAGAATACTGGAGTGGGTTGCCATATCCTTCTCCAGGGAATCTTCCCAGACTAGGTGTCAAACATGAGTCTCCTGCATGAGCAGGTTCATCTCTACCACTGGGTCACCAGGGAAGCCACAGGGGAGGATTTACAAGTAGTCGCTTTCAGTCTCTGGTTTCCAAAAGTACTTCCTAACTGCTGGAGGAGGAATAGCAAATTGTTAAGGAAAACTCGTTTGAATGATGAGTGAGTTTTTTCATCCTCATCATCATCGTTAATTAAACCACTTCGTAAAAAATTTTCATTTGGTAAACATGATGCATTTACTTCCAGAAGCCTTTAGTTGGAAGACATTTTCTCCTATTAAATTAATCTTGTTTATATATGCTGTATTTCCATTTCTTGTCAGTGTTTTTGTTGTTGTTGTTGTTTTTTCTTTCTTCTTTATAACAACATAGCTCCGTCCTCATCTAACTTCATAATTCAGAGGCATAGGTGCATTGTTTTTATAATATAATTGGCTTAAATTATTCATAATAGTAAATGCAAATTCTATTGGTTTTTAAATTCAACATTATAATTATGTTTCCTCAACTGGGTGAACTGATTTTTTTTCTGCTGATTTAAATGGTGGTTGCTTCATTGCTTGGGATTTTCAAAAACTTGACATAATTGCGTGAACAGATAGATGATTTCAAGGGAAAAGGATTATTCTATTATATATGGATACTTGTACTGGTTATAAAGCTACTGTTTCACATTTTACTGTGGTAATAACTAGATAATATATTATTGGTCTACACTTAAATGAACTAAAGTTGTCATTAGGTCAGTTTTTTTTTTTTTAGTACATGTTTCTTTTAATATTTATTTATTTACTTGGCTGTATGGGGTCTTTGCGGCATCATGCAGGCTCTTTCCTTGCGGCATACAGAGTCTCTCTAGTTGTGACACACACGCTTAGTTGCTCCACAGCATATGAGATCTTGGTTCCATGACCAGGGATCGAACCCATTTCCCCTGCCCTGCAAGGTGGATTCTTGGTCACTGGACCATCAGGGATGTCCGTGGGTCAGATTTTTAAAGTCCAGTTGTTAGTTCATCTCTGCTGCTGCTGCTAAGTCGCTTCAGTCATGTCCGACTCTGTGCGACCCCATAGATGGCAGCCCACCAGGCTCCCCTGTCCCTGGGATTCTCCAGGCAAGAACACTGGAGTGGGTTGCCATTTCCTTCTCCAAGGCATGAAAGTGAAAAGTGAAAGTGAAGTCGCTCAGTCGTGTCTGACTCTTAGAGACCCCATGGACTGCAACCCACCAGGCTCCTCCATCCATGGGATTTTCCAGGCAAGAGTACTGGAGTGGGGTGCCGTTGCCTTCTCCGTACTTCATCTCTAGAAGTAAGTTTATAAAGTTTAACACATTTTGTGGTCTTGTTTTAGGGGAGCAATCAGAGCCAAAAGGCATATCTAATTATCTTGTTATCCTAAAGAGTATAATAAGAAAAGTAGGAGTATAGACTGTCTACTAAAATCAAACTATCAAAAGCCTGAGCCCAGCAAGGCATGAGTAGGCATGACTCGAAATACAGATTAGGGTCATAAAATCTCTTTGCCCTGACTTTAGCCATCTGTGCAACTTTGTGGAATTTGTGGCCCTTGGAAGCTTGGCTTAGAACCGACAGATTTAGCAACCTCTTTTGTGAAGACATAGACTTGTTTGCATTTATGTTACTGATGGACTTCCCTGGTGGTCTCGTGGTTAAGGCTCCATGCTTCCACTGCAGGGGGCACAGGTTTGATCCCTGGTCAGGGAACTAAGATCCTGTATGCCGTACAACAAGGCCAGAAGACAAACAACAACAACAAAAGCAACTTATGTCCCTGAAATGGCTTGCTTTAATTCGTGGCAGCATATCTTTTGAGTTCTCATTCCCTGCCAAAAGGGTTAGATGTGGAGGCTAATATCTCACCTTTGTAGATTCTCAGGATGCTGGAGGAAGTAGGGTTCTTTAAGTTTAGCCACTGTTCTAGGTACCCCTGGCTTCTCATTGGTCCTTCAGATCAACCTGGAGATTGGCATATAAACCATTGTGCCCTGAAATCAGCTGGTAGGAGATGAACAACCTAGCATTGACTAGATTGTGTTTATTCAAATTAAGAATAAGAATATTTGGCATAGAAGTTAGCATATGTAACAAGGTTATCATAGTGCCATTCCCTATTTTGGTAAAATTGCTTAGTTACTTACTTGTTGTCGCTGTTACATGAATATCCTCTAATTAGTTCATGTCTGGTTTTCTTTTATAGACTATACACATTCCAACTATGGAGAATGGTCCTAAGCTTGCAAGCCGCATCTTAGAAAAACTGACTGATATTCAGGTAAGAGTATTTATTTTTAATATGTTATTTATTTATTTCAAAGCCTAGAACCAGATCTTACCTCTGTGGAGAGAAGAGAGTAAGTACTGTCATTTGAGGTCAACAAACTAAATTTAAGGAAGATGTTCCTGATAGTATGTGTGGGCATGAGAAAAGTGGAAATGAGAAAAAAGATGCATATTAAAAAAAAAGAGGAAGGAAGGAAAGAAGGGGGAAAAAGATACACACACACACACATATACATACACAGTCAGAGAGTCAGAGACTCAATTACTTAACATTAAAAAATAAATATATTCAGTAAATTTTGATAACACTTAAAAATCTCATTGAAAAGTGTAACATACTTTTATAAAAGAAAAAAAATCTTTAAAGTGGAAGAAAGCACAGAAAAAACAATATTACCTGTGATTCCACCAAGGATAAAAGCACTGTTAATTTTTGATATCTTGATTTTCAATATTTTGTAAGCATTTATATATTTTTAGATAGATGTTTTTCTAACAATGGGATCACATATAATTTTGTTAACCTGCTTTTTTAAATTAATAAATCATTTGCTTTTTGATATCAGTAAATTTTAAAATTTCATGTATAAAGTTTAATTGAACTCCACTATGTTGCTAACGAAAAATTTTTAAAGAAATCTTATTGTTGAACATTTATGTTGTTGGAAATTCTTTCACTGTTATGAACAGTGTATTTTTAATTTTTTTCTTTAGGATAAATTCCTGAAATTGTAATTATCATGTCAAAGAGCATGCACACCTGTTTTTTAGTACTGCTAACTTTGTTTTGTCTTTATTTTTCTGAGAAATAATCTACAGTAATATCATCAGGCAGTTAAGCCTCTTTCTAGGTAGGCAGATAATATACTCGGTAAACCTGGCTCACCTGTAAAAGATATTTTTTCAAAATTTGGGGAGCCTAGATGCCATCATTGCCAGTTGGTGAAAAGTGAGCCGAGATTCAGATTGAAATGTAAAGTGAAGTTTAATTTTGGGTGACATCAAATGGTGTGGGGTCTTAAAAACTAAGCAAATAATTAAAGTTGATTGGGAAAGCAACAGGTCCCCACAGAGCAATTGAAGACTTTGGATAAAATAGGTTATTTTTTGAAGACTTAGCAACTTTTGTGCAAAATTTATAACAATAAAAGAAAGATTGTGGGTTTTGAATTTATGAGTTGTCTTACTTCTACTCTTCAATAGAAGTTGTCTATAGGAATTTTCTATAACCTTAAAGGAATATCTTAATATTAGAGGACTTAAAACTTAGAGTTGTTTTCTACTTTTTAATGTAAAAACAGTCAAAAGTAATTTGAAGAAATTTAATAAAACTTTTCAGGTATTTCTCTTTTAGTGAGTCTTTTTTTAAATTGATGTATGGTTGATTCATGATGCTTCAGGTGTATAGCAAAGTGATTCTGCTTTGTATATATATCAGTTCAGTTCAATTCAGTCACTAAGTCATGTCTGACTCTTTGTGACCCCATGGACCGCAGCATGCCAGGCCTCCCTATCAATCACCAACTCCTGGAGTTTACCCAAACTCAAGTCTGTTGAGTTGGTGATGCCATCCAACCATCTCATCCTCTGTCGTCCCCTTTTCCTCTCGCCTTCAATCTTTCCCAGCATCAGGGTCTTTTCCAATGAGTCAGTTCTTCGCATCAGGTGGCCAAAGTATTGGAGCTTCACCTTCAATGTCAGACCTTCCAATGAACACTCAGGACTGATCTCCTTTAGGATGGACTGGTTAGATCTCCTTGCAGTCCAAGGGACTCTCAAAAGTCTTCTCCAACACCACACTTCAAAAAACATCAATTCTTCAGTGCTCAGCTTTCTTTATAGTCCAACCCTCATATCCATACATGACTACTGGAAAAACCATAGCCTTGACAAGACGGACCTTTGTTGGCAAAGTAATGTCTCTGCTTTTTAATATGCTGTCTAGGTTGGTCATAACTTTTCTTCCAAGGAGCAAGCGTCTTTTAATTTCATGGCTGCAGTCACCGTCTGCAGTGGTTTTGGAGCCCCCCAAAATTAAGTCTGCCACTATTTCCACCATTTCCCCATCTATTTCCCATGAAGTGATGGGACCAGATGCCATGATCTTAGTTTTCTGAATGTTGAGCTTTCAGTTCAGTTCAGTTCAGTCTCTCAGTCGTGTCCGACTCTTTGTGACCCCATGAATCGCAGCATGCCAGGCCTCCCTGTCCATCATCAACTCCTGGAGTTTATTCAAACTCATGTCCATCAAGTCGGTGATGCCATCCAGCCATCTCATCCTCTGTCGCCCCCTTCTCCTCCTGCCCCTAATCCCTCCCAGCATCAGGGTCTTTTCCAATGACTCAACTCTTCGCATGAGGTGGCCAAAGTATTGGAGTTTCAGCTTCAGCATCAGTCCCTCCAATGAACACCCAGGACTGATCTCCTTTAGGATGGACTGGTTGGATCTCCTTGCAGGCCAAGGGACTCTCAAGAGTCTTCTCCAACACCGCACTTCAAAAACATCAATTTTTCAGCGCTCAGCTTTCTTCACAGTCCAACTCTCACATCCATACATGACCACTGGAAAAACCATGGCCTTGACTGGATGGACCTTTGTTGGCAAAGTAGTGTCTCTGCTTTTTAATATGCTGTCTAAGTTGGTCATAACTTTCCTTCCAAGGAGTAAGTGTCTTTTAATTTCATGGCTGCAGTCACCATCTGCAGTGATTTTGGAGCCCAAAAAAATAAAGTCTGACACTGTTTCCACTGTTTCCCCATCTATTTCCCATGAAGTGATGGGACCAGATGCCATGATCTTAGTTTTCTGAATGTTGAGCTTTAAGCCAACTTTTTCACTCTCCTCTTTCACTTTCATCAAGAGGCGCTTTCGTTCTTCACTTTCTGCCATAAGGGTGGTGTCATCTGCATATCTGAGGTTCTTGATATTTCTTCCGGCATTCTTGATTCCAGCTTGTGCTTCATCCAGCCTGGCATTTCTCATGATGTATTCTGCATATAAGTTAAATAAGCATGGTAACAATATACAGCTTTGATGTACTCCTTTTCCTATTTGGAACCAGTCTGTTTTTCCATGTCCAGTTCTAACAGTTCTAACTGTTCCTGACCTGCATACAGGTTTCTCAAGAGGCAGATCAGGTGGTCTGGTATTCCCATCTCTTTCAGAATTTTCCACAGTTTGTGGTGATCCACACAGTCAAAGGCTTTGGCATAGTCAATAAAGCAGAAATAGATGTCTTTCTCAAATTGTTTTTTTTCTAATTTAGGTTATTATAGTGGAAGTGAAAGTGTTAGTCACTCAGTCATATGATTGTTTGTGATTCTATGGACTGTAGTTCACCAGTCTTCTTTGTCCATGGAATTCTCCAGGCATGAATACTGGAATGGGTAGCCATTTCCTACTCCAGGGGATCTTCCTGACCCCGGAATCGAACCCAGGTCTCCTGCATTGCAGGCAGATTCTTTACCATCTGAGCCAATAGGGAAGCCCCCAGGTTATTATAAGATATTGAGTACATTAGTAGTTGCTTATGCTATACCGTGGGTCCTTGTTGTTTATCAGTTTTATATATAGTGGTGTGTATTAATGTTAATCCCAAATTCCTAGTGTTTCCAACCCTCTGCTAGAATAGTTTTATATTTTTGTTTTTTAGAGTTATCTGAGTAAATCTGATGAAGGTAGATAAGTTATTAGTGTTTGCTCAAGTAAAAAGCATAAATTGAACAAAAAAATATATAATTGAGTTGTGAAAGCCTTTATCCAAAACAGAACTTAAAAGATTTTTAAGAGGGGAAGAAGTGTGGCTACAGTGATAAGGAAAGATTACTTTGGAGAATTTTCTTGAACAAATTGTACAGAAGAGCACGTTTCAGTCTATAGCAGTTAACACACAAAATAGATTCCAGTACTACCACTTAGAAATGATATGAAATAAGAAAATTTAAACTAATTGGATTTGGTTGTAAAGTGTTAGAAGAAAAAGTCAAAAAGGCCGAGGGAAAATTAAATTCTATTAAATATGAATCAGAAGAAAAAGCTAAGTAGCGGTGTTCAGCCAGCATTATCATGAAGCTTTGGAAGGCAAAAGCAGAAATGAGTATCATCTCCATTGAGATGGTGACTACATATATGCCCCAAAACCCTAAGGTATGAATAAAAGAAGTCCAGAGGCAACTTTGGGACAAGATGGGAAGCCATTGCAAAAGGTCTCAGAAAGAGCATTTTTATTTATTTATTTATTGGAGGATAATTGCTTTACAAAGTTGTGTTGGTTTCTGCCATACAACAATGCATATCAGCCATGTTTGTGTGTGTGTGTGTGGTGTGTGTGTGTGTGTGTATCCCCTCACTCTTGTTACTCCCTCCAACCCCAGCCCTCTAAGTCACCACAGAGGACTGGGCTGGACTCCCTGTTGTTGCTCAGTTGCTAAGTTGTGTCCAACGCTTTGCAACTCCATGAACTGCAGCATGCCAGGCTTCCCTGTCCTTTGTTATCTCCCGGAGTTTGCTCAGACTCATGTCCATTGAGTCAGTGATGCCATCCAACCATCTCATCCTCTGTCATAGCCTCCTCCTGCCCTCAGTCTTTCCCAGCGTCAAGGTCTTTTCCGATGAGTCAGCTCTTCTCATCAGGTGGCCAAAGCACTAGAGCTTCAGCTTCAGCATCAGTCAATCCTAAAGGGAACCCTGAATATTCACCGGAAGGACTCCCTCTGTAGCAACTTCCCACTAACTGTCCATTTTACCCTTGGTAGTGTATCTATGTCAAATCTTTATGTTGGAGTATAACCAATTAACAATATTGCGATAGTTTCAGGTGGATTGCAGAGAGACACAACCATACTTGTATCCATTTTCCTCCAAACGCAGTCCCTTCCAGACTGCCACATAAAATTGAGCAGAGTTCCCTGTGAGAAAGAGCATGTTTAGAAGTAAGATTGCAGAAGGCAGGAATGTAGGTGACAGAAGTGAATGGTTTTGATTCATTCATTCAACAATTATATTGAACACACACTGTATGCCAGAGGCTGGTCCAGATGCCCGGGAATAGAGTAGTGGAGAAAGTGACCAGGAAATTGGAGAAGTCAGAGCAAACTGATATAGCAGGACATTTTTATTCTATTTAAATTTGAGACCATATCAAAAGGTTTAAAAATAAAAGCTAATATGAAGTAGAAAAGGAGGAGAAATAGAATATTTTTCTCTTACTTGTATGTATTCTCTTTATAACTTGGCTAAGAAGTTAGTAATTTCTCTTTTTACCTTAGGTGGTAAAGTATAATGGTAATAACACTAAAAAACTAATGATGAGTTCAAGAGCTCTGTACTGAACAAAGAAACAAAGGGGTGCAAGCATGCATTTGATCAGTCATGTCCAACTCTTTGCGACCCCATGGACTATAGCCTGACAGGCCCCTCTGTCCATGGAGTTGTCCAGGCAAGAATACTGGAGTGGATTGCCATGCCCTCCTCCAGGGGATCTTCCTGACCCAGGGATCGAATCTTTGTCTCTTGCTTTTCCTGGCAGGCAAATTCTTTACCGCTTGAGCCACCTGGGAAGCCCAGGAATACATGAGATTCTGAATTAAACCACAAACCAAGCACCAAATCTGCTCCAAATTGTTAAGTAACTCAGGACCATCCCTTTGGAATCTAAGACCACCTCTTTCTTCTTCAATTATTTTGTGCCTGTGGGCATAAACCTACAGTTTCAGAATTATTTTCTTACAAGATGGCAAATTGATGCTGTCAGCCAAGCTACTAAATTGTCTGTTTCTCTCCAAGAAAAATAATTTAAGTAATTACTGAGGAAAAAGCATAGAATTGCACCATGTTTTACATTTGATTTCTTTGACTTACATGGAAACATGACGTTTCCTCCCAAGTTCTCTGAAATTGAAAAGGAGCGTCAGTAGCAACCAAAGAATCCTCAAGATTCTTGCCAGTTCTTTCTCTGGGGGGAGAATTCCTTCTTAACCACAGATCTGATTTTCATTTAACTTGTATATTTCTGTACATCAGCAAGAATCTCTGAGCTGAGTGCTCATCCCATTTGGCTAATTAGACATATAGTTCCCTGGGTCTTAATGCTCTTCAAATTACCTCTTGGGGGGAAACTTTTCAAATGACAAGGTTTTAGAGTTTTCCCCTTTTTTCTTTTCCAATTTTTTTAATCAGTGAATGCAGGCTGATTTTGTGATTTTTTTTTTTTTCAGTATTTATTTGAATGTGTTGGGTCTTAGTTGTGGCATGTGGGATCTTCATTGCCATTCGGGATCTTTCATTGCACATGGACTGTCTAGTTCTAGCCTGTGGGCTTAGTTGCTCCTTGGCATGTAGGATCTTAGTTCCCTGACCAAGGATTGAACCATTGTGTGGATTGTTAACCACAGGACCAACGGGGAAGTCCCTTCCTCTTCTTTTTTTTTTTTTAATAATGTTACAAAAAACCAAAAAAAGCACTTCTGTGTTCATACTTAACCAGACTTGAACTTGGAGAACATCACCATGCTGACCATATCCCTCGCTCTCCCATTGCTCTTTGCTGTTCCTGTTACCATCATATCAGCTTCTGCCATCTGGGGGTCTCTGTCCTCCAGTATGCTCTGCTCTATTTTCGTCCTTCCTGCCTTCCTGTATCTTCTACAGTTTGCCTGTTTGATAAGATGTTGGTTGTTTCTTCAAGATGCATCTCCTTGAAGAATCTTTTAAATCTCTGGAATAACATCCCCTTTCCTCAGTACAAACATATATTCACCCACTTAACTGCTGCTTCTTCCCCATTTTCCATAGCCTCTGGATGATCACGTAGGACTTTTAAAGTCTTTTCTGATTAGTCACACACTTACCTTTGTTCCATGGTTGTTTGAGTGTGGGTGTTATTTTATTCTCTTTTTGTAATTCCAATATTCTCACAGCATCTGTGCCATAGTACATACTTAGTAATGTTTCTTTCTTTTTTTTAATTTTTTTACCCTGACTCCTGCTAATATTTTCTTTTTGTATTATATTCTTCCATTTAAAAAATTAATTTGTTAATTAAATTTTTTAAATTAATTCATTTTTGGCTGTGATGGTGCTTCACTGTGCCATGGGGGCTTCCTCCGGTTGTGGTACATGCAGGCTCCTATTCTGTGATAAACCATAATGGAAAAGAATATGGAAACATATATATGTATATATTTACACATATATATGTGCTGTGCAATGCTTAGTTGTTCACTTGTGTCCAACTCTTTGCGACCCCATGGACTGTAGCCTGCCAGGCTCCTCTGTCCGTGGGATTTTCCAGACAAGAATACTGGAGTTGGTTGCCATGCCCTCCTCCAGAGGATCTTCACAACCCAAGGATTGAACCCAGGTCTCCAGCATTGCAGGCAGATACTTTATCTTCTGAGCCACCCGGGAAGCCCAAGAATACTGGAGTGGGTAGCCTATTCCTTCTCTCGGGGAACTTCCTGACCCAGGAATCAAACGAGGGTCTTCTACATTGCAAGTGGATTCTTTACCAGCTGAGCTACCGGGGAAGCCTATATACATAGGCCCTTCCGATGAATATATATATACCCATATATATATATATATAGGAAGGGCTGAGGCTAAAGCTGAAGCTCCAGTACTTGGGCTTCCTGATGCAAAGAACCAACTCACTGGAAAAGACTGTAAGAAGGGGGCGACAGGATGAGATGGTCGGATGGCATCACCAGGTCAATGGACATGAGTTTGAGCAAACTCCAGGAGATAGTGAAGGACAGGGAAACCTGGAGTGCTGCAGCCCATGGGGGTAGCGAAGAGTAGAACATGACTTAGCAACTGAACAACAGCATGTATATATAGACATGTATATGTGTGTATATATATGCACACATATGTATATATAGACATGTATATGTGTGTATATATATGCACATGTGTATATATAGACATGTATATGTGTGTATATATACACATATGTATATATAGACATGTATATGTATATATATGCACACATGTATATATGTATGCATATGCATGTATGAATCACTTTATATAGCAGAACTTAACATTACATTGTAAATCAACTATACTTCAATAAAAGAAAATTTTAAAAACAGAGTTTGCTAGAGCCTTAGTGTCCTTAAATGAGAAGCTGGACTTAAAAGTTTATTGCTCTTCACACTTGATTTTTTAAGCCTTAGAACTTTCTGCAAAAGAGACCTTTCCTGGAATCCCAGTATATGAAACCAATAGAAGTGGAACTACTCTGAAGTGAAATCCAGAACTATACTTATTTGGCTCATTCTCTGCAGACTAGACAATTTGTAATGTTCTTTCCAATTCAGGAATTCTAATGTTTTGTATTCATTTCAACTGAAGTTATATTAGTACTAAAGAAGCGATTCAAGCGAAAATGGTACATGATCTGAGAAACTAAATACAGAATAGCAGTGAAAAGGCATATGTAAGGAACCTATACCAGCTATAAATTTGAGCTCAACTATAATTATAAAATCTATGATTCTTCCCAGGTATTTGACTGGTTCCTTATACATAGTCTTATTTTCAATATGGACCTGCTTTTAATGTACAAAACAGAAGTGAACCTTTTGTTCAACGTTGGTTATATCATTAAGTTTATTTATAAGCTGTTCCTGTGCTGTTAGCTTTAACACTGAAACATGTTTTCTTGCTTTTCTTGTAGTACGGAAGAGAAGAGAGCGACTGGACAATCACAGTAGCCTGAATGGAAAAGAATAGGATATCATTTGGGTGCGCTTGGGACAGACTGTTGCATTTGAATTATGAGAAATGTCTTTGGCTACCTGATTTTAGTTGTGCATCATGTTGTTCGTATTATCTGTGTTACCAGGGCGATTGTTTCCTCATGCCAGAGAAGATGAATCACAATCATCCAATGGTAGTTTCTAAATTTGCTCCTAGAAGCTTTCCTTACCTTCTCTAGAGAGTTGATTATGGAAGCCATCTAAGTGTAGAATTTTCCTCCATAATCTTAGAGCCTCCCTTAGGGCTTCACTCAGATTTTTAAAAAATCTTTATTCTTTAGCATAAGTTATGTCCTGCTTCTCAACCAGTGAGTGTCTTTGTGTTTGAAAGCTGATCTGAGTACATTTCACAGGTACCATTTCCCGGGCCACATCTCCATCCTCAGAAAAGTGTGTTGTTGTTGTTGTTGTTTATAAATCAAGACTTAGAGAAACTGGATTTCTTTCCCGGTCCCCTAAGTCCATCTTAGGGAGAATCTCTCCTCCTTCCTGACATCACAGTCTGCACCAGGCTCCACTGGTAGTCTACAAGACCACCCCTGCTGTCTCCACACTGTGTTGTAATTCGTGGGCTGGCTTCACTACAGGACTGAGGGTCTTGTGCCTTATAGATCTTTGCATCCCCCAGCCTGGCCCATAGTAAGGAATGAATGAACATTTAGCTTCTATAGAAGTGTACCTTCTTTGTTTCTATATTATGAAACCTCTTTATTAGAATTTGTGATTGGTTCTGATTTTATCTATATTTACCTCATGTCTCTTTAGCTTCCATGGACTGCCAAGTCATCAGAGATACTCTGATTGTAGTTTGTTGGAGGAATGATTTCTTATTTGAAGACTGTCTTGGAATTAAAGTAATAGTTCTAGAAAGATGGTGATATCATACCAACCAAATGGAAATGACGTGTTATATGTTAAATACATAAATGTTTAAGTGTTAAATACAAAATAAATCATATTTAGTTTTTTGGTAGAAAGAGAGGAATATACTGTGGATTTTATACTCTGGTTTTATAGGTGCTCTTTCCTGTTGAGGGGATTAGATAAGCACATGGTTAGGGTATAGGGAGAGTGATTATAGATGATATTTTCCTTGTTCGGGAGCCGTGAGTTAAAATTGTAGTATCCTGGTTTATCTAGGGGAAAGTCAAATCTTGATAGAAAACATTTACCCTTGGAAGGTCAACTCTCAGACATTTTATTTTGGTTTCCTTCAGTCCTAATAACTTTCATCTTGCTGATCATATTTCATTCTCTTTTCAGAGCAAGGAAAAAAATTCTAAAAGTTTGACGTGCTGGAAAAATTTCCTTAAGGCATTTAGCAGCACATAGCAAATGGGGCTTTGATTCTTTTCCAAGACTTTTGGCCATAGGGTCTTTTTAGATAGGAATGGTAAAATGAAAATGAGGAAAGTAGAAGATGAAAAGGAATGGTAAAAATATCTTTTTTAGGGGGCTCTTAATTGGCAATCTGAAGTCTTGGGAGAGTCTGTTCTTTTCAGGTCTGACATGCTTTAACTGTCCTTCTTGCACGTCGTTCACCAAGTAGCATTCTAAGGCTATGCGTTTGCCTTTGCTAAACCTTGTGGCCTCGCTTTCAATGTTGCAGTCTAGAAATGACCTAAGGTAATTCTAACCTGTCAAGTAGCACATAATAATCACACTCAACATTCCTATGAGAAATGGAAGTCATTTGTTTGCCACAAATACATTTTATACTTTGCATCTCTAAATTTAGTATGGCTAGACATGTTCCTCGTAAAAGTTGGGAACAATATGTCTTGACATTATGTCTGTGTGATTTCTTTCATCAGACCTTAAGAGCATTTTAAGCCCTTAAAAACCAGACTTCATGAAGACAAAGGATATACATTTAAAGGAACCAAGTCTCCTAAAACAGCGAACACAATCTGCCATTCTCATTTAAGTAATAAGACAGGAAATTGACCTTGACACTAACTTGTTAAATAGATTTAAAAGGAACATCTGCACATCTTTTTTTCCTTGTGCACTGTTTGTTTAATTGCAGTGGATTAATACAGCAAGAGTGACGCATTATAACTAGGCAATTATCCATTCTTCAAGACTTAGTTATCGTAACGCTAATTGATCATTTAAGGCATAAGATAGTCTAGCATTAGGAACATGTGAGGCTAATCTGCTCAAAAAGATCAACAAATTAATATTGTTGCTGATATTTGCATAATTGGCTGCAATTATTTAATGTTTAATTGGGTTGATCAAATGAGATTCAGCAATTCACATGTGCATGATTATAAACAGAACTGGTGGCACTTAAAATGATAATGATTAACTTATTTTGCATGTTCTCTTCCTTCCATTTTTTTTCCCCCATTTTTACATTTCAGATCGAGTTCATCAGCCTTTTTCAAAACAAAATCAGTAGAAACCAAGATCTTAAAACAAAGTGTTCAGGCATTAGAAGTGACCTGAACATTTCCTAAAGCTGTTTGCTTTTAGGAATTTCTCTGTTGCAGTCATTTATCAAGGAGTCAGCTCACAATACACCAAAAGATGGGTCCATTTCAGGGACAGGTACTGTGCTTCCCAGAACTTGCAGGAATGAATACACTCATAATAAAACCTTTACTTCCAAAAGTACAGAGGAAAAATAAAAGGGAAAAAGGAATAAATGCCTGGGAAACATTGTTCGAGAATCTCTTTTTTTTTTCCTACCTAGTAAACCCTCTTTATTCTTTTCTTAAAAGGTTGTCACTAGGGAGAAAAAAAAAAAGATCTGCAGTAGCTACAAGAAATTGCAGTGTCACGCTGATTATATGACTTGGCAGTGTTAGCCTTCTGAAGATCTGAGTGACTTACGTTATATACCCTGGATGAGAACTCTTCATCATATCAGTTTTGTTGCTTGATACAGTTGTACCCAAACAAGTGGTCTCAGTTCAGTTCAGATCAGTCACTCAGTCGTGTCCGACTCTTTGTGACCCCATGAACTGCAGTACACCAGGCCTCCCTGTCCATCACCAGCTGCTGGAACTTGCCCAGACTCACGTCCATCGAGTCAGTGATGCCATCCAACCATCTCATCCTCTGTCATCCCCTTCTCCTCCTGCCTTCAATTTTTCCCAGCATCTGGGTCTTTTCTGATGAGTCAGTTCTTCGCATCAGGTGGCCAAAGTATTAGAGTCTGGCATTCCTCAAATCAGAACACTTTGGGGCATTTGTTCAGTTTCTCTGTCATGTCCGACTCTCTGTGACCCCATGGACTGCAGCATGTGAGACTCCTCTGTCCTCTGCTATCTCCCAGAGTTTGCTCTGATTCATGTCCATTGAGTTGGTGATGCTATCTATCTAACCGTGTCATCCTCTGCTGCCCCCTTCTCCTATTACCTTCAATTTTTCCCAGCACCAGGGTTTTTTCTGAGTCAGCTCTTCCCATTGGGTGCCCACTTGAAGGCAATTAATGAATATATCTTGGTCAAAAGAATTGTAGGAACCTTTTATTAAAGCTGCAGTTTCAGCTCTGTTTTAGGGAGTTGGTGCTATAAAATCAGTTGCTGACATAAGCTTATTTATTTTCCCCATTCCCACACAATCACTGTATTCTTTTTCCTTAAAAAGTTCCTTTTTAAAATTATATGTTCAGTTTACCCTTATGATTGGGAAAATAATATTTTAAGCAGAAAACAATGTTTGTTTACTTTCAGTGAGTGATAGTTTTTATAATATTGAGAGCAATAAATATTCGTGGGGTGCACTAAAGCTTAGACAGGGGTTAGAGAAACGTTGGGCTTCCCTGATAGTTCAGCTGGTAAAGAATCCATCTGCAATGCACGAGACCCTGGTTCAATTCCTGGGTCGGGAAGATCCCCTGGAGAAGGGATAGGCTCCCCACTCTAGTATTCTTGGGCTTCCCTGGTGGCTCAGATGGCAAAGAATCTGCCTGCAATGAGGGAGACCTGGGTTCAGTCCTTGGGTTGGGAAGATCCCTGGAGGAGAGCATGGCAACTCACTTCATTATTCTTGCCTGGAGCATCCCCATGGACAGAAGAGCCTGGGGGCCTGTAGTCTATAGGGTCCAAAGAGTCAGATCTGGCTGAGCGACTAAGCACAGTACACAGCCCAGAGAAACATTATAAGGAGGATCCCTGATATTCCTGGAATGTGGGTTTCTTCTGTGAGAGTGTGATAACTAAGTTGTAAATAGTAATCCTGGCAAGTAATTTTAGTAGATGTAACACCTATCCGGCTTCCCTGGTGGCTGAGCAGTAAAGAATCCTGCTAGTGCAGGAGACACTGGTTTGATCCTTGGATTGGCAAGATCCTTGATACAGGAGAAGGAAATGTCAGCCCACTCCAGTATTCTTGCCTGGGAAATCCCATGGACAGAGGAGCCTGGCGGGCTACAGTCCATGGAGTCACAAAGAACTGGACATGACTTAGTGACTAAACAACAACAACACCTAACATTTTGTTTTGCCACAGGTAGAATTTGTTCAGGTGTCTGTTTTCTGAATACCTCCCCACAAAAGGAGTCACTCTTTCAATAAGCTTAACGTATTGACTGATAAAGATCACAAAAGCTTATAGTTAATTTGATGATGAGTTCATTTGGCGATTAACGTGCCTAACAACTCACAGTAGGGATTAGAAAATAAGTAGTATATAGACATTACCCTCATGGCATTTGTACTCTCCTATTTAAAGTTTTGGGTATAAAAGTAGTATTTATTAATAATACAGTTAGATAATGAAGCAAAGGCCAGAGCACATCTGTTATCAAGAAATCACAATGAACATTTTCATCTCATTTTTAGAAGAAATATGTCCTATTTTTCCATTCCTTTCTTTCCTCTCATGGGAAACTGCATAGTAGATTAGTACTTAGCAGGAGGTAGGAATTACCTCCTGGTTTACTGCTTACTGGGCTCTCTAGGTGACTCAAGAATCTGCCAAGAGTTCGATCCTTGGGTGGAAGATCCCCTGGAGTAGGAAATGGCAACCCACTCCAATATTCTTGCCTGGAAAATTCCACAGACAGAGAAGCCTGATGGGCTAGAATCTATGAGGTCTCAAAGAGTCGGATGAGACCAAGCACACACACAATTCTGCATACTGCATATTGGTATAATTGTTGTACCAACTTGGTATATTTATTAACTGCATTCCTTTGGAGCAATGTTAAGCTGTTGTGGTACATCTAACAAAAGAACACTTCAAAGTACAGCATCCTTGCTTAAACTCAAAGTCAGGTATTATTGAAATAAACAAAATGTTTCTAGAGTGAGTTTTTCTGGAAAATGTCAATTATGAATCAAACTGTTTAGACTTAGCTTGAAAATGATGGATTACAGCTACTCGGAAAATAGCAGGTGGAGGACTTAACACAACAGTTTTTCACAGCTTGAGGTTTTAAAAGAAAGACCATTTAAAATATTGCAAGGAGATTTTTTTACTTTTAAAAAAATCATTGCCAGAAAGCTGTTTTAAAAACACAAAGGTAGGGAATTCCCTGGCTGTCCAGTGGTTTGAGCTTGGTGCAGTGAACTGCAGGGGCTGGAGTTTGGTCCCTGGTTGGGAAGCTAAGATCCTGAAAGTTGTACAGACAAAAAAGAAAAAAAATTTAAAAATGTAAGAAGAAAGTGATTTATTTTCCATCTTCAGCATACGTACCAGATATTCATCTGAGGATATGATAATGAAGAGTTTGGAGTAAATAATTCAGATACATGTAAATATATTTGCTTTAGTGAATGATAAAGGCATGAAGTTGTCTTAGCAAATGAGTCTGCTGGATTCAAGTATTGATGTTTCAGGTAAGTAAGTATAGTTTTCATACCACAGTAGGCCCAATTAATAAGGTCTAAAACTTGAGTTACATCATGTTTACCTATGGAATCCACTGTTGGGATGGTAAAAATTGTGAACTGTGATATGACAATGAATTTAAACGTATTTTCACTGACAGATTTCTCCTCACGCTCACTATTGCAATGGCTAGATTCCTTGTTACACATCACTGAATGGAGACAACTTTAGTTAGAGATATTAGAGGAAGAAAGATTGTAGAGAAAGAAAGGAAAATCTCAAACTTGGGTCTGTGCTGTCCAAAACAGCTTTTATTTCTTGTGCCAGCCATAGGGATCTCCAGCTTTCAATATAGGTGCCAAGTACAAGCATTGCCAGCTAGGAGATAACTAGATATAGTGGTCAGCTTATCAGATACTAGAATTTTGCCATGACCTTGAGGTCATGTTACATGGGAATCTAACATTCATGTTCCATGGGAACCACTTCGAATTACTACCAATTTGGTTAAGAGTTCATAATTGCATATCTATAAGATCTATTATGTCTTTTCTTCAACTGTTTTAAGATTTGTGAATCATCTTGAGACAAATAAGCAGCAAGGAGTAAATCATGACTTCTTTTTCCGCTTGGGAATACTATTTGCCACCATCCCCCCTTTCCTTGGTGAAGGTTAACTGACTTGGAAAATAGTTGAATATTATCATTTTGTTTTTAACTAAATTGTACAACATGCCGTGATGTCCTCAAGCTAATTTCATAGTGGTTGTTAAAGTCATTCTCAGGGTCGAGAAAGGATTACAAATACCTGCCTCAATTTCTACTTCATTGCTAAGTTTTTGAAGAGTGTTAGTATTCTCTCAAGAGTATGGCTGTGAGTAGATTTTGAATGAAGTCTTTAAGATAAGCTGCTAATTTGTATGCATTCATAAATTATGCAGATGATCCCCTATTGATGAATAAGAATAAATGACCCCACGAATTGCTCAATCAGCCTACACACAGAACCTAACTCCCTATTCTGAAGAATTTGTGCTTGCTTGGTGGCTGAGAGAAAATCGGAGTGTGAGGAAGTAGTGTTTTGTTTTGGGTTTTTTTTTGTGAACATAGTTTTAAAAATCAGCGTTTATGGATAGAAATGGGAGAATACCAGCTTAACGATGGAATTTTTAGAACTTGTTCTCTTGCATCTGATTGTAATGAAAAAGCCCCCACCATTGCTTGTCTCAAAATTTTCCAGTTATGTAGTGATTCTTGAAATTCTCTTTAAGAATAATCAAATAGAAAGAAATACTTTGTAAATAAGGCTTGGCTCTTAGGAATAATTATTTAAAGGTCATGTTTAAAGGATTTAAGCTCACTAAAAGTGTAACAATGGTAATGTGGAAGATATGGTGGGTAAAGGAAACTACCTCATTCTTCAAAGGTTTTGTCGAAGCACAGTTAAGCATTCTAAAATGGCTTTGTTACACATGAACCATCTGGTGTGAAAGAACTATATTTGTAATGTCTAAAGGACTTGGAGTAATTGTATTTTGCTGGCAATAGTCACATTCTTTATTGTTTGCAGGTTCCTCATCAAATCTTTAATTATACACTGTTTTTGTCAACAATAAAGCAATTTCAAGGATTCCTGTTTGCATAGTCTCTTGAAATCGGCATTATTGAGTGCACAAAATAATCATGCTTAGTTACTGTTTTATAGTGTTCCAAGGTTTTTGGTCATGATGTAAATGTAGTATGATGTTTTTAAACCAAAATGACATTGAGAAAGAAGGGATTGAGCACATTCCCCTGGATAGAGTCTAGATTGTCTCATATTTTCAAACATGTGGATTAAAAAATACAAGGGGCATTTAAGAATTGTCCTTTCCCCTGGGTATGGCTCCATCTTTAGCTAAATTTACCTTTGTTTTTGCATTTTGAACATAAGGGGAATGAATTGCTTCTTCCCATTCACTGTCATAATGAATCTCTCACTGATAAAACAACACATGCCCTAAAGCACACAATATAAAGTGAAAGGCATTCGATTAAAACTTAGAGAATGTCAACAATGTGTCCTTCTTGTCAAACAATGATGTGTATAATTGCCCTCATATGCACATATCTTTGAGAGAATAAAGCCAATGCAGTATCTTTGAGGGTCACATATTCATTTTCTTGTGATTCATCCCAGCAATTGCAAGTGCAGCAAAACTTAAGGTTTCTCACAGAGTACTGTAAACTGAACTTAAAAGTGTCAAAGTCCTCAGTGACCCTCTTCTCCTGACCCTGTCAACCTGTGAAAATATTGTCCTTTATCACAATCTTTATCAAGAAGTTACATGCAGAGTTTGAAAGGTCCAGGTGAAGGTTATTAGTCAAGTTCTCTGACAGTGTCAGTGCTCAAATCCCACAAGGGTGACAAAGATAGACCTGTCACTCCTAAGGGTGATGACATACATTCGCTGGAGCTTATATGATTTATCAGATGCGACAGCAGTCTCCTTCAGGGTACAAAGTGTCTCTTCTACATTGGTTTACTAACAGAAGAAAAAAAAAATTAGGGGAGAATTTTCAGCCTTTGTCATTATTTTTCTGTTATACTGATTCAGTTTGATCTTAAGCATATTTTTTGAATCAAGAATTGATTCCACATATAAGACCTTTCATAGTTGCTTGACAACATATCTTCAGATGAAATATTCTATTATAGCCTGACTTTACTTAAAATAGTGACAACTTAGGATCACATTCCTGCAACCAAAAAGCCCACAGAGAAGATATAGACTCTTCTGTGTATGTTTGTTTTCTAACTATGTCTGTAGGCAGAAAGGATAGTGTTGATTGAAACCATGGTTCATTCTCTTCAAAGGTCTTCATTCATCACTAAGGATTTTTGAAAAATCTATGAGATTCACTTACAGAAACACTTTAGAGTTTCGGGATTCAGGTTGACTGTATCCTGAATGCAATATATCTATTTTTAAACAGAACTGGTTAAAAAGAGATTAAGCTGCATTTGTTTTCAAAGATAGTTACAATAATCTAGTAAACATTTCTCATCAATATCCATGATAATGGTACACAGTGGGAGAAGGGGATGACAGAGGATGAGATGCTTGGATGGCATCACTGACTTGATGGACATGAGTTTGAGCAAGCTCCGAGAGTTGGTGAAGGACAGGGAAGCATGGCGTGCTGCAGTCCATGGGGTCTCAAACAGTTGGGCACAACAGAGTGGCTGAACTGATACATTACACACAGGGCTTCCCAGGTGGTTCAGTGGTAAAGAATGTCCAATGCAGGAGTCACTGGTGAGACTGGTTCCATCCCTGGGTCAGGAATATTCCCTGGAGAAGAGAATGTAATCCACTCCAGTATTCTTGTCTGGGAGATCCCATGGACAGAGGTCCCTGGCAGGCTACAGTCCAGGGGGTTTGCAAAGAGCTGGACACGACTTAGCATGCATGCATTATCTATAAGTACCATATAGGTGCTAAGTATATTAGTTCTGTTTCTCTGTAGAACCCTGACTAGTACAATAACAAACAATATTCTTAACACTCTTCTGCTTCCCTCTTCTAGAGAAGAAAATTATGTACTATTCAGTAAATCCCCTACATATGAACCTTCAAGTTGCAATCTTTCAAAGATGTGAATGTGTGTTCCATCACCATCAGGGTCAGGGGTGGGTGAAGTTACCAGTTGCTCTCCATCTCCTATTGCTGATGATCCTTCAGCTCTACCATCTCCCATCTCCTCTCCCTGCTCCAGTCAGTAACTCTTCTTGCCTGTTCACTTGATGCCAGCCCCTCTAAGCCAGCGGTTGTATACTACTGTACCTTTCAAGGTATTACACTGTAATGTTAAAAATGTTTTCTTTTTTGTGTGCTTTTCTTTTATGTATTACTTATGTAAAGAGTATTATAAACCTATTACAGTACAGTACTAGAAAGCCAGTGGTGTTAGTTGGGTACTAGGCTAACTTTGTTGAACAAATTAAACTTAAAAACGAACTCTTGGAATGAAATCTGTTTGTATACAGGGGACTTACTGTATTATTTTCTTCTGACTCAAGTGTCTAACCTAAGGCATGCCTAGCTTTCAGAAAACTGTTCATTGCATAAAGAACTGGCAATAGTTTTTTAAGAATTTCAGGACTAGTTATGTTATACAACACAAACTGACTAAATGAAGACAAACATCACCAGTGAAATTTTAGGCATCAGTGAGGAAACTATTTTTTTAGTAGTGGGTCATTAAATACCCCATGAAATACTGTTAGCTTAGTGTTTTTGACCTGAATCAATGCCCTGAGAAAGCAATGTGGCCAAAAGTAGATGATAAGAACTCCTTTTTTGGTATAATTAAGTGATGGGGTTATTTTGTCAGGTAAGCAACCACCCTGATGATAAAAATCAGTTTCACAGATTCTCTAGGCTATGATGAACATCACAGAGTCACCTGGACCCTGCTGACCTTACACAGCATGACAACCAGGTTCAACCCCATACTTAAGGATGCTTTCACTACCACGCTCAATTTAGGAATCATCTTTGTAGTCATTTGGACTTTTATTTACCAAGATAGGTAGGAAGATACCCCATATATTAAAGTTATATTTTGCAAGAGAGTCTGTGTAAATTCCTGAGTAAAGAGAAACAATGGGTCTGCTTCTCCAGTGAGCTTTGACAAGGCAATTTAAAAGGCAATAAGAAGCTGAATGAGGTTAAGTGATGGGGATAGAGAACTTCTAAAACTCCTCACCAGTTTGTTTTTTCACATAGGAAAGGGTAATTTCATGTTTCCTATGAAAAGAAACCATATTTTTCTTGGCCTGGCTTTTGTCATAATCACGAGGTAAATGTTTGCATCTTCTGCAAGAGTTTTCCCCCACCCTAGTTTAACGCAACCTCTCTTTAATGTCAGTAATTCTCCTGACTCAATTCAACAATTCTTCTTCTTGCTAGTCACTGATTTTTTTTAAGAATTTACTTATTTTTTTATTTACTTAGTTCTTATCATTAATTTATTTGGCTGCACCAAGTCTTTAGTTGGGGTATGTAAACTCTTAGTTGCATCATGTAGGATCTAGTTCCCTGATCAGGGATGGAACTTGGGCCCCCTGCATTGGGAGCTCGGAGTCTTAGCCACTGGACCCCCAGGGGAGTCCTGTAATTACTGATTTGAATGGCTACTCTTCAGCTGAGCATATGAAGGCCACACACACCTCTGCTCTCAGCCCTCCCCTTTCATCTAGGTGATCATGAGAACTTACTTGTGTCAAAGTTCCCACTTCCGCTCGACCAGTAACTCCAAAGAATTGCATCTTCCTCATTCTCTTATCTTCCCAGAGCAAAATTCTTTAATCATATAAATGTAGTGGGTCTTAACATTCTATGTAGTGTTCAGCATCTAGGAGGTATACCATACCTGACAGCTCCCACTTTTTCTTGAAACACCACTTACCTCCAAGCATTGAAGACATCTCATCTAATTTTCTGTTCAGTTCAGTCTCTCAGTGGTGTCTGACTCTTTGCAACCCCATGGACTGCAGCACGCCACACTTCCCTGTCCATTACCAACTCTCAGGGCTTGCTCAAACTCATGTCCATCGAGTTGGTGATGCCATCCAACCATCTCATCCTCTGTTGTCCCCTTCTCCTGCCTTCAATCTTTCCCAGCAGCAGGGTCTTTTCAAATGTCAGTTCTTCTCATCAAGTGGCCCAAGTATTGGAGCTTCAACTTCAGCAACAGTCCTTCCAATGAATATTCAGCACTGATTGCCTTTAGGATTGACTGGTTTGACCTTCTTGAAGTCCAAAGGACTCTCAAGAGTCTTCTCCAACATCACAGTTCAAAAGCATCAATTAATTTAATCTCATCTAATTCATGAGTTAATTGGAAACAGGTCTCAAAGTGCATTTAACATCTAAAATTCAGGGGCATGAAATTAGCTTTGCTGTCCTAATCCTAGCATCTGGTGTCTCTTGGATGACCCCCTGGATCTAACTGCTTTCTCCCTAACCTTCAACATGCATGTCCACTCTTCCTGATTGACTGGATTTCTGCACTGGTACACTTCTTTGTGGGAGTCATTGTGCTCACAGCCACAGCCCATCTGACTGAGGTTCAGCCACCTTCTTAAGCCTGTACATTGTCTCTTCCCATCGAGACATAGATGGATCCATTTTCCATCCAGATTGACACCTTTGGAACAAAATCACTGCCTCTTGCTCCATTATGGTTATTGCTGGACCCCATCAACCAGACTCTAACCGTTCATTTTGAAAACGACCTTGATGAGACCTGAGTTTGCCATAACCCATGGACATGGTGATTCCAGCTAAGCCTTACTTCCCAATCAGGTGGCATCTTGCCTGGCACTGCTTTTGTCTACCAGCTTGCTCTTGATCTCAACTCACAAAAGTTTCTTCTTGGTCCAAAGAGACATGAGCCTTTGTCACTGAAACTCACCCTAGTTGCCAGTTGTTAATTTATTATTTTCAGAGAGTGTCTTTTAAAATCTAAAACAGTAACTGTTGGATGAGTTTAGAGGTTATCTAAAACGTAGACCAGCTAGGGTATCTCCTAGGCACTCGCTAGAAATGCAGAATCTGGGACTTTCCTGGTAGTCCAGTGGTAAGACACCACGCTTCCACTGCAGTAGGAATGAGTTCATCCCTAGTTGGTGAGCTAAGATCCCACATATGACTCACAGTGTGGCCAAAAAAAGCAGAATCTCAGGCCCGTCCCCTTGAAATGCAGAATCTCAGATCCTGTTGCTGCTGTTCAGTCACTAGGTCGTGTCTGACTCTTTGTGACCCCATGGACTGCAGCATGCCAGGCTTCCCTGTCCTTCACTATCTCCTGGGGTTTGCTCAAACTCATGTTTGTTGAGTCAGTGATGTCATCCAACCATCTCATTCTCTGTCTACTGAAGCAGAATCTGCATTTTAACCTGATAATTCATTTGCACAGTCAAATTTGAAAGTGGTGATCAAAACATTTCTCAGTAAACATCAAGTAGAGGTGCGTACTACTGAGAAACTACTGCGGGGTTAGAAAAAGATTTCATTTGTTTAGGTTTTTTTTTTTAATATTTGCTGTTGGTTTTATATATATATTATTTACTTTGTTTATATTGTATCTCTTTCTTCCCTCTGATATTATTATTTGCTTGTTGGCTGCATCACACCACTTGTGGGATCTCAAGTTTCCCCACCAGGGATTGAACCCAAACCTCAGCAGTTAAAAAACCCAGAGTCCTAACCACCAGACCATCAAGGAGTTTCTGTAAAAAGAGTCATGTGAAAGGCATAATCAATTTTATCAACAAAGGCATTTGTTCTGAAGTTGAAGTGATTTTATATCACTGTGCTCCAGCTAGTCTTGAGTCTGCTTGAAACCCAACATGTGCAGGTTTGATTATGAAATTGATGCACTTCCTGAATTGTTCATTCCTTCTGAGTTTTCTCCTGGCACTTTCTTTCTGTCTCAGCCTCATGAGAGAAAATTATCATGGTGGTCTCCATAAAAATTACCACACAGGAAACAAAAGGAGACTCTTGATTACTGGATTCCCACACACCATTTATTCTTTGTATTAGAGCCATCATAGAGCCTCTGGGCTTATATGCACAATTAAAGAGATAAACAAGATAAACAAGATTCTCAGCCAAGTTGCAGCTGTTCTGAAGTTTCTTGGAACACCAACCTGATTAAGTTCTTCCTTTTATATCAAAGTAAGTTCTCTGCCAGTGACAGTTGGCTGTCTGATAACCCGAGGAACGCGAGTATTCTTGAGGGGCAGTGGAGATGCAGTGTTGACCCCAAGTGATCCCAATGAGTTTTCCTTCCCTAGTGCTGAGGGTAGTAGGTTTCTTAGAACCAGAGACTAGAGTGATGGGAGGCAAAGTCAGTTGGGTTGGGCTCCTACCAGAAACGTGTTCCTTGCTCTACTGTGTATGTGTCAGTCACTCAGTCATGTCCCACACTCTGCAAACTCATAGACTGTAGCCGGCCAGGCTCTTGTGCCCATGGGATTCTCCAGGCAAGCATACTGGAGTGGGTTGCCGTTGCCTTCTCCAGGGGATCTTCCCAACCCAGGGATTGAACCCGGGTCTCCCTCCCTGCAGGCAGATTCTTTACCAGCTGAGCCACCTGGGAAACCCTAGTGTGGACCAGAAGGGTCCCTTGTCATCCTTGTTTAAAATACTTTCTCCAGTTTGCCATTAAATAACAAGTCTATGTCTAACTTCCAGATAGTAGTTGTGTCACTAAAATGAAATTTGGTGTCAACAGTGATAAAACAAAGAGAAAATCCCAGGCAGTTGTGGTGCAATTCTTGGGCAACAGCCTAAAGTCAGGAGTTCTTGACTTGAAGCTCTGACCACCTGTTTCCTCCACTAGCTCCACCAACTGGTCCCATGACCGTGAACAGATTAACTGCTCTAGAAAGAAGGGCTTCCTTTAGTCAACTGTGTAAGTCTCTTCTCTAAGCTTCTTCAAGGCTGAGAAATCTCTCAGCAGTGGACTCAGTCTTTCCCATAGCCCTTTCCATCTGTCCCCTCTTTAATTTTTCTATTTTAAGAGCTAACTTGCTTAAAGATTACTCTTAGGACACAGTCAGGAGGTAATCTTCTGGACTTCCCTGATGGTCCTGTGGTTAAGAATCCACCTGCCAATGCAGGGAACATGGGTTTGATCCCTGGTCAGGGAAGATTCCACACGCTGCAGGTAAACTAAGCCTGTCTGTGTGGCACAACTATTGAAACTCACGTATCCTAGAGCCCATGCTCTGCAACAAGAGAAGACACCACAGTGGGAAGCCCACACAAGGCGACTAGAGAAAGTGTTAGGCACAGCAATGAAGAGCCAGTGCAGCCAAAAATAAATAAATAAATAAATACATAAAAACTTTAAAAAAGAGCAAGCAATTATCTACTTTTAAAAAGGGAAATATTAAAAAAAAATTAAAAAAAAAAAATAAATAAAAAGGGAAATATTAAGAAATAAATACAAAAATCCAAAACATTATAAAGATTAATACCTTTATCATCCATGTACCCATCTCACAATATTAATAAATAAAATGTTGCCATGAAATTTTAGTCCTCGAGAATTCCCTGGTAGGCCAGTGGTTAAAACTCCATGCCTCCAGTGCAGGGGATGTAGGTTTGATCCCTGGTTGGGGAGCTAAGATGCCACATGCCCTAAAAAAAGAGTTTAGTTCTCTTGATATCCTAATATCCTCTCATCTATTGCCATTCCTTCTTTATACCTAGGAGGTAACCTCTCTCCAAAATAGTCTTTTAGTCTTTAATGTAAATTAAATCATAGTATTATCTTTGCAAGGGATTTAGGCCTTATATTTCTAATAATAAAATAAATAGATTACAAATATGTTTAGCAGAATTTTGGGCAGATAGGACGAGATGCTAGGAGCAGAATATCCATTCCCAATGGAAAGAGCTGGCTCTGAGAATCATAATAAATTTCCATTGTGTCCTCTGTGTGTCAACAAAAGGACTTTCCTTATTGCTGGTACTTTACATACCTAGGATTCTCTAAATAGTTCTAATCCTAACTTTTCTACCCCATTTTGTAATCACTTCCCTTCTTGCTCATTAGCTTTCTCTTTGGAAAATGAATATGGAAGATTATGTGAACAGTATATCAGAGAGACAATGACTACTTAAAGTTCCATTGGTTCAACAATGAACTTGTTTAATTTAGAACAAATATCAGTAATTATGTCAGTCTGAGCTGATAGTCACCTATAACAATGTTTGGAGTTACTACACTTTTGCTTTGCCCACAATGTTTCCGAGATAATCTTTGCCTTTTCCTTGCCAACCATCTTCCAGACAAACTGGTCACCTTTAAGGTTCTCAAAAACATGCAAATCTCTCTCTCTCTCTGCTTCCTCTTCTCAGATGACGACCTTGTCTAGAGCAGCTCCTCACTCCCCTTACCTCATCTCAGCCCTCTCTCAGTTTTACTCTAAACATGCATCACAACTGCAATTTTACCGTCTCCTCCTTTAAATTATAAGCACTATGTGGGCAGACACATTTTCTGTCTTATCAACTGCTTACCATGGTTTTTAGCAACAGGAGGGATTCACTTGTGTTTCAAAAGGAAAAATGTAAGAAAGAAAGAAAGAAAGGAGGAAGGGAGAAAGAGAGGGAAGGAGAAAAGGAAGTAAGGGGACAGAGAGCAGAGAGAGAGGAGAGAAAGGAAAGAAGAGAGTACTCATTTTTTTTTTCAAGAGGGTATTAAATCTTTTATTGATTACCCATGATAATGGATGATACAGAAGCTTCATTCCCATCTATAACTTTATCTGGTACCATAACTCAATTTAGATATATTGCTTAGGATGTGCCAACAATCATTAATAATCAAAAAAACAAAAAAACTCCATGACTTTTCATGGGTGACCCTTCTAACAATGAACTCCAGGTCACAACACATAACTGTCAGCTCAACTACACCAAGGTTCTGAAGACACCAGTTTCTCCATCAAAGCAGGTTGTAAATAAATTTCAAATGGAAACTGGCATTACTCTGAAGGAATTCTAGCTTCACACTGGGGGTAATTTACCAAAATGGTTTCAGAGCAGACTAACTTTACACAGAACATTGAAAAAAATACACATTTATTCTGCATCATGATCAGACTATTACATTTAGCAATCAACAGCATGGGTTTAAAAAAAAAAAAACCTGCATTGAAACCTTTTGTTGGAATGCTTTACACTTTCCACAGAACAGAAACTGAAATAAACTGTTATACAATTAATCACAAGTAGAGTCCTCAGGTTTTTTACCCATACACGTGAGTATTGTCTAAAACATGTCTTTGTAGCAGCCAGGTCCTGTCACCACTCTGCTTGGCTAAGTTCACAAATCTGTTGTAATCTGTAGCTTCCCTGTCCCGTCTCTGGCTTTCCTCTCCTGCTAAGCTTTGTTTCCTAGCAGTAAATAAAACCTCTGCCACTACCGTAGCTACTGCTGTGGCCGGAACCACCATGGCCATCTCGGTTTCAAGATTTGGCAAAGTACCGATCTCAACCATCACAAGGGCCTGAACTTCTGCCTCCAAAGTTTCTTCCTGTCATGGGTCTGAAATTTGAAGACTGATTGTTGTAACTGCCAAAATCATTGTAGATTCTGCCACCTTGAACATTGCTTCCATCATCACCAAATCCATTACAGCTGTCCCTACTGCCGCCATATCCATCATCGCCATGGCTGCCACCAATGCCACCTTCACCACTGAAGTTTCCACCATGACCAAAGTGGTCATTCCCACAGAAACCATTCCACGACCACCACCAAAGTTTCCAGAATCTCTTTCACCTCTTTGGCCAGATGAAATACTAGCCATCTCTTGTTTGGATGGGGCTTTCTTTACTTCACCGTTGTGGCCATTCACAGGATGGAATTTCTGAATGACAGTCTTGTCTCTGGAGTCATGGTATCAAAGGTTGCAAAAACAAAGCCTCTCTTTTTGCCACTGGCTCAGTCAGTCATGATTTCAAACACGTCAGTTTCCTCATATGTTTCAAAATAATCTCTCAGGTAATGTTTTTCAGTGTCTTCTTTAGTACCACCCATAAAAATCTTTCACAGTTAAGTGGGCACCAGGTCTTTGAGAATCTTCTCCTGAGATAGCCCTTGGGCTCCACAATTCTTCATCACCTTGCGTGGCCTTACCTTCATGAGCGCATCCACCTTCTCCACGTGACAACCCCGAAGCTTCTGGAGTGCTTGCTGTTCGAAGCCCTCGTCACCACACAGTCTGTGAGCGTTCCCCATTGCTCAAAATGGCCCCTCAGACTCTCATCGGTTGTTTCAAAGCTCAGACGTCTGACGAAAAGTTTTGTAGCTGCTTGAGTTCTTTGGGAGACTCTGACTTTGACATGACAGCACTTGGAGGTGGGGAGACTTCAGCGATGCGTCTCACTTTTTACGTATATGAATTTTGTGCCTTTTCTTTTTAAGTAATTCATGGAAATATCCTTTGTCTGTGGTTTCAAGTCATTGCCACAATGATTCCTATTGCATGGTAAATTGGGAATTTCATTACATTATTGGTTTGAAAGAGAATCTTGACATTTTCAAATCCTTTAAAAAAACTTAAAGCATCTGCACTAGCAGCGTCTTTGGGAAGCTATTGTAGATTTTTTTTTTTTTTTTAAGCTTTTAACTTTGAGATAGTTAGAGATTCACATGCAGTTGTAAGAAACAACTCACAGGAACCCTGTGCATCCTTTGCACAGTTGACCCCAGTAGCAACATCTTGCATTACTATAGTGCATGCATGCTTAGTCACTTCAGTCGTGTCTGACTCTTTGCGACCCTATTAGCCCACCAGGCTCCTCTGTCCAGAGGATTCTCTATGCAAGAATGCTGGAGTGGGTTGCCATGCCCTCCTCCAGGGGATCTTTCCCACCCAAGGATCGAACCCACGTCTCTTTACATCTTCTTTGACAGGAGGGCTCTTTACCCCTAGCACCAACTGGAAAGCCCATTACTATAGTACAACATCACCACCAGGAAAGCTATTGTTTTTAACAAAGTGACAAGTTGTTTTTTTTTATTCCCCCAACTTCCAGTTCTTTGTTCATTCTCCATCTCTCACAAAAGGGCTTGAGGTAGTTTATCTAAAGGACAAATATAATACCATTGTTTTACAATTAATTACAACGGAGGAAACAAGGTTAAAAGCAGATAAGAAAATAGGTTAACTCTTGGGGCTAATTCAAAGCTCATAATCTAGTTCTCTGCAGAGTCAACAGCTTCTAATTAATTTCCAACTGGAAACATGCCAACTTGTCAATGGAAGACAAAGCTTTTGTTAGTTCCTAGAACAATAAAAAGTTCTCATAAGGGACAACTAAGTATGCTTATAAGAGATACAGTTTTTATCACCTTCCTTGAATTACAACGAATGTGACAACAAGTGGAGGACCACAAAGCTAACTTATTAGTTAAATAGCTTTCTCCCACAAGACACTAGATCTTATCACAGACCTTCAGGGTCCACTCTCATGGAGTCACACACTCAATGCTATATTCTCAAACCACACTGTATCATTAAACTCCCATGAGTCAGTCACAGGTAATAGACAATATGATAATAATGAGACCTACTCACAAATATTCTAGTTTTCCTCCTTCTTGGTCCTTGTTAAGATTGCAATTTCCTGCCCTCTTAAAGTTAAGTGTGGCTGGTGACTTGCCTTCAGCCAATAAAATATGAGTGGAAGTGACATGTGCCACTTCTAAGAGGAAGCATTTAATTGGCGGTACCGACTGCACATTTCTTTTTCCTGCTTCAGAGATGGTAAGTAAGTAAGTAAGTAAGTGTTAGTCGCTCAGTCATGCCTGACTCCTTGTGACACCATGAACTGCAGCCCACCAGGCTCCTCTGTCCATGAGATTTTCCAGGCAAGGATACTGAAGTGGGTTGCCTTTTCCTTCTCCAGGGGATCTTCCCAACCCAGGGATTGAACCCAGGTCTCCTGTACTGCAGGCAGATTCTTTACTGACTGAGCTACAAGGGAAGCCTCAGAGATGGTGGGATCATGAATTAGCATGAAGTCTCTATTGCCCTGGGACCTGGGAGACTAAATGAAGTGGAGACTCTGCTGACGCATGCTGGACACATTTCATGAAGGAGAAATAAACTTGGATGGAGTCATGGAGATTTGAGGGTTGTTCATTATCATAGGTTAACTTGATAGCCCATCCTGGTTGTTACAGGAAACAGAAGTCCCTTAAAATATATTTATTTGATTGTTCTCTCAAGTCAGGTTCCTTTTCTTGAGGCTAACTATGCCCATTTCCTTCCATGGAGTGAGTGTGGAAAAGGTTGATTGTAGTATGAAATGGATCTCTCTGCCAATTTAGCTGTAAGTATGATCTGCTCCTCATTTGCTCTGAATATAATCTGTCCATGACACTCTACATAAAAATGACTCTAGCAACATACTGAAACTTCAGGAACATCTCATGACTAGTCCCCTAAGAACTAGTAAAGGAGAAGAATTGATCATTAAAACCTCAACCTAGAGGGTCAAGTGACAAAGTGAGATGGGAGAGGGCTTCCCTGCTGGTCAAGTGATTAAGACTCCAAGTTCCCAATGCAGGTGGCCCAGGTTCAATATCTGGTCAGGGAACTAGATCCCATATGTCATAACAAAAAATCCTGCATGCTGCAATGAAGATGGAAGATTACTGCATGCTGCAACTAAAAGCCAGTGCAGCCAAATAAACAAATATTTTTTATGGACTTCCCTGGTGATCCAGTGGTTAAGACTCCAAGTTTCCAATGTAGGGAGTGTGGGTTCGATCCCTGGTCAGAGAACTAAGATCCCACATGCCATATGGCGCAGCCAAAAATTTAAAAAAATTTAAAAAAAAAAGATATTTTTTAAAAAGTGAGATGGGACGAAGTTGGCTGTTTGTTTTTGATACCTTTGTTATCTGCCATGGCTGTGACTGCTTCCTGACTTTCATCCTTATGGACTCTGCTCACTCTTTGGTGATGAAAGGAAGAGGGAAGAGGTACTCACACAAAGCATTTTTAATAACTTGTTAATTGGATGAAATGGCAATTAAGATGCCTAAGGGTTCTACGCATATTCATAGATTGTCTTCAAAGGGTACAATTACCAAAGCCAATGAAAAAGATTACGAGTTAATATTGGTTTGTGATTTGGGGTGGAGGAGGATGAGGTATGTTCAGATATCTTCCTCCAAATAGCTGCTAAGATTAATCTGTGTCTCAGGTTTTATATGATAATGTGTAGAGGTACAGTTTGCCTGGAGCACAGCATGCTTGTCAAAGGAACAAGTTCCACAGTGGGTAGTCACCGGCCATCCTCCTGATTGGTCAGGGTGCACAATACTCTAAGAGGTACAAAGTGGATTTCCCACTCAATATAAAAGCTTACATAATATTTTCCATGATATCCATGTCTAGTATTATTTCCATCAGAAATAAGTATTTCTTCTTGTGGTAAAGATTAAATATAATATCCCCTTCGTGAATTTCCACAGGAACATAAAAACATTATTTTTGAGAATAGGAGCAACATTTTCTTTCAGAGCTGCCAAAAAGTGTATGGAAAAGAGATTTTGGCATGCCATGTTGAAGTCCTTTCTCTGCCTTGAAGAACATCTTGACAGTTAAGATTGAATGTTCAAGTGACAATACAGTAAGCATAATTTCAGATTCCACAGGGCTCAGGAATGGATGGGAATTACAGACACTTTACTCTGCCTGCCCTCATTCTGCTCGGCCACTGAGGTCCATGCAGGGAAAGATGTGGAAGTGGAAAAAGGCCGCACATATCCCCAGGGTACCCTCTAAGTGCCTGAGTTTTTGTCGCTCTTTTCCTGCCACTTCAGATCATCCAAGATAGCTCATGAAATATAAATGCTCGGTGACCACAGTTGGGAGATTTCCAAAGATAAAAGCAGTTTCAGTTACTTTGTGGTCAGGTCCATCTGAAAGAGCCACTGACTCTTTAAAAACTTTTTTAAATGAATAGATTATTATTTTTAAAAGTTTAATTAAATACAGTTGATTTGCAATCTTGTGTTAGTTTCAGGTGTAAGTAAAGTGATTCAGTTATATATATATATACATGTGTATATATATGTATATATTTCTGTATGTATATATATATATACACGTGTGTGTGTATATATATATATATATATATATATATGGAAAAGAACTTAAGATATATATATATCTTAAGTTCTTTTCCATCACAACTTATTACAGATATTGAGTATGGTTCCCTGGGCTATACAGTAGGTTCGACAGTAGGCTATCTATTCTATGTTTAGTAGTGCATATAATTTAATTCCAGATTCCTAATTTATTCCTCCTTCCCTTTCCCTTCTGGTAACCATAGGATGCTGGGTGGCATGCAATGGACATGAACTTGGGCAAACTTCAGGAGGTGGTAAGGGACAGGGAGTCCCGGTCTGCTTCCGTCCATGAGGTCCCAGAATCAGACACAACTGGGTGACTGAACAACACATAAGTTTTTTTCCTGTTTCTGAGTCTATTCCTATTTTGTAAATTAAGAGACTATTTTTTTAGAGCTAGTTTAGGTTTACAGAAAAATTGAGCAAAGCTACAGAGCTCCCATTTGCTTCCTTCCCTCTTTAATAACATTTTGCAATAGTGTGGTATATTTGTTACAGTTGATGAACCAATATTGATACATTATTATTTACTAAAGCCCATGCTTCACTTAGGGTTCACTTTTTCTGTTCTACAGTGTTATGAGTTTGGACAGATGCATAAATCCTTACACTTACCATTAGGGTGTCAGATAGAATAATTTCACTGTCCTAAGAATCCTCTGTAGGAGACACAGACTTTTTTTTTCATAGGTAAGAAATGAATTTATTTAGGTTCAGAGAAGCAGACTCTACAGACAGAGTGTGGGCCATCGCAGAGAGCGATTGTGACTGACATTGACTTTTATAACTAGTTCAGAAGCATGTTCCTGGCCTCATGCCCTCTGAACACAGTCTGGTTCTACAGGGCTGAACATTGTAACTGAAAGGGGCTCTGTCGTAATGAGAGACGTGTGGCCTGGTGGTAAAGTGAACTGGCCCTGCCTTGCCACTGCCACGTCATTTAGGCTCTCTCATCTGTAAAACACGGCTAGGTGAAAAGTGAAAGTGTTAGTCACTCAGTCCTGTTCGATTCTTTGTGGCCCCATGGTCTGTAGCCAGCCAGGTTTCTCTGTCCAGGGAATTCTCCAGGCAAGAATATTGGAGTGGGGAACCAGTTCTTTCTTCAGGGAATCTTCCCAACCCAGGGATCGAACTCTGGTCTCCTGCATTGCAGGCAGATGCTTTACCATCTGAGCCACTAGGTCAGCCCAGTATAGAACTTAATCCATGAGTAATAGACAAGATTACACACATAAAGAAATCAGAACAGTGCCAGGCAGATAGCAAGTACTCCACTTACTACAGGTAAAATTGTTATTCAAAAATGAACACAAGCGCAGGACTAAACACATGCACACAAACATGCATACAAATTAAATTAGGAAAATCTGAATAAGCTCAGTGGGTTCTGGTGATGTCAGCTTCCTGGGTGGGACAGAATCCTACGGTATTGTAAAATATTACTTATCACTGGGGAGACTGGGCAAAGTTTATCTCTGTATTGTTTCTTAGAAGTGGCATGTGAATCTCCAATGGTCTCAATAATAATTTCAATTATTCAAGGACTTCCTTGATGGTCCAGTGGTTAGGAATTCGTCTGCCAATGCAGAAGACGTGGGTTCAATCCCTGGTCTGGGAAGATTCCACATGTTGCCGGGCAACTAAGCCTGTGCATTACAACTACTGAAAGCCATGCTCCCTAGAACCTATGCTCTGCAACAAGAGAAGCCGCTGCAGTGAGAAGCCTGTGCACCATAACTAGAGAGTAACCCCTCCCCAATGGAACAAGAGAAAAGCCAACACACTGTAATGAAGACCCAGCGAAGCCAAAAATAATAAATTTTTAAAAAGAGAAAAACATGGAGGAAGTGTCAATGCATATTAGTAAGTGAAAGAAGCCAATCTAAAATGGCTACATAATGTATGATTCCACCTGGATGATATTCTGGAAAAGACAAAAAAAAAAAAATTTCAAGCAGGGAATGAGAGGCAGGGTTACAGGGGTTGCCTGTTAGAGATGGAGCAACAGCATATCTCAGTGGCTCAATTTGTGAGCCAAACTTGGCTGTTAAGGCCTTTGGGGAAAATTGGGAGAAATTTGGATATAGAATGAAGATTAAGTGTTTTTATTTTGATTAGAATTGGCCTAGGTTTTATGGTTATAGGGCTTCCCTGGTGGCTCAGATGGTAAAGAATCTGCCTGCAATGCAGGAGACCTGGGTTCCATCCCTGGATTAGAAAAATCCCCTGAAGAAGGGAATGGCAACCCCCTCCAGTATTCTTGCCTGTAGAATCCCCATGGACAGAGGAGCCTGCCAGGCTATAGCCTGTGTCCATGGGGTCACAAAGAGTCAAACGCAACTTCACCTTCACTTTTTTCATTGTGGATATAGAAAGAAGAAAAAATAAATTTAGTGCCTCCACTCTCCATGGCCTGAACCTGCAAGGCTGTGACAAGCTGATTATTAGAAAACCTCCCTACATAACTCCTTACTTGAGTTATAATCACCACCACACTTTCAATGTCTGCTCAAAATTTCTAGGAGAGAAACTCAATAAGCCACAGCAGGCCATTATTTTGCCCAAGACCTAAGACCTGGTGGCTCAAGTGGTAGATAATCTGCCTGCAAAGTGGGAGACCCGAGTTCAATCCCTGGGTCAGGAAAATCCCCTGGAGAAGCAAATGGCAACCCACTCCAGTGTTCTTGCCTGGAGAATCCCATGGACAGAGTAGCCTGACAGGCTATAGTCCTTGTGGTCACAAAGAGTCAGACATGACTGAGTGACTAACACTTTCACTAAGTCTCCAGGTACTGCAAATCAAAAGTCTTTCTTTAAGAGGGACACTAGCTCTACAGGACATATTCTCAACAAAGGGGTATGAATCGTACAGTATGTTCTGGCTTCTTCTCAAAATGGCTCTACTGAGGATTCAGCTTCTTTGAATTTAAATGCTGCAGATGTATTTCCAGCAAGAAAAATGAATGAGTAATTATTACTCAGCACAGTGATAGACTGTATGTTTTAGACAGTGTCCTTTCAGTTTTAGCAGAGGCGTTTAATGTCCCTGTTTGTAAAACACTTTGTTCTCATAAACAGCTAGATCTTAGAAATTTTCTTATTGTTTAACTTTCTAGTTCTTGAAACTGATTGATGCAATTCTAAGTATGAAAGTTTGGAGAATGCCTTTTCACTTACTGAAGATATTCACATTGCTTAGAAGCTTTAAATAAAGAACTGTTCTATCTCAGCTTCAAAGAATTATAATAACACATGCATCTTTTCCCCCTCTCCAGATCTTTTGTAGACCAGGCTTCTCTCTTTCTGATCCTTTCTGATAGAAAGTTACCAGTATGAACATGCTTGTGGTATTCTTGGAACTGTTACATTAAACCAGACTTTTAAAGGGATTTTGGATTCAAATATGAGAAAAAGCTCCTGTGGGGAATTTTTACTGAGTATAAGCATATGTATTTCTATTCCTATCTTTTTTGATTATAAAATACATCTTTAGCTATAAGCTTCACAGATCAGATACTTAGAACAGGTACCATCCACACACTCCCCACATAGTAGCTTGTGAATGCTCGTGGAATTAATTTTAATAGACTAGATATTAATGGAGCAGTCGATCCCTGGGTCAGAAAGATCCCCTAGAGAAGGGAATAGCCACCCACTCCAGTATTATTGCCTGGAGAATCCCATAGACAGAGGAGCTTGGCAGGCTACAGTCCATAGGGTAACAAAGAGCAGACATGACTGAGCAACTAATACTAACACTTAATCACATATGAGAAACCCGGGCTATCAAATTTAGCTTTTCTCTTGCTTAGTATTATTTCTCTCAGAAGCTTTGTGCGAAGTTGCTTCAGTCTTGTTCAACTCTTTGCGAACCCATGGACTGTAGCCAGCCAGGCTCCTCTGTCCCTGGGATTTCCCAGGTAAGAATATTGGAGTGGGTTGTCAGCAGCTTGACACATAAATTATGGATTACTTCTCATTTGTTCACAATGAAGACACTGTCTCATGCATTAAAGTGTTTTGTTTTTGTGGTCTTTTTAAATTCTGAAAATGGAGAAGTGTTTGTTTAGGTGATGATTTAGACATCACAATTTTCTCTCTTGCAAAAAAGGCGGGGATAGGAATTGCTAACAGGTAGTTTCCCTTCAGATTCCATATCCTATGTTTCCAGTCATTATTAGCTCAGAAGAATACCCACAAAGCTGTGACATCTAATATCTGTTTTAAAAAGATAATTTTCTATCTTCTCAGCTACTCTTCTCAACTTGAAATGCCCCAGTTGATTTAGCTTTTCCCAGATTTTTTTCCTGGCACAAAATCGGAGCTATTTTGGTAAATTTTAGCTTACTTTGCCTTCAAACGCATTGAAGCTGATAAATAAAGTTATTTTTTCTCTGAGTGAATGGACATGAGACATTACTCTGAGAGATGGAAAGGGTGAAATTTACAACTATACTATGTTGAAGTTTTTGATAAATTGTCTAGTGAAGGCAACAGCATTAGGTATACGAAGAAAAATATTGCTCTTTACGGCAAATCTATCTTTGGAAGAAGGAAGTAAGTAGAACAAGTATAGTTTTCTCTTAGATTCTCTCATTTAGGGCATTAATTTGAATGCCTTCCTTACACACACACACACACACACACACACACACACTCACACACACACAATCCTTCTGTAGTATCATTTAGAAATTAAGTACCTGGATTAAAATGAATCTCTGCAGAGATAGATAAGAAGATAGATAGGTAAATATAACCTAGCAGAAAGTCATTTATAGTTTTTAAAATATGGACCATGCTAACTATACCTTAATATAAATAAACAAAAGAACAAACTTGTCTCTCCAAAGCCTTTTATGACTTTAATTGGACGGCTTGATCTCATTTAGCCTTTAGTTGCCATAGCTATATGGCAGTTAATTATACATGAGCACGCACTGGCTCTTCCTGGGCGGCGCTAATGGGAAAAAACCTGCTTGGTAATGAGGGACATAGAAGAGACACAGGTTCAGTCCCTGGATCAGGGAGATCCCCTGGAAGAGGAAATGGCAACCCACTCCAGTATTCTCGCCTGGAGAATCCCATGGACAGATGGTTCTGCGGGCTATAGTCCATGGGGTTGCAAAGAATCAGATACGACTGAAGTGACTTAGCATGCAGCACGCATGTGTGAGTACTCATTATTAGGTAGATTTTAGTTTTTTTCCCATTGTGTCATTTTTACTAGATTCATTTAATTTGGTTTTGAATATAAGCAACTAAAAGCTTGCACTTGAAGCAGTGTAATAAACCATGCTTGGTACAGCTGAAAGTTATCTCACAGATCATTATTTTGAGCTTTTTCAAGGTAAACAAGTAATATTGTTCTCCTCAAAGAGCAAAATCTCTGTCTTCATACAAGGTCAGTCCTTGAGCAGAGAACTTCGCATTCTTTAACGTGGGAAAAATGAGTACTTTTTAAAAAGGTGAGCACTTTTATGGATTACAGTTGCTCTACTCCGTAAGAGTTTAAACTAACTGAAAGTTTAAACTAACATTATGTTCTCCATCCTTTCTAGGTAACCCCTGTTCTTTTCACTTTTATCTTGTCCTTATTTTGGTTTTCCTAAAATAATCTCATTTCCATGGTTTGTGTAACTTGACCATACATTTCCTGATAAAAGGCACTTTCCAACCCTTATTCCTTTCACTTAACACTTAAAACATGTTCTTGTCTCCAGTGATTGGAGGTCTTTGTTGATTTAAGTTGCCAGAGGCACCCCAGATTATTCTTTATATCAGACTTTATTTAGGTTTCATTTCATTGATGTGAACACAATTAATGCTTTTCTTTTCCAAAAGCTATGCAGACCTGTTCTTCCTGTCTTAAATTAGCTTAGAGGTCTGATCTGTTTCTATCTAACACAAAGGAATATTGCTTCTGCTGGATATCTTCACACCTGCTAATCAGTGACTTTCCTGAAAGTTCTTTCTGTATCTTTCAAGTTTGGTCCTTGACTACAAGTCCCTGAGAATTCTTAGAGTCTAGCCACAGGAAATTATGTCCTTTTCTCAGGAAATTTGATTACTTAGTATGGGGAAGATGGAAGAGGGTATTAAATATTACCTTAGCTTGTTAGGAGAGTGTAGGATTAATTTAGGACTTCTTAATTTAGAATTTATCAGAAATTAATAATCAATCAATAATTAATTAATAATGAATAATCCAATTATAATTTTAATTTTGATTTGATAATTAGATAGTTTAGTAAGAACCAGTTAATAATTAATTGATTAGATTTAGAATTAATTTGGAAATGCATCTAACATTATGCAGATTTACAGCTGCAGTCTAGGCGTGTAACTGGATGGATAATTTCCCTGAGACTTCTGACTTCCTCAAAATATTTGAAGACTTGGTGAGCTTATTTCTTATATTTATCGATATTGACTTTACAAACTTAATATGGTGCGGGAGATAACTGACATGATTCTGGTTAATGGATTGGATGTGGGGACCTTCTAATTTAAGGCATATCCATATTTTTCCTCCTAGAAATGCAGAGTTCAGAAGATCCAGTTTTATCAATGTGATTTTGTAGTTTCATGTTAATTGAAATGAATTCCCTTGCTTCTAAGGTTTGAATGAGAGGTGATTAAGACAGAAAGGAACCGAACGTCTGAGCAACATGTGTTCACCTGAAATTCTCAACAGTTAACCAGGGAACACAAGAGATGTCATATGCAACACACATAAGTGCTGCAAAGTGATGAGACGATGCCAGAATGGGCAAAGCAAAAATGAAACAAGGGAAGAAGGAGGTAGGGCCGTGTGTGTGAAAAGACTCTTTCAAAAAGGTGGTCGAGAGATTGCAAAGGAAAGACACGTTTATTTTTCCTTAGTTTGGCTAAGTTAAGATGTTCACTTAATTACGTGTACTTCCATGCAAAATAAGAGAGTGAGTTCTTATACAGGGTGCTTGGCTAATGCCCATAAATCACAAGTTTTGCTGAGAAATACTTCAATACAGAAGCATCATCTCTAATGGGACTTCATTGAAAGCGTGTTTGAGATATATAGGGGTCTACTTATGGAGATTAAAAATATTCTCTCCTTAGCATTTTTCTTTTTTCCTACATCTTCTGGTTTAGTTCAGTTGCTCAGTTGTGCCTGACTCTTTGCAACCCCATCACCAGGCTTCCCTGTCCATCACCAACTCCCAGGCTGTACTATTTTCTTTGCTTGCTTTCTAATTTGAATACCACATATTGAACAAGCCCAAAGATTATAACTATATAACTTCTATCATCAAATGGCCCTCATTTTGCCTTAATTTTTTAATGAGTAATTGGATCATGAATGAATTTTAGAAATATTCAGCTAAGAGCCAGGAGCATTGATTAATTTCTGGAGGTTGAGAAAAACAAAACCCATTTGATTATTTTTATTAAGGAAGTATAAGAGATTCCTTTTTGGTTTTAAAGAAATGTAAATTCTGAATTTGAAGTCTCACCCGACACACCACCCAGGACCCTTTTCCCAACTGGGACTCCAGATTGCTGTTATTTGGGGACTTCCTGCACTGTTCAAGTCTGGATATAGGTTGTCTTCCCAATTTGGTGATATATAATTCTGGAATCATGCCTGAAATGCCGGAGAACATGGAACAGGAGGAAGTTAACATCCCCAACAGGCGGGTTCTCATTACTGGTGCCACTGGGCTTCTTGGCAGAGCTGTGTACAAAGAATTTCAGCAGAATAATTGGCATGCCGTTGGCTGTGGTTTTAGAAGAGCAAGACCAAAATTTGAGCAGGTCAATCTCTTGGATTCTAATGCAGTTCATCACATCATTTATGATTTTCAGCCTCATGTCATCGTACATTGTGCAGCAGAGAGAAGGCCAGATGTTGTAGAAAATCACCCAGATGCTGCTTCTCAACTTAACGTGAATGCTTCTGGGAATTTAGCAAAGGAAGCAGCTGCAATTGGAGCATTTCTAATCTACATTAGCTCTGATTATGTTTTTGATGGAACAAACCCACCTATTAGAGAGGAAGACATACCAAATCCCCTAAATCTATATGGCAAAACAAAATTAGAAGGAGAAAAGGCCGTCCTGGAGAACAATTTAGGAGCTGCTGTTTTGAGAATTCCTGTTCTGTATGGAGAAGTTGAAAGGCTTGAGGAAAGTGCCGTGCCTATTATGTTTGATAAAGTGCAGTTCAGCAATAAGTCCGCCAACATGGACCACTGGCAACAGCGGTTCCCCACGCACGTCAAAGACGTGGCCACCGTGTGCCGTCAGCTAGCAGAGAAGAGGATGCTGGATCCATCAATTAAGGGAACCTTTCACTGGTCCGGGAACGAACAGATGACTAAGTATGAAATGGCGAGTGCAATTGCAGATGCCTTCAACCTCCCCAGCAGCCACTTAAGACCGATAACTGACAGCCCTGTCGTAGGAGCACAACGTCCGAGAAATGCTCAGCTTGATTGCTCCAAATTGGAGACCTTGGGCATTGGCCAGCGAACACCATTCCGAATTGGAATCAAAGAGTCACTCTGGCCTTTCCTCATTGACAAGAGATGGAGACAGACGGTCTTTCATTAGTGTATGTGTGGTGGTGGGGGTGGTGGTGGTGGTTTTTTAAAACGAGAAGTCAAGAAGTCATGGCACTTTTTAAAGAAAAAAGGAAATAGTTTTGTATGAGTGCTCTTCAATTGTGATTCATGATCTTTCAGGTAAATGATGCTCTTGCATTAGTGAATTGTCTAGGGAAACTTAAGGGCAATAATGCCTTGTTTGAAGTAATGATTTTCTCATTTTGTTCTGCCTCAATTTGCTGTGTGAATATAGTAAATTATGATTTTCAAGTATTTGAGAGCCAGGATGAAACACGTCTGCTGTAGACTTTTTTTGGGGGAGGGGGAAGAAATGCATTGTTCATTCCTATAAATAATCTCTACATTTTCAGGACTTTTACAACTGTTTATCCTTTTATGTTTTAAATTGTGTTAAATAGGATACAAATCATTGGTGTTCATGTTTGCTTTGCTTGAGCTCAGATCAAAATGTTTGAAGAAAGAAACTTTATTTTTGCAACCTAAGTGCAGTTTTTATGCTTGAGATATTTCAACATGTTATGTATATTGGAACTCCTGCAGCTTGATACCTCCTGCTTTTGTAGCAGTGAACGGTGAATGTTTGAGAGAGAGAGACTGTGTGTATGTGTATGTATATGTATTTTTTAAATATATATGAAACTGTCCTTTTCACTCCATGTCACTAAGTGATATTTCATATGTGCGGTTATACTAATAGTAATGGGCCTTGTAAGTCTTAACCATTCATGAATAATAATAAATACGTACTGCTGGCATGGTAAAAAAAAAAAAAAAAGAAATGTAAATTCTGTTCATTGCTGTGTAATAGCCATTGCCCCAGTTGATGGAGATATAAAAGGGAATTTATTCAAAATTGAAATACTGTATCATAGAAATGATTTTACTTATAAGATTCAATATTTGACTATTCTTGAAGTAAATTTTGATGACATTATATATACCAAGTTGCATAACCTCACTACACCTGTAAGAATATAGGGGAAAAAAGCAGATTTGAAAAGAGTATAATTATACCTCTCAAGTGATTTAATAAAGTTTAACCTTTGGGATGGAAACAAGAACAACTTGACCAAAGAAAATGTCATTACCAATCTCCTTGAAGCAAGCAATGATTAAATGCAAAGAAGCAGTATTTCTCGAGTTGATTGAAGAGTGCTGCAATTTTTCTTATTTTAAAAAGTTAAACATTTAAAAATTAGCATATACACTCTGTTGCTCACAAGTAAGAATTATATCTTCTGAGTCCTCCTCTTACTAGCTATTTTTCAAGAGAGGTGTGTCCCCTTTTATTGTTTCATTATGCAGCCTTTGAATCATTTTAAATTTCTTAAATGTTTTTAATTAGATGTAGCACTTTGAAGCATCTCATATGACATTATAACGTTTTTTTTTTTAGTAGTTTTAGTTCCCAGGATCCACATGTACATGGCTCTAGAAGTGCCTTCTATTTTTCCAATATTTAGAGGAAAAGTTTAGAAAGAAATATATCTTAGAATTTTTTTACATGGGCACTTTGTGCATTTAGGTTCATGAGTACAGTTGGCTTTCCATATTCGTGAGTTCTGCTTATGTGTGGCATGGAAAACCAACTGTACTAGCCATTTTACACAGGGGACTCGAGTATTCAATGTTTCTGGTATCCAGGGAGATTCTGGCTCCAGTCCCCCAAGGATACTGAAAGATGACTGTGCATTTGAAACTCTTTTTAATACTGGTATGTTTTGGTTTATCTATTTGTTGTGTCTATACTCTAAAATATCTATAGGGAATTTATTTCCCACCAGGACTTAATTGCCAGCTAACTACCTAAGTAGAAATTGAACATGACTTTATGAGTTCCTGCATGTATTTCTAAAATGTACTTACACAGCACTCTATGTCAGCAAGGGATTCCTTGGTGGCTCCAACGGTAGAGAGTCTGCCTGCAATGCAGAAGACCCAGTCTCCATCCCTGGGTGGGGAAGATCCTCTGGAGAAGGGAATGGACCTACAGTTCATGGCATCACAAAGAATCGGACATAACTGAGCGACTAACACTTTCACTTTCATTATGTCAGCAAGCCCAGTGATCATCTTCCAAAAGGCATGGGATGTCAATGTAGTCACATGGATACTTAACAATATTGTACAATTATAATATTTGATAATTATCAGTTACTAAAGGAAAAAAAAGCTTGCTTTACACCTTTTAGCTTTTAGGGAAGACCTGTATCAGTCTCTGTTTTTGCTAATGGCCGAGTCCATTAGCTAAATCCAAAGAGGATTCCACTTTTTAAAAAAAGGCAGAAAGTGAAAATAGCAATTATCGTTTGTTTTGCAGAGTTGTTATAGAGGCATCTCGGGTCTAGTAGCTTGAGTGGCTTGCCCAAGCTCCTTCCCCAAGAAATACATGCAACATCTCAGCATCAAGCCACCATAGTTTTGAACTGTGTCTGTGAGCATCTGTACTTTATCTCAATTTATTTTGCTCATCCATTAGCTAGATGTGTTCTAAGGTAATTGCTTCTTTACTTTACACCATTTTGACTTAGGAAAGCTTTCACAGGAAGAATCTAACACTTTCAAGTAGTGGGGAAACCTAAAACTCCATTTTATTTTAGGATATGGATAATGTACCTCTCCCACCCCCAGCTTCCCTGATGGCTCAGATGGTACAGAATCTGCCTGCAATGCAGGTTTGATCCCTGGGTCAGGGAATATCCCCTGGAGAAGAGAATGGCTACCCATTCCAGTATTCTTGCCCGAGAAATTCCATGCGCACAGGAGCCTGGTGGGCTATAGTCCATGGGGTCATAAAGAGTCCTAGAGGACTGAGTGACTAACATTTTCACTTATTTTCAATGCACTCCCCCCAGCCCCAACACATACAAACACACAAATCAGGATCTGAACTTTTTTTTTAACAAAAAAAAACCAAAAATAATTAATTTTATTTATTTATTTTTGGCTGTGCTGGGTCTTCTTTGATGTCTGGGTTTTCTCCAGCTGTGGTGAGCAGGGGCTACTCTTTGGTTGTGGTGTGTAGGCCTCTCATTTCACTGGCTTCTCTTGTTTCAGAGCACTGACTTTCGGGTGCATGGGCTTCAGTAGTTGGAGCTCCCGGGCTCCAGAGCACAGGCTCAACAGCCACAGTGCACAGGCTTAGTTGTTCCAAAGCATGTGGGATCTTCCTGGATTGAACCCGTGAACCCTGCACTGGCAGCCAGATTGTTAATTCCTGAGCCACCAGGGAAGCCCCAGAATCTGGACCTTAATTAACCATACGGAATAATGATGTAATAATGTCTGTTTCATTTCCAAATATGACTGCTTTGGTGTGTATTAATATTTGTGCAATAACAGGCTAGGGTACGTAGGGCGTGGAGGAGTGAGTTAAAGTTAGCACCAATTACACATGGTCAAGGAACCACAAACACATATTTCAAGTGGTCCAAGACATTGCTGCTATAACAATTTTCTCAAAATTGACTTCTCTTTGCCTGAGAAGAGTAACTTACGTATAGTGTAAGTTAGCTCAGAAAATTAACTTGTGCCCATGAGCCCTGAGAGAAATCAGGTCATCTTCACAGAAATCAGGTAGTAAGCCCTTATAAAACAGTGTGTATGTTATCTCTCGCTTTCAGCTGTATTCTTGCCAGACCTTTGTGGCATTCTATTTGTGGTAGGCAATGTGTGAACACCTGACTGGCAAATTCTGGCCTCCTAATAGCCTGGGAGGAACCAGCAAGAAAGAACACAGTGGATAATCGAGCAATGTGAGAAGACCCTAAAACATGGGAGATAGACATGGATATATTGGGTTGTGTGTTAACTTAACTTCACCCATGTTCCCTTAAGCATTCTCCTCCTGCAAGGAAGGACTCCAGTTTTCAGGATCTCTCTCCAACATATTTCTTTCTTTTTTAAAAAAAATATTTATTTATTTATTTGGCTGTATCGGGCCTTAACTGCTACACTCAGAATCTTTTGTTGCTTTTGTCTAGTCACAGCACACTGGTTTAGTTGCCCCATGGGATGTGGGATCTTACTTCCCCAACCAGGAATTGAACCTGCGTCCCCTGCATTGGAAGGTGGATTCTTAACCACTGGACCACTAGGGAAGTCCCTCTAATATGTTTCTTGACTCACTTCTGCTAAATGGTAGACATTTCCATGAGTTTTGGAAGGGGCATGAAGGGAGCAACATTATTTTCTCCAGGGGCAGCTGGGATTATCCATGGTGGTGCCCTTTGCCTTCTGGGGTCCTCCTGGGAGTTACCCACTGTGGTGCCACCTTCAGGTGGCTGAAGATCTCCAGTGGAAGCTTTCCTGTGATCCCTGTATTTCCTGATTCAATAACTTGGCCAAGGTCAAATAGCTAAGTGAAAAAGCCTGAATTCAAGCTCAGGAATTGAACTCCAGAGGTGATGCTTTTAGCTACTCTCCCTAGTGTCTGCTGCAGAGTGGAGATGGGATGCTATTCTGCTGTCTTCAAGTGCTCTTGTATTTTCTTTTCATCTTTGACAAATCCTCAGGCCAAGCTTTGACCGTCTCTTGACTGTATAGCTTTAACCATTTCCATTGCTTCCATTATTCTGTTAAGACCAAAGAGAGCAACAGAATAGAGCAATAGAGTCTATCCTTTTTGCCAGCCTCATCAACCTATAACATGGCTCTATTTTGTTAAAAGCCTGGAGAGGTAGCTTATTTGTAGGATTTATGTAATAGCCTTCACTTAGAGAGATTGCACTGGGGAAGCTTTATTATTAATAGCACTTTCCAGACCTGGTTGTACACCCCAGTCTCTAGGAGGACATTTCAGTAACAAGCACCCCTGTGTCCCACATCAGGCCTCCCGCGTCAGAATCCATGAGGTTGGGACCCCAAGATCCGCGTTTCTAATAAGCATCCACAGGTGATTATCATGCATTCAGGTAGGTGCTGATTCCCAGCCTGTGTTCTGAAGATACTCAGGTGTCAGAGGAGAGGTTTATCTCAACAGAGGAGAGGTTTATCAGAGGAGGTTCTACATGCCCTGCTCCAGACAGAGCAAATCCATTTTTAGCTTATTTACATTTTGGGGTTCCACTGGGTTTTATTCGCTAAAAGAGTTCCACTCCTTTTTTTGTTTTTGTTTTTTTTTTTTTTACTACTACCCTTCTGTCAAGTGAATGGCTCTCCTCAACTCTATATGTTTCCCTGTTTAATTCCTCAGCAGTCACACAAAGTTCCAAATGCTTTCCCAGCTCACCGGGACACTTCTTTCCATTTTGCATTCTATCTCATTCCGATTCTCATAGACAACTGGAATTGAGCTGAAAATATCCCCAATTAGAAACACAGTTCTTTACTTTTCTCCCAGGAATGAGATCATTGCATACATATAATTACACAATGGAAATCCTGAGGAAAGCTCCTTGGTTTTTCTTTGGACAGATTTCCATGTATCTATGTGACCTTCTTTGTGCTTGTCAGTACATTAATACATTTTGAAAGGAAAAGGAGTATTTAATTTGCTTGACATAATATTAAAAATCTGAATCAGGTATACTTAAAAGCCCAGATCACTGTGTTAAAGTAATGGTTCTGTCATTAAACGAAACTATTAGCTTCTTTCCCCATGTTTTGTTTTGTTTTGTTTTTTAATTTTGGCTGTACTGGGTCTTCATTGCAGCTCATGGGTTTTCTCTGGTTGAGGTTCATGGGCTCTAAAACAGGCAGGTTCAGTAGTTGCAGCACAGTTGGGCTCAGTTGCCCCACAGTGTGTGGGACCTTGGGGCTTGCCTGCTGGCTCAGAGGTAAAGAATCCATCTGCAGTACAGGACACGCAGGAGACATGGGTTCAATCCCTGGGTCAGGAAGATCCCCTGGAGGAGGGCATGGCAACCCACTCCAGTAATCTTGCCGGGAGAACCCCATGGACAGAGAAACTTGGCGGACTACAGTCCAGAGGGTCGCAGAGAATTGTGCATGACTGAAGTGACTTAAGCAGGCAGGCAGGCATGTGGGATCTTAGTTTCTTGACCAGGCATCAAACCTCATCTCCTGCATTGGAAGGTGGATTCCTAACCACTGGACCACCAGGGAAGTCCCTCCCCATGTTTAATGACTATAGACCATAGGCTCTAAACATGTTGTAAGTCGACGGAATTAGAGAAAGAGGGTGAACAATACCACGTAAAATAACCGATGATGGCTAGAGATGGATTTCAAAGCACACACCAACCATATCACATTCACATACCGAGCACAGGGCATTTCAGAATTTTTGCCTGATGAGAATGACATGAACTTGAAATCAAATATATACTATTTAAATTTTTAATATGCATTTATGTCACTCTCGTATATATTTATATGTCTCAGAGAAAACTGCAGACACCCTGAAGTGTTTTAAGTTCTCAACTGTTGAAACCATTGCCACCTTCCCTTCTCTGAGCGTGAAACCCTGCACCTTTTACCCATTATTTGTGAAACATCAGGCAGAACACTCTATGTGAATCATCTCGAACTATCTCAATGTAATGACAGGATGTAGCTATCATATATTGTTCCATTGTACAGATTGGGAAGCTGAGGCCTAGAGATGTTAGCAAACTTTCCCAAGGTTCTATTGCTAGGGCCAGAGGAAACTGGATGTAGATCCTAGCAGCCAAGTGCCTACCATGGTGTTGTTTTGCCCAGTTCTCCAGTGAAAAGAATGTCAAATGTCAGCTTACCAATCATTAGCCAAATCTCTTCTGTCCTCTGCCTTTTCCTACTTCCTTCTTTCAGGGTTCAGGAGGTAACATGCCCTAGTGGGATAAGCACTGCCCCTGTCACTTTGGCAAATACATGAACTTCTCAGATGTATTGATTATTTCAACCCTATGAGCTTCAGTTCTTCTGAAATATGGGCATGTCAACCCTATAGGGGCTTCCCTGGTGACTCAGATGGTAAAGAATCTGCTTGCAATGCAGGAGACCTGAGTTCAATCCCTGGGCCAGGAAGATCCTCTAGAGAAGAGAATGGCAATTCACTCCAGTTTTCTTGCCTGGAGAATTCCATAGACAGAGGAGCCTAGCAGGCCATAGTCCATGGGGTAGCAAACAGTTGGACACAACTGAGTGACTAACATACACACAGCCCTATAGGGTTGCTGTGAAGATGAAATGAAATAATTTGTATAAATGTGCTTTGCCCACAGCCTGGTCACTGGGTATTTGATTGAAAAAACAGAAAAAAGTAAGCAAGAAGACAAGCTGGCATTTATCAAACGCCCTCTTTCTAGCTTTGTTACGCGTTCCACAAAAACAAAGAGACCTAAGTTGCTTTTTATTCTATGCTCTTTGAGTCCCCATAATTGAAGGTGTTCAAGGGGAAAAAGTGAATGACTCCTTGATGGAATGCTGTGGCTGGAATTCAGGCCACAGTTACCCAAGGTAACTGCTTCACCAACCCTTAACTCTCCATTCCTATGACTTCATGACAAATCACTGGTCAGAATGTATTATTTTATTTTTTAAAAGATTTAGTTACAGGTGACTCCCCTCTCCCCCCCACTGCCTTTTTTTGGTTACCTTTTACAGTCTCAAAAACTGAATGACCCCAGCTCAGCCACACAAAGGCCGCGGTCAAGTGAATGGTAGTGTGTTCATTTAACAGCCTGCTATTAAAACTGATGATTATAAAGTAGAATGGAAGCACATACTTTTATATCTCTTCTGATTTAGCTGCTGCCCAGATTGTGATCAATAAGTCTTTCAAAGAAAGTCTGTGCTGCAAGAAAGTCACTTAAGCTTCTTTAACAAATTTCTCTATTATTGGACATCTAACTTTTATGTTAAAGTCATCTCTAATTCTGTGTCCTAAAATTTTGGTAAAAATTTATTTTTGCTCACATGAACCATAATGTCCCTGGTAAGGGATGGTCTTCCATATGATCATTTCAGGAAAGGACCCCAGTCTCCTTTCTCTAGGAGTGTTAACATCATCTTGGACTTTGAGATTCTTCACTGGGTTTTTGGTATCTCACCAACATAAGGAAAAGAGAGCTTGAAACATCACTCCAAAGATTTTGAATATTTAGGGACAAGAACTTTAAGCTGTTTGTATCACTTCTTTTTTTAATTTAATTTTTAATTCTATATTGGAGTATAATTGACTTACAATATTGTGTTAGTGTCAGGGATATAGCAAAGTGATTTGGCTATACACATACATATAGGAATTCTTTTTCAGACCCTTTCCCCATATAGGTTATTACAGAATATTGAGTGGTATCACTTCTGCCCACATTCCATTGCCTAGAACATAGTCTTATGATCATCTCTGCCAGCAGGAGAGCCTGGGAAATGTAACCCAGCCGTGTGTCCAGGAAATAGATTTTGCTTAATATCCAGCAGTTTCTGCCATAGATTCTTTCCAATTTATTGCTATCATAAACAGCTCTGAGATGAACATGACTTTATTTCAATCTTTGGTCACATTCTTAGACTTTTCCTTAGGATACATTATTTACAGTGGAAACTTTGCCAAAGACTTACTTTAAAACACATTTTTGAGTTTTGATATAGTCAACTGCCCTTCTGAAAAGTTGGATCAGTTTACCGCACATTAGAATTACCCAGGGAACTCTTAAAAATCCCAGTGCCCAGGTTACACTGTGGATGAGCCAGATCAGAACATCGGGGGGTGAAGCCAGACATGAGTATTTTTAAACTTTTTTTTTGGGCCTCATTGAGCAGCGCATGTGCAGGATCATAGCTGCCCGACCAGGGACCGAACCTGTGCCCCCTACATTGGGAGCCTGGCGTCGTAACCACTGGACCATCAGAGAGGTCCCCAGATATCAGTGTTTTTTTTAAACATCTTCACGTGATCCAACGTGCAGCAGAGTTTGGGAACCACTGCCTTTAGGATTCCAGGGCAGAACACTGAAGGAGCCTCTGTTACTGACAGCATAGCAGTCCAGAACTACCTGTCGCAGGGTCATTACATGTCAGAGAAAAAGACTTCCGACCTGTGCAACTCTGTTATTCGGAGTCTCAGTTGTAGCCATGGAACCATGGAATAAAGGTGGGTCACTGTCATTAAAACGGACTGACTTTAACAGAGCAGGAGAAATATCATATGGCATCCTTTATATGTGGAATCTAAAAAGAAATGATACAAATGAATTTACTTAAAGAACAGATTCACAGATTTAGAGAATGAACTTAGATTACCAGAGGGGAAGATGGGGGAAGGGATAGTTAGGGGGTTTGGGATGGACATGTACACTGTACTATATTTAAAATGGATAACCAACAAGGGCCCCCTGTATAGCACATGGAACTCTGCTCAGTGTTATGCAGCCTGGATGGGAGGGGTGTCTGGGGGAGAATGGATACATGTATACGTATGACTGTCCCTTTGCTGCCACCTGCAACTATCACAATATTGTTCATTGGCTACACCCCGATACAAAATAAAAAGGTTTTAAGAGATTCTTTTTAAAAAACTGACAAACTATTTCACGGAGAAAAAATTAAGTCTTCTCTGCTAGCATGATGTAATGGTAATCATTTTTCTATACTTGTGCTAACAAGTATGCTCTTTGAGAATCCTAGTCAACTAGAAATGAGCGTTCGTTTCTTCAGTTGTAAAGTGATATCTATCCCTTAGGGTTGGTGTCATTATCAAGTTAGATGATTGGGAACATGATTTATAAAATTTAATCTCTGTATAGACTCTAGTTATTTTGAGAATGATGTTCTGGTAGACCTTGAATGGCTACCTTCATTTTCAAGTCCTTTCAAAAATGAATTGCCTTTCTTTCATTACCAAATTGAGAAATTATCTTAAAAGGCTGCTATTTTCCAAAAGGTCCATTCTCCCCACCCTGAAGTGAGAAACATCAAACATATGCGGGAGTAAATGAGGCCAGAGAAAACTATTTTCTAGGTATTTCCTCTCCCCAAGAGATCTTAAAGTGATGGTCACAGGTCATAAGTCAACAAGGACACAAACAGTGTTGTCAGCCAAAAGATAGTTCTTTTTACAACTGCCACCAGTGTCTCTGGTCAAAAAGAGAGTGGGTTTGGATGGAACGAGTCTGTTGAATATTCTTCTAGTTCCTGCCCTTTACCTTTTGATTTATTAATGTATAGCTGTGCTGGCTCTTTGCTGCTGCTCCTGGGTTTTCCCTAATTGCTACACTCTAGTTGTGGTGTGCTGGCTTCTCTTTGCAGTGGCTTCTCTCATGGAGCACAGGTTCTAGAGTGTGTGAGCTTCAGTAGTTGTGGCTCATGAACTCAGTAGTTGTGGCACATGGGGTTAATTGTCTCACAGGTGAATTCTTAACCACTGGGCCACCAGTGAAGTCCCTTTTGCCTATCTTCTAGATTAGTCATAAAATGCTAGCAGAGTGCTAAGCCTCCATAGCTCATGGTCTGTATTGCTGTTATAAATACAACAGAACTGGGTGTTGAGTACTGATCCTCAAAGTTGTCCCTCTCTAACCTATCAATAGCATTTCTACAGAAAAGAAATAATAGTAACTAACATAAATGGCATTTCAATATTGTAAGGTGGGTGGGAAAGTAATCTACATATTTTAAAAGAGGCATTCAAAGTGAAATCCCACCATAGAACAGAGATTAACTTTAGAAAATAATGACATTTATTGAATGCATTGCTATCTGTAGGGGTTTGTATGCCTCTCTGTACACGTACATGCACTGGTAACCAGGTTCAATGGTTGAATGGGGTGAGGGACAAAGGTTGGATGTTGGAATGTAAGAATAAATAAGGACTGACTCTTCCTCCAAAGAATATTAAACTTGGAGATTTAGTAAGAGATGGCCATTTTAAGAATACTTACCTAATATGCATTAGGCTTCCCTCATGGCTCAGATGGTAAAGAAACCTGCCTGCAAGGTAGGAGACCCAGGTTCAATTCCTGGGTTGGGAAGATCCCCTGGAGAAGGAAATGGCAACCCACTCCAGTATTCTTGCCTGAAGAACCCCAAGGACAGAGGAGTCTGGGGCTATAATCATTGGAGTCACAGAGTCGGACATGACTAAGGGACTAACACTCAGTTTTCACTTTTTTTCCCCATGTATTAGTGAGAGAAAATTAACAAATTGTACCTTGAGTCCATAAGAACTAAACTGATAAAAATAAAAAAATGTTGCTAACACCAGAAGGCACTTTTCTCTACCCTGCCTCCAAGACAAATGATAACATGCCAACATGTTGACACCACCAAAAGTCAAGGATTTAAATCTTGGATGTTTGCTCAAGGTTTATAATTAATGCTCTAGCTTATAGACCCTTCAGTAAGCAGAATAATTGCTCCCCAAAGATGTCTGGGTCCTAATCCATGGAATCTGTGAATATGTTACTTTACATGGAAAAAAGGAATTTACAGATCTCATTAAGGAACTCTGGATGGGGAGGTTATTCTGGATAGATTGGGTGGGGTGACCAGCCTAATCACATGAGTCCTTAAAAGCAGATGACTTTTCCCAGCAGTGATCAGAATCAGAGGGAGATATAACCATGTAAGATTAGTGGGAAGAATGCAATATGGCTGGTTTTGAAGATGAAGGAAGGGGACTGTGAGCCAAGGAATTTGAGCAGCTGCTAAAAGCTGTGTCCACTACAAGCTAGAAGATGCAAGAATTCTTGAGGAGGGAACGCTGTCCCGCTGACACCTTGATTTTAGCCTGGTGAGCGCTGTTGCCTACTTCTAACTTCCAGAACACAAAGGTAATAAATTTGTGTTCTTTTGAGTCAGTGAGTGTGTAATAACTTGTTACAGCAGTAATAGAAAGAAAAAAACAATCCTCTCTTTAAAAGTCCTTCCTTAAGAATGATTTCCCCCTTTAATTCTCATACAGTTGTTTTGTTCTTGAACAATAGATGGTGCTAAGCATCCATGTTTCTCATATTGTCAGCCAGCTCCTCCAGTTTGAAATAATTGGGACCATATGATAACAGTTGAAAACAGTTATTCATGGAAATACACAAATCACATAGTTTGGGGTTCAGAAAATCTTCATCAGAGAAGTGATGAACACCAGCATGTTGGAGATTGGATTGCTATAATTCAAAAGTAACTACTTATTAAAAACTTGAAGAACAATAAAATACATGTTCTGTTTGCTATATCAAATGGCAAAATATTAAAACATGAACTGCAAACCCCCCTTCAGAAACACGGAACACCCTGAGGCCACACAGTATATGAAAGTGAATTGGAGATTAGAAACTACAGGGAAAAGATGCCTGCAGAAGAAGTTATGTGGCTGTTGCTGGCTTTTTCACATGTGGTGTGATACAACATTTAAGAAAGGCAGCTGCAGTCAGGGTTTTCTTGCAAACTGTTCACTATACATTTTCTTGTTAGTGCTGACTTTGAACAAATGCAACATTGTTTATATTTAGTTCCTAGGGGGCATTTATCAGTTTGACTATTTTTTAATAGTCTAAAGTATCTATAAAGTAGATTTTTACCAGAATTTTTGATAATATATTGGATAATATAATAAAAATATTTTTATAGTATTTTTGATAATATACTTGACATATATTGGATTGTAATTTTTAAAATTGATCTGGGCTACAATAATATTTTCAACCACAGCTCTGTATTCAATCCTCTTCAGTTTAATTTAATAATATGGGTGGTTGGCATCTTAGATTGATGACTAGTGTTGTATAGTGTATCATTTTGGGTCTCAAGTAAACCCTCCTATAATAAGAGGGGGTAAGTATGCATTCAGAGGCCTTTGGGGAGCTACATGTATGGAAAGATTTAGGAGCAGTCAATGATCTCAGTATCAGTACAATCACTGCTTCCATCCCTTTCCTTTTCTCAACAGTAAATTAAAGAGACTCATTTTCTGAATAGAGGCAAAAACATCCTGAAGGATGAATATCTTTCAACTGAGAGTGAAGGCAGGCAATATATACCCACTTAGAAAAACCACGAACTCGTGGGAACTGAACGATGAATGTGCTGAAATTCTGAGACCATTGACTGGGGACATAGATAATGACAGAAATGTCAAGGGGACAGCATATAATGTCAAGGAGACATCTCATTTCTGTTTAGGTAAATAACTTCTTAATCTCCTCTAAGCACAACTCAAGACTTTATCTATTTGAAAGCCTCTTCCATCACTCAAGGGCCAGTCCCTGGAAGACTCTGCTCCTATGTATTTAAGAATCAGGAGCTGAGAGAGACAGTATTTATGCATACTGACAGCCCCATGCCACTCTGTATTCTGAGTACAACTGTATTCAGCTTGAGCTATTGAATTACTGAAATTAAAGAAATGTTTAAAAGGACTAAATTAGGTGACTAAAAAGAAAGACTAGCCATCAAGGGCCACACACATGAAGAAAGATATTTTTATTTATTTATTTGGCCATGCTGGGTCTTTAGCTGCAGTATGGGGGATCTAGTTCTCTGACCAGGGATTGAACTCATGTCTCCTGCATTGGGAGTGCAGAGTCTTAGCCACTGAGCCTCCAGGGAAGTCCCCAAAAAGCTATTTTTTAAAAATTAAAATCAATTTCTAAAGTCTGTTTCAGTAAAGAAGAAGCAAGAGCTATGATTTTCAATTGAGGGGAAGGGAACTGGCAATCGTTTTAATTTTTAGTAGTATCCCAAAACATGTGAACATTTTATTGTAAACTCTAATGCCGTGAGCATTCACAACCTAATACTGGAAATTTATAAAATGTTTAGCAGTGTATTTATATACTTGATAGGAATGGGGTGAGAAATTGCGTGTGGTAAGGGGCATGGGTGGCACAGAGTGGGTGGAATTGAAGACACAGAAGTAAGAGGGGTGCATATGGATGAGGCTGAGAAGGGTGACAAAAAATCAGTCTCATTTAAACTGACTTAAATGACCACCAGAGGGACTCCAAAGTTCACTCATCAATATTGTACTTCAAGCAAGAAATGTTTGGAATATTTAGATTTATGAATATACCATGCTAAATCATTAAAATATGGATAAAGTACAGCAATAGGTGTTAGCCATTAATTCAGAGGAAGAAACTCAAATGCTTAAAATTGAGAGTTTTCAAGGACCACCAGTGGGGATAGAAAAGACTGTAATAATTGATATGAGAAATTTGTTAAATAGCTACGTTTAGTCTGGATTTAAGATGCTGTTTTATTTCACTCAGTTTCCAGTGTCTCTGTTTTGCCAGAAGGTGTTGCTGTAATCTAGCTGGGCTCGGAGGACAAAGTCACGTGGAATGAAATGTGGTTAGACTGGATAAAAATGTAAACCATATAAGTATATAGAATTCAGGCACAAAGATATCCATTATATGGGGAAAAGAGGGCTTTACTGTAGTATGTGTCCTGCTATAAATAGTTCAGCAAAATGTAAACATGAAATATTTCCCCAGTGATATTTGCAGCCGTAGAAACAGTAGCCCTACTTTTCTTTTCATTAACTCTCATTTCTTAATAAAGGGACTTCTGTAGGGTGAAATTTGGGCAAAAATAGCAATGATCTGTAACTTTTTTATAACAGGGTATAGCATACATGGAATAAAAACTAGAATTTAAAACCAGCAGATTTTTTTTGTTGTTTTTTTTACAAACAGAGCTTTGCTTTAATGTATTAAGTCCCGTATGTTATAGAAAGCACAGTGGGTGCACAAAGGAAGAAAAACTAACAAAGAATTGAAGAAACTGAAATTCAGTCCTCTTTTTTTTTTTAAAGTTGGGATTTCTTCCAATATTGGCAAACAAAACACAAACTGAATACTTCTTCTAATAATCTCACACTGTCAGACAAGATTTTTAAAATGACCATTAAAAGGAATGTCTTTTCACTGAGTTAAAATGTATTTTCACGCAGCCTTAATCCAGAATATACTGGAAATTTTACTCTCAAAATTCAGACCAAGTCACCTCATTTTTTTAAATGAAGAAGATCCTCTGGAGGAGGGCATGGCAACCCACTCCAGTGTTCTTGACTGGAGAATCCCATGGAGAGAGGGGCCGGGGACACAAAGAGTCGGACCCTACTAAAGAGTAAGACACAGCTGAAGCGACTTAGCACACAGCACGCACATGCCATGCGAGGCAACACAGATCAAGCACCTAAAGTATGGGACTACAGCTGACCCCAAGCTGGATCAGCACAGGTGAACAAACCGAAGATAAACTAAGTCACGTAGATAACACAGCCTCCTTGGAAATACTGTCTCAACATTCCCCATCTCCGATTTTATTTTAAATCACATTGGTAAGAATGGGTCATGGGAGTTTGGGGACGCCCTTTACACCTTGTTTTGCCCCGTTTTCACTTTGCTCGTGTCGAAAATTTGGCCCAGGTGTGATTTTGTTCAGAATGTTTTCTCTGAATCAAGGCCTGGGCAAGGGCTCCTTGTGCATATTGCAGAGCACTCCGAACCAGTTCACATCATTACAGGAACTGTGCTAAAAGGAAGGCCAAGCCTTACTGGTCTAATGCTTAGCACCCTATCTGCAAGTTGGATAAATATCTGTAGGACTGAATTGAATTGAAACTAATTAAGACTAGGTAATTCAAAATTTGCTCTTCGGCAGTCAGTTTGGGGGTTCTTTCACCTCCTGATTATGATGACCTCTATAGAGCTTTGTGGAAAATTGAGAACCCTGCTTTTTTAAAAATAAAAAAGAAGAAGAAGCAAGACAGAATCCTGCTAGGATAGGCCGTGTCTAGGGTTTGAGATCTCTTTATTGATTTCTTCTTTAAGAAAGAATAAAAAAGGGGAAACTCTCTGGACTAATGACCAAATCCCATTGTTCTGAGAGTTCCACAAAGGAAGAACTTTGGAATAGTATAAAATACACTTTGAGAATAATTTTTTTTATTCTTAGATATGTGAATGACAAGAGATATCAGGACATACTCATATTGTGAACTCATTAAGAATGTTAAGCAGAAACTCCATAAAATTACCATAAGAGTTTTTGTAGATGTCGTAGACAAAAAGAATTACGAGAATCAATGCAATAGCTTTTCAAATCAAAGTCAGAGATATAATTTATTATGTCAAATGCTTTTACTTTTTCCCATCTTTTTATTTGTCTAAGGTACACTATTTTTTCCCTCTGTCATGACTATATTTGAGCACCTTGTTTTTTTTTAATTGAAATGTAATTGAGATGTAACATTATGTTAGTTTCAGGTGTATAACATAGTGACTCAATATAGGTAAATCTTATGAAATGAGTAAGTTGAGCACTCTTGCTTTTATCATCACCTCTGAAGTGCATGGAAAGCTTTTTGATTAATTCAGTGAAATTCTAGTCCAATTACTTAGTCATAAAACATTTTAAAAAGAAATATTTTTGTTTCTATTTCATAAGTTAAATGTTAGTTGCTCAGTTGTGTCCGACTCTGTGATTCCATGAACAGTAGCCCACCAGTCTCCTCTGTCCATGGAATTCTCCAGGCAAGAATATTCTAGGCATCCAAGTAGTGGTGAACCAATAATCTGAACAATAAACAAGCAGTATTTCCCTCAATGGAGAGATTTGGATCTTTAAAACAAGGGCACAGCCAGTGGAACGGTTCTCTCTATAAAAGAAACATTAATAAATGACTAAATCTATGTGATACAAAGTGAGATGGAGTTGTAGACCTTATATACTTATATTCAAGAGAGAACCATATTCAGTAATCAAGATTGTAACGTGATTTGGCGGCATTCTATGCACTAATCAGATTAGATGCATGCTGTGTGTGCATGCACAATCGCTCAGCTATGTCTGACTCTTTGCAACCCCGTGGACTGTAGCCTGCCAGGCTCCTCTGTCCCTGAAGTTTTCCATGCAAGAATACTGGAGTGAGTTGCCATTTCCTTCTCCAGTGGCTCTTCCCCACTCGGGTTGATCCCGCATCTCCTGCATTGGCAGGTGGATTCTTCACCACTGCACCACATGGGAAGCCCTAATGAGATTAAGTGAAAACCAGGCAAATCTACAAGTAACTTTATGCCAGGTAGGCATGGACCATTCATTTAACAAGTATCTATTGGATGCTTCCTCTGTAGAAGGGAATGGCAACCCACTCCAGTATTCTTGACTGGAAAAATCCATGAACAGAGGAGCCTGGCAGGCTACAGTCCATGAGAGTTGCAAAGAGTTGGACACGACTGAGCACACTCACACACACACTCTGGATGCTTACTATGGGCCAGGCACTGTTCCAGACCCATGGGATTCATGAGTGAACCAAAGATCCCTGCCTCTCTGGGGCTCACTTTCTAGCCAAGGATTCAGGGGATAGAAGCACATACAGTAAGGGCTGGGTCACAGAAGGGAGGGAAACGTCAGAGGGGCTGGGTGGGGGCAGGTTATCTGGGCCTCATGGGCCAGTGTGAGGACTTTTCTTTAATGCTGAGCAAGATGAGAGGCCCTGGAGAGTTTTGAGCAGAGAAGTGATACGGTCTGGCTTATTTTCAAAAACAGTCCTTCTGGTTGCTGCGTTAGGTATAGCCTGTAGCAGCAGGCAGGGCATTAGCAGGATGTTAGTCATCCAGGTGAGAGAGGATGGTGGCTTAGACAAGGGCGGTAACTGTGGGATAGCAAGAATGTTTTGGAACCTGGATATACGTTGAAGGTAGAGCTAATAGGATTTCCTGCTAAATTACATAGGGGCTGTGTATGTAGGTGAGGGAGAGACAGACAGTGGGACAGAGAGAGAAAGGTGATGCCAAGGTTTACCTGGGCTTCCCTGGTGGCTCAGATGGTAAAGAATCTGCTTGCAGTGCAGGAGACCTGGGTTCAATCCCTGGGTTGGGAAGATCCCCTGGAGAAAGGAACAGCTACCCACTCCAGTATTCTTGCCTAGAGAATTCCATGGAGAGAGGAGTCTGGCAGGCTACAGTCCATGAGGTCGCAAAGAGTCAGACACAACTGAGTAATTTTCAGTTACTTACCCCTCTTTAAGGTTTACCTGATCAGCTGAAATATGGCAAATATGGAAAATAGGAAGAAAAACTTGGCAACAAAAAGCATAAAAAACTTTTTCAGACAGTGTTTGTAAAGAGAACATCAAAGAAATGGCATACCAATAACAGGAGACAAGGGGTCAGGAGAAATTTTAGGTGGGAGAAATAGCATGTTAATGTTGATTAACATGATCTATTAGAGAGGGAAAATTTAATGATGTAGGAGGAAGAGGCGGATTTCTCCAGTGATGTCTTTAGTAGGCTAGAGGAACTGGGATCCACGGTCCAAGTGGAGGTTCAGGCTTTAATAGGAGAGGAGACAACTCACCTATGGTACCCAGCAAGAAGGTAGCCTATGGAACTGTGGCAGGACTGGAACGCAAATGAAAGTCTGTTGGATTCAGAGCTCAAGCTCTATCTTCTGTGCACAGGGAAGAAAGAAATGAAGCTAATTATGGTGTTAAGCCACCCACCTAGATAATCCATGTACCCTTCCTAATCAGGGAATCTCAGAGAGGCATCAAAATGTGATGGAAAGCCTGGGCATTTAAAAAAATGTTTTAGTTGCAGCATGCAGGATCTTTAGTTGTGGCATGCAAACTCTTAGTTGCCACAAATGGGATCTAGTTCCCTGACTGGCGATCAAACCCGGGCCCCTTGCATTGGGAGCACAGAGTCTTAACCACTGGGCCACTAGGGAAGTCTCAAAGCACAGGCATCTTAGGACCCTCTCTGATCCTCCACTGAGTGTGACACATCATTTGTAAGGTGAGAAAAAAAATTACCCGTGTGCCCTTATTCCAGGGTTCTTGTGACAATCAAATGGAACCATGCACTTGGTAGTGCTCCAGGTTATAAAGAACTATATGCAACATGCTCTAATAATCAAGAGTATTAACTCCCTCAAGTCCTTTGTACTTCTTGTTCCCTCTGCCTGGAATAATTTGACCCTCATTCTTTGCACATCTCCCTTCAGTTCATCATTCTTGAATGAGCACAGGGAAGTCTTCTTTGACCACACAAACGTGATCCCCACGCCCCACACTGACTCTGTCATGCTCTGTCCACTTGCTATATTTTAGTATCTTCTTAGCACTTATACATATTTGAAGTCATCTTACATAATTATTTGTTTATTTGTGCATTGATCATCTTTCCTGGTGAAACAGACTCCATATAGAAGTGCAATGTTTTTTTTTTTTAACTTTTTATTTTATGTTGGCAGATAGCTAATTAACAATGTTGTGATAGTTTCAAGTGAACAGCAAAGGGACTCAGTCATACATATACATGTGTGCATTCTCCCCCAAACTTCCTTCCCATCCAGGCTGTCAGATTACATTGAGCAGAGTTCCTTATGCTCTACAGCAGGACCTTGTTGATTACCCATTTTAAATATAGTAGTGTGTACATGTCAACCCCAAACTCTCTGTCTAGAAGGCCAGTCTTGTCCCCTACTTTCCCACAGACCCTAGAACAATACCTTGCACATAGTGGGTTCTCAATAAATATCTATACATTTTATTATTATCTTAATTACCCTCCAGATAGCTTTCCAAAAATAAAATACCAATTTAAGGGAAATACTGAAAAAAATCTTACCATGATTTAATGGCACAGCAACAGTAAATGACTTCAATTTAGTGGGAGCTTCCAAAATAGTTTCCTAACAATCCTCCCTTCCTGTGATTTCCCTCCAGGAGGAAAATCTTATTTGATGTGCTTAAACACTGTATTAATTCATCACCGTGACAAACATGAGAGAGTTGTAGCAAATTGCATGTCTTAGGAAACATTCAATCAATATTAAGCCAAAAAAGGAGACTTGTCTCTTGTTTTAATGGAGCAAGAATCTCCCTTCTTACAGCGTGTTAATGACCTTTTATTGTTTTGCTTGACTATAGTCAAGAAAAGTTATGGTGCAAAAGAATGTGTAAGAAAGGAGGTGTACTCAGAATCTGGGCCCAAGACACAGTAGACTGTTCTCCCTTCTGAAAGGGCTTGCAGAGATAGTTTTTGGATCTCCTTGATTCTTACCAGGAGTTCCTGTGATTATCTGTGACCTCCGCCATTCATGTGAACTCTGCTCTCCAGAATGCGAGAATTATAGGCTGTGATCATTCGGCTTTTGCTTTCAAAGACTCAGTCATTTTCTGTTGGGGCTAGTATGCTCCATGTGATGGAGTTGGTCATAGGAAAATGAAAAGTTATGGGACAGACATGATTGATGACCTGCACTGAATTCTGTTATATAAGATAATAACATGTGTCTTGCTTACAGGATAGACAAAGCATGAATCAACTCAGTATATTTAACAATAGCCAGGGGGTAAGGAGAAAGAGGGATAAACGGGGAGACTGGAATTGGCATATATACACTATTACTATATGTAAGTAGATAAATAATAAGAACCTACCGTATAGCACAGGGAACTGTACTCAGTACTCTGTAGTGGCCTATATGAGAAAACACTCTAAAAAGGAGTGGGTATATGCTTAATATAAAACGGATTCACTTTGATGTACACCTGAAACTAATATGACATTGTAAATCAACCATACCCTGATAAAAATTTGAAAAACAGGTGGCTGTCCAGTGATTAAGTCAGTTTACAGAAGGACTGTGGGCTAGATTTTATCCCTCAGTCTTTCTTTTCTTTCTGTGTTAATTGATGTTGTGTGACTCGTTATTTTTTGTAGCAGAAAAAAATCTCTTATAGCTCGTTCGTATGCCTTTATTTCTTCTCTCCTCTGGCCATCCCTCCTTCCCTATCCCTTTTCCTTTACCCTGCTTCCCCCCCTTCCAGTCTTTCTCTAATGTTCTTTCTGCATAATGAGTGTCTTTCAAAGAGCCTATAGTCCATCCTTCTTAGAATTTGTCCCCAAAAGGAGAATAAATCTAAAGTTACAGAAAGCTCGTCTAGCCCACATTACTTTTAGAAAATGATTTCTCTCATCCCTTTGCTTCCGATGTGAGCATTCAGGTCCTGTGTGCAACTGCAGAGATAAGAACTGTGAGTTATGCTGCAGGGTTGACTCTGACCACAATGATGGCCCAGCAAGCAGCCATGTGAGCAAAAATCGATCATTTTCTTCTTCTTCCCTACACTGAGGCCTCGGAGTCTAAAAAAGGTAGATTTTTTTAAATTAAATTTTCTTAATTTACTGCATAACAACCAACAAGGCAGTGACACATTCCAGAAACAAAATTACCAAATTGCATGAAACCTTACCATTTTTAAACGGCTCTGTCAAGAGGAAAGTGTTTATGTTTAGGTGTATGTCAATATGAATGACATATTCTTGCACAAACATCAGGCTTATGATGACTTCTCCCTCAGTTCAGAGAAGGAAAAGCCAAAGTGATTTGTATAATTCTTCCTGGACCAATTTGTGCCAAGGACACATGGTTTCTGGCGAAGGAGTCATACTATTAGAACATAAGAGCGATGCAATTCAGCAGAGTTTATTGTGTCACAAATTTTATTACATCCCCCAGGTTTCAGAACGGTCATTGCTTGGACAGAGGATGAGATGGTTGGATGACATCATCAACTCAATGGACATGAGTTTGAGCGAACTCCGAGAGATAGTGGAGGACAGGGAAGCCTGGTGTGCTGCAGTCCATGGGGTCGCAAAGAGTCAGACATGACTGAGCGACTGAATAACAATAAAATTACTTGGACACTCCATGAAATCAGGGCATATTGGAAGAAACTGATGGATGAATGACAAATGTGGCCATGTTTACTTTGGTCATCAGATAAAAATGTTTGGGTCCAGTTTCTGTATTTTAAAGAGGAGAAGACAAAAACAATCTATCCCTAACTTACAACAAGCTCACAGAACACATACAATATGTCCATAACCAGACAATTAATTTTTAGCCTGATCTCTACAACAGGGGTTCAGTTTGACTTCACCACTAAGTCTTCCACATTCAGAGGATGCAAGGGTGCACAATCACTAGCCATAAAAGGAATTAAAGTAATGATGTTAAATTTTTAAAAGAGAAACTATTGTAAACTGTGACTTCCTCATTGCTTTTGATAGAGGGTTTTGTTTATTTGTCACTTCTTTCCAAACAAAACAAAATTAAAGCCAGTGAGGATGAGGATGGAAGTCTTGTACAAACAGTGCAGTTCTTCTTGAATTTCAGTGGAGCCAAAGCACCCTTGATGCCATGCCGAAGTCAGCACTTGCATCTCTCTCCTGAAACTTAGAGAAGACCCTAATTTGTGCAGTGTGGATTACAGGATTAAGTGGGGGATGGTGAATCAGAGCACAGGGCATCCTGAGGAATATCTTGATGGATATAAATTGAAGTTCTGTCACACAACGAAGAGTTAAATACCAGCCACTAATTTCCTTCCATTCATCTCTTTTCTTCAGTTTCAACTTGAAATAGCATCAATAATGCTTTCCCCAAGGGAAATGATCAATAAGGGAAAGTGTCCAAATATATATATGCTGTACTGTGTTTCACTCAGTCGTGTCCAGCTCTTTGTGACCCCATGGACTGTAGCCCACCAGGCTCCACTGTCCATGGGATTTCCCAGGCAAGAATACTGGAGTGGGTTGCCATTTCCTCCTCCAGGGGATCTTCCTGACCCAGGGATTGAAACTGTGTCTCCTGCATTGCAGGCAGATTCTTTATCATCTGAGCCATGAGGGAAGCCCGTAAATATATATGCAGTTGGGATGCAATGAATGTTTTTTATGTTTGGGCAGAGCCTTAACTGTGATTGTAGTTTTTAAATCATGCAATAGTTCCTGAGGTCCTCTAGGATCAAGCAGCAGCATGCCCTGTGTATACAGCTTTTGAGTCAGATTTGCAAGGAAGTTAACTTTATGATGTGCCTCATAAAGCCACAGTTGCCCCAGCTACTGAATCAGCCATGCATTTTCTTTTGTCTGGGAAACGGGGCAGAGTCTCCTTGGGACATGGTTCTCCTTCAGCCTCATAACGAGTAAAGTAACAAGTGAACCAAATACTTAAACATCCCGAGCCCCACCTGCTTAAATGCAATTTTGTAGACTTGGGAGTGGCATTCAGTTATAATAACTCCCGACAGGTCATATGAGTGGGGAATATTGGTAATTAAGATTAGAATTATCCTTATTTTTCCACTCTAGATCCTCAATCAGAGAGAATAGATTGCAGTTGAGAGCTTGGTTCAAAGTAGCTCAGATGTCAGATAAACTTTCTGATATCTTTTAAAATTTAATAGACAAAAATGTTGCTTTCCAGTCTATCATATATCTGTTGGCAGTTTGGTGTCCTTAAGCAATTATATCTCCTTAGTTTAAAGTGCTGGGCAAATGTAGCTCAAGTCCATTTTCCCAACCAGATGACTGCCCTTAAACTCAACAGCAGGGACTGAAACAAAGACTTGGTTATAGGTAGTTTATTTGGAAGGTGAGAGAATAGGAAGAGGGAGCAAGGAAGGAGGAAAGCCAAGAGAGACTGCATCTTGCTGCTGGCTGTTGCCAACAACTGGGGTTCAAGCCTCTGCCAAACTGTGTATTGAATTGGTCAAAAAAAGTCACTCAGGTTTTCCCATAACATCTTATAGAAGAAACAGAATGAATCTTCTGGCCAACTCAATACACTGTGCCTCAGAACTGTTCCTCTGAAGGGTGGAAGCTGGGACCCTTACCCCTCATTAGTGTAGATCCTGCCCAAGGATGGTAGCTCCCCTGCACTTCTGGATTTCCCTGGTGGCTCAGACTGTAATGAGTTCGTCTGCAATGCAGGAGACCCGGGCTCCATCCCTGGGTCAGGAAGATCCCCTGGAGAAGACAAAGGCTGCCCCTGCAGTACTCTTGCCTGGAGAATTCCATGGACAGAGGAGCCTGATGGGCTACAGTCCTTGGGGTTGCAAAGAGTTAGACACCTCTGAGCAACTAACACACACTTCTGGGTCTGCCCTTCTGGCAGCTTGATTAAGCTCCAGAGGCATGGGGAAAGGGCTTGAGATAGAAAAATGAGAGATGGGATGGGAACTCAGGCTGCGATGCTGTGAACCTGGCTGAGAATGATCCTTCACTAGTGCAGATGAAACCCGAGGTGATGGAGAGAATACAGCATGGAATGCCAGAGGCAGGCACTTCATTCTACGGTGCAGCACTGTTGACCCATCTGGATCATTTATGACCCTGTGGATACATTTATTTTACACATTTTTGTCAATGAACATTCTGTTAAAACTGATGCTCTGGAGAGCATGTTCATCCTGAAGTGTTGAGTGGCCCTGCATACCCATTCAAGAAGCCCAGAAACAAATGCTAATTTGGAAATGATAGTGGAAGACATGCAACTAGTTGACAAGTTGTCCAGTATGGTGGGAATGACACCATATCAGTGGTCCCAAGAGAGGAGAAGGGAGCTTCAAACTTGTTTTTCATCTGTTCCCTTAGCTTCTCTGGATTATATTAATTTCTCTTTTATTTCCTATTGTAGAATCAAGTCTTGGCTGGCTGCAGTGTGCTCACTCATGTCTGACTCTTTGTGACCCCATGTGAAGGTTTCATTTTTTGAGGACTTCAGTAATTTGTGGTAAAAATGCCCCAAAACAAGTCAGTAGAGATAATTATGATATATTAAGATTAATTTCTTCTATTAGTTTTTTCATTCTTATCAATATTTTCATTTTTCATCTCATGAAAGGTAGGTTATCCTCCAAAACCTATTTTGTAGGTTTGAAGTCAAGAGAATCAAAATGATTGATTTTTGGTATTTTAAATGTTGAAGTTTAAAAAAAAAATGTTTCTAAATCAAAACTTTGGAAATGTTTCTTTTGCCTATTTAATCTAGAGATTTTGGTATTAGGATGCCTTCTTTATTTTTAAGGTTACTTAATACTGGTTTTGAAAGTTATTTTGGAAGTTATTGGCTTTGGAAGTTACAGAAAAGTTTAACTTAGGTTTTTAGGGAGAAATTCCTAAAGTTTTGGTACTTTACTTTGCTACTGTTTAGATGGAGGAACTAAACAAGTAGGATTCATTTTATTGGACAAACATGAAGAAGCATTGTTCACAGTAGATCTCCTATCTAGAACAACAATATATGTTCAGAGCAGTAGAATTCATCTTACATTTTCTAAAAAGTAAAAACCAAAAATGCAAAAGTTTGAGAAAAGTCTTTGAGAATACTAGCAACAATCTAGAAGAGCAGAACTTAAAGTTTACTAAATGAGCAAATATAGTAGTAGCTTTGGCTGAATAGGGCTTCCCTGGTGGCTCAGCTGGTAAAGAATCTGCCTGCAATGCAGGAGACCTGGGTTCAATCCCTGGGTTGGGAAGATCCCCTGGAGAAGGGAAAGGCTACCCACTCCAGTATTCTGGCGGAGAATTCCATGGATCATACAGTCCATGGGGTCGCAAAGAGTTGGACACAACTGAGCGACTTTCACTTTCACTTTTTCCAGGCAAGAATACTGGAGTGGATTGCCATTTCCTACTCCAGGTGTCTTCCTGACCCAGGAATCAAGCTCGTGTCTCATGCGTCTCTTGCGTTGTAGGCGGATTCTTTCTGGGAAGCTGAACCAAATCTTAGAGTTTCTTTATGTATTAATAGTTATCGCTGAGAACTGCTAGGTGTGTGAGACATGACTGTGGATCACTCAGCTCATAGTAGAACAGAAACTTGGCCTGGGTTCTCTAATTCTAAGCCCAGTTAACCATGGCAACCGAAGAGAAACAAAAATCAGATGAAAGGTGGAAACATTATGTTCAGATGATGGTCTGTTTTGTCAAAGAGTGTGTAATACACATTACAATCCATTCACAGTCTCGGGGAGCTATGTCAAGAATAAAGAACTTAGGAAATGAGTCTGAACAAGGGAGTTTGGGCCTGATTTCTATTACTTAGGGGCAGAGGAAAAACATTTCTGAGTACTTGCTTTAAGGAAGGCATATTAGCTTAAACATTTTATACACAGTTAACTCTTCCCATTTGCTGTACTTACATTTTATAGCTGCTGTGGACACCGAATTATAGCTACCATGGACACTGAATTAGCCAATACTGCTCTTAGATTGAAACATAGTGTTAGGTTCCTACAAGCCTCTGGACACCACATTTTTCTCAACTGATAAATACATATTAATATTGTTTTATGTGTGTTTCTGTTTAAAGACATCTTCAATATGTATTGTTGAGTATTAACGTGGAACTCATGGTTCTATACTCATAGCACATAACTCACGCCTCAACAAAGCTTAATGTAACACGTGGATCTAACCTCATCTAACCTTCTCTATAAGGTTCATCAGACCTGTCTTGTGCTTAGGAAACACAAGACGGTATTTCGGCACGAAGTTAGGGGGCACTGTCAACAGTGAAAATACCAACAAAAAACACAAAAACGCAAAAGCACACACACATTGAAAACACGGAAATGGCGGATTTGCCGTCTGAGAGCTGAATAAGAAGGCAGAGTGTGCCTTGTCAGATCTCACGTGTGTGTCAGGCGTGTGTCGGTTTTTTGCTGTTTTGTGCTTGTCTATAAATGATCACAAAAACACTGCAAATACTGACTTTGGAGTTACAAATAAATTGTAGCCAGTAGGGAAGTCGCAAACAGTGAGGATCGATTATGCACATCTCATTTAATCTTCCCTAAAACTCTGGGCAATATATTGCATTTCCCCCAATTTATAGGAGAAGAAAGTAAGATAACTGGCCAGAGACACAAAGTTAACATGTGGAAAAGAATGGCGTATCTATTGTGTTTTCTTTTTTTTTTTTTCAGCTCAACTGTAAATAATTCAGTGTGTGTCTTATAGTTAATATCTTTTAGAACCATAAACATAATAATACTATTATCACATCTAAAGTAATTAACATATCCTTAATATACAAAAAAAAGTCAATTTCTCCAACTGTTTTGTTTCTCCAGTTGTTCATTTTTTACAGCTGGTTTGTCTGAGTCAGAATCCAATAGGGTACATGTTTTGCATTTGGATGATGTGTCTCTTAATTCTTTTAACCCTGTGTGTTCTACCTCTTTCCTTTTCATCCTCCCTTGGAATTTATTCATTGAAAGCCATTGTTTTTTTCTGTGTTTCCATTTTCTCTCTAATAGCTACAAAGCTCATCAAAGACTTGAGGCTCAAATTTAGTAATTATGCAAGATCTTTTTAGCATAGTTAACATACAGACCTGTTTTCTTTTTTAAAAATTTATTTACTTTTTAATTGAAGGATAACTGTTTTAGAGAATCTTGTTTTTTCTGTCAAACATCAGCATGAATCAGCCATAGGTATACACATGTTCCCTCCCTCTTGAACCTCACTTCTATCTCCCTCTCCATCCCACCCCTCTAGGTGGATATAGAGTTCCTGTTTGAGTTCCCTGCAGGCCTGTTTTCTAATTTGTAGTTTATTGTCATCTTTCCATTGTACTCCTATTGTCCCTTCATTAAGTTTCTTTCAATCCATTTATATTTTCCTCCTATTGTATTACCTGTATTATTGTAAAACACCTCAATTTTTCTTTGCATGTGCAGATATATTCCTGCAGATATAAAAATGCTGAAACAGGGACGTCCCTGAGGGGACGACCCCTAATCAAGGAACTAAGATCCCACACGCCACAGGGTAACTAAGCCCGTGCACCAGAACTATTGAGCCTATGTGCTCAAAAGCCTGTGGGCTGCAAAAAGAGAGAAACCCTTGCACCACAATTAAAGGAAGCCTGCCCAACACATCAAAGATCCAGTGTAACCAAAAATAAGTCAGCTTTTCTGAGATTTCTAATATATACATATACACACACATATATATAAACACGTATATGTATGTACATATATGTAAATAAACCTGAGTCAGTTCTCTATTATGCTTGTCATCTACCTCTGGGCTTTATTTTCCCTCCAAACTCATCTGGCAAACAGGTATACTAATAATATTTACTCTCCTCTCAGAGCTGAATTTGGGGGAAAGGGGATGATATATGTGCCTGACACACATAATTAAATGGTAAATCTTGCTGTATGAGTGACCAAATGCGTGATTAAATGGGAATGCTTCCCAAACCATAAAGATGCTGTATAAATGTTGTTTAAAATTCTAAATGACTGATGAAACAGTTTGAATAAAGAAAAAAGAATTCTCTCCAAGGCTAAGACTTTTATTGCCCTGTTGTAAAACTAATTGTATTAATGAAGTGGATTATTTAAGTCTTTGTGTTCTTCCTTCCTTCGTCTATCACTCTGGCCATTTCTCTGCCAAGCAGGAGAAGATGAACAAAGAAAGGAGGTGAAAGGTAAATTTGCCTGGACTTTTTCTTTGAGGATCTGGAAAAGAGTCTTATCAAGAAAGAGGTAAACATTTACTGAGATTGTTTGTTACTCTCTTTGAATTTCAACTATTTATCTTTGTTTCTGTCTTTCAGACTAAAATGTAAACTCCACGAGGGCAGGAGTTTTTGCTGTTTTGTTTACTGTTCTATTCTTTTACCTAAAATACAGTCTAATTAATAGGTGCTCAATAAATCTTTGCTGAATGATTTCCTGCATATCACTGGTATGCTGCCTTAGTGATAAAGAATCAGCTTGCAATGTAGGAGATTCAGGTTCCATCTCTGGGTTGGGAAGATACCCTGGAGGAGGGCACGGCAACCCACTCCAGTATTCTTTCCTGGAGAATCCCATGGACAGAGGAACCTGGTGGGGTACAGTCCATGGGGTCACAAGGAGTCAGGCACAATGGAAGAGGCTGAGTGCCTGGGCACGCACGTGTACACGCACACACACATAATGGTATGTTAACGAGACTTAGATTTGGCTCATGAATGGTGTCTTAGCTTCAGCTGCTGTAACAACGTTACATAGACTGAATGGCTAAAACTACAAGTATTCATTTCTTCCAGTTCTGGAGGCTAGAAAGTCCAAGATGAAGGTCCTCGCAGATCTGGTATCTAGTGAGGAAATCCTTCCTGGTTGCAGATGGTTGCTTTCTCTCTGTATCCTCACATGGCAGAGAGCAGAGAGAGGAGCAAGCTCTCTGTCTCTTTTTACAAGGGCACTAATCCCATTCATGAGGGCTCCACCCTCATGACCTAATTACCCCACAAAAACCCAATCTTCTAATACCATCTTGTTTAGGGTTAGGATTTCAATATATGAATTTGGAAAGGACACCAATGCTTAGTTCATAACAAATGCAATGGCAATGCTAGTCACAGTGCCAGCCAAGTCCACCTTCCATTCTAAAAGAAACTGTCAAACCTATAGTTTCCTCTACCAAGAAAGATTCTTTGAACTTTTCCTTAGGCAACTGGTCATATTTTGTACCTTAGAGCTCTCCCACCTTCCATTTAGACAGACCACAGATAGGTACCTGAATCAAAATTAGTCAAACTCATAGTACTGGAAGCCTGGTGACTCATGAGATGATCAGTTCAGTTGCTCAGTTGTGTCCGACTCTTTGTGACCCCATGGACTGCAGCATGCCACACTTCCCTGTCCATCACCAACTCATGGAGCTTACCCAAACTCATGTCCATCGAGTCAGTGATGCCATCCAACCATCTCATCCTCTGCTGTCCCTTTCTCCTCCCACCTTAATCTTTCCCAGCATCACGGTCTTTTCAAATGAGTCACTTCTTCACATCAGGTGGCCAAAGTATTGGAGTTTCAGCTTCAGCATTAGTCACTCCAATGAATATTCAGGACTGATTTCCTTTAAGATGGACTGGTTGGATCTCCTTGCAGTCCAAGGGACTCTCAAGAGTCTTCTCCAACACCACAGTTCAAAAGCATCAATTCTTCAGTGCTCAGCTTTCTTTGTAGTCCAGCTCTTATCTATACATGACTACTGGAAAAACTATAGCTTTGACTAGACAGACCTTTGTTGGCAAAGTAATGTCTCTCCTTTTTAGCTTGCTTTCTAAGTTGATCATAGCTTTTTTTCCAATGAGCAAGCGTCTTTTAATTTCATGGCTGCTGTCACCATCTGCAGTGATTTTGGAGCCCAAGAAAATAAAGTCTGTCACTGTTTCCATTGTTTCCCCATCTAATTGCCATGAAGTGATGGGACTGGATGCCATGATCTTTGTTTTCTGAATGTTGAGCTTTAAGCCAGCTTTTTCACTCTCTTCTTTCACTTTCATCAAGAGGCTCTTTAGTTCTTCTTCGCTTTCTGCCATAAAGGTGGTGTCATCAGCATATCTGAGGTTGTTGATATTTCTCCCGGCAATCTTGATTCTAGCTTGTGCTTCATCCTGCCCAGCATTTCACATGATGCACTCTGCATATAAGTTAAATAAGCAGGGTGACAATATACAGCCTTGATGTACTCCTTTCCCTATTTGGACCCAGTCTGTTGTTCCATGTCTGGTTCTAACTATTGATTCTTGACCTGCATACAGATTTCTCAGGAGGGAGATCATGTGGTCTGCTATTCCCATCTCTTTAAAAATTTTCCACAGTTTGTTGCTATCCATACAGTCAAAGGCTTTGGCATAGTTAATAAAGCAGAAGTAGATGTTTTTCTGGAACTCTCTTGCTTTTTTGATGATCCAGTGGATGTTGGCAATTTGATCTCTGGTTCCTCTGCCTTTTCTAAATCCAGTGTGAACATCTGGAATTTCACAGTTCATGTACTGTTGAAGCTTGGCTTGGAGAATTTTGAGCATTACTTTACCTGCATGTGAGATGAGTGCAATTATGCAGTAGTTTGAGCATTGTTTGGGATTGCCTTTCTTAGGGATTGGAATGAAAACTGACCTTTCCCAGCCCTGTGGCCACTGCTGAGTTTTCCAAATTTGCTGGCATATTGAGTGCAGCATTTTCACAGTGTCATCTTTCAAGGATTTGAAATAGCTCAACTGGAATTCCATCACCTCCACTAGCTTTGTTCATAGTGATGCTTCCTAAGGGCCCCTTGACTTCACATTCCAGGATGTCTGGCTCTAGGTGAGTGATCACACCATATCATGGTTATCTGGGTCATGAATATCTTTTTTGTATAGCTCTTCTGTGTATTCTTGTCACCTCTTCTTAATATCATCTGCTTCTGTTAGGTCCATACCATTTCTGTCCTTTATTGTGCCCATCTTTGCCTGAAATGTTCCTTTGGTATCTCTAATTTTCTTGGAGAGATCTCTAGTCTTTCCCATTCTATTGTTTTTATCTATTTCTTTGCATTGATCACTAAGGAAGGCTTTCTTATCTCTCCTTGCTATTCTTTGGAGCTGTGCATTAAAGTAATTATATCTTTCCTTTTCTCCTTTGCCTTTAGCTTCTCTTGTTTTCTCAGATATTTGTAAGGCCTCTTCAGACAACCGTTGTGCCTTTTTGCATTTCTTTTTCTTGGAGATGGTCTTGATCATTGCCTCCTGTACAATGTCACTAACCTCTATCCATAGTTCTTCAGGCACTCTGTCTATCACATCTAATCCCTTGAATCTATTTCTCACTTCCACTGTATAATCATAAGGGATTTGATTTTGGTTTAGGTCATACCTGAATGACCTAAATGTGATTTTCCCTACTTTCTTCAATTTAAGTCTTAATTTGGCAATAAAGAGTTCATGATCTGAGCCACAGTCAGCTCTTGGTCTTGTTTTTGCTGACTGTATAGAGCCTCTCCATCTTTGGCTGCAAAGAATATAACCAATCTGATTTCAGTATCGACCATCTGGTAATGTCCACGTGTAGTCTTCTCTTGTGTTGCTGGAAGAGGGTGTTTGCTATGGCCAGTGTGTTCTCTTGGCAAAACTCTGTTAGACTGCCCTGCTTCATTTTGTACTCCAAGGCCAAATTTGCCTGTTACTCCAGGTATCTCTTAACTTCCTACTTTTGCATCTAGTCCCCTATAATGAAAAGGACATCTTTTTTGAGCGTTACTTCTAGAAGGTCTTGTAGATCTTCATAGAACTGTTCAACTGATGGTCTGGCACAAAAACTCTGTCTAAAGGTCATTGAAACAGTGAAAGTCACTCAGTCGTGTCCGACTCTTTGTGAACCCATGGACTATAGAATCCATGGAATTCTCCAGGCCAGAATACTGGAGTGGGTAGCTTTTCCTTTCTCCAGGGGATCTTCCCAACCCATGGATTGAACCCAGGTCTCCCACATTGCAGGTGGATTCTTTACCGGCTGAGACACAAGGGAAGCCCCAAGGCAATTGCTAGTGGGCAAACCATGAAGCACCCCCAAGAGAAAACTAAAGCTGAGTCAACCAAACTTATGTGTATGCAGGAGCCATCCAAAATAGAAGCCATGAGACAGAAAAGGAAAGCCATTTGTTTGAGGGTGACAATACTGGTTGGTAATGATAAGAAAGGTGGAAGCAAAGACAGAGAAGGGTTGAGTGACTTCTGGCAAAGCTTCTATGGACTTCTGTGCCTGAGGGGGGATCTTAGATCAGGTTCCCAGGAAATAGACTGAGATGGAGATTTGTGTGCAGGAGTTTTAGTGGGGTCAGTTCTCTGGAAAGTCAGTTGTGAGTGGGAAATAAAAGCAGTATTGGGTAAAGAGAGAGAGAGAGAGACAAGTCAGATGCAGTGGCAACATGACATCATCTGATCCAGTGGGAGCTCTGGAGCTGGACTGGCACATCAACGTTTGGCTCAAGAGGGCAAGGGGCAGAGTCTTCGTACCCTCACATAGACCAGTCCTGGCATGAGGGTTGTGTGAGGATGAGTAACTCTGAGCTAGATGGCTCCCTTTCACCAAGGGGGATTCCTGGAGATGGGCCCAATTACCAGCCACCAGGGGCCAATGCACCCTGAAGAGTGATGAGAACCTCATTCCTACAGTGGGTGGGGGCAGTTAGGCAGTGAGCCCCAGTATCTACAACACGAAGTGACAGAATAACTAAATTTCTATGGCTATCTCACATATGTCTTGTTTTGTTTTTTAAAGCCTTTATTGAATTTGTTACAGTCTTGCTTCTGTTGTTTATTTTTCTGGCCAAGAGGTGTGTGGGATCTTAACTTCCCAACCAGAGATCAAACTCACACCCCCAGAATTGGAAGGTGAAGTCTTAACCACTAGACCATCAAGGAAGTACCTTCTATCTTATTTTTAAAGTATGCTTTCATTTCTGTGAAGCCCAGATAGATGTATAGCTATTCTTGGATGCCCTTCAAAATTCAGTTTTTGTGTGTATATAACACAATACTATATGTATATGTTTTCTGTGTATAATATAATTATGTATATATACATATATATATGTAATAACCTCTCCTCTTGTTTCTTGAGCTAGTTTGAATCTCATGAGGGGAGAATCCATTCCATTGATCATTAAGGAGGAGAGCATGAACATTAAAGGGCTATGAGAAGAATACAATTAATCATCTTTAATATTAATAGACCCACTAATCTTAAATCAATATTGAACCTTTCCATTTGTGAATGAGCTCACTGAAATCTGTCAGTCCTGTACCTCCATAATGGATATTGATTCTTTCTTTATGAGAATTTGAGTATGGAATATCCATGAGGGCAAGATTTGTATTAATTTCTATGAGTAAAAGAGAAAATTCTCAGAAGTTACCAAGTCCCTGGAGATACGAAATAATTCTCGGAGACGTCTGTCCACACAACCTACTGAAATGAGGATGGCCCTTGAATGGAAGAAGCCCCAGATGTGACTTCCATTTCTGCCATTGTTTCCTCGGGCAAAACTGTCAACTCCGCTGAAAATATGCATTCTTTGTCTCTAAAATTGAGGTGGCCACACATTAAAGAATTGCTGTGAGAACTAAATGAAATCATACATACACATCTCCTGTAGTAGAGCTCTCCATCTAGTAGCCAGTCTGTATCCAGTATCCATTCCTTTATGTTTATTAGAGCCAGTTTTTACTGACCGAGTAATCTTGTTAGCAGTTGAATGTAATTAATACTCATGGTGTCAGTTCTCCCTTATCTTGCAACCAGATTTCAGGGAGCTTAGACCTGCTTTGGGAATATATATTTAGGAATGGACTAGAATCCCTGCTTTAGCCAGAGCCTTCCTGTAAAACAGATGGTACAAGAATTTCCTTGCCTGGAGCATCTCCCCCAAGTGGATCAGACTGAGGGCCTCTGTCAGTGCTCAGCTCTAGAAGAATTGCTAATTGCTAATTTTTGATTAGCATCACTTACTGGCTATTGCAGCTATTCAATACAGGGTGGATTTCCTTTTCCACCTTTGCTCCAGGTACATCTCTTGAACTCTTCAGAATCCCAGGAAGATTCCTTGAGATTTTACTGAACTGACAGGGAGTTCCTCAAACCAGTATGCCAACGATTAATGGAAATTCTATAGATCATCAGCTTCTGGTTTCCCTGCTGCACCCTTCAGGTGCTAAATTATTACAGTCTCATAGTCGGAGTTGGATCCCAAGGAGCGAGAACTCCGGTCACAAGCTCAGCTCCAGGGAATAATATTTCTGGTTTTAGGTCAGTCCTGTAACAAAAACTGTAAAACCCCCCGCAGAATGTGGTGGCAAAAACACCTGCACCCTGGGGGGCCATTCTTGCTGCCTGCATTCAAGTCTGTAGTCTCTAAGCACAAAAAAATAATCATGAATTCAACATGTTCTTATAATCTAGGGAAGGCCTTTAAAAAATGTTGGAACAAATAGTGTCCCAAATTGGTTCCATAATTAAGGTATGCAGAGCTCGGCTTCAAAGATCCCTTATGTCTGTTTTAAGGGATGCTGTTAGTGAGAAGATAATTGTATATAGTAGCTGTAGAGCTATTAGAGGAGCTTAATCTATACAGAAAGCTTTGGATATTAGGTGCTTCTGGGACACTGCATCTACAGTAATGTCTCATCGGCAGATATTACCCCAAATGTGCACTTTTCTCCATTATATTTTTTTTTTTTTTTTAAGCCAGAGAGTTTGCATTTGGGTACAGTTTTGTAACAGGATGAATAGGTACTCCAAAGATATTTTGATTGCTGTAAAAGGTAAAAACATAATGAGAAAACTAATAAAGATCACAGGGATACAATTCTCATGACCTGTTAAACTTGTGTGTGGGGTGGAGAGACAGGCCCAGCATGGCCCCGGAGAGGCAATGCTGGATTTGCTTTAGAGTCAGCCGTGTGCCTAATGGCTTCCCATTCAGGCTTCTCAGGTGGCGCTGGTGGTAAAGAACCTATCTGCCAATGCAGGAGACACAAGAGACGTGGGTTCTACCCCTGGGTCAGGAAGATTCCTTGGAGGAGGGCATGGCAACCCACTCCAGTATTCTTGCCTGGAAAATCCCCATGGACACAGGAGCCTGGTGACTACAGTCCAAAGGGTCGCAAAGAGGCAGACACGACTGACGCGACTTTGGCACAGCCTTCCGCTAGCATGGTTTGAGGCACTTTATTTTATCCTCAGTAAGTTAGGCTAGTAGGAGATGTGAAATTCAAATTCAGCGTGTTTGTTTGTTTTGCTAAAAACCTCTGAATTGTACAGTTTATTTTATTTTTTAAAAATAATTTTTATTGGAGTATAATTTACAGTGTTCTCTTACTTTCTGCTGTACAGCAAAGTGAATCAGTTAGACCTATACATATATGTATTCTTTTTTAGTTTCTATTCCCCTGTCAGCCAATACAGAGTATTGAGTAGAGTTCCCTGTGCCAAACAGTAGGCCCTTATTAGATACCTATTTTATATAGGTGTGTGTGTGCCATGGTGCTTTAGTTGTGTCCGGTTCTGTGTGACCCTATGGATTATAGACCGCCAGGCTCCTCTGTCCATGGAATTCTCCAGGCAAGAATACTGGAGTCGGTTGCCATGCCCTCCTCCAGAGTATCTTTCCCATCCAGGGATCGAACCCACGTCCCTTACATCTCCTACACTGGCAGGCAGGTTCTTTACCACTAGCACCACCTGGGAGGCCTATTTTATATATAGTAGTGTCTATACGTCAATCCCAATCTCCCAATTTACCCCTCCCCACCTTGTTGTTGTTGTTTAGTCACTAAGTCGTGTCCGACTCTTTCCGACCCCATGGACTGTAGTCCGCCAGGCTCCTCGGTTCATAGGATTTCTCAGGCAGGAATACTGGAGTGGGATGCCATTTCCTCTCCCATGGGCTCTTCCCAACCCAGGGGTTGAACCCATGTCTCCTGCATTGGCAAGGGATTTCTTTACCAGTGAGTCACCAGGGAAGCCCCCATACCCCCTGGTAAATTCAGGAGTTTTGGGTTGCCTAGGGATTTTGGTGGATAACAGATGAAAATCCAGGAATGTGGCTAAGACAAAAATACTGAAGATAAGTATTCCTTCTGGAAATGCAACTTCTAGATGGTACCAACCCCAAATCTCCTAGATTTGTAATAAATATGCTCTTAGAGTAATAACTCTTAAACAGCTGAAGAGGAAAACCAAATCATCTCAAACAGTGACAGAGTTCATGAGAAAAAGAATCAAAATTCTTTGCTTGGTCACTTTAAATAGTATAGGAATTATCGTTATTGTTGTTATTTTTTTTAGTGTCTACTCATACTCAATTCACCTCACCCATCCCCACCACACACACACACTTTTAACTTTTATAGTCTAATCTCTTGCATAACCAACCACACAACAAAGACTTGGTTAAAAAGCCTCCTCCCAGCCTGTTGCAATATTTATAAAGCCCTGGTTTTTTTAACACACTGGGAGAAGGGCTTAGTAAAACAAAGGGCATCATAATTTATTGTTTTAAGATTATTGATTCAATAAATTAACAATAATTTCCATGAAGGGTAGGAACCCTGGTGCCATAAAAGTTTATTTATTCCCACTTTAACTAGCATTGATTAGAGTATTCAAATTGTCCCAGTGCTCTATAGTCACTCTTTATAGGTGAAATGCCCTCCACTGTGCAGGAGACAGTAAAATAAACATTCTACCAGAAGTGACAATGGCTCCTTTAAAAACCAGAAATGCTAGATTTTTTTTTTTCTTTTTCAAGAGGGAAGAAATAGTTCAGATAGAGCTTTTAATATGTGCTGTGTGCACATTGGGCCCTGCTCTCTGATATATTGCAAGGACATAGTTTTAAGAGGCTATGTCCATTGTTAGCCAACAGGTAGAATCTAAATGGTGATATTTATACCCATGCCTCAAACAAAGAGCTCTTTTTGTTGTTGTCGCTTGGGTTTAAAGTATCACTGTATATTGCCTTTAAGAACCAGGTGAATTTTTTTTTTTTTAATGCAAGTATTGTTTCAGTGCTTTTGTTCCTCAAGTGGTGACTAAACTTTCAAGGTGACTTGGGGAGGGCCTTTAAAAACTGTTAATAACTTGAACAAACAAGTACTGCTTTTTCTTCTGTAACCACAGGGCAGATTAGTCTGAACTAACTATCTGAAAAGACGAGAACAATGGGCAAGCCAGTTCATTAGGCAACCCAGGCCTGCACTTGGGTTTCTTCTGTCTTCAGGATCAATTCTCCTTTCCAGCGCACCAATATGAAAGGACACGCTTTCCTTCTTCACCCGCCCTGTTTCTCTCCTCTCTTGACATCTGGATAACGGGTTTTATTTGTTAGCTTTCATGCTGTATTTTCCAACGTGATTTCTTTTCTTTTCCACCGACAAGAAATCTCCACGCTGAAATATGATTTAGAACCAGGCATTGGCAGTAATTAATAAAATGAAATGAAATAAAATACAATAAACCTCTTAGTCACCCAAAGGCTTACAATTTACATAGGCTTGAAATGATTGTTGGTGTTAAGATTGTTTCTCAGAACGCAACTCAGGAATTTTAAGTTGTCAGATTAACTGCTGTATTTACTGGTCTGTTTGATTAGGTGAGCATAGTTTATATTCCCTCTTGGAGACCTAAATAGCAACCATTTCCTACCAAAACAGTGCTGAGAACAAAGGCCCCATTCACAAGGCAGTGGGCATTGCTCTATAGGCCTTTGTATCTGAAACAACATGGTTACTAAGCACCTCGAAAGGAAAAGGTGCAACTAATTTTTTAAATGTACACATAATAGGCAGAAAAGGAATCGCGTTGCATACCAAACAATATATTCTATCAAAAGTGCACAGAGTGTTAGCTTGTATTGCTGGCTTTTCCAAGGCTAGAATAAAAATTGACTGTGGTCATTTTTAAGGACATCAAACAATAGAAAAGCAGTATTGACAGGGACAACCTGGTCTCATCCTTTTCACTGCTCACAAACACTCTCAGGATTGATTAAGATTCTTTTAGTTCATAATCATCTTTTTTAGAACCTTCCATAGGCTATGCTCTGTATTGGGTGTTGGGGGCATAAAAGCCAATCAACCTCTTTTCTCATCTGTTCCTTAATCCTATGACTCACATTCCAGGGTTTAGACGGCACTGTAACACCAATTATTTCAAGGTTAAAGATGGAGCACAAAGAAGGGGTATCCTCTTCAAGAAGATGACCGCTGGGCTTTCCTGGTGGCCCAGTGGTAAAGAATCTGCCTGTCAATGCAGAGAACACAGGTTCAATCCTTGCCCGAGAAGATTCCACATGCCTCAGGGCAACTTAGCCTCAGGGCAACTTAGCCTGTTTGCCACAACTATTGAGCCTGGACTCTAGACCCCATGTACCACGACAACAGAAGCCACTGAATTACGAGGCCCGCGCACCACAACTAGAAAGCCGCCCCCACTCGCTGTAACCCAGCACAGCCTAAAATTAAATAAACAAACAAATAAAATTAAAAAAAAAAAAGATAATCCCTAAGCTAGATCCTAAGGACGGGGGCTAAGGCAGCAACTCCAGATAGAGGTGATTATACCAGCCAAGAGTGAGAATATCCCTTCAAGAATCCACAAGAGATTACTGATACTGAATCACAAGTGGAGGGTAGGACTGAAAGATGATGAAGAGGAAGGAGGAAGCAGGGTCCACAGAGCACTTTCTGTGCCACGCTAAGTAGTTTGAACTTGACCTTGTAGGAGACTCAGAGCCTTTGCCGGCTGTCGAAGGGTAGGGAGGCAGATGAAACTGACAGGTCTGCGCAGTTCCACCTCCAAAGTGATGAATTGCTTAGTTGTGCTTTTGGGATCCTGAAGTGAATCTCATCATACTGGTAATATATATTTTCTTGACCTGCCTCTCCTCACTTCATTGTCTACACTGTTTGAATTCACAGATAGCCACTCAATATTTCACTTTTCTTAGAAAGTTAATGTATCATTCCTTGAGAGAAGTCATTTATCACCCACGGAGACACACACCAATCATTTTATTGAAGGACTTGCAAAAAAATAAAATGTGATAATACCAGTTCCTTAGAGTCTGAGGAGTGGTAGTCTTGAGGAGTTTAAAGGAATCTCAGAAGCATCTCCCAGGGCCATGGGGTAATGTAAAAATTACACCATAAAAGTTTTCAAAATTGAGATCAACACCGTCTGGCTTTTTGCATCAGCCGCCATATTCTGGCAGTTGTTCTTGGTTTACAATGCATTAAGATGAACGGGATATTTGGGTGAAGCAAATAGTTACATAGATTGGAAAAACACATTTTCTTTACATATCTGGTATGTCATTCAGATGTAAAGTATTTAACTTTTGATCCCATACTGGTCACTTCATCTAGTCTAATTGTTGGCAGACAGCTGCGTGCGTTCGCCAAGACTCCCAGGTTTTAACCTCTCGAACTGAATGATCACTCTACAATGGGAGAACTACATACAGAGTGAAATGGGAAATCGCCATTAAAATTGAGGCTGGACTGTATTTATCTCTACTTATAGTTTTTGCCACTTCTATGAGGATAAGAATTGTCCTGGGTTGCTTGTTAGGAGTGCGGATTACTAGACATGCCCTTGGTAATCTTTGCTTCGGGAGGTCTGTTTGGGGTCCAGGGATCTTTGTCAAGGTCCCCAGGTGTTCCTGACCTTCAGGGAACATTGCAAAAATGATTGAGTAAGTTGAGTTAAACAGCATTCTTTAATTCGTCATATATGTAGCATTAAGTTTTAAGAGAAACACTGTGAGAACTTACTAAACATTAAAATAATGAAAAAATAGTTGGGGTTACACATTCTATAATTTTGCAAGCTGCTTTAGTAGAAGGAATGAAAGCAATATAAAAAGCAACTGTGCCAAATTTTTTATTGGGTCTCCAGATTACTAAAATAAGTACTGCCAATTAGTTTGGGGTAAGAAAAAATTGTGGGTCAGGTGATATTTTCCTTTCATTACTAAGTGAAATAAATTTGTTATTGGTAATTCAGTTAAGAAAAATCAATCCTTTGTTTCTTCCAGATACAGTTGATTACATGCTCATATGACAATGAAGGTGATCTCTTGGGTCTGTGGCACTTGACATGTTGTCTTTCTCCTCTATACTATTTCTCCATACAAGGTATGACAAATAAATTTCCTGGTAGCTCAGATGGTAAAGAATCTGCCTGCAATGCAGGAGACCTGGGTTCGATCCCTGGGTCAGCAAGATCCCCTGGAGAAGGAAATGGCTACCCACTTCGGCATTCTTGCCTGGAGAATTCCAGGGACAGGGGAGCTTGGCAGGTGACATACAGTTCATGGAACTGCAAAAAGTCGGACAAAACTAACACTTTCACTTTTCAAGGCAAACTCCTGCTTGCTAGCGATGGCTTTCAAACTATTTTTCTAGCAGCTGGACACTTTTTCTAAAACCCCAGTGTATAAACAAGTAAGAGCAGCTATGTTTTCATCGGGGGCTAGAGTACAGGGGGAGGAAACAGGTCAGCGGGTCTTCCCAGCTCTGAAGCAGCACCTTCCTAGTTCACCAGCCTCCCTGCGGTTGGAGAGTTCAAGGCATTAGGATAACAAAGAGTTGATGTTCAATGAAAAATGGTGTTTTGCCAACTCCTGAAACACCTCCACAGACAGGGCAGAACAGACTTGGAAAACTTCTGCTGGAGTTTTTCTTCAAGGATGATAGCCTGGTTCACTCATTCCACATCTACCACATACCAGCAATTCGTGGAAGGTGTCTTTTAGGGCATTTTCATCACATGCTATCAGAGAAATTTTGAGTTTACATCCTTTTACAAGAAATGATTATGATTTTAATAAAGCACATAGGACCTGCAGATGGAAATAGAAGAGAGAACATTTGGACTCAATTGATAATATGGGCATGCTCGTTTAGAATAATGTCCCACCAGTAAATGGTGATATCCTAACTTTGTGTGTGGGCAGCCTCTGGGGTGCAGGGAGATGGGCTGGAATTAGAAGGCATGGCTGTTTCTGTTTAACTTGCTTTGCACAGAGCTGTCTGCAGGTGGGCACTCAACAGAAGCTGCCAGTCTTAGCATCCAGAGATGCAGTTGTGATCTATCATGATATTATTAAATTATTCCTCTCATATTAAGTGATCACAATTTCAACATAGGCTTCTCTTGACAGATGTACAATTCATATAGACGATGGGAACTATATTCAGGGCGTGCTGTGATTTCATTTGCCGTGCCACTCATAGTGGAAAAAATATGCCACACTTTTTTAAGCAAACAGGCTTCTTTTCACAGTGGACAGAGAATACCGTTAAACAGAGGAAACACAGTATCCCTTTTCATAGCAAGAGATCAAATGTCTGCAGAAGAGTTTAATTTATACTTCTGCATGTGCCAGAGCCCAGTCTGAGACATAGCAGCATTTCAGGACTTTCAATCAGGTCATAGTTTCCACCCTGGATGACTTCATCCCTTTTAAAATAGAATAAATGGAATTCCACATTATACTATGAGTAGGGATTATAGGAAATTAAAAGACGTATAGTGCTCAGCACACTAAATAATTGTGACATTGATCTGGGAAAATAACACTTAGACAGCAAGTTCTCATTGGGTATTATTTGTGAAAGAGATTTTGCTCCAGCTTTCTAGGAGAGTGGTAGAGAAGTGTTGCAATGTGGGCCAGAAAGTAAAATCTAGGCTGTGCTTGCTTTTCAAAATATATGTAAGTGTTAAGTTAGATCAGAAGTGTGACTTGATTTCATTGTCCACCAGCCCCACTGTCAGACACTCTCTGAATTTAGTACTCTAGTTTTCGTGTGTTGGTGATGAGAGTTTTACAGGATGAAGTTCAGCCTCCTGCAGCTTGTTGGTCACTCAGTCCTGTTTGACTCTTTGCAACCCCATGGACTGTAGTCCACTAGGCTCCTCTTTCCATGTAATTCTCCAGGCAAAAATACTGGAGTGGGTAGCCATTCCCTTCTCCAGGCAATCTTCCTGAACCAGGGATCCTACCCAGGTCCCCTGCACTGCAGGCATATTCTTTACCGTCTAAGCTACCAGGGAAGCCTGTCTGCAGCTTGAGTTGGATGCCATTAGAGAGATTGAGAGAAATCATGTTCAGCCAAAAGAAGCATCTGAAGTTAAAATGTGAGAGATACTCTACTAAAGCCCTAAAATGTAATCATCCCAACACGAGCTGAATTGTTTAAAAAAAAAAACAAAACAGAGGTTTTTGATTGGTCTGTGTAGAAACTGCCTAGAAGAGAAAGCTATCATGGTCAAGTGAGAGGCAGTCAGAGTCTTCTCTGGAGGGCCTTTCTTTTACAAGCTACTTTTTGGCTGAAAAGAAGAAAGTGAAATTGTTCAGTTGTATCCGACTCTTTGCAACTGCATGAACTGCAGCCTGCCAGGCTCCTCCATCCATGGGATTTTCCAGGCAAGAATTCTGGAGTGGGTTACCATTACCTTCTCTAGGGGATCTTCCCTCCCCAGATATCGAACCCGGGTCTCCTGTGCTGCAGGCAGGCTTTTCACTGTCTGGGTCACCAGGGAAGCACTACTTTTTGGCTGACTTTTGATCTTATTTTCCATAGTTTTGCACATGAAGGGATTTGATATGTTTCTTGAACAAAAGAATATACACACTAGACCCTCCAGCAAGAGTGTATTAAACCTAAGCCTTCCTTCTGTGCAGGAGAAATGAAAAGACAATGCTTGCATTCTGTTGTGCCCTCTTTACAATCACATCCATTGGCATTAAATGGCCGCTGTGTTGAGATTTGGGCACCTTTTAAAAAGAGGCAAGTATGCACGGCCTTCCCTTTAGGAAGATGACAACTGGAGAAACAGGGATGGTGAAAGAGATTGAGTACAAATGCATTGCAGGTGAGCCAGCACACTTTAATCATATACTTATAAACCATCCCTAGGAATCCCTGTTTGCTTTGAATCTGCCTACCAGATAGGTCAGAAGGAGGCAGAAATGGCTGACAGTGTTTCTAGTGCCTAGCGCTGGGCGTATGTTCTGTTTCTGTTCACACATAATCAACAAACAAAGGAGGAGGTGGCAGCTGCTCAAGAGAGCTCTCAGGAGGGAGACGTACAGGTGGGAGTTTTTAAATCTTGACACGCTGATAAGATTTCAGCATGGCTTCAAAGCTTATTCCAAAAAAATGACCCATGCCAGGATTTCTTTGAAAATTCTAATCTGTTGCTAAAACAGAGAAAACCAAGTTCTCCTTTGTGAACTTGAGTAAACACATTCCTCACCACCATCAAAGACTGTGTCGAGAAGAAGGAAGGACCTGCCTTTGTGATTCAAGAGTCCTCCACGGGTAGGCTGTGCATATTTGTAGGAACAGTCATATCTTTCAAAGAACAACACAAACCAAATACTTCTGGTAATCTCCAGTCTTTTAACGTGTGACAGAGCAGGGTGATGGGTGTGTTGTTCTGAGACTTTCTCTGACTGAAGGATCAGGTCAATAACCACACTTGCTCTTCAGGGGCACTTTCTTCTGGAAGGGGTTCCGAATATTGGAGAAAGAAGTGTTATAACAACAGATGGGAAAACTGAAACAATGAAGAATTCTTGACCTGGTCAAAGTCAATATGACTGATCAATACAGGAGCAGATAACTTGCCTTGTCCAGCTGTCTGCTACCACATCATGTATGAAATCTGATGCCCTCAAGTTGGCGAGAAGGACGATCAGGGTGAGCCTTGAAGCCACAGAATCTAGTGTGCTCCACCACAGAGAATAGCCTCTCCATGTACCCAAATTACAGTGAGCCTTACTCTTTGTGAAAGTTTAAAACAGGAAACATGATGAGTCCTAGTCTGATTAATAGCTTCTATGGTACTACTAAAAACGGATAGCAAGACTTCCCTGGTGGTCCAGTGGTTAAGAATCCACCTGCCAATGCAGTAAATGTGGGTTTGATGCCTAATCTGGGAACTAAGATTCCATGAATTTGTTTTCTATGCCTGTGAGTCTATTTCTGTTTTGTAAATAAGTTCATGTGTATCATTTTTTTTTAGATTCCACATGTAAGTGATATCATAAAGAAGATGTGGAATGCACATACGTGCATGCGCACACACACACACACACACACACACGTGTACAATGGAATATTACTTGGCCATAAAAAAGAATGAAATAATGTCATTTGCAGCAACATGGATGAACCTAGAGATTATCATACTATATGAAAAAAGTCAGACAGTGAGAGACCTACTTTAAACAACAGAAGGAAATAACAGAAGGTCAAGAAGGAAATCTCTGAGAAGGTGATACTTAGCTCCAAGCACAGAAGATGAGAGCATAAAGGCAGAGAAAATAGTCATTTGAAGCATTTCCAGAAAGAAGGATTTGAGACATTAAAAGAATAGAGACATTAAAAAAAGAATAGAGATTTTTCTTTCACATACTGAGAGAAAGCAGGGGCATTGTACATTGAGACTAAAAAGGTGAACAGGACCTCACAGGCTGTGATAAGGGCTTTGGACTTCATTCTAAGACCTATGGTAAGACACTAAATTGAGTGACATTAGAAAAATTTTAATAAGCTGATTATTGCTGTTATGAGTTTGACTGGACAAGGGGTAAGAATGAAAGAGGTGAGATCAATTAACTCTAAAATACACCATGAAGTGAGATGACAGTGAATTATTCTACGGTGGGGACAGAAGAGATGTAGAAAAACAAACTGAGTGAGATGTATTCTAGAGATTGACTTGATGAGACTTGCTATTGTATGGATGTGGGGCAAGAGGAGAAAGAAAAATCAAGGATGAAACCTGTATTTCTCACTCGAGGAACTGAATGGTTGGTGGTGACATTTACTGAGAAAGGGAAGACTCGAGTTTCTGATGGTAAAACAGGTTTGAGGAGGAAATCAAGAATTCCATTTTGGAAATGCTGAGTTCAAAATGCTTGTATGGTATCTTATTTAAATAAGTGATGTGGTACTTGAGTGTGGAGCTCGGAAATGAGGTAACGTTCTGGAGTCATCAAAATTTAAATGGTATTTAAGCGCATGGGAATGATGAGATTTCTGAGTGGATTATTTAAAGAAGATAAGAGGCTTCCTATTTGAGCCTTGAGTTCTATTTAGAGATTAGTTATAGGAGAAGATTCCAGCAAAAGAGAATGTTAGAGAAATAAAAGGAAAGTCAAAACACTGTGTTTTTACAAAAGCCAAGGAAAGACATAATGTCAAGACAGAAGCAGTATTTACCTGCTTATTTACAGGAAGCAGAATTTACAAATATACAGAAGCAGTATTTACAAATAGTGCTGTAAAATTGCATATATTTAGGATAGCAAAGAGTCTATTGAATTGGGGATCATGAGGTCAATGGTGATGTTGATAAGTACTCGTATCCTCTCTTTGAAGGTTCTTGGAATTGGGCATTCGCTGGTGGACCAGTGGTTAGGATTCTGCTCTTCCACTGCAGGGGGCATGGATTCCTTCCCTGGTGGGGAACTAAGAGGCCACAAGCATTGAGGTAGAGCAAAAAAAAAAAAAAAAAAAAAGAAAGAAAGAAAGTGCTTGGAGTAGAAATTAGAAATGTAGAAAATTCAAGTATAAATGGGAGATGAAGATAAGGAATCTACGTACATAGATCTTCCTTTTGAGAGATTCATATTCTCTCATATAGAATATCCTATATTCAGATAGGGTAATAGCAGGAGAGAGATGTGATTTTATTAATGGTAGATACCAGCTTCCCTGGTGGCTCAGATGGTAAAGAATCTGCCTGTAGTGCAGGAGACACAAGTTTGATCCCTAGGTAGGGAAGATCTCCTGGAGGAGGGAATGGCTACCCACTCCAATATTCTTGCCTGGAGAATTCCATGGACAGAGGAGCCTGGCAGGCTACAGTCCATGGGGTCACAAAGAGTTGGACACAACTGAGAGACTAACACATACCGAGCATGTACATTTTCTGATAGCACTGACCTGTGATTCATAAGAAAGTATAGCTGAAAGAACCAAGAAGTAACACTTGAGATGGGAGAAGAGAAAGAATCAAGAGTGCACATGGATAAACTGAATGGTAGTATGTAACATGATTCACGTGGAAAAACCCTATAATAGGCATTCTAAGATACACTTCTCTTTGTAACTCAAAGCCATTCTAAACAGATTGTTCAAGATTTAATAGAATAACTCAACCCACGAAATGACTTGATGTCATTGTAGGGTAATCTTTCAGGGAAATAGAGATCTTTACTGAGAAAATAATGCAACTATAGTATTTCTTAAAAAGAAAATGTAAATGTATCTTTAATTTCCTGATTCTTCCCTCCTGAGTCTCGCATGCTCAGTAGATCTGCCTCAAGAGGCATAGATGGCAGAAAAATCTCTCCCCATCCTCTGTAGAAACCAGCCCACTAGAGCTTGTGGCACTCAGGACCTCAGGCTCTTGTGATTTCATACCCTGATTTAAAAATACCCTATATTAATCACTCAATCACTAAGACTTTCTTAATTTGTTTAAAACTGAATTTGAGCCTTCATTTGGACAAAAGGCAAAAGACTTACTCTGTCAAAAGGCAAAAGGCAAAAGACTTACTCTCAGTCAATTAGGGTTGCTTCCATTTGCCTTAGGAATGCTTTCCTGAAATTCTTTTTATTAAAATATAGTTGAAATATAGTTGATTTACAGTATTGTGTTAGTTTCTGATGTACAGTAAAGTGATTCAGCTTCACATATATACATATATGTATTCTTTTTCATATTCTTTCCCAATATAGATCATTACAAGTACTGAATATAGTTCTCTGTGCCAACAGTAGGACCTTGTTGTTTATCTATTTCATATGTAGTAGTGTACATCTGTTAATCCTAAACTCTTAATTTATCCCTCCCCGTTCCTTTCCTCTTTGATAACCATAGGTTTGTTTTCTATGTCGGTGAGTCTGTTTCTGTTTTGTAAATATGTTCATTTACATCACTATTTTAGATTCCACATATGAGTGATATTGCATGGTATTTGTCTTTCTCGGCCTGACTTACTTCACATAGTATGAGAAACTCTAGGCCCATCCACGTTTATACAAATGATATTATTTCATTCTTTTTAAGGCTGAGTAGTATTCCTTCACATATAGAGACTACATCTTTTTCCATTCATCCATTGATGGACATTTTGGTTGTTTTCATGTCTTGGCTATTTTAAATAGTGCTGCTATGAATATTGGAGTGCGTGCATTTTTCCGAATTTGAGGTTTCTCCAAATATATGCCCAGGAGTAGAATTGCAGGGTCATATGGTAGGTCTAGTTTTAATTTTTTAAGGAACCGCCATACTCCTTTCCATAGTGGCTGTACCAGTTTACATTCCCACAAACAGTGTAGGAGCATTACCTTTTCTCCACACCCTCTCCAGCATTTATTTATTTATTTGAAATTTGGAGGGATTATGTGCTGCTGACACGTGGGGCTGGAAGGGGACCTATGCTTCCTTCCTTTGCAGCGTACCCACATTGTCACCTGCTGAGATGCTCTCATTGTTATCTGATCTTTGGTCATTAGTCCACACAGATTATTGCTATGAATTTCTTGTCCCTTCAAACCCTGGGCTTTTTGCGCAATGTCTGTGTTCTCTTGGATATTGGGAAACATTCCACAGATTTCATAGAACTGTGGATTGCAGTAAACTCAGGGAGACTGCCTCATTGCCGACTGCCTGAACACCTCTGTAAGACTTTCTGCTGAGGAGTCTTGGAGAAGAAAAAAAAAAAGCAGATTTCTCCCTGTTCTCACATTTCTCAAAGCTATCTGGAAACTTCTACCGACTTCCTAAGAGTCGGCATGTGATTAGGGAGGTGGACACACTAGAAAGCCCCTCTCTCTAGCACTCTACATCATAAACCCTATTACTTCGAACTCCACCTGAGTTCAATCCCTGGGTGGGGAAGATCCCCTGGAGGAGGGCATGGCAACCCACTCCAGTATTCTTGCCTGGAGAATCCCCATGGACAGTGGAGTCTGGCGGGCTGCAGTCCATGGGGTCACAAAGATTCAGACACAACTGAGCGACTAAGCACACCTCTTCTTCGAAGAGTCAAAAAAAAAACTATTTAGTTTGAATGTAGGGTAGCTTAATTCTTTCTCTTCTCTCAAATATGCAGTTTATGCCTGATCTAAACTTGTGACTTTTTAAAGAATGACTTTATTGAGATATAATTCTGATACTGTATAACTTGTCCATTTTCAATGTACAATTCAATGCCTTTTAGTGTATCTGTAGAGTTATACAACTACCAGCAAATTTTCTAACCTAAACTTTTGAAACTTTCTAAAGCCAATGGTTTGATTCCATGTTTTTTTCATTACCTTTCCTGATATATTGGAAAGGTTCCTGAATAAGGAAAAAAATAAGCAGTAAAAGAAAATGCTCATTGGGAAACCTTGATTAATACATCAAAATATTAACCTGCCATAATGTGGACCAGCTGGCTCTTCAATGCAATGAACTTCCTGTGTAACATGGATGTAGAATACTGTACAAAGCATGGTTTGGCTTGTTTGCAAAAGATCTCCATCTTTCTCTACTTTTACTCATCCCATCTTTAAGTTTACAGATATTTCTTTTACATGAATTATCAAAATTTAGAGAATGAAGCTGCACAGTGAATATAGGTCATTCATTTCATCTCATATTTCTATAACGTTAGCCTCAGTTACATCTCATGTGATATTTGTTACAAATTCAAATTTTAACTGCATTTTATTTTCCACCACATTAGAAGAGCAATCAGGGACTTCCCTGGTAGCACAGAGCTTGAGAATCCCCCTGACCCTGCAGGGAACACTGGATTGATACCTGATCTGGAAGATTCTCCATGCTGCGGGATGACTAAGCCCGGGTGCAGCAACTACTGAGCCTGCGTCCTAGAGCCCATGCTCCACAACAAGAGAAGCCACAGCAATGAGAAGCCCACACACTACCACTAGAGAAAGCCTGCATGCAGCAACGAAGACCCAGCAAAGCCAAAAATAAATTAACAAATAAAATTAAAGAAAAGAAGAAGAGCAATGGGGCTTGGGAGAAGTTTCACTTCTGTGATAAGGATCTGCGGAGGTACTACTGGTTCAGGGCATGGTAAGCTTTCAGGAGCCCATGAGGCACGAACTCATCACACATGTTGAAAGATATGCCTGAAAAAGCAACGTGGTATTTTTCAGCTAAGCAATCGCATGCCAAGTTGCAATCATGTGAAGCCATAGCAAGAAATCATGACCTTACCTCTACAATCTGTTAATTTTCACAGATACAGGCAAATCTGAATATGGATCTAAATTACCTAGATTTCTTGATGATATAAAACTGAAGAACCATAACTTTGTCACAAAATCTTGCTGATCTACTCTTTCCTCAATATGTGGCTAAAAAAAAAAAAAGAAGAAAGGAAAAAGCAACTTTCTTTTTATGGAACTCTGGCATTTATAATTCCTATTTTCCTTGAGGAAGGGAAATGGAGGAAGAAGTGAAAAGAAATATTGGAAAACCTGCCAGCCTAGCGAGTAGCATTTTCTTGGATCCTAAGGAAACTTCTGGCCACATTTGGTTTTTTGTTTTTGTTTTGCTTTTGTTGAAGGTGAAGGCCAGCACTGCAGGTAAAATATTTTACTCTTTGTTTTGCCAATATTTATTCCTTGTGGCTGTTGTGCCTCTGTCATATCTCCGGATAGAAATTCCCTTCTGAGCAACATGATTAGAAATGCAATGAGGGCTATTAAATATATTTGAATACAGGCAGCAAAATTGCCATGCAATCCATCTCAAGAGACAGTCCAAAAGTATTATGTGTGCGCACAAATGAATCCTGCCCATGCACCGTCCCTTCATCCGGTCCCATTTTGTCCTTCCTTTCATGACTAATTCCTTTGGTGTCGGTTTAGCCTCCTGATATTGGAGTATGTTTAACTCCTTAGTGTATACCAACATCAGGCAGCAAGCCCAGATGGGAAAGGTGAAGGGGTAAGAGCAGAAAATGGGAAAGACCAAAAGGAACAAAATAAGAAACAAAGGGAAGACTGAGGTTTGAAAGGCTTTTCTCCTGTGGTCATTTTGGAGGCTGGCCTCTGGCACATGTAACCGCTGTGTGACAGTGACTCTGAAACGGAGGGTTCAACTTTCACCCATGAAAAGAATTACCAGTGTACCTGTGGTTATTTGAGGATTATACGTGATATTTGGCGACCTTCTGATATGAAGAGCCACAATTCCTTTTTTTAAAGAAACCCTGTGCTTTGGAAAAATTCAGATTTTAAGCAGCAAAGTTCTCAAGGGCAGTGACCTAATAGTAACAATGAGCTAACAGCTATTGAGTGCTCACTGCGCTTTGCACCAGAACATAATGACCTGCTGACTCTATTATCTCATTTAACCCTTACAAGAATCATTGGAGCAATGCTCTGTCATCCACCACCCCCCAATTTCACAGCTAAGACACTCAGGCTCCGAGTCCAGCATGCCAACTATTACACAATAATGGATACATGTGTATGTGTAACTGAGTCACTCGGCTATACACCTGAAACTAACAGCATTAGAAATCAACTATAGTCCAGCATGAAATAAAAATTTTAAAAAAGAGAATTCCCTGGCAGCCCAGTGGTTAGGACTTTGAGCTCTCACTGCCGGGCACCAGGGTTCAGGGTTCAATCCCCAGTTGGGAAACTAAGAACCCACAATCAGGGTGGAGAGGCCAGAAAAAAAAAAGAGAGAATACAAAGTATATGTAAGTATATATTCTGTATTAGAGACGATAGTTTAATATCTTTGCATTTTCCAACCAGCTACATACACTATATATAATTGATATTTTTGATACTAGTTAACATCAAAAGTAAAAGCATCAATCATCTAATTAATAAAAAAATTTGCTTAATGAAACAAATGAAAAGAACCTAAGGCTCCTAGAGAACATAGCACTTTGCCTGAAGACACACAGTCGCCCAGAGGCTCTAGTGCCTACACTCCTAACCACTCTCCCTCACCGCTCTGTCTTCATAGCTAGCTGCTTCTGACTCTGAAGAATCTTTTTCAAAGAGAAGCATTTGTCTCAGTTAAAAGCCTTACAGAACAAGCAGTATGAACTCCTGGAATGAAATGTTTGTAAAAGTTCCCAATTAATTTTCCATTTATCAGACCCTTGAGTTCCAAGTGGAAACCTAAAAGAAAGACCAGCTCAAGCCCTCCCACCTACACCTGCCAACCCCTATGAACACAGCACGGTCCCAGAGGAGCCTGTGGGCAGCCAGGGACCACGCCTTGGAAAGAGAAGCACGTTCCCCTCACATACTCAACACTCTTGTGACCTTCTCTGTGTTACTGCAACATCGCTTCCTTATTTATTTAAAAATTCCTCTCCACCGCCCCCCACGCCAGAAGAGACCCAGACTTCGGTGGCTTTTGCATAGCTGAACAACCAACTATGTGTCTCCAAAGATGTTGTTAAAATGTGGGGAACTAGGGTTGGAATGTGCACACATGTACATGCATCCTTGGCCTTATGAAAGTAATTTTTTAAAAGTTTCAAATGGTTACTGACTGAGACAAACAGAAATGAGGAAGTATCCAGGTCAGATAGAAATGAGCTGATAACAATGGAAGCATATAGGCCTTCTCTGGTGGCTCAGAGCGTCTTCCTGTAGTTCGGGAGACCCGGGTTCGATCCCTGAGTTGGAAAGATCCCCTGGAGAAGGAAATAGCAACCCACTTCAGTACTCTTGCCTGGAAAATTCCATGGACTGAGGAGCCTGGTAGGCTACAGTCCATGGGGTTGCGAAGAGTCGGACACGACTGAGCGACTTTTACTTTCACATGCATATATATATATATAAATAAAAAATTTAACAGATATACATACAAATATATATGTATATATATACTGTATCTATAAGCATATATATATGTTGTTGTTTAATCCCTAAGTTGTGTCCAACTCTTTGGTGACCCCCCGTGGACTGACCCCCGCCAGGCTCCTCTGTCCATGGGATTTCCCAGGCAAGAATACTGGAGTGGGTTGCCAGTTCCTTCTCTAATATAAATATACATCTCTCTATATATATACATATATATATATATATATATGCACACACGTATATATGTTTATTTATTTATTGAAAAATGTTCAGGCCATCTCAACATTGTAGTTTTCCTTTTTATATATATACATGCAAAAAAGTGCATGAATTCTGAATGTACATCATGACAAATTTTCACAAAATCAACACACAAATGTAACAAGTAACCAGTTTAAGGAGGAAAACACTAGCAGGGCCATAAAAACTCATTTTTCCCCTCCAAGTTACTCCCTACCCTAAAGGTAATACTCTCTTGACTTCTAACCCATAGGGTAGCTCTGTCCATTTCTTAATTCTACATTCATGGAATCATACAGTGTGTATTTTTTGCGTGCCTGTCTTCTTTGCATGTAGCAATAGTTTATTCATTTTTGTTTTATGATATTTTATTTCGTAAACACACCTCAACTTATCAATTCTATTGTTGGTAGACCTTTGGATAGTTTACAGTTTGAGGCCGTTATGAACAGGGTTGCTGTGAATGTTCTTGTACATGTCTCTTGGTAAACATATATTCTTCTTCTGTGGCTGTTGTTTTATTTGCTAAGTCATGTCTGTCTCTTTTGCAACCCCAAGGACTGTAGCCCACCAGGCTCCATGGAACTCTCCAGGCAAGAATACTGTAGTGGGTTGCCATTTTTTTCTCTAGGAGATCTTCCCGACCCAAGGATCGAACCCACATCTCCGGCTTGTCAGGGGGATTATTTACCACTGAGCCACCAGGGAAGATCCTACTTCTGCTGAGATAAACATAAATGTTAAAAACAGATTTCTTACCCGTTTTATACTCTTCTGGGTGATATTTAGTCCATGCATTTCTGACTCTATTATTAAAGCAATTCAATTGTCTTTCCTTTTTTAACCTTGCCTCCTTCTTTGGTTTTCCTCTTCCTGAACTTTCTTTCTTTCTGAAACAAAACTAACTTCAGACACTGGGAAAATCGAAAATGCATAGCTCCAAGCTCATCATCTGAGGATATAATAATGAATGTGTTGTTTTAAATTACTTTCCATCATGTTCCATGCTGCCTTCAAAGGTCAGGCCTTCATCACTTTTGTATTCCGTGGGAGGACTTGGTGCATGTGACCAAAAGTAGTTTCCAACAAAATTCAAAAAAACTTCTGGTTTTCTCACAAGTTTTGGGTTTTTTTTTAAGGTGAAAGAATCTACATTTGATTCTCTGAATCTAGCTCATTTTAATATGAGCCATTTTTATATGCAAAGGACTGCTGACACCAGCAAGTTTTATAGTACTGATTACTATGGAAACATTTATCTATAAATATAAAATCCTTTAAAGCTTAGCCTTTTATCTTTATAGAAAAAGGCCTGTTTATGTCACTTCTAAGATTCCAGCTTTAATGTAGACATGAGCTATTCTAATGCCAAACAAGATAACCTCAGTGTTGGAGCTGTGAAAGCTTTGAAAAGTGGAATTTGTGCTAAAACTATTATTTTTTGATAAAATATTAATAATGAAATAAAAATATTTAAAGAGGCTCACTTAAGCCTGTAGCTCTGGCTTGTCAAATTCTTTTTATTGAATTTAATATTGTGACTATGTCTCCTTTTTTTTCTCTTCTAATTCATCCCATTCTTTGTGTAAGTGTGTGTGTGTGTGTGTGTGTGTGTGTGTGTGTGTGTGTTAGTTGTATTGACAGTCAAAATGGAAGTAGTTCATTCATTAACCTTTTCTTTTGGCCTATTTATGATTTTTCTTTTTCAAAGTTCTTATAAAAACAGATATGATGATGTAATATCTTTGTATTATTATCACTTCCTTTCTTGTTTCTCTTTTACTAAAACATATCACTTGAAATAACTAGAGGTTTATGAGAGGAAATTATTGCAAAATAAGAGAGGAAAGATTGCTATATGGCCCAAAGGAGAGCACTTTATGTTTTCCTGCTTCCTCCTGGGGATAAGTAAGTGAGTTGAGATGGAAGTGGGAAAGACCTGGGGCAGTAGGAGAGCACCTGAACAAGATAATTATTGTCCTCACTTTTTTCTATATAAATTGAAAAATCTGAGCGTTATGGATCTTGTCTAAAATGAGCATCTCTTTCTATTTCTGCACAACCATCTAAATTTACCATGATTATTTCTCATATATTAATAGTCATGTCTCAACTCTGTCTCTAATCCAACAATTTCAAATTATGCTCCAATAATTAGTCTGTATAGTTTAAACCCGCTGGGACATTTCTACTCTGTTCACTAGCAGAACCACTCCCTCCATTCTTACAAACTTATGATACAAAAATATGTATAGCTGTCAAGCTTTCAGCCAGTGTTTTATCAGTGCTGTTGTACACAACTCTAGAAATAAAGAGAAGAGGAGGAGAGTGATGCTGAGGTACAGAAGAAACACACAGGCAGCAATTTTGTGGGTCGACCAGATGTCACTGAAGAGTTAAAGCGCTACAGGATGAAATCCAGAGGAGTGCTTCTCATCGTGACTGTGAGGATGGCAATGAGATGCCTAAAACGTGTTGCTGTCACAACCGACCCGTTTAACTTTTTAACTGCCAAGTTCTTGCTTGTTTATCTTGGTGGTACATAAACAGAGGTTCAAAAAATATCTTTGAGACACCGTCCATTTTAGACAACATTTTAGATGTTGTCAGGACTGACCCAGATTACTAGATAAATCTTCAGTCTGAGGGAAGTAAAAGCCTATTGACAGGATACAGGGGGATTATTACCGCAACATAGAATTGTAGAATCACAGAGTTGGAAGAAGGCCAGAAACTTATCTATTCTGACCACCCAGGTCTTAGCCATAATTTTTTAGAAGCAGAGTGAAAGGACATACTTCATAGATATTAAACAATAAGGGTCACAGAGTCAAATCTCTTTTCAGTATTTGCCTTTGATCTGCTATTTTCTCATTCTTTTAAGCACCAGGAAAAGGGATTCAGCTATGGAATATTTGTCTAACGCTGCTGATAGCAGCCACACTTATGGGCTCTGCTTGGCTATTAAGTGGCATAGATAGGCCTGACTCTGAGCAGGTTGTGATGTGAGGAATGTTCGCCAGTGCATTCCTACCTTCACTCTACCTTTCTGTCCTTTCTCTCCACACATCACACCAACCCCTTTTTCCCTACTCCACACCTAGATGTGCTTCGCTCTCCAGCTTAACCCAAACTTGAATTCTTTACTTGTAGCAACACAGAAATAATAATTTTATGCACTTCACAGTGTTGAGAAGATTATAAAGTTAAATAATGTCTATGATGTCTTTAGTTTCATATCTAGCACACATTAAGGCCTCAATATTCAATGGTTCTTCTTAGTTCTGCCAATGCTAAGGATGTAACCCATCCAAGAATATTGAGAATGTAAAATAGTACTTGAAGATGGGGAAAACAAATAATGAATGGGATTGACATTTGAAAGCAGAGTGTTGCCTGTTCAACACCTATTTTTTGGGCATCTCCTGTGAACCAAACCCTCTGCTTCAGGGCTGGAAATAGAAGACTTAAAAACACTCAGTGTTCTTAACATGATGGAACAAATTATCTAATGAAGGAAGCCAACTATGAGCATTAACCACCCAAGTATTTGTATAACCTCATTGTAGTTAGAGCAATGAAGGAAAATAAAGGGAGATATGAGCGTGCATAATGTGTGCACTAAGTCATTTCAGTTGTGTCCGACTGTTTGCAACCCTACGGACCATAGCCCACCAGACTCCTCTGTCCATTGGATTCTCCAGGCAAGAATACTGAAGTGGGTTGCCAGGCCCTCCTCCAGGGCATCTTACCACCCCAGGGATTGAATCCTGGTCTCTTATGTCTCCTGTGTTGGCAGCCTGGTTCTTTACCACTAGCACCACCTGAGAAGCCCATAATCAAATTTCAGAATCGAAGTTCTGGAAAGCTTGTCTGCAAAATGCCATTTGAGTTAGGCAAGGAGGAGATGGTGGAGTGGGAGGTGACTCTGGCTAGCAGCAGAAGTGGGTGTGGTTCCTGGGACTGGCCGCAGGTAACACAGAAGGGATTTTAAAGAGAAGAAACTGGTCTGTGACCACCTTTCCTTATTCTCTACCCAACCCCCAATGTCTATTGGCTCAGCTGTCAGCATCTCAAGTTTCATGGCCCAGCAACTTCTGGGCTGAATTACAGAGGACTGGGGCCCCGCTTTTCCTCCTCACGAAGTAGACCACTGCTGCCCTTCCCATCCCATGCTTAAAAGGCAGTGAATAAAATTCAGCTTGCTGTCTCTTCATATGTGTCCATCCCGGTGAATCTACTGAGTCTCCAAGGCCAAGATGTGACCTGAACACACCTTTCAATCGCAAAACCATATGAAACTGCAAGGTTTGCTAAACCTGATATGAATCTGATGTTATTGTTATTTTTCAACTGAGCTGTGGACTGAATTTAAACCATTTCAAAGTAAACCTAGAGAACTTGTTTGAGCCAGACCTATGCTCCCATGTTTTTTTTTTTTTAAACTAATAAACCAGAACTAAATCTGAACATTGAACTTAAACAATCATTTCATTTAGTTTGAGCATCCATCCTGAAGAAAGAATATTTATAAAGAGGCAATTGAAATATATTTATGTTTAAGTCAGTTGCAGTCAGAATCAGGCTTCAAGGTGTTTGGGAAATTTCAGAATTAGTTTCCATTTTTCTCAAGAAATTTTTGTCAAGGAGTATGTATTTTTTGCTGTTAGTCTGGGAATGTTACTACACCCCCGCCCCGCCCCCCGCCCCCCGCCCTGCAGTTTTCAAGGACCTCTAATCCCATAGGAACACCCAAATCGAGATTTACGTGAAAGTAAATAAAAATCAAAGGTTTGATTCCTTCTTGGTGCTCCTTATTCCTTTCCATAATCATTGTGTTTTGTTTTAGAGCTGGTGAAGAAAAGAGGGATTTGGGAATGTTTTATTTCAAGTCAAACGATTCTTTTATGTGAGGAGACATGGGAAAAACCAGATGAGATATGGCAATGTAGTGATATGCAAAAAATTTTGACTGAAAAACATGAAGTCTGTTAGAAAAAGCAGTAACTGACCTTGACAGCCTTTCTGGGTCTAGATACTTCAGTGAGTAGAATCTTTTCTCTTTGGTGCCAGTAAGAACTCATTTTATGGGGTCAGCAATTTCCACTTAAGGCTTCATCACTGTGTGAGGCATTTCATAACTTGACTTTGGATTTTAGACACTGAGCCCCGGGTAAAAAGCACAGAATTTCCCCTTTATTTAAGCTCCAGTTGAACCAAACCACTGGCTTCATGATAGTCTCTCAATTAGTAATGCTAACAAAGAAAATTTCAAGTTGAGTTACTTTGCTTTTCTAATGATCTGAACTAGTTCTGGACTTTTGAACTAAGTGGAGTTCTGTGTAGGATCTTGCCCAGATAAATTTGGATTCATTTACAAACAACAGAGCAGTCACAAAATCACAGCACTTCCAACCACTTCTTCCCTCACTGCCCCCCCCCGCCCCGCCCCCCCGCCCCAGCCAACCTCCCTGCCCCCAGAACATCTCCTGTTTTGGAAGGAAAAATAGCATTTTTTTAGTCCATTAAGTTCCAAAAATGTCTCATATTTTATCACTTGATCCTCATAATAATGCTGTGACGTGAGTTTTTAGCGTGCCAATTTTTCAGATCAGGAAACTGAATTTTCTTGGGGTACAATCACTCCATTTCATGTGGCCAGTAGGGGGCACAGTCAAGATTTGGCTTGTTTTTCTGATTTTGAAGTTTATTTTCCATGATGCCATGTGCACAAATAACACTAGAACAAAACAAATAGCATAGAAAGCCTTTTATCAGAAGCTTAACACCATCATAGTTGGGTCCTCTCCATCTGCAGAATGCCATGGCCCCAACAGCTCATTGTGTGGCATTCTTGGGGAATACACGTCAGGCTGGGCTTAGGTTTCTTCTATCATTATCTTCTGGGGTAGAAGAATCAAACTGGAAAGGATTTCTTCTGGAAAAGCATCCTTCTCAAACTCCTCAGTCCAATTTAAACTCTTGAACCTGTGGCAGTGACACAAGAGGCAGATATTTGGATGGGAATATCAGTGTCCTGGAGTAGGAAACTTTGAGCCTTCTCTCTCTTTGTTCCCAAACATCTCTGAAATATGCCATCTGTTTATTGTCAGACCTGAATGAATCATCACATTCTGGTTCTCTTTGTCTCCATCTCTTAAATGAGGGCCATACTTCCTAGGTCTTCTTATACCTAAGCTGTGGTGAGCTTTAATTAGCCAAAATCTATAAAGTCTTTGAAGATCTTAGGGGGAACAAAGTGTTAAATGAATCTAACGTTTTATTAAAAAGTACTATTTCTCTAAGGAGTAGTTAAATGAAATACTCTAATACAACAGTCTCATGGCAATCTTTGCTCACCTACATTAATGAATGAAGCATTTGTATAGATGATTAATATCAGCTTTGAAAACCCAGGGCTAAAAGACATTTAATGTTTGCATTTCTGGTTTTTGTTTGTGTTTATAAACTAAAAGTTATAGTGATTGGAATGTAAAGTTCCCAGCCTTAGTAACATTTGGGTTAGATCTTTCTTCACAGACTGTACGGTTACCACCTATTTGCCGTGAGTCCATTGGGAAGACAACTTATGCTTCTACTGGTTTGCAAGCTGAGACACTGACATTAGACCATCTAGAATTATTGTTCTGCATACATTAAGATGAAATGATGATCATTTCTCTCTTTAAGTAATTTAAATGCAGTGTTTAAACCATAACTCTGAGTCAACCAAGAGAAAGGGGCCACCCCACCACTCACACATATACACAGAAATTCCATTGGAATATTGAGGAGGCAAGGGCTCATTATCTCAGTAAATGTAAGTAGCATAATATAAGTAATAGCATTGCCTTTCATTTGGGTCTGCCAAGTACTTTCCCAATATCACAACCCCACTAGGAACTAGCCAGTCAAGAAAGTACAAAGAGTTTAGGTTTTAAGGACCAAATATAATCCTGAGCTCTAATTTACACACTCTGTCACCTCCCATTCAACTCACTTCTAAAGTGCAGAGATACAAGGTAATGAGACAGGAAAATTAAAAAGATAGTGTCTTACACATATCGCATACCCAATAAAAGTTTGTTGAATTAAATTAAATTGAATTAAACAATGACCTAACTAATCCAGATTAAGACATTCCATCCCTTAGCAGTTTCATTTTTGTTGTTGTTGATTTTGGATTCACTTCAGAGAAAAAGAACAAAGTATTCTTTTGGGAACTTATTTTTTTAAAGTCCACTTTGGTTTATTTTAAATTAAATGTGAAGCCTTAGAGGAGTTTGAAATTATGCTTCCATTGCCTTCAGCATAACAAATGACAAATCACCTGATGAGAAATTTATCAAAACCACCAAAAAAAAATCCCCTTTGTTCATCATACTTCCTCTTTCCCCGTCTTTCCCCTTCACTGCAACATAGCATTTCTAGTCTTTATGGAAAAGACTTCTTTCTTTTGAAACAGGTTTACTAGTTTGGGCTTTCATCTTTAGTAGGAGAAACATAAAGCGTTGCATTGTTTCTAAGGCAATTATCTTAAAGAGATGAAAATTGAGTGGCCAACGTCACTAGAGTCAGCACTGGTAGAGAGTAAGAGATGAGGACTCAGGCCTCAGTTTCCTCATCTGTTAAATGAAGGAGTTAGAATAGAGTCTGTTCAAGGCTTAGTATTCACTGCAGTTAACTCAAGATTGTGAAATCCCAAAAGACTGAAGTTCAAAGGCCTCCTTGGGGAAAATTTTCCAGAGGAAATGCCACTTGGTATCCATGGCCACCACACTTCTAGAAGGAAATTCATTGAGGGTATTGTTTCTCATAAGAAAGAAGACTGTGGGACTTGAGAAATTCCAAAGAGATTTTCAGACATGTCTGCACACATAGCTTTTTTTTCTTTTTTAAGTGTAGGGTAGCGTTTTTTGGTTACTATGAGTTTTTTTGTAGTGCCATTGACCAATGGTTCACTATGTAATAACTAATTTACGATTTGACTGAAATGTTCACATTTCAACTGATTAGATGACATTGTGTGGACATAACCTTAGACCTGGCTAGTTAAGATTTGCTTTATACAAACAACTGAATTTTTTAGTTGTAAAACAACTTGTTTTATTATGTAAGAATCTTGGCTGTAGGAAATGGAGTACACCTTAGAGATTTAGTCTTCTCCCATCATTCTCTAATTGAGGAAACTGTCAAGAAGGGGAAATAGAAGTTAGATTTTCTTTCATACCCATTTTATATTGACTTTGTAGGTGACTCTGGCAGCAAATCTTAGGTTTCTGTGACTGTAATAGGCAATTCTTATATCCACAAAACTGTCAGATTTTTTTCAAGTCCTTACTTTAGAAAAATTCTCCATAGTGGGGTGTTTTTGTTGAAACTTCCTTATATTTAATTTTGATAATTAATTCTATCTACCCATAGCATTTTGAAAGATGAAATGAGATCACATTTTTTAAGATGTCTAGTAGTAAGCATGAGAGCTTCCCGGGTGGCTCAGTGATAAAGAATCCACCTCCTAATGCAGGAGACGTGAGTTTGACCCTTGAGTTGGGAAGGTCCTCTGGAGAAGGAAACGACAATCTATTCCAGCATTCTTGCCTGGGAAATCCCATGTACAGAGGAGCCTGGTGGACTACAGTCCATGGGGTCGCAAAGGAGTCAGACATGACTTAACAACTACAGCAACCTCAACATCCCCCGTAGACACAAGCATATATTAAGGTCCCTCTTTCTTGCAGCCCATCCATGCCCTATAAAGTGCAAATGGGTATGTTCTTTCCCTACCTTCAGTTGAAACCACAAGAGATCATCTAGCTCTTAACATCATCATAAAAACAGCAGCAAATGTTTAGAAAAATGTTTCAATGATAGCAGGCAGAGAAATGCATTTGTAAATTGATTGTATTTCTCAAATATCTTGGGGCTTCCTCTTGCCCTTTTTTTGTGTGTGTGCAGTGATTATGGCTTGCACAAAATTTAGCATATGTTTTTTGACTCACGTATGAAGTATGAGATAGTTAATAGAGGAATCTCAAAATGTTTATGGTAGACACACAAAACATTTTTAATTTGTCAAACTATACCCTTCATTATACTATGGCAATTCTCCTTTTCTTGGCCCTGATAGCACCTTAGACATATTGTATGATATACCATTCAATTACAGTTGTTAAAAATGTGTCCGGACTTAATTAAAGTTTCAATCTCATATTCAATTCAATGCTCTTTCCATCTTAATCGCAGCCTAGATTTCTGAAGTAAAGAGTCTGGAGTAGAGAAGAAAGCATGGCGTGGCACTGGGCAGCTTCTCCTTCTTCAAAGTTTAGTTCTTTTGATTTGTCTACAGTAAAAAGGAAAACAGAAGGGGAAGAAGTAACTTCAGTACAATGCTCTCTCCATGAGGTTGACTGTCCCTACCCTCCTTTCATCTTCAGTCATTTTTTTATATCGACTGTGGGAGAAGTTGTAGTGGCAATTGTTCATAAGAGGCCCAGTTTTGTCCCTACTAGTACACCTGACTCCAACCATCAGAACTTAATAGCAGCTATCTAGGGGCTGAAGTGTATGTTACAGTCTAAGCTTTGAGCCTCACCCGCAATTGTGGATAACAAAAAGTCCTTCTCATACAATATCCTATTTGAGCAACAAAGTAATTCTTGAGACAAGTTTGTATTTGTATATGTACCTTGTGTGTGTCTATGTGTGTTTGCATCAGATTATCTGTAGGATTAAAGATTATAACTGAAAATTCTTGATGAGATTTTGTCCTATTGTGTAAGAAAGGAAGTATAAGAGCTGGACATTCTTTGGGTTTCCTGAGCAAAGTATTTCCTATAGTTCTTAACGTGTGATGTTCAATCTGTCTCTATCTGTCTTTGCCTCTCTTTCTCTCTCTCTCTCTCAAACATAAACACCAAAAATTCTTCCTTCCATAGTATTATGGAAAATAATACTACTATGCGTTATGAAAATAATACTACTATGCGTTGTGAAAAGACCACAGCCACTGGTTTTCAAAGATGCAGCAGTAACGTAAAGTTCATTGAATTTAGAGGGAATTCTGGGACCACATTTGGTAACTTCCCACTCTTCTCCCAATTTTGGCTACTTAAACTAGGTTGCTGCACCATAATGAATGAGAGGCTTAATACCTATCTCTTCAACTGAACTGAACTGAACTTATCTTTGAATAGATATTTGCATTTTACTTTTAAAACATGGGGCAGACAGACGCTGAAAATCAAGAGAAGAGCCATATTTAGTTACTGATGTGGCAGCCATCAAATCCACAACAATACTAAAAGATCTTGGGCAACAAAATATTACCGACAGATTCAAGGAGAACATTGATTTAAGAAAATTTTTATGTTGTTTTATTTTAGGAGAGCAAAACATTCAGAGAAAGGTGTGTTTAAGAAGTAATTTGAACCTAGAACTTGATCTAACGTATCCTCCTCTCTACCATATTGAATTCAGTTCAAACCAGCAAATATTTACTAAAGCCTACTATGTGCAAGGCTATATTGTTTTAATCTCTGGGGAAAGTAAGTAAGTGAAGTCGCTTAGTCCTGTCCAACTCTTTGTGACCCCATGGACTGCAGCCTACAAGACTCCTCCGTCCATGGGATTTTCCCAGCAAGAATACTGGAGTAGGCTGCCATTTCCTTCTCAAGGAGATTTTCCCGACCCAGGGACTGAACCCAGATCTCCTGCATTGTAGGCAGACACTTTTATAGTCTGAGCCACCAGGGAAAATGTTACTTAATTTAAAATATAATAATTTTACAGACTGTCTTTTTCAATTATCTGGAAGAAATATATTTTTGATACCACTCAGTTATTGAAAAAGTGATGATTAATATGACAGATCTGTAAACCTATTCCTTCCATAAATATTTTTCAAAGTCTCTAAGCTATACTGTACTTCATTTCTACCCAGTTGAGGAAAAGTTAAGTGACTCTATTAGCAATTGTACTAATAGATTTCATTTCATGAAGTCTCAGGTATCTTAACTGCATAACAGTGTGGTTTCTTAAGATTGGTCTTTCGAATGAAAGCAGCAAATGTTTATTGAAACTTCTTAAAGTTGAACTCCTAGACTATGTCAGTACTTCAAAAGTGAAGTTGAAGGTGATAAAAAATGTTTGGACTGTCCAAATTTACAAATAACTCATCTCCAAAACCTGGTCAAGAGTCTCTCTGAGGGTCATAGAAGAGAATGTAGTGGAGCAGTATCGCTGAAACTTTCAGCTACTTTATATTTCTGATCTCTGCATAATCTCTGGGGGTGTGGAAGCAGTTTGTTTTTAGTGACTCTCCACTATCATTTTTGTCATGCTTTTTCTGGGCATTTTCCTTTCGTGTGTCTTATACTTATACTTCATTCTAGCTGCCAAAAGCAAGTGGGATGGTACAGGTAAAATGTTACTCCAGTATTGCCCTTTCATTTCTTTTTCTTCTGCCTACTTTCATATATCCCTGTATAAACACATCAAATTATCATCATTTCTGGGTGATGATTCTAATTAGATGGAGAGAGGGAATTGTTTTGATTGCCCTGAATTGCAAATGACCACTAGTTGGCTAGTGTATTCCACCACCAGGAGCACTTATGTTTACAAGTCAAACTTTTAAATCTAAAATAGGGAAGCTCCATTGTGGATTCCTAGACAATAGAACAAGAGAAGCTTTAAATCAAACTTACTGTCATTTTTCCTGTTAACATTTTACTTACCTTCATGGAATATTTCTTCTTATCTTAAATGGTTTTCTAGAAAATAGAAAACACACATATAAAGCATTCATCTATACAAATTCTTATATCATTTCAGGTTATAAATTTGCTGATGTCAAGAATTACAAAGAATCTGAGAGTTTATTTTACTTGCAAGCTAACAAATTGATGTCAGAGTTCCATAAATACAAGTAGAAGGCACAACACTCTAAGGTCAGAGACAAAGGACAGTTTAATACTCACAGCAACAAAAGGAGCCAGATCATCAGTATTTTTGTGTTGGTTCCTTGAGCCCCAATCCCTACAAAGTGATGCAAAGAGAACCAGGTCACACTTTCAGCTCAGTGGGTTGTATTACTGAAGAGGAATCTGTTGTACATAGGGAACTTGGATCTTTCACTGTAGGCAAGAAGTAATTATGCTCTTTGTTCTAGAGGGAGACATCTTTATTATGCTGAACTCATGACTCCACCAAACAAATTTCTCATTATTTTGCTATACCAAAAGCTCTGTGTTCAGGGACAAGTCCATCCTTCCTGATACCTTCTATCTAAACATAGGGAACCCCTTGACTCTGCAGCCACAGACATACTGTTTTCTAGCTGGAAGTGCAAGATTTGCTATCTCTGGGTAATTCAGGCTCGACCACACACAATCAACTTTCTTAGATCCATCTTACTCTGGGGAAACTGCTGGCTATTACTAAGAAAAGTCTTACATTCTTGCCCAGGTTCATTGTAAGGGTTAGCTGAAATTCTTCAGGGCAGCAATACTGACCACAAGAATTTACGTACATTTCTTTGGGTTAGTGTATCACTCTTTAGCGGGTCATCTTCAACAGTTATAAAGCCAATCAGGACAAAAAGAACTCAATTCTTCCTGGAGCCTTTCTTAGAAGAACTCTCCCTTGAAAAGGCCAAAGATCCTTTTTATCAACCAGGACTGAGCACACACAAACTTTGAGATATTTATTGTCTTCTCCAAATAGATTTAAGGTTGATGTGATGACAGAGTCTAAGTCATTTGATGGGTCAACAGTTGCCATTCTTCCTTAATAAGTATTATGCACCCTTCTCTCTTGAACCTGCTGGGCCAAGTTCTACCTGTATGGTCAGAATTTTCTCTTCTTTAATGTGCAAGGTAGGTGTTATGTCTCTGCAACTCTTGTCTGAAAGGGAGCATACTGGGATGAATCTGGTTATTTGTTATAATGTGGGGGCCCTGAGACTGCTTGCCAGATGGGAAATGAAGTCCTCCTTCCACCCCACCCCTGCCTTTCCCACTCCTGACCTGGAGGAGAGTTAGCAACAGCCAGAGCAGCATTTAGGCAGCTATCTTTGAACGGCTTCCCACATTCAGTCTTCAACCACTTTCCAAATACCTCCTCCTTCTGGCATGCATGCTCAGTCTTGTCCAACTCTTTGCAACCCCATGAACTGTAGCCCACCAGGCTCCTCTGTTCATGGAACTTTCTAGGCAAGAATACTGGAGTGGGTTGCCATTTCCTTCTCTGGGGGATCTTCCTGACACAGGAAGTAGGCAATAAAGAGGAGAAAAACTTGCTGCCCAATACATCATTTTCGGTTAGCCAAAACATCTGTTCAGGTTTTTCCATAAGATGTAATGGAAAAACCCGAATGAACTTTGGAACGAACTATTTGACCAGCATATTCATGACGAATATGGACTCTTTTTGTATGGACTCTTTCAAGTCCCTTTAATTTGCCTATGAGACCAGCACTCTTCCTTCTTCATGTTACCATGATCAGTCAGCTTCTTATCCTCGTCTCTCAAAACTGCCAGACTCTGTGAAGGGCATGAGATTTTACCCCACCTGCAAGCAACAGTGTTAGCCTGCCATATTACCAGAGATGCAGGTAGAAGGCACTGGACTCCTAGGTCAGAGACTAAAAACAATTTGTTACCTACAGCAGCAGAAGCAGTCAGAGCATCAGCATCTTTGTGTCAGTTCCTCTAGTGTCAGTCTGCACAGTTGATATAAAGAGGGCTGGAGGACACCTGCATACACAGTGGGTTACATTACAGGAGAGGAATTCAGAGCTTAGGGAACCAAAATCTTTTATAATAGTCAGTAAGTGTACCTGCCCTTTGTTCCAAGGGGAGACACTATTTCCATTTTCTAAAGCTTCTAAGCAAGCCTAATTTTTGCTCTGAAGCAAGGCACTGTCTGTATATACAAAGCCTATTTGTGATACAAGCTTCCTTGAAAAGACAGTCTGGAACAAAGGTTAATCAATGCTTCTCTTTCAAGATGTGCAGAAATACAGTAGACCCATAGAGGATAGAGAATTGTTTCCCCATACTTGGAAGGAAGGGGAAATAGTCAAACTACAAGTAGCCTTTGTTTTATGATTGTAAGGACCGAATTGAAAACAATAGCACAGGAAAGTAAGTTTGGAAATATGAACAATTGAGCTTTTGTTTCTTTTTTGATAGTTGGAAAGTGCATTTCAGTGAGCAGTATAGTTAGCAGTTTATCAAATGTTGTATTAAGCTTACAGGTTTATAAAAGATAAGCACTGGGGTTTCTTCTGAGAGTTCTCACATCACAGTTGTCCTGAACTGTTCTCCTAATGGGAGAGACAGAAGGGAATGTCACTCAGTCGTGTCTGATTCTTTGAGACTCCATGGTCTGTAGCCTGTCCGGCTCCTCTGCCCATGGAATTCTCCAGGCAAGAATACTGGAGTGGGTAGCTATTCCCTTCTCCAGGGGACCTTCCCAAATCAGGCATCAAATCCTTGTCTCCTGCATTGCAGGCAGGTTCTTTACTGTCTGAGCTACCAGGGAAGCCTGGGAAAGACAAGGTCATTGCCTTTTAGTGGATGGGCCTGGACTCATCCCATTTTAGTGTATTCCTTAGACTTCGGAGCCATAAAACTTGACAACAAAAGTGAAATGATAGATATTTGGCATTGGATGGATTTAATTGGGCCTGTAGGGCAGTGGGGGCAATCTGGCTACTTTATTTTCTTCTTAGGAAATACGATAGGCTACAATTTTGTCAATTATAACGTAATAAAATTGAAAAAAATAAGAAAGAAAGAATTTTGACTTACTAATAAGATAGGCAACATCTTTTTCTCATCCTAAGCCTGCAAAGATATACAAGTTTACATTCAGCAAGGTCTTATAGCTGCAACAGTTGTACGTGCATGCTAAGTCTATTCTGTCGTGTCTAACTCTTTGCTACTCCATGCACTGTACCCACCAGGCTCCACTGTCCATAGGATCCTCCAGGCAAGAATACTGGAGTGGGTAGCCATGCTCTCCTCTAGGGAATCTTCCAAACTCAGAGATCGAACACGCCTCTCTTACGTTTCTTGCTTTACCACTAGCGCTAACAAACAGTTGTGCAAGATTTGGATAATGGCTAAGTGTAGAGCAATTGTTTGCTGTATAGGTGGATTTTGTGTCCATAGATTATAAGGAATTTTCCATTGCTGGGGTACACTGAGTTACTCTTACAGTTCTAAATGGTTTTGGGTCTTTCAAATTCTTTTTTTTTCCAAGTCTTTTATTTTATTTTATTTATTTGTTGGCTGCTCTGGGTCTTCATTGCTGTGAGTGGGCTTTCTTTAGTTGCTGCAAGTGGGAGTCACTCTCCAGTCGGAGTATCTTGGCTTCTCATTGCTGGGTCTGTAGGGCCCGCAGACTCAGTTGCCTTGTGGCATGTGGGATCTCCCTGGACCAAAGACTGAATCCATGGCTCCTGCACCGGCAGGTGAATTCCTAACCACTGGACCACCAGGGAAGTCCTGAGTCTTTCAAATGCTGGCACTCCTGGCTATTGTGTAGACTTGAAGTTATATAATGCCTGAGCCATCTTGTTTTTTCTCTCTGTTAAAAAAAAAATAGGGAGAAAACTCACTTATGAGGTTTCCTGGCATAAAATTAAATATCTTTAAAAAAAACCTTGAACATTGCATAGTACATAATAAGTCCTTAGTAAAAGTCTGCTCCCTCTTTTCTTATGTGGTTTGATTCCATATGGAGAGAAGGTCGTCATTCTTCATTTTCATGTTACTCGTTGCTCCATAGATTCCTCGTTGATCCAGGAACAGAAATGAACCCTCCCTGAAGGACTTTGCCTCTTTCTACTAGAGAACAAACCTCTCTGCTCACTGACTTCCTATTCTGTTGTTTGTCATGGTCCCCAGATCACATCCATGTGGAATAATGAAGGCTCACTCTGCAGACACCAGACAAGTCCTGGGATTGATTCCATGTGAGAGCTCCTAACAGAGCGGAGTGTGTTAAAAAGCTAAAGAACAGATTTAAAAAAGCCTAAAATCCTTAGAATCTCAGCTTCAGATCCTGGCAGGATTGAATTAGCTTTTTTTTCCTCTGGAGTAGTTAAACTTAGTTTCATGTGTTTTGTCTGAGTACTGCGTGTGGGAGTGGGAATGTATATCACTCAGATGGAAGCTTTCATCTGTTTCAAGCCCGTATGTATATTAAAACAGCCATGAAATTTTATATGTGCTCAAAGCCTAAAAATATCAGCACAGACCTTAAGAGAATCAGACAGTGGGCTGAAGAAAGATTTAATATTCAGTACTTCTCCTTTCTATTTCTTTTTGCATCATTTTAGTAAAAAGTTGGGTTGACAGGAGCTCCAAAAATGGACTCTGAAAACTGAGCAATTGTCCACTTTAATGCATTCTATTAAGATGACAATTACAAGCACATTAAAATAAAACAAAACCACAACCTTTTTCTCAATAGCAAGGATTTAGGGCTCAATTTGTCCAAATGAGAGCCTTAAATCTTTTTACTTAGTTCCTTGTTTTTGCTGTTTTTGTTTTTTTTTTTAAACAACTCCAGCAGTGTTGCCAACATAATCTTGAATTTCTTTAAAAAACAACAGAGAACAAGAGAAGGAAATAAGGATGCCTCAGGGGAATAAATGGCATCTGTGGATGGGAGTCTACCTTGAAAACGGATGTTTAAGGTCTTACATTGAGGTTATGCTCCTATATTTCAGAGTTCTATGCCATTGGTACTTTAAGTGATTTATCAAGCTCAAGGTGCCTTTTTTTTTTTTTTCTTTTTTTGCTCAAGAGCAGTGTGTCTGTCAATCTTCTAAAGCAATAAAATTGCTTTATCAAATAGAACTGACTGAATATTTTCACCAGAACAGGATTCCAATACACAGGAGAGCCACTGTTTTCCCATCCAAGACATCCTAAAGTTGTCTGTAAAGGAGACTTTGGCCCCAGGACAATGCCTCAACCACCAAAGGACCTGTAGATATGCCATTGAATTCATCCATCCCTTTGCTCCATGATCCTGAAAAAAAATTTGCTTCTGCTGTACTCAACCCCACGACCCCCACCTCTTCCCCTTCTATCCACTCCTCCGCATGAAAGTAAGAGCTAGAACATATGAAGACCTATTTTTGGTAAATGTCATGGTTTTTCACATCACTGAGTAAGCATGAAAATTTCTCTCTAAATATTTGAATCACTTCATTTATAGTCAAAGACACTTTCTCAAAATGAACATTTTAAAGCCAACCAATTTGACTATACATCTGGGTTTGAACCTAAGAAAGGCAGAAAGACTATAGTTGATCAAACTAATTTGTATTACTATTCTTATCTGGTGGTCTCACTTTGAGGAAACCACAAAGATGTCATTTTGGGAAGTCGCAGCTTTAGGGGTGGGGCTGAGTTAGAGGTGTTGGTCTTCTGGTGGTCACTGATTGTATAACACACAACATAAAATTGTGAAAAAGATTTTCAGTGCATTTTTCTTCTTAACACGTTTGCTTTTTTCAGAGTAGTAATTTTGAATTATGACAATTTTGAAAGAATGAATGCAGTGTGACATCAAATGAAGAACAAACCACTAAATTTAAGAATTAAAATAAACTCAGACCAGGGCCTATGTATGCTGTTTTTTCAGTTTTGTTGCATTGGGCAACTTGCATAACAATATGGTGTCAATTCTTTCTCCATCAAGTTAAGAATTGGTTTAGACCAGAATTCTCAAAATTTGTACTGTAGACTCATGAAATTGTCTGTAGAGGTAAAATTATAAAATAAAATAAATTGAGAATGCTATGTACTATACCCTCCAAACTTACATTAGCATGGTAAAGGCTGTGGAAGATTCTGCAGTTAATGGTCCCAGCTATACTTTGTACAGTATTTTCCAAAAATTTTTTTCTAGTGACACATCTTAAAATATTTTGGGAACAGAGTATAACAAATATCTTTAGGAAACTCTGAATTCAATAATCTCTGACAACCTTTCCAACTAACCTTCAATTATACCAGTTACTCTGCTTTTGTTATTTTTTTATACTTTGCCAATAGGAGAGTGTTTCTTTGTTCATTGTTGGTAATTTCTCAGATAAAGAATAACAAGAGATGAAATAATTTAGTTGCTTAAGGATTCATTAGAATGAGTCATTGGTCCCTCTGCCTCATTTAAGGTACTTTCCAGTATTAAAGTTTATGATTCTAAGATTCTAATTTGAGATCAGGGATAGTTCTTCCTATAAGAAAAATTAATTATATTTTTTACCTTCTAGAAAGCCTTATGTTACTTCATACACCTATTAGCGTACACAAATGTTTACTCCCTCCAGCCCAAATGATCATTTCAACACAAGAATAAGTTTATCTACAAGCAACAGGGACATTTTGTCATCTCGTGGCTAGTACTTTCAATGCTTATGAAAAGGCCTTTTTCTTATTACATAATACCTTTAATTAAATTTTAAATTATATGTTGGTACAAATTTACAAATTTACAAATTATTTTAATTACAGGCATTAAAATCTCTGGTTACTCTTCAGTAAATTATATCAAAATATAGGTGCTGTTGATTTTACTCATTTTTTGAACACTTTTTTTGGTCAAATAATCTATGTCTTTTGTTCAGAGAAAAGAGCAGGAAAGAGTGCATGCCTGAATCTTTAAATAGATGTTCAAGTTCATTTATAAAGAAGATAATCTTTGTTTTAAAATATTGCACCCTCATCACTTACAGTTTCTTTCCTTCATCAAAGTGGTTTAAGATGTATTGTATTTTGGTTAAAAAAATGCTTCCAACAGTTCCAGCATCAAAAAAGAAGTACCTAGTGTTTTATTTACCATCAAAAAAAATTGTTGAAATATTTTCCAATTACTTCTTCTCTAATTGATCACTCTTTCTTTAGTTTGACGCGAAGGGTGGTAAAATACACCCAGTACCCACAAGGTGGCATGGCCTTCTTGTGTAATTCAGTTTCATTTGGTTTATTTCTACTTTAGCTGCAGCTCTATTATAGATTCTCTTTTATTAATGTTTTGAATTTCACTTTATAGTTTTATTTTTCCATGCTTGCAGCTCATGTACAGAGCTTCAGTTTCTAGGGTAAGACATATTTTTCCCAAATAGAGACATTCAAGTAAAACTCTTCAGTCTTTTCTAATTGTTTCAGTCCACTTTGGAGCTGAATTTAAATTATTTGGCTTTGTATAACGCTTAATGCTTATCATAATGCTAGTAATTGCTAGGCACTCAATGCTGTGGAATTTCATGTCTTGCCTTATGGGGAAAACTATTCAAATACTCAATATCATCAGAATAATTCCTGGATACTTTTAAATATTTTACTTGCTGGTGAAAAAAATCTGCCCAATTGCCCAGGAAGTAACTGTTGTCTTCTCATATTACAAAAATAAGTTATGGATTAGGGTGAAATTTCCATCCTATCTCAATTGTAAGCAAGGTCTGGTTAATCCAATTCATCCGTGTACTTTTTTCCCCAGTAAACATTTGTGGATGCTCTGTCTATACCCAACACTAAACTAACTGCTAAAGAACATGTGAGAATGCATAGGACGCAGGTAAGTGGGTAGATACATAATTGCGATAGTGTAATAGTCACAGAGTCATTTGTTCTTCCTACAAATATTTATTGAGCTTTTACTGTGTGTCTGGTGTTACGGATGATGAATAGTGACAAAATAGAAATTTCACATGAGAGTGGGGAAGATAATGAACTAATAAGATGAGTGAAATACACAGTAACATTGAAAATAATAGGTGCTAGAGCTCAGCTCAGTGCTCTGCGATGACCTAGAGGTGTGGTTTGGGGGTGATGGGGTGGGAGAGGGGCTCAGAAGAGGGGGAATATGTGTATACATGTAGCTGATTCACACTGTGGTCCAGCAGAAACTAGCCCCGCACTGTAAAGCAATTTTACTCCAATTTTTAGAAATTTTAAAGGTACAGACAAAAGTAAAGCAGAGACAAGGCCAGGACTGGGAGGAAGGAGAGTGGCTAGACTTTGTGTAGTCAGGGAAGGCCTCTCTAAGAAGACAGACTTTGCACAAGAGTTAGAGAAGGTACAGAAGTGAGCGGTGTAGTTATCTTGGGGAAGAACACCTCGGCAGGAGGGACAGCAAGTACAAAGGCTCTGGCATGGGAGCGAGTCACTGCTGGAAGGTGCGCGACCTCAGGGTCTCGTGTGAAATGAGATGGCAGCAAACGGGAGTGAGAGACCCCTTGGGGGAAGCTAACGAGGACTCTGCAGAAGAAGGGAAATTTCCACAGGACCAAGGGAAGACAGTGGCACTCCTGCTAGAGAGAACAGCAGGAGCAAAACCGTAGAGGCATAAAAGCTAATGATGTGCTTATCTGAGAAGCAAAAAGGAAAAAAAAAAGAAATGGGGATTGGGACCAACATGCGATCATGGTCTTGTATGTACAACTTCATTTTATATCTCTTTGGGAAAAACAAAAAAAATGATTTTTCCAGATTCATTTTGTGGGGGGAAAAAAAGGTTCAGCATTTTAATTGAGGCAAATCATGAAAAAAATTTAACTGACCATATATGTGCAGTCATCTTAACCAGTAATATGATTCTGCTTTCCATTCCAGAGAAATATGTGATATTGGGAAACCCATAGCTTTGGGATTAGGAAATCTTGAGTTCAAAATGCCTAAGATGACAGATAGGAAAACTGAGCACCCTATATTTTCTGAATGCCACTTCTGCTTTTGAGATAAGGCTCCCCGTCTGCAGTGTCTACCCTGGAATGCACAAAATTTTAGATACCAGAGATCCGGACAATGGATAGGGTAAGTCTGTTTTATGAGAGATTTCACCAGAGCTCATGAGATTCTACCTGATGACTTTTTCCAGGTTTTAAACCTTTAGTAGGGCTCAGTAAAGGGATGGAAAACTGTCCCTTGATTGTTCTGGAAAAGCAGAATCTGACACTCTCAACTGTAACTAAATGAACTTACACTTCTGTCAATACAGTTATCTTTTCCTTTTTTTTTAAGACAAAATGGTGGGTTTGGAGAACTATCATAATAACTTTAGGTGTGCAAGCTGCCATTTATTTTTCTAGAATTCAACTTAATTTCTACTTTCAGACATCACTAGCGTGACAGAAAACTTAACTCTGGGATTTTAAAACAATTTCATTGAAATTCAGTTGATGTACAATATTGTTAATTTCTGCTGTATAGCAAAGTGACTCAGTTATACATACATATATTCTTTCTCATGTTCTTTTCCATTCTGATTTATCACAAGACATTGAATATAGGTCCCGGTGCTATATAATAGGACCTTGTCATTTATCCAACTTCGGAACTTCTTTTTTTTTTTGATGGGGTGGGTATAGTTGCTTTATGATGCTGTGTTAGTTTCTGCCATACAATGCAGTGATTCAGCTCTATGTTTACATATCTCCCCTCCCTCTTGGGTAAGTTCATTTAGTGACACTTTTGAGGGGCAGGAAGTTGCTGCTGCTTCCTTGGCTTGCTAAAGCCAGAAGAGTCCTGGCTGGGCCACCCTTTGTCCCACATGCCTGAATGCTAATTCCCTGCCCAGTTTCATGTTATCTCTCCCTGACTCTGCCTTTTTACACAGTCTCAGTCACTCTCCCCCCAGGGCTAACTTGTCCCCTCTGTGTTTCCTCCCTACAATCCCAAAGAAACCCTTCCAAAGTCATTCCAAAGTCTAGAAGGGAGATCTTTCTGCCACTGTGTTTTCTTCACCCACTGACCTAATATCCTGATATCCTAATACGGTGATGGACAGGGAAGCCTGGCCTGCTGCAGTCCATGGGGTTGCAAAGAATTGCACACGATTGAGTGACAACTGAACTGAACTGAATACCCTAACATCCACCCACATACTTCTAGGAGCGGGGCTCTAGGATGATCAGAAGATGTTTTCTGTCCCCTCATGTAGCCCTTCTGACCTAGGCCCCTGAGGTTTGTTTTCTGCTCTAACCACTGGAGGGAAAGGGAGAAAGATCAGAAGAGGAAAGAAGTTACTACTTCGTGAATGTTCACATAATTTCACACACATAGAAGCTGTGTCCAGACTCTGTCCTCACCCATCTGTGTCTCTGGGTTATCTGTGGGAAGGCAAGGTGACAGACCTCCACTGGGCAACCTCAGGCCCCTACTTTAACCTTATAGCACTAGTTTCTTGATATATAAACAGTGGACACTCAGCCTAACTGGGAGATGATTGTGAGGCTTAAATGAGGCAACTGTATGAAGGTGGTTAATCGCTATGCACGTGACACATCTCTACAGTATCAAAAACACTCTTCTGTTTTTAGTTCAAAATTCTGTTTTGAATTGCAAGAGGCCTGTGTTTTCAAAAGTAGTAAACCTAGTGAAGAAACAGAATTGTTAGACTTACGAGGTAAAGTGTCCGCTTGTATTCTTTTTCCCAGGAAGAGTAGAAAATCTCATCCTTAGAGATTCCTCTAAGATTCCTCTAAGATTCCTCATTTCCTTCTTAACACCAGTGGTAGGTTGGGGTGAGCATAATTTTGCCCACATCTCTGAGAATATTGTAGCATCCTCAGGGCTGATGGATGGGATAGTATGTGGAGGGTTCTGAGCCAGCTTTGGTTGAGAAGAGGAGACGGGGCCGGGGGCTTGCACCTGCCCTGGGACTCAGCATAGCACTGAGTACAAGGCAACTTCCTCAAATAATAGGTCCCCGGAAGGTGGAGTCCTAGACGTCTGAACAGATGCCCACACGGTGGGGCAGCAGGAGTCAGGCAACAGTAGTGGGCCTGACATCTCCAGCAGGTCAGCTGCTGGCCCTTCCCTGTCTGCGGTCCACTTGTCCCCCAACAGATACACACACACACACACACACACACACACACACACGCTGGCCAAGTCCTGTGACCCACAACAACAGATGAGCACTTTTGCAGACAACTAACCTCCACATATATGAACCTATGATACTTATGGTACAATTTAATTCTAGTCTTATTCCTTTTTTTTTTTTTTGATGCTATTTAATTGCTTCTCCCTTCTATCATTTCTCTGAGTGAGAAAGACATCAGGTAATAGTTGTGAGTTTCTCTGTGTAGAAAAATAATCTTTATTTATAATTATTATTTGGCAATATTATTTGCACACTTATTGATGGGGCACTTACTGTTTGCTCAGCCTTGTGCTGAGCTTTTCATAGTCACTGTGCCATTTGATCCTTGCAAAAGCCTCCGAGGTAAGATTGTCGTTCAGTTGCTCACTCATGTTCGACCCTTTGCGACTCCATGGGCCGCAGCATGCCAAGGCTTCCCCGAGGTAAGGTTATGATGTCCTTATTTTGCTTATGGATGATGAAGCCAGAGCTTAACAAAAATGTGTCTTTCTCCACGATCACGCTGTCAGTGGCAAAATGACTACTTTGACCCTAGGTGTTCTGACTTTAGAACTTATGCTCTTAAACACCACGGTTGATGGATAAGGAAGCTAGGACATAGAAAGATTCTGGGAACTCATTGAAAGTTCCCAAATGAAGAGTTGCTCATTCAAGGTACGTTCTCCTGACCTTCAATCTAGAACTCCACCCCATTTTCTTTGGTCATGTCCAAACATGCGCTGAACAGGAAAACTACCAGCTCCACTCAGGGACACGCTTGGCTCAGCCTCACTCCATTAGATCACACAACCCTGCTTTCTCTGTGATGAATGAGGACACACACCGCAAGCTTTCCCTGATCAAGTAAATGCCTCTCTTTTTTCCCCACTTATTTGCCTTGTAGGGTGTCTCCATGGAACCTGAAACTTAAACATTTTGAGGGTACCACTTCTAAAAACACACAATTGTGGATTCAATGTCAGAAATACTTATTTATTTCAAATGGAAAATGAACTCATGTCAAATAATAAGTGTCAGGAGGGTAAGTACCACAAATATCTTAAAATCCTTAGAAATCAGGTAATATTTTTCTTAATCAGCTATCTGATAACCTCCACAATATTTTGCTTGCCTCTATTTTTCCCTACATAATTCAGATTGGCTTTTAATTTAAAAATAATTCAATCTTTTTTTAGAGTAGTTGATTGATTTTTTAATTAATAGCTGAAATGCACAAAACATCGGCAACTTGACAAACCCAAGTAATGTCGCTACAGTTCGTGGCATACAAGCACAGGAATTCTGACAAATTCTATTTCATGAAATTCACATCAAGAAAGACAAAATGTGTAGTGCATTTGTAGTTGTAGACACATCATTATTAGGTATATTCTTTACTGGAGAGTGTCTCTATATGACTAAGCAACAAGGAGAACTCAATTTCCTACTTAGAAATTTACATGTTACAGAATTACTCACAGAGTAACTTTGGATTCCGTACATTTCAAACCTTGGCTGTCCTTTCTTTCCACATACAGCCCGTGATCAGTGTTGAGGAATATGTATATATGTGTATGTGTTACTCGCTGTTATGTCCAACTCTTTGTGACCCCATGGACTGTAGCCTGCCAGGCTCCTCCATCCATGAGATTTCTCAGGCAAGAATAGTGGAGTGGGTAGCCTTTCCTTTCTCCAGGGGATCTTCCCGACCGAGGAATTGAACCCACATTTCCTACATTGCAGGCAGATACTTTACTGTCTGAGCCACCAGAGAAGCCCAAAGAATATGTTGAGGGATATGTTCATATCAAATAAAACCTCTGACCCTGTATCTTTGGGGCACAACACCAGGAGGGTCAACACAGTGGGAGCGAGGAAACCTGGAACCTAGTACTACGCTGGGATGAATGGCGGGAAGTCACACATGGATGTGGCTTGAACCACATTGATAGTCCCATGGAATCAAAAACATGCATCCACTACCCAGGTTCACCTGAGCTAGATCCAAGAAATCCCCACCACCACATCAACACCATCTGAATGGGCGAAAGTAAGACCAAGAATGGGCTTTGCAGGTGGCCCACTGCATAAAGAATCCGCCTGCCAATACAGGAGTTGCAGAAGATGCAGAATTGAAATCTAGGTCAGGAAGATTTCCCTGGAGGAGGAAATGGCAACCCACTCCAGTATTCTTGCCTGGGAAATCCCATGGACAGAGGAGCCTGCTGGGTTACAGTCCATGGGGTTGTAAAAGAGCTGGATATGACTGAGCACACAAATAGGCAGGACTGAGAATTGGAGTGGAAAGAGCTGTCTTATCCAAAATATCTTTGGTTAATATCTAGTTTTTTCAGACTTTACAAAGACTGGTGGCCATGGGTACACATTTCTAGAGCCTCTCTCAGAGCCTTGGATGTAAGCTTTTTAAGTGAGAGGCCCTGCAACTTAACTTTATGAACATTTTTGAGTAGAGGAATGTTTTCCATCCATCATAATATGCTTCCTTTTAATTTTCAATGTCTCATACTCCTTTGTCACAGAAGCCTTGAGTGCTCAAGATTTACTTAATCGACTATTAGTTAGGGTATCTTTTGCATATAGATAGCTTCAGGAGAATTAAGTAAAGAATCATAAGGCCTTTAAGATATTTAATTTAGCTCTCTGACCCTAGATTTTTTTAAACTTTTTATATTGTGTGGGGGTATAGCCAATTAACAAATAACTTTGCAATAGTTTAAGATGAAGAGTGAAGGGACCCAGTCATACACATACATGTATCCATTCTCCCCTAAATCCCCCTCCCATTCAGGCTGCCGCAAAACGTGAAGCAGAGTTCTACATGCTGTACGGTAGGTCTCTGGTCCTAGATTTTAAAGAAAGCAGAATCAGAGTTGGACAAGCAGACACCCACAGTCACAATTATAATACAACTTAATTATGACATTAAAATGTAATGAGTCACCAAGGGACACCAATCCAACTTGTTAAAAAGTGAAAAAAAATTGTTATCCAGTTGTCTCGTTTTCCCACACAAACAACTGCTTTAATGTTTGTGTTGGAGAAATCCATATTTCCACTTCTATAAATGAACATAGAATGTAAACTTAGTGGAACAGAAATCGTGTCCATTTAGCTTAGTCCTATATCCTCAATTCCCAGAGTATTAGCAGACATACGGTAAACAGCATAGCAATACTTGACAAATGAATGAAATTGTTGTTGTTGTTTAGTCACTAAGTCACGTCTGACTCTTTTGCAACCCCATGGACGGTAGCCTGCTAGGCTCCTCTGTCCATGGAATTTCCCAGACAAGAATACTGAAATGGGTTGCTATTTCTTTCTCCAGGGGTTCCTCCTGACCCAGGAATCAAACCTATGTCTCCTGCATTGGCAGGCAGATTCCTTACCACTGAGCCATCTGGGAAGCCTGAATGAGATTAAAGGATATCAATTATCCAGCTTCTACTATGGCACACGCTAATACAAATTTCCCATTGCTTTTATAATAAATTGCTGTAAACCCAGTGGCTTAAAACAGCACAAATTTATCATCTCACAATTCTGGAGGTCAGGTTCAAAAAGAGTCTTATCTGTTGTCTTTTTCAGTTTCTCAAGGCCTCTTGCTTCCCTTGGCTCATGACCCCATCCTCCATCTTCAATGCACATCTTCTTCTTCCAACCTCTGATCCTCTTGTCCCATCTCCTTTTCCAGACTCTGGTCCTAGTGTCTCTCTTATCAGGACCCTTGAGATTTCATTAGACCTGCCCAGATAATTCAAGAAAATCTCCCCATCTCAAGATCATTAACTTAATTCCATCTGTAAATTTCCTTTCGCCATGTAAGTTTAAGTGTTCACAGGTTTGGGGGCCTACGATGTAAACATTTCTGAGGGCCATTATTCTGTCTAGTAAACGAGTAAGAAAATCACTCCGAGAATATTTGTTTTCCTAGGAACAATTATTAGAACCAAGACAGTTTAGACCTTCAGAGCTAGTGTGTCTTCATTGAAACCACTCTTTTACTAAAGTAGAAAAAAAATTTTTTTAAGTATTTTAGTGTCTAGAAAGATTTACTGGACATAGGGACCACAAAAAGGTATATATTCATACCAAGAGGTGGTACAGATGTTGGGAAAATTGGCTCTGTGGTTAGGCTCTCTTTATTTTAGCAACTTAACATCCAGATGAGTGAATGTATCATAGATATGATTCCCATCACCGCAGCTCTATCAGGTCTTTACTTATTGCCTATTCAATTCTGGGAGACACTCAAAACACTCTATTAATAAGGACTTATTTCCTTGTCTCCATCGCCTTTCCTCTTCTCTGCATGAATTACATAGAAACTAACTTCACTCAAGTGTCAAGATTAAGATATTTGTTTATTGATGCTTCTCAGAGAGCTGATCATTTAAAAGGGCATACGATAATCCCTGAAAACATCTTCAGGAGAATATGGGTTGCAGATTGCCTCAATGTGAACGAATAAGCAGCAGAATTCTTGACACATTCTAGGTGCTCAATAAATATTTTTAAACTAATTACACATTTATAGATAATGAGGATAGAGTGAGGATCCTCTCAGTTCCACTGAGCAGCTAATTTCTTTCTTTGTTAGTTTCTTATGGACACACTGGCTGGAATGTATCAGTGAGTCTGAAGTCACAAATTCTACTATTAAATGATGAAAAGATAGAAAAGAGAAGGGAGGGGTCCCAGGACCTCTTGGACAATAGACATTAAAAAAAAAAAATACCTTTTTTGAAACTTGGTGTCTTCCATTGCACATTAAAACATCACAGTATCATTTCTCTGGCCTGACTCAACAAAGTGCCACCACTGAGTCATCTGACCACTTCCTGGGTTTTCCCCCTTGAAGCCTTCACACCCAGGGTCTGCTCATACCTCACCCTGCCAGGCGATGATCTCAACAGGGTTCATTAACTACAGCCTTGACAGACCCTACTTATGTCATGGTCCCTATGGAGACCAGGATCCCATCTCTGGAGACTGACACGAGGGAGGGTTTAAACAAGGGCAATTAGTTGGGAATTTTCTCCTACGTGTCATCTGTGAGAACCATCTGACCTCATAAGCCAGACTTTCTGTGGTGGAAAGGGTGGTATGTGCCTTGCAGGAAATGAAAAAATGACTTCAGGGCACTACATACATGATTAACCAAAGGGTAAAGTGTAGCGCTGGAATCTTCCTTCAGATTTTTAAAGTAGAAAGACAATTAGAGAAAGAGAGAGAACAAAGGTCTCTTGATGAAGGGTGGGGTGGATGATATGTCTAAGGGAACAGAGCTGTGGCCTCACTCATTCACTCACTCACTCACTCACTCACCCACTCAGCAGGTATTCATGAAGCCCTTGTTATGGGGCAAAGCCACTGTTCTAGACCTTTCTCCTCCTCACTCTTATTTGTTCCTGCTGCCAGCTCTTTTTTTGTTGTTCCCAATTTGAATATTTTTCATACTCAGAGCAGTATAAATTTCTCTTCATCACCAGATTCTTTGATCTAAGAACAATAGCAGCCCTTTGAATAGCAGAATAGGAATCTTTGTTTCATAATTTCACTTTTTCTAGAGACTTTGAACATAACCATGTCAGGAAAAATGTGAAGTTAAAGGGTTCCCACGGTTTGACCACACCCTGACCTCTTTGAGTCCTCTGATTTCCTTTTCATAGTGTTTTTCTTTCTTTCTTTCTTTCTTTTTTTTTTTACACAATTTGGTCACACTCCTTTGAGGCTAATTATAGATTGGCCTTGCAGTCTTCACAAGATTTGCACATGACAAGTTCTGATTTGCTTGTTAGTCAGTGAAGGCAATCTTCAAAATGAAGCTTCATAAATAACCAAAAGGAAGATTTTATACTCAAGCAGTAAAGCTAATTTATACTTAGAAGGATTTTTTCCATGATGTATTATACAGTGCTAGGCATAATATTTTAATCTCCTATACTTCAACACACATTTCAGCCACCCTGATTTTGATTGACCTGTGACATCTGGGTGATTCACATTTTGCGAGACATACTGCACTACATCATCTATTATAGGCTGTAATGTGTTATGATGCAATCTCTTAAGAGTCTTCCCCTCTGTCTTGCACACATTTGCGCACACACACACACATGCACGCACACAGACACACTGAGATTCTTCTATTCAACAGTCCCCAAACTTGAATGATATCTCTCCCTCTCCCTCCACTATTCGTTCTGCTGGTGGAACAGAAGCAACTCCTCATTTCTGAGAGACTCTAAAGATGTGTTTGTATAGACAGCAACACATGCCAACAGCCTAAATATAGAATAATCTTCCCAGGGTCCTCTCAGCATAAAGTACCAGAAATGACCTGACAGATAAATAACCTATCGGGAGAAAACGCACTGCGATAAACAAGGTGTATAAAGATCTAGGCTCTAGAAATAGTTCAACTACTAATTAGTATTGTGACCTTCTGGATGGAGATCATCTAACCTTTCTGAACCTCTTAAGCAAACTATTACCTTTCCTACCTACTGCCCAGGTTACAAGGACAAAATAGAGAAATGCATGTGAAAGCAACTTGAACAAACTTAACCCTCTGCTTTTAAGAAGGTTAAGCAGAGAGAGAGACAACTTTTAAGGTCCCTTTTATCTAAGTCTGTGGATTTCCTTTAAAATGAAAACTGTTTCTTCTGTGCTTGAGTTTATCAGTTGGGTAACCATTTTAAAAATGGGGATCGATTAACTTTTAAGACAATCCATCACCCTTCTTAAAAGAAACAATATGAGCCACTACAAAATCCTTTTGTTTACATTCCAAGATTCAAATTGAGGCCCCTTGTGTAACACTCAAAACTCTTCACCTCTCCACCTAATCAGACTTGGACATGTTACAAAATACCAACAACTTGCCAGGGCTGTAAGTATAACCATCCTTCAAAAATCCAGGTGGACCTAGCCTTCGCTTTTCATCTGATTTCCTACACACACAACCAATGAAAGAGATGAAAAGGACAGATCCTTTTTAAAATTTGTTGTTTCCTGACCCTGGTGGTGTGTTGGCACTGTGTTTTGACTGCACTGACAGGAGCACATTTATAGGGAAGAATTCTACCTCAATTCTTTTGTTCGGCTCATTACAATTGATTTGTTACTTGTATAAATGCAGGGCTATTATAATAATTAGCACAGATGTTAATGTAACAAAATAGTGTTTTCCAGACTAAAGTAATATCCGAATGAGAGCCTAGTTTTCCTCCACTAATGAGTGAAGTCCTTTCAGTATCTTGAAAGGGAAAAAGTTCTTAATTTTCCATCTTAGGCTGAGTTTCCTTTACTTTTATTCTTTTTTGGGGCCTTGATTGAACCTTTCCAGGTCACAAGAATGTTTATATTATTCAATGCCAATGAAGTGACAAATACTCTTGCAGAAGTCAAAGGCAGGATTTGAAGAGTTCAGGTGTTGGGAAGTTTGCACACCATTCGATCTTTGACTGTGGGAGTCATTACAGCTTATGGGAAGGTAGCAGCCCTTGAAGGACTGGAATGACAGAAACATATTTGCAGCTTGCTGCCAAGCCATACAGATGTGGAAGGAAAGTTTAAATTCATCTGAGAGAGACATGTTCAAGACTACCTGAGCCACCTCCATGGCCCTTGTCCCTGGTTTGTTAGAGCCCAGGCTTACACACCTGCCTAAAAGTGTGAACACCCCTCAGGTCTTTGTAACATGGATCTGTGTGCAACTTTGATAGCATTTAAAAAACATGCAGTTACTGCTCCAAGTCAGTTCCCTTCAGCTGCTTTCTAGTCAAGGAACAGAGATGTAAACACTTCTCGGGGGGCTGGAATTCCCAGGGATACTTGGATCCTGAGCTTTGGGTCCTTTTCTATCTGTTCCAGGCATGTTCCAGCTGAGAAGGTCAGGGTTCAAAGGACATGCAGTGTAGAAAAATACCAGGTTCGTGTTAAAAATTCACCCTTGTAATACTTTGAGGAGTGGTGATTTGAAGTCAGCAATGAGGTGGCGCTAAGTGGTAAAAAAAAATACTGCCACCAATGCAGGAGACCTGGGTTCGATCCCTGGGTCAGAAAGATCCTCTAGAGGAGGGCATAGTAACCCACTCGAGTGTTCTTGCTTGGAGAATCCCATGGCCAGAGGAGCCTGGAAGGATACAGTCCACAGGATAGCAAAGGGTCGGACACAACTGAAGGGTTTAACACACAGGTACAATGAGAAATCATTCAGCTTCTGTGGTGAACAAAATGTGACAATATGCTTTGATACTCCTATTTAGCAATATCAATTGCCTTTTTATGTATAAAAATCCTGAATAATGAGGGTTTTTTTGGCAAGTTGAATGATACATTGAACTGCAAACTCATTACCATTGGGCTTTTGAATTGGGAGAAAATGGTGCTGAAGTAGTTGCCGCAGTCTTTGCGGTGAAGAGAACGACAAGGCCACAGCCCAAGCTCTTTCTCCTCTTTTCTGAGCCCTGAGGCCCTGTAACAGCAGCATCATTGTGTCATGGATGGTCTCCTGCCAGGCTGCCCGCCTAAGCTGGGGGTCCCTGGGGGTTTCATAGCTCAGAGGCTTTGGAGTTGCAAGTCAAATTCTTCACACGCAGCCATTATCAGAAACATTCATCATCTTCAGTAAAGTTGAACAGGAACAATGGTGACTAGTTCTTAATAATTTATTTTGGTCTGTGGTTAATTCATTCTCTCCCAGCTTCAGTTAGCCGTGTAGTCTTCCGGTCCCATGAATCCTTCCTTCTGTTGCATGAACCCTCATTTCCCTTTTGCCCTCCAGGTCTGAGTCTGTCTTTCTCAGAAGTTCCCTTGCGGCTCCTCCTTTCTTGCAGGAGCCGCTCCGTGGTGGCACCAGGGTTATATTTGCACTCAGGCTGGAGAATGTGAAGTTCTTTCTGAAGATTCTGACCTTCCGGTTTTCTCCTCCTTTTAGGAAGTCAGAGCTTGCAGCATCTTCTCAGGGCCGTTTTCACAAATCACACCACTAGAGATGATAAAGAATAGGGAGTCCAGCTCAAGAAATCTCTCCCTTAGAGATGCTATTATTCTCTCCTTGTTTCCTTCCCATCCTCCCCCTTCCTTCTTTCTTTCTTTTCTTCCTTTTCAAAGGTCTGTTCTTGTTATTTAGTAGCTATGTTGTGTCCGATTCTTTTGTGACCCCATGGACTATAGCCTCTCCAGGCTCTCCTCTCTCCATGGGATTTTCCAGGCAAGAATATTGAAGTGGGTTGCTATTTCCTTCTCCAAAAGGTCTATTCCTTCTGTAAAAGGTCTATTAATCATGAAATTTTTGCACCTTATTTTATGTTCCAGGATATACCCCTTGGTTTATAGTTTATGGGAGCTTGAATAGAATTTGTACCCTGCTATTGGGCCTGGCAGGCTACAGTACATGGGGTGGCAACAGTCAGATACAACTTAGCGACTAGAGAGAGAGAGAGAGATTGTGTGAAAATTGTATACATCTTAATTATGTTGAATTGGTTCATAGAGTTATTCGAGCCTATTTCCTTCTAATTTTTTGTCTATTCATTCTATTAATTTCTGAGAGTTTGATATTGAAACTTCAACTAAAAATCTTTATTTATCTACTTAAAAAATATCTATAATATGTAGTGAAACTATATGTAACTTTGTATTTTCCAAGTCTCCTATAAATATGTTATCATACTTTCATACTTAAAAAAAACACTTTTAAAAATAAAAGGTCTATTAGAGTCACTTCTATTAATATGTGCTGGTGTGTCAGCTGACTGTACATTTAAATGAGGTGATTTGCATAGATTTTGATAAAGGGATCATGAACAAAGGTGTGGGCTGGGATAAGGACACTAAAAAGATATAGTGTAGAATTCTGGGTCTTATGAATGGATAAGGAAGTTGTGGTACATATACACAATGGAATATTATTCAGCTATAAAAAGAATGCATCTGAGTCAATTCTAATGAGGTGGATGAAACTGAAGCCTATTATACAGAGTGAAGTAAGCCAGAAAGAGAAACACCAATACAGTATATTAACACATATATATGGAATTTAGAAAGACAGTAATGATGACCCTATAAGCAAGACTGCAAAAGAGACACAGATGTAAAGAACAGACTTTTGGACTATGTGGGAGAAGGCAAGGGTGGGATGATATTAGAAAATAGCATTGAAACATGTATATTACCATATGTAAAACAGATGACCAGTGCAAATTTGATGCATGAAGCAGGGCACTCAAAGTTGGTGCTCTGGGACAACCCAGAGGGATAGGGTGGGGAGGGAGGTGACGGGGGGTTCAGGACGGTTGGACACATGTGTGCCCATGGCTGATTCATGTCAATGTGTGGCAAAAACCACCACAATATTGTGAAGTAATTAGCCTCCAATTAAAATAAATAAATTAATGTTAAAAAAAATTCTGGATCTTAGTCACAGTGAGGCACCATCACCACTCCTAGTCCTAAAGGGATGACAGTCAGAAGCAGTTATAAGAACCCAGAAAGGGAGCTATATGGAGACCTCCTGGGAGGAAACCATGGCCTTAAAGAGAGGGACATGGACAATTCACAGCAGCCTGATTCATTTTTAGATGTTATTCTCTTAACTTTCACTCTGCAGCGGGGGCCTCCCATAGGCCCACACAACTGGCAGTCAAATACTGGAGCCTATTATACAGAGTGAAGTAAGTCAGAAAGAAAAACACCAATACAGTATACTAATGCATATATATGGAATTTAGAAATATGGTAACTATGACCCTATATGCGAGACAGCAAAAGAGACACAGATGTCTCTGTATGGAACAGTCTTTTGGACTCTGCGGGAGAAGGCAAGTGTGAGATGATTTGAGAGAATAGCATTGAAACATGTATATTATCATATGTGAAACAGATCACCAGTCCAGGTTTGATGCATGAGACAGGGTGCTCAGGGCTGGTGCACTGGGATGACCCTGAGGGGTGGGATGGGGAGGGAGGTGGGAGGGGGGTTCAGGATGGGGAACATATGTACACCCATGGCGGATTCATGTCAATGCATGGCAAAACCACTACAATATTGTAAGTAGCCTTCAATAAAAATAAAAATAAAAACAATAAACAAATACAGCGCAGGCTCCCAAGGTACAAGGCCAGGAGCAGGTGAAGAGTGGGCATCAAGGGACAAACAGGAGATGCCACACAACTGGAAAAGGAGCACCCCTGATGATATGAACATGACCAAGGGGAAGGCCTACTGCTCAGGAAACTCACATCCCTGGAGGGGGCAGCAGGAAATGTGACAAAGGATCACAGTGTGGCCACAGAGAGGAGGGGGAGATTTAAACCAGACCGAGAACTGCAGTGGCAGGGAAAGCGGGTGCAAGGTTGGGGAGCACTGACCTCAAAGGATTCTCAGAGGAAGCCTGGCCTCCACTAAGTCTGTAACAGAGATGGGCTAGGGAGTGTTAGGGCAGATGGAGCCGTATAAGCAAGGCCAAGAAGTGAGAGACTGATTATAAAATGCAGACCCTGGACCATATAATGAAAATGACAGGTGGTTGGAGATGAAGCTGGAGAAGAGAAAAAGGACCATGTCCTGGATGGATATGCTTGGAGCCTGAGCTTTATTCTAAAGACAATAAATATCCACTGCAGTATCTTCCGGAGTCAAGAGACACAGCCTAAGGTCACTGAAGGATTACACTATGGTACTTAGTCATAAAAAGGAATGAAACTGGATCATTTGTAGAGATGTGGATGGACTTGGAAACTTTCAAAAAGTGAAGTAAGTCAGAAAGAGAAAAATACTATATATTAATGCGTATATGTGAAATCTAGAAAAAATAGTATATATGACCTTGCTTGCAAAACAGAAATAGAGACGGAGATGTAGAGAACAAACATACAGATAGCAAGCGGGGAAAAGTCCTTGAACTTTTGTGCCATATACCAAGGGGAAGTGGGACAAGTTGGGAGATCGGGATTGACACATACTTACACTATGCATAAAATAGATAATTAATGAGAGCCTACTGCATGGCACAGGGAGCCCTGCTCAGTACTCTGTGGGGACCAAAATGGGGAAGAAATCCAAAAAGAGGGGGCTATATGCATACGTATAGCTGATTCCCTTTGCTGTACAGTCAAAACTAATACAATACTGTTAAGCAACTAAACTCAGATAAAAATTAATTTTAAAAAAGCAATATTTTAATTGCTTTTTTAAATAAAAATTTAATAAATAAAATAAAAAATAGAATTTAAAAATAAATTTTAAAAATTTTTAACAAAAAAAATTACACTGTGCAGTGAAGCAATATATGAGGTAAGACTGGGGCCTAGAGATGAGTCAGGTGTCCCAAGAGTAAAACAGGGCAGTGGAAGCAAAAAGAGGGACATACAGGGCACTCCTGCCTGAAGGTCTAAGTCCAGCTCCACACATTCTGGCTTCTTGTTTCTGAACCACAATAGGTACATATTGGCTCCCCAGTCTAAGCGGCTCCTCTTCCTGATTCCTGCCAAGCAGAAGCACCCCTTCCCATCAGCAGAATCTTCTGAACTAACTCCTATTTTCCTTCTTTCCATTGCGTCTCTTTCACCGTGATGAGGCCCAGTGCCTTCCTCTAGGCTCCCAAGGACTCAGTCAACACCTATCTGCTGACATTTATTTTATTACAGTGCAATGACTTGTTGGCTCTGTTTCACCCACTGAAAAAGTGAGGCCCTTGAAAACTGAGACCTCATCCTCCCCACTTTGGTGTCTGCGGTCCCCAGTCCCCAGTAGGTTTGAGTGCGTATTTACAAAGTTGAACTCAACCTCTGACCTGCCTCCTTCCGGTCTAAGTGCCTAGTTTTTACAATAATGAAGCTGGGCAAGAGACTGACTGGCTTCCTGACTGGCCAGGTTCACTGAACCTACACTGAGGCTCAAAAGGGTGACAGATGATGTAACCAGATCACCATCACAACTGGATTTCCACCCAGCTACCTGAATTCTCTAAAATTCTCTTGACTCCAGCATTATTTTTGGTCCTTATAAAGACCTAAGAGCAACATTAAGTAAAAAGATATTTTGGAGAAATTTGTAAACTATGAGGAGAAATATAGCATTTCTATATGCCTGTATTTCTAGCTATCTGTAACTAATAGTTAATTTCTTTTAAATTTTTTTAAAATTTATTTCTTTATTTTATCGCTCCACTGCACACCATGTGGGATCTCAGTTCCCCAACCAGGGATCGAAACCACACCCCCTGCACTGGAAACATAAGAGTCCTGACCATTGGACCACTAAGGAAGTCCCAATAGTTGATTTCTTATATCCCTAGCTTAGTCAGTTTATGTATAGAGACAGGAAACACTTGAAAAAACATATCTTTGAGATCAGGCAAAGTCTCCAGTAAAGCCTGAAGAGCAGGGATATAAATATGTAATACTAGCTCTTCTGGTCTTCTCTCCTAAGGAATCCATCAGAGGAGATGAAAGAATCTAACAAATAGCAGGGCCTGACAATCCTAAGGGACACAGTAGTAGAAGGGTATATCACAAGGAGATAATTATAAGGAGGGTAAGGAAATATTGTAACAGAAACAATATACTGGGTATACATTTGGGGCTAACAGCTTATCCACCCTACCTTTAATGTTCAGGATAAGCCCGCAGGGTAGATTTTTATCTCCATTTTGTAGACAGATTTACTGAAGTTCAAAGCAGTTCTTTCAATCAGCAGCCATTTACAGCATCCCTACTAAGTGCCAGGCCCTCTGCTAATTCAGCACATTTTCCAAGCCACTCAACAGAGTAGAATTCTGAACTCTCATATGTCTTTAGTCAAAAGATTAATCTTATCCCTACACTGTTTTCTTTTTCCAACTCACTTCGTTTAGCTTTGAAGCAACATTACCTTACAGAACAAGTAAACTTTTGGGAACACTGTGTTGCTGTATATTTTCAGACTTACAAGGTTCAGATAGCATCTCACCTGAACTTCCCAGTATTTTAACATCAAGCCTGCTGAGGTCGCACACAGTCTAACCCAGTCTTGGGTGCAGTTCTCTATGTGGGCAGAATGCATATGTGACAGGGTAATTCTTGGCGCTTTTAGTTATGTTGTTACTGGGACTTTAATATGTCTTGAGTTTTGATAGATCATTTGCAAAATTCATGGTAGCTATTTCTCTGGCAAATATAAGCACAACGGATGCCTAAATAAATTTTGCTCTCCTCATATTGTGCTGACCCTTCATGGCTCCTTCATGGCTCTCTGTGGCCTGATTCAAGGCAATTTATAAGAAAAATATATCCACTTCTCACACCTCCCACGTGTTTTTGCTTGAATGGGACTTCCATGAATGATGGTCACCAGCTTGGACCATCTATTTTCTTTCTTTTTTTGATTGTGCTCAGTCTTCGTTGCAGCACGAAGCTCTGCGGTATGTCTGTGGGCTTAGCTTCCCAACCAGGGATTGAACCCTCGTACCCTGAATTGCAAGGCAAATTCCTAACCACTAGATCAGCAGGGAAGTCCCTCCACGTTCTTTTCAAATACGGTCAGGAAAGCGTAGGGAAAGGTCACAGTGTCCATGCTGCATGCTTAGCTGCATGTGTGGCCAGGCCTGGTGCAAACCATACAAGAAAAATCATTTTAAGTTTTTAAATTTTTACCGAAGAATAGTTGATTTATAATGTTGTGCTAATTTCTTCTGTGCAGCAAAGTGATTCCATTCTACATTTACGGATATATTTTTACACCCTTTTCCATTATGGTTTATCATAGGATATTGAATATTGTTCCCTGTGCTATATAGTAGGACTCTGTTGTTTAGCTTTCATTTGCTAACTCCAACCTCTCACTGCTTCCCTCCCTCAATGCCCTCCCCTCTGAAAACCACAAGTCTGTAGAAAGCATTTTAAAGCAAACTCCTAGAATGTGAGATATTGGGTTTGATATCATCAGAGATAGATGTTCTCCTCTTTGTGGGCTCCATCGTCCCCCATCCCTTTCTCTCCACCAAAGTTAGCTTTCTGTGAGAAAAAGAGTGTTTTTCTTTTTTTTTTTAAGCCAAAGTTGGAGAATTGAATTAAACTTATTTGGTATTTTCTTAAAAGGTGATGGGAAATGAAGAAATGATTGCTAAGAAAATTCAAAAGTTGGCAGATTTGTCTTCGGTAACCCAGTTCCTTTAAGATTTCCCTGTGGACATTTTTTGCCCTAGAATCAATCTCCCGAATCAATGCCTTGAGAACTCCGTATCTTGTCTCACTCTTTTGCTTCTTTTTCTGTCCCTTCCCAACCCGGTCTTTTTCCTTACTGCAAAAGTTAACTTATTCTCAACCTTGTACCCTTAAGTTTCTATCTTTCCTGTAGAGTTACTTGACCGTCCCTCAAAGGGGAAAAAAAAAGTCTCTTATTAAAAATGAAAGCTAAAAAAAGCTTAAAAATAAAAGCTAACTTTTTTGCTTTATTATTGAGCATTTTGAGTACTTATAATACGGTTGACAGCATGCTAAGCCGTTTACATGTGTCGTCTCATTTAGTCCTTATAACCACTCATATACTGCAACAAAATTCAGCCATTGATTCATTCAATCAATTAGCTATTTAAACAATAAGCCCTGAATGTCTACTATATGTGAGGTAGTTTTCCAGCGTTTAACACGACACAGGTCTGATGGAGCTTAAAGTCTAGACAAGGACACGGATAACACACAAGGAGACAAATTAGATCATTTCAGATAGTAATATGCAGCATAAGGAAAATAAAATGGGTCTGTGCAATAAAGATGGACATTAAATAAAATTATGAGAGAATACTTCGAGGCAGTGATTTTTTAAAAAAGATTTATTGATTGATTGATTTTTGGCTGCACTGGGTCTTCATTGCTGCCCTTGAGCTTTCTCTAGTTGCACAGAGCGGAGGCTACTCTTTGTTGCTGAGCACCGGCTCTAGGCACGTGTGGGCTCAGTAATTGTGATACACAGGCCCAGCTGCCCTACAGCATATAGGATCCTCCCCGACCAGGGATCGATCCCATGTCCCCTCCAACGGCAGGCAGATTCTTATCCACTAGACAACCCGGGAAGCCCCGAGGTAGTGATTTTTAAGTTCAAACTTAACCAATAGAAAACTTAGACTTATAAATATCTAGAAAAAGAATATTCTATAAAAAAGGAGTAGTGATGATGAAATCTTGGAAATGTAAATAAACTAAGAGAAACAGGCAAAACACTGATGCGGCTGGACCATAGTGAACAAAGGTGACAGTATTCAATTAGGGAATAAGATCACGGCTGAGTGCCAGCACCTATAAAGCCATTTAGGCAACGGAAAGGCATTTGGCTTATATTCTGAGATCAGAATAAGAGAGTGGCATGGTCTGATGTATCATTTTAAAAGACCACTGTAAAGAATAGATCTCAGGCGTCCAAGATCATAAACAGACATGTTGAATAGTCCAAAAGAAAGATAGTAGTGCCTCAGAAGCTAGTGGTAGAAGCAAAAGTGATTCAGTCTTCAGCACAGATAAAAGAGAAGTTTTGAGAGTAGAGTTATTAGGGAGTGGGATGAATGTGGGTGAGAGTGATGGGAAGAGAAATGAAAGATGATTCATAGCTTTTAGCTTGAACAGTTAGGTTGTGTCATGAACAGGGGGGAAGACTGGGGTTTTTGCATGTTTCTTTCTTAATTGGGATTGAGTTGAGGGAAATCCAGGGTTTTGCTTGGCATGCCTTTTAGATATCTGGTAAAGATGCCAAGTTGGAGACGAGTCTAGCATTCAGGAGAACAGTCAGGATGGAACATATAAATTGGGGAGTTATTAGCATTTTAATTTACAGGTGATATTTAAAGTCTTGGGACTGAATGAGATATTCTTAGATACAGAAAAAGAAGCAAAGAGAATGCAGGCCTGAGTTGTAAGTCTCTCCAAGATTTAAAGGTTAGGTAGAAAGGAAGGATCCAGCAGAGGAAATTAAAAGAGAGTGGCCAGTAAAACAGGTAGGGAATTAAGAGAAAGTGAAGTCACAGGAAGCTGAGAGGAGAATGTGTCTCAAGAAGGAAAATGTGTTTTCCTGTGTCTGTTGATGCTGAGAGGTTGGTTAAGATAACAGCAGAGAATGCCCATTAAACGACGTGGAAGTCAAAGAGACTAAAGCTTGATTAGAGAGAATGGGAGCTGAGGAAATGAAAATGGCCAGAAAATCAAGGCTTAAAGGACGGAGTAAACATGTTCAGCGTTTGAACTTAATTCAGCAATAGAACCTAAGGGGCTTGACTTCAAAGCTCGACTCAGAACTCACGTCTGTGTCAGGCAAAAGGATAGAAGTGATACCTAGTCACCCCATTCCTTCTTTTCTGAGTAACCAATGCTCAGTGACCTCTGGAAGCCAGTGATGTGTGGATGTTTACTGATCCAGAGAAGGGCTGTGACACTGAGGGGGAGAGTGCCAGGAAAGGTAGCGTGAGGGGAAATACTTTGAGAGAACACATTAAAGGCATGGTTTAATTATTTACATATGCAGAGTTACATTTCATACAGCATAATATCACTTGATTTCCCCAGCAATTCAGTCAGTTAGAAATCATTCTAATGTGTCAAGAAGACATACATCTGCACGGCAATTCCTGAGGAAAGCAGGGCAATGATTGCAGTTATGAGTCAATCATTTGAGAGATTAAAATTTTTTTTTTTTGTTTTCAGTTAGCACAGCTCATCGACCTGTCTTCATACGAATACTTGAAAAATCCTATATTGTATCTATACCATGCATTCATTTATTCATCCATCCATCCATTCATTCATCCACTCATTCATCAGAAGCAAGTACACTACACATCTGGTTTTAGGCTTGTCACAGGGGCCTCATTATCAAATCATGGGACTTATCCTTAAGAAACTTACGTTTGTTGAAATGAAAAAGTCTCAAAAGTACACAAGGTCAACATTTGCTGTGATATACATATATCAGTGTATTATGCCTCACAGTGCCAGAGTCAACACGTATTGGAATTTGCTGGTCAGAAGACGTGTTATAGGGTTCAAAGAAGGAATCAGTTAATTTGATCCAGATGAGATAAAATGGCTTCATAGAAATATTGCCATGTTGGCTTGGTGGAATCTAAAGTATAAAAGTAGGAAAAAAGGAACAGGGAGGGCTGCAAGGTATTTAGGACAGAGTCTTCAGACAGAAGGTGTGCTGTGAGTGAGGGCATGCAGGAGTGAAACAATTCTGGTACACTTGTGGCATGGCAATTAGCATGCCTGAGCACATTTGGAGGTAGAGGGTAAGTGAAATGAGAAATGAGATCAGCTCAGTTCAGTTCAGTTGCTCAGCCGTGTCTGACTCTTTGCGACCCCATGGACTGCAGCACCCCAGGCTTCCCTGTCCATCACCAACTCCCGTAGCTTACTCAAACTCATGTCCATCGAGTCAGTGATGCCATCCCACCATCTCATCCTCTGTCATCCCCTTCTCCTCCTGCCTTCAATTTTTCCCAGCATCAGGGTATTTTCAAATGAGTCAGCTCTTCACATCAGGTGGCCAAAGTATTGGAGTTTCAGCTTCAGTATCAGTCCTTCCAATGAACAGTCAGGATTGATTTCCTTTAGGATAGACGGGTTGGATCTCCTTGCAGTTCAAGGGACTCTCAAGAGTCTTCTCCAACAGCACAGTTCAAAAGCATCAGTTCTTCGGCACTCAGCTTTCTTTATAGTCCAACTCTCACATTCATACATGACTACTGGAAAAACCATAGCTTTGACTAGATGGACCTTTGTTGGCAAAGTAATGTCTCTGCTTCTTAATACGCTGTCTAGGTTGGTCATAGTTTTCCTTCCAAGGAGTAAGATCATGGCATCTGGTCCCATCACTTCATGGGAAATAGATGGGGAGACAGTGGAAACAGTGTCAGACTTTATTTTGGGGGGCTCCAAAATCACAGCAGATGGTGATTGCAGCCATGAAATTAAAAGATGCTTACTCCTTGGAAGGAAAGTTATGCCCAACCTAGACAGCATATTAAAAAGCAGAGACATTGCTTTGCCAACAAAGGTCCTTCTAGTCAAGGCTATGGTTTTTCCAGTGGTCATGTATGGATGTAAGAGTTGGATGGTGAAGAAAGCTGAGCACCGAAAAATTGACGCTTTTGAACTGTGGTGTTGGAGAAGACTCTTGAGAGTCCCTTGGACTGCAAGGAGATCCAACAGGTCCATCCTAAAGGAGATCAGTCCTGAGTGTTCATTGGAAGGACTGATGTTGAAGCTGAAACTCCAATACTTTGGCCACCTCATGCGAAGAGTTGATTCATTGGAAAAGACCCTGATGCTGGGAGGGATTGGGGGCAGGAGGAGAAGGGGATGACAGAGGATGAGATGGTTGGATGGCATCACTGACTTGATGGGTGTGAGTTTGAGTAAACTCTGGGAGTTGGTGATGGACAGGGAGGCCTGGTGTGCTGCGATTCTTGGGGTCGCAAAGAGTCGGACATGACTGAGCGACTGAACTGAACAGAACTGAACAGAAGGAGCGTCTTTTAATTTCATGGTTGCAATCACCATCTGCAGTGATTTTGAGCCCAAAATAAAAAAAAAAGTCAGTCACTGTTTCCACTGTTTCCCCATCTATTTGCCATGAAGTGATGGGACCAGATGCCATGATCTTAGTTGTCTGAATATTGAGTTTTAAACCAACTTTTTCACTCTCCTCTTTCACTTTCATCAAGAGGCTCTTTAGTTCTTCACTTTCTGCCATAAGGGTGGTGTCATCTGCATATCTGAGGTTATTGATATTTCTCCCAGCAATCTTGATTCCAGCTTGTGCTTCATTCAGCCCAGAGTTTCTCATGATGTACTCTGTATATAAGTTAAATAAGCACAGTGACAATATACACTCTTGACGTACTCCTTTTCTTATTTGAAACCAGTCTGTTTTTCCATGTCCAGTTCTAACTGTTGCTTCCTGACCTGCATACAGATTTCTTAAGAAGCTGCTCAGGTGGTCTGGTATTCCCGTCTCCTTCAAAATTTTCCACAGTTTGTTGTGATTCACATAGTCTAAGGCTTTGGCATAGTCCATAAAGCAGAAATAGATGTTTTTCTGGAACTCTCCTGCTGTTTCAATGATCCAACGGATGTTGGAAATTTGATCTCTGGTTCCTCTGTCTTTTCTAAATCCAGCTTGAACATCTGAAAGTTCACACATCATGTACTGTTGAAGCTCGGCTTGGAGAATTTTGAGCATTACTTAACTAGCATGTGAGATGAGTGCAATTATGCAGTAGTTTGAGCATTCTTTGGGATTGCCTTTCTCAGGGATTGGAATGAAAACTGACATTTTCCAGTCCTGTGGCCACTGCTGAGTTTTCCAAATTTGCTGGCATATTGAGTACAGCACTTTCACAGCGTCATCTTTCAGGATTTGGAATAGCTCAACTGAAATTCCATCACCTCCACTAGCTTTGTTCATAGTGATGCTTCCTAAGGCCCCATTGAGTTCGCATTCCAGGATGTCTGGCTCTAGGTGAGTGATCACACCATCGTGATTATCTGGGTCATGAAGATCTTTTTTGTACAGTTCTTCTGTGTATTCTTGCCACCTCTTCTTAATATCTTCTGCTTCTGTTAGGTCCATACCATTTCTGTCCTTTTTTGAGCCCATCTTTGCCTGAAATGTTCCCTTGGTATGTCTAATTTTCTTGAAGAGATCTCTAGTCTTTCCCATTCTTTTGTTTTCCTCTATTTCTTTGCACTGATCACTGAGGAAGGCTTTCTTATCTCTCCTTGCTATTCTTTGGAACTCTGCATTCAGATGGATATATCTTTCCTTTTCTCCTTCACTTTTTGCTTGCCTTCTTTTCACAGCTATTTGTATGGCCTCCTCAGACAGCCATTTTGCTTTTTTGCATTTTTTTCTAGGGATGGTTTTGATCTCTGTCTTCTGTACAATGTCACGAACCTCCAACCATAGTTCATCAGGCATCTATTCAAAATTATGATAGTCATGAGATCTGCTGCTAGATCTCATTATTTAATGCATTAATGAAGACACACATTTATTATTTCACAAATTTGCTTTTTAAATGTTGATAACTTTCTCACAGTATCATTGGTTTCTTTTGTAATCCTCTGCATTTAAAAATCATTATCCCAATAGTCCAGTTGTTAAGACTCCATGCTTCCAATGCAGGGGGCATGGGTTCAATCCTGTGTCAGGGAACTAAAATCCCACATGCCATGAAGTGTAGCCAAAAATAAATAAATAAAAATAAAATAGCATATTCTCAAGCTCTTAAAAAAAATTTTTTTTTTTAAATCAAGAGAAGGGATCCATAGGCTTCTCCAAACTGCCAAAGGAATCAAGATACACAATTAAAAAAAAAAGTTAAAAAAAAAAAACAACAACCTTAATATAGTCCAAATTCACATGTAATATAGGAATCCCCATGGTTCCATTGCTTAGAGGCAATTGGGTAGATTTTGTTTAATATATTCAGTGATTGGGGAGTTCACTATCCAAAAAATGAATCCTTTTTATTTCTTTAAAGTTCAAAAGTCTTTGAAAGCTCTTTTTTATATTGGAAGTAATAACTGCATAGTTAAACTTTCTCCCCCCTCCCTCTTTTCAGAACTACACTCCCCTCTTGAGCTACGTTGCTTTTAAAAAATGTGAACTATTTCTGTCTGGTTTCTTGAAGATCTGTTTTCCTGAAGGCCAGGATATGCTTCTGACTGTTTCCAAAATTCCCACCCCTCATGCTTACAAATCTCCTAAATATCGGGATGCTGGTCTCACAAGTTCCCTGGCAGTCACACATCATCATCTAGTCCTCCCCTGAAATTCATCATGAAATTGGGTCATTAGTCCTCATTGCTTCCTCAGCCATCTGAGACATGAAACCACTGGGAAAGAAAGTCAAGAATTGATCAGATACTTGCTTTTATCTTCCTGGAATCTTCCCCGGTGGTTCAGACAGTAAAGAGACTGTCTGCCATGCGGAGACCTGGGTTCAATGCCTGAGTTGGGAAGGTCCTCTGGAGAAGGAAATGGCAACCCACTTCAATATTCTTGCCTGGAAAATCCCATGGGCAGAGAAGCCTGGCGGACTACAGTCCATGGGGTCTCAAAGAGTTGGACATGACTGAGTGACTAATACACATACATGCTTTTATCAATAGCAGAACAAACCTTCCAGTGCTGTCTAGATAAAACTTCAGCCCTTCCCCCATCGCTTCTAGATTCTGTTGCTTTGTCAGTGGCATTGGCTGCCTGCAGTAAACCCTATGCCTCTCGTCTTTGGCCATTTGGTGTGACATTTACTTCATGAAAATATCAATTCTGTTTCTCATCATCAAAGGCCCAATGGTCTCTACCTATTTCTACACCTTGCTTCATGAATTTTCATACAAGTGCATGCCTTCCTGACAAGTTAGATCTATTTCTTTTGAAAAAGTGTGTCTTTCCACTGCCATCTTCCAGTTGGCAATCGTCTCCTTCTTCCCATCAAGCCACAGTGATTTCTGTTTTCCTTGGCTGCCTCTGTAAATTTGCAGAAAGGAAAGAATGTGCAGTTCCTGGGGACTATCTATGTTGGGTTGGGTGTAACCACAGAGTTAGAAAGGACTGCTACAGGCACCGCTCAAAGGAAACTTGGCAATAGAAATCCACTTCCCATCCCCTTACCACAGCTGTGAATGCCATTGTCAGGCAATTTATACTGAACTTTAAAAAAGTGTTTAAAGACAGAAAACTGTAGTGGGAGTTGGTACAGTCAGTGATTTTTTTTTTTTTTTTTACACTTCTCATTTGTTCTCTGGTGTCTGAGATGTAAGTTCACTCAAAAAAATGTTAGGAACCAGTTTTACTCCAAATGCCAAAAGAACAGCACTCTTAGTTATTTTCTGACTATAGAGCCCCAGAATATTACGTAACAGGAACTCATCAATCCGACTTCTTTCTCTCCACCAAATGTCTTGCTTCCATTTCCAAGTCTGAAATCAAATCTTTCAGGAAAAAATAAATAAAGGTTGAAGATGCAAAGTACCCAGTTCTGGAGTTCCCTATTGTAAGGGAATGAAATACATTTTTCATAGTATTAATAATATTTCACATATTTTTTGAATTATATTTCTATAGAATAGTGATTCATAACATGATGCATTTTTGGGTAGAGACTGGGATAAAACCAGTATAACTTTTTTAAGTTAATTTTTTAAGCTAGCTTGAAAATTTAATCAGCTAGTATTTGGGGGAGGACATTAAAACACCAGTTCATGCACTGATATTTTTCTCTCTTGTCCTCTTCAAACATCATCACTTATAAACCTCAGATTAATACTAATTTGTGAAAAATGATATTTATATGACAACACATGGTACAGTGACCTATGTTAAAACCAGTATAATTTTCAGAAGTTAAGAGCCCAAAGTAGTAACAGATCCTAAGTCTGAGAATGCCTACATAGCTGGAATGTTTGAGCATGGAAGATAAGATACACCAACTGTTACTCCTGGATACGTTTTATGATTGCCTATTTGAAAGGCAGTAGAAAATAGGAGTCCAGAGACATAATTTTAAATGATTGTCACATATCCAAGAGTAAAGACACTAGAAGACTTAAAAAGCATTTACTTTCAGTAAAATGTACCCATTTAAGCACCTATTTTTTAGTTTGATGATTTTTACCAAACTTTTACTCTCATGCAACCTTTACCACAACCAAGGTATCAAATGGTATCAAGCCAAATTGGTTTTTTTTTTTTTTTTTTTACTTTTAACTATATGTTTATTACTCAGAACATTCTTCATCCCTTGTATAGGTAAGTTTCCATGTGGAAGAACTACCACTTAAAGAACTACCTTGAAACATTTCTTATAGTGCATGTCTGCTAATGACAAATTCTCTCAAATTCTGCTTTTTTAAAAAAAGTTTCATTTTTGCCTTCATTTTTTAAAGAATATTTTCACTGGATGTAGAATGCTGAGAGGGAAGCTTTTGATTTCTGTCTTTATTTCCCTAACATTTTAAAGATGCTGTTTTATTGTTTTTCTGGCTTACAAAGTTCTGCCAAGAAATCTTTGGTCAATCTTATCTTTTTTCCTTTATTCAGACTCCTTTTATGGCAGAGGACACAAATAGTGTGTCTTGTCTTTTAGCTGCTTTAAAATTTTTCTTGTTATTCCTGGATTTCAGTGATGTGATTATGCTGTGTCTTGGTGAGCTTTTTTCTTTTTTTAATTTTAATTTAAAAAAATTTTTTGCTTTATATTGGAGTGTGGTTGGTTAACAAAGTTGTGTTAGTTTCAGGCGGACAGCAAAGTGAGTTTTCTTGTGCATTTATAGCATCTGGGCCTGTTTATAATTCCCAAATCCATGGGTTTATAGTTTTCACTGAACTTAAATTTTTGGCCATTTTTATTCAAATATTTTTCTGCACCTTCCCCTTAACACACATACTCTTCTTCTGAGAGTCCATTGCAAATGTATTGGGCCACTTGCTGTAGATCACAGAGGCTCTGTTCATTTTTTTTACAGCTTTTTTGTTTTCATGTTTCATTTTAAAGTATTTCTGTTGGTATGTCTTCTTGCTCACTGACCTCTTATTCTGTTGTACCTAATTTTCTGCAAATTTTTTCTGTCCATTTTTTTAAAATTTCAGATACTGTATTTTTTTATCTCTAGATGTTTTATTTCAGTCTTTTGATATGATCCATTTCTATGTTATATTTATGTTTTCTTTTAAATACTTGAACATATTTGCAATAGGCTTTCAAACATCTTTGTCAATTTCATCAGGTCGGCCAGCTCTAGGAATGTTTTTCTGGACTGATTTTTCTTCTGGCCATGGGTCACATTTTCCTGTTTCTTCACATCGCTAGTATTTTGGGGAGAGTACTAGATGTTTTGAATTTTACACTGTTGAGTTTCTAGATTTTGTTTCTTCCTTAAAATGGTAATGGACTTTATTCTATCAAGCAAAATTTATTGTTCAGGATTGAATCTTTCTCTGATTTGAGAGTTGCCTATTCTCTAGGACTAGAATACTCCTACTGCTAAGGCATGAGCCTTCTGACATCTCCAAAAGTCCCAGACTTCAACCCTCGTTGAACTCTGAGAATTGTTCGGGCTTTTTGTTTTTGTTGTTGCTGCTGTTCTCCCGGACTCACAGAGTTTCACCCTAAGCACCCATAGCTCATTTTCATCAATATACTCAAGGGGACCACCTTCCACCTGGCCCCAAAGATTTCTGGAGCCACTTCTCTGCCTACCTTCTTTTACTCTCTGATTCTGTGATTCACAGATATCAGTTGCCTTGACCTCCTTAAACTTACACCTGTCTTCTCAGCTCAGCAAGTCCACTATGCTGTGTTTGGATTGCCCTTTCTGCATCATTGTCCAGAAAGTATCTCTAGGCAGAAAGCCAAGGTGATTACTGGGCTCATCTCATTTGTTTCCCTGCTCTCAAGGATCATATTCTGACCTGCTTGCTGTCTGACATCAGAACTATCATTGCATTGATTTGTCCCTAGTTGCTCATGATGGGAAAGTGGATCTAGTCCCAGGACTAGCAAAAGAAGTCTCAGCCCATGACATTTTTGAAGAAGCTATTTTCACAGAGCTCTTTGACATGATACAATATAAAATCATCAAAATTATAGATTTTTGTCATTATTTAAGCATTACCAAGCTTCTCTGGTGGCTCAGTGGTAAAGAATCTACCTGCAGTGCAGGAGACCCAGCTTTGATCCCTAGGTAGGGAAGATCTTCTATAGAAGGGAAAGGCTACCCACTCCAGTATTCTTGCCTGGAAAATCCCAGAGACAGAGGATCCCAGTGGGCTAGAATTCACGGGGTCGCGGAGTTGGATACGACTGAGTATCTAAGCACAAGCATTACCAACAGGAAGAAACAGATATCTTCGCCTCATCTGGGCACGCACATACCAGTTCAGTTCAGTTCATTTCAGTCGCTCAGTCGTGTCTGACTCTTTGAGACCCCACGAACCACAGCACACCAGGCCTCCCTATCCATTACCAACTGCCAGAGTCTACCCAAACCCAAGTCCATTGAGTCAGTGAAGCCATCCAGCCATCTCATCCTCTGTCGTCCCCTTCTCCTCCTGCCTTCAATCTTTCCCAGCATCACGGTCTTTTCAAATGAGTCAGTTCTTCACATCAGGTGGCCAAAGTATTGGAGTTTCAGCTTCAACATCAGTCCTTTCAATGAACACTCAGGACTGATCTCCTTTAGGATGGACCGGTTGGATCTCCTTGCAGTCCAAGGGACTCTCAAGAGTCTTCTCCAACATCACAGTTCAAAAACATCGATTCTTTGGTGCTCAGCTTTCTTTTATAGTCCAATTCTCACATCCATACATGACTACTGGAAAAACCATAGCTTTGACTAGACGGACCTTTGTTGACAAAGTAATGTCTCTGCTTTTTAATATGCTGTCTAGGTTGGTCATAACTTTCCTTCCAAGGAGTAAGCTTCTTTTAATTTCATGGCTGCAATCACCATCTGCAGTGATTTTGGAACCCCAAAAAATAAAGTCAGTCACTGTTTCCATTGTTTCCCCATCTATTTGCCATGAAGTGATGGGACCAGATGCCATGATCTTAGTTTTCTGAATGATGAGCTTTAAGCCAACTTTTTCACTCTGCTCTTTCACTTTCATCAAGAGGCTCTTTAGTTCTTTTTCACTTTCTGCCATAAGTGTGGTGTCATCTGTATATCTGAGGTTATTGATATTTCTCCCAGCAGTCTTGATCATATACCCCTTATTGCCAAAGAGAAGGATGCCAACAGCTTGAAAAAAATGGGGTGGACATCAGAGATAGAGTGAATGGTGGAGCAAGATTTAAGGAACATCTGATTGATGAAACAAATGTAATAAAAAAATTTTTATTTGCATTTTGCTCATTTAAGAAAGTTCATCAATCTCTCTAAGCTTTTTTAAAAATTGAAATATAATTCACATACCATAAAATTTACCTTTTTAAAGTGTACAGTTCAGGGGACTTCCCTGGTTGTCCAATGGTTAAGAATCTGCCTTCTAATGCAGGGAATGCAGGTTCAATCCCTGGTCGGAGAACTAAGATTCCCACATGCCTCAGGATGACCAAGCCCACTTGCCGCAACTACTGAGCCCATGAGCCACAACTAGAGAGAAGCCTATGTGCCTCAATGAAGAGCCCAGGTGACTAAGATCCTATGCAGCCAAAAGTAAACAATAAATAAATGTTTTAAAAATAATAAAGTGTACAATTCAGTGGTTTTTATTATATTCACAAACCATCATCACTGTCTAATCAGAGAACATTTCAACACTTAAAAAAGAAACCTCATATTCATTTGAAGACCATCGCCACTTCCCTTTCTCTCCCAACTCCTGGAAACTACCAATTTGCTTTCTGTCTCTATGGATTTGCCTACTCTGGACTTTTCAGGTAAATGGAATCATACAATACGTGACCTTTTGTGTCTGGATTCTTTCCTTTAGCACAATACTTTTTCCAGGTAGTTTCTTTTTTTTTTCAACACAGTGTTTTCAAGCTTTGTTCATGTTGTTGCAGGTATCAGTACTTCATATCTTTTTATGACTGAAAAATATTCCAATGTATGGATATACATTCTGCTTATCCATTCATTGACTAACTGACATTTGAATTGTTTCCATTTTTGCTTATTTATGAATAGTATAAGCCTCCATGTACAAGTTTTTGTCTGGACATATGTTTTCATTTCTCTGAGGAATAAAATGGCTCAGTTATATGGTAACTCTATGTTTAACCTCCTAAGGAACTGTCAAACTGTTTTCCAAAATGGTTATACCGTTTTACATTCTCATCAGCAATGTATGAGAGTTCCAGTTTCTCTAAATCATTTCTAGCTGGTCATAGCCACCCTTGTGTGTGTGAGGTGGTAACTTCTTGAAGTTTTTTTCTTTTTTGTTGTTGATAATATATTAATTTATTTTTTGGTTGCACTTGGTCTTCGTTGCATGTGGGCTTTTCTCTGTGGGAATGAGCAGGGGCTTCTCTTGTTGCAGAGCACAAGCTCTGGGTGCACGGGCTTCGGTAGTTGCAGCATAGGAGCTTATTAGCTGTGGTTCGCGGGCCCTAGAGCATGCCAGCTCCTGTAGTTGTGGCACACAGGCTTAGTTGCCCCACGGCATGCGAGATCTTCCCAGACCAGGACTCGAACTGGTGTCTCCTGAACTGACAGGCAGATTCCCATCCACTGTACCACCAGAGAAGTCCCTCCTTGAAGTTTTGATTTACATTTCACTAATGACTAGTAGGGCTTCCCTGGTGGTTCAGACGGTAAAGTGTCTGTCTGCAATGCAGGAGACCCGGGTTCGATCCCTGGGTTGGGAAGATCCCCTGGAGAAGGAAATGGCAGCCCACTCCAGTATTCTTGCCTGGAAAATCCCATGGATGGCCGAGCCTGGTATGCTACCTTCCACGGGGTCGCAAAGAGTCAGACACGACTGAGCGACTTCATTTCACTAATGACTAATAACAATGTTGAACTTTTTCATTGGTAATTTGTCTATCTTACTTGGAGAAATGTCCATTTAAATCTTGCCTGTTTTTTCATTGTTTATCTTTGTTTGTTGAGTTGTAAGAGCACTTTATGTGTTCTACAGGCTAATTACTTAACAGATACAGGATTTATAAATATTTTCTCCCCTTCTGTAGGTTGTCTTATCACTTTCTTTGTGGTGTCCTTTGAAGCACAGAAGTTTTAAACTTTGATTAAGTTCAATTTATCCATTTTTTTCTTTGTTGCTAGTGTGTTGTATCATATTTAAGAAACCATTGCCTAATATTCTCTTGTAGGAATTTTGTACCTTTAGCTGTTATATTTTGATCTTTGATTCATATTGAGTTACTTTTTATATATGGTGTGAGGTATTCTCAAAGCATTTTGAATGTTCTGCTGCTGCTTCTGCTGCTGTGCAACCCCATAGTCGTGTCCGACTGTGCGACCCCATAGACGGCAGCCCAGCAGGCTCCTCTGTCCCTGGGATTCTCCAGGCAAGAACACTGGAATGGGTTGCCATTTCCTTCTCTAATGCATGCATGCATGCTAAGTCGCTTCAGTCATGTCCGACTCTGTGCGACCCTGTACACAGTAACCCTACAGGCTCCTCTGTCCACAGGATTTCCAAGCAAGAACACTGGAGTGGGTCACCATTTCTACATTGCTGGAAGTATTTGGAATGGTCCACATCATTGTGTGGACTACAATGTTCCACAAATTAAATACTCTGATTTTTGTAAATTTATCAAGATGATATCACTCTACTTTCAGTTAATACATAGATCTGTGTAATAATCATTTTTATTCTCTCTCTTTAAAAAATACAGAATACAGACAACTCTGTATTTTTTAAGCTTTCCCTTTGGGGCATTTTTTTTTTTTTTGCACACATACTAAATAATAGATCTGGGCAAGATATGTTTCTTAGTCTCAATTATAGAAAATCCTCAGTTAAATTTTAAATAGCTCTCTTAGTACTCTATTGGAAAATAGATGTGATAGTATTTTTAGAATCTAGCTCTAGAACACTGGTACCCATAGTTTTTGTGGATATAAAGATTATTTATATACCTGTAAGGGTCAAATAATGCAACTGGAAACCCCAAGCCTCTTTTAATCAGGTTAAGGATGAACAGTCTCATTAGTGTCAACTTAATCATTACTTGGAGATTTTTTTAAAAATGAATTATTTTAAATTTGCTGTTTTACCATAGCTACATCAAAATGGCTTTGTGAAAATATCTTTTATTTCCCCAAATGCTTTTTATGACACTCATTTTAAATGACTTCAGTATATTCCATCAAGTGGACATAGCATTGTATACATAGTTATTTTCTTTTTGTTTTAAAATGTTATGCTTTAAATGAATTTTAAGTTGATTTATGTTATCCTGATGACTACACCTAATATTTAGGTTAGCTCTTAGCCCAGTTTATTGGCTAGAGCTGTCATAGTGTAATAGTGTATTTTTTCTCTCTCTGGTGGTCAATTTGTAATGCTCTTTATAATAAGCAACTATTTATTTATATGCCCAAAGGATAGTTGGTTGTATTAAAAGAGCCATTTATAAAAGTTATTATTTCTCTAAATGTGAGTTTCTATATGGTTTCATTTAATCATTTGTATTTTTGTTTCCAAAGTAAGTGAATGTACTATTTCCAAAATAGTAAATGTCTGTAAAAGTGGGCCTTTTAGCCTAGAAGAACAAAAAGTTAAGCATGTACTTGGCAAAGATACGTACAGATATTGTTTATTTGGATGAGGCAGCAACCAGTGAATATAAAATAGTGATTTTTTGAAAATTTCACATACATGTCATTCATTGTTCTCCCATAGTTTCTTGCAGAGTCTCCAGTGATATTGATCTCCACTCTGTTCTTCGGTCCACAGCGCAAATCAGAGGTGCTAGGACAGTTTGCCCTGTGAAGCTTCCAGTAGAAAAAAAAAGCAGAATGTCTCATACAAGGAAAGGAGAGAGCAAAGAAATACTTAAGCTCGCAACTTAAAATGTACAGGACATTTGCTTATTTGCTTTGTCAATATTAGGGAATTTCAGGTTACAGGATATTAGCTGAGGCCTTGAGAAGCCTTAAGAGGCCCAAGTAAGATATTAAAATCAGTTAACATTTAAGAATCATTGAGTTGTTTTCCTTATTTTTCAAGGCATATGCTAATCATCAGTTGGAATTAAGTATTTCCTCTCATGGAGTACTATTCCATAGTTAAGTAAAAGATAGGATTTCCTTTGAAGTATATGATCACTGCTTATTACAGGGGAACTGACAAGAAATGGCATTCATTATTTTTTAACCATATAGAAACTTGATTTAAGGGTTCAAAAGAATAACATTTATTTTAAGCTATTGTTAGTGAACATGATGTTTTCCTAGGACTATATTTTCATTTACTTTTGGCATATTATCCATTATTTTATTTAATCATTCAACTCTTTTATTTAGCTCAAATTCTCTCATTCTCTCAATAAATTTGCTCAGTGAACATTATTTGAATAGCAGCCAGCACCAGGCACTGGGGTCCATGTTACTGTCTGAGAGACCCTTGGGTTGTTTGGTGGTTTAAACAATTTGATAAGAATATACTCAGCTACTGTGTTCAAACCATAGAATTGTGTGGGCTCTGAAGTAGGAACTACACTGCATTTTTCTTTGTATCTCCAGTTATATTGTAGACACTCAATTACATTTTTGTCAAATTAAATTGGGGCTTCCCAGATGGTACTAAGTGGTAAAGAACCCATCTGCCATTGCAGGAGATATAAGAGATGTGTGTTCGATCCCTGGGAGGGGAAGATCCCCTGGAGGAGGGCATGGCAACACCTTTAGTATTCTTGCATGGAGAATCCCATGGACAGAGGACCCTAGTGGGCTACAGTTCATAGGGTCACAAAGAGTCTAACACAATTGAAGCGATTTAGCATGCATGCATGCACAAATTGAATTGAGCAGAATCCTTGAGTGTTAGACTTGGAAATGTAGTGTCTAAGAGGCTTACAGCCGTAACCTAGAGATCACTAAAGGTAGGGTGATGAGGCAGATTTCTGGGAGTTTCCTACTTGTATTTCAGCTAGAGTGGCCTCCCTTTTATCTATTGGTCTTCTGTATAAGATTGCATTTTTTAAAAATGTAGCTACTGCTAAAAAATATTAGAAAGCCATTGATAATTCATTTACTTCAATTATAAATGAGATAAATCTATTTTCAGCCATCTACATCAGTTACAAATTATATAAATCTTTCTAAATAGATAGAGTTCAGATAATGTCCCCTGCTTGCCCTTTCTTTCTTTCTTTTTTCTTTTTTTGGTTGTTGTTTAAAAAAGAAAGGAGGGGGCAACAGCCTAAAAATAATTTTCTCAAGAAATGATGAAGCAATAAAAGTACAGAAGCCTTTGAAGATTTCTAGCAAGTTATGTCAGTGTCTGTAATGTGAAACTGCTTGAGGTCTCTTCAGTGCTGTGTGCCCTCACACTGTGAATGAATTCATTAAAACAATGCAGAATTCATCTGGGGCAGGAAAATAAGGAAACTAATTTTTAAATGACTAAGGACTGAGGATAAGCTTCTCTCTTAATTTCCCTGGCCTAATGGAGAACACATACATATGCTATCAGCTCATCTCTATCATTAAAAACAAGTTAGAACCAGAAACATGTACAATCACATCAAGGCTTGTCAATTAAAAGACAACCCAAGAAAGATGTTTTGAAGATTACTGATCTTGTCAGCTTCCATCAAAAGTGAGATGAAATCCAGAGAGCAAGGCTTTGGTTAATGGTGAGATCTTTGTTAAAAAGCAAGAAAAAACTGTTTCCTACCTTGGTATCATTTGCCTTAACAGAGTACTTCCAGGTCATCAAACAGATCATGGATCATACACTCTAACTTGTGAACTCTAGGTACAAGTCAGCAAGAATAATTCAGAAGTACGGGGGTTAAATGTCTTGAGAGGTGTATTTCACCCTTTTGAAGCAGGAAATTACAGAAAACACTCAAATAAGCATTTTTCTTACAACTAAGATTGTGGAATATTCTTTTAACTTCAGAGAATGGAATGCAACTTTCTGATGGACTTTCGTCTTCAATTTTCAAAACAGTTTCATAAGGCGTGGCCAGGAATAAATGCTATTTACAAATTCCAGAAGCCCATGAACTTTCTTCTCTTTACAAAATGGCCAACTGAATATTTTGAACTCATGTGTCTATCAAAAATGTATAAGAAATAAATTTCTAAGTCAGCTAAGGCCAAGTGATAGTTTAAAAACAGAATACAAAAAGAATGAAATGAAGGCAGTCTTCCTAATACCTTTTGAAATGACAGGCCAACCATGTCATTTTAGTGTTAAAAAGTCAGGATGATGAAGGAAGAAGGTTGGGCAGCCTACCAAAACAGAGGAGGTAGCAGCCAAAAGCAAGTATTGCTCTTCTTCCATCGACATAGAAAGGCTGCAAGAAGGAACAAACAGCAGTGAATTAAGGAAGCAGGATATATGACACAGACCAAGGGATTATCATACTAAGTGAAGTAAGTCAGAAAGAGAAAGACTAATGCCATATGATATCACATATATTGGAATGTAAAATATGACGCAAATGAACCTATCTACAAAACAGAAACAGATTCACAAACATAGAGAACAGACTTGTGGTTGCCAAGGGGAAGGAGGTAGGGGAGAGAGGGATTGGGAGTTTGAGATTAGCAGATGCAAACTATTATATACAGAGTGGATTAACAACAAGGTCCTACTGTATAGCACAGGGAACTATATTTAATATCTTGTGATAAACCAGAATGGAAAAGGATATGAAAAAAATACATATAGTTATAACTGAGTCACTTTGCTGTACAGTAGAAATTAACACAATGTTGTAAATCAAATATACTTCAATAAAATTCATTTAAAAAAGACTATATAACACAAAGCATTTATCCAGATGGGAATTGAGTAACATAGGCAATAGGTAACACGGGAGGAAATGAACTGATGTAGACCCGCTCTTTATTGTGTTCTATCATGGTAGATGGTAAAATAATATGAATATTTTGGCAAATATTCATTTTTTCACAATGAAAATAAGTGACTACCAATGCAGAGTATTTATTTTCTGTGAATATCTAAAATGTGTGTTCTACATGTCTTGATAAGAAATAAGATCTTGTTTGTTAAGTACATTTTAATTCTAATTGTATTTATTCCATAAATATCCCCTAAAAGACAAGGTACCTTTGGTTGCAGAGCCATAATCTTTGAATCCTGGTTAGGATCTGTCAGAGTCTATGAGGAGTCACCCTCCTCTATGGTGACAGTTTTGTAAAATAAAATGCTTATACTTTAAGAAGTTGTGTAGGCTTATTGTTTGATTGCTAAGCCGTGTTTAACTCTTTTGCAACCCTATAGACTATAGCCTGCCAGGCTCCTCTGTCCATGGGATTTTCCAGGCAAGAATACTGGAGTGGGTTGCCATTTCCTTCTCCAGGGAATCTTTCTGACCCAGGGATGGAACCCAAGTCTCCTGTATTGGCAGACTGATTCTTTTACCACTGAGCCACCAGGAAAGCCCTGCATAGGCTTACGACAAAGCTTAAAATAAAACAATGTCTGCTCTAGGAATTCAAGCTCCACTTTCTATAGCAGCAACGACTTTCAACAGAGAGTTTATCTGTTTCCACAAATGCTAACGCACGTCTGTCGAGCTTGCGTGTGCGCACACACATACACACACGCACCTGGAGTAGGAATAGGCAGGCTTTCCCACGTGAACTATAGATTCCGCCCTTAGAGCTCTCTCAGGGCTGTTCCACTGAACAACTTGCAGGAACACCTTTCTCATTTCTCCCAGAGGTCTCATGAGATGTGGCTCAGGCCCAAACTGACCCCCAAATCAGTTTGGACGGAATATAATGCTCACAAACTTGGACCCTAGACACAGGCTCCAGCTTTTCTGGGAGAGATTTTAGATACAACTTGCTAATTTGGATGGTGTTATTGTTATTCAGAGTTCATCCTTCTAATTTGAGTCACATCTGTGACTGCTTAGCTGAACTGGGAGCCTCAGCATTGAGCTCTATCTTCATTTGCTCAAGGGACACATGGTGTGTGTAGGAGCCATCATGCTTTGTTTTTACAAATCAAACTCTTAATTAATTACTGAACATACTGCAATCCACTAATCAAGCTGTATTTTTGAGACATTTCTGACTGATAAATATCTAGTCATCTGGCTTTGCAATATCTCCTTTTGTCCTTGCTTTAGACAAAAATGGTAGGAGTCATCGGAAATGTTTCTTTTTATATATGATCTGTTCATCATTAGGCAGGAGTTTGGAAGAAAACAATTTCCCATAGAACTATGTCCATATTCTTCTGGCCCACACTGAGAGGCAGTGTTTTCCAGTCAGAGCAGATACTGAATGCAAAATCGTTAAGAGCTTGGTTCAAATTCTGGCTTGGCTATTTCCAACTAATGGAACTTTATTTTTTTTTCAAACTTTAAACTTTTTATTTTGTATTGGGGAATCACCAGTTAGGGCTTCCTCAGTGGCTCAGCAGTAAAGAATCCGCCTGCAAGGCAGGAGACTTGGGTTTGATCCTGGAGTGGGGAAGATCCCCTGGAGGAGGGCATGCAACCCATTTCAGGATTCTTACCTGGAGAATCTCCATGGACAGAGAAGCCTGGAGGGCTATGGTCCATTGGGTCACAAAGAGTTAGACATGACTATAGCAACTGAGCATTCACGCACGAGTTGCTGCTTAACCATGACGTGATGGTTTCAGGTGAATAGCAAAGGGACTCAGCCATACATATACAAGTATCCATTCTCCCCTAAACCCTTTCCCATCTAGGCTGGCACATAGCCCTGAGTAGAGTTCCATGTGCTATACAATAAGTCCTTCCAACTTATGGAACTTTAAATCTGTTTCTTTTTTGTAAATTTGTTTTGAAAATTAAATGAAAGTAACCACATAAAGCACATACTTCTGTGCTGGCCATCTATCTGGCAGTGACATTTCCAATCATCCATTCATACATTCATTCCCACAAATATTTATGGAGGATCACCTGCAATTTCCTAGGCTTTTAGGCATGGAGAAAACAATTGTAGACAAGATAGAAAAAGTACCTCTTTATATAAAATGTACAGTCTCAAGGAGGGGGTGTCTTAATAAACCAGAAACAAATAAATAAGCTAAATAATTGCATGTGTTTTATAATATTTTCTATTTTGTTTTTTAGATAATTGTGTATATATCTCATTTTCCATGAGATGAAAAGTTCTTATCTTTTATTTGTCAAGATCACTATTGCACAAATTAGGAAACCTATCTGTTGAATAAATAAATGAACAAATGCAAGAAAATCTCTAACTTGTCTACATATTTGGAATGGCTTTACAGGAATATTTTAGTAAGCACAACTATTACAAAATTAAAAGCATTCTTGAGATTCTTAAAGAGGCAGTATAGTGCAAACGTTAAGAACAATAAATACCCTGCATCCAGTTTTCCTAGGTTCAAACCACAGTAAGGCTATTCCATAGCTATGTGACTTCAACACTCTGTGCCTCTGTTCACCCACAAGGAAAATGTGGATAACAAATACTTCTGTAATATAGTTTTCATGAAGATTCAAAGAATTATTTCATGCAGAGGATTTAAGAAACCATGGCATATGGCAAACATTCAATAAATGTCAGATTTTTCTTTAACTAGAGAGCTATTTCTCCAACTGGACTCTAAACAAATAAGGTTCTTAGGAATTTACTTAGAAGTATTCTAGTTTGTATAAGAATCTTACATTTTGTGTTTTTATTTGGATGAAAAAATTTTTAAATATTAAAGTTTGTTTATTTTGGAAATCTACCATCCAATTCCAGTGCCCATATTTGCACTTACACTTAAAGCTACTTTGAGTGATCACCCGATATGATAATGTTTAACTTCTAGTTTCTCAAACTGGGATTCCATATATTCTTGAGGATAAAATTTCTCAAGATTGAAAAATACTACTTTGGAGCCTCAAGCATATATGTGCCATAGGCCATAATATAAATGTTCACAATGTAAAACTCAACTGTCGTTCAACATGTTTATCATAGCCCTCATTCATGCTTGTCTCCCATTTCTTTTGGATACTCTGTCTTCAAAGCACATACACTTCTGGGCCACATTTGTGTTTGGATAATGAGGGGGGCCAGTGGCTACTTCTGGCCAGTGAGTGATGAGCAGAATTGACATGTGTTACTTCTATACCAGAGTGTTTAATCGCTGGTGTAAGAACCCACTTTTCAATTGGTTGCAACCTTGAGCCTCCTTGCCAGCTTGCATGGGACAAGTAGCATACATGAGAAATAACTTCTTTGTTGATTGAAGCTATTGGGATTTTCATGTTGGTTTCTATAACTACAATCCAGATGGAATGTAATTTCATTGCACCTATTGTGTCTAAGCCATGATGATAGCTGCTGTATAAACCAAAAGTAAGTCAATTTCCCAGTGAAGTCTTTTTCTCAGTTTATACCTGCCAAATTATTCTGAGATCTGAGTTAATGTAAACCTTTTATTGGATTTCCTTGGTGGTCCAGTGGTTGAGAATCCACCCTCCAATGCAGCAGATGAGGGTTCGATCCCTACTCAGGGACTCAAGTTCCCTCACGCCACAGGGCAACTAAGCCCATATGCCGCAACTAGAAAAGCCCGTGCACTGCAATGAAAACCCACCACAGACAAAAATAAAAAGAAATGTAAACCTTTTATTATCTTGGGCTTTCCTGGTAACTCAGCTGGTAAAGAATTCACCTGAAATGCAGGAGACCCCGGTTCAATTCCCGGGTTGGGAAGATCCCCTGGAGAAGGAATAGGCTACCCACTCCAGTATTCTTGGGTTTCGTTGGTGGGTCAGCTGGTAAAGAATCTGCCTGCAATGTGGGAGACCTAGGTCTCCACACCTGGATCTCCTGGGTCAATCCCTGGGTTGGGAAGATCCTCTGGAGAAGGGAAATGTTACCCATCCAGTGTTCTGCCCTGGAGAATTACATGGACTATATAGTCCATGGGGTCGCAAAGAGTTAGATATGACTGAGTGACTTTCACTATCTTAAACTTTCAATCAACTTGTAACTCCTCATGTTCATGTTATTCTTGCTCATCAATATGAGGACAATAATAAAACACCTACAATCTCTATCCTTTTCACCAGATGCTAAGTGAAGAGTAAAGATTTTCTCCTTATTTTCCCAAGAGAAATGGAGAGCTGCCACAGGGGGAAAAAAATACTGTTTGGTAAGATGATGTGCTACTTCCAGTCTAGATTTCTGGAGTGCCTGATGGTGGTTCCTAGCAGCAGCTTGAGGTCAATTCAGAGAGCCTCAAGCTCTATGAAATTAATAGTGGTTCCCTGATGCTCCATTTCCTGGTCATGGTCCTAAGCAAAGACTTAGAGATCCTTCAGAAGTCATATTTGCTCTCCATGCTCATTCAGTCACAAGACCCAACTGAGTCCACTGAGCCCATTTGAAGTGCTTTAAAAGAACAGATCTTTTGAATATTTGCCTATAGCATTGCTCTGGTAGCAAGTGTAGGCCCAGTGAGCTAGTGGGAAAAGCAAATGATCTTGCTTTTATCACCATGTCCTCTAATAATACCTCTGCTCTGCTCTGCAATGAATCATGGGCCCCATGCTCTACAGGTTTCTCCTTGTCTCCTAGCTCATTGTCCAACTCCCTCAGAGCTCATCGTCCAAGGAGTTGAAATTTATATACCAATATTTTCTTGTGTCAGGACTTGAACTCAAAGAAAGAGACTTAATCACAACCAGAAGATTTACTTAAAAAACCACCCCCTCCCAATTGAGTCCAGGTTAGGTACTTAAAAAAATTTCTTTCCCCAAAATGTAAAAGTCCTCGCTCACATTTAAAATACCAAAGCATGGACTTTGAAGTGAGATACTTTCTCTTTAAGCAACATTTATACTTTATACAACATTGATTAATGCATTCAAGATATTTTTTCTGGAATACCAACATATGCAAGCCACCATATTCAACAAGAGGGAGAAAGTGGAAAGAAGTAAGGTGGGAATGTTTTATGGAAGTGTGAGCATGAAGGATTTGGAAGACATGTCAAAATGTTTAAATTTATTCAAGGGCAATAGAAAACCATTAAAAATTTGGGAATGTGTAACAAGGTAATATGTGCATTTTAAAATGAGCACTTTGACTGCATCAAGATGGTGGGATTAAGACTGGGAGTGGAGACAGAAGTAAGGAAGTTGTTTTAGACAGTCAGATGAGACAGAATGGTGACTTTGACTTGAAGATCAAGAAAAACACAATATGAAGGTACTAACTTAAGAGTCAGTATAGACGTGAGCACTGAAACCCTATGAGCAGTTGATAGCATGTAGAACGTATGGTGAGAGCATGATTAAGGACAGAAGCAAGGAAAACATCCCATGCTTAGGGACCTGTGAGGAAAAAGACCTGTGAAGGAAACCAAGAAGTATCAGAGAAAAGATACACCAGAGAAGTGTGGTCTCAGACCATAGGAAAGAGATTGTTTCAGAGACTAGTGTTAAAAGATTATATAGGTTATGGACCAAAATATTTCTCTTAGGTTTCTCAACCTAGGAGGTTTTTGTTGGAGCTCATAGTGTCAATGGACCATGGTAGGAAAAAATCAGATTATGGTAGGTTGGTGAGTAAAAGAGAAGTAAAGAAGTGAAGAGGATAAATATACATAGTTCTTTGAAGAAACTAAGCTTTGAAAGAAAAGAGAGGAAAAGGAGATATAGGCTCAAGGAAATTTTCTTCGGTTTACTGTTAATTTTAAAGAGAGAGGTAGAAGATCTAGAGGAAGCAGATGGAAGGATTTTCTTAAAGGGACAAGAGGGAATGGGTGCAGGGATTAACATTAGACATTAGGATTTATCTCTTCCATTGTAACTGAAGGGAAGCAGAAAGGATGGCTCTAGAAATGGTTAAATTTCTGGGTTTGGTGGTTTACAGTTAAGGGAGTTATCTTGTGGCTATTGTCCTTTTGGAGTGGAGGTAAGATAATCTGTTATTGAGTGGTGAGTTTGTAGTAGAAGTTTGGGGAGAGAGTGTGAAGATTCTTTGAAATAGATGCTATAAAGAACTGAAGAGAGCTGATCATGGAAATACCCAAGCTTCCTTTGCAATATGGGAATGATCATACCTTGCTCACAACTGGGAGTGGGGTTGTTAAATGAGATGGTATATGGAAATTTGTATCTGGTCAGTACAAAATAGCTCGGTAAATAGTAGTAATTATTATTATCAATATCATTATTTTCCTTTTCCTTTCTTATGCCACAACACTAATTCTAGCTTTTATTTGCAACTCCACTTCTTTGAAATTTGATCCATTTGGTTTCTCTTAGTTTCCTCCTTCACTCCACTTCCAGGCTCTTGCTTTCAACTCATCACTTTAATCTCTTTCAACACTTTCAGCTTGCTGGTTTTACATAATGCCTTATTGATACTGTCCCTTCCAAGCTGCCTGGCCCCCAGCATATCTCCTTATTATTTCCCTGAAAGATAGTTCATCATCTCTCTCATGAGCTCATCAACAGAACTCAAACAATACCAACGGCAGGAAAATCATGACTGTTCTGTGGTTAACCAAAGATATTTGCAAGAGAAACCCTATAAATGGCTCTGAGTTTCAATAGTATGATTCCATGAAAACAATCAAATAGATTAGAGGATCTGATTTAAGCATTTATAAGGCTATGAAGCTGAAAGTCTTAGAGGTATTTCTGGTTCTAGCATGCAAAATGAGGTATTTTGCCTTTTATATATTTGCAATTGCCACCCCATATATTGGACCATAAAGAAGGCAGAGCCCTGAAGAATTGATGTTTTCACTGTGGTGCTTGAGAGGACTCTTCAGACTCCCTTGGACTGCCAGGAAATCAAAACAGTCAATCCAAAAGGATATCAACCCTGATTACTCATTGGAAAGACTGATGCTGAAGCTGAAGCTCCAATACTTTAGCCACCTAATGTGAAGAGTTGACTCATTGGAAAAGACCCTGATGCTGGGAAAGACTGAGGGCAGAAGGAGAAGTGGGCAACAGAGGATGAGATTGGATGGCATCACTGACTCAATGCACGTGAGTTTGAGCAAACTCAGGGAGTTAGTGAAGACAGGGAAGCTTGGCATTCTGCAGTTCATGGGGTTGTAGAGAGCTGGACATAACTTGGTGACTGAACAACAGCAACAAATCCATATCTTAGGTAAATCTTTAAAAAGTTCTTTTTTTGTAGCAAAGCAAAGTTGATCTCCACAATTCTGCCTCTTTTACTGTTTGAGCTGCTGTCAAAAAATTTTTTATTGCCTAGTGCCTTTCTCCCCAACTTGAGCCCTTAGCTTTAGCTCATGACTTTCTCTTTGTGCTCCATGACTGGAACCCTGGGGTTCTGGCTCTGACTACCTAAAGTTTACAGTCTAAGAAGGTAGGGCAACAACTCTTCCTTTCTCAACTCCTTTCCTCACTTCTAATCATGTCTAGGCCTTCCCTTCACCTCTTATCACTTCCAAGTGAATAATGTGAAACTGAACTCTATAAATAAGTGACCAAGTAAAAAGATCCACAATAGATGATCACTGAACACTGTGGAGAAACTAATCATCCCTTCAAAAAATGATAAGCCCTTTTCATTGGCTGGTAATCCACAGTTATGAAACAGGAGGGAAGGGGGAAGGGCACAATGTTTAAAAGAATGATAGAACCAATGGATGTGACAAAGACTGGTTAGAACCAACTGGGTCCAAGATGGCAGAAGATTCCACTTCCTATAGACCTTGAGCCTTATTATATGCTTATTGCAATAATACTTGGCATGCTAGATAACACACCCACCAGTGCCATGACAGTTCTGACCATAAAAGCTCAATTTTGGGGGGCAATGGGCCAATTCCTGGAAATCCCTACCCCTCCCTCAAAATAATTGAAATAATCCACCCACTCATTAGCCTATCTAATTACTCAACTGTTAAAAACTAACCATGTCATATTTTGAGGCTCTCGCTCTTCTTTTGAGATGGCCCACACTCTGTGGAGTGTGTTTCTTTCTAAATGAATCCACTTCTTACCTATTGCTTTGTCTCCAAATTCTTTCATGACTAAGTAAAAACCTTAAATTCACCCAAATCAGCTGTATGTCATGAAGTTGACTGTGCATGGATCAAACTCTAAACCTCTTACAATTCACCCCTTGGATGCATTTTTAGGGGTACCTAGTATACAATTCATTTGATTATTAAAGCAGTGCAGCTTCATCACCACTCACTGTGTAGGAAAGCATATAAAAGCCTGCTATCAATTTAAAAGTATGCACGGAGTGTGTTTTCACAACCTGGCAGAGAGCAAATCTAGACAGACCAGAAACATCCTCAGCCTCTCTATCTCAGTGAACTTGGTTGGAAAGAAACTGAGGATGCAGGTACAAAATGGCTGAGTGATTTTTTTTTCTGACCAACAGAGCTGCTCGTTAACAACTTGAAAGAATGCCTAGATCCAAAATAGTATTAACCAAGTGTTTCTTCAATATGAGATCATTATGTTTCTCTTCTAAATCCAAATACTAATTGCAACCTTGCTGTGAGCACACAATATTAGGGCCATCATAGCCATGGCAACAGAATGCAACATGAAGTGGGATCCTATCATTGGTACAGCCACCGCTAGTGGCTTGGGTGGCTAGAGGAGCACTTTCTTACAGCATCACTAATGTCCAGCTCCAAGGACAGGATCGCACCACACACCTTTAGGCAATTTTGCTCTACAGGTTCTGTGATCTTTGAATGTTTTGTGTATCTCTGTAGTTAATTTCAATACAAGGTGGCTTGTTAATCCACAGACAAAAATACAAGCACAAATGAAAATTTCAACAAGCACTTTACAATGGCCATTTACATTTCAAAATGAAACCCCTAATAAAAACTTTTGTGTACTTATAATTGGACTGATTTTTAACACCCAATGATAAACATCTATGTAAATAGCCTCCCAAAGATTTTACACTTAAGGGGAAAAAAAGCACTTTAAATGAGCTGCTTAAAGTCACCTTCTCTGCTTTGCATGATAATTGTAATGCAAAATAATAAACTGCACAAGGCAGGGTACAACACTCCCAGGATGATAGGGTGCCATTTATATGAAGATAATTAGGCATTTAAAACCTACCAATACTAATTTTAAAACCTACCAATTAAAAAAAAAAAAAACAGTGTGCTTACAGTAAACTCATTGAAATAAATTTCCATTTGCCTTTGCAGGGCTTTCATTGCAAAGATGTCCATAGTTTGTGCTGCCCCAAGGACGCTTGTTTTTGCCTGGAGGAAGTAAGATGCAGATTTGAGTTCATAACCGTCTATCCTTCTATAAAAACAAAAAAGCATTTTCTATAGATTTGCTATAAATATCTGAACCATATGCCATTGTTAAAAAGAAAGGAAACAGTTGTGTTGGCAGAAAGACTTGTTACTATTAGGAAGGTTGAGGTGTGAACAAAACTCCCTACTCATTCACTTCAAGATTTCACTGAGAAGAGCAAAGTAGACAATAGGACCTGCCTTCCACAGTCAGAGGCAAATACATCGGGCTTTGTTTTCATACGCATCTCCTCAAAAAGAGAAATGAAATGATCCTCAACATTGTAGATGGGAAAATGTGTATTACTTTGGAAACAAATCCTGTAAACTCTTTTATTTTGTCAAGCAGATTTGAAGATTTATTTCCCATCCATATCCAATTCTATTGCACCATCTGTAACATTCCAGTACTCTATTTGAAAGAAAGAAAGAAGAAAGTGAAAGTGGCTCAGTCATGTCTGACTCTTTGCAACCCTATGGACTGCAGCCCACCAGACTCCTCTGTCCATGGGATTCTCCAGGCAAGAATACTGGAGTGGGTTGCCATTCCCTTCTACAGGGAATCTTCCAGACCCAGGGATCAAACCTGGGTCTCTTGCACTGCAAGTGAACTCTTTACTATCTGAGCCACCAGGGAAGCCCTTTTTATATATGAATTATAAGCTCCTTTTATATATGATAAGCCCAAATTACCAATGGCATTTTTCACAGAACTAGAACAAAAAATTTCACAATTCATACAGAAACACAAAAGACCCCAAATAGCCAAAGCAATCTTGAGAAAGAAGAATGGAGCTGGAGGAATCAACCTTCCTGACTTCAGATTATACTACAAAGCTACAGTCATCAAGACAGTATGGTGCTGGCACAAAAACAGAAATATAGATCAATGGAACAAGATAGTAAGCCCAGAAATAAACCCATGCACCTATAGGTACCTTATTTTTGACAAAGAAAGCAAGAACATACAATGGGGCAAAGACAGCCTCTTCAATAAGTTGTGCGGGGAAAACGGGACAGTTGCATGTAAAAGAATGAAATTAGAACACTTCCTAACACCACACACAAAGATAAACTCAAAATGGATTAAAGACCTAAATTTAAGACCAGAAACTATAAAACTCTTAGAGGAAACATAGGCAGAACACTTGATGACATAAATCAAATCAAGATCCTATAAGACCCACCTCCTGGAGTAATGGAAATAAAAACAAAAGTAAAAAAGTGGGACCTGATTAAACTTAAAAACTTTTGCACAGCAAAGGAAACTATAAGCAAGGTGAAAAGACAACCCTCAAAATGGGTGAAAATAATAGCAAATGAAACAACTGACAAAGGGTTAATTTCCAAAATATATAAGCAGCTCATACAACTCAATATCAGAAAAATGATCAACCCAATCAAAAAGTGGGAAAAAGACCTAAATGGACATTTCTCCAAAGAAGACAAACAGATGGCTAACAAACACACATAAAGATACTCAATATCACTCATTATCAGAGAAATGCAAATCAAAACTACAATGAGATATCACCTCACTCCAGTCAGAATGGCCATCACCAAAAAGTCTACAAAGAATAAATGCTGGAGAGGGTGTATAAAAAAGGGAACCCTCTTGCACTGTTTATGGGAATGTAAATTGATACAGCCACTTTGGAAGACAGTATGGAGATTCCTTTAAAAACTAGGAATAAAACCATCATACGACCCAGCAATCCCACTCCTAGGCATATACCCTGAGGAAACCAAAATTGAAAAAGACACATATACCCCAATGTTCATTGCAGCACTATTTACAATAGCTAGAATATAGAAGCAACCTAAATGTCCATCAACAGATGAATGGATAAAGAAGTTGTGGTACATATACACAATGGAATATTACTCAGCCATAAAAAAGAATGCATTTGAGTCCGTTCTAATGAGGTGGATGAACCTAGAGCCTATTATACAGAGTTAAGTAAGTCAGAAAGAGAAAGATTAATATCGTGTACTAATGCATGTATATGGAATCTAGAAATAAGGTACCTAAGAATTTATTTGCAGGGCAGCAATGAAGAAACAGACATAGAGAACAGACTTATGGACTTGGGGAGAGGGGAGGAGAGGATGAGATGTGTGGGGAGAGTAACAAAGAAACTTACATTACCATATGTAAAATAGATAGCCAACAGGAATTTGCTGTCTGGCTCAGGAAACTCAAACAGGGGCTCTGTATCAACCTAGAGGGGTGGGATGGGGAGGGAGATGGGAGGGAGGTTCAGAAGGGAGGGGATATATGTATACCTATGGCTGATTCATGCTGAGGTTTGACAAAAATCAACAAAATTCTGTAAAGTAATTACCTTTCAATAAATAAATGAATAAATTTTTTTAAAGGATGATAAAAATCCCTCCTTTCATAAAAGGACCAGTACAGGAAGTGCATGGGACTTCACAGGTGGCTCAGTGATAAAGAATCTGTTGGCCAAGCAGGAGACTCAGATTCAATCCCTGGGTGGGGAAGATCCCCTAGAGAAGGAAATGGCAACCCACTCCAGTATTCTGGTGTGGCAAATCCCATGGACAGAGGAGCCTGGTAGGCTATAAGTCCACGGGATTTCGGAGTCAGACATGACTTGGTGACTGAAGAGCAACAGCAGCACAGGAAGTGCATACACCATCTTATTATGATGAAGGGCTCAGAATTGTAATTAATTGGCTTTACAAACTTGGTGTACAATAAAGCTCATTTGAGTCTTAACAAAATTTACCTGAAAATGGGTCATGACACTCATATGAAAGCAATGAAAATATCATCTCACTTTTCCAGATATACAAAACACGACTTGTCACTTTAGACCTCAAGAAAATTCAAGCCCTCAGGCAGTAAAGAAATTCTTAATAGATAGATCGCTAAGTTTTTTAAAAAATATTATTAGTGCTTCATTGATTCATCCATTCATTAATTCACTCCATTCTTCAAACATGTATTAGTCACTTTGTGTCAGGTTACACTGGATGCTGGCAGTACAAATAATAAATTTAACACTCAGAGATGAAACATTAACAAGTAACTTTGACAAAAACAGGGAAAAATTACGAGTGAGTTTTATACAAAATGTGGTGGAAGCAGAAAGGAGAAAATACTTTAATCTGCTTTTATAAAGGAAGAATTCATAATAACAGAAAGTGTTGAAGGATAAGCAAGCATTTGCTGGAGGATGAAGAGAAAAAACATAGGCACTGGGTTTTGATGCAGGCAACTAGTGATACCTAGAACACAGGGTGTTCATCTATAGGATATTTGCTGTTTTCCTGTTTTACCTTTGATTAAATCTTATTTGCTCAGCCTGTCTAAAAAGCTTTTTGTACTGAAGTAGGGTCAAATTGTTGACTTAGATAACTTTGAAAACCATGAGAATTATTTTGAACATCGTTGAATTTAAGTGCACAGAAGAATCAGTCTCTATCTCTCAGATTTGCTTTCCTCAGTGGTGGTTCCATTTTTAAGGTTACACTCTGTGTGTGACCCTAGAAACCCAGCAGAAATTTGGATTTGTTTACAGGATGATTTTTCCAAAGGAAAAATTGAGATATTATCCCTAAACTGTTAACCATTTTCCCAGAATCATTTATTGGATCGTCAAGTTTGTTTTGTATATACTAAAAAAATTGGAACAGCAAGTGTTCTTGACAATATATTTGTGTGAATTCATGAATTAAGTCAATAAATATCTATTGGATGCTTTCTATGTGCCACACCCTTTTCCAAAGATTTATGTATGTATCTTTGACATACTTTTTTTTTTTTTTTTAATCTTTGCAGTTTGTTTTATTGTCTGGTAAGTCGGTGTTTCCTAAAATGTGAAACACATAGTTGTGAGGATACTGAAGAGTTATTTTACACTCAGAAATAAAAGATGTTGAATCAACCACTGTGAATACTTGTTCCTTTTCAGTTCTCTGTTCTTCTCATTATGTCAGCAAAAAAGTCTGTTTGGTACCTGGTGCCTATATCATACCTCTTAATAAAGAGAGCTTCCGGTAAGAATGCATTAAGATAACATCATTTTCTTCATTAAATCCCATACATTTCCTTTAAATATATATTTAAGCATTTTTCAATTTTGTTGCTATTATTAAAGGGATTTTTTTTAAATAAAAAATATACTTTCTAATTAATTATTGCTTATATATGATATGGCTATTGCTTTTGCACATATTCATATCTAACTTTTCTTCTAAATTATTTTGCTAGTTGGGGTAGTTTTGTGTTTCATTCTCACTTTTTTTCTAGGCAGACAATTTTATAATTTGAAAATTATGATTATTTTATCCTTTTCTTTTCAATATCTTTCCAATAGTTATTACCCTTATTTCTATTCCATGTCATACTATCTAGGACTTTGAAAATAGGTTTATTTGACATCAGTGATAGCAGTTTTACTTTTTATTTGCTCTTAATTTTAGTGGGAATGCATCTTCTTTTTCACCATTAAGTTCCATATTGGATACTGATTTAAGAGATTTTGTGAGTTTTTGTTGTTTTTTTTTTGTCATTCAGGGAAATATTCTTCCATTTCTAGTTAAGTAAGAGTTGTAGAAACACGACTTTTTATGTTTGTAATACAACAATAACTTTAGTCTTTAATGTATAAAATATTGTGATTTCACAAAAGACAACAGAACCATGACTCTGATCAAATTTAAATTGGTGGTAAGAACTTTGTTTTCATAATAGTAGTTTGATTACCCTCATCTGTCTTCTTCTTGACCACCTCAAACTAGACTTTACATGGGGAAAATCAAACATTTGACAAATGTATCGTTTTGTCTGAGTATTTTATTGTGAGAGTGCTTACACTTTAACAAATTTTTTTCTTAAATACAATAGTTACTAATATACTCACCATTTAGATTTAACCATGGGCAACATTTTAACCATATATATATGTATGTACATATACTCTTTTCTTTTTGATTGGCAAATATTGATGAAATAAAATTTTTGCCAGATGGTCACTCTGGAAGATTATATATCAAGAAGTTAAAAGCGCTTTGCTTCTGAAAAAAAAAATCAGAATTTTTTTTAAACTAGATTAGAATTTACAGATTATCTAGTTAGAACATTTTTATTAGATTTATTTTGATGATTTATTTGTGTAAGCTACTAATTCTTTATTTAGTGTTAGTCTAATAGTATTAGATAAGGAAGGGCAAAATTCTTAGTCTTCACTGTCTTTAACATATGTGAAGTTAACATATCATATAAGAACAAAGAATGCCCCCAAAATAAAATATATTAACATATTTGAAGTTCAGTCAGATTTTATGTTTCAGAATTTCTATTTTACTTTGTAGTCATTAATATTTAGTGAAATAAAACAAAAGTTTTGTCTTTTTTATACTGGCTTTATTTGTATGCTATTGAGTTACAGATGATGTGAGGTTGTCAGACGTACTTGAACAAGGAGAGAATTTGGAGTTTGGAAAAATCTATGTAGGAAACAGAAGAAATAAAAGTTAATAGGTTTCCTCAAAATTCAGAGGAGATGAAAAATAGCCTCGAGTGTCTTTCAGCACCAGATAAATGGTTAGAAGTTAATTGGAAACTTTTATAACTTTTAAAAAAGAGGGGGACATCATCATAAAGAGGAAAATGATCATACCTTTTCTTGGGCTTTTTTCTCTTTTTTTCTGTTTTGTTTTATTTTGTTTGTAATATACACACATGTAGGGCTCTAACTGCTTTTTTTTATAAATCCCTGTCAGGCATGAAGGTGAGAGAAATTGACTTCTTCCACTGTTCATCTCAAAGCCACGTGACTTGCCTTGGCCTTTTTTGTTATCTTTGAAATTAATGCATACTGAGTAAAATAGTGTATCAGACAAATAGAAAAATAGATCTTGACATACCAAAAAACCTGTACTATTTCTTCTTGCCAAAATATTTGAATTTAACAAAGCTGAAAATACTTAATTATCAGGCAATAATAAACTGATTCTACCACTATTGATTTAAATTATTTTTACATATCTTCATAAATATACCCCAAAAGAGGAAAGTATAGGACATATTAGAAGTGGAAGTTTTATTGCAATGTTAATAATAGTTCATATTTAATTGAGATCACAGCTTTAATCTTATCTCTCTCCCACCAATGGCTCGTTTTTATTCTTATTATCTTGTTTTCGGTACAGAATTATCACCCACTGGTTTTCAATTACAGAGATGCCCATATTGATTCTACTCTTGATTTTAACTCACAACTGAAAAATTACTCATCTAGTCCTACAAAGCTTTATTTTGTAGCTAGTTTAAGCTCTTTTATACATTTATGTGGACTCAAAATACGTAAAGATAAAACTCATAAACAGAACTGTTCAGTTATATGAAGCTATTGAGAAACAGGCTTTAAATTATTTTAACTCAAATCACTATTAAAATGTAAGAAGACAAATAGTAATCAAAAATGTCATCACCATATGGAGGAAAACTTGATGTCAGTCACAGCATTTATAAAGAACAGGTGGCGCTTAAGCAGTCAAAAACCCCTTATGGAATTACACAAATGTAACCTAAATTCCATAGATCTGTAGTAAAGTGATGTACATAAATTAGACAAAAGATCTTTCATTAACACATACATGCAATTGTTTGACTGTAATTTCTGAAGTTTCAAAAGGAATGAAAATATTCTGCACACCAAACTGTTTACTTCTACATTTTCTAAGGAAATAACTGTGTCCTTTGTTTCCTGTCAAAGACTGTGCATGTTATTTATTTTAAAAGGGATCTATGTCTATGAAACCACCATAGGTGTTCTAATATCCTCTGTTTCAAGGATCTGGCAACAAGAATTGGGGGAGAGGGTGGACAGTGGGGCCAGCCTGGTTTTGAAAACCATCAGTTGAGCCATCTAGAGTTTGATTGGTCCAAAAGCATCTAGCCATTGCATCTGCTGTCCAGAGGAGCCATTCTGAAGCTCCTCAGCCTGAGAGCAGTGCTGAGTGTGCAAATCTTAAGCCAGAACCAATGTTTCTGAATTCAAATTTTACACGATTCACAGGAAGTCATTTGGGGGATAAAGAATGCTGTTAGGAGTAAGTGAAAATATTGAAGCAAAAATCATAACTTCAAAATGGTTTCAGGAAGAGCAGATTGATATTTTGACTTGTATTTTTATAATATTCTAAGAAAATCTCTTCATACTTTGGCATTTTCAAATAATATTGGTGGTGATGTCCATTGATAATTGGAATAAAAGTCTCATTTTGAAAAAACGTTCTGGGATTTTATTTCATTTGAAGTCACCTATCTGACTTGCTGCTGCTAAGTCGCTTCAGTCGTGTCCGACTCTGTGCGACCCCAGAGACAGCAGCCCACCAAGACCCCCCGTCCCTGGGATCCTCCAGGCGAGAACACTGGAGTGGGTTGCCATTGCCTTCTCCTATCTGACTTGAGGAGAACAATTACTGGCTGCAGATTTTTCACTGTTAGTAGGTGAGCCTTGTAATTCCCCTATCCGAATTCTTCTGTATTAATCTAATTTCTAGACTGAATAGTGCAAAATCCCAGATAGCAGGCTAGAGTGCTACTTAGTTTGTTTCACAGTTTTATTCAGAATTCACCTAAATGTCAACTCTCCACTAATTTTTTTTCTTTAATATGAAAAGAAAACTCAAGGTTAATTTTTTTTGAAGGAAAAAAACTGAGTTTCTTTCAACTGCACAGACACATGAAGTAGAACTCAGGCACAAGGATCAGAACTAAGCTGCTTCCATTTTTTACGCATTTTATTGCTTTTAAGTCCATTTCCTTTTAAGAATGTGTTAAAAATATGATAGCTGCTTATGAACTATTAGGTTTCCTGATAACTTCTTTCTGCTTAAGTGATGTTATATCCGACCACAGATTTCCAAGCTAGTTGGTACAGCTAAAACTTGCAAATTCAAAGTTATTGCCCCATACAAAATCACTTCAATCACAAAGCAGGATTGAAATTAACATTTCCATGCACTGATTCTTATAGCACTTATTCTGCTCTTCCCTTGGGATGCTCACCACTTTCTGCTTGGTTCAGTGTCCATTTTCATACCTCCAAATGTATTTCTCTTAGTCCTTTGTTTATGGACTTTTGCTTATGTTTCTATCCCCTCCACTGTGTCTCACAGCACCTAACATGAAATCTACTCAACAAATATCTGTTGGGTAAATAAAACAAGGGGCTTCCCAGGTGGTACCAGTGGTAAAGAACACACTTGCCAGTGAAGGAGGCATAAGAGATGTGGGTTCAATCCCTGGTGAGGAAGATTCCCTGGAGGAAGGCATAGCAACCCACTCCAGTATTCTTACCTGGAGAATCCCATAGATAGAAGAGCCTGGAGGGCTAAGTCCATAGGGTTGCAAAGAGTCAGACAGGACTGAAGTGTCTTAAAGCACATGCAAATAAAAGAAAGGATGAAGGAAAATATGTTACTTTAGCTTTCTAATATTTTCTCTAGGATTCTACATTTAAAGTTTATTAAATCAAGTACAATTGTTCCTTTAGTCATGACTGGTTTTGTTATTCAGCTTCTGGTTCTGGGACAACTTTGAACATCAGTATTTAGGGTAAGAATTCTCACATTAAGAATATCTTCATATTTCTAGATTTGTTTAGGTAGATTCAGCTTTAACATAATTTTTTAGTCTGTAAAAGAGTATACTATACTACTTACCCAAAAATTCATAGCAAGTGAGGAAATAATTGTTTCTAGATTATATCAAATAACTATAAATACTATTTATGGTGAAGAAAAGAATTCCTTTTCATTTTTTTCAGAATATGCTAGGGCACAATGAGTTGCTGAAATATAAGTGAAAAGTAAAAGTGTTAGTCGTTCAATCGTGTCTGACTCTTTGTGATCCCATGGACTGTAGCCCGCCAGGTTCCTCTGGCCATGGGATTTCCCAGGCAAGAATACTGGAGTAGGTTGCCATGTCTTATTCTAGGGGATCTTCCATATCCAGGGATCCAACCCAGCTCACTTGCATAGCAGACAGATTATTTACCACCACAGAAGCCCCAAATATAAGTAAATAAATACAAAACATGTGTAAATTATGTAAAACAAAAAAAGAGAAAACTGGAGCCAGGAATATACATTCTCCTGTTGAAACAATAATACAATATAGAAACAAAAAACAATGACAATTGTTGACATTTTTTACAGCTTACAGTTGTTCAGAGGAAGGCATTACTAATTTCTTTTTTTTTTTTTTTTTCACGTTGCATAGCTTGCTGGGATCTTAGTTCCCAGATCAGGATCAAACCAATGCCCCCTACAGTAGAAGTGCAGAGTCTTAACCACTGGACTGCCAGGAAACTTTCTTAGAGTTGTTCGGAATGCACAGTGCTAAGTGCTTACATACAAATTCCAACTTAATCCCAACAATCATTCTATACTGTAGGTACTGTGATTACACTGAGATTGCTGAAAGCCCATCAATATGACCGGTGTGGGGAGTCATAACCAATGAAAGACACCTATGTTTATTTCCTAGGTTAAATTTTTTCCTCCTCCTTTTCCTTCTCCTTGCCATTCAGTCACCAGCAAAATTTCAAATAAAATCTCTCTGGAAACATGCATCAAGGTAAGAGACTTGAGTGTCAACCCCTCACCCAGAGGATGAGAAGCTGGTGGCCTTCATAGAAGTAGGAATAATTTGACTCCATCTGCAAAGTAACCTTTTTCTGGTAATCAGGGGATCTTCCCCCCACTGGGTTCAAAGGCCTTCCCTTTTCTTTGTGCAATTTCTAAAGCATTGTGCAATACATAAAGAAAAGACCAACAACATATCATTGCCTTGGAAACTGCCGTGGAATTTGACAGACTGTAGGTTGTTCAGAGCAAATGTTCTGTTGCTACAGTCCGCGTAGTAGTAGTGACTGGCAAAGGGGCTGAATGTTCATCTGCTGATCTCGACGTCAACTTAGCTTGTCATCCCTGCCCTAAAGACGGGGCAGGGGAGTTCGTCTTGCTTTGCTTTCTTTACATAAGGGCATCTGAATTATTTCATTCCCAAATGACCGAAATGAAACACAAAGATAAAGCTAAAGACAAAATAGCAGCTTTCTGGGGGTACTTAGCCCTAGCTCATGGAGAATTTGCAACCTATGCTTTTAATAAATGAATTCTAACCATATAATCTTGAGAAGCTCTAGTGCTTCTCTTAAACATGATTGTGATTCTTAACTGTCTTTAGCATGGCAAAAAGTAAGGGCAAAGACCTTCTGAATTCACAAAATGCCACTCACTGTGGTCCTTTTTAATGAATGCCTAGGAAAACAAATAAAACTGTGCATCAAATTAGGAGGGGAAAAATTTCAGGAATGAAGGTAGGGAGTTAGTCCTTGGGAGCTGTTTTCCAAGAAGTGAATGTAACTCTTGCTAGTTGTACCATTTTATTTGCTTGTTGGTGGAAACACTGAAAATAAAAATAAAAGTGATCCTTTTGTGATCCTGTTTGGCCGTGACAGATTCCTTCAGCATTGCCATAGTAACTGAAAGAAGTGCATTTATGAATAGACTTAGATTTCTAAGGCTTGAGTTTTCTGCCAAGAAGAGAACACAGGGTGGAGAAAACAGAGGAAAGTCAAGGCAAAGGGAAAGAAAACAGACTGAGGTGTGATTTCCCAGCTCTCTCATTTGGAAAGTGCCTGCCCACACCAGGTCAAGCCAACTCACCAACTGGGGCCTCCTTAGATTTTCAGATGTTGAAATTAGTCCTCTTTCAGCAGAATAAATCTAGGCAATTTCTTCAGCTCCATTTGATGCCAGAAAGGGGAAAGCAATACTAGGGATTATCAAAATTTATGCCTAAGAAAAAGTGAATCTCCTCAAACATGGTTACATAAAGACATGGAACAGATCTCCTTTATCCATTCATCTGTCATTGGACATTTAGGTTGACTCCATGTCTCAGCTATTGCAAATAGTGCTTTGAAGAACATTGGGTCCATGTGTCCTTTTGAACTATGGTTTTCTTAAGGTATATTCCCAGCAGTGGGATTGCTGGGTCAAATGGTAGGGCTGACATATATACACTACCATATGTAAAATAGATAGCTAGTGGGAACCTGTTGTAAAGCGAGGAAGCTCAGCTCGGTGCTCTGTGATGACCTAGATGGGTAGGATGGCGGTGGGGATGGGAAGGATGTCCAAAAGAGGGGGATATATGCATACATATAGCTGATTCAGAGAAGGCAATGGCACCCCACTCCAGTACTCCTGCCTGGAAAATCCCATGGACGGAGGAGCCTGGTAGGCTGCAGCCCATGGGGTCGCTAGGAGTCGGACATGACTGAGTGATTTCACTTTCACTTTTCATTTTCATGCATTGGAGAAGGAAATGGCAACCCACTCCAGTGTTCTTGCCTGGAGAATCCCAGGGACGGGGGAGCCTGGTGGGCTGCCGTCTATGGGGTCGCACAGAGTCGGACACGACTGAAGCGACTTAGCAGCAGCAGCAGGATGGCTGATTCACTTCATTGTACAGCAGAAATTAACACAACATTGTAAAGCAGTTGTACTCCAATTTAAAAAAGGGGGGCTTAGAAAAGAGCTGTGGCCAGACAAGTAACACACTTCATAAGTAAAATGACCTCTATTAAAGAAAAATCACCCAGCCACCTTGTCCTACTTCTTATTTGGTGAGTGATTTGAGAAATATTTCTCCAAACAATAATAAGAAAATAAATAATGGAAGAGAGACGATAGATGGTAACTGTTGTGTTGGAGAGAACAAGCATATCAGCCTAAGACGGGCAGTTAGTTTCTGGCATGAGGAATATGAGCTCATTGTTGCCAGATCTTCCTATTTTTCAAGAGGAGCTGGAAGTCAGAATTTTTACATGAAATTTTCTGATATTTTCATTATGCTCAAAGATTTTAAAATGCAATTAGGCTCAATGAAATATGCCAGAAATTATATTTAGCTCATGGATGAATGGTTCGTGACTCCCAGAGTCTGACTCTAAACTCAGAATTGGGTCTCTAGAGCACAAGCCAGTGATAACAAGGAAGTGACCGGAGCTGAGGGAGATTCAGGAGATGGAGAGAGGCAGAGGGGATGATGTCATCCAAAGCCTGGAAGAACTAGGACTATGCTGAAAGACAGACACCACCAGTCTCCAGGGCTTGAGGTAGGAAACAGATACCTTGGGCTTCCCATTTGAATATTCAGTCTTTTTGAGTGCCTGCTTTATGTGAGAAACTGCTAGACAGGAATCCTCCCTAGGCTGCTGGGTTTTCCAGCTTGATTCTAGTGTGATTTAATTTTTTATTAAGAAATAATAAACACATTAGGATTAGACATACTCACACATATAGGATTATATGTAGCATATACATAAAGTTTAAGGAATCATAACAAAATGAACATTTGTCCATCCACCTCCCACTTTAAGAAACAGACCATTGTGAGGATTTTTGAGGCTCTTTGTAAGCCTTTCCTCAATTGCATTGCTCTCTCCTGCCCAGATGTAACTCCTGAATTTTGTGAAAATATCTCCCTTGCTTTTTTTCCCTTTAGTTTTTATAGTCTTGTGCAGTTATTTACATTTGTTTATATATGGTCACTTCTCCTATAGTTGTTTATAGTGTAACATACCATATACACTGTATATAATTTATCTGTGGGTGTACTCAGTTGCTCAGTCCTGTCCAACTCTTTGCAATCCCATGGACTCCTCTGTACATGGAATTCTTCAGGCAAGAATACTGGAGTGGGTTGCCATTTCCTACTCCAGGGGATCTTCCCAACCCAGGGATCAAACCTACATATCTTGCATCTCCTGTATTGGCAGGTGGATTCTTTACCACTGCACTACCTGGGAAGCCCCATAATTTATCTACTTTAGAGTATATACTCTATTTTCTCTCTCAAGTATAGAGGATATACTCTAAAGTATGTATTATTTATATTATGTATTAGGGGTGCCACAATAGGGGCACACAATACACAATAGGGGTGTATACATAATATATATTATGTTATATATAATATATGTAATACATTGTATAGTATTTAGTGTATTTAAATTATTTTAAACAAAAATATTTTTAGTATAATATCATATGCATGCATGTGTGCATGCTAAGTCATTTCAGTCATGTCCAACTCTTTGCGACCCTATGTATTATATCCAGACAGTCTCCTCTGTCCATGGGATTCTCCAGTCAAGAATACTGGAGTGGGTTGCCGTGCCCTTCTCCAGGGGATCTTCCCGACCCAGGGATTGAACCTGTATCTCCTGCACCTTCTGTATTGCAGGAGGATTCTTTACTGCTGAGCCACTGGGGAAGCCTATGTAATATTGTGTACATACAGTATATTTGTTTACAGTTGCAGTTTATAAATATTTCATTTTCCCCTTATTTGAATTGTACATAAAGGAAATCAGTCCCGGGTGTTCACTGGAAGGATTGATGAAGCTGAAACTCCAATACTTTGGCTACCTGATGTGACGAGCTGACTCATTGGAAAAGACCCTGATGCTGGGAAAGATTAAAGGCAGGAGGAGAAGGAGATGACAGAGGATGAGATAGTTGGATGGCATCACCGACTCAATGGACATGGGTTTGGGTGGACTCTGGGTGTTGGTGATGGACAGGGAGGCCTGGCATGCTGCAGTTCATGGGGTCTCAAAGAGTCGGACACAACTGAGCGTCTAAACTGAACTGAATCGTACTCTATATTTTTCAAGCTTGGTTTTTTGTTGTCATTTAAGAGTATTTTAAAATTCATTCACACTGACATTTATAAGCTGTATTAGTATATTCTTATCACCATCTATTCATTGCATTGTATTATGAAGTGTGTACATCCATTCTTCTGTACAGAGTCATATGAATGTTTCTATTTTTTTTTGCTGTCAAGAACTGTGTTGTTATGAATGCTTTAATCCATGCCTCCTATTTTAGCCGGAGTTCTCCATAGAAGCAGAACCAGTAGAATATGTGCAGAGACACACCTCATTGTACTGTGCTTTGCTTTACTGCACTTTGCAGATACCGCATGTTTTCCAAATTGAAGGTTTGTGCACCCTTGCCTTGAGCAAGTCTATTGGCACCATTTTCCATCAGCATTTGCTGCTTTCATGTTTCTGCTTTCAGGGATGACATGTCACATTTTGGTAATTCTCATACTACTTCAAACTTTTATGTTACTATTATATTTGTTATGGTGATCTGTGATCTTCAATGTTACTACTATTGTGACTCACTGAAGGCTCAGATGTTTGTTAGCATTTTTTAGCAATAAAGTATTTTAAAATTAAGATATGTATTTATATTTTTAGACATAATACTACTGCACACTTAACAGACTACAGTATAGTGTAAACATAACTTTTAAATGCACTGGGAAACCACAAATTCATGTGATTTGCTTTATTGCAATATTTGCTTTATTGTGGCTATCTGAAACCAGAAAGCAAAAGAGCGAGAAAGGCAGAGACAGACAGAGAGATTAAAAGAAATTGGTTCATGCAATTTCATGAAATTATGGTGACTGACACGTCCCAAGATCTGAAGTCAGTAAGTTGGAGACCCAGTCTGAAAGCTGGCAGATGTTAAGACAGAAGAAAAGCTACCCATGTTTCATTTCATATCTGAAGGCAGGAAAAGACCAACATCTTAGCTCAAGTGGACAGGCAGAAGGAGCACTCTTCTACCCATGGGAGGGCCAGCCTTTTTTCCTATTCAGGCTTTCACCTGATTGAATGAGGACCACCCACATTAGGGAGGGCAATCTGCTTTATTCAGTCTACCATTTCAAATGGTAATCTCGCCCAAGAACACCCTCACAGACACACCTAAACAATGTTTGGCCAAATATCTGGGGACCCTGCGGCCAATCAAGTCAACAGATAAAATCAACCACCACATTTTCTGATCCACTTGTGCAAGAATTTCTCTAGGAAATATATACAGGAATATAATTGAAGAAGCATTGAGTATGTGCATATTAAACTTCAATTTGGTTTTGCAAGTGGTTGTACCAATGTACATTTCTACTAGAATGTTCCACATGCTTACCAACATATCTATCAGCCTTTTCGAAAATGTGGTGGATATGAAGTGGAACCTTACTGTATTTTTGATATGCATAAGCTAGACATCCTACTATGAAAGTAGAAATACAGAAGCAGAATATGCCCAAAGAAACTAAAAAGAAGAAAATAATAAAGAGAGGGGCAGAAAACAATATAATATTTTTTTAAAAAAATACAATAGCAAAGAGACAAAGCTAGAGTTTTTGTAAAATATTCAAAAATATCTTCTAGGCAACATCATATCAGAGTCCCCACCAGTAGATAAGGGGAAAAAGTCTTAAATTGTCTAAGAAAATAACTGCTGTTATTCACATATGGTTTGATTGTCTGCATAGAAAGCCCCAAATAATCTATGGACAATTTATTAAAATTAATAGGAGAGCTTAGAAAACTTTCTAGATATAAAACTAACATATAAAGGTCAATTGTCTTTCTATCAATTATGTAGAAGCACCTAGAAAATGCAATAAAATAGAAATATTTAGAATAGTAGCTAAATAAATAATACTATATTTTTAGTATTATTATTTAGTATTTAGTAAAATAAATACACTAATAAATCTGAAAGTGTTTGAAAAAATAAAGGCACTTTCCCCTCCTCACCATGGTGGGGGGCAGATAATTTTAAGCAGATAAAATTCAAACTTTATAAAAATACTAAAGTGAAAAACCAAAGTGTTAGTCGCTCAGTTGTGTCTGACTCTTTGTGACCCCATGTACTGTAGCCTGCCAGGCTCCTCTGTCCATGTAACTTTCCAGGTAAGAATACTGGATTGGTTTGGCATTCCCTTCTCTGGGGAATCTTCCCAACCCAGGGATCGAACCTGGGTCACCTGCATTGCAGGTAGATTCTTTACCATCTGAGCCAAAAGATACTTACAAAGATATAAATAATATAGAAACACATCATGTTCTTGGATCCTAAGACGTAATATTCAATATACAGATTTCATATTATTCTAATCAAAATCCTTATGTGTTTTCATGAAACTTGGCAAACTGTTCATATATATATACACACACACACATATACACATACATATACATAAATATATGTATATATATGAAAAAAGGGTGAGGAATAGCCAAAACACTTTTAAAATGACTTTCTCCACCAGAAATCAAAACTTACTATCACAGAATGGCTAGCACATGCTCTACTCTGACTGTTCAAACTTTGAGTATCTCCTAGATGTGTTCGTGTTCCAGCAATATTCAGGTCACAACTCCCCAGCATGTATTCTTTCCCTGGCCCCCCAGGGTCTCGCCCTATGAACGTGCAGCTTAAGTTTTCAGTCATTAATTCAAAGAGAACACTAAGCATATTTCTGGAGCTCTTGTCTACTTAACTGCTCTCTGGTACTCTGTCCATCAAATTCCAGCTGTTTTTCATCTACCTAAACAACAAACTCTGTCTTTTGCAGAGAGACCACTACGACTCCCTTTCTTACCTAGAGACAATGCCTCTAGGTAAGAAGGCTTGTGAGGCTCACCTTGCTCATACCTTTCTTCTTCTGCTGTTTAGTCTCTCAGCTGTGTCCGACTCTTTGTGACCGCCTAGACTGTAGCCCGCCAGGTTCCTCCATCTATGGGATTTCCCAGGTAAGAACACTGGAGTGGGTTGCCATTTCCTGCTCCAGGGGATCTTTCCAACCCAGAGATCGAACCTCCATCTCCTGCATTGGCAGGAGGATTGTCCACCGCTGATCCACCTGGGAAGCCCATCTTTCCTGTAGAGGATCCAGCTGCTACTGTCCAATGACTGAAAACAACAGTTCAAATATTTTGTTCTGTTTTTCAGTTGTTCATAGCATTAATTTTATTATGGTACCAGTTAGCCTATCACGGAATGACTCTAGAAATCTGAAGACTTCTTTTCTAGCTGGTATGGCAAGAAGTCCCAGGTTAATCTGGTAAATTTTTGGCAGCTTCTGGCATTTGTTTTTTCCTCTAAGAAACCCGGGTTCCTTTATGGAAAATGGTATTTGAAGACCACAATCAGGATGAGAGGAATTCATTGCTACTGAGTTATTTTGGTTTCTAGAGCAAAAGTCCTTTCAGTTCCCCGGACTAAGATCAATCTATGTTTGTATTTACTAAGTCCAACACTTTGTGATCCTCTGGACTTTAGCCCACCAGGTTCCTCTGTCTATGGGATTCTCCAGGCAAGAATACTGGAGCAGGTTGCCATGCCCTCCTCCAGGGGATCTTCCTGACCTAGGGATGGGACCCATGACTCATATGCCTCCTGCATTGGCAGGTGGGTTCTTTATCACTAGCTCTACCTGGGAAGCCCAGTATGTATCTACACCTATAGCTATATCTAGACACACAGTGAATCATCCTATTCTCTATTGAATTCACTCTATCAGACTTTTTACCCTATTTATCTACCAACATTTACATTATTAAGACCATCAATGGGCTTTCCTGGTGGTCCAGTGGTCAAGAATCTATGTGTCAATATGCAGGGGACACTGGCTTGATCGCTGCTCTGGGAAGATTCCACATGCCACCTGGGCAATTAAGTCCATACACCACAACTGCTGAGCTTGCACACCCTAGAGCCTATGCTCCACAACAAGAGAAGCCTCCTCAATGAGAAGGTCCCCAGCTCGCACCCCAAAGAAGAGTAACCTCCACACACCACAGTTAGAGAAAGCCCACACACAGCCGTGAAGAACCAGCACAGCCAAAAATACGTAAATAAATAAGTCTTTTTTTAAAAAAGGTCACCAATGTCCCATTTTCTAAATTCCACAGTCAGTCTTCAGTCTTTCATTGTTTTCAGCATTATCAGAAACTTCTGACAGTGGATTCTTCTCCCTCCTTTTTGAAATACTTCATTCCTTTATTTTCTGGGACACATCCCTTTCTACTCATCATCACCACATGGAGAGTCCAGGGTCGCTCATATTTAACATGTTCAAATATGGACTCTTGATTTCCCTTCTGAAATTTTCTCCTTACATAGTCTTCTTAATCTCAATAAATACTAACTACACCCTTCCAGTTTCTCAGATCAAAACCTTGGAACAAGTCTTGACTCTGTTCTTTATTCCAGGCCCCAAATTCTGTCCATCAAATGTAATTTTTATGGCTCTATCTTCAAAATATATCTAGGATCTGACCACCTTTCACCACTTCAATCACCACGATCCTAGTATAAGTCACCATTATTACTCAACTAGATTATTGCAATCATCTCCTAATTTGTCTCTGTTTCCACACTTTGCCCTTAGGCAAGAATAAGCCTATTGAAATGTAAGCCACTTCATTCCATAGCACAAGCACTCTCAAAGCTTTTTAGCTTCTTCCTATCTTTGCAGTGTGGGCCTCCCTGGAGGTTCAGTGGTAAAGAATCTGCCTGCTAATGCGGGAGACTTGGGTTTCACTCCTGGATTAGGAAGGACCCTTGGAAAAGGAAATGGCAACCCACTCCACTATTTTTGCCTGGAGAATTTCAGGGACAGAGGAGTCTGGCGTGCTACAGTCCATGGGGTCACAGAAGAGTTGGACATGACTTAGTGACTAAACAGCAACAACAATCTTGCAGAGTAAATGACCAATGTTATCAAAATGGCCCACAAGATTGCGTGTATCACTCCTCCAATTTTATTTTCTTTTCCTCTACCCTCACCGACTCTACTCCACCACTCTGCTCTCCTCGCTATTTCTTGAGCATGTCAAGGATGCTTCTGTATTAGGAGTCTGAACTTGATATTCCTACCACCTCAAGTACCCTTTTCCCATGTGTTTTTTTTCCTTTTTAGGTCATCCTTTCCATAGCATTTGTCACTATATATGATAACATGTATTTTACTTATTTCTAGGTTTATTGAATATTCTTTGTCCCTAGACGCTAAGGGGGTCAAGGAGAATACCTGGAATACTGCAGGAATTTAATACATATTTTGTTTAAAAAAATGAACAAATGAGTTTACTGAGCTCCTATTAAGTGCCAGGGACTGCGCTACTTGCTAACCCTTATATATAACATATAAACCCCTCCCTGTAAAGAGAAGTAGGAGAAGCAAATAATCAATTTCCTTATAAAACCCCTGACACTGTTTTTGCACTTCCATGCACCTAGGCTATTGGTATTGCCACATGTTTCTTAAAGTTTTATATGTGAGTACCTTTTGACCTTTGAGAAAACCACGCTCTAAAAATCGTCTAGAGGGCCAGCTCTGAGAAAACTGAACTGGGGATTGATAGCACCTCTCTCTGTGGCTTTGGGTGAATCCAAGAACCTTTCTGCTTCTGTTTCCCCAGCTGTAAAATAGGATTAATAGTTCTGGCTTCATGGGAGTCTTTTGAGGATTCTTTCATTCATGTAGTAATATTTATTGAAAATGGTAAGTGCTAAGTAGTATTATGCCTAATTAATTAGGTCCTCATCTCCCTGGTGTGGGTTATGGTGTCTGGCTGGTCATTAATAAAATATGCTGGAAGCTTTGCAGATTTTCTTTTCAGAGCTCTCCTGATGGCTGCATAAGCAGAGCACGAATTGGGCATTGAACCTTGTAGTTAAATACATACAGCTGTTTGAGTTCCACTGCGCTCACATTTATTTAGTTCTCAGACAATACAAAATTGGAAGGTGCTGAAAACACTAGTTAAGAAAGAGAAATACTACAGAGAATTCTAGGGTTGTTAGTAATAAAGCCAAGAAATAAAATTAAGACTCAATTTGGATTTGCCAGATAATACTAATGGAAATCCTAATACCTCCCCTGAAAATCTGAGTGGTAGTGAGATCATAGTGAAATAATAAGCAATAGTATAACTAGTTGTTATGGATGACATTATAGAAGAAATTATATAAGGATATTGGATAAGACATCACTTATGGATGATATTTATATTATTGTTACAACACTTCACAGGAGAAGATACTTTTCAGAGACTATTCTTGTAGTCCCTGAAACTGTTATTGTTTGAGTTTCCCAGAAAGAAGAGTCTTTGTGGTCTTATTTTAAAATCCAGTGCAATCCCAGACAGCAGGAGTGAGCATAAATAGAGGGAAGAACAGAAGGAAGGAAAAACGATGCTATGGTATGTTACTGAGCTGGCTATTGCTATATGCAATTGATTGCTCCGTCCATGGGACCGTGCTCCTTCAGATCGTCTCAGCAAACACAGCAAGGCTGTACGATTTCAGTACTTAGACCATACATTCATTCAAACATTCCCACAATCATGAGCCTTCTAATCCTTTCTTCCCTACCATGCCAAGGAAGATCTGGTGTCTTCATTTCCTTTGATCATCGTTACATACAAGTTTCAAGGAGCCATCATGATAAACTATTAGGGCTGGTTCCAGGGATCCTTGACAGAATATTGAATCCTAAATGATCCCTGTCAATAAAATCTCCCGTGTTAAGGCTTATATTCCAACCCTTCCAATTGTCCTTCTCTCCCCCCAAATCAGAACATATTATCTAAAGTGAAAGTGACAGTGTTAGTAACTCAGCTGTGTCCAACTCTGTGCAACCCTGTGGACTGTAGCTCACAAGTCTCCTCTGTCCATGGAATTTTCCAGGCAAAAATATTGGAGTGGGTAGCCAGTCCCTTCTCCAGGGGATCTTCCCAACCTAGGGATAGAATCTGGGTCTCCTGCATTGCAGGCAGATTCTTTACCACCAGAGCGACCAGGGAAGCCTAATATTATCTAAAAATATTGTTTAATATTGGGTTGGCCAAAAAGTTTGCTCAGATCTAACCCTAACTCTAAGATGTTGCTACAATCTCCTACCAAATGGCTGTTACTGAATCATTGTCTGCATTTCCATGCACCTAGTCTATTGGTATTTTCACACATCATACTACTTAGCATTTAACATTTTCACATGTCTGAAACCTTTTCTTAGAATTCTGTCCACCCTTGGCTGGATCCCACCCCCTCCACCACACCCCCTCCCCTCCCGTATCTATGGCTCCTTCTTATCCAGTATCCTTTGCCAATTCCTCTTCATCAACTCATCCCTTAAATTACCATATTTCCAAGGCTCCTTCCTTGGTCATCTTGTTTTTTCTTCCTGCAATAAATAGGTGCTATGTGTCCTCATATAAACCTCTAACACCTCTGACTTCAACTACCAGATCCCAACTCTTCATCTCTAACCCAGAGCACTCAGAGAACTCTGACTCTGTGATTTCAATTCTCTGCTGAACATCTTTACTTGGATGTACACAGGCTCCTCAAATTGAATATATCCCAAACAAACCCCATCTTCTTTTCCTTCCAATCCCGTCTTCTGCTGTTTCCATATTTTGATGAGTGGGTCTCTTAGGGAACCGTCTATCCAAATCAAAGATCTAGGGGGAAAAAAATATGGATGTTTTTCTTCTCTTGGGTATGTAAACCTCCAAAGGATTCTAATTCCTAAAAAAAAAAAAAAATGTACTCAGTTATGTCAGGATTTACGCTTCACAAACAGATTTTTTTTAAATCATTTTTTAAAATTTATTTGTTTTAATTAGAGGCTTTTAGAAGTAAATTCATTATGCCTCAAAACTATTTTTTAAGTCAATGCCCAACACATAGTTACCTCTAATCATTGATTTTCTGTCTTATTATCACTCCCATATTGGCTTATTCTTTCTTGAATTAACTCAGACCTTCATTTCTCCCCTATCCTCTAAATCAGCGATTCCACAAACCCTGAGCCACAGACTGATACCAGAGTGTGGCCCATTAGGACCTGGGCTACGCAGCAGGAGCTGAGTGGTGGGCAAGCAAGTGAAACTTCATCTGTATTTATAGCTTCTGCCCATCATACACATACCACCATCAATGGAAAAACTGTCTTCCACGAAATCAGTCCCTGGTGCCAAAAAGGTTGGAGATAGCTGCTGTAAACCCTCCCACTTTACTCTCTGGGACTGAGCGTCTTAAAGAAAAAAATTTCAAGACATCACCAAGGTCTTCAAAAAATATTTCCCATACTTCCTTTGCCACATCTGAAATCTGTCTCTTACTAAAGTATATACTTTTCCCTATAATTCTGCACCTACCCTGCAATTCTTTGTCATCTACATATCTCAGGGTTGAAATGTTTCACTGTATCCCTGGTTCTTAGCACTAAAGTCTGTATATAGTTGACTTTATATATATATATTCTGTATATAGTTGAAATCAATGTTTTGATTGAATGGACCCATCCCCCTCCCCTGTCCTCACCTGCCTTAATTCAGGTGTGCATCAGCTATAACTTGGAAAGTTATAGATGAAAGTTTGGTTGATCCTCATTATTTGTGCATTCTCTATTTGAAAATTACCCTCTTTTGCCCAAATTCATTTATAACCCCTAAAATAAAGATTTCCATGCTTTCACAGTTGTTCCTGGATGTACTCAGAGTGGTGAAAAATTCAAGTCTCCCAGTGAGCAGTGAGCATTTTCTCAGCAGAGACTGAACGAAGCAGAGTTCTTCTCAGACTGTAAACAAGTTTCCTTTTGGCAGTCTATTCACTGCCACAGTTTTTGCATTTTTGTGCCTTCTCTTTTTGGTGATTCTGCTGTTTAAAATGACCAGTGTAGTATAGAAGTGCTGTCTAGTATTCCCAAGCACCAGGAAGGCTCTGGTGTTAGAACAAGCACGATTCAGGCATGAGTAACATTGCTGTTATTTCATCGCTGCCATCATTTCATTGTTAATCAATCAACAGCAGGGTACATTCAGAAAAGGAAGATGAAATGTGTTGATCTGTACAGGAGGTCCTCCAGAAAGTGCTATAGTACCATCTACAGTACATGATGAGGCTATGGGAAAGATGGAAAAGTGGATACATGTGTTGATTCAGGAGATGACGACCACTTTTATGTATTTATTTTGTAAAGATTTATTTATTTAATTTTATTTTTTGGCTGTGGTGGTCCTCGTTGCTGCACGCGGGCTTTTCTAGTTGCGGCGAGCGGGGGTCACTCTTTGTTGCGGTGGGCAGGCTTCTGGTTGCGGCATCTTCTCTTGGTGTGGAGCACAGGCTCTAGGCACACAGGCTTTAACAGTAGCAGTGTGTGGTCTTGGTGGTTGCAGGTCACAAGCTCTAGAACACCGGCTCAGTAGTAGTGGCACACAGGTTTAGTTCCTCTGCAGCATGTAGGATCCTAGTTTCCTGACAAGGAATCAAACCCACGTCCCCTGTAACCACTGGACCACCAGGGAAGCCTTGCAATTTTAAAAATCATGGTGGACAACAATACTGTGAGGCTGAAAGCCAAAGAAAGAATAGTCACATCATCCAAGGTCAGGAAAGAGTGAAACCCTTCTCAGCTAGAAATGCTGCCTATAATTGAACTTTTTTCCCCTCTTGTGATGAGACTTTTTTTACATTGTAATATTTGCTGTTGTTGTTCAGTTGCCAAGTTGTGTCTGACTCTTTGAGATCCCATGAACTGCAGCATGCCAGGCTTCCCTGTTCTTCGCCATCTCCCAGAGTTGGCTCAAGTCTTGTCCATTGAGTCAGTGATGCCATCCAACCACCTCATCTTTTGTTGCCCCTTTCACCTCTTGCCCTCAATCTTTCCCAGCAGCAGAGTCTTTTCCAATGAGTTGACTCTTTGCATCAGGTGGCCAAAGTACTGAAGCTTCAGCTTCAGCATCAGTCCTTTCAATTAATATCCACAGTTAATTTCCTTTAGGATTGACTGGTCTGATCACCTTGCTGTCTAAGGGACTCTCAGGAGTCTTCTCCAACACCACAGTTCAAAAGCATCAATTCTTCATAGATTTATAATACCGTGTTTCAGGTGTATAGCACAGTGATTCAGTTATACATATACGTATATATGTATATATTTAAGTATCTTTAACATATGTATTATATAAGGTATCTTTAAACACAAATACATATAAAGTCAGGCTATATGTTGACTGGTTGGTGAAATGTTGTGACCAGAGGCTTGCAAGGAACCCAACCCTGTACTTACCCCTGAGCCAAGGACTCAGGGCTCACTAATTTATTGTTTGCAGTGATTTTCTAGAGCAAATTATTGCAAACAATGAAAACCAGTCCTAATGCCCCCAGCCTGGCCCCACTGTTGCTTGAGGGATCTTTCTAAAATGAAAATCTAATGATGTCATTGCCTAGTTTTAATGCTTCAAGCCTCACATAGCTTTCAGGATAAAGCTCAAATTCCTTAGTTTAGAATATAACTCAGGCCTCATTTCCTATCAAAGCTACCACACACATTATCCTTTCTTCCAGTTATCAGAACCTCCTGAGTTTTCACCAATTCTTCTGTGCTCATTAGATCTTCCCATAAAGTTACACATGCTGTTTCCTCTGCTCCAAAGGCCCTTCCTGCTGACCCCCCACCTCCCACTTCAGGTAATGACTATTCATCTTTCTAATCTTATCTGGAGTGCACTTTTCTCGGGCTTTTACTGACCCACCAGCCTCAGCCAAGTGCTCTTTCTCTTTGCACCAGGAATACCTCTAGTTATATAGCACACACTGTGAGTCTCAGTTTTCCTAATTCTGTCACTCTCACTGGACTAAAAATCTTTCAGACCAAGAATCATGTCTTTTTTCAATTTTTTTCTTCCTAGTACCAAGGACAGTGCCTGAAATACTTAGCATACAGCCAAAACTAATTATTTATTCCTGTTGTTCAGTCACTAAGTCGTGTCTGACTCTTTGTGACCCCATGGACTGCAGCATACCAGACCTCTCTGTCCCTCACGATCTCCCAGAGTTCACCCAAGTTCATGTCCACTGAATCGGTGATGTCATCCAACCATCTCATCCTCTGCTGGCCTTTTCTCCATTTGCCTTCAATCTTTCCCAGCATCAGGGTCTTTTTTTCGATGATTGGCTCTTCACATCAGGTGGCCAAAGTACTGGATCTATAGCTTCAACATCAGTCCTTCCAATGAATATTCAGGGTTGATTTCCTTCAGGATTGATTGGTTTGATTTCCTTGCTATCCAAGGAGTTTGGTGGGTTCCAACATCTTCCTGTCAACAGTTGTTCAGCGGCTAATTTCGATTTTGGTATTCTTGCAGGAGAAGATGAGCACAAGTCCTCCTATACTCCACCATCTTGAAAGAATAAGTAAAACTATTTATATATTTAATGAATTCAAAATGAATAAATGAATGACTAGCTTTGAAATCTACTCCCTTCAAATATTTGAGGAACTTTCAGGCTAAATATTTTATGTTCATATAACTCTCAGTAAACATGTTCTCTAGAACTTTTTTCCTATTTTCTCTCCAAGACCCATCCTGGGTCCCACCCAGTTGTTCAAAAGTTCATTTTAAACTATGGTATGTCGAGAATACTGTAAGCCATACATGAGGAATGGTATAAAGTAGGTAGAGTAAAATGGTCTTTTATTTCCCTTGATTAGTGTACATTAAGTAAAAATGAATAAATAAATGAATGAGTATTAATGCAGCCTTAGGATTTCTTCTGAGACTTCCCTGGTGGTCCAGTGGTTAAGAATCTACCTGCCAACACAGGGGACACAGGTTTGATCTCTGGTCCAAGAAGATTTCATCTGCCACAGAACAACTAAACCACAATTACTGAAGCCCATGAGCCTAGAGCCCTTGAGCCAGAACTACTGAGCCCACACCTAAAGCCTGTGCTTTGCAACAAGAGAAGCCACTGCATTGAGAAGCCTGAGCACCACAATGAAGAATAGCCCCTGTTTTCAGAAACTAGAGAAAGCCCATACTCAATAAATGAAGACTCAGGGCAGCCAAAAATAAACTAATTACAAAAAATATTTCTTCTTCCTCCTACTTCTTTTTGTCCACATTATCATTCTGCTAACTCCTATTGATGTTCAGTTCAGTTCAGTTCAGTCGCTCAGTCGTGTCCGACTCTTTGCGACCCCATGAATCGCAGCACGCCAGGACTCCCTGTCCATCACAAACTCCCGGAGTTTACTCAAACTCATGTCTATCAAGTCGGTGATGCCATCCAACCATCTCATCCTCTGTCATCCCCTTCTCCTCCTGCCCCCAATCCCTCCAGCATCAGGGTCTTTTCCAATGAGTCAGTTCTTCACATTAGGTGGCCAAAGTATTGGAGTTTCAGCTTCAGCATCAGTCCTTCCAATGAACACCCAGGACTGATCTCCTTTAGGATGGACTGGTTGGATCTCCATGCAGTCCAAGGGACTCTCAAGTCTTCTCCAACACCACAGTTCAAAAGTATCCATTTTTCAGCACTCAGCTTTCTTCACAGTCCAACTCTCACATCCATACATGACCACTGGAAAAACCATAACCTTGACTAGACAGACCTTGGTTGGCAAAGTAATGTTTCTGCTTTTCAATATGCTGTCTAGATTGGTCATAACTTTCCTTCCAAGGAGTAAGCGTCTTTTAATTTCATGGCTGCAGTCACCATCTGCAGTGATTTTGGAGCTCAAAAGAATAAAGTCTGACACTTTCCACTGTCTCCCCATCTATTTCCCATGAGGTGATGGGACCAGATGCCATACTGAATGTTGAACTTTAGGCCAACTTTTTCACTCTCCTCTTTCACTTTCATCAAGAGGCTTTTTAGTTGCTCTTCACTTTCTGCCATAAGGGTGGTGTCATCTGCATATCTGAGGTTATTGATATTTCTCCCGGCAATCTTGATTCCAGCTTGTGCTTCTTCCAGCCCAGCATTTCTCATGATGTACTCTGCATATAAGTTAAATAAGCAGGGTGACAATATACAACCTTGACGTACTCCTCCTATTTGGAACCAGTCTGTTGTTCCATGTCCAGTTCTAACTGTTGCTTCCTGACCTGCATACAGGTTTCTCAAGAGGTGGATCAGGTGGTCTGGTATTCACATCTCTTTTAGAATTTTCCACAGTTTATTGTGATCCACACAGTCAAAGGCTTCGGCATAGTCCATAAAGCAGAAAGAGATGTTTTTTTGGAACTCTCTTGCTTTTTTGATGATCCAGCAGATATTGACAATTTGATCTCTGGTTCCTGTGCCTTTTCTAAATCCAGCTTGAACATCTGAAAGTTCACGATTTGCGTATTGCTGAAGCCTGGCTTGGAGAATTTTGAGCATTACTTTACTAGCGTGTGAGATGAGTGCAATTGTGTAGTACTTTGAGCATTCTTTGGGATTGGAATGAAAACTGACCTTTTCCAGTCCTGTGGCCACTGCTGAGTTTTCCAAATTTGCTGGCATATTGAGTGCAGCACTTTCACAGCATCATCTTTCAGGACTTGAAATAGCTCAACAGGAATTCCATCACCTACACTAGCTTTGTTCGTAGTGACGCTTTCTAAATCCCACCTGACTTCACATTCCAGGATGTCTGGTTCTAGGTGAATGATCACACCATCGTGATTATCTGGGTCGTGAAGATCTTTTTTGTACAGTTCTTCTGTGTATTCTTGCCACCTCTTCTAATATCTTCTGCTTCTGTCAGGTCCATACCATTTCTGTCCTTTTTCAAGCTCATCTTTGCATGAAATGTTCCCTTGGTATCTCTAATAATCTTGAAGTGATCTCTAGTCTTTCTCATTATGTTACACTTTGTACATGCTATTAAATATGAATCCTTTTGTATGAAGCATTAGTTATCGTTTTCAATTTCATGACATATGCATTTACCCAAATCATTGACAATAACATTAAACAGACACAAGTACCTTGGCCTTGGTTTTATATTTGACATTTGCCAAAATTATTTTAGAACAATTATTTACTTGTTTAGAAATCTTCTTGACTGTATTATCAACTGAAGTGAAGTGAAAGTTGCTCAGTCGTGTCCGACTCTTTGTGACCGTATGGACTATACAGTCCATGGAATTCTCCAGGCCAGAATACTGGAGTGGGTGGCCTTTCCCTTTTCCAGGGGATCTTCCCAACTCAGGGATTGAACCCAGGTTTCCCACATGGCAGGCAGATTCTTTACCAACTGAGCCACAGTTCATAAAAGAGGCTATGCAGTATAGCACAGCGTATAGGCAAGGAGCAGAGCTGTATTCAAATCTCATCTCTACACTTACTAGCTGACAACTCTGGCAAGCGACTTAACCTCTGTGAGCCTCACTTTCCTCATCTTAATTCAGAGGTATTGCGAATTACCATGGCTTTTGTAAGCATTAGAGATGTGTGTGCTCAGTCGCTTCAGTGGTGTCTGACTCTGCAATCCTACGGACTGTAGCCCTCCAGGCTCCTCTGTCCATGGGAGTCTCTAGGCAAGAATACTGGAGTGGGTTGCTATGCCTGCCTCTAGGGGATCTTCCCAAGCCAGGGATCAAACCCACATCTCCTATGTTCCTGCACTGTAGGCAGATTCTTTACCGCTGAACCATCAGGGAGACATTAGAGATAAATGAACAAGAAATTCCTACCACAGAGTGTGGCATATAGTCTATAAATGGCTAAAATTAGAGAATTGTTCGATGTCCTCCTGAAATCTATATCTCTATGACATCATATTGAACTTTGATTAGTAACCACATCAAAAAACAAAGATAAAAACTAATAAGTCTAGCATTCAACCTATTGAATCAACATGATCAGTTTTTGCTACCTCAAGTATTACGAAGATCCTTTCAGCACAAAAATTGTAGGATGAGATCATTTGTTGCTCTGGTCCAGTTGATTATTGCTTATAGTCCACTCTTCACCAAGTAGAGGAAAATATGCATTTTGCATCACATTATTAGCACATGATAATGACCAAGGACGGTACACATGCACTATTTTTCTGAATTACTGATAGATGCTTGCATCCACTCTACTTTCAGTCTGACATTAGCAGGCTTTTGCTAATTTTAACATTCCTGCTAGCACATACCCAGAGTCTTGTATCTTTTTATCATTCAAGTTGGCTGCTTGCTTTGAAGTTCTTTTTTTCAGCTCATCCTAATTTCACCCCTAGCAAGTAGAAACATACAACTGGAGGACAAGTACCGATTTGATCTTGCTTTTGCTTTAGTTTGCTTCTTTATTTTCATTTTTTGGGGGAGCTGCCGCTTCTCATGACTTGCAGGATCTTAGTTCCCTGACCAGGGATTGAACCCGGGCCCTCAGCAGTGAAACTGCCTTGTCTTAACCACTGGGTCACCAGGGAATTCCCTACTTTGTTTCTTTAAATCAATATCAATCCCAGTTCCCTGCCTCATCTTGTTCCTAACAAGATCCAAGAGGCACCTTGGTGTGGTTTCAGCACAAATCCATACTGAATCCCAAAGATTGCCATGTTATTCCCTAGGTTCTTTCAAAATACCTTTTTTTCATTTTTTAAATTTTTTTTTCATTTTTTAAATTTATTTTTAATTGAAGGATAATTGCTTTACAATGTGTTGGTTTCTGTCATGTATCAACATGAATCAGCCATAGGTATACACATGTCCCCTCTCTCTTGAACCTCCCTCAAAACAGCTTTTAAAATCTTCTCAAATTTTCCTGGGGATCATGGATGAGCTCAGTATTCTGTTGTGCTTGTAATACACCATTTTCCACTTGTATAAAATCAGAACATTTACCTATTTCCAGTCTTCTGTCATCATATGTCTTTTCTGCAAATCTTCAACGGCTGCTGCTGACAGTATTTCTGAGATCACACCTGTAAATTCCCCTAGGTCCCTGGGGATAATGTCCTTGAATCTAGGGACTTGAATTTATTCAAAACAGCTAGGCTCTCTCTCATCATTCTTCACCTAATTTGGGCATTATTTTCCTCTTAACCATGTTTGTTCTACTCTTTTCAGTTTAAATATCATTTTCCTTGATAGAGAAAATAGAAGCAAATTAGGAGATGAGTAGTTTTTTTTTTTTTTCTTACTGTAATCTGTTAGCATAATAAGATGAAAATCAAACACTGAGCCCATTTTTACCTTGTTCCTTTTTCACTCTAAGATAGATTTGAAAGGTTTTTTTCCCCCTAGTCTTGGCTATTTTACACTCAAGCTTATTCTAAGCTCAATTTGCTTGATGCAATTCTGTCTTTATTTTTCTGTTTTGTTTTCATTTTTGGTTATGTGTCTTTCTCTCAAACTTTTACATGATTTTAAACATGAACCCAACAAAACTCCCCATGCAGCCTAACTAGTTGTGCTTATATAATTAAATATTAAATTTGAAATGTTTACGTGTGAGTGTGTCCCCATCCTCACCAATTTGAGCCACTGAAGCAGATTAATTGTGGTGGGGTTGCCATTCAGAATATAAGCTGCCTCTAGAACAAGTCTTGTAAGCCAGGGTGACAAGCCGGCTGGAAGTCTATTTAGCGTGAGACTGAGGAGTTTTGCATGTCAGCTTGGCCCAGGAAAACCTCTCTCATGAAACAGGCTCTGTTCAGAAAAGGAAGAGCGATTCTGAGGATGATGTAGGGTGGTGGCTGTCACATGAATTCATTCCTGTCCTTATCTAGTTCTCAGGGAGAGACAGAGCTCTTAGCTGGGCCTATCAGATATATAGATAAACTTGGCTCACACTCCCAATTTCATGACATGAGAAAATCCAAATCTCTCTTTTAAAAAATATCTGTAAATTCCTAGAATTGGGTCATTTTCTGAATACTTCAAGAAGAGTGTGTGTGTGTGTGTTGAGGGAGCAGCTACAGAGCCTAAAATCTTTTGCAAGAAGCTTAGAAGTCAGACCCAGAGACATACGAGTTATCATCATCAACATGATACCTTTGAATTGACAAGAGTAGTGAATCTGGGGCAGGAGCAAGTTCTGGTATCTCTCTACGCACACAACCACAGACACATCCAGATAGACACACACATACGTGACCCTGGTGAATAGGCAAATAGATCACACAGTGGGTACTTGATAAATATTTCTGATTGAATAAAATCATTCAAATGGAGGACATGGACATAAGTATGTCCAGCAATACTTTATTTGGTTGTCATGAATTCTAAAATGACAAAATTCTCTTAACTCTTTTCTCCCAAATTCCTTGTGATGTCCACCTGACCAGGTCACCCTCCCTTATACTCAAAATTAATTTCAGACATGCAGCTCCCTCTGTCAGTACCTCCTCTTTCTGTGAAATGACACAGTCAGCAAGCAAGCCAAGAAATTATCCGGCATCCCACTTTTAGCAGAATGATTTTACTAGCAGCTCCCTTGATAACTGAAGTCTCAATATCACTACATTTGACCTCCTTGCCAGTTATGTTATGTGGGTTAGAATTATATTTAAGTGAATTTAGCATATTAGAATTAGAAATATATTTGTTTGTCCTTGTTTTTCTTTTTAATTTTATTGTGTCCAAAACATCTTCACACCATCAGTTTTCTTTTTTTAATTTTTTAATTGGTGGAAAATTGCTTTATAATATTGGGTTGGTTTCTGCTGACAATGCAATCAGTCATAACGTTAGTTATATATACACACACACACACATATATATATACATATACACACATATATATACATATATATGTATACATATACACATCCCACTCCTCCCCCATCCCACCCTGCTAGATTATCTCAGAGCACTAGGCTGGGCTCCCCGTGTTATTTAAAACTTCCCATTATCTGGGCTTCCCAGGTGGTGCTAGTGGTAAAGAACCCATCTGCCAATGCAGGAGATGTAAGGGATGCAGATTCTATCCGTGGGAGCAGAAGATTTCCTGGAGAAGGAAACGGCAACCCACTCCAGTATTCTTGCCTGGAGAATCTCACGGACAGAAGAGTCTGGTGGGCTACAGTCCATAGGTTGCAAGGAGTCGGATGTGACTGAAGGGACTTATCATGCACTAACTAATTTATGCACACATCATCATTCTTCTATGTCATGTTATAAAATACTAGCTGTTACAAAGGAAATATCCAGCTCCTTATCCTGTTCATTTCTGCCTTATCCTTCACCAAGGAGTAAACTTCATGCTGGAAGAAGTGCCTCATTATCTTCCAGGGCTCTTATTGGTCTCCCAATTTACCCACATCCAAAGACACTTATAAATGAAACTTTGTCTATCACCACAATCCTTACTTGCCTTTCTGACAAATTTTAAGACCCATCAAAGCCTAAGTGGCAAGAGGTCTTTGGTAAAGTCTTCCATTTACTTCCTTCAAACTAGTTCTCATCCTACATATTTCCATCACAAGACCTTTCAAACTATTTCCTGATTCCTTTGTGCGAGGTTAAAAAAAAAAAAAATAGCATAATTCAAACATTTTCTCCTGGCTGCTAAAGAGATTACTGGCCCAGCTAGATCTGTTTCTCTCCTTATTTCTAAGATTTTCTCTAGCAGGTTTAAAGCAGAATCAGGAGATAAAGATGTCTTGAAGCAAAATTTGATGGGGATTATGGAGCTGGGGGAGGGGGAGAAAGAAATACTCTCTGAGTTTGGAAGAGAGGCAGGAGTGCCTGCTGTGACGGTAAAATGGGTGGGAATGGGGTTTTTAGAAACAAAGATTGTACTTCATTTCCTAGAGTTTGAGGAACATAAGTTGACCCTCTTCAAAAGTACTTTTTTGGTTATCTGACTATGCTTCTGTAATTGCTCCAAGACTGGATCACATGAGATCATGGTTTCTATAGAGTTACATTTTGTTTATCAGGCTCTTTGATCTCTTCTGTAAGCTCCTTAATAGGGAGGGGCTAAAACATTAATTTCTACATTCCACGTTCTTAGCCCATAATAAATATTTAATAAATATTTGTTGAGCTGAAAATAGAAGTGTTTTATTTAACAAATGAGGAAGTCAGGTGGTCCCCCAAATCTGTACAGCTGTGCCCTTAGCAAGCCTGAAGTCCTTAAACCTTTAATGTCATCAACACTTTAATACAAAATTTTCTTTTGAAAAAAAATTTTTATTTATTTATTTGGTTGGTTTTGGCTGTGTGGGGTCTTCAGTGCTGTGTGGGGTTTTTCTCTAGTTGTGAGCGGGGGCTACTCTCCAGCTGTGGTGCATGGGCTTCTCATTGCCAGGGCTTCTCTTGTTGAGGAGCATGGGCTCTAGGCAATGGGCTTCAGTAGTTGTGGCTCCCAGGGTCTAGAGCACAGACTCAATAGTTGTGATGCGCAGACTTAGGTGCTCCGCGGCATGTGCAATCCTCCCAGACCAGGGATTGAACCTGTGTCTCCTGCATTGGCCGACAGATTCTTTTCCATTGATCCACCACTGAAGCCCTCAAATTTTCTATAACTAATGCCACTTTGTTGCTGCTAATTTTACTGGAAACTAAATCAGAGGGTTTTCTAATATGATTCAACACTATGAAACAGCAAACAATTACAATAGGAGATTTAGGGAGACACATATAGGACCTTCTGATCCTAGGGCCAGTTAAGTATAATTGTTAAACCCATGTGCCCTATAGCATGCTGCTCCCTCTATCCAAGAACTAGGTCTGTTATATAAATGACCTTTCTAGTCAGCTCAGTACAGAGTCTGTGCTCTAAAAAAGTTAGAGTGCTCTTCTCCCCAGAAATATAATGCAAAGATTTCTTTCAAGTACTAAACAGAAAAACAAAAGGAATAATAACAAAGTTCTGGTTTTTTCCTATGATGCAAATTTGAATTTTTAAAAACTATCCAGCATAAGAAAATTTTCACAAACTTATTTTTGTTATTTGTTTGGTTCAACTCTGCTGGTACCCTTCCTATGAAAAGTGCAGTTGTTTTTTTTTTTAGAACTAAAAACGACAAAATTTCCATCATAAAGTTAATTTTCTATCTTCCTCTTACTGGTGATGAAAATTTGTAGTGATGAGAAACATATGCATTTGAGTTTGGGGGACTTAAACATTCTTTGAGGCTAGGAATTTGAAATCTAGAGAGCCCCAAATAGAATTTTGTCAAATACCATTGTTTTTAGAAAAGCAATCTAGACTTCTAGACACCTGTTCTAGCATACTTTCAACCATACCCAATATTTCAATATAATTCTAAGTTTTCTAGAGCAAAAGGGTTAAGAAAGTTTTTCTATGCCTTGTTTGATGTTTTACCTTACACACAGTGAGAGGAGAAAATATTAATCACTCAAGTATTTACTGGGCTTCCCTGGTAGCGCTAGTGGTAAAAACCCACCTACCAATACAAGAGATGCAGGAGGCATGAGGTCGATCCCTGGGTTGAGAATATTCCCCTGGAGGAGGGCAAGGTAACCTGCTCCAGTACTGCTGCTTGGAGAAACCCATGGACAGAGGAGTCTGTCTGGCTACAGTCCATAGAGTTGCAAAGAGCCGGACAAGACTGAAGCGAAATTTAGCATGCACGCAAGTATTTACTGAATCTCTACTATGCTCTGAGAATTATATGAGGGGTCATGAGAAATGCAAAAAAACAAAAAAAGAAAGTATTATTCCTGTCAGCTTTGAATTTTTTGCATTGTTGCTATCGATTATAGAAAAACTATAGCAGCTTAGAGGCTGGAAATAATCATTATGCTAATGATAATTCATTATAATAATCATAATACAATCTCTTATTTGTTGCCAGTTAGTTTTTAGGAGTATTGTTCCACGTGTAGATGTATTTTTGATGTATTCTTTGGGGGAGGTGAGCTCCATGTCTTCTTATTCCTCCATCTTGTACAGGAACCCTATTTTTCAGGATTGTTTGTTGCTGGCTGCAGCAGCAAGGCTTCTTCAAGAGTCCAGGATGGTTTTTCCTGCCCTCTCCAGCAGGGAGGGTAGTCAGTGGGCCTAGGCACCCACATTCAGAGAATTGGGTGGGCATTACCGGACCTCGAATGTGTTTTTCAGACAGGTATAGCTCTTCAGAGATTGCCAAAATATAACCTCAGTTATCCTCATAACCCTATGTAAATTGCTGTTTCTTTCATTTTAGTGGTGATGAAACAAGATTGTCTCAGCAGAATCTTTGAGTGACAGACAGACATAAACTAATCGAGATGTAGAGTAACATCAATCTGAGGGAAATTGTTTAAAAATGAGAATTCTTATAGCAAATTGAACAAGGACAATCTAATAGTAACAACACTGAAAGACTGTAATGTGCAAGATAGTTGAATGTGAGCAGATATACAGTATTAAAATGATAAGAGTGGGACTGTCCTAATGGCCTAGTGCTTAGGAATCCACGCTTCCAATGAGGAGGCCTGGATTCAATCCCTGGACTGGAGACTAAGACCCCATATGCTATGCAGGGTGGCCAATTTTTTTTTTTAAATAAATGAAAAAATAAAGCAAAATAAAATGATAGCATGGTCAACCAAAATAGGAAATCCTCATTTCATCTTTTAAAATGATTTTATTGTAGTGACTGTACATGTGTACATGCTCACACACTCAATCGTGTCTGACTCTTTGCAACGCCATGGACTTGGATCCTCTGTCCATGGAAATTTTCAAGCAAGAATACTGGAATGGCTTGCCATTTCTTCCTCCAGGAGATCTTCCTGACCCAGGGATCAAGTTCATGTCTCTTAAGTCTCCTGCACTGGCAGGCAGATTCTTTACCACTGTGCTGACATACAATAAATTGTGCCTATTTAAAGTGATAACAGATGTTACTAGACTTATAATGATGATCATTTCACAATGTATACAAATATGAAACCATTGTGTTATACATATGAAATTAATATACTGTTATATGTCAACTATACTTCAATTTTAAAAATTATTGTATGATTTGATGAGTTTTGACATATATATATCAAACCATCACCACAATCAAAATAATAAACATATCCATCACCCCCAAAAGTTTTCTCCTGCCCCTCTGCAGCCTCTCACTTCTGCCCCTTCCCACCCTCTCTCCCATTTTCGCAAACACTGATCTGTATTCTGTCACTATAGTCTACCTTGGTCTTTTTATAATTTTATATACATGCAACCATACACTGAATATTTTCCCCCTCTGGTTTGTCTTACTCAGCATAGTGTTATTGAGAGTTATCCCTGTCATAGCATATATCAATGGTTGATTCATTTTTTTTGCTGAGTAGTAATTTCATAGGATAGGTATAACATAGGTTGTGTATCCAGTTAGCTAACTTTGGGGCTGTTTCCAGATTTCACATATTACAAAAACTGCTGTTACGGACATTTTTGTTCATTTCCTTGTGTGGACATATGCTTTTGCTTCTCCTGGGTAAATATCTAGGAATAGAATGTCTGCATTAACTTTTCAGACACTGCCAAACCATTTCCCAAAGGGATTGTACCATTTTATAGTCTCACCAGCATTATATGAGAGTAGTAATTCATCTATATCCTCACCAACACTTGGTATGATCAGTCTTTTTAATTTAGCCATTGTAACAGATATACAATAGAATCTCATTGTGATTTTAATTTCTGTTTCTCTGAGAACTAATGATATGAGAATCTTTTCTTTTTTTGATTTGCCATCTGTATATCCTCTTAGATAAAGTATGTGTTTAAAACTTTTTTCTATTTTTATTGTTTTTTTATTATTGATATATCAATCCTTTACATATTTTGGATGCAGGTCTTTTCTTAACCAAATATACAATTTGAAAATATTTTCTCCCCTATCCCTGCCCCATTTTTTATTTTACTTAACAATATCTCTCAAAGAGCAGAGGTTTTAAGTTTTGATGTAGTCTGATTTATCAATTTTGTTTTTTTACTATGGATTGTGTTTTGGTGCCATAGCTAAGAAATGTTTGCCTAATCCAAGATCACAAAGGGTTTCCCTGTTTTTTTTCTGGCTGTTTCATAGGTTTAGATTTTACACCTAGGTCCATAATCCATTCTGAGTTAATTTTGGTATATTGTGAAGGAAGTCTCAGTTTGGTATCAGATAAAATTTCCAATTTATCTGTGGCATGGTCTGAAAAGAAGAGTAGTGGGAATTGCTCTGTTGGAGTCATTTTCAATACAATTGGAAAAAGCATTACGGGATTGATTAAGTAAACAACCCTGCATATGCAGAAGACAGTACTAACTGGATATGCTTTCTACCATGCCATTTACCTATTTTCTGATTCTTTGCCTGCTTTTCTGAAATAATTTTGATCATATCAAGGAAGCTAAAAGCCCTAAAATTCACAAGGTGAGGAATTTCACATAATTTAAGGTTACTGGATCATATTTTCATGCAAGTTTCCACTGGTACTGTTATATCCACTTAAAAAGACAAGAAGCATGGGTTTTCCCCCAATCCACTAAAAAGCTCATAAGTTTCCCTTGTGCAGCCCATCCCTTCTATTTGACTCTCTAATTGATGTCTGGGGTAATATTTTAGAGTTTTCTTTGAATTCATTTACTCCATTTTTCAGAAAAAAAGATTCTCCTGAGTTCTAGCCTTTATATTGGGCTTCAGCTGGGAGATAGTATCTTTTCCAAAAAAAAAAAAAAAAAGATAACTTACTGTCATATCCATTGTTCCCCATAGATTTCTTCTTTGTAGTTTAATCTTTATAATTAAATGTTTAACTAGGTGAAAGATAGGCTACCAGAGTTCTTTTTAGAATAATGACTGATGTCACCTTATTCAAAATTGGGATCATGACCCCTAGGAAATCCTAGAGAGGTTTTTGGAATATATGGAAATTTCCAAAAGTATCTCAGAATCCTAAATTTTGTAGGGCATTTATCTAGCTTGCATATAACCAGCAGGGTTATGTGACTTAAGAAAAAGATGACCTCTCCCATCTCTGGAGTCCTCTCTGTCTTTTGTCATTCTCTGTCTTGAACAGATATAGGTCTTGGAATTGCATTCGGTCTTATCTTGACTAATACTTATACCTATGAAATGAATTGCTTGATTTTTGGGTAAGAAAGAGGACATGAAATGAAACATGGATTAGAGGAGATTACGGAGGGGAAAAACTTTATAGAGTTAAATTCTTATGTATAAAAATGATTTATGTACACCCAAGACTAGCAAATTAGCATCAAGCAATTATTTGTTTGGTTGAATTAGTTTGCCAAATTATATTTAATTTTGGTAGAGGTTTGCTGATAAGCACAATGGTCCCCCGTCCATCATAGTCCTGCTTGTCCCTTATTCTAGGGAAAGCACAAAGGCAAAAAGTACATCCTTGCTGTTATTCCTTTATAAGTTCTTCAGGGCAGCAAACAGATACTCTGGCTACTCCATATCTATTCTCCCTATCTTTCTTAGTAACAGAAACTCAAGTTTTTCAGGAGGACAATGTATTTGTATTTTCAGCCAGAAAATTACACTCTCCAACCTCTTTCTACCTAAGGTACACCTCTGTGGTTAACTTCCTGGAAATGAGGAATAAGCATACTTGTGTTGTGGGATTTCTGAGTGAGCAGCTTAGAAATGATTGGCCTCTCCTTTTCTCTTTTGTGAGAGAGTAATAAGCTAATTTGTTTAAATTGCCACTGTTTGCGGGCACAGGGGGTCATTTTCTGTTATGTGCAACTGAACCTAATATTGCTAACTGATAACAATATGGCATGATGATGACAAGCAAATTCTCAAGGAGGCTGTAAATAAACAAAATCAGAATCTCAACACGTCCTGGGGCATCCCTGACAACGCTTCTCAATCTAAAACTTCTCTCTAAACCTCATCTGAGCCTTCAGTCCATGTCTAGAGTCAACCAGGAGGATGTATTGTTCTAAGTAGTGTTTTATTACAGAAACAAAGTTTATCATGTATTTTTCTTTATAAAATTATTTCATGATCATTATAGGAAATGTAAGAAACTCAAAAACATAGTGAGAAAGGACTTCCCTGGCCTTTCAGTGCAGGGGATGTGGGTTTGATCCCCGGCGGGGGAACTAAGGTCCCACAGGACACAGGAAAACTAAATCTGCACGCCACAACAAGAAAGCCTATCATGACAATGAAGACCTAACACAGTCACAATAGTAATAAAATGCTTCTAAAAAAGGAAATAAAGTAAGAAATTAAAATGGAGAAAACAACCCATATTCTATCTAAATATAGCTACAGTTAATCTTTTGATATATTTACTTCTGGTCTTTTTCTCTGAGTTTCTATAATGTATATGTATGTTGCACATATGATTTTGTATTCTGTCTTTTTCCTCTTAAAGGATGATAAAAAAATGTTTTGATGGTTATGTTATACTTTACTGAGCGGGTATAGCATTTTCTACTTAATCATTCACATGTTGTTGGATATTAGGTTTTTAACTGATGATTGTTGCTGTTTTTCAGTTGCTAAGTCATGTCCAACTCTTTGTGACCCCATGGGCTGCAGAAGGCCAGGCTTCATTGTCCTTCACTATCTCTTGGAGTTGCTCAAACTCATGTCCATTGAGTCAATGATAACAGATGGTATAATATAGCAATAGGAAGGATTAGGTGTATCACCCTATTTAAATTGTGCATCACATAGTTTGATTCCAGATCTGGGTACATTTAGAAAGTACAATCCTACTTTCTAAATGTGTGTCTCAGCCATGTGTCTCAAGCTTATATACTTACAGGCTCATTAAAATGCTGGTTGCTCGCCCCATCCCGAAGATTCTGATTCAGTAGATATGGGTTGGGCCCTAAGAATTTGCACTTCTAACACATCCTCAGTTAATGTTGGTGCTTTTAGAGCCATGGTCTTCAAAGACATTAGAAAAGATTGCTTCATGTCCTCCCTATATTTTAATTCCCCTCTTCTCCCCAGTCTCCAATCCCTAAATTTTCTTTCTTTTGCTAATATCTTCCCCCAAACTTCTAGGCTCCCCAAACTTTCCTTTATCTGTAAATTATGTGGTTTTTACTCTCTGCCAGTCTATCTCTTCCTCTCCACTTTCCTGCTAACCTACAATTCTTGGCTTCTCTTACTTTGCTCAGATTTTTATAACGTTAGCAGCAGTCTGGCCAAGAGAGACCCATCTCAAAGGTTGGGGCAGGGACTGAGCCGAAAATGATAAGTCTCTTTACACAGGGAGAAATCTAAGGACCCTCCAATATTAAGAAAATTAATTCCATCCCAAGTAATAAAGATGATTTCATTAGAATAGATTCCCAAAAGCAGAATTCCTGAGTCAAGAGATGAAAACTTCTTAAATCTTGATCTAGATGGAAAGGTTAAGAGCACAGATGCTAAAGTTTGACACACTTGAGTTCAAATTCCACTCCTACTAACTGTGTGATTTGGGGAAGGTCAGTTAATCCCACCAAGTCCAGTATCCCAATCTCATCGGAAGGACTGATGCTGAAGCCAAAGCTCCAATACTTCGGCCACCTGATGTGAAGAGCCATCTTATTGGAAAAGACCCTGCTGCTGGGAAAGGGTGAAGGCAGGAGAAGAAGGGGGTGACAGAGAATAAGATGGCTGGATGGCATCAGCAACTCAACGGACATGAGTTTGAGTAAACTCTGGGAGGTAGTGGAGGACAGGGAAGCCTGGTGTGCCAGTCCGTGGGGTTGCAAAGAGTTTGACACAACTTAGCAACTGAACAACAACAAAGTATAAAAATTATACTGTATTTACATACATTATAATTCTTCATATGTAAAGTTTAAAAAGTATAAAAATAGCATCTGATAGGGTGGTTTTGAGGATTATATATGACAATGAAAGTAATGCTTAGCAAATTTCCTGGGACTTACAGTTATATTGATGTTATTATTGCTCTTGCTGCTATTGTTATTGTTGCTAAGTTACTTTCGGATGACTTTCCAGATCTATACTCCCATGAATAATGTAGTAGAGTAGTAATTTGGTAGTTACTAGGGTCTAACTATACTACACGGTCTTCATGTCTATGTTGAAGGGAAAAAGAAGTTCTTTCTAATTAATTGAGAAAGTCTGCTTACTAGGATTTGAAGGAAACAGTGGAACTAATGATTCACAGTATAAGACCACCTGAAATCCATTCATGATTCATGCAACATGAAGCCACACTAGATGGATAATTTCCTACCTACTGTAAAATAGAGTCCCTTGGACATCAAGGAGATCAAACCAGTCAATCCTAAAGGGAATCAAGCCTGAATATTCATTGGAAGGACTGATGCTGAAACTGAAGTTCCAATACTTTGGCCCCTTGAGGTGAAGAGCCAACTCATCTTGGAAAAGACCCTGATGCTAGGAAAGACTGAAGGCAGGAGGAGAAGAGGGCAACAGAGGATGAAATGGTTGGATGGCATCACAGACTCAATAGACATGAGTTTGAGCAAACTCTGGAAGATAGTGAAGGACAGGAAAGCCTGGCGTGCTGCAGTCCATGGGTCTCAAAGAGTCAGACTTGCCTGAAACAACTGAGCACAAAAGCATGCAAGCTCTTGGAAGGGGGCTTCCCAGGTGGTGCTAGCAGTAAAGAACCTCTCTGCCAAAGCAGGTGACATAAGAAACGCAGGTTTGATCCCTGGGTGGGACAAGATCCCCTAGAGAAGGGCATGACAACACACTCTAGTATTCTTGCCTGGAGAATCCCACGGACAGAGGAGCCTGGCAGGCTGCAGTCCATGGGGCTGCAAGAGAGTTGGTCAGGACTGAGCACACACGCACAAAAACCTGTGTATCAATGGGACCCTTTGTGGTTACCAGCACATGAAGCATAGGATGGCATGCATCCTGTTTTTCTCAACCAAATATCTATGATTTTGTTGATTATGTTATTCTTTTCTTACAGCTTTTCCAAATGTGGCCTCATTGTTGTTGACTAAAATAATCAGAGTTTTAGTTTCAAATTTTCTGTTGCTCTTAAGTGATGATCAGAGATTAAGCCAAATTCCTAGTTCCTCAGTTTATGCCTGCTAAATCATTTCAGTCATGTGCAACTCTTTACGACCTCATGAACTGTAGCCCACCAGGATTTTCTGTCCATGGGATTCTCCACGCAAGAACACTGAAGTGGGTTGCCATTACCTACTCCAGGGGATCTTCCTGACCCAGGGATCGAACCTGCATCTCTTATTGGCAGGCGGATTCTTTACCACTAGCACCACCTAGGAAGGCCAGTTCCTAAGTTTACATTTGTCAAATACACACCTAATAGGAACTACTTTATGGCTGTAATACACATGCATATTTTGATCTGTGAAAATAAATGTGCAAATTCTTGGTGCAATCCATCATAAACTGCAAAACACATGCTATCTTCTACTTGCTAGTGGTGAAATCAGAACAGCTTCAAAATCACAAACAGTCATTTGTTTCAGGAATGGCACGTATGGCTTCTGTTGCGTACATTAAAGTCTATTATTCAAGAGAAACATAAAGTAAATCTTGTGTGAGCTGAGTCGATTTTTGTCTTACCACACAAAAAGGCAGCTGGATAAAGAAGATGACCTTTGTTAAAAGGAAAAAAATCTTCAATACCTGGTGTTCACTGCCAGTGGGTGTTCTGGTGTTGGCTCTTAAAAGAAGCAGGAATCCTATTGTCATTTCTTCTATCTTTAATGATGAAATTTACTTTCAAGTTTGTGTTTGGTCTTCGGCTATAAAAGTCCAGTACCTCCCCGGCACTTGATTCTGGGTCATTTCTTGGGGACCCTCACCAGACTCTGAGACAAAATAAGCAGCTCTAGATAAAAAAGCTCCAAGCTTCAGGACTGAGCACTGAAACGGGTACAAGTGCAAGGCTGTTAATAGCAACCCAATTGATTTTGAACTTCAGGAGATTTGCCTTTCCCCGACTCTCCAGGCTTGGCTCTGACTTAGATTAAAGCTCTTTCTATTTAAATAGACAGGAACTGTCCTGGAGGAGAGGAGGAGAGAGAGAAATATATTCTAAATTACCAAAGCACAAACATGTATGCAAAAGCAATCAGGGGCTTTGACGGAAGAGTACAATTTATAGTCCATCCCTAGATATTAAGACTATATTATTCTTAAGAATTTTAGCTAGAGATGAGAGTTAGGTTGACCTAGCTTATTCGTAGTTGAAGGAGTTTAGTTTGGAAAAAACATTCATGACTGTGCGTGTGTTAAGTTACTTCAGTCACGGACTCTTGCAACACTATAGACTGTAGCCCACTAGGCCCCTCTGTCCACGGGTTTTCCAGGCAAGAATACTGGAGCGGGTTGCCATTTCCTTCTCCAGGAGACCTTCCTGACCCAGGGATCAAACCCACATCTTTTCCGGCTCCTGCATTGGCAGGTGGGTTCTTTACCACTAACGCCACCTTGACTGTACCTTAAGAAGGAGAATGGATTGTGCAGTTTGCAAAATTTTGCCCTCTAAGCACATACATGTTCTGACACTGAGAATATATAACTGAAAGATCTTTGCTAAGACTGTTAGGATTTCCATGGCTTCTCACCAGGAAAAAATTGGTGAACTCTGTTTGGTTATGTACTATATCCTCTCTCTCAGGCCCTTTTTTTCCCCCTTTGGCAAATTGTAGAATTAACATAACTGATTCAACTATCTTGTGAGGTACCAGTATGCATTGGTTCATTCATTCTTTCATTTGTTCTTTTGTGAATTCATTCATTTCACTAAAAAAATACCTTATTAAATACTTGATACAATATTAAAGGCTGGAGATACACATATAAAACAAAACTCCTGCCCTCACAGAGTTTCCAGTCTGTTGAATGTCTTCTAACACATCTACTTCAGTGGTCCCCAAAAAGGTCAGTGATGCTTCTAGTTTACCTTTCAACTATCAGTTCAAGAATTAATACTCAGGCTGATTTCTGTAGCATAGGGGTAGCTTTTGCCCAGGTGTCTGACACTTTTATGACCCTGTGGACTGAAGTTCGCCTGGCTCCTCTGTCCATGGGATTTCCCAGGCAAGAATACTAGAATGGGTTGCCATTTCCTTTTCCAAGGGATTTTTCTGACCCACAGATCGAACCTGTGTCTCCTATATTAGCAGGTGGATTCTTTACCACTGAGCCACCTGGGGCCACATCTTTAACAAAACTAGATATCAATATTATCAATATTAGATAGCATAATTTTCTAAATTTCTGGCACTCGAGATTTCATATGTGTGTGTGTATATATACATATATATAATTGTTTCACTTGAATTTTCACAATTGCTAATTACAATTTATTGTTGTATTATATAAATACATATTTTTGTCATAATATACATACATATGTTATAACTAGCTTACATGTATTCTTTTCTCACTTTTCTACTAAACTGTTCATTTATTATTGATTTTGGCTTTTAACCCTTTGTGGATTATACAAGTTTATCATATTTTCCTACTTTGTTGATTGTGTTTCTTTCTTATAGCATTGGGCATACAAAGGTTTAACATTTTTATGTAAACAAATCTGATTATTTTTATGGCCCCTGGATTTGAGTCTTGCCTTATAAAGCCTATAATATCCTAAGTTTATAAAATTTTTCTCTTGCACATTCTTCTAATATTTTCATTGTTTAACATTTTCATTTTTGCTTAATCCACTTATAATTTGTTTTTCTGTATTCTGTTCTGTAGAAATCCAATATTAAATCTAAATTCATTTTTATAAGAATTTTCCAAACATTTTGGTGGGTTACCTCAGTGGGAACATCTAAATAAGTCAATCACTTAACAATAAGTAGATTGTGTGTTTGATCAATGATATTTTTCTTAAAGTTGTTGAATAGGAGGCCATATACTTTTACATGGAGCCATGAAACAACAATGGTCTAAATGTTTCAACATTCTGCCAAAGTTTGGCATTAAAAGACTATTCATATACTGTCTTTTAAATAAAGTATACTTAAAAAGTGTAAATAAAATATATTGTCCTTTAAAAGGTAATGGAGAGGGAGAAAATTATGAGTTGCTCCATCATGGCATACACTTTAAATCATATATGATGGATTTAGATAATAATTACATTTTTTGGTCCCGAGTATCTGTACATAGCCTAATATCTACATATTATATTGTCCTGGGCAACCACATGTATACATGTTTTTTAATAGACAAAAATTTACACATGGACACATAAACATTTATCAACCCACAAATACATTGCTTCACACAGGCATGTGCATGCATTGGAAAGAGTAGAGCAGATGAACAAACAAAACAAACAGGCAAAAACAAAATAAAAAGATGAAGATAATGTACATGCAGAAAAGATTAAGGAGGAAACCATGGGTGCACAGTGAAAGAAAGCATGGAAGAAAACAGACACACATGGAAAAATGTAGGGAGTGATGGCCAGAAAGCTGCAAAGCAGTGGAATCACTTAACATAAAATACAGTTACATCAGCAAGTATTACATCTGACCTAGATTGTCCTAACCTTCTCACCTTCCAAAATTAAATGCAAATACAGGATTTTGCGGAAGACCATGAATTTTTCTAGGACTGTATCTGGAATAGGCTTATTACTGTAATGAAAACTTTCTCATTTGGCTAAGAATGAATTTACATGCTTGCCCTAAATAAGTATACACACCAAATATGAAATGAAGTTGTCTTAGAATATTGTTCTGTGTATAAGTACTAGCAGAAAAACAATATATTTCTTGGAAAGGGAGTATAATGTACAGCATCTAATATCAGAGAGTCATATCTAAATTTTCCTGCTTACAAATGATTTTTTTTTTAACTAAGAAAAAAAGGGAAAAAAAGGAATGCTTTTATCAAGGTTCCTTGCAGTGCATAAAAGGGCACTTAGTTGGGAAATATCGATTACTTAAATAATGGGCTTTTACACATTTAGTTCCCTATCTATCTACATGATAGAACCTCAGTTTGAATACCTATGAGTAGAGGACTTTTCTGAGTCAATGCAGCCGGATCTACTGACAGCCATTCTGGAAGATACTGCCCTTCCGGGATAACAGACTTGGGAAACGGGTCTGCCAGTATATTCATCAAAGATTAAGCATAACACAAATGAGACCTCCAAATTCAAGGGCAACCTTTGGCTAAAAACTGAACTTTTATCTTCTTAAAAATAATTCCCATTGTTCTATATGCCTTAATTGCTATAGGTTTAAATAGCAATGCTCAAAAGAATTACAGAGAGTCTTTAGAACCCAGTTGCAAGGAAAAACAAAACTTTAAATGCAAACATTGATAGCAATATTCAAACCAAGTAGTATTAATAAATACAAGACTTTCCCCAGTAATAAAGTTTCTGTATATTGGCATTCTGCATAATGTTAACATTTCTCCTATTAAACTGGTTTTAAAGTGATTCTACATTTAGAAAAATAAATGCCATCTTAAAATGAAAAAAATAATTCCTACTGATACGGTAACTTGCATGAGAAGTTAATGAGTGATATATGACCATCACAAGGCTATCCATGATCCTTTTTGCTTTTTTCCTCAGCCAAGGAGAGGATGAGGCTAAATTGTGAAGGTGACAAGTTGAGTGAATTTTTCAAAGTGTTTCAAGAATCAATTATTATACAAACTCCTTGTTGACTTTCCTCCCATTCCCAGCTGTTGTTTATTATTTCTCAAAAATACAGAGTCATCCAGGCATGCTATTTGGTAGTGGAGAGGGCACACAGATTTACTTCAGTTCTCCTTATTCTCCTTCCAGAGTCTACTAGAATCTTCTCAGATCTTGAACAGGAGGGCACATCCTTGTAGACAGGGCCTTTTGAGATTAAAAAAAAAAAAAAAGCATCTAACAGAAATGCACAGCTGTAGCTCTTATGGACAGGAATAAATCTCCTATTTCCACAGACTAGCAATACAGGCTGCTTCACCTTGGTGGCTCAGATGGTCAAGAATTTGATTGCAATACAGGAGACCCACGTTCAGTCCCTGGGTTAGGAAGATCCCTTGGAGAAGGAAATGGCAACCCATTCCAGTATTCTTGCCTGGGAAATCCCATGGACAGAGGAGTCTTGTGGGCTATAGTCCATGGGGTTGCAAAGAGTCAGACAGGACTGAGCCACTAACATACACACACACACACACACACACACGTACATAGTATATGAGGGAAAGGTTTCTTTCTGGGTAACATGAAGCATTTGTCATAATTTTTTTCTGCCAAAAGAGTGCAGAGTAAATTTAGAACCCACAAATGCATTGTTTTCAGGACACTCCTGTCTCTGACAATTTCATTTCCCAGAACGCAAGGCCCACTCTGCCCTCTCTCCCCTTCCTGGGTTGAGCTGCAATTCTGACAGTCATAGACTTCAAGCAAATGTGGGGAGAGGACTGCTTGCTGACAGGAAAGAGAGGAGCCTCTTCATGAATCAGTTCCAGGACATAGCAGAGGGGAGGCTGCCTCACTTTCAAGGTCTGTTTTAGGGTGGGGTTGAGTGAGTAGACGTCTGAGTGATGCTTCTTTTCACCTTTCCTTTTGGTTCAGCACCTTCAGAAGGCATCTTGATTAATGGTAATTTCATACAGAATTTCATTCGTTATTGTGGTTGTTCAGCTGCTAAGTCATACCTGACTCTTTGCGACCCCGTGGATTGCAACATGTCAGGCTCCTCTGTCCTCCATTACCTCCCAGAGTTTGCTCACATTCATGTCCACTGAGCTGGTGGTGCTATTTAATGATCTCATCCTCTGCTGTCCCCTTCTGCCTTTGCCTTTAATCTTGCCCAGCATCAGGGTCTTTTCCAATGAGTCAGCTCTTTGAATCTGGTAACCGAAATACTGGAGTTTCAGCTTCAGCACCAGGACTTCTAATGAATATTCATGGTTGATTTCCTTTAAGATTGACTGATTTGATCTCCTTGCAGTCCAAGGGACTCTCAAGATTCTTTTCCAGAACCGTAATGTGAAATCATCAGTTCTTCAGTGCTCAGCCTTCTTTACGGTCCAACCATCACATTTGTACATGACTGCTAGGAAAAAAATCATAGCTTTGACTATATGGACATTTGTCAGCAAAGAGATGTCTCTGCTTTTTCATATGCAGTCTAGGTTTGTCATAGCTTTCCTTCCAAGGAGCAAGCATATTTTAATTTCATGGCGGCAGTCACCATCATTAACTTTGTTAATTCAACACATACTGTTGACCTACTATGTTTGTCACCCAGTAGATGACTACTAGATTAGTCATCTCTACCGAAAAATGAATATTCATGCTATGTACTGAGGCAGATACCCAGTCCAACTAAAATCCACGAATGGATAACTGTTCTCCATGTGTTGCTCAAAATACAGGCTCCCAATGACCTACCAAGTTAAGCAAACTCTGTGGAATGATGTTCAAAGCCATATTTGATCCCAAACTACTTGTACAAGTTTTTGCCCACATTTTCCTCTTTTTTTTTATCCTTCTGGAAATCAAATTAGGCCCGACTTTCTGAGCAGAATCCTTTGCCTTGGACATTTATTTGTTTTCATCTTACCGGTGCCCCCTATTTTGGGCTTCCCAGATACCACTAGTGGTATAGAACCAGCCTGCCAATGCAGAAGACATAAGAGACACGGGTTTGATCCCTGGGTTGGGAAGATTCCCCTGGAGGAGGAAAAGGCACCCCACTCCAGTATTCTTGCCTGGAGAATCTCATGAACAGAGGAGCCTGGCGGGCTGTAGTCCATAGGGTCACAGAGAGTCAGACATAACTGAAGCAGCTGAGCATGCACACACTCACTCCCTATGTGATCTTTGCATGTTGAAAATATGTATCATTTAAATTAATTCTCAGTTCTTAAAACCTTTTCTGATATCCCCAATTAAACAGGAGCTTTCTCCTTTACACTGTTAAATATTTTGTACCTACTCCTGTAAAATTAACACTTTTATTCTTAGCATTTGTTCACTTCTATTGATATTGGACGTTCTAATAGAGTAGGAACTGTATTTTTCTTGCTTTCCACTAACAGTAATTTATACAAAGTAAAATCTCAATATACATTAGAAGGGAAATTAATTAAATTTGGCATATTTCTCTGATTTGGTCTCTACCGGTATCCAAATTTTTTTGAGTTACATGTGTTGTCTTGAGAAAGAGCATGTCCATTGTACAAATTTAAAAAATAAATAAAGAACTTGACATTTTCCCTCTTTCAATTATAATATGTATTCAAAGATGTTAATTCTTGTGAGGGTAAAACTTTGATGGCATCCTTGGAAGTCAAAGTTTCTGGAAACATACTGAAAACATGCAATTGTTTTTCTTTACTATTGGAAGTAGATTTGAGTCTTAGAAGGGTGCCATCTCTATATTTTAGAAAATGAAATATTGAAATAAAATATTGCAAAAAAAAGAAAAGAAATAAAATATTGTAAGACTCATCTAGCACAAAACAATTCTTTTTTCTCCATGCAGTCAGCATGTATAACTTTCTTTTATTTCTGATAAATGACAAAGTTTTTACTTTTGAATGCAAGAAATATGTCCTAATACGCATTATCTTTTCCTCCTGGAGTAGCAGATTGAATTTGTCTAAAAATGTTCTAATAAAGAGTTCTGTGTATTTGACCTTATCCGTCGCATAAGTAGAAAAACTACGACTTACAGACACTGTTATTGTTATCTTCAAAAAAAATGAAAGGAAACAAAAAAACCCTTTGTTTTAAAATTTGCTTAGACTGAGTGCATAGACTCTATTTCCTGAAGTGTAGAGTGATATAGACCGCTACATAAATAATGAAAGTAACTGTAAAACCTGTGTCCTGTTAATACTCCCTTGATATTAGAAAAGGGCAGTTCTGTCTTTAAAATACTACCCGTTTATTCCTATAACATTCAATCTCTTCTAGGAATTTCAAGTGCTTTTGAACTTATAGATTGTTTCAGATTATTCACAGTAAGTGGCCAGTTTCTCCTGGAGTTTCTTTGAATTGAGAAGCCCCCCGGGGATGCCAGAAGAGAAGAGAAAGGAAACAAACCTGACTGGCCATAGTCTAGTTAGTTTGCAGTTGAAAGTGAGTGATGGAGCAGTGTGATCTGCAGCATGACCTTCAACTAGTAAGTGTTCCTCCTGGACTTACAGTTAGGAGCCTTTTAATTCAGCTCTAGTCTTGTCCAGTATTAGATTTAATTAATCCCTCTGCCTTTTTGCAACCTAACTTAGAACAATAACACTAACAACTTCCAGAGATGCTCTATTGACTTAATTACCCTATGAACTCCTAAGTTTCAGCATTCAAACATATTGTTGCTAACTGATGGATCTTGTTTTTGAGGGGGTGGTGATTATTTATGAATATGTATAAACAAATCTCATATTATTGTCAGTATTATTTTCATGAAATCATGAAATGTTTATTCTGACGTGGCTTTACTCTTTATATCAAAAGACAAAGTGTTGAAGAGTTTAGAATAATGTCATTCCCCCCTTGCTTACAATAAAACTAATATAGAAAGACGAAATACAATCTTGCCTTAAATAATTATATTGGCTGAGGGCCAGTTAGAATAAGAATATTAAATCCCAATCGCTCAGATGGCAAGAATTTCCTCTTCACTCAGCTGCACATGCTGGTGCTCAGTTTCCACAGAAAGGGAAGTGATATTAACATCATGTTTTAGAAGCATCCACTAATTTTACATAGAATTACCAGCAAAAAAGTAATTCTGCTGGAGACAGAAAAATAATAGTGTATGAATAGAGAAGCTTTAGGAATAGTTATTCTCCACTTATTCCAAGTTGAGTTGCAATCTATGTTTATGATCTGTGTACCTCTAGGGAGATTAGTCTAGTAGTATTTATTGAACACTTTCAAAATGTCTGGAAAAGACGGTCAGACGAGAACGTGATTCCTGTGTTCAAGTGTCTCTATTAAAAAGAGACAAAGATCTTTTGAGGCTGCTCCAGGGACATTGGCTTAATGTAACAGTATTCCTTGAAAAGTACATGTAAATTCATAGTTTTGCAAATTGAATCATGTTTTATATATTTAAATGTAACCTCCATACCTGCTTTACAATATGATTCTGTCTGTACGTCCAAGGAGAATCCCTAAGATCTGAGATTTCAGTGATGAAAAATCATTTAAGGGACACAAAAGAACCAGTTCCTCCCACTTCTGAGAGATGTGGTGAGTTTGAGGAGGAAACGGTGCGGTTTTCCCAGTGTGCTTCAGAAAACGACCTTGAGCTGAGTGCGAACCCATGTCCCATTTCCCAAAGCCAGCATTTGTTTTGGTGAGTCTGGGCACACAGTGCCTCTAGGGTGAGGTGTTGATAAACTCCCCTGCAGGAGACGAGTGGCTTCCTACCACGTTTTATCTGCTCAGTCCCCTCTCCCCACCCCGCTGTGGTGACAGTCCTGGCTATCTCCACCTCCCCAAGAGAAACTGCTGGCAGGACAGCCGCCAAAGCTGGGGTAAGCGTAAGTCAGAACCCCTTTCTTGAAAAAGTGGCCATCCATGGGACATCTACTATGGTTTCATGCACTCCTCTTTAAGTCAGAACACATGTTACAAACCTAGATGTTTTTTAAGAGCACAGGGATGTGTGCTGCAGTATAGATTTGTAGATCCCTGTCTCACCATCTCAGAGGGTACCATCTTGCTCTTTTTACCTGTGGTAAGAAAGATAACTGCTGTATGTGGCCAAACCTCTAAGTCTCTGTAAGGAGTGTTCCCACTCTTTCCAGGTTCATCACTCACTGAGGGACTATGGATGCCAAAGAAAACCATGGGGACAAAGCTGCATGGGATCCCCAAAGATTTCCACACTCATGTGTGGGATCTAAGTCAGAGCATCTCTGAGAGTATCTTCTGTCTGAGAGAACAACATTTTCCCTGAGTGTAAGAAGTAGGACACATTTTAAAATACTCTTTGAACCCCAGCCAACTTAACTAAAAAAATTTCATCCTATAAAATTTTTAAAACTAGGGTTTTACTGTACTTTCACTATTTTCACTTAATGGAATTGGCTATGGCCACTTACCTAAGCTCTGTAACAAGCAAGTAACAGAGAACAAATAAATGTAAAGAGAAGTTTGCAAAAAGGATGAACTTTTTGAATGGGGGATAATTTGATCACTTGCAGAAACCATGTAGAACAGACTTCAGGAACCTAAGGATGAGGGATCTGTGACTTGAAAATGGTAAAATCAGAGAAAAAGACTGTTTCAAGCAGTAAATGAAGCAGGATACAGAGCTGGCAGAGGTAGGGGTTGTGATGAAAAGAGTAAAGATTCAAAATGGACTCAAAACCACATACAAGAGCTAACTTAAAGTGGACTATAGACATACAAGTAAAACTTCAAACTACAAAATGCAGGAGAATGTTTTGCAAACTATAAAAGAGAATTTGATAAATTGGATTTCATCAACTAAAATCTTTTGTTCTTTGAAAGACATTGTTAAGAAAAAGTCAAGCTGAGACTAGGAGAAAAAATTTTAAATTTTATATCAGATAAAGAACTTAAATCTAGAATACACAAAGAATTCTTAATCTTAACTAGAAGGCATACAACCTAATTTTTAAAAATCAGCAGTAGAGTTGAATAAATATTTCTTCCAAAGAAAGCATGCAGATGAAAAAGAAGCACAAGAAAAAAGATGCTGAATGTCATTACTCACTAGAAATTAAAGCCACAATGGATATCACTACATACTCATTAAAATGGCTAAAAATGTTGATAGCAATTGACCATACCAAGTGTTGACAAAAATGCAGAGCAACTACAAATCTCATACTCAGTTGGTAGGAATGTAAAATGGTACAACCAATTTGAAAAGCAGTGAGGCAGTTTTTAATAAAAGTAAGCATACACTTAATGTACAATCCAGTAATCCCATACCTAAGTTTTTATTGAAAAGAACTAAAAGCATTTAACCAACCAAAGACTTGCACATGACTGTGTATAAAAGTTTTATTCCTAAAGACCAGAATTGGAAACTATCGTGTTCATCAACTGGTGAATAAACCAATTATGGTATATTTATAAAATAGGATAGTACTAACACGACTGAAATGATTTAGGCAGCAGCAGCAACTAGCAAAAAGAAAAAAAACTGCAGATGCATACAGCATGGGTGAAAAAACCCAGACATAAAAGTAAATGCTGCAAAGATACCAGTTCTATGAAATTTCGAAACAAGCAAAACTACAGTGAGAGAAAGAAAAGTGACCGCCAGGAGCCAGGCTAAAAATAAGGGGACCTGAGGGGACTTTTTGGAGTAACTGTGTTTCGGTTGTGGTGGTGTTGATACAACTGTATCCATTGGCCAAATTTACCAAAAGATACACTTAAAATTTGTTAACTTTACTGCATGAAAATTACACTTAAATCTGATTTTTTAAAATTGACTCAAAGTTATTCATCTTGAAACAAAACCAGTGAAGGAAGGAATTAAAAGAGACCAGATACTGTCATGCTTTAAGCTGAGGGAGATGGCTTGCTGGAGCAGAAATATCATTGTCTCACTAACTAAACAGGTGACCTTGGACAAATCACATAACTTCTCTGACCCTCAGTTTTCCCAGACAAAATGAGGAGATTGAATAAAATGGTCTTTCCTTACAACTCTGAAACTGACAAAAAGGCTTAGGTATTCTTATGGCAAGGATAGCCAATTCTGAGGAGTATTTAATCAAGAATTTCTATTCCATTTTATCAGACTGTATTAACACAAATGTAAAAAGGAAACTCTGATTTATGTAGCTTGACAATGTTTCAAATCAAGTTGAAATGGAAAGGTTGAATAAGCAAATTCAGGAAAGAAAGTGGCTCCCTAAATCCAGTTTTCATATAAAAAAATTCCTCTGATGTACTTCTATTTGCACAGAATATTTTAACAGTTCTGAGGATCAGTCACTATCAACACAGACTTGAGGAGTTTAGGGTATCAGAAACATATGGGGTTATTAAGTGGTAGACTTGAAAATATCCAATGGTGCTTGTCATTAAGAAAAAAAGAGAAAGAAACAATAGATGAAGTGTTAAAATGGTGGAAGTGTAACAGGGAAACCTTGTATTTTAAGAGCCACAATACTGAAATAACTTCAAGAGATTGGCTTACACTCAAACAGGAAATTGACCAAATCAACATTTGGCTTGAGATAATGAAGTGATAAAAAGGAGCAGGAGGGGGTGGAGCACAGCTCTGAGTGAGAAGCAGGCAATGGAAGTTCTGTGTTAAGCTACAAGGCTGTTTCGGAAAAGTGTTTTTAATTAAACCTCTCCATCCAGTGTTCACGAAACCTAAACACAATACTGAATCAGTGCCTTTGGGAACAGGTATAAGATTAAAAAAAAAAAAAAGTCCCAACTGTAACAAATTGGACCAGCAAAAGCACCTCCGTCTTTTCCAGACCAACTTCTACGCTGCTTTTTTGTTTGTTTGTTTGTTTTTAATTGATGGTCCTATTTCAGGGAGTAATAGAGCAATTAAGAAAACAAACCTACTGTGAAAGCAGATGAAGGGACCAGATTGCACAAACACACCTAAGAATGAATGTCACTTTTTCCCAATCCCTGATTCCCATAGTCTCAGCTCCAGGACCTGGAAATGGGAACTTGACATTAGAAAGCAAGGCCTGGTAGCAGGACCCAGAACCAAACCAGTGAGCAGCTAGCCAGTGAAGTGATCCAACCAGAGCCGAAAGAGAAGATGATGGGGAGTTCAATCAGCTAACCTTGGAGTTTCAAACAGAGTTAGTAAGTAACCACTTACTTACTAACTCATTGGAAAGGCTCCCGATGCTGGGAAAGACTGGGGACAGAAGGAGAAGGGGGACAGAAGATGAGATGGTTGGATGGCATCACCAACTCAACAGACATGAGTTTGAGCAAACTCCGTGAGAAAGTGAAGAACAAGGAAGCCTGGCATATCGCAGTCCATGGGGTCATAAGGGGTTGGACACAACTTAGTGACTGAACAACAAAGTAAGCACAACCACCGAGGAGTGAACAAATAAGGCTTTCAGAAGCTGAAGTAATGTACTTAAAAATGTTCTTTCTCTTCCATCTTCTCTCTCTCTTCTCTGCTCTTACTGTCTCTTTCTGCAATTAATTCTTTCCTTATCCAAATCTGAAACTGCACTGACACAATTCAGAATGATCACAGGACTCTAAATGGCACAGGTATTTTAGTTTGTACACTGGGGAGTCTTTGAGGTAATAATTAATAATAATGACTAACATTTATAAAATATATTCTAGGGGCCTGGCACTGTCTTAAGCACTTTACGAAACAAAGCAAATCAAAAAATGTTAAGAGATAGGTACTCTTGTAACCCCCATTTTACAATGACATAGCTTAAATGACTTGTCAAAGCTTGTAGAACTTGAGAGAAGAGTGACAGAGCCAGAGTGAAAATCCAAGAAATCTGACTTCGACTACTGTTAACAACCACAGGCCAATGGAGAAGCCAGGGAGGGGCTCAGACCTAGAACGAAAATTTCCCTTAGGATGAAGTTGATCCCTGGAAGAACAGATTCAAATGCAGGTCCAGGAAGCTCAGTCCTGTGGCAGAGCATGGTGTCCAAGGACTGTGGTATATTTAACAAGTGGTGGTACAGTCCAGAAGTCAAATCCAAGAAGGCTCAGCCTGAAGCTGGGGGTTCCGAAAGGCTGAGCAAAACCATTGAGAAATCAACAGTTGTTAATATGGTCCATGTTCTATTAATAGAAATACTAGAAATGGCACCAAGATAGAATTCAGGCGAAGGAAACAAGAAAGACATCTAGTTATCCTTACTGATGGGACAGAAGCCATAATGTTTGCACCAAGGCTCAACCTCCCCTGGGATGCTCCCAGCTAATGACTCAGTGCAGCAGCATGTCCTGAGATATGGGACTCTGGGATTCTTTGATAGATGCTTTGGTTTGAAAAAGTCTTGCCAAACTTTCCTTATGGTTGTTACTGTTTAGTCTCCAAGTTGTGTCCTATTCTTTGTGACCCCATGGACTGCAGCCCGCCGGGCTCCTCTGTCCAAGGGATTTCCCAGGCAAGAATACTGGAGTGGGTTGCCATTTCCTTTTCCAGGGGATCTTCGCGACCCTGGGACAGAACCTGCATCTCCTGCATTGGCAGGAGGATTCTTTACCACTGAGCCTCCAAGGAAGCCCTAAACTTCCCTTAGGTGGCATAATAATAAGCTTCTGCATAACACTCTTTCTTCTCTTCACTCAGCATCAATTGTGATCTGACAGCTCTTTCCCACGCCCCTTCCTCCTCATTTCTTTTCACAGATGTTTTGCCTAATAAAATCCTTGCACCTTTAATTCCATCTGGGCTTCTGCTTCTTGTAAGACCCAGACTAACCAAAGCATCTCATGTTTGGAGAGTGCTTTAACAGTTTACAGAGCATTGTCATATATATATTTGCTCATTTGATCTTCCTAGAGTTCTGTAAGGTAAGTGGGGTAGGTACAATATACCCATTTTACAGGTTTGAAAATGAAGCTCAGAGAGATCAAATGCTGTATCTATGGCATGCAGCCTCTAAAATGAAAAGTGAAAGTGTCAGTCGCTCAGTCGTGTCCGACTTTTTTCAATCCCATGGACTGTAGCCCTCCAGGCTCCTCCGTCCATGGAATTCTCCAGGCAAGAATACTGGAGTGAGTAGCCATTCCTTTCTCCAGGAGCTCTTTCTGACCCAGGGATTGAACCTGGGTCTCCTACATTATAGGCGGATTCTTTACCATCTGAGCCATCAGGAAAGTCCATGCATCCTCTAAGATAGTCCTTAACAATCCCTGCCTCCTGGAATTCACATCCTTGTGTATTCCCTTTCCCTTGAGCATGGGACTTATTGACTGACTTCTAATGAACAGAATTTGACAGAACTAATGGATTGTCACTTTGGAGGTAAGATGATAAAAGTCTATAGCTTCCATCTTTGTGCTCTGTTTTGCTTTCTGTTGAATCATTTGCCCTGAGGGAAAAGAGCTGCCATGTTGTAAGGCAGCTCAATGGAGAAATTCATATGGAGAGGTACGAAGGTCTGTCAACAACCATGTGAGTCTTTTGGAAATGGATCTTTCCCCTAAATTCCTAGTCAAGCCTGCAAATGAGACCAAGGCTCTGCTGACATCTTGACAGCAACCTCCTAAGAGACCCTTTGCCAGAGATACCCAGCTAAGCCAGAGCTGAATTCCCAGTCCACAGAAATTGTGAAATAATAAATGCTTATTATTGCAAACTGCTAAGATTAGGGAAATTAGGGATCCTGTTTAAGTAGCAATTGAAAATGAGTATATTATCCAATGTTCAGAGTAAGTAAGTAGCAAAATTCAGTGTTGAAACTTATCCCCAAACTTTGTCTAGCTGCATTTTATTCTTATCTATACTCCAATTTTCGGGCAACCTTTACCCTTTCTTTTTAAAATTAATTCATTAACTTATTTTTGGCTATGTTAGGTCTTCATTGTGGCATATGGGCTTTCTCTAGTTGCAGCAAGTGGGGGTTACTCTCTAGTTGTGGGACCCCAGCTCCTCATTGTCATAGCTTCTCATCACAGAGCACAGGCTCTGGAGTGTGAGGGCTCAGTAGTTGTGGTACATGGGTTTAGTTAACCCATGGCATGTGGAATCTTTCCAGATCAGGGATCGAACCAATGTCCCCAGCACTGGCTGATGGATTCTTAACTGGACCACTAGGGAAGTCCTCTCCTTTCATTTTACAAATGAACTTGAATACTAAGATCATGGCATCTGGTCCCATCACTTCATGGCAAATAGATGGGGAAACAGTGACTGACTTTATTTTTTTGAGCTCCAAAATCACTGCAGATGATGACTGCAGCCATGAAATTAAAAGACACTTACTCCTTGGAAGGAAAGTTATGACCAACCTAGACAGCATATTAAAAAGCAGAGACATTACTTTGTCAACAAAGGTCTGTCTAGTCAAGGCTATGGTTTTTCCAGTAGTCATGTATGAATGTGAGAGTTGGACTATCAAGAAAGCTGAGTGCTGAAGAATTGATGCTTTTGAACTGTGGTATTGGAGAAGACTCTTGAGAGTCCCTTGGAGAGCAAGGAGATCCAACCAGTCCATCCTACAGGAAATCAGTCCTGGGTGTTCATTGGAAGGACTGATGCTAAAGCTGAAACTCCAATATTTTGGCCACCTGATGTGAAGAGCTGACTCATTTGAAAAGACCCTGATGCTGGGAGGGATTGGGGGCAGGAGGAGAAGGGGATGACAGAGGATGAGATGGCTGGATGGCATCACTGACTCAATGGACATGAGTTTGGGTGGACTCTGGGAGTTGGTGATGGACAGGGAGGCCTGGTGTGCTGCGGTTCATGGGATCACAAAGAGTTGGACATGACTGAGCGACTGAGCTGAACTTGAATCACTAGTTCTTTTATTTTTAATGATATAGTCCATTTAACTATTAAATGTTTGCTGCAGTGACAGACATCCTTAAATCTCAGTGGCCTTGAACACTGAGCATTATATTTGGTTCACGAGTCTGTCAGTTGCTTGTGGCTTGTTTATATGCTTCTCAGGTCTGTTCAGCTCTGCTCTATGCACCGTCACATCCCAGGCTAAAGGACCACAGCTAAAGATGCTGTCCTTAGCTGGAAATGCTATTCTCATAACAGAAACAGGAAGACAAGAACCCAAACTTATTCATCCAAATGCATTTATAGTTTCTGCTCAGACGTGGCATACTCATGTCCATTCACATTACATTGGACAAAACAATCACTTAGCCAACAATGTGACAGGATAGTATATGCTTCCTAAAGAGGCTTGGTGTTGGACAGAGTGAACAAAAACTACCCACCAAACTGAAAGGGTGTCTTGATATTGAGAAAAGAGGCAGGAAGCTCCATGTAAACAATTGCTGTTGTTTAGTCGCTCAGTTGTGTCTGACTCTTTGCAACCCCGTGGACTGCAGCATGCCAGGGTTCCCTGTCTTTCACCATCTCCCAAAGTTTGCTCAAACTCATGTCCATTGAGTCTGTGAGGCCATCCAACCATCTCATCCTCTGTCACCCCCTCCTCCTCTTGCCCTCAATCTTTCCCAGCATCAGGGTCTTTTCCAGTGAGTTGGCTATTTGCATCAGGTGGCCAAAGAATTGGAGCGTCAGTTTTAGCATCAGTCCTTCCAATGAATATTCAGGGTTATTTTCCTCTAGGATTGACTGATTTCATCTCCTTGCTGTCCGAGGGACTCTTAAGAGTCTTCTCCAGCACCACAGTTCAAAGGCATTGATTCTTTAGTGCTCAGCCTTCTTTATGGTCCAACTCTCATATCCATATATGACTACTGGAAAAACCATAGCTTTGACTGTACAGACCTTTATCAGCAAAGTGACGTCTCTGCTTTTTAATATGTTGCCTAGGTCTGTCATAGCTTTTCTTCCAAGGAGCGACATCTTTTACTTTCATGGTTGCAGTCACCATCTTCAGTGATTTTGGAACCCAAGAAAATGAAATCTGACCACTGTTTCCACTTTTTCCCCATCTATTTGCCATAAAGTGATGGGCATGGATACCATGATTTTTGTCTTTTGAATGTTGCGCTTTAAGCCAGCTTTTTCCCCCTCTCTTCTTTTGTCTTCATCAAGAGGCTCTTGGACCAGTGTATAATAGGGTATCAATGTTGTGCCAGGATGGTATCAAGATCAGCAGACAATGGTTCATAGCCACATTCTGCACCACTGATGGGCAGACAATTGGGATAATTTTATAGTTAACCTAGGGAATGGGGAAAGTACTTGGAAACAGGATATACATTCCTAAGTCAAGATTTATAAATGCATAACTAGTCTCACAGCCACCAGGAATTAGTCAGTGAAAGGTTTCATCATTGTTTGGGGACTAGCAGAGCATAGAGGGTACCTGGTCCTAATGATTATCAAACAATATCTATTAACTGCAAAGTGCTTGATGACAGAGAAGTGATTGCACAGTACAATGATGGGTGAGAAGGACAGGAAAAGTGTAAGAGGCCAAGATGGTGTCAGTTAGGCTAACAACCATGGACGTGGGAAGTCATAAGGGGGAAAGCATGGATTTATAATACTTAGCAGCTACAATTCAGAAGAATAACATGATCTACCACATATGATGATGAATGATTATGAATTGAGAGCAGATCAATGGTTGAAAAGTTAAATGCTTAAATATTTAGAAAAATTAAAATATCAATTGCAATACATTGAAACCGTAAAGTACATCATATAAACCCCAACACTCACAGAAACCATTGAGCAGAAGGGTAGAAAATGCTAGACTATCATTTGGAAAAGCACTTGTCAGAGCAGCCACACCCAAAATGAGAAATGGTTCCTCTCAATACCATGCTCACTTAAGGTTTATTCTTCTATTTTGTTTTTTAAGTGGACATGAAGTCCCATAGGAAAACATGTGAGATTCCTTTTTTAATCCATGAAATGGTTACCATACTCCATCAACCCTGAGTTGGTCAGTGACATTATTAGAATTTCTAAAAAGTTGTTAGCACTATGCCTTAAAGAAAAAAGAAGATGCAAATCTTTTTTTTTTTAACAACCAAACGTTCCGGTTATGATTTTCCACTCTTTGCCTATCTTGTTGCTTTAAATAGCTTCTAGGTTAAAAATATCTGCTATAATAAAGAAATAGGCAGCCAGCAAATTAGGAAGTAGGCAAAACTAATTAAAATAATTCTGAAGACTATTGAAGGTACAGTCCTCCTAGATTTTTTTTTTAATAGAAATGTCAATGTGTCAACCTTTTGACAGTCTTTTCGCGGCTGATTTTTGGATTAACTTCAATGGCATCATCACACTTTTAAACAGAAGTATCATAGCAATGATACGTGCTGACGTCTGGCAGTCCTGCTTAAACTCTGTCTGGATGCTAAGCAAATCCTCTGTGTTTTCTGATGGGCCTATAACAAATGCACACATGCAAGCATTCTCAGTTGTGTCCAACTCTGCAACTCCATGGACTGTAGCCCGCCAAGCTTCTCTGTCCATGGAATTTTCCAGGGAAGAATACTAGAGGGTTGCTGTTTCCTCCTACAGGGGATTTTCCTGACCCGGGATCGAACCCACATCTCTTGCATCTCCTGTATTGGTAGGCAGGTTCTTTACCACCCTGTCACCTGAAGTGCCCTAATAAGTACAGTAGTCACAGAGGAGAGAACCAAGGGGTTGAGGAACCAATGGTACATATAGATATACAACACAAAATCATTCTGCTTCAAAGGGACAGCCCTAGGAGAGAAGTCCTTTTGCTTTAGCCTACCTAATGCCAGGAGAGACCAATGTTTTCAGGTTTGTATAATCTTAGTTTCCAACTTCTAGGGAAGGTTGGACCATCACATTTTTTTAATGGTAAGAGTGATAGGGAACTTCAGTTCTGTGAGCTATTTCTAGCCTCCAGTTTTTTCTGAGCTAGTTCATCTGGGTGGAGAAATACTTAGGTGAAATCTATGTGTTTATGTTCAAGGTTATGTAATTGTAGTGTGGTTTTTGAGTCTTTATATCTAGAACAATTCAATGAGAATATTATGCTCTGAAAGTGTGTAAATGTGTGTTGGTCACTCTATCTTTTCTCTCGGTCACGCCCCCCAAGTCACTGGGTCTCTAACTTTCCTTATATTTTTATTTCTCCCTACTTTTTTTACTTTCCATATATATGTTTTATGTTTCTCATACATAACTAGCCATAAAACTGCAAGACATTTCAGGCTCTCTTTTATAAATTTGTAATGCAGACACCTGAATTTTCTCTTTAAACATTCTTCTTTGCCTTTACTTGTGCACCTTATTTATCTTTTTTTTTTTTAATTTAAGTAAGGGGCTTGATCAGTAAAAATCACTGCAGATGGTGATTGCAGCCATGAAATTAAAAGACGCTTATTCTTTGGAAGGAAAGTTATGACCAACCTAGACAGCATATTAAAAAGCAGAGACATTACTTTGTCAACAAAGGTCCGTCTAGTCAAGGCTATGGTTTTTCCTGTAGTCATGTATGGATGTGAGAGTTGGACTATCAAGAAAGCTGAGTGCTGAAAACTGATGCTTTTGAACTGTGGTGTTGCAGAAGACTCTTGAGAGTCCCTTGGACTGCAAGGAGATCCAACCAGTCTATCCTACAGGAAATCAGTCCTGGGTGTTCATTGGAAGGACTGATGTTGAAGCTGAAACTCCAATATTTTGGCCACCTGATGTGAAGAGCTGACTCATTTGAAAAGCCCCTGATGTTGGGAAAGATTGAAGGCAGGAGGAGAAGGGGATGACAGAGGATGAGATGGTTAGATGGCATCATCAACTCAATGGACATGAGTTTGGGTGGACTCTGGGAGTTGGTGATGGACAGGGAGGCCTGGCGTGCTGTGGTTCATGGAGTTGCAAAGAATTGGATACGACTGAGCAACTGAACTGAACTGATCAGTATATTTTAACATAAAAAAAGACCTTCTGCTGTTTCTATAAGAAAACAGGATTGCACACTGGACCGCTGACTCTGATGATCTCCAAGAGGTGTCATTATGAACAGCACTTAAACATTGAACTTTTTAATAGGTTAGTCTCATGTTAACAGAGATTAAATATGTTCTGTTGAGTATTTGATTCCATTAAGAGCTACACAGCTTGCTAAAGTTTTAAAAGAATTAATGCATAAATAAAATTTTAACATTGTCTTTAAACAGATAAGTCCAGCTAGTGGTTTTAGAGTCTCTCTTTCTCTGTACTTGTTGGGGTATACAAACTCTGGGTCTTAGTTTCCTTGTAAACCAAGATGATAAACTTCAAGCTCTATTAATTTATTTCTATATTTTCTAAAATTCATTATACCGTCTTTAGCAAGTAATATTAAATTCAGTTACTTCTTTAAGATTGATATAGGGAGAATTATAAGGCCCAAGATCTTAAAAAATTCATAAATTAAATAAAACTACATGCATTTTTAAAAGTTATCCAAAATGTACTGAGAAATTGTATTCTAACATGTACCACTATGACTTCATTAGGTAATATTTTGCTACACTTGAAAATACAAAATTGCATTTATCCACTTCTATTAAACAAATATAAATAAACATAGTGTTATACATAACTTTGTGAGTTATAAGCCTCACATGTTACTTTACTATTCACATTTTTGGACTTACTTTTTCAGACTAGAAAATCTGAACTTGTATGTGTTTGGATACTAATATTACATGAATAGATTATTTTAAGTATATGAACTTAATCAAAAATATGAGTAATAAGAACCAGATAGTCACCCAGGGAATTTTATTGCAATCTGACATACCTCATAGCAAAATTTCACTCTAATTCTTCATGAGTCAGACTACTTGGTTCAAGCTCTTTCCGTCTCCTCTCTTGACAGTGCTTCCGGTTGTCTGCCAAATGCACAGCTGTGAGCGGAAGAACCAAAAACTTTGAGGAAAGCCATTGTTTAGAAGAGTTGGAAACTGAGACTTTCTCTGGACTTCCAGCCACAAAATCAAAATTAGAGGGATTCAGAGAATATGGAAATCGCTATCTATTCATTAGACTGTATTTTCAAATATTTATTATGTGTTTATACATCACTGATTGTAAGAAACATTACTCAAATATTTATATGAAAGCAATAAAAATCATTGAGCATGAATATTATACTTTATTTTTATGTACAGTGCATACTTGAAATTTGGTTCCATGTTTAGTCAAGGCTCTCTTGTCAATGACTAAAGCAACGGAAGCCCAAATTAAATCATCATATTCATGCAGCTTGGCAGCTCTGACAAGGGGCGCCTCCTGACATACGGTGTACACAGGACAAAACCGACATGAGCATTCAGCCTAACGCTCAGGTTGCCTGTTGTAAGAGCTATTTAGAGGAGAGTCGTATTTTAGGACTAGGTAGTAATACTGAACGAATCCTACCTGTAATACAGAATTTTCTTTACATATAATATGACTTCATTTCACCAACAGTTGCTAAAAAGTGGATGACAACCAGAATGAAAACCACTGTCCAAAGGAACCAATTTTATGAGTAAATGACTGTTTTTATTGTGCGATTTACAGTGGTAAGTGGTAGCCCTTGCTCTCAAAATTTAGTCTCCTCTGCTCGCTAAAATCTATCAGCAATAACTCCTCCCATTGGAGAACATAAATATTTCTCTGGATGGCTACACTTCAATGGAAATAATTTGAGGAGAGAGCACCAAATCAAATCCCCAAATCTTAGAGTGAATACATTTGTCAGGTATTTTATTCAATCATTACTTTTTTCTTTCTTTCACCCCTCTCACTGATTCCTACAGCTTTTAGAGAGCCTTCTAATGGGCCAAGCACTCTCCTAGGTGATAAAAATCTTGACCGGAGCTCATTCCCATTTGAAGTCAGATAACTGAGCCGATGAGAGTACCCAAAGTAGAGAGAGATGCATGGAAAAGGAAAAAGAGATTCACCAAGTCTACTCTGCTGCTTCATGGTTTTGCCTAAAGCTAGCTCTGGTGGTGCCCACAGGTGTCCAACTTCAACCACAATCCGTGAAGCATGCAAAAAGCTGTCTTGAAAAAAGGGAAGTTGACTTCGGAAATGCAGGATTCCCTAGAGTCCACGATTTCATTGGTTGAGAACAAGTTTTCCTTAGCATTTAAAAAATATTACACTGTAAATGCTTTAGTGGCAGAATCCAATTAGTCTCTCAAAGAAACTGTTTAACATATTAAGATGCATATGTTCAGCACATCTAAAATGGAAAATTTTCAGCTTCCTGATCAAGCCAACTCCCCTATTTTTGTAAATAGGGCCAGACATAAGACTGAAACCACAAAATCACCTTGGATTACACATTCCAGTCCTCTTTCCCACCTCCCATACTCCATTTCAGTCATGTTCTTTTCATTCTCCCTTTAGAGTCCCTTCCTTCTTCCTTACGTTCTGTCTATATGAGCTAATATATCAGCAACTTAACCCAGCTCCCTGCCTTCAGCATTTCTATCCCTTTTATCCACCCTAAAAACTGCCACTGCAACATCATTTCAATCAGATTATTCCTGCTTTTGGTGCAATGTGAAAAGTGAAAGTGTTAGTCACTCATTTGTGTCTGACTCTTTGTAACACCATGGACTGTAGCCCACCAGGCTCCTATGTCCATGGAATTTTCCAGACAAGAATACTAGAGTGGATAGCCTTTCTCTTCTTCAGGGGTTCTTCCCAACCCAGGGATTGAACTCAGGTCTCCTGCATCGCAGATAGATTCTTTACTGTCTGAGTCACCAGGGAAACCCAATGTAAACACTCATAAAATTTAGCTTCAGGCATTTGTTTGTTGTAAATACCTCAAATTTTGCTATAGCAGACCCTTTACCACGCTGTGCTTCACGTAAAATCTGAACCCCTTACCTTTTCTTCAATGTATCTTTACCATCTTATGTATAACCACTTATTTTAACACTTCTATTTCGGTCCAAATAGTTTACTCACCACTCCTTAACCACTCTTCATTTTTCTATTTTCATGTTTTACTCATAATGGTTTCACAAACACACACACATACACACAGATTGACAGAGAGAGAGAGAGAAACAGAGAGAACTACATATTTAGACTTTATGCTACACTCAGCCATTCTTGGAATGTCTATGAATCTGATTGTCAAATGTAAATCAATTTTTTTTTATTTTTAAAAACTTTATAAATGAAATTTAAAATATCTAACCTCTCAAACTTGTAGGGTCTTTCTGAGGATCAAAGAAACTAATATTTTATTGATTCATTATATGTCAAACATTTTGCTAGTTTCAATAAACTGCTATCTTATCAAAGCCTTCCAATGATTCTGTGATATATGTAGGTCTTATTTTGATTTTACAGATAAGGAAACTCTGGCAATAATTTGTGTGCAAATACTTTAAAAGCTGAGAAACTATTAGGAAACTGTGTTTTTTTGTCTGTTTGTGACCTCTTATTAAATCTTCCATTTTATGTAGTCAATTTTTTCCAACTACATTTTAAGCTATTTTAAGGTATAAACGATTTTATGCATTTCTTTAGAGTATATCCTCTCATGATAATTAACTAGAGTGAGTAATTGCTTTGTAAATATTTTCAAGTTTATTTTGAAACACAGCTTATGTGATAGTTGATTGATGATTTTTGCTTTTCCATTAGAGGAGCTTAAAATTTTCTTTCCTCTATTTTTTTCTATTAGTTGGCAACCACATACCTGACATTAAAGAGGCTATGGGGGGATTACCAAGGAAAAGAGATAAGCCTCTCTTATGTGGGCTGCCTCAGGCTATTATACATAAGTATAACTAAGATTTTTCCTATTTGCAAATATTTCAAATGTATTTAAATGAGCTAATCAAATATGACCTAATGAAGGGGAAATATTAAGAGTAATTCAAAACTATCTGTAGCATATTTTTAAACGATCTACTGGTAAGTAATGAAGCTATGCCATTAGCAGAGATGTAGATGGACCTAGAGATCATCTACAGAGTGAAGTAAGTCAGAGAAAAGCAAGTATCATATATTAATGCATATATGTAGAATCTAGAAAAATGGTACAGATGAACCTATTTGCAAAGCAGAAACAGAGACACAGTTGTAGAGAACAAATGTATGGACACCAAGAGGAATGGCGGGGTTGGGATGAATGGGGAGATTAAGATTGACATATATATATACTACTCTGTATAAACTAGATAACAAATGAGAATACTGTGTAGCACAGGGAATCTACTGAGTGCTCTGTGGTGACCTAAATGGGAAGGAAATCTAAAAAAGAGGGGATATACGTGTAAGTATGGCCAATTATGGTTTTAGAAAAGTCAGAGGAACCAGAGATCAAATTGCCAACATTCGTTGGATCATCGAAAACGCAAGAGAGTTCCAGAAAAAACATCTACTTCTGCTTTATTGACTATGCCAAAGCCTTTGAATGTGTGGATCACAATAAACTGTGGAAAATTCTGAAGGAGATGGGGATACCAGACCACCTGACCTGCCTCTTGAGAAACCTATATGCAGGTCAGAAAGCAACAGTTAGAACTGGACATGGAACAACAGACTGGTTCCAAATAGGAAAAGGAGTACGTCAAGGCTGTATATTGTCACCCTGCTTATTTAACTTATATGCAAAGTACATCATGAGAAATGTTGGGCTGGAAGAAGCACAAGCTGGAATCAAGATTGCCGGGAGAAATATCAATAACCTCAGATATGCAGATGATACCACCCTTATGGCAGAAAGTGAAGAGGAACTAAAAAGCCTCTTGATGAAAGTGAAAGAGGAGAGTGAAAAAGTTGGCTTAAAGCTTAACATTTAGAAAACTAAGATCATGGCATCTAGTCCCAGCACTTCATGGGAAATAGATGGGGAAACAGTGGAAACAGTGTCAGACTTTATTTTTGGGGGCTCCAAAATCACTGCAGATGGTGACTGCAGCCATGAAATTAAAAGACACTTACTCCTTGGAAGGAAAGTTATGACCAACCTAGACAGCATATTAAAAAGCAGAGACATTACTTTGTCAACAAAGGTCCGTCTAGTCAAGGCTATGGTTCTTCCAGTGGTCATGTATGGATGTGAGAGTTGGACTGTGAAGAAAGCTGAGCGCCAAAGAATTGATGATTTTGAACTATGTTGTTGGAGAAGACTCTTGAGAGTCCCTTGGACTGCAAGGAGATCCAGCCAGTCCATCCTAAAGGGGATCAGTCCTGGGTGTTCATTGGAAGGACTGATGCTGAAGCTGAAACGCCAATACTTTGGCCACCTCATGTGAAGAGTTGACTCACTGGAAAAGACCCTGATGCTGGGAGGGATTGGGGGCAGGAGGAGAAGGGGACGACAGAGGATGAGATGGCTGGATGGCATCACCGACTCGATGGACATGTGTTTGAGTAAACTCCGGGAGTTGGTGATGGACAGGGAGTCCTGGTGTGCTGTGATTCATGGGGTTGCAAAGAGTCGGACATGACTGAACTGAACTGAATGGTTAAAAAATATGAGTTTACTAGTGCTCTGTGACAACCTAGAGGGGTGAGAGGTGGGCCAAAGGTTCAAGAAGGAGGGGACATATGTATACCTCTGGGTGATTCATGTTGATGTTATGGCAGAAACCAGCACAACACTGCAGGCTTCCTTAGTGACTCAGTGCAAAGAACCTGCCTGCAATGCAGGAGACATGAGTTTGATCCCTGGGCTGGGAGGATCCTCTGGAGGAGGCCATGGCTACCCACTCCAGTATTCTTGCCTGGAGAATCCGATGGCAAGAAGAGCCTGGAGGGCTGAAGTCCATAGGGTCACGAAGAATCGAACATGACTGAAATGGCTGATTCATGTCAATGTATGGAAAAAACCACTACAATATTGTAAAGTAATTAGCCTCCAACTAATAAAAATAAATGAAAAAAAAAAGAACATGACTGAAGTGACTAAGCACACACAACACAGCATTGTAAAGCAATTATCCTTCAATTTAAAAGAAATAATTTTTTTAAAAAAAACTTTTAAAAAAGTTGAGTTTGATTTCTACTGTTATTTTCCTGTTCTTTAATTAGAAAGAAAGTGTTTTCATGGTGCTTTGCTCAGTAGAAGTAAACATTGTAGGATGACTCCTGTGAAATCCATTTTTTTAACCTGAAACAGGATGTCTGGCATGAACTACATTTCCTTTATTGCCCTGTGTTAAATTCCAAATACTGTTACACATCTTCATATAAGAAATATGTGTGACATAGCACATTTTCTAAGACAATGTGCTTGAAATGAAGGATGACTAGGGGAATTAATCCATCAATCTATTAAATTATGACAGTTTAAGGAAACCCAGTATTTTTCAACCCAAGACCATGAGTTTTGCCTTTATCCACTAGAGGGGGTAATGTTCTTCCATCCTAAAAGGACATGGAATTATCCCAATGAGATTTAAATGCACACAATGACCTTATTTCTTTTGAAACCAGGTTAATTAAATAATACAACACAACGGATGCCAAAAATACCAACGAAAGTTCCTTCAAAAACATTTGTGACACAAAGATCAGAAATAGTTACTGTTTTTGTCCATCCTAAAATTTTGCAAAATCTGTGGTTGTAAGGATGAGTAAGTGTGTTTCAGTTGAGAGAAGAAAATTTTACATAATGTTTTCTGTGACCATTCCAAAAAGTGTTGTGTACTTTTTCATGTGATTAATTTCAACTTATTAGACTTGGTAATTGGATTGTTGTCTGTTTGGTTCAGCAAGGAAGCAAATCACCTCTTTAGTTTTAAGGATGCATTTAAGAAATAATTAAATAGCTAAATAAATTTATAAAAGTTTTTATTGGACATCATAGATACATGAATTAGACATGATATAACATGGCTGAATAGTGATACAGGTTTCAGAATACTTAAAGATCAATAACATATATACAGAACTGGTTTTTCACATATGACTATATAATGGTCACTGTTTATCATGGTAACAATTTTCTTTTAATAAATTCCAAGTCAATAAGACAAGAATTTTTTTCTTTAAACCTACTGAAAAATATCTTGAATTGGCAGAATAGCCAATCATATTTGGTTGTTAAAAGATAGTCAAAATAATTGGTTAGAAATAACTAGTTGCCAAACTGATGAGATATCATAATTATAATTAACTGTGCTATTAGGTCAGTTGTCTAGTTATTTGTGTGAATAAGAAAAAGCCTAATCAAAATGCAGAATAATTAGTTCAATTCAAAGAAGAGATATCATTTGTGAAAAGCAAGTATATTACATCAACCATATTTTTTGTAATCCTAATCATTTTCCAAAATAAGCATATTTCTAGTTCCTGGAGATTATTTCCCTTGAATAATAGATGCAGTGGTGGTTTCAAATGGTGGGTGAATACCATACTTATACAACTTTTGAAAATATTCATGCCAAGAGCCCCCCGCCCCTACCCCGTAGGAATGCTGATTCAGCGGGTTCAGGGATGGGCTCTCTGCTTTTTTTTTTTTAAATCCCCATATTCTAATCTGCAGGCCTAGCTGAGTGTCACTGTACTGTCCAAGGAATTAATTATGCTTGACTAGGTTTTTCTCCTTGTGTTCGACTCTGTAGGAGAGTATATATTTTAAAAAAGTCTTTGGAGGCAAAAGAAGAAAATTACAGTGAATTATTATGACTTTTCACAGGAAAATTTCCTATTGTATGAATGAGAGTAAAGGCCTCAAAATACCTATGTGTGATAGTGAATTCCACATTATAGTGCAAATAAACATGCTTTTGAAGTTCTGTATTGTTTCTTAGTAATTTGTGCTGCCTGGAGATCTTCCAAATATAGCTAACAAAGGCTTGTAGAAAGACTTACAACATCATGGAAAAATTTTAGCTATAGACAAGAACAAATATTTACAAACAATGATTCCAAATAGACCTAAAGCCCTATAAATAACCATTGTGTTCTTATAAATATATGACCATAATAATACAGTTATTTGAAAAGTAAGCAATAAATTAATCTACAATATACATTAAAACAAATTACAGTGAGGTTGCATCACAAAGGCAGATTTTATAATAAGCGAGAAGTTAAATTATATCCATTTAAACTGAATTTGGCTTGTTTTCACAATGAAATATATGCCACCTATAATTTATTTCACTATAAATAAGATCTTCTAGATATATTATAGATGGTTATTTTTAATTTATGTTATATGATTTACTTTAATCAATGTAAGAACAAATACTGTAAAACAGAGAAAGATTCATTTTTTTCTTTAGAAAGTCTTTTCTTACATTCACTAAAAAGTCAGTGTGGTTACAAAGAGTAACAGGACCAGTAGAAGGAATTAATATGTATCCAATTTGCAATGCAATAGCATATTCTGCATGTATTAAAGATGTTGGGAGCCATGGGTGTCCAGAAGATAAAAGGTCCAACTCTGCCTTTAAGAAGTCTAGATGTGGTGAGGGTGGCCATTGTAGATAATCCTTAAAGAGTCAGAAATAGTTTCAGGATTCATTCACTCATTCCATCAAAGTATCTAGAATACTTACTCTGGGCAGATGCAGCATTCTTTTTTCAAAAAGCAGATAACCCTTGAATGATACATTGAAAATCAGCCAGAAGAACAATGCAGAGTATGATGAATGACAGTGAAGATTGAAAGCGCCGTAGCAGGTTTAAAGAAGGAAAGGTCTTTAAGAGGTAGGTAGCGTGAACAAGGCCTTATAGTCCAGGTACGATTGTTTCTGGAGAAAGGAAGAATATTAGAAGGTACGGGCAGGAAAACATGGCAACAATCTGGGAACGCTTTGTTCCTCTAGTTCGCTTGAAGAGTGCACTCTGTCCCCTAAAAGCAGATCACATCTGAGGCAGGAGCGAGATGGGCCCCAGGGTGAACAGCTGGTTTCTCCTTTGTGGACACATACTCCAAAATAGTCAGAGCGAGAGAGGAGCTGAGCCCAGCCCAGATAAGAGATAGAGACCACATATTCCTCATTTTTGAAGTCAAGGAGACCTCCCTGACTACACAAGGCTCCTTGGAGATCAAAACAGAGGGGGGCGTCACCTCATAGTAAGTGACGTCAACCTGCACACAGGCCCCATGGCTAGAATCCACCTTTGCTAAGAGCTGTGTGCACTCATATGGGAGGACCCTGAGATATACCAAATATGGACTTGGAACCAGGCAAGGCAAGATGACTGACCAAAGGAAACCCAGAAGAAATGCCCCTAAAAGTGATTCAAACCACCATGAGGACACAACTCTCTCTCTGAGACCACCTCAGAGGTCCACACGTACCTCTTCTTCCATTAGGAGGGGTGTTTATTAAAACACTTTTCTTCTGTCACTTCCGTCCCTCTGTGGAAATACAGTTCTACACAGCTGACGGGCCAGGGCCTTGTCACTGGCCACTGGTCCCTTGTGGTCTAGTGGTTAGGATTCAGCGCTCTTGCTGCCGCTGCCCGACCTCAGTCTCTGGCTAGGAACTGAAACCCTGCTTCAAGCCACAGCAGGCCAAGGCCACCAGAAATCACATCCTTCTCTACTCCAGGAATAATTTCTGAGCTGTTCTGTTCAGATCAACACCTGAGTTTGTGCTAGACTTATCACTGGAACCACCTAAACAATTAATTATGTGCTATTTTGCATTGTTTTCTAATTGTTCATTATATTTTTTAACTTCTTAACTCTCTACACTAAACTTTCTGAGGACAGGGGTTGGTTTTGTACACATGTGATATCTTTCACATTGCTTATTATCCTATTTAGACACACAGTTTAAATCTAGTATTTGTTTATTAACTGATAATATAACTGAATATAGTAGTGGTACGCTTGCCAGGCAAAAATGTAGGAAAATCAGTTAAATTTGAATTTCAGGTAAACAATAAAAATATTGATGGATCTTAGCTGTACTAAGGAGAAGGAAATGACAGCCCACTTCAGTATTCTTGCCTGGGAAGTCCCATGGACAGAAGACCTTGGTGGGCTACAGTCTATGGGGTCGCAAAAGAGTTGGACACAACTTAGCGACTAAAATAACAAGTTGTACTAAACCTATCATTTGTTGTTTATTTGAAGCTGAAAACCAAATGTATATGTATATATATGTACATACATACACACACATTTAGGAGGAAAAAATACATATATATATATATGTATATGTATATATATATATAACCTGGCAGCCCTAGGTAGTGGCATATTTTTTATGGCTTTGTCAAAGTTTCCAGTGCACTGAATGTCAAATCCTGACCTTTTATCCAAGAATAAACTCACTTATTTTGTTCTTTAGAGGCTAGTTATTCTCAGGATAAGTGAACTGCATAAACTAAGAAGAATAAAAGACATTTTCAACCAAAGACCAGTGACTGAAGATGAAAGGATGAACAAAATTCAGTGATTGTATCAGAAACGATGAACATGAGAGCCCGGAGTCTACAGTGCCTTGGAGGTGATACAGATGGGAGGAGAAAGTTGTCTAAAGACCTAGATAGGAAGAAGGGTTGGGAAATAAGTTAAATGCAGAAAGAGATAGTAGAGGCAAGTTTTTTGTTTTTTTTTTTAATAAAAAAAATTTTTTTTAATGAAAAAAGAAAACATAGCAAAAATGAAAAGTTGATAAAACTAAACAGATAAAAAGCAGGAGATGAAGAAATAGAATGCAGATTGAGGAAGTATGAGGAGTAGCAGACACACACACATACATACACACAAGGAAAAAAGCCCGATTACTGGGATGGTGTGGCAGGAATAAGTTCTAGGGAAGGATCATGGGCTAAGAATAAAAGTCTTTTAAAAATAAATTAATATTATATACAATAGATTATCATTCAACCTTTCAGAAGAAGGAAATTCTGCAATATGGGATGACATGGGTGAACCTTGAGGACATATGTGAAATAAGCCTGTCATAAAAAGATAAATACTGTATGATTCAACTCATATGAGGTATCTAAAATAGTCGAATTCATAGAGTGGAATGGTGGTTGTCAGAGGCTGATGGGAGGAAGAAAAGAGGGGTTACTAATAAACAAGTATAAAGTTTCATTTAAGCGAGATGAGTAAGTTCTAGACATCTGTCAAACAACATGGTACCTATCAATCATATAATTGATATGATCAACAATTGTTGATAAGATAAGGTCAACAATACTATATTGCACCCTTAGCAATTAGATCTCTTACCAAAATATACTAAAATATGCTTACCAAAATATATAAAATAAAAAATATTATATATCATGAAAATTATACACTGGAGAATAAAAATGTCAAATTGATAACATTACTATCTGTATTTGTGTGGTAACTCTTTCTGAATTCCTTCAGACACTTTTTTCCCTCCTCTAACTACACAGGCAAGAACACAGTATACCAAACACATGGCTTGCCTGGTGGTTCAGCAGCTAAGAACCCACCAGTGATACAGGAGACCAGGGTTCGATCCCCGGTCCAGAAGATTCCCTGGAGCAGAAAATGGCAACCCACCCCTGTATTCTTGCCTGGGAAATCCCATGGACAGAGGAGCCTGGTGGGCTCATGGGGTCACAAAAGAGTCGGACACAACTTAGCGATTAAAAAACAGCAACAACAAACTACACGGGTTGAATACCAAATCTCATCTCTGGGTTTTTGTGGACTGGGAGACTTGTTTTTCCTTACTATAGGAAATGTTGAGGCATGAGACGGGCATAGATAAGTAACACTTTTATCTTATCTACTTCAAAATCCTGTGACTTTTTTCCCAAATCTTAGATAACTGCTTGTTGGATAGTTTTATAAGCCAACAACTTGTTTCCCCAACTAGTTCTCTGCCTAGTTCAATGGCTTCTTGGTCATGCCACACTAACAAATCAGAAGAATTTCTTTTAATTTAGAATATATTGAAAATACATTTTGCTTATAATTCTGATTCTTGACATGTATTTTGTAAACGTGTATGAGGGACAGAGGGAGGAGAAATATTACTATTTTGTTTCTAAAACTAATGAAAAACAAAGAAAACCTGCCCTGATGGCCCAAGTTTATTTTCAGTTCAACTTCAAAGAGGGAAAACCTGCTTTTCTAGGAACCTACAGGAGGGCTGCTCAACTGTCCTGCCTTGAAAACTCCTCTCCCACACAAATCAGTTGTGTTGGCAGAGAGCACTTCCCTGAAAGAGACCACCATTTTCCTGTCTTCCACTTATCTTTAATGCATAACATTTACCAAACCCAGTTAGGGTGAAGAATTCTGGGTTACATACCATTGTATTTGTATATATTATTAATTATATGTCCAAAAAATAGGACTGAAGTTTTTATGCTAAGCTAGAGGATGGTTTCTAGAGGCAAACCAAAAGGCTTTGTCTTGTCTAGTTAATCTTTTTTGGTCAGAGACTTAGGTGATGATATTAAAAAATTACTTATCAAATTTGCATTTGAGCCTGATTTTGCTAATTGAGAAATTCTATGTATGATGGAGATAAGAGTTAAGATCCACACGCCAAAAAAAGCTCCAACATGTGCAAAGAAGAGTCAGATCTAACAACATGAAACTTAATTGAGATAAATTTGGAACTTAACACTTGGGTGTCCCTGCCCTTCCCTTCAATTCCTTGCCTATTCCTTCAGTTCTCTTCCCATTCCTTCTCTTTTCTCTTCTCTTCTCTCTCTCTCTCTCTCTCTCTCACACACACACACACACACAACTGCATTCGTGTCAGCTAAGGAAAGCCTGGCTTATTGGTGATTGTATAACAAAGATTTATGAATTTTATTTCAATAAAAACCAGCAGTATGATTTGGCTGCTGAGAAAGCTAATGCACCTTTGAGTGTGGTAATAGACCTATAATGGTTTGAGTGAGGGAAGTGATAGTCCTGCTCCAAGAGCTTGTTTGAACAAACTTGGTGTGTTATATTCTGCCCGGAGGATCTGAGAAACATAGACAAATGGAACAAATATATTCAAAATGGAACAATTCTTGGATATGGAAACTCACAATAATTTTCTGTGAGTTTCATCTGAAGGAATGGAAATATTAGCCCAGAGAAGAGAATATTCTTGGGCAATGGTAGTTAACTTCCAATTATTCACCACATATCTGAAAATGTATTAAATGGAAAAGAAATTAGACATTTTCTCATGGATGGTGGAGCTGAAATTAATAAGCTGATGTTTCAAGGAGGGAGATAATGGCTCAATGTGAAGAAATGTTGTCTACCTGAACTTAGAGTAGGTTGTTAAAGAGGATTTCCTCATTTGGGAGAAATTCAAGTATAGTCTGTAAAACTACTGGTGTGGATGCTAAAGAATTCAATATCAGAAGGATGAACGTATTAGACAATACTTAAGGTCTGGGACACAAGATAATACAGCAAGTGAGGTTGTAACTCTGAAGTCAAACAAACCAGACTCAACATTTAGAGTCTATGTGACACTGAAAAGAATATAATCTCTTTGTTCCCCAGTTGTTTTATCTATAGAATAAAAATAATAGAAATTAACTCAGGGTTATTGAGAAGATTAAATGAGAAGTTCAAACAAAGTGATTAGTACAGAGTAAATATTTAATACATGATGTTTTGTTTTAAGATTTAAATCCATTCCAACTGTGACAGTTGGAAGTCATCTGTAATAAAAGTTTGGATTTGACTTGGATATTCTTTGCATCAGGTCCTTTTCTTATATTCTTTACTGCTGCCATACGTGACTTTCATTCCCTTTCCTTCTGTCTCTCCCTCCTCCCTTTCCTCACCGTCCTTCCTCCCTCCCCCACTTAGCATGAAACAGACCAGGACTCATTACTCTCTACTTGCTGGGCCCATAGTTATAGCTTATTAGGTGCCTGGGAAGTTTTTACTTCCTGTGTGTATTGTTACCTTGGGAAAATGCAAAAGAGAAAGAGTAAATTTATAGGTCTTGATTTCAACCTATGACAAACTCCTCACATATAATTTGCACCCCATTAATTAAAAGTGTTTTTATCATTGCTTTCAATGTGGCCTATTAAACCATAAAGAGAACTACGTAGAGGAGCTAGAATTCTCAAAAGGTGAAGTACAAGCAACAGGAAGAGATGTCCTGATAAGAAGACAGACAGGCAATGCATTCAGGCTAGTGTGCAAGGGAAAACATCTGAGCACTCAAGAATGGAACCATGGGACTTCCCTCACAGTCCAGTGGCTAAGACTCTGTGCTCCAATTGCAGGGGGCCGGGATTCCATCCCTGGTCAGGGAACTAGATCCCACATGCCACAACTAAAGATCCTGCATGCCACAACCAAGACCCAGCACAGCCAAATGAATAAATAAATATTTTTTTAAAAGTGGATGGAACCACACTTTGTAGTATGTATTATCTTTTTCTTTAAAGATACAATCTCTGCATTCAAGAAAAAAAATGTGTATGTATGTATACATATATGTGTATGTACGTATACAAGACCAGCTTAATGAATAACTAAACTGTACTGTTGTACTATTGCTTCCCTTGTAGCTCAGCTGGTAAAGAATCTGCCTGCAATGCAGGAGACCTGAGTTCAATCTCTGGGTTGGGAAGATTCCCTGGAGAAGGGAAAGGCTACCCACTCCAGTATTCTGGCCTGGAGAATCCCATGGACTATACAGTCCATGGGGTCTCAAAGAGTTGGACAAGACTGAGTGACTTTCACTTTCATTGTTGCACAGGACTCCAGTCTTAGAAGAGTCTGCACTTGGTTTAATGCCCTGCTATTAGAGCAATATTGCATAGGAACCTGGAATGTTAGGTCCATGAATCAAGGCAAATTGGAAGTGGTCAAACAGGAGATGGCAAGAGTGAATGTCGACATTCTAGGAATCAGCGAACTAAAATGGACTGGAATGGGTGAATTTAACTCAGATGACCATTATATCTACTACTGTGGGCAGGAATCCCTTAGAAGAAATGAGGTAGCCATCATAGTCAACAAAAGAGTCCGAAATGCAGTACCCTGATGCAGTCTCAAAAACGACTGATCTCTGTTCGTTTCCAAGGCAAACCATTCAATATCACGGTAATCCAAGCCTATGCCCCAACCAGTAATGCTGAAGAAGCTGAAGTTGAACGGTTCTATGAAGACCTACAAGACCTTTTAGAACTAACACCCAAAAAAGATGTCCTTTTCATTATAGGGGACTGGAATGCAAAAATAGGAAGTCAAGAAACACCTGGAGTAACGGGCAAATTTGGCCTTAGAGTACAGGATGAAGCAGGGCAAAGGCTAATAGAGTTTTGCCAAGAGAATGCACTGGTCATAGAAAACACCCTCTTCCAACAACACAAGAGAAGACTCTACACATGGACATTACCACACGGTCAACACTGATATCAGATTGATTATATTCTTTGCAGCCAAAGATGGAGAAGCTCTATACAGTCAGCAAAAGCAAGACTTGGAGCTGACTGTGGCTCAGATCATGAACTCCTTATTGCCAAATTCATACTTAAACTGAAGAAAGTAGGGATAACCACTAGACCATTCAGGTATGACCTAAATGAAATCCCTTATGACTATATAGTGGAAGTGAGAAATAGATTTAAGGGACTAGACCTGATGAACTATGGATGGAGGTTCATGACATTGTACAGGAGACAGGGATCAAGACCATCCCCATGGAAAAGAAATGCAAAAAGGAAAAATGGTTGTCTGAGAAGGCCTTACAAATAGCTGTGAAATGAAGAGAAGCAAAAAGCAAAGGAAAAAAGGAAAGATATTCCCGTTTGCATGCAGAGTTCCAAAGAATAGCCAGGAGAGATAAGAAAGCTTTCCTCAGCAATCAATGCAAAGAAATAGAGGAAAAAAACAGAATGGGAAAGACTAGAGATCTCTTCAAGAAAATTAGAGATACCAAGGGAACATTTCATGCAAAAATGGGCTCAATAAAAAAAAAAATGGGCTCAATAAAGGACAGAAATGGTATGGACCTAAGAGAAGCAGAAGATATTAAGAAGAGGTGGCAAGAATCCACAGAAGAACTGTACAAAAAAGATCTTCATGACCCAGATAATCACAATGGTGTGATCACTCACCTAGAGCCAGACATCCTGGAATGTGAAGTTAAGTGGGCCTTAGAAAGCATCACTACAAACAAAGCTAGTGGATGTGATGGAATTCCAGTTGAGCTATTTCAAATCCTGAAAGATGATGCTGTGAAAGTGCTGCACTCAATATGCCAGCAAATTTGGAAAACTCAGCAGTGGCCACAGGACTGGAAAAGGTCAGTTTTCATTCCAATCTCTAAGAAAGGCAATCCCAAAGAATGCTCAAACTACTGCACAATTGCACTCATCTCACACGCTAGTAAGGTAATGCTCAAAATTCTCCAAGCCAGGCTTCAGCAATATGTGAACCGAGAACTTCCAGATGTTCAAGCTGGTTTTAGAAAAGGCAGAGGAACCAGAGATCAAATTGCCAATATCTGCTGGATCATCGAAAAAGCAAGAGAGTTCCAGAAAAACATCTATTTCTTCTTTATTGACTATGCCAAAGCCTTTGACTGTGTGGATCACAATAAACTGTGGAAAATTCTGAAGGAGATGGGGATACCAGACCACCTGACCTGCCTCTTGAGAAACCTATATGCAGGTCAGGAAGCAACAGTTAGAACTGGACATGGAACAACAGACTGGTTCCAAATAGGAAAAGGAGTACATCAAGGCTGTATATTGTCACCCTGCTTATTTAACTTATATGCAGAGTACATCATGAGAAATGCTGGGCTGGAAGAAGCACAAGCTGGAATCAAGATTGCCGGGAGAAATATCAATAACCTCAGATATGCAGATGATACCACTCTTATGGCAGAAAGTGAAGAGGAACCAAAAAGCCTCTTGATGAAAGTGAAAGAGGAGAGTGAAAAAGTTGGCTTAAAGCTTAACATTCAGAAAACTAAGATCATGTCATCTGGTCCCATCACTTCATGGGAAATAGATGGGGAAACAGTGGAAACAGTGTCAGACTTTATTTTGGGGGGCTCCAAAATCACTGCAGATGGTGACTGCAGCCATGAAATTAAAAGACACTTACTCCTTGGAAGGAAAGTTATGACCAACCTAGACAGCATATTAAAAAGCAGAGACATTACTTTGCCAACAAAGGTCCGTCTAGTCAAGGCTATGGTTCTTCCAGTGGTCATGTATGGATGTGAGAGTTGGACTGTGAAGAAAGCTGAGTGCTGAAAAACTGATGCTTTTGAACTATGGTGTTGGAGAAGATTCTTGAGAGTCCCTTGGACTTCAAGGAGATCCAGTCAGTCCATCCTGAAGGAGATCAGTCCTGGGTGTTCATTGGAAGGACTGATGCTGAAGCTGAAACTCTAATACTTTGGCCACCTCATGCGAAGAGTTGACTCGTTGGAAAAGACCCTGATGCTGGGAGGGATTGGGGGCAGGAGGAGAAGGGGATGACAGAGGATGAGATGGCTGGATGGCATCACCGACTCGATGGGCATGAGTTTGAGTAAACTCCGGGAGTTGGTGATGGACAGGGAGGCCTGGCGTGCTACAATTCATGGGGTCGCAAAGAGTTAGACATGACTGAGTGACTGAGCTGAACTAAACTGATTAGAGTATTGAAATTCTTAATTTTTTAACATAGAGCACTCATATCCGTTTTGTATTGGGTCCTGCCATTTCAATATTTACAAACATATGTGCATCTGTGTGTGTGTAATCTGAAATGTGAAAGGCATCTACTCGTCTTCTAATTGAACACTTCTTCCCACCTCCATTTCTTCTACCCCATGTTTTTCTTTAATAGGTGTATCTCATTATTTAGTTTTTGTTTTCATTTTTCATTAAAAGTAACACCAGTAGGGATTACTTCATGTACATCTTTCCTGTGACTTTTTAATGAATATAGAGGAACGTGTATATATATATGTACATATATACATATACATATTATTACCTTTTCACATCTATAAGATCATGCAACACATATTCACTCCTGTTTCACTTGGTGACTTGGCCTTAGAGATCTTCATAGATATGCACACATGAGTTGTCATGATTTCTGAAGATTACTAGGACTAGTTTAGCAGGCTATCTCTTAGTTCTTGCAGTGCCCTGGACTGGAAGAGCTGTATTATTTTAATGCATTAGATACTCTCCCATTATTTATGCATATTTTGGACTTCAGCTGTCTTTTGGCTGTATTTACCTTTTTCTTTCCTATTTTTAAAGATTCTTTTTTTTTATTGAAAAGATGAAAACAACATAGAAATGATGATATTCTCCTCCCAGTTTCTCATCTGTCAGAATATTATTAATTATCTTGAGCAAGAGACCCAATTCTTCCTTTTTATTTTTCTGTTCAGCAGCTAAAAATATTATTTGGTTGGCTAAGGAGAGATAAGAAGGCTTTCTTAAATGAACCATGCAAAGAAATAGAGGAAAACAATAGAATGGGAAAGAGTAGAGATCTCTACAAGAAAATTGGAGATATCAAGGCAACATTTCATGCAAGGATGGGCACAGTAAAGGACAGAAATGGTAAGGACCTAACAGAAGCAGAAGAGATTAAGAAGAGGTGGAAAGAATACACGGGAGAACTATACAAGAAAGGTCTAATGACACAGATAGCCTCAGTGGTGTGGTCACTCACCTGGAGTCAGACATCCTGGAGTGTGAAGTCAAGTGGGATTTAGGAAGCATTATTATGAACAAAGCTAGTGGAGGTGACAGAATTCCAGCTGAGTTATCTAAAATCCAAAAAGATGCTGTTGCTAAAGTGTGGTACTCAATGTCAGCAAAGTTGGAAAACTCAGCAGTGGCCACAGGACTGGAAAAAGTCAGTTTTCATTCTAATCCCAAAGAAGGGCAATGTCAAAGAATGTTCAAAATACTGTATGGTTGTGCTCACTTCACTTGCCAGCAAGGTTATGCTCAAAACCCTTCAAGCTAGGCTTCAGCAGTATGTGAACCGAAAATTTCCATATGTATAAACTAGGTTTAGAAAAGGCAGAGGAACCAGAAATCAAACTGCCAACATTTGTTGGATCATGGAGAAAGCAAGAGAGTTCCAGAAAAACATCTACTTCTGTTTCATTGACTATGCTAAAGCTTTTGACTGTGTAGATCACAACAAACTGGAAAATCCTTAAAAAAAGAGAATACCAGACCACTTAACCTATTTCCTAAGAAACTATATGCAGGTCAAGAGGCAACCATTAGAACCAGACATGGAATAGCTGACTGCTTCAACATTGGGAAAGGAGTACGTTAAGGCTGTATATTGTCACTTTGCTTATTTAACTTATATGCAGAGTACATCATGCAAAATGCCATGATAAATTTTGCTGTATATAGGATTTTAGGATAGTGAATTTTTGTCTTTCAAGGCTTTTAAATTTTCACTTCATTTTCTTCTTGTTTTGTCTGGTTTCTGGGCAGATGTCCCCTATAATTCATTCCTTTGTTCCTCTGTAGGTAAGTTTTATTTCCCCCCTCTAGCTTCTTTCAAGATGTTCTCTTTGACTTCAGTTTTCTAAAGCTTGAATGTGGTATGCCTACATGTGTGTGTTATTCTGGTTAGTGTTAGCTATGCTTCTTGGATTTATGGTTTGACATCTACTAAGCTTCTGGAGTTGCCATGACAAATTTCCACAAACTGGGTTGCTGATAAAACAGAAAATTATTCTCTCATACTTCTGGAGGCTAGAAGTCAGAGGCAAGGTGTCGGCAGGGCCATGCTCCCTCCAAAGGCTCAAAAGGAAGAATTTTCTCATGCTTTTTCCTAGCTTCTTGTGATTACAGGCCATCTTTGGTATTCTTTGGTTTCCAGCTGAGGAACTCCAATTTCTGTCTCCATCTTCACATGAATATTTCCCCTCTGTGTATGTTTGTGTCTCCACATAAACTGCTTATAAGGACAGCAGTCATTGGATTTGGGTCTCATCCTTATTCAATATAATCTCTTCCTGATGAAAAATATCTGTCAAGACTTACTCCCTGAGTAAGATCACATCCTGGGTTTCTGGGTGGAAATGAAATTTAACAGAAGACAATTCAACCCAGTACAGTGTCTATAATTACTTTTGGAAAGTTATCTACCAATATTGGACTTGGACTGCAAGGAGATCAAAACAGTCAATCTTAAAGGAAATCAATCCTGAATATTCATTGGAGGGATTGATGCTGAGGTTGAAGCTCCAATACTTTGGTCACCCGATGTGAAGAGCTGACTCACTGAAAAAGACCCTGGTGCTGGGAAAGATTGAAGGCAGGAGGAGAAGGGGATGACAGAGGATGAGATGGTTGGATGGCATCACCTCCTCAATGGACATGAGTTTGAGCAGGCTCCAGGAGTTGGTGATGGACAGGGAAACCTGGTGTGCTGCAGTCCATGGGTCGCAAAGAGTCAGACATGACTGAGCAACTGAGCAAGAACATATACCAATATTAACTTCAAGTATTTTTTTCTGCCTTGTTCTTGCTTCTCCTTCTGGTATTCCAAGACCATGCATAGGTAACACCTTTTGAAATGACCCCAGAGTTCTTGGGTACTCTGTTCTATGTTTTCCTTCTTTTTTTCTCTTTGCATTTCACTCTGGGAGGTTTCTATCGATCTGTGTTCAAGCTCATTGATTCTGTCATCAGACATTCTAATTACTGATGAACAGATCGAAGGCATTCTTCATTTCTGTTACAGCATATTTTCCTTCTGACATTTCCTTCTGATTCTTTCTTATGGTTTCCACCTCTCTGCTTACATTTACCCATCTGTTCTTGTATGTTGTCTGCTTTTTCCATCAGAGCACTTAACATACTGATCATAGTTATAAATGTTTCCCCTGCTATCCACAAGTAGCGTTCCCTTGAAAACCCTTGTAAGCTCAAATGGTGTAAAGTGAGGTAACCGTTACCTTAGGACACAACATGTTAATAAATGCATAAAATAAATTGAGATTAAAGCACAGATGCTCACAGACACAGTTCAAGTCTATGGCAGCTTGATGCTGAGATGCTGAGTGTGTTTTGTAGGGAAGGAGCATGTCAGTGCCACACTCTTAGCTCAGGGCGTGTGGTCTCTATAATGGGACACTGAAAAACAAATGCTGGTTGCTATTTTCACTATTTTCCTTTTTTTTCATAGAAGTTAAAATCCCTTTTGGATTTCATTTGGTTATTGAAAACAGATACTAACATGGGTGACACGTAAAAGTGAAGTGGCATGTAGCCAATATTTGAAAAGTAAAAAAATAACTTTATTAATCTCATTCTGAAAGCCCTAACATTTCTAATATCTGAGTGATTCTGATGGTTGCTTTCCCTTCTGACTTTGTTTTGTCCTGCCTTTTGGCATGCCTTGTAGCTTTTTTGTTGAAACCTAGACATGTTGAAAACTGGGGTAAGTAGGGCCTTGCTGTGAGAATTTCTATTAATATGGGTAGTTTTCAGACTGTGTTTATGTTTGCTGTAGCCATAGATGTCAGAGGTTTCATATTTATTTGGTGTTCTTATTTTTATCTCCCTTCCTTACTTTGGACTTCCCTAAGTGCTCCTCCTCAGAGAGAATCAGTGACTTGCAATTCTTTCACCTCTGATCTGCTGTTATTATACTGAAGCCCTGCTACAGTGGTGGTAGGGTATCGGGGAAGAGGAAGCACTCTGTAATCTGAATTAAATCTCAGTTTTCAGTGGGCTGGTGGCTTGGGCTGGGCAGTGACCTTCACAAGTGCTCCTCCCAGCTCCCTTCCCTAGATGCAGAGCTCCCCTTTGGCTTCCTTGAAGTCCCACTGGTTACATTTTCTCCCTTTCTTAGGTGAGACAGATGAGACAAGAAGGCTAGAGGGGCTGAATGGGAGGAAAGGTATTCCTTTCCTGGGATAAAACTGGAGTAAAAGTCTGGTAGTCTTTTCCCTTGGACAATTGATCTTTGTTATGGAGAAGGCTCCATGTGTATTATTTCACAATGATTACTTATTTCCTTCCCCTGCCAGAGCCGTGAGGCAATGGATCTACATCACGAGAACTTTACCTGGAAGTAAAGTCCACCCAAGTGGAGTGGATGCTGCTTAATATAGGAGTATCTCACTCTCACACTAGCTGCCTTACAGCCTCCAGCAATTCATCCAAAGTACCACTGAAGTGTTCCTGCAAGTTTATGGCTTTAGCATCTTCTGATCCAGGTAAGCAGACCTTGACTGTGACACTTGGGATGTGCCCATTCCTCAAGGTTTTGGAGTGATGGTGTACCTCATGGCCTTAGTTCTCTGACAGGTTCAAGAAAAGCCATTAAATTTCAGTTTGCCCAACGTTTTCTTGCCTTAAGAAGGTTTGGAGTGTTCGCTTCCAAGATCTTTATGTGTCTGAGCTAAAGCAAGAAGTCCATTTGACATGTATTTAATACTTTCTTCATAGTCTACATTTATTTTTGCTCTTTAACAGTAGCAAAGCCTAAAGTCTTTTAAAAATATAACATAAACATTTAACATTTTCTCCACATATTTGGGGATATTCACATATTGGGGGATATCAATGCACATCACTGGGGCTTGCTGTTGTCTTTGCATTTTCAGGAGGCAGCTGTTAGCTGGGTGACCTTGGAAAAGTTACTTATTCTCTTTGTGCCCCAGTTTCCTCTTTGGTAAGATCGAGTATGAATGGTACTTGTCTTTTAGGATTATTATGAAAATTAAATGAGAATACACACACACACATACAGTAAATATCTGGCACATGTTCTCAATAAATATTAACCTCTTTTCTAAAAAAATATTTATTTATTTATTTGGCTGTGTCAGGGCTTAGTTGTGGCATGCAGCTAGGATCTGTCATTGTGGCACATGGACTCTCTAGTTGTGGCTGCATGGGCTTCAGTAGCTCTGGTATATGTGATCTCAGTTCCCCAACCAGGGATTGAATCCAGTCCCCTGCATTGCAAGACAGATTCCTAACCCCTGGATCACCAGGGAAGTCCCAAACATTAATGTTAACCTTTTCATTATTGATCACATTCTCCAGATAGGGAAAATAAAGTTTAAAAAAAAATTTAACACAATTCTTACTTCTGGATTTCTCGTTTGACAATGTGGTGCACTTTGATCCGCAGCTGGTGGTAGACCTGCGGTAACTGCCGACTTCACAGCACTGGAACACGGCCAGATGAAGTGTCATCATCCTAATTGTGTGTGAGGGCCACAAATCACTGAAAGAGTTTTTCTGAACTCCCCTGTCCCCTTGCACATGCGGAGCATAATACAACATAGACAATAGCCTCAGATCAACAGGAAAGTGGCCCATGGAGAAAGACACTAAGTATTTTCCTTTGCTAGTCTCTTGCCAAATTTTGAAATTAAAAAAAGAAGAAGCTTTTTAGATTTCAATTATGATATAAATGTTGTTTCTTGTAAGATTTCAACTGGTTTGTCTTAATTCTATTTTTCCCAGGGTGTCATCTCTTCTTTCTTCATTTTGCATGTATTGTACTGTGGAATTGGTGATGGAAGGAAGGTGGGGTGAGCAATTTCAAAAAAGGTCTTGCATGAATGAGGACTGCATAACTGTAAGCTCATTTCTAAAACTCCATTTACAGTAGGGGCCAAGGCTGGAAGTTCTGACAATGCCTTAGGGGAGTATTCTCCCTGGAAAACTGTGGCACTGAAAAATGATGAACACCAGCACAAACCAGGGCATGCTTAAAGACATTCAACTTGAAAGGATGCCTGAATCTTAAAAAGTCTTTACATGAACTTTCAACAGGCAGGTTTTCTGTATTTACATGTAGAAGAGAGAAGAAATCTAGCCTTGTTGCCATAAATTCTTACCTGTTTTGGTACATTCAATTTGTTGAGTCTATTCTCCTTTTTTAATAAGATTATCATTTCCTTTATGAAAATGATAGTACATTTTTAGACAAATGTAAATGTTTATATTTAATGCTTTTGTAGTATCAGTGGGTCATTTGAGGAACAGCAAAGGTTTGTCTTGCCTAGCTCCTAGTATGTTACAATCTAACAGTTTATCCATTGAAGGCAGGAGGAGAAGGGGACAACAGAGGATGAGATGGTTGGATGGCATCACCAACTCGATGGAAGTGAGTCTGAGCAATATCTGGGAACTGGTGATAGACAGGGAAGTCTGGTGTGTTGCAAATGCAACTGCAGTCCATGGGATCACAAAGAGTTGGACATGACTGAGCGACTGAACTGAACTGAATAGTTTATTAAAGACTGATAGATTCCTTTAAAATAAACATGAATGGGACTTCCCTGGTGGCCCAGTGGTTAAGACTGCACCTCTTTGAGCAGTTGTAATCCCTGGCTGGGGAACTGAGATCCCACATGCTGCAGGGTGTGGCCAAATGTAAAACATAAAATAAGCAAGAATGGAATTCTATAACCCCTTTATTATTTTGATGAGTTTATAGATATTTAATTTTGTCAGATTATTTTTTGTTGTTGTTCAACTGACAAGTCACTAAATCCCATGGATTGCAACACACCAGACTTCCCTGTCCTTCACTGTCTCCTGGAGTTTGCTCAGACATGTCCATTGAGTTGGTGATGCCATCCAACCATCTCACCCTCTGTTGCCCCTTTCTTCTCCTGCCCTCAATCTTTCCCAGCATCAGGGTATTTTCCAGTGAATTGACTCTTTGTGTCAAGTAGCCAAATTATTGAAACTTCAGCTTCAGCATCAGTCCTTCCAATGAATATTCAGGGTTGATTTCCTTTAGGATTGACTGGTTTGATTTCCTTGCTGTCTAAAGGGCTCCCTAGAGTCTTCTCCAGCATCACAGTTCAAAAGCATAAATTCTTCAGTGCTCAGCCTTCTTTATGGTCCAACTCTCACATCTGTACATGACTACTGGAAAAACCACAGTTTTGACCATACAGACTTTTGTCGGCAAAGTGATATCTCTACTTTTTAATATGCTGTCTAGGCTTTGTCATAGCTTTTCTTCCAAGGAGAAGCACCTTTTAATTTCATGCCTACAGTCATCATCCACAGTGATTTAGGAGCCCAAGAAAATAAAATCTGTCACTGTTTCCACTTTTTCCCCATCTATTTGCCACAAAGAGATTATTTTTATGATTCAGTAATACTTGATGTAATCATATTTGAAGGTTATAAACTACATTTGTAACCCTCATCTCTTCTGATCTTTAAAATAACAGGTGAAAGAAGGAAAGCAAGTAGCTGCTGCTAGAATTCTGATGTAGTCAAATCTGCAAGCTCATCTAGAACTGTTGGGGATACTTAAGCAGTCTTCTAGAAATAAATTTTTACAGAACAGTCTGATGTTTCCTGGAGAGATGTACAGAGGATTTGCATTTTATATCTCTAGGATTCTGATTTCCAAAGAGGAAAAGACAATTCTTTGGTATGGGACATGTGTGAAGATATCTGGATGTGGGTACTTCAGAAAGCAGGGCTCTCATTGGGGTTTTTTTCATAAGGACGTTAAATCTCAATTTCATATATAAGAGTTTCATCCTCATGACCTAATCACCTCCCAAAGCCACACCTCCTAATCCCATCACATTGGAGATTAGAATTTCAACATAATGAATTTTGAAGGGACATAAGCATTCAGCCTATTACTGGGAGGTTACTCTCATTCCCGTATTAGTTACTATACTTTTGCATGTGACAAATAAGCATTGAACTGAAACAAATCAAAGCAAAACAAAATTAATGAAATTTATTGGAAAGATACTAGAGTGGATCAAAAGAAGAAGAATGAAAAAAGTGAACAGTAGAAACTAGGGTGGCTCAGATGACCTCTCAGTTTGGAATAATGGCCTCGACTGGGCTCCAAACCATCCTCAGTCTCTTTTTGTGCTGCTATTTTATTCTCTCAAGTTGTTTGCCATCATAAACTTGGATTCATGGCTAAAATCAGCTTCTGGGCTTACATTCTCACAAATGAGGCCCAAGGAAAAAAAAGGGCTATTTTGCCTAGCTACACGTGACTCTTAGGAGGTACAGCATGAAAGAAAAGGACTGTATAGCTAAAGCATTAAGTAGACTGCTTACATAGAGAATGGAGAGCAATTTCCAGAAGATGGTAAAGGATACTGGACCCAAAGCAAAATGTTTACTTAGTAACCGTACTCGATTCCAAGTAACAGAAGACAGCAAAATTTTGGCATAAAAATAAAGATTTTATTTGTGTCACATAATGAGAAATCCAGAGGTAGGCAGTCATGTGGCCTTGGGAAACCTCCTAATCACTTTGCTGTTGTTTAGTTGCTAAGTCATGTCTGACTCTTTTGTGACCCCATGGACTGTAGCTCACCAGACTCCTCTGTCCAAAGGATGTCCCAGGCAAGAATACTGGAGCGGGTTGCCCTTTTCTTCTCCAGGGATCTTTCTGACCTAGGGATTGAACCTGGGTCTCCTGCATTGCAGGCAATTCTTTATCACTGAGCCACCATAGAAGTCCTCCCAATCACTTCTAGAACCCATATCACTTCCTTATTTCCTCTGAACCACCCTTAGTATGTTTTTGTCACTCTTGGTTACAAAACAGATGCTCTAACCTCTAGCATCGTGCTCATGTTCCGAGTCATTCCAGTCAGGGATGTTCTGTGGAACTTGGTTTGGTTCACCATCACATTATTTCATTTGAGTCACAGGAGCAAGTAGTTATAGCCTTGGGATTATACATGACATAACCCAAGGAAAGCTAGGGCACCAGGGGAAGCATTTGAATTTGTAACCATTAAAATGAAACAAGAGTGTGTCAATGTGTGTGTTTACACTTATTTGCTGCTGAGGACCCATATTTGAAGCTGCTCTTGATGGAATCAGGTGCAGCAGAAGAGTTTGGAGCCATTCAGGTCCACTTGAGTTTTCATGTGTTTATAATATGTAGATAGAGGTGATGAGCCAGCAGGTAATCAGACTGTCAGCTGCAGCTGTTTTGTGCCAGACCATGGTGCTGGATCTAGGACACAAGGAGATCCTTGTCTCCCATCCCACTCTTACCATCACCAAAGGTGTGATATTGACTCTCCAAGGGCCAGGACTGTTGCTTTCCCTCCAGTCATGAAATTGGTACATTCATCCCAATAGCTATCAGTCATTCAGTTCAGTCCCTCAGTCATGTCTGACTCTTTGTGACCACATGGACTGAAGCACGCCAGGCTTCCCTGTCCATCACCAACTCCAAGAACCTAGTCAAACTCATGTCCATCGCATTGGTGATGCCATCCAACCATCTCATCCTTTGTCGTCCCCTTCTCCTCCCGCCTTCAATCTTTCCCAGCATCAGGGTCTTTTCCAATGAGTCAGTTCTTCACATCAGGTGGCCAAAGTACTGGAGTTTCAGCTTCAGCATCAGTCCTTCCAATAAATATTCAGGACTGATTTCCTTTAGGATGGACTTCTTGCATCTCCTTGCAGTCCTAGGGACTCTCAAGAGTCCTCACTAACACCACAGTTCAAAAGCATCAATTCTTTGGCACTCAGGTTTCTTTATAGTCCAACTCTCACATCCATACATGACTATTGGAAAAACCACAGCTTTGACTAGATGGAACTTCACCTTTTCCTCATTCCCTCTAATTTAGACTTAGACCTTTTGTCTTGAAAGGTATGATGTACATGAAACATGGTATTTTTATAAAACTTATAAAGACCTATTATGTCCTCCACTTTGACCAAAGAGGGCCACATGGAGAAGCTTAATGAACAATGTACTAAATCAAATGATCATCATCTTTAGGATCAAGACCTCATCAATCCCAAGAGGTATTCTGGGTGGTTGAACCAGAATTAGGTTTGAATTCCATGGCGTCACAAGAGTACGACATGACTTAATGACTTAGCAACAACATAGAGTAGAAGTGTCAGATACCTCGAGATTGAAATTTTATTTACCTCCTTCCAATAATTTACTGAAATTCAAATATAAAGGACATTTTAAAGCAATGTTTTTTAACCACCCTCCTTGTTTTATGTGCTTTTGTTAATCTTTCATTTTGTTTGTTCCTTCATTTGCCCTCCACATTTCACATACTATATGACACATTTGGTAATATGTGATCAAAAATCTGAAAGAAGAAACAGAAACAGGAGTAATCATGAGTTCACAGACTCAAATAACTAAAACTTACTGGGATTCAAGCTTGAAATATTATTGCCTCACTTGATAATTTGTTCTGCTACCAATTCTAAATCAGCAAAATATGTCATTACCCTTTTCCTTATAAATTAAATCAATGTGTCCCATTGCATGTAAACCTTCATATATTTTTGATACAAAATTTGTAGCAATAGAGAACACAGACTATATTGTGAAAACTACACTTGAAAAGAATCCACACATTAAAAAAAACGATTTTTACATGTTTAAATCCTCCCACATTTTATACTCATTATTTAAAATTAAAGGACAGAAGTCAAACTGAAAAACAGTAAAATTAAGAGACAAGATGTGGGAACTGCAAGTTGTTTCTCTTGAATCGAGCCAATCTTGTTCTTTTGGTTTTTCTCCCAGGAAAGGAAAATTTAACAATCAGAATAATAAACACACTTCACTAATAAAAGCAATGCAATTGTGGTTTTGGTTGTGTAAAGCATCTGGGTTTTATACATTATTTCCTCTTTTCAAAACTGTGGCTGAAAAAAAAAAGTTCATTCTAAATACTTACCAAAATGAGAAAGTTTAAAAAATTAGAATTCACTCTTTAATGTATATGCTGCCTCACATTTCAGTCAACTTCGGCAACAAAACCAGTGTTGGCAGTTTTACCAACTGTCTTTAACCAGTTGGGTCTGGCTCTCAGTTAATATAGTACTACTGATCCTTAATTCGTAGAACCACAGGGGAATGTTTAAATAAAAGAACACTCGATTTCATAGTAGTTTTTAAATGAAAACATATGTATCTGTAATAGGGCTTTAAAAGTTTTTTTCAGTAAGAGCTTAATGTGTGGCATCTGTTAGGTATAGGGTGTCTTTTTCAGTTTTTCTGAAGAGGAACATTAGAACCAGTAAAGTTAATCGTTTAGATGTCAGTATCTCAGTTGTTATCAGCATTAAGAGGATCCAAGAAAGGAAGATTGTCATCAGTTACTTTTCCTTCCACAGATAATCCCTAATTGTATTTAGGGAGAGAAGAAGAGAAAGAGATGATCTCACAGTATTTTCTCAAAGTTGACTGATTTGGAGAAGCTAACTTTTCTTTTTTAAAGTTTTTTAAAATTAATTTTTATTGGAGTATAGTTGATTTACAATGTTGTGTTAGTTTCTGGAGAAGCTCACTTTTACAGTTTGATATGCGTATAGAAAAATGGACATGGGATAAACCACTCATATATCTGGGATTCTTATCAAATATTTTAAGGTTCCTTTGAGGGATGTAATTGTTTTAGTCCATAATTGTTAAACATAAATAACCGTTATATTAAATAACCACTATATAATATACTCTTGTTAATGGAGTGAGAGTTGACAAAGTACCTTAACTTTAAAAATGAATAAAAATGGGTTATTTGTAACCATTATGATGACATGACATATTTGGTTTCTTGCATCCTCTAAATTTTCCTCTACTTCTCAGGTCACAGATTTTTGTATTTATTAGCCTCCTTCACTATCTTCTTTAGGATTCTCAAGTACACTATCTCTGCTCTTTTTAACACATATGACCAAAGGAATCCAAAATGAACTTAGTACAAATCAACTGGGGTCAAAAGTTGTACACTCCTAATTCATATTCATTAGCACTTCCCCAGAACCCGCCTGCCAATGCAGGAGATATGGGTTCGATCCCTGGGTCAGAAAGATTCCCCTGGAGAAGGAAACGTCAACCCACTCCAGTATTCTTGCCTGGGAAATTCCAGGGACAGAGGAGCCTGGCAGGCTACAGTTCATGTGGTTGCAAACAGTCAGACACAACTTAACGACTAAAACAACTGCAACAAAACAATGCCTCCAAGTATGTTTGGGAGCTTGAGATTGCCTTAACAATTTTTAGAGAATCTTTAATACCTTGGACAAATGTAAATGCCTCTCCCATCAATAATACTTCTAGTGCTGCAGGAGGCAGTTTGAATATGGGGATGCAACAAATCTCAGTTGACGTGTCTTTATTTTCCCCTTAAGTTGAGAGTTAAATCTACATAGTTGTCCCTTGGCATTCACAGGGTATTGTTTTCAGGACATGCCTGCATACCAAAATCCCCGGATTCTCAAGTCCTGTCGTCTGCCCTGTGTACCTGGAGATTTGACCAACTATAGATGGAGTAGAACTGTGGTGTTTATGAAAAAAATATCTGCCTATAAATTGACCTGTGCAGTTGAAATCTATGTTAAGGAACAACTGTAGCATATAGGCCTATGACTATAAGTATGCAGACTGTTTATACGTCTGAGTATATATATTGAAAAGTAGCATAACAAAGTAGATAAGGTCTTAAAGCTAGAGTACCTTGGTTTGGATCCAGGCTCCATCACCTGCTAATTGTGTAAACTTGGACAAATTATAAAACCTCTCTCTGCTTCAGTTTCCTTTCCTATAAAATGATATTACAAAATTATGGTTGTGAAGATTACATGAGTTTATACATGCAAAGCATTTAGAACAATGCTTGTAAAATTATACGGATTCCAAAACTTCAGCTACTGTTTTACCATTTATATCATATGGATATATACATATAATACATAATTGCTTGGCCTATAAAATATGATAATTTCATATATATTGTTAGGTACCTTCTAATTTAGTATATATGGACACATAAGATTTTCTTAGAAATTTCACAGTTATCTATTAAGCAGCATAAGAATACCAACATAGATCACTTCTGGACAGTACATAGTACAAATGTGGTATTTTAAATCTCTGCATTTAAGGAAATAATATTTCTCACTGAAAGACTGATCTTAATATAAAATGTCAGTGTATCCAGGTGCGGTGGAAGGGCTTAAAGCTGGAGCAGACAGTACTGGCAATGTGGCACAACCACTTAGAAGCCATATGATTCTGGGCAAGTCATTTAACCTTTCTGAGCTCTAGTTTTCTCCTCTGCAAAACAGGGATGTAATATTTCTTGCAGGTTTGTGGTAAAAAATAGGGACAAAATACGTAAAAAGCATCTGGCCAAGAGCCAGGCACATAGTAAATGCTTGATAAATGGAAACACTGATCTTTCATGTGTCAGTCCTGCTTCAAATATGGGTGTTTTTTTTAAAGCCCAACACAAACAAACATTCCACTGGAGGTTTTTGATCAGCTATGCTGTTGCTCTATAATGATCATAGGGTTAGTCTTAAGGCCATGTGGTTTCAATAACCATAAATGGTTGGAAGTTCTGTTGCCTGTAGGAGCAAAAAAAAAGAAAAGAAGAGGTTTGTGTAATTCAAGTTTCACCAATATCTCACCAGGCAGCTTGAGACAGCGCCTTCTTCCTTCTGCCCAAGGCGCTCATCTCCTGCAAGTAGGAAACCCGAGGGTCCCAGGAGCTGCTACACTGAAACCCTGAGAAGGTGGCTCTGTTCTGCTTGGTTGGGTTAGGCCAACCCAGCCACGTGTCACTCACTGGATAGAGAGGTAGGGGCAAAGAACTCACTCTGTCCCTTTGTTTACACTGAGTGTGGGCCAAGAGGAAGTAAAAGTTCACTGTAAACAACAGCCCCCTGTCAAATGTTACTTATTTTCATATAATGGGTAGTGAGGGGAGGAGCTTGTTTTGTTTTTCTTGCAGTTGGCCTGATGTGCTTCTTGCAGGTTATGTAAAGACCCCAGTAGTGGAAGCTAACCGTGAAAACCAACTACATATGTATTATGAGAATAAATCATTTAGTAAATGCCAAGAACTCTTTGGAATAAAATTACACTTAAATTCCAGGTGCACAGGGCAATTATTGGTGCATTCTTAGGAATTCTTATATTCTTACTATGCAAGTGCTTCAAGACCTGAAGCCTGTGGGATACAGTCAATGTGAAGAAAACTAACATGCAGCAAGATGTTTTATGCACACAGAGGATTTTTTCACACAGTTGGTGAGACCACATTGATCCAGCAATTTGAATATTATTAATATCTGTGGTCTCGCTCATTAAATACTTAAGAAAACATAGTAAAATTGTTAAGGATACACATTTAGAACGCTACAGCTCCAGCTATACTCAAGTTGGCAAGTGATTAACACTGCTTAAAAATTCTAGGCAGATGATAATTTAGAGTCCCCATGAAAGCCTTGAGTTTATTTGATTGTTCTCTTAATTACTGGGCTCTATGCTATCAAATATTTGTGGAAGAGGAAGTTTTTCTTTGTGGGAGTGAATAATAACCATGCTTACACTTGGCAATTTTTGCCTTGAGTTATTAAGATTTGCATTTCTCAGTTTGGGTTCTAAGGAAAGGTGTTTAGCCATTTTTAGAAAGCAGGTACCAAATAATCAATTGTCAAGCACCCCAGAAAGTTCCCGCCCTAGACAAGTGCAAAAATCCCAGGTATTAGCAACCCACCTCCAGAGACAAATCTACAAAGGGTGGAAAGGGGGAGAGAGGATGTCTCACTTTTCTAGGCGAATATATTGTGACTGGTATGTGTTGCGTGCATTAAGGAACTCTCTCTGCTTGTTAGCTGCCATTTAGAAACCAGCTAGAAAAAAAAGTCTGCGAGAGATCGCGCACAGGCGAGCCCCAAGCCTCCCTCCCTTGCTCCCTGAGTGCCCTGCCCTTCCAGGCGCGTGAAGAATAAACAGGCTGGTCATTGATCTCCGGGTGGTGGTGTTGCTCTCTGGGAAATGCTGGGGGTGCCGAGGGACGCGGCTCAGTCCGTGGATGCGCGACTGAAAAAAAATTTTTTGCCCGGGAGTGGAGAGAGAACATGCAAATTGGCATCCAGCTCAACAAGAGGAAAGGGGACGGCGAGAAAAAGAAACGTGTTGCTCGTATTGTGTCTTAGTCCTCTGCTCTACCATCCTCCTCCGGACCCGTGACCTCCCTCGAGACATCCCCCTGCCTTCCCTTTCTGGACACCAGATCCGGGGAGAGCGGTCCGGATTCCCCCGCTCCATCCTAGGTTTGAGATTTAATAGGATTTTTTTTTAAACCCCCCCTGGCAAACCGGCTGCTGTTTTAAGTCAATGAAAGTAAGATGGGTAGAGATAAGCGCCGGAGCAGCCCGGGAGCTGTCAGAACACACACAAATCAGCCCCCACAGCTCCTGCTCCGGGCATTACCTTCGGAGTTTCTTCCTCTGGGGATGAGACTCCGGGGAGGCTCGCTCTCGCCTTCCTGCGCCGTCTCCACGGTCGCAGACTCAGGAGTCGAAGCCCCAGCCGCCGACCCTTGTTGAGACCCCCCCACTAAACATCATTTCCCGGTTCTTGGGCACTGGGATTTGATGCTTTACGCACACAAAACCAAACCACTTCAACCACCCCAGAGGCAGAGATGAGAGCGCCTCAAAACTTTTCTCCCCCTCACCCACCTCCCCACCCGTCAAGGAGTAGGTGGGTGCGGAGTGCCGTCGGCGGGGACCCGCGGGCGCAGAGCGGCTCTTCGGGGGAGCAGTGGTCGCTTTAAAAACCAAACCACTCGCCGCTCCAGCCTCCGCGCTGGGCGGCCGGCGGCTCGCCTCCCAGAAGGTTCCGCGGACAGCCGCAGACCCCCACGCGCGCCCTCCGCGCCGGCTTTCCCGCGTGCAAACGGGAGTCGGGGGGCGCCAAGGGGCCCAGGTGATGCTTCCAGGACAGCGGGTGAGGTTCCAGCGCAGGGAAGAAGTTGACAAAGGGGACTTGACTAAACACGAATGCATATTTATAGACGCGAGCTCCATCAAGATCTAGAGATAGTCTCCTTCTCCCTGCCTCCTTCCCCTCCTGCCATTTCATTTTATCGCTCCTTGAAGTGGAGGGCAGATTGTTTTCTTTAAAAAAAAAAAAATTCCTGCCCGGTGTGGGTCATCGCCGCGTTATTTACAATCTAGTTACTCGGCAGCGGACGGGGAAGCCAACTCCGGGCTCTTTCCCCTTCGGATGGACAGAGAGGGCGACCGGGCGGCCCGCGGCAGGAAGGAGGTCAGGGTGGGTTTGCGGGCGCCCGGGGGGCGACCTGGAGGGAGCCCGAGCCCCCGCCCCGCCCCCGCCGCACCCCCCCGGGGCGGGCGCCGGGCCGAGCTGACCGGCGGCGGGTGCGCTGCCCTCGCCTCCCCCATTGTTCCGACTGTCTTTTTGCCTTTTGTTATTTGCACTCGCATTGTGTTGTTTGTCTCTGAAGCCGCCTCATGACCAGCCAAGGGATTTCACCTCGTCCTTGAGAGCTACACGGGGAGCGCGAGCGAGCGAGCCAGAGACTGGGGGAGAGGGACGCGCGCGCGCACACACAGACACACACACAGACACACACACACACACACAGTGGAAAAGGCGAGCCACCAAACCCATCTCCAGTCTCCTCCCGGGGGGCCCCCCAGCCCGCCACTGTGCCACTTTGCATCCCGCGCCCGAGGAGACGCAGAGGAAAGCCGGTAAGGTGCGTGAATCGCAGCGTTTTAACTTTGTTGTGGGTCCCGACGTGGTTGCGGGCAGCCCTCCAAGGCGCAGCGCTCTCCCCGTGCCCGCCGCGCCGCACTCGCTCGCGGCTCCAGCTGGAGAGCCGGCGAAGGAGGGAGGGGGCCGCCGGCGGAGTTTCCTCAAGTACGGAGGGAGGGGGACAGGGTGGGGGCGCGGGGAGGCGGGAGGAGGTTCGGGGCTGACAGCCGCCCCGTCCCCCACCCCCGCTCGGGGGACGGCCGTCCGCCGGGGACCCCGGAGTGCGGGCTTGGACCCAGTTCAGCAAACGGGCTAACTTTATATATTTCGCTCGGGGAGCCTGCTTGCCGCTGCCGGTATTGTTTTGCAAGTGGTGGCGGTGGAGATGGTGATGAGCGAGGCGGGCCGGAGGAGCGCTGGGAAAACGCTAAGGCTGGTCGGTGCCTCTCGGCCGGCGGCCCGCGGCAGCCCCTCAAAGTTGGCCAGGGCGGGGTGGGGGGCGGGTGGTTCCGATCCTTCCCAGGACGGACGCGCGACCCCCGGCCCACCCCACTACCTGAGCGCTCCCCGGGTTGTCTTTTTGTTTCGCTTTCTGCCATCCCTCTCCGCATCAGTCCTCCTCCTCCCCAGCCCCCGCTCCCGGCCCCTCCCGCCCGGAATTTCGGAAAGGAGCCTCATCCTCGTAGATTCTAGGGATTTCAGACACCGGAAGCTTTAATGTTTAATTGCAACTACTTTTTCACCCCCCACCCCGCCCCGAGTACGAAGTGGAGACCGCTCACGTGTTGTCACTTGAAGCGCGGGTTGGGGAAACCTCGCTTGCACTTTGGGCTCCAGTCCTCAAGCCAGGAAAAGAGGTTATACGAGTTAAGATCAAATTGCATTTGGAAATGTTTGCGTCTGTTAGCAGCAGTTGGTTGAGTATTGATCGGCTGGCATGGGATGCACACGAAGCACTGTTTACATATTTTAATAGTAACTTCCCTTCCACGTTACGAAGCGAATCTATTAATACATAGGTGGACCCTGGTGAATATCTAAAGACGCTGGCCTCTGTGACCAAAGGCAGAGCGGTGGCGAATGTGAATTCATGTCGTTATCTTCCTTTCCCAACTGAAAGAGGGTCAAAAAGAGAAATTCTGTGACTGTGCAAAACGATATTCTCAGTGCCAGCCAGCCCAGGCACTCTGGGTGGCAGTCAACTGTACTTTTTGAGAAAAGTTTAGGGATTAGTTCTAACCCAGTTGAGATCCTCACTATATCCAGATATCCAAAGTAGTTTCTCAAGAAAAGCATGAGCCGGTTTCCCCAAGAGACTGCCTTCAGGCCCAGCACAGTTCTTTCGTTCAGGTCAAGACCGAGGAAGAGCTGGGGGATTTTGGGTAATAAGTGTGGGAATCTGCAGAGAGGCTAGACAGAGTGATTTGTTTCCTTGCTGTTCATAAATAATGGCCCCTAGTATCTTTCACACACACACACACAAACAAAACAAAACCACGCAAACAAAACAGGCCAATCAAGAAGGTGTGTGGGAGATTTGTAGGCAATGGACATTTCAATCAGAAAAACCAGAGCAGACTTTTTGATCAGGATTACCAGGAGTAAGGCTCGATTGCTAGAAGTGATTAGGTTAAGGGCCAGATGGTTTTAAAGTATACGGAAATGTTTTTTTAACTTTGTCTTTTATAGCATTTACAAGGAGGACGCTCTCTTAGAGACTTTACAGAACTGCTGAATTTTGATCTGTCTAATTTTGAAAGAATTCAGCTGTACGGTGAACTGCCATTAACTCTGATAGGAAAGGAATCTGGTTTCCAACGCTGATACATGGGAGAGAGTTTCTGGGGGTGCTTCTTCCTGATTTAAATATAGCTCTGAGGCTGAAGCTTAGATAAATCCAGCCACAATGATTTAAAATCATAAGTACTTTCACTGAAAGTTCTCTTAGGCATTGTGTAAAGTTCTCCTGCAGATTATGTCATTAACTGTTTATTCCTCAGAAGTATACAAGATAAAAATCATAGGCATCACTTAAAACTGATGCAATACAGCATCAGTTAAATCCTTAAACTGGTAGGGATGGCTTTTGTTTGCCTAAAAGGTAGATCTTTCATCACACGAGTTGTTTAAAAACATTTAATTGTGGGGATGGGAAGGGATGTGCATAATTATTTAGTTATTTGTGTTAATTATATAGCAGCATACTCGCTTGAAATTCTTTTTTCCCTTTCTTTCCAGTGGTCTTTCTAACAACCTTGTACATGGAGAAATAACAGAGTTTTTGTTTGCTTGTGGGTTAAAAAAAATCTTTTTGTAGCCATTTTGAGTGGGCAGTATTGAATCAATCTGATACAGACTTGAAAGTGTACTCTTAATACAGGAAAAAAAGAGCTTGAACTCTTCATAGAGAAACCTTATACAGTTTTGTTGTTGAGATTGAACAGTTCTGGTTGAATGGCAGACAGGATTCAAAACTCAAACTTATTTGGTAAATAACCAGGCATTTGAGATCCAGTGGTTATTTCAAGTTAACTTAGTTCTATACATGTAAATGCACATCCTGTTTAGACTGACACATGGTTTTGTAAAAGAAAAAAAAATGAATATATGCTTATAAAGATGTTATCTGTGGAGTATATGGAGTAAACAGTAAATAACAAGAGTGAAGTTTATACTGAGATATAGCTTCTTTTTTTTTTTTTTTTTAATCCTTTTTGGGCATAAGGCAGAAGCTGTAGGGAGAGTTTAAAATTTCATTTTCCATTTAAAAAACTTGAATGCTTGGGGAATTTTTTTCTCTTTAAAGCAAATGAAAAATATGATATAATGATTAAAAGAACAAACTGTCTTCTTGTAAAAGCTGTATCCTTTTATTGAGTGATAGGCAATCATTGTTTTGAAGGTATGTCTAGATTATATAGGCTTCCCTGGTGGCTCAGACGGTAAAGAATCCACCCACAATGCCGGAGACCTGTGTTCGATCCCTGGGTGGGTAAGATCCCCTGGAGGAGGGCATGGCAACCCACTCCACTATTCTTGCCTGGAGAGTTTCCATGGACAGAGGAACCTGGTGGGCTGCAGTCCATGGGGTCGCAAAGAGTCAGACATGACTAAGCAAATAAGCGCAGCTAGATTATATAAAATTATAATACTCAGGGCAGGATAAAACTTGTTTTTATTACTCTAAAATATACTGGATTTCAAATCACTTAGAGTTCTAACACTGAACACTATTTAGATTTCCAGCAGGTAGAATTGTTTGTTATGATTGATTGGCATAACCTGGATGATTCACCCAGTGTCTGATCACCTCTGGTAGCAGAGAATGCTGTAATTAGAATTTTGAGAGTAGCTTGGAAAACTTATTTGTCTAGGCTAGAAGTTGATGCGTTCCCTCACATGCTTATCACACTTCTTTAGCCTGAGAAATGGAGGTTTATTTGAAAGGTGAAGAAAGTGCTTGGCTGTTTCAAATAAGCTATATCCTGAGCTTAGATTTGTAGATAGTTAATAAAATAAAAGTCCAATTTTGTTCCAAACGTTGTTTTAAAACACCCATTTGTAAATTGTCTACATTTGGTTTTCATATGTTAATGATTTGGGATCTGAAACTTCTTTCAGAAAGGCATTTTGGTTTATCTTAAAAAACACCACACAAAACTGTCTAAACAACTCTGTAAATAAACTGTTCCAAATGCCTCAATTTGATGAATGAATTAAAGAATTATAGTTCTTAATCCAATTATGATCAGTCTTGTTATTTCCATTTCCCATTTGAGGGTGCTTAGGGAGTGGGGATGGTAAATGATTCTCAAATGTGAGTGGGGTCTTTGTTGTTTATTTTCTGTGTGTGATATAATCACTCATACCTAGGATTTAGGAGAAGGATTTCAGAGGAAGAAGCATACTTGAACCACCTTCAGTTAAACCAGCAGTGCATTTGCATGTAAAGTTGCTTTTAATGGAAGAATAAAATGAAGTTTTTAAGACTGTGAAGCCAGGATCTAACCTTTTGCTTAAAAATAGTGATTTTTATATTAAAAAGGGGCAAAATGGAACCCTTAAGGCCCAGTAGCAGGGCAGATACTCAGCCACTGTAGACTTTTTCAGCTGGGCCATATCACGATGTGTCTATGGTATTTTTTTTTTTTTTTTTTTTTTTTTTTTTAATATTTATTTATTTTATTTATTTATTTGGCTGTTCCCAGCCTTAGCTGCAGCATGTGGGATCAAGTTCCCTGACCAGGGATTGAACCCTGGCCCCCTGCATTGGGAGCACAGAGTCTTAGCCTCTAGACCACCAGGGAAGTCCCGTGTCTATGGTATTTTAAAATAAACTTTGCTATATACAGTGTCCTTGTTTTAAAAATGGGGAATATGCTTTTTGGGTTGTTTTCTCCCAACCCCTATGCCTTTAGCTGCCTTCATGGGCACCCTTGAATGCTGTCCTGATCAGGGGCCTGGATTTAGGATAGGCCCAGTTTGCTCTAATGGACTCTTTTAAATTTTTGCCCCATTTGCCCAGTTTAACCTCTGGCTCATCAACTAATGAATTCAAAAGTGATAATAGCTTATTATGGTTTAATTGTCTAACTAAATGTTGTTATTATTAATACTGCAGTTTATTGGGACCATCTAATGCCTTAGAGAAAAACACGGAGTATCAAGTGAAGAAATACCGGGAAGAAATACTTACAGGCATTTTTTTGTTGTTGTACCACTCCAATCATACCTTACAGGGAAGTAATTACTCTGCTTTTGAGCAGGAGTAAGATTCAGTGGGGGAAGCATATTAATAAAATTAGGGGGGAAATGAATGCATTTAAAGAATCAATGCAAAAGCCAGCCTTTAAAAATTGAGTCTTAAAAAAAAATTTCCGAGAAAAAAAATGCATCTCCAGGAAGTGGCCCTGGTGGTGATGGTGTTGGTATTGAATGCTGCAGGTAGAGATCCTTTCATTCATTTTTTTTTTTTAACTGGTTAAGTTTTGGCTGTTCTGGGTCTTTGTTGCCGTGCAGGCTGTTCTCTAGTTGAGGTGAGCAGGGGCTACTCCCCAGTTGCAATGCGCAGGCTTCTTATTGCAGTGGCTTCTCTGGTTGCAGAACGCACAAGCTTCAGTAGTTGTGGCCCATGGGCTCAGTAGTTGTGGCTCCCGAACTCTAGAGCACAGACTCAGTAGTTGTGGTCCACAGGCTTAGTTGCGCATGTGGGATCTTTCCCGATCAGGGATCGAACCTGTGTTCCTTGCATCAGCAGGAGGATTCCTTACCACTGAGCCACTGGGAAAGCCCCCATTCATCAATTCTTCATTGCTGAAAGTTTATTAGAAGTTTTAAAAAATGAGCCACCTGATTATATCTTTGATGCTTTATTCAGTTACCTCATGATTATTTGCTACCCCTTGTCCAAAGGGGATAAATAGAACCGCAAAGGGATGCACTATTGGCGTTCCCTGGAAGCTCAGTGCCTTGTCTCTGCAGCACCAGTTCAAGTCTGGGAGCTAGAGAATTCAGGAGGGAACCAGGATGCAAAAGAAGCCAGCCCACTAGCCTTCAGAGCTTTTCAATTTAGGTCTATTTATAATTCTTCCAGGACTTCACTTGGAGTTCTGAACATTCAGTGCTCTGCCCCTTTTCTTAACCTCTAAAGCTGGAGATTATAATCCTCTTTTTGTAGGAATATTGCCTGGATTACACTCAATATTGTATATCAGATACCTAGCATAGGGTGTCTCATGAACTAGGTGTTCCGTAATTGTTAGCTGCACTCCTCTCTTCCTTCAATCAAAGCTAGATTTTGATCATTAATAATGTTCAAAGCTTCATTTTGTACTTACTTTGAACTTATTTGAATCCAAGAAGAAAAATATATCACTTTCTTGAGGCTGAGATCAACACTTCAAAATGGTGATTCAGTTAACATCTATGTATGATCTCTGACAATGTGGTTTTATTAAGATGCTGTATCTGGTGCAAGTGTGAATTCTATCTTTTATTCATATAAATGTTCCTCCGTGAAAGAAACAAAAGCTTTAGGACCTAACTATAGATCTCTCTTCTTGTTACAATTTTTGATTTCTTGTTGCAGATATAAACTAGGGAAGATTTATTGTGATTTCATCCATGGAGAGTCATCTGCCTCTGGGTTATATTAAGTTTAGCATGTATGGATAGAGAGAAGTTCCACTTGGAAAAAGAAATAAGTCTGCCTTTGCATTGTTTTGTCCTACAGGGTCAACAGCTCCTTCAAAGAAAATCTCATAGGTTTGTTTGTCTGAATTGGGTGCAAGGAAAAAGACACGATGTACCATTGCCTACTGGAATAGATGGTATACAGAACCTGGAAAAATTAGTTTGTTTTCTTTTCCCAATGATTCAGAGGATTTCTCTGTAAGTCAGTTGACCAAAGATAAGGAAAAGACTTTTTAAAAAAAGCACATAACTTGGTTACTGCATTAGAGTCCATCAAGAAGTAGACACCAAGATATGATTCGACATGTAAGAAGGTTTTTGCAGGGAAGGCAGAGGAGAAGCTGCGATCCAGGTTTGACACTTACGCAAGGAGAGAGGGAAGGAGAGAGGATTGAGTAGGAAGAAGCGGTGGTAGCTGGATGGTTTGGCTAGAGAGATAAGAGTCAGCCACTGGAGGAGCCCTCTGTCCCAGTGGAACGGCTGCATTCACAACAGTCACTGTGCTCAGTGCTTGGCCGGGAGCAGCCCCTGGAAACAGGGCCTTGGAGCTCAAATGACACTGAAGTCATAGAGGGACAGCTGGTGGGGGCGCTGAGTTTGTTATATCCTGACCACAGGAGACCTGAGTGGGGTAGTGGTTTGGAAGTATAGCCCTGAGTACTGGTGGTGGTGGTTTAGTTAGTCGGTGGTTTAGTCGTTAAGTCGTGTCCGACTCTTTTGCAGCCCCATGGACTGTAGCCCACCAGGCTCCTCTGTCCATGGGATTTCCCAGGCAAGAACCAGAGTGGGTTGCTGTTTCCTTCTCCAGGCAATCTTCCCGACCCAGAGATTGAACCCACATCTCCTGCATTGGCAGGCGGATTCTTTACCAGTGAACCAACAGGGAAGGCCCTGATTGGGTGCACCTGCCACTAAAGAACAGACCTGGTGATTTCTTTGAGTTCTGACACCTTACTTTCCTCCGCTGTGAAATGAGAAAAATGATTGTGTCGCCTCACAGAGTGCTAGTCAAGATTGAGATTCTATGAGATTCTATATAAATCCACAGTACCACGTGTGGCACAGAGGACATGCTCAACATATATTTCTCTCTTCTTAATGTATTCATAAAATGCAGTTGGGAGGTATAGGTGAATTGTATCAGGGGATTGTAAATATACTTTAACAACAGGTAGTTCATGTAATTAGAAGGTATGGTTTCTGCCAGCAAGCATCCTTCATGTCTGCCTTCTCAGAGTCGCCCAGTGTAGCTCTCAGGCGTCAGTCCTTATTTTTATGAGGCTGTCAACCGTGCAACAGATAGACCAGCTGCTGACCTTGACCATCTTCAGGTAATTTGCCCTAAAGCACGAGATAGACAGCACTCTCTCATTTCCTTACCCCTTTAGGCTTCCTATTCAGCTGAGAAGCAACTTGCACTGTAAGTCTGCATTTTATCTTGAGCCTCAAACACCTTGCGAGTCTTTGCTCCCCTATGTTTCTGCTCCTAAACCAACTTTCCTCCCGCCACGAAGCACTGAACTCAAGTGGCCCTCAGCGCGAGCTACTGCTGTGATGAGTCACAGAGCTGCCAGCACTTTGCTTCGTTAGATTTGATCACTGCCATGAGCAGTCCTTCGATTGTCAGCTAAGAGACCCTTCAGGGAGTTGTCCCTTAATAGAAAGTCTCTTTTCTTCCCTCCTGTTGTAACTTTAAATTAAAAGAAACTGTAGAGGAGCTGGTGGCCTTGCAGCAGTTCATTCTTCTACCCACTGGGAGAACAACATCTGAGAAAAGACGTTATTGGACTGAGAATTGAGTTGTTGCTATTTTTTGGGGGGCCAGTGTGGGGAGTGGGTTGGTTGTGAGGGAGGATCTGGCTCTCAGTAATGCCATGGGCGGTTGGGGGGGTGATTCTTCAGTGCCTGCTGGGGAACCTTTGGGGGAATGGAAGACATTGGTTCAGCATCTTGGGATAATGAGATTGCTGGTGTCTTACCCCTGAGTTTTAGGTGGTTCTGTGTATTGTACTGTGGGAAACTGGCAGTGGGACAACTTCAGAATCCAGGGAGGATGGGAGGCAGGAAGAGGGAGCTAATTATTGACACATTCCTCTGACGAGTGCCCCCTCTAGGGAATCTGTGCCCAGGATAAGGACTGCTTACTGTGAGGCTTCTGGCATAGTTTTCCCCAAATAGTGAGTGCTGGTTGCTTCCATGTCACTTGTTAAAAAGATGGACAAACTGAACGTTTGGAGAGCCCCTCTGCTGAGACCCGATCCTGCAGTCTCTGCAGTTTCGGGTCCATCCCCACCCTGGGTTAGAACCTGCCCTCATTTTGGATGTCTGCTGGAATTCCCTGGTGCCCTGCATGGCTACTGAAAGCTGAAGCTGTTTGAGGGGTGGAGCAGGGCCTGACTGCGATGTGCATGGACGTTCTTGTGCTGCCCGCTGTCACTCTGCCGTGTTGGCAGCCTGTCACTTGTATCTGGCACAGGCAGTCTCATTACTTTCCTCTTGGCCTGGGAGCTGCTCTGGAACAAGTGCATACCATTTCTTAGAATTCTGTCTTGACTTTTCCTACTTCACTTTCTCAGCCGCATCTCCACTGTACCCTGACGGCTAGCAGAAGAGTTGGGCCTTTGCACATTAAATCAGGAAATGAAGTGATAGTTTTGATGCACACTAACTAACCAATCAGATAAGTCTCCAAGTTTGTTTCTGTTTTCTGTTTTGGTTTTTTCGGCCGCTCAGCCTGTGGGGTCTTAGCTCCTGGATCAGGGATGGAACCCGAGCCCCACTGTGTTAGAAGGCAAAGTCTTAACCACTGGGCCGCCAGGGAAGTCTCCTCTAAGTTTGCAAAGAAAGTTAATATGTGCTAAGTTGCTTCAGTCGTATCCAACTCTTGGACTGCAGCCTACCAGGCTCTTCTATCCATGGGATTCTCCAGGCAAGAATACTGAAGTGGGTTGCCATGCCCTTCTCCAGGGAATCTTCCTGACCCAGAGATCAGACCCAGGTCTCCTGCATTGCAGGCAGATTCTTTACCATCAGGAGCCACTAGGAAAAGTTGATGAACTCACTGTTTGTTTCCGGGGACCTCCTCAGCTCCACAAACATGCCTCGCTTCTGTCACTGCTTATTGGGCTTTTCTCAACCTTTCTCTTCCCACAAGGTCTTTATCCTCCTGCACCATCACCACATGCATTAAGTTAATCTCACCAGAGGAAGTGAGAAGTGGAGAATTTGCTAAATACACTGTTGCCTGATTTGAAAGGGGGTAGCCAGAGGTGACAAACATTTGGAAGCTAAGCTCCTTGAGGGCACAGTGTTGTATTTCCAGCACAATCACAGTGCTTGGAACACGGCAGCCACAGAATCAATGATGGCTGAGCCAACTTATCTTCCAAACTAAGCTGCATTCTGATTCAAGGCACCCAGCATGATGGGGAGCTGAGAAAACTAATAATGGTTAGGCATCGACCATGTTCCAGGCACCTGCTAGGTGCTTTACATGGATAATCTCATTTAATCCTAACAGCCCACACATTAAGTGACTATTATCTCCTTTCCACAAACAAACTGCAAGGAGTCAGGTGCCTACTCGTTCTCCACAACTAGTAAACAGGAGAATCACTGCCTGGATTTCAGTCTTTTTGACTCAGCGCCTCTTATACTCTTTCCATCATGCTGTGGCCAAGATGCTGGTGTGGGTTCCTATCCATGAAATGCGAGCACTAACCATGCCTTCCTGTCTACCACAGGGGACAGTTAGGAGCAGGTGAGAAGTGTAAAGTAATTTCTAAACATCACTTATCATTATCAAGTACCCATTGATCCATTTACTAAGCCAAAGAATATTTATTGAACGCACAGATAGATATTGCTTAAGCTATACTTAACAGGAAATATTTTGACTTGAAGCAGAGATCCTGAATACATAAAAACTGACATCAAAGGAATTTATAGAGCAGTGTGTCTCAAAGGTGATCACCCAGTCATCTTGCTGAAAACCACCTGGGATGTTTTTGAAAATGTGCTTTTCTGTCCCCCTCTCAGACATAAGAAACCTGAACCCCTGTGGTTGGGAAGCCCTCTAACCCTGAATTTTTAACAAGCATGACTGGTGATTCTTTTGCACATAAAAGTTTGAGAACCAGTGATAAAAACTTTTTATTAATTCTCTTTGGTAGTAGGTTATATATATGGCTTATAGAGGTAAAGTAAGGTGCTCAAGGAGTAGCGGAAGTACCAGAATAAAGCACAGGTGATTGTTGGATTTGTAGAAAGACTTCTTGGTGATTTGGTTTTAGGTTTTTGGTCATTTATTTAGGTTTTAAAGAACCTAAGTAAGTTTGAGTATATAGAATGTTAGCATGCTGAAGGTCAAGAGTGATGGGAACTGCCACAGAGTGGGTTGGGGTGGGGGAAGGATGGCAGTTATGTGCATTCCAGACTTAAAAAGATCTTTCTTTTCCAGGACAGATGGAGAGGTAAACTGGAGACCTGGGGTTGATTTATTTATTCGGTTCCATATCCCAAATATTTAGAACAGTGTCTGGAACATAAGCAGGTGCTTAAAGACCTTTGCTTAACAAATGAATAAAAACAGGTGGAGGGAGAGAGCAATGTGGAGAATAGATTAGAATAGCTTGATTATGATTATTGTGGTTAAAGAAATCGAGAAGGAAGATGCTGGGAAGGAATCCTAGTGAGACCAGATAAGGACAAGTTATAATTAGACTAATATGGTCCTTACAGGAGAGTGCCTTCAGACAAACAAATAAACAGTACAAAAGCAAACCTGGGGTTTGTATGGGATCAAATCATCCGGCTGCTGTTTGTGTGTATTATCCTGGGAGCAGCAATTACTACATGAGGATAAGGACTGAGTCTGTTTTGTTCTCCAAATGATCAGAGTCCTTAATAAATATTTATTGAATAAGTGACCGGGTTTCCACATGGGCTGGAAAAGAAAGCTTTTAAATGATACAAAAATATCTTGTAAAAAGAGAAAAAGAATCTTGATGAATGCTAACCAATAATGGATGATGATGAAAATAGCAAATCTTCATAAAAACTGCAAGTTCTTAGGCAGTCTATTTGGAATTTAGGAGCATCTCCATCTGATGGTTTGCCTGTCACCAGACAGTGCTTTGCTGTTCATGTCACTTTCATTTTGCTGTGTCGAAAATCCCCTGTGATGCCTAGCACAGTGCCTCACTGATGTTGGCTATTGAATAAGTAATTGCTGAAGAGTTCAATCTGTGAATGAAGGGTATTGACTTGGGGTGGGGGAGAGGGGAAATCGAAAGCAGATGAGGAAGAGAGTTGCCTTCCTTCACTTAGAATTCCCAGAGTGGCCTGTGGTCCAGTGACCTTTAGCAGGCAGATTTCCCATATAACTCAAAGGCTGGTTATTGTAATTTTGGGAAGAAGGATGCTTGCTAAGGTAATGACTGCAAAGGTGGGTTCAGCATTGTTCAAAGAGGCAGCCATTCATTTGATCTGGAAAGTCAGGCTGGAAAATGTATTGGGGGAAGAAACGGTAAAAAAGTAATTCTAAACCTAACAGGAGTTTCAGTAGAAAAATGGCTCTAATTCAAGCGGTGTAATGTTAACATCAATGTGCGTCTCGTGGCTCAAGCCCCGCATCCTGCTTTGGAAATAAAAGGAGATTGTGTAAAGAATTAGCAATACAAGGCATTTTTAAGTGCTTTATTGCAGAGGCCTGTGATACTCTGTGAAATCTATGCAGGCTTTTTCTTCCTGCTGTGCTTAATTTCAGAATCTGATGCTATTACCTATCCTTGGAGAAAAAAAAAAATCACTCTCTGTTAACTCTTAAAAACCGAGTCTAGCATTGTGCTGGCTTTCAACATAATCTTTCTGACATTTCTTGGGAAGAGAGCAGTGGTGCATGTAGCTGTGGAGGGGTTCTTGCCTCTAAGTTTAGTATCCAGGATTGCTTCTAGGGGGCAGCATTAGAGTAAGAGGGCAAGTTGGAAATAAATGTCAAAAGCATAAGTTTAGAAATGGCTCAAGCAGCTTGAAGAATAAGGTCTCTGAAAGAGTTGGCAGAGCTTGTGTTTGGCATGGATCCAGATCAGAAGCCAGAAAGGCAGATGCGTCCTAAAGAAGATCAGGCAGAAGCCAGGACAGGAGTTAACCCTTTACAACAGAGATGACTATCTTCTTGTGATATGAAGAGAAGCCCTCCACATAAGTTCCCTGGCATGCCATCACCATGCTCCTTCACCTGTCTAGCTTGAAATAACAGTTGATGATTGGTAGTTTACTGTTGCCAGGAATTGTGCTAGGCAGTTTATTTTTATTGGCTCTTCCCAGGAATAATGTAGATGTAGATACACATGTTGATCCATTTTACAGATAAGAAAACTGAACTGGCCCCAACTAGTAGTAGAGCTGGCATCTGATGGAGCTGAGCCTTGAACACAGAGTGGTCTGACTCAGAGGCTGGGGCTCTTGCCCACTGTAACATGGGAAGTATATTTTAAGTCCAGTTGAGTCATGGCTCAAAATGATGCTTGTGTTTTCCTCTTCCTCTTTACATGTACTTCTATCACTCTAGGATCGGCTCTTTTCTGCTTGTTTCTGACCTTTGGCAAAGTGCCCCAAAGTGGGATCTCTCCTTACAATTTACACTGTTGACCACTGTCAGGTCAGTCTTCCTGACATGCTGTTTAGATTGTGTTGCCCCTTTCCTGAACATTCATGGTGCCTGAATACCATACCCCGATAGGATCCAGACCTTTAAGTCTGCTTTCTAAGGGCCTTACCATCTTCTCCAAGCCTTCTACGTTTCCAGGCTCATATTGGAAACTGTCCTTTTGAGACCAGTTTGCTTCTGATCTGGATTCAAGCTGAGCATGGTGTCCCAAACGGCTCTCAAAGTGTCTGCGACACGTGAGCCTTGTCAGCTCCTCTCAGAATGCTCATGTCAGGGGCCTTCCAAGGGTATCTGATGAAAAGCCAATGCTTGCATCTGAACTCTGTGACTCAGGGAATTTTTCCCGAGTTGCTTTTCCATCTGCTTCAGACCTCCTCATCGTCTGACTTTCCTTGATTCCCAATCCGCTTGATTCTGGGTTTAAACTTTCTCTTTTGATGTGTCATTCATTCATTCAGTGATTAGCAAATATTTGTTGAGCACCTACTATGAGCCAGACCCCACTTTAACTGCTAGAGAGTCTGTGATGTGTGGAACAGGCACATAACTTATAAACAAGATATATATACCTTATATACAGATCTTTGTATATCACCTGCATTTATGATTGTAAGCTGTAGAACTGTACTTTGCAGGAGTATATACAACACGGAGGATAAGTGTCTGCTATTTTGGCAGGACAGCCAGAGGAGGCAGCCATGAGGAAGTCACATTTGAAGGATGGTTACTGAGGTCTCATCGGGGTCTCATCCCTGGTGGCTCAGATAGTAAAGAATCTCCCTGCAATGTGGGAGACCCAGGTTCAATCCCTGGGTTTGGAAGATCCCCTGAGAAGGGAATGGCAACCCACTCCAGTATTCTTGCCTGCAGAACTCCATGGACAGAGGAACCTGGTGTGCTACAGTCCATGGGGTTACAAAGAGTCAGACACGACTGAGTGATTAACACGTTAATGAGAAAAAGAGGACAAGAGAAAAAACCTTTGAGACGTATGAGTAGTATATGCAAAGGTTCCAGAGAGAGAGGGGTGGGTATGTTCTTGGAACTAGAAGGCCAGCATTGCTGGAGCAGAGTGACTGGGAAATGGACATCGATGGGGCTGCAAAGGTGAGTCTTCAAAGGTGAATCTTCAAATAAGAGTGATAAGAAACCCATTGAACAGTTTTAAGCAAGAGACTAATAAAACTTGTGGCCAGAGCATGTAGACCAACTTTAAGAGAAGAAGGAAAGGATTTGGCAAGCTTGTAAGGAAGCTGTCGCAGTGATTTGCACAAGAGAAAGACGGTGGCTTTGATTTTGGACTTCAGCAGTAGTATCAGAGATGGAGACAATAGGAAAGGTTTTACAAGCGAACATGGAGGGGAGATCACCCAGTTTCACTGCTTTGTATCTGCCCCCGCCCCAATTCTACCAACCTAATGGAATATTCCATCTGATAATTAATAAAATGTCTTCTTGTTCCTAAGTTTGGGAAAAAGATGTATAAGTCCATACGCCTCCCAGGGACGCTGCCGGCTGTATCTATACCTCCTTTAGCCCTTGAATATTCAAGCAGAGTGGAGAAGGAAATGGCAACTCACTCCAGTATTCTTGCCTGGAAAATTCCATGGACGGAGGAACCTGGCAGACTATAGTCCATGGGGTTGCAGAGTCGGCCACGACTGAGCACATCAGTAGCATTCAAGCAGAGAGATTTGACACAAAACGTGTAGTGTCTTCTGTCTATACATATATATTTGCTTTCATGTTTCTGGACTTTCCTTTGGTATATATCATCCCCTCCCATAGATTTCCTGAAACACTACCTATCCCTTAATTTCCAAGTTGAAGTTGGCTTTTTTCACAGCATCCTTACAGAATCTACTGACTGATGCTTTCTCCTTGTGATCTGATGATATTTACGTCTATAGCCACTTTTAAAGCTTTGAGTGTTCCATGTTATAAGCATGTTGTGAACATGTCTTATCTTTTGAGAGATCCTGTGACTTTGCCTAGGGATGTGGATTTGTAGTTCAGTATTGTACTCTTATTGTGGATCCTCATTTACATCTTTAGTATGGCAGTCTACTTAACCTCCCTCAGTCTGTGATTCCTTATCTGCAGAATGGGGTTAATTATATGTACTTCATAAAGCAGTTGTGTAGAATCAATGAAAGAAAGAGTATAAAGTCTATAAAACAATCCTTGGCCATAATGAGTTCTGCTACATGATGACATTTTATGGTCATAAATGTTATTCTTTGAAATCAGAAACCTGTGTCTTATGACTACTTTTATCTACTTGGAGCTCAGTAAAAATTTATGGAGTTCACATTTAAATTTAAATTTATGTATCACTTCCGCCAGGGGATACAAATATAAGTACATTTTGGTTCTTGTCTGCACAAACCTCTATTTGATAGGGAAGTTAGTAACATAAACTGGTAATTATGTATCAGTGTGATAGGTATAGTGTTAGAGTATTTTGAGAGCAAAGAAGAGAGATTGGGGAAGGTTTTCTAAGTGAATTGAAGTATGAGCTGAGTATTTTATTGATCAATTAAATGTATATTGAAATAATGTGTATGCATTGTGTAAAACTCAAAGCTACATAACAAAATAGCACACCTGTCTTATTGATGATCATGCCACTATTACTTCCAACTCTGTTATCAGTATTTCTGAATAAAATGTTTATTCCTTATTTTCCAAAAAATGTGAGTTGTTGATTGACTTCCTACTAGTTGGCCTTGTTATACTGCTCTTCCCCCACCCCTGCTTCCTAACATCACACATATTCCTTTTCCCATTATCTCAATGTATTTTCATCTCCCTCCTTTTTTAGAGTTAAATCAGTTCAGTAAACACAGTCACAGGAATTCCCTGGTGGTCCAGTGGTTAGCACTTGGTGTTTTCACTCCTGGGGCCAGTTTGATCCCTCCCTCGTCGGGAAGCTAAGATCCTGCAAGCTGTGAAGCAAACCCCCCCCCCCCAAAAAAAATAATCCCCCCAAAACAAAAACCCAAACAAACAAAAAACAAACACACAGTTACTTTGACTCTGTAAGTGTTGTTTATCACTGAGAATTTTGTATATTGATTACTTGTACTTTTTATAGAACTTTTTTGGTTTTCCTGGAGTTAATAATGGTTTCTATTCAAACCCACGAGTTTTAGTAAAAGTGTTCAATGTTCCCTGGGATTTCTGAGTCAGGCTTAAAAAGGGGGAGTAACATAATCAGGGTAGACTTTAGGGGCAGTCAGCTGTGGTTGAAAAGATCATTTTATCCCTGACATCATTTAGAATTATTCTTAGAATTAGATAATAAAAAGCCCATTGACTTTTAGTTAGTTATATTGTTCTTCTTAAAAGTTCTGCAGACACTACATCCACTTATTGCCTGTACTTGGGCACACTGCTCCTGCCAGCCTGCCCCTGGTAAGGCTCTGAGTTAAGCTTAGAAAGGCAGAGGGAGGTACTCTGAGAAGGGGGGAAGGTATTCCAAGCAGACAGGACAGTGTGACTGAAAAGGCAAGAAGGTGAGAAATAGCATGGCGTGTTTGTGAAATTACAAACCGCTGGTGTTGGTAGAACATAAAGTACATGATAGGAACCAGCTGAGATGAGGCTGTGATGTTGGCAATGGTCGGATCAAGGTGATCTTTTTGTCATAGACCCAAATGCCCCAAATTCTGTCTTGTAGGTCATGGGGAACCTTATGGTGTTGAATAATATGGTCTGTTTTGCTTGTGAATGAACTAATGGCATACTGCACAAAAAAATGGAAAACTGTCTCAAGTCAGCAATTAAAATGCATATTTGGTGACATGTTACTACTTTAGGGGTACCCCACCAATAAAGTTTTTAGAGCACACAGTCCTTTAGAATGTGTGCATGCATGCATGCACACGTATTCATAATTTATGTACATGTGTTGTACTGGACCTAACACTCAGCCTGCAGTAGACACTAAGGGCAAGGTTCGGTTTAAATGACAGTTGAAGTAATACTGGTAGTAGTCCATCGGAGTTCCCTGGAGACCAACTCTGACGTGTAGAGTTGCACGCATTGGGTTTATTGGGAAGGCTCTTGGGGACAACACCCTGAAGGGCTGAGGAAGGCAGGATGAGTCTAGGGACTGTGATGCAGCTGAGGCTTCAGCTAGCCTGCGCATAACTCTGGAACTGGATGGCTCCTCAGAGATGTCCTGAACTGAGGCAAGGGGGCCAGGCCTTTGTAACCATACGATGGTGCTGGATGTGAGCCATCCCTGAGGAGCAGGGGAAGTTTGTATGAGGGTAGTTCTTCAGAGGGGGCTTAGATGTGAGTATTCAGCAGCCAACACTCTTGGAAACTGGGAAATGAGCACCACTAAGTAGCATACTACAGTATCCACTAAATGCAGCCTTCTGAGACTCTACTTTTTTGAATTCCCATAGATTTTCCTTGAAATATGGCTGACAAAGGGGTAAGCAGTGGGTCTTAGAGATATAGTTCTGCCATTTTCCCATGCTCACTTGTATTTGCATTATTAGTATTACTTTGAAAACCTCTGGACTTTTGTAGGATATATTTTAAAACCATTTGTTAGCTTAATGTGAATTAATTTAACTAAATGTTTAGATGGTGTAGTCCGTAAGGCCACAATGTGTGACAAAATGGTGAGACAGAAGACAGTGGCATTAACATTCAGTCCTTCTAGTTGTGAAATGAAGGCCCCTGTGGCAATCTATTAATAGTTAGATTAAAAAAAAGAAATATGTGGATCATTGGAACTTCCAGCTTTGGAGAAAATGTCTTTATGAAATGAGACCAAGAGAACATTTTAATTGGAGGTAGGATAGCTGATTGGACATAGACGTATGGTGATAGAGATGGTGTCTCTGTGTATTGACAAACGAGGAGGAATTCTTGCCCAGTATGCAGACAATAGTGTAGCCTAGGTTTTCGGGTTCCCAGATAGGCATCTAAGTCAGTGTTCTCCTAACTTGCTTTGATCATGTATATACACCATGAATAAAAAAGAAAATATTGCTTTACTAATAGTAAACATACAAAAAGAGACAGTAAAAGGCCTGAGAGAAAGAGGGAATAAAGAATATCTATATAATAATAAATGTAAGCAAAAGTTGTAATATTTTCTTTTAGCATGCTAGTGGATTTCTTTCTTTTTATGAACCCTCCTTGAAGACTTTTTCAGCTAGTTTCCTCGAGTGTAAGTTATATACTAAATAGGGGAGAAAGTACTGGCAACAAACTTTGATGGTTTTATGAGTTTGATCTGTGCAACTATTTAAATGTGATAGCATGAATTACAGGTATTAAAAAATAAGGTTTCTCCATGGCTGATTCATGTCAATGTATGACAAAAACCACTACAATATTGTAAAGTAATTAGCCTCCAACTAATAAAAATAAATGGGAAAAAAAAATAATGTTTTAGAATGGGCTTCCCGATGGCTCAGCGGTAAAGATTCTGCCTGCAATGCAGGAGACACAGAGATGTGGGTTTGATCCTTGGGTTGGGAAGATCCCTTGGAGTAGGCATGGCAACCCACATCAGTATTCTTCCTTGGAGAATCCCAGGGACAGTGGAGTCTGGTGGGCCACAGGCCATAGGGTTGCAAAGAGTCATACACGGTTGCAGCAACTGAGCGCAGACGAACATGAGGTTTTAGAACACAGTTGTACTTTACGGCATTTTAAAAATCATGAAGGGAACGCATATGTGTGTGTATTTGTGTGTGTGTGCGCTAGCCAGGGTCATGATGACTTAGCATTTCCTCATGTCTAGCAATTCCTCATAATTAACTAGAAGGTTGGGGCCACACTGACACCATTACCCCTCTGAATATCTGGCTCTAATTTATGAGCCATATCCTGCCTAATATGCCAGAATGCTTTTTGAATGTTCTCTCATTGCTTATTTTTTCTTGGATTCATAGATTTATAAATCAGTTACATACCACAATGAAAAGATGTCTTTATTTGTGTCTCTCCACAGTAGAGAACCTGAGAAGACAAAACCTTTCATAAATGTAGTAAGTTTCTTCATGTTCTTTTGGAATTTTAAATGTTTGTAAGCATTTTTATAGCGAAACTCAGCCTTACTTTAAAGAATTATTCTATTGTTTTGTGCCTGAATTTTGGGTAGCTTGGCTTTTATTTTGTTAAAGTTCATTTTAGTTGTGTTTTCATTTTTATATTTAACAGTGTCTGCTCATAAAACATTGGTTGCTTTGAATTTCTTGAAAGAAAGGGGATAAATACATTTCAGGTAGCATTATTATTACTTTTCATTAGAGATTAAAAGGTAGCCAGATTTGGAACCAGTATATAGAAGTCTTAATAAGGGTATAGTAATCATGGTTGGATTCCCAAGTAAACCTAATCACAAAATCTTAAATACAGTTCATAAGTTATAAGGTAGAACCTCATTATGCTAGAGAATGGTACTTTTTAAAATAATAAAGACTTGATTCCTTTTTAAATATACATTCAAATGATCTTTCTAATTATTGAGTGAAGGACAAATACTATCTCTCAAAAAAATATTGTGCCCTGACATTTTCAGGTGATTCCATCCATATTTTTATTCTGTTTATAACTATTTGCATATTGATCTTAATAGTAATTTAAAATTTACAATGTTGTTATATTTGAATGTGATTAACTATTATTCATTAAAGTGTGTTTATTGTTAGTCTGTTCTTTGTCACATATAAGAGATGTTGACTAATGGGGTTACCATGGTGAATAATAGAGATTTGGTCCCTGCCCTTATGGAGTTTCCAATTTAGTGAGAAAAGTGGAGATTAATCAGCTAATCATACTTGAGAGACACTCTCTTGTCTAGTGTTGTGACTGGTAACTGGATTGTTAATAAAAAAAAATTGTTAAGGCATAGAATCATAGAGAAATGACATATTCCCTAAATATTTTAGCATTTTAAACAATGTTTAATCAGTTTGTTTATTGCTGTTACATTGTTTATCAATATTCATTAATTTACCAATTAATTGATGTATAGTTGAGGCTTTTAAGGATGAGTCTTGAGTGCCTCTGCTTGTCATCTTGGATAAGTCACACTCGAGATATATGTTCTCTGGTTTTTGATTTGCTAAGAATGATAGGAGAGCTAAAAGGCAAGCAATTTAAGTGCTGAAATTGGTCTTTAAATTTAAAAAAAAATTTTTATTCTAATTTTATGAAGCTATTTGAAACCTAATGTAGTGAGTTTTTTAAAAATTTACCTTTATTCCTTCCAAAGCATTCAATCTAGTGTTACAAATGACATCCTTTTTGCCCTCATATTCTCTCACTTATGTAATATTTAATGAATTTAGTTAATTACAGTAACAAATAGAAATGATATAAGGAGACTTGGATCAAGCAGATAAGTAAAGCAGTTAGAGTAGGTGTGTGGTATGCTGGAGTGGCCTTTTTGCCATTAGGGTACCATGGCTAATTCTATGTTTCACATAGAATTACACAGAGGGGATGGAGCACATGAGTTACTCTGGTGATTAGGTGAAAGTAGGTTGGCTGTGAAAGTTTTACTCTAGGACTCCTGAGAAGTGCTTTGAAGTGTTTTATGGAGATGAGTACGGGGAGCTTTAAGGACATATTATATGGTTGTTGTTCAGTCGCTAAGGCATGTCCGACTCTTTGTGACCCCATGGACTGAAGTGCACCAGGCTCCCCTGTCCTTCACTATCTTCCAGAGTTTGTTCCAGTTCAGATCCATTGAGTCGGTGATACTATCTAACCTATTCACCCTCTGCCTCCTCCTTCTCCTTTTGCCCCAGAGTGGCTGGGGCACAGAAAAGAAGGGCAAAAGTCATGAAGAATGAGGCTGGAGGAGGGGGCAGGAGTCCTGTCACGTAGGGTCTTGTAGAGGCTGCTAAGGTTCTGAGTTTTTATCACAAAAGTAAGGGCAAGTAGTTAAAGGATTCATATTTGCATTTTTAAAAGATCATTCTGGCTGTTGTTTGGAAAATGGAATGAATAGGGCATCAGTTCTGTAGTGATTAGAGTAGTCTAAATAAGAAGCGTTGTCCTTGTCTCCAAAACTATTCTTCCATTTTTCAGGGCCTTATCCTGCTACAAGTCTAAACGGGTCCTTGAAATACTTGAGGAAAAGCAGAACCTAAATTCATCATAGATATAAATCTTTCAGTATCCCCAAAGACCAGGAATAGTAGTTTCTATAGTGTACTTTGCTTACCATTTTTCCTTTTATATTTGTATTTATATTCACAATTCCAGCATGTCATGTTTTCAAGACAATAGAAAAAAAGGGAAAGGCATTCTTTTAAGCTTGTACCACACTATTGATTTTCTTTGAAAGGACAACAAGTGTATTTATTTTATCACCGTGGGTCTAAAAATTAACCATGAAACATCATTTTCTACTTCTAAACTATGTGTAACAAAGAAATGCTTTATTGCAACTTCATCAATAATTCAAATGCAACTTAAAAGAAACTAGGGCAGCACAAGGAAAAAAAAGCACACTTGTTCCATAATTGAGTCGATTAAATAGTATTGAGTCCCATTGTCATATTCATATTGATGAAACAACTTTTATAACTGCAAAGACTCTAATAAGAAATAAGACCTCAGAATTATGAGACAATGTCATAGACATTTCTGTGTTTTTTTTTTCTTTTGTAAAATACAAACAGCGAAAGCAAGCTTTTCCTTGTGTGCGATAATGAAGGAACAGCTTTTGAAAGGTGCTTTTATTGGGATTTTAGTAGTTTTCAAGGCTGCGCAGTAATAGCCCAAGCTATTTTGGAACTGTGCATACATTAGTGTTCTTGTGCAGCATGATACAATGATGTGTGAAAAAGTATACGATCACACCTTGTTTAAATTTGCAGTTTTTGTGCATAATCCCACAGTAAGCTCTTGTCAGGTTTTGACTGCACAGGGGAGAAGAAAGTTTAGAGCAGCCTACAGATTGGGGTCGGGTGTAAATATCCAACTATGAAAATAAGAAATTTTAAAAATTACATTTTTTTGAAAGATCAAAGGAGTTCAGTTTATATGATATGATATGTATAAATCAACCTATGGTGAGTTTTGCCCGTGGAAGCTTCAGAATATGCATAAATAACCTTCCGAATGAAGATGTATATCTGCTTTATTTTGTATTTGCAGAGTGTGAGTGAAAAGTACGGAGTGTGATTTTTAAAGACAATGATCACATTATAATTTATGCATTCATATTAATGTTGTTTTTCAAAATTGTCACCCAGAGAAGCAGAACCCTGATTCCATTGATGCCCTTGTTCAAAACATTTTGGAAAACTTCCTCTCCGAATTGTCTTTTGAATCATTTGCAAGCCTGACTAAAAACATCCATCTCATTACTTTCTATTCGCATTTTATACCAATATTCATCATGCTTTTTTTTTTTATTCACCAGAGTTGGCTATAAATGTCTCTGTGAAATGATGAAAATGGCTAAAATTGACTTTCAAATTATGAAATTTGTCACCATTGAGGATATTTAGAAATGTGTATGCATGTGTGTGGTACAGACTTAGAAAGCAGTTTCTAAAGGAGGGAGAAATACTTTGAATAATGGCTGAGCTGTAGAGTGAGTAAGTGGCCTTCTCAGGTGACCATTGTGAAGGGAAAGCATGTTTGGATGACATGGTATGTTTGTTTAAAAACCAGTCACATTACTTTTTAATGACCCTCTATATTAGTTTTCACAATGTATACAAAGAAAGATGCAAATATGCCTTTTGGAATGCAAGGCCAAAATATCTTACACAATTAGTGGCATATTTTATTAGTAAGACAATTAAAGAATTAAGCAACTACAATGTTAATCCTGTGTTGGCATATTCTTCAGATACTGGTCTTTCCATGAGAATGTCTCTGTATAGTTTTACTTTATTTAAATACTGTCCTTTACTGTCTGATCCTTAAGTATGTGTATTTCCATTAGCATCTTACGTAATTCATACTTATTTTCATGTCATTTGAATATACTAGTTGGTAGCATGTGAAATTTTCATTTCAGTTGACCTCTCCCTAGTAAGTAATTGACCCAGTTTTCAGAACTATTAGTGCTTGTTTTCTTAACCATTAGTAAAAAACCCAAATAGTCACATGTACTTGAAATGTAAAATAATTGGAAGGACTTCTAAGTATTTTCTTAGTTTAAAAGCAACCTGTGATCATTCAGAACAACTCACACACAGTGTGTGTGTGTTAAATGACTTATGAATAAAATGAAAATGAATTAGTAATGTACAAATCCAGAATGACCATTTACCTCCAGTTTGAACATCTTTATTGTGTTCTTTTTTTTCAATGGGTAGGAAATGAAAGAAGCAATCACTGGAGAGACTCAGTTGAGTAGTTTTTATTTTCTGAGTATTAGATTTGGTATCGGTATTAGAAGGAGAGCAAACAGCTCAAATATAATTTTGCCATGGTCGGGTTTTGTGACCATGAAAGGTAAGTGAAGATTAGATGTCCAGAGATCACAGAGAGTTTAGGACAGCTTTCTGAGGCTGGGCAGGACTCTTGTTGATGAGTAAAGTTTTATTGAAACACAGCCATGCTCATCCATTTACATATTAGCCATGACTACTTTCAAACTCTAAGAGCAGAGTTGAATAGTTGTGGCAGATAGTATACAGCCAGTAATACTAAAATATTTAACCTGTGGTCCTTTAAGAAAAAAACAGCTAGACCTGAAGATCAAGGACCACTAGTTGTACGTGACCTCCCCATCTTTATGAAAACTCCAAAGCATTTAGAGAGCCTGTTTGGAAATTAGAGGCAGCAGCCACAGCATATTTGGAAGATGACTATGATCCATTTGTCAGAAGATATAAAATGAAGCAAGGTTTAAGAGAAACTCAAAGCAAGAGTGGACTCTATAGCAGGTTTAGTTAGTTGGAGTTAGTGCAAACAGTTCTGCCCCTTAGGTCATAAGGCTCAGCAGAAGCCCGAAGGTAGTTTTTGACTTCCAGCTTTGGGTGTCACTTGGTAGCTCTTTGAAAATGAATAGATTTAAGTGGAAGCAACCTAGATGTCCATCAACAGATGAATGGATAAAGAAGTTATGGTACATATATACAATGGAATATTACTCAGCCATAAAAAGGAACACATTTGAGTCAGTTCTGATGAGGTAGATGAACCTAGAACCTATTATACAGAGTGAAGTGAGTCAGAAAGAGAAAGATCAATATTGTATTCTAACACATATATACAGCATCTAGGAAAATGGTACTGGAGAATTTATTTACAAGGCAGCAATGGAGAAACAGACATAGAGAATAGACTTATGGACAAGGGGAGAGGGGAGGAGAGGGTGGGATGTATGGAAAGAGTAAGATGGAAACTTAGGTTATCATATGTAAAATAGATAGCCAATGGGAATTTGCTGTGTGGCTCAGGAAACTCAAACAGTGGCTCTGGGTCAACCTAGAGGGGTGGGATGAGGAGGGAGATGGGAGGGAGGTTCAGAAGGGAGGGGATATATGTATACCTATGGCTGATTCATGTTGAGGTTTGACAGAAAACAACAAAACTCTGTAAAGCAATTATCCTTCAAAAAAAAAAAAAACACAAAGCAAAACTGGTATTTGATTATGAAGATCTGGTATATGCTTTTGCACCACCATTCAGTATAGCTAACACACCCTTCAGAGGCAGTAAAGACTTCTAGTTTAACGTGGTATGCAATTTGTGTTATAGTGATTCTTTTATCCTGGTTAACTATGTCCACGTTTCTTTTTTTCTGGTTTTGTGATCCTGTGTGGGTTTTCTTTTGCTGAATGCCTTTATCTTTGACTGTTCTAAAAATTTTAAAGTCCATGGTTTATGCAGGAATTGTTCCAGACTAATAGCTACTTCCTTCATATTAAACACCTTAGTTAGTTTGCGTTATTAATGAATTGGGTACTGCTTTGTTCGTTTTTCCAACAGCGGAAACAGTTTTGGGGACTGAATCAAGCTTGACATGTGCTGTACCTTTAGTTTTTTGGAAACTTTATTTTACCTATTAACTGTCATGGATTTTTTTTACAACAAATGTCATATTGGAAATTCCATTGAAGGAAAGTATAACATTGTGATAATGTTTACTCACAATGTAATTATTCATTGACAATTTCTAAAATCTGTAATAAATTAGAAAATAAAACCCTAGCAACTTTTTTGTTCCTCATTAAGAAAAGTAGATTCAGAAAGCTTATATTATAAATGTATCATGGTACTGCTTACCAAAAGTTAGGAGTTTTATTCTTGTAGGAGTTAGGCTATTAAGTAATGTTTATATAATCCTGATAAACATTTCTCCATGACTGAATTTTGAGTGGAAAACTTTCTTTCCTAAAAGGCTCTGAGTGAAAGAAAAAAAAAAAAAGCCTGTCCTCTGACTGTGTATCGTGTGTGTGTGTGTGTGTGTATGTGTGTGTTTAGATCCATCTTAATACCAACTAATGCCAACATCTGGCAGAGAGATGGAGAGATCTGGGAATTTGTTGCTTGAAACCCTGGGACAAAGTGTTCTGCTCTGACCAGCAAACATAGTTGTGGACTTGAACTGGAATCTTCAGGGGCAGAAACGTCTTAAGTGTCTGGAAAATTGGCCTGTTGAGTCACCATGCAGGCACTAAAACAAAACTAATTTTAAGCAGGTCAAAGTTCAGTGATTCCCTCTGGAATTCAAACTTTTAAAAAGAGTCTCATGTTTAAGTGAAAAGGGTCAAAGTTGATGCACTGTTACAATGTTTTGAATGCTTTCCCTTAAGAACAGCCACCCAGGCTGGGATTAGCATGAGGAACTTCAAGGCTGGCACATCAGCGTCTGGGTTAAAAATATTTTAAAGCAGTAAATGCAGTCAGTGCAGAGAGATCCCTGGGAGCCTTTCTATTCAAAAATGTGTGAGCTCAGGGCAGCAACTGCAATGTAATTTAGGGCAGTGTATGCTTCATAGCTTTGGAGAATATTGCTTCCCGCTAATGTTCCATCGGAGGATGGTAGGATAGTAGTCATTTTAGAAGGTGGTATTCCTGTTTGTCTTACATCAAAAACTTCAGAATAAATAAAAGGACACATCAACTGAACAAGAAATGTAACTATGGAAAAGTACCAATGAATCTAAATTTGAACTGAACAGATACAAAATCAGCATGGGTGTAGGAATAGTTTTAAGGCGGAAGCTACGGCAAAAGCGACTTCCCAGGGAATGAACTGCACAGGTATGTACCATGTGTGGCAAATAGCCTGCAGAAACTTTGAAGAAAGTACCTCGTCAACAGTGAGGTTCTTGAACTATGACCAGATGTACTGCTGTTGAATATTTGAATTGAGGAATTATTTTAGAAAATGGAAACCTAGGAGATTTAATTTGGGTAACTGGCTCAGATGATATGTAGATATCTGAGGATGCCAAGGAATTAGCTAGTCAGAATTCCCTGAATGAGATTGTACTGGGATCATATGGTGCCCTTACCCTGAAGTGTGTGATTCCTGCACTTTTGATGTTACCATGTTATACACTGCGGCTAAATGCAATTGACTAGGTATTTTCTCAGCCTGAAGATCTTATTGCTGACTCCGATGAGACCTAAACAGCATTCTTAGACATTAAAAAGAGCCTGTCATTTTATGGGTTGTGTCTAGGAAAGGAGAGAGGAACATTTACTCTGCCTTCAAATTTAGAGACTCAGCTAAAAACTGCAGCTATGAAATTTGGCTGGTATCCATCGTCTCCTCAACTTCCTATAAAACTTTGGTTGTTCGTATTAGCTGTTTTCTTTTTCCATGAAACCAGTTGCAGAATATTTCTGTTACTCTTCATCATAAACCTGTGATACTCCCTTTGAAAAAGCTTTACTTATTTAGTTATTTATTCAGTAAATACCGGTTATCCCAATTTGAGGAATTACATTTTGCATTATTTTGACTGTCTCAAGAGATATGAACTCAGTCATGTCGGTTTATTTTAATGAGATAAGCCAGTCTCACATGATAATTTTTATCAAAACCTAGAATAAAAATGCATGAGGAGGAAGGAAAATCCAAGTTATTGTATGATATGATGATGACTGTAGTACAGTTATTAATTGGAAAGTAAGCTGAGCTGAGCTGAAAGATGAGAGGATGTTTTGCATGATTCTTTATGTTCCTTTCACTAATCAAGGTTGATAGAACGTGGCCTTTGATTTGGATCCTTGAATCCAGTTATATTTATAATTATTAACATGATAAATGTTGCTTATTTTAATGTAGTCATACAGAAAGAAGAATGAGAGAATCAAATATTGCAGAGGTTAAATAGGAAAAGTAAAATGATTTAATGTAGGAGTAGTTTGAGGCTAAGTTCTTAGATTTCTTCGAATCTTAATTATGGACCAGCAATTTAAATTTTTGAGCAGGGAATTTTCAGAACAAAGCAGACTCATGGATTTAGAGAATGAATTTATGGTTGCTAGTGGGGAAGAGTTGGGGGAGGAGGTAGGGAGTTTGGGATAGACATGAAGACACTGTTCCATTTAAAATGGATAACCAACAAGGTCCTACTGTAGAGTATAGGAACTCTGCTCCATGTGATGTAGCAGCCTGGATGGGAGGGGAGTTTGGGGGAGAATGGGTTCATGTGTTAATAATATATGTGGCTGAATCCATTTTCTGTCCACCTGAAACTATCATGACATTGTTAATTGGCTATACTCTAATATAAAATAAAAAGTTTTAAAAAAACCCAAAAAACTATATGAAGAAATACAGAAACCTCAGTATATTCAATATTCTAATTTATTATTTCAACAGGACTAGTTAGCAGTTTTATCACAAACGACCTTTTAAAAAAATAGTGTTGCTCTGAACCTTTGCCCCCTCTACGTGTCTTTGTGAGGAGAACTTTGGAAGAGTCTTAAATCTGCCTGATAGTAAAGTATCGTGACCGTTCTCGTTTTCCTCCATCTCCAGGCTCTGTCAGCTGTTAAAACTTGTGCCAGCAGACCGCTGGCTCGACACGCTGTGCTGGTCCTTTTGTTTAACTGGCCTCGCTCTCAGCTTCCCCACTTAAACCAGCTATCACAGTCCTCTAGGTCAACCAGATAGTTTGCCTCATCGCAAGCTCACCTGAACCATCTTCTGAGGGTAGGGCCTGTGATTTCAAGACCAATCGTCACCTCAGTGGGGAGCTGCCGGGCTCACCTCTATCTTCCAAGGGTTAACAGTAACCTATAATAATAATTTGGTGACACAAAACGCTTCTTTTTATGCATTACCTATTTCCAGAGGCCTAATTTAGGTTTGTATCAAAATGGATATCACAAACAGTCCCGGCTTCCTGCTGAGAAGCAAAGTGCTGCTGAGAGACTTTCTGTTTTCTTTTGGTGGCAGCTGGGAGGGGTGAAGCAACTCTGGGGGGCTGGGGTGGGGGAGGCAAGCAATTGTCAGTCGCTTATAGTGTCGCCGCCGGGACAAGCTGTGGTGGAGAATGGTTTTGAGAGGCAGAATAGCTTGATGGAATTGTTATATCAGGAACTCAACTCTGTTCTATTGCCCTTGATAAGAGGCAGATTTCAGAACAAGGAAAACAGCAGAAGTGGTTATAGCAGATATCTTATTTTTCTGTATGATTTTCATACTTCATGCTCTAGCAGCAATGACAGTGCTTACCCAAGTGTAAATACAAACAATAACCCAGTGCCCAGAAAGTTTTAAACTTTTAAGTCACCACTGAAAGTCTTAATTCCTCATCACAGGATCCCTGGCTGGGCTGGAGGCAGTCTGATCAGAAAACCTGAGTGAATGTCAGCACGTCCCATCGTTCACCTTTTACCCTTATCTTTAAATCGCCCAGTGTCTAACCCAAGCATGCAGGGCTCCTCCATTGTCCTAGATCGTCAAGCAAACAGAAATTTATCATCATAATTTTTCTTATTTAACTATACCCAGGAGTATTTGTACTTTAAATAGAAACTTAGGAAGGGCTGTTTTTCACAACTGTTCAGAGTCAGAATTTCTGGCTGTACTGGTAGTGAGAGATGGAAAAATACGGCAGTGTTATCATGGAGAAGGGGTCTTCCTGGGAATCCTCAGTCCACAGAGGCAAAAAATTACCATTACAGCAAAGCCATGGGCTGATTTTAGCCCAAATGTGGGATGGTAAATGACCTGCGTTTTGGAATTCAGTGATGGAGGTGTGGATGCATTAATAGGCTTTCGGCTCTGTGGCAGCTTCCTGCTTCAGCCCTGGCCTTGACTGTGCCTGGTCCTCCTACCTGGAAAACAGCTGGGAAAATGGCAGGGAGCTGGGCAGATTGTCAAGAACTCCATCCCAGAACTTTAACTCTGGCTCCCACTGCAGCGTTTCCCCCTTGCGTGTTTTCTGAGAGTTCAGGGTTTTTCTTGGCTGGCTGCTTCCCCAAGTGACCAGCCCTCTCCTCTTTTCTGCACGGTACCCTGGGGATGTGCTCTCAGAATGCCCGTTTCCCACCCGCCCCTGGGAGCACCACGAAAGAGCAGCTGTCTGGCTTTGCCACTCCCACTCCGAGCAGAGGCTTGGGTGGCCCGGCCTTTGGCATATACCTAATTTGTGCATTCGAAGCACAGCTTGCTCGGCTCTGCATCTTGGCTCAGCGATCATGCCGATCATGTTCCTATAGGTGTTCATCTTGGGGGTATACTCTTGTAGGGATAATCCATATGTTTTCTCTTTGCAAGGACTCGGTTTTTAAGAGTATTTAGTGGCTATTCCAAAAAACATTAATTTTTTAAAATGTGCTGCAAGAACATATTCATGGCGTTCTTTTTGATTCCTTGAAAAGCTGTGTAAAAACTAGATTTTGAAGGTATTTCTACCATAAAGCCTGCTTTCAGACACATCTATCGTTTCCTTATTTAATGGACCGTAATTCATTTTGTAAACGTTTACTCTTTCAAAGCAGGAAGACTTGCTACCGCCATGGTCTAAGAGTTTGGTCACTTCTTAGGGATGGCTCAGAGCTCCCTTGTAATAGCAGCTCCCTGAAGAAACCCAGAGAAAAGAAATAATATCAAACCTTCAACTGCAGCTTTTGTCCCGTTTAAATTGCAGTGGGTAATTTTGAAAAACTGTAAGTGGGGTGATGATGTAAGGTGGACTTTTAACTCTCTTTTCAAAGTTTCTTCCCATTTTTATGCTTCTTTCAAAACCTTTACCTAGAATGAGAGTGCATTTGTGTAGTTTAACGTCCTTTGTTTTCATGGTATTGTTTTTTTATAATGATTGGTGGGTAGAAATGTGCCAGGGCTTTGGGATCCGAGCCTCCTTTGGACCCCATAGGATGTCAATGGACTCATTAGGATTTAGCCAAGTTTTATGCATTATTCATAATATACATTCACAGCGTGTACACTAACGACCGTCTCCTGTGTCTGCTTAGTCAGAACCATTTGCATGCTGTATTATGGAACCATAATACAGAATGCATTTAGTCACATTTTCTGTATTATCCTTAATACATATTGTCATCATATTCTGTTATGGGGTGTGTGGTGAATGTGTTTAAACAATAGCATGCACTTGTGCATTATGATTCCATAAAAACAAATGTATAATAAAAGTCTTGATGGAAGTAATTATTGCATATGTGCAGTAATAGTTTCTAAAAAAGCCTTCATATTCTCTCTACTTTGCTTTTATTGTTTGATTATCTAGTTATTTGTTTTATGTTATTTTATGCCTGCTGGACGAATGTCCTGAAATTTTTAATTTTGAAAACAACATACCTTCTTTATCCCTCTCATAGCTTCCCTCATTAGTTTCCCTAAATGAGTATTTAAAACTATAATATTTAAAAGAGACTCGATGATTAGGAAAAGCATGTTTCCTAGCTACCAATTAAAGATCTGTAGGGTGTTTGTTATAAAGAGCCTGTGATCCATGTAGTGACAAGAACTGTTATGTATGTGAGAAATTAACATCAGATGATTAATACCATCTTCCATTTCCAGGATAGAGAAGTTCTGAGTTCTAAAGTTAACATGACCCTCACTGATTTAAGAAATTGGCACTTTATCTTTTTATTTTGGACATCTTGCTTGCAAAATGGAAATGAACACTGCTTACTTGCAATTGGGTATCAGATCCATTGTCTTTTTAAAAAATAGTAATTTGGATCAGAAAGAAAAAATCTAGAAATACGCCTATGTGTTGTAGGTATGAAGAAAACAAATTATTTAAAACTCTAAATGATAATTTGCTGAAAAGTTATGCTGTAATGGAAATTGTAGGTAAGAATATGGTGAAAGGATTCATTGAAATTGTATCTTATGAGAGGGTTATTGGTGGTTTTTTTAATACTTTGAAGTCATCTCATTTTCATTAATGACCAGTAAACTCATTTTAGAGTGTTCATTTTGAGAACCCCACAGTTCATTTAATGTCCTCCAAAACTAGTGCTTTTGCACATGACCACTTCTTATTAAACCCTTTCTTGGAACAGATTTGGAGTTAGAAGCATATTGAAGATGGTAGTCTTAGTTTGAAGAGTCTTTTTACTGAAAATGATACTTTTATCATTAATCTGTCTACTTTGCAGTCAGTCTTATATTTATTTGTTCTGCTAGACATTATTGATGAATTTGTTTCAGATAAATGATCTTGCAGAAAGTTTGAAGTATCTCCATTTGATAACATTGTAAACCACCCTTCTCTTGCTTTCTCTCTTCAGCAAGTTTGATAGCATCCAGTTAAAATGGCCTCTTCAGTACTGTACATATTTTTTGGAAATCTGAAGGGAAATTTAGACTTGATGCAAAATCTGATTAATATCTTGTCTGCCTGTCTCAGTATATTATTGTATGTTTCTTCAGTGACTTTCACATAGTTGTTTGAGTCGTGTCTGCATGCTGAAAAGACAGTAGAGTCCCATCTTCTGGTTTTAGACATAGTTCCAGATATGATGGGTTGATTCCAAGTAGCCAGACCCCAAGTAGGACAGAGAAGTATATGGTACTCACCAAAACCTAGATAATTTTTTTCTCTGGTATAATGTGAATTTTTCACAGAAAGATTATTAGAGAAGTAGACAAAAGAAGGTATGCTTTCTCAAATGGATACTTTTCTGATGTAGTGGAAAGAAAGGATCTCATTGGCTGCTGTTTTCAGTTCAGTCAGTTCAGTTGCTCAGTCATATCTGACTCTTGGCGACCGCATGCCAGGCTTCCCCGTCCATCTCCTGAGGCTTGCTCAAACTCATGTCCGTTGAGTCGGTGATGCCATTCAACCATCTTGTCCTCTGTCACCCTTTCTCCTCCTGCCTTCAATCTTTCCTAGCATCAGGGTCTTTTCTGATGAGTCAGTTCTTCGCATCAGGTGGCCAGAGTATTGGAGCTTCAGGCTGCTGTTTTAACAAGCTATATTCTTTCTGCTTTCAGTTGACATTTCCTCCTAGTGGGCTTACTTAACAAAGTTGATTGCTTTGTCCAACTTTTTATTGTCCCCATAAATAATTGCCCTACATAAATAAGGTCCTCATGTTAATTTTTAAAAGTGGATCAAGTGTTTTATTTTCTTTTGGCATTAGTGCCAGTGCATTGGTCCTCTGCCAGTGCAGGAGACATAAGAGATGCAAGTTCGATCCCTGGGTCAGGAAGATACCCAGGAGGAGGAAATGGCAACCCACTCCAGTATTCTTGCCTGGAAAATCCCATGGACAGAGGGGCCTGGCGGGCTACAGTCCATGGGATTGCAAAGAGTTGGACATGACTGAAGCAACTCAGCATAGTTGATTTGCAATGTTGTGCTATTTTCAGGTGTTCAACAAAGTGGTTTAGTTTTATGTACATACATATTTATTCCTTTTTCAGATTCTTTTCCCATAAAGGTTATTACAGAGTATTGAGTAGAATTCCCTGTGTTATACAGTAAATCCTTGTTGATTATGTTTGTATCTAGTAGTGTGTATATTTAGTCCTAATTTCCTCATTTATCCCTTTCCTTCAACCTGTTAATTTAGATTATTTTTTCCAAATTTTTAGAAAAGCCATTGATCCTCTATATATATGGATTAAATGGAATGCCTGAAAATGTTTTGTTTATATCTTTACTTACTAAGATACACTTATAAAGCAGATGGCTAGAAACGAATTCAGTTTTAAAAAATAAAACTTTTTATATAAAGGAGGTTGAATCTAATTCAGTGTAGTCACTTTCAAGACTGTATATACTTCTTTCAGTGATTATGAAATTGCTCAGAATATTTCAGGAACGCCTCCTTGGGAAGTTGCCAGAGAGCCTGAGGCATCTTCTTTTGATAACCTCAGTGGGCAAATTTTCTAACTTTGAAGAAAGTCTTTATATTTCAGATAGTTGAAAGATATATTTGAGCCAGGTCTGGCAAATAAAACAGGCAGGTAGTGAAAAGGGGAGTGGAAGTGGAGGGCAGCACAAATTGTGGAACTGAAGTAACCAGTCTGTTTTCTTGGGTCAGTCATAAATTGGAGGATTACAACACAGCGCTTCTGAAGTCTTTTAAGCAATAATAGCAACCGGGAGATAAGTATACAGTTTCTTAAGCTTAGTTCTTTGAGAACCACACATATTTGTCTGCAGAAGTTTAAAATATGGTTTAAAATAGATGTTACATTACTTTGAAGTTATACCTTACATAGTCACAATAGATTTCAGGTCTTTTTGTGTTCTTCTGCTATAACTGACATGCAAAACTCTGTCCATTTTTAGATTGGTATGCCTATTCTTTCCAAATTATGAAAAATGCACAGTCTTTCAAAGCCATTAATTCTGAGCTCAGATAAGTTGTCTAAATGGGAGAATACTTTGTATGTCTTTTTGGTGTTTCAGATTAATTTTTCCTTTAGTAATTTAGTATTTCCAGATTGAAGTATTTTAAATGTAGATTTATTTTTTTCTGCTCAATTTTGGTCAGTGAGTGTTTTAAGTTTCATAATAACACAATTTATTTCAGGGCGTTTCTTTACTTGAGTCTACTTCTTGACTCTTCAAGACCAGTTCAACTGCTTGTAGACTGGTGAAGTTGCTTGCAAACAGATCACTTCCATAGATAAACAGTAAGAAACATTCACAATTCATATATACACACATAGAGTTTCATGACTAACTTCCATGGTAATATATATAAAAAGACCATGATTGTGGAGATCTATTTAGTAACAGGGTAAATAGTCCAGATAATGGGATTTTCATTTAGGGGTGGATCTCAGATACCTCGGGGCTTCCCCGGTGGCTCAGTCGTAGCGAATCTGTCTGCAATGCAGGAGACACAGGAGACATTAGTTCGATCCATGGATTGGGATGGAGGAGGAATGGGATCCATGGAGTGGCATGGAAACCCATTCCAGTATTCTTGCCTGGAGGATCCCATGGACAGAGGAGCTTGGTGGGCTGCAGTCCACGGGGTCACAAAGAGTCGGGCACAGCTGAAGCAACTTAGCGCAGCACACACTCAGATACCATGTGTCCACATTCCTCATCATGATACTCCTCGGGATGCTCCACTAAGGGAATCATGTTGGAAGGGTTGGTACAAGCAAGAGCAGGTTTAACAAAGAGTGTTGGGATAAGAGGAAATAGTTGAGTCCATTTGATCTTATTGTAGATTATTTGTAAACTCAGATTACTTAGGGAATTGCCATGTTCTTGAGGAGGGTTAAGAAAATAATTTTCATAGTGAGGTGACTAAAGGGGAATATTAATTCATATGTATACTAAAAATGAGATTTAGACTAGTTTGGATTAGGTATCAATTTTTTCTTTCAAATTGAATTAAGGTAGAATTGGTTTTATAAATATTTTCTGTTACCTCCATAACCAGTGAAACTATAGATCACTCTTTAAAGTACCATGAAATCCTAGCAGTTTTAATAGGTGATTTTAATCGTTTTATCTTAGTATTTCTGATCTCATTCTTATTTTTTTTTTGATCTTCACTTTTATCATTTATTTATGGCCACACAGCATGGCTTATGGTATCTTAGTTCCCTGACCAGGGATTGAACCCATGCCCTTGACATGGAAGCACAGATTCCAGTGGTTAGCTGGATTACCAGACCTCATTCTTTAACCTACTCTGTACAGTTGCATTTTGCCATCACAATCTCTAGTCCAGAGAAGAGAACAGATTCTTTTAGCTAACTTAGAAAATGTGTCTTCTCTCTGTTTTCTCTCTCTCTCCCTATGTCCTTCCTTTCTCCCCCCCACCACCCTTTTTTTGTGTGTGTGTTCGTGTGTGTTAATATTAAATTCCCAAGTTAGTTCTTATTGCATATTGGATATGAGTGGAAGAGGGCAATAAAAATTGGTTTTTTAGGAAAGTTCTATGTATAATTTTTATAAGACTTCTCCTAGTTCTTAATGGCTTAAATATATTTGTCTATTAGTCCCGTAATACACCTTGCTTTTGTGTTGCTGCTTCAGAAATAACAGCAGAGCAAGGAGCTAACCCACCATCCAGGTCTTCTGTACTCAGGTGACTTATTTCTCTGAATTTCTCTTTCCTCACCTATAAAACTGGGTTTAACTTACAGGATTTTTGCAAGAATTAAATGAGTCAGTTATATGAACTTCTTGACATTTAGATGTTACTTGTTCGTTCTTTGATTTGGTGCGATGCAGAGCGGCAAGTACTGCAGCTTGATTTGCCGTTATTTTTGTCGATGGTTTTATGGTCTTTAAAAATATGTTTTAATGCTTTTTGATGAAGTTCAAACTTTATCACTTTTCTACTAGAGTGGTACTAGGCCTGCAAATTATTACTTCTGGAAATAAAATACAAGGTCTCTCTTTGGGGTTATGTTCGCTTTGGCTATTCTACAGTTTGGAGTAAGGTTTCTGATGGTACTGCTGCGTGTTGACAGTAACCTTTATACTTAAACTCTCCTAAGATTCTACTTCTTGTTTCTTTTTCTTGAGTAATATAAATTCTGTTTCAGGTCTGGGGATGCTGTGTGTATTTTTTTTGTGTGTTAATAGGTATGTGGTATATAAATTGAGTATTTATATCTCATTATTTTGATAACACACTACAGAGATTCCAGTAGTTGTGTTTAATATTTATTTTCAGAAATTCGCCACTGCAGACAAATTTATTGTAGACTGACTCTTCTGAGGAATAGTGAATTTAATTGTGGGGGAAAATCCCAACTTAGTAAAGTAATGTGATATATTATCTGAGTTTATGGGAAACATTTGTAATCTTTCTTTACTTGGGTTTTTTAAAGAAAATTCTCTCCACGGCCACTGCTTGCTTCTGTTTCCTATGTAGTATTAATAACTGGCTTGTACTGGTAAGTTTTAATTCCAAGTGGAGCGATAGGGACAGATACTTCTCCTGGGTGTTGGTTGTAACACCTCCATTTTGACCTTAAGCAAGTCACTTCGTCTGTCTCCTTCATTCTCTTTCTTTCTAGCTTGTCAAGAAAACAGTGATAATGTATTTTTGCAAGACTGTTCAGACGATGAAATGAGATAATATACATAAAGCTCAAATATTCTAAACTTGAGAAGTGGCTAATCAACACTATTTGATAGTAGCTATTAAACCACTGAGCTATTTGCCTACTGTAAGAGACGAACTATAATGACCAGGCTTTCAGGAGTGTTTTGTAAATATTTTATTCAAGAATTTAAATTGATTAGTGAAAATACAATTTTAGAACTGGGACGTGTTTCATAGCCTGTAATCCTTCCTCCAATCCCGAGGAAACTGAGGTCCAGAGATGTTAGACAAGACTTTTAAAGGCACAGGGAGTAATAGGAGAATTTCTCATAGAACCCAAGTCTCCTGGCTCCCTTGCTGGGCTGTATTCTTCTCTTTGCACATGACTGGGTCTATCATTTGGCTTGTTTTTTTGAGGGTAAGATGTCTTTCAAGTGAGAGTGATATAATAACAGTAACATTCATCCTTCTCTCGGAAATAAAGGATTCAGGAGAGGCATTTTCCTTTTGCTTTCTTTTTTCCCTTGTGATTATTGACAAAGCTTGGGATCATGTTGAAACTTGTTGCAAGCACCAGGAAACTCTTTCAACTTTTAATAGTTATCACCCTGCTGCTAATTAACAAGTAGCAAGCATGATTATGCCCCAAGTAAGTTGGAAAGACTTGTCAGACTTTATAATATTTAGATGAGGAAAAGACCTCCAGCCATGGAAAAAAAAAAAAATCCCTGTTGATACTTTCCATAAAAGGGAACATACAGTTAGTTCAAAACCCAGTAAATCCGACTCTGCCACTTTGGGTAAATGAGATACCGAGAAATGTCTATGGAGAGAGTATGTTAGTCACGGCTCACATTAACACGATGTCCCCTCCAATTTGTGGGCTTCTTTCTCGTGAAAAATGCTGTGTAATCAGCCATCAGGAGGTTCTTCTTTCCCAGTGTTTTGCCCTAAAATAAAGCAAAAATGATAAAAATTATTAAACATGCATTTACAGAAATGGGTTGAACCCAGCTTTGTATACATGAATGTTTCACTAGAGTCATCCATATAAGTCAAATGTGTAACTTGCTCCAAAGGCAACTTTAAAAAAATCATGTAAATTTAATTCACCATTTCTAAAATAATTGACATTTGCACTCATTACAACTTGCAATGACTCACTCTCTTTAAAGGAAAAAAAGAAGTTCTTTTCTTAAGAAATCAGTGCGACATTGAGCTCCCCTGAGAACCTAGTTGGGTAAGTGCTCCTGTCTGGGTGCCCTGGCTGCTCCCAGGTGAAGAGTTGGCCCTTGATGACTGAATGCAGTGCTGGTAATATGCCTTGAGTTTCTTGCAGAATGTCAGAAAATTCCCTTTATTTTCTCTAGTGTCTATTTAGCAACATTTAAAGAGGCAAAAATAATCCTACAAGAGAGAAAATGAAAAGAGATACAGATTTGGAGTCCTCATTACTAATCATGTTTTTTGGGTAGGCTTTGAAAATTGAATTGTTGTTTCAGTGTCATAGCTAGAGGTTAGTGCAAGTCATGTGCCAAACCAGGTTATCACTGGTTTTAGTGTTTTTCCAGATAATCTCAGCAAGAGCAGGGAGACAGCAAGGTTTAATTTTTATTATTCATATGCTGACAACAGGAACACAACTAGGTTTACTATTTCACCTCTCTCCTAGATCCTGTATTTATGTGGTTTTGAGAAGCCTGCTCTAAGCAGATGTCCCATGTAGATGACATTTCTCTGGGGAGGTTAAGATCTCCAGAGTGTAGTCCATGGTACCTGTAATTGAATACCTAGCAGGTGCCATGCCCTCTTTTTGGCGTTGGAGATAAAGCAGTGAACAAAATGGACAGCCCTTGCCATTGAGGAGCTTAAAACCTACTGTGTGTGATAGAAAATAAACTATACATAAGAAATGTGGTAAGTTCATATGAAGAAGAATAAATAGCATGATATGATGGAAAGTACTTTCCAGCATCTGCTTTGGTTGGGGTGGTCTAGGAAGAAGATGATGGTAGAGTTGAGATCTGAATGATGACAAGAAAGAATCTGTGTGATGACCTAAGAGAAGAGACTTCTCAGGAAAAGGAAACGCACATACTGGGTCCAGTGACAGGGGAGAGCCTAGCTTGTTCTGAGGGGAAGGGCCCCCCCCATCTCACACTTGTCATGCCTCCTGTTCCATCTGCATTCCCAGATCATGGTCTTGCTTCCTGTTTCTTCTAGAAATTAAAGGAACCAGAAGAGGACTTCTTAAAACTTCCATCACGTAGCTATGTACCTGCCTTCATGCACTCTGCCTTCTCCTTGTTCTTATGTATAAATTCTAGGTGGTTCTAGTAAAGACAACCCATTTACACATGAGATCCTACAGTCTCATTACTTCCAGTTTGCTCTGACGTGGTTTCCCTGGTGGTTCAGCTGGTAAAGAATCTGCCTGCAATGCGGGAGACCTGGCTTTGACCCCTGGGTTGGGAAGATCCCCTGGAGAAGGGAAAGGCTACCCACTCCAATATTCTGGCCTGGAAAATTCCATGGACTGTAGAGTCCATGGGGTCGCAAAGAGTTGGACATGACTGAGCAACTTTCACCTTTATTCCTTCACCCATGCTCCTTTCTTTCTCTCTCTGCATCATCAACTTTTCCCTCTACTAGACCTTTTCCATCAACCTACCATCAACATTTTCCTCTTAAAATCTTATTTCTTCCATTTTAAGAGGAAAATCATTCTTTTGGTGCCACTCCTCTCCAGCTACTCTACATCTGTCTCCATTTCAAGAAGAATTCCTTGAAAAAGTTGTGTAAATTTTTTTTCTTCCAAATTCTTCCCTCTGCTTTTCCCTTGGAACCACTCCAGAGAGGCATCTGTCTTCATTACGCCACCAAAACAAGTCCACAGTGGCCTCCACATTGCTATGCCAGTGATTAATTGTCAGTCCTCAGCTTACTTGTCCTGTCCACAGCATTGGAAACTGTTATTTACACTTGTTGTCTGGTAACAAGTTTTTGACTTGACTTCCATTTCCTTGATTTCCCTTTTCCCTACTAGCTGCTGCTTTTCTCTTCTTTATTTGGTCCCTCTACATTGTTGTGATCTCCAAACATTAGTGTGCCCTAGGGTTTAGTTCTTGGACCCCTTCTCCTTTCTTTCTTATTTATTTATTGGCTGCATTGGGTCTTAGTTGTGGCACACAGAATTTTTCGTTGTGTTTCTTGGGCTTCTCTAGTTGTGGCCTGTGGATTCCAGAACCCGGGCGCTCTGTATTTTGCAGCATGTGGCTCTCGAGTTGTGGCGAATGGATGCAGGAGTTGCAGTGTGGGCTTAGTTGCCCTTTGGCATGTGGGATCTTAGTTTCCCAGTTGGGGATCAAACCCATGTTCCCTGCATTGGGAAGCAGATTCTTAACCACTGGAGCACCAGGGAAGTTCTTGACCTTTTCTTTTTTTCTGTAAAAACAAAAATCTTTGCTAGTCTTTATCCAGCCTAATGGCTCTAAATGCCATGCATGTAGTGATGACTTTGAAATACATGCCTGGAGCCAGAGCTCTCTTTTGAACTTCAAACTCACATATACAAAACTGCCTGTTTAACATCTCTTCCAGTGACTCATAGGGACTTTAATAAAATGGTTATAGACATGAATTCTTGATCTCTCCCCACCTGAGAGACCCAGCTTCTTTAAGTCTTTCCCATCTCAGTTATGGCAAATCCACTCTTTCAGTGGCTCAGGCCAAATCCTTGAAGTCATCCTTAGACAACTCTTTTTTTTTTTTTTGTAATATCCTAGTCTCTCAGGAATCCCATCTTCTCCACCTTCTAAATGTGTCCAGATTCTGCCTGTTTCTTACCACTTCCTAAACTACCACCATAATTCATGCTATTGTCGTCTCTCATCTAGATTATTTTCATGGCCTCCTAACTGGTGTCTCTGCTCCCACCATTGCCCATCTCTAGCCAGCCAGAGTGACCATGTTAAAATGTAGATGGCTCATGTTATTCCTCTGTTCAAAGCTTGCAGTGGTTCCCTTCCTCTTACAGATCAATAATCATGGCATTACATTGACCGACAAAGCCTTATTGATTTGTTATTCCCCTACATCTTGGACCTCGTAACCTATTACTCTTCCTTTTGCTTAGTCTGCTCCATCTACAGTCTTTTTTAAAAAGCATTTATTTAATTTTATTTTTGACTCTGCTGGGTCTTGGTTGCTATGTGCAGGCTTTTCTTTAGTTGTGGCGAGTAGAGGCTACTCTCCAGTTGAGGTGCACAGGCTTCTCATTGAGGTGCCTTCTCTTGTTGTAGGGCTTCCCTCATAGCTCAGTTGGTAAAGAATCCACCTGCAATGCAGGAGACCCCAGTTCTATTCCTGGGGTGGGAAGATCTGCTGGAGAAGAGATAGGCTACCCACTCCAGTATTCTTGGGCTTCCCTGGTGGCTCAGCTGGAAAGAAACTGCCCGCAATGTGGGAGACTGGGTTCAATCCCTGGGTTCGGACGATCCCCTGGAGAAGGGAAAGGTTACCCACTTCAGTATTCTGGCCTGGAGAAATTCATGGACTGTATAGTCAACGGGGTCGCAAAGAGTTGGACACAGCTGAGTGACTTTCACTTTCTCTTGTTGTGGAGCATGGGCCCTGGGTGCCTGGACTTAGTAGTTGTAGCACGTGGGCCTAATTGCCCCCAGGCATATGGGATCTTCCTGGACCAGGGATCAAACCCGTGTCCTCTGCATTGGCAGGTGGATTCTTAACCACTGGACCATGAGGGAGGTCCTCCATCCACACTTGATGTTCATCAAACACTTCCCATACTTTCCCACCCCGGGGCTTTGGCACTTGTGGCTCCACAGAGCGCTCTTCCTCTAGATACCTGGATGGTTTGTTGTCTTTTTAGATCTTTATTCAAGTGTGTTTTCTTAGGTCTTCCCTGACCACCCTGTTTAGAGTTTCACCTCTGTTTCCACCCTTCCCCAAGAACATACATATTCTCCATCTTTCTCTTTGCCACTTTCTGCTTTCTCTCCTTAGCTCTCTTATTACCATTGTGAATTTACTATACATTTTCTTGATTTTTCTTGCTTCCTTAACTAGATTGTAAGCTCACCGAAGAGAAATATTTGTTTGTTCTGTCCATTGCTGTATCCCCAGAACTTACAAGAGTGCTCAGTAAATGTGTTTAAACAAACGAATCAATGGTTGAATTTAAGAGCTTACCGAACCAGAGAAAGATTAAGGGAGCAAAGTTTTATAATAACTTAATGAAAATTTCAATTTTAGGTTTCTAGGATACAATACCACGTTCGATTTTCCAGCTCAGCATTCCTTCCTGGGCATAAAACCAGTTTAACTTAAAAGAATAGATTTTTTTTTTTTTTAAAGAGTGGAGTTTTTTAAAAAAAGAATGAAGATTTTTAGATTCTCTCTTGGAAGTATAATGATAATGCAAATCCTACAAACTCATACCTTATTTAAAGAAGTTAGAAAATACACAAAAGCTATAGAAGATTGCTGTATATCCTACAGAAGTTTTATTTCCTAAATACTAATACAAATAACATGTTAAGGAAGTAAAATAACTTAAAGTAATGGTTTTAGAAAATAACTTACAGGTGTAAAAGAGAAGCATATGGTTGAACAGAGATTGCCAATGAAATTGACAGATGATTAACATTCATTAAAACTTTTAATTAACACCTTGGAAAATTCCATAAAATGATACTGTATGTAAATGACTATGTGCAATATCTTGGAGCATTCTCTTACCTGTTTCACAGAGGGAAAAAAATGGATGGCAAAACTGCTTATGATAACTATTTTCCCTAGCCTGGGGTTTGTTTTGAGTGCTACCTACTTGTGTCAATCATGACAATTTGAGCTGCCAATATTCTAAGTATAATTGTCTGAGATGTAAGTGATTCTGTGTATTCTGTGGAGGAAAGAAAAACTACCTTTTGATTTCTTATCACTTCTTCATTTCAACATTTCATGATGGAGTAACTGTGGGAGAATTTGAGCTTCTACCTGAAACTTCTCCAAGCTGATTTAAAATCTTGTTTGTTCAAAATCTGGTTAATAAAATTTGTGATCATCATATCATGTATAATATAACACTGGAGGGTGTGAGAAACTGATTTGTGAGGATTTCAGAATTCTAAATAGCACTTTGCTTCTGTATTTGGAGACTAATTTTCGATTCACTGTGGTGAAACGGGAGTGTTTTCTGCTTGAAAATAGTGGTGATTGGTGTATATATAGTACTTGAAAACTTTTGAAGAGGTACAGCTACTGTAGGATTTTATTATTATTTTTTAAAAGTTTTTTTGATGTGGACCATTTTTAAATTCTTTATTGCGTTTTGTTATAATATTGCTTCTGTTTTATGTTTCAGTTTTTTGGCCACTAGGCATGTGGGATCTTAGTTCCTTGACAAGGGATCGAACCCACATCGCCTGCTCTGAAAGGCAGAGTCCTAACCACTAGACCACCAGGGAAGTCCCTCTTATTAATTTTTGAATTCTGATAAAAATCAGCTTTTTAGAGTTCTGCTCAGAGAGTTTGATACCAATATAAGTTTACCTACTTGTTGCTGATTTCAAAATCCGGGGGTAGAGAGATGATAAAAGACATGGAAGTGTTTTCTTTGACAGAAATGTGTTTTAGTTGTTACTAGATAACACGTTTGGTCACTGTTAAACATTCATTGGTGGTCTAGGGTAATTGGTAAGGACATGAATTATTCTCTCAAACTGTTATCTCTTGAGAGTCTCGAGGACTGCAGGCGGTGTCGGGCTTTCTTTTTTGTACTAACTACTTACAATGATTGCACTGAACTTCCTCTGCTTCTCTTGTTCCTTCCCCACCTCCCCTGTCTTATCTTTGCCTTTCTCCACTGGATTTTCTGTTTCTGGGGTTAGTGCCTGTTGAGTTGACGATTAGATTCATACCCAACAAGTGATGACCTCTTCTCATAAGCTATATGGACATGTTGAGTCATGCATGACTTTAGGTCTTCTTGGAGACTTCTGTTTTTAAAAGCTATCCAGAATTTATTAATTTGCTACTGAAGATGTTGGTGAAAAGTCAAGGGAAGGGTAGAACTGGGTATCATAACTGTTTCAGATGGCTGAGGTTTGCAGAACACTTGCTACATAAAGAAGGCATTCTTCTAATTTAAATTACTAAGTGTGATTTTAAAGGATCAGTTATAATATGCCTGCTTTTGAAAGCTAATGTGAATTTTAGGTTTAGTCTTTAAGTTTCTTAGAATAATTTTTTTTATCTTATTTATTGTTTAGTAAGTATTAAGATTTTAAATCATTCTACAGATTAAGGAGTTAAAGCATTGGAACTGAAATATAAAAGCTTTGAAGAGACAAAAGAACAAATTTATATTATTATTTTTATCTTTTTGAGTGTTAGGAGCCTAAATGTTTTGAAGCTGAAACGTAAAGAATAGAGGAAGAAACAAAAAACTACACTGAAAATACCAATTAAGTGTGAATGTTGCCTGATTTATAATTCCGTGTACAGAGATTGTAAAGAAGAAATATAGCTGAAGAAGGATGAGATGCTCTAAAATTGTAATTCTGACTGTATAATTGGGAATAATCCTGCTGAGAAAGAAAAGGAGTTAAATAAAAGTGTAACTGTATCAGGTGCTCTTAGATAACCTCAAAATTTAAAGGGGTATCAAAGATAGAAGAAGGGGTACAAAGCTAAGGCTTATAAGAAAGACAGGGATTTTTGGAAAGTTAATGATCATGGTCATTCATTCATTCTGTAAACATTTATTAGGATTATTATGCTAAATTATCTTGTTTACACTGTGGATACTAAAATATAATGAGGTCTTTGCTCTCAAAAATCTATTATGATAATATTGGGGTGTAAAATGAATAATTGACATAATAAAGGAGAACCCTTCAACCCCTGTTTTATCTCCAAAATGCAAAGTGGAGATTCAATGTTTGTTGGTGGTGTTTTAGTCACTGACTCACTTCCGACTCTTTTGCGACCTCACGGACTATAGCCCTCCAGGCTTCTCTTGTCCATGGAATTTCCCAGGCAAGAATACTGGAGTGGGTTGCCATTTCCTTCTCCAGAGAATCATCCTGATCCAGAGATCAAACTTGAATCTCCTGTATTGGCAGGTGGATTCTTTACCACTGAGCTGCTAGGGAAGCCTTTAGATTCAACATATTTCACTGGAAGTTCAAATCTAACCTGGGATAAAGAATAGAGGAAGATTTCTAGAAGTGAGTTCAAAGTTCTAGTCCAAGACAAATGTATATTTGAGCTTACAAGAGAACTTATATAATTCTGAAAAAGAAATTGGGTATATAGTAGCTTGAGATATTTAGGCAGACTTTTAGCAGGTAGAACAAGTGAATTCATAGACTGATAGATGAGTGCCAATGGAATGTCGGCTGTCACCTTGTCCTTATCTTTGAATATTTATTGACAAAACTTCAGTAGAAAGTGTGTTTAGCAGGTCTTTAGATGACAAGTATCTGAGAGGGGTAGCTTATATGCTGAAGCAAATAAACAGGATCCAATATTCAGATAAATGTTAAGACTCGTATGTAAGGCTAAAATAGACACTTGAGAGTGATTCCTTAGGAAAAAAGAGTGTGAAGTTTAAATGGTTAATAAGCCAGAGATATGATTGCACTATTAAAAGGAAGTAATTGGCTACTTGTTGCAAGGCCTTCCTTATTGATAAACTTAAGTAGGTCCAGAGGCCTAACTCAGGACATCACAACTGTCTTCAAATATCTGAATATCTGGCATGTGGAAAAGATAGTTTAGTGGTCTTGTGTTGCTCTCAAAGAACTGTAAGAGATAAATGAAGATCATTTTGGTACTGTGAAATGGAAAACCTCCAAAAAATTAGAGTTGTCCAACAATGAAGAGGACTACCTTGCAAAGTAGAGAAAGTCTTGTTGTAGAGAAAGAAATAGTTCATATATGTCAGGACAAGAATTGTATTAGGAAATCTCTAAGTTTCCTCTGTTTAGAATTGCATAATTCTATAATTTCACAGGCTTGTTATGACAGTTTAGGAAGATAAGAGGGATTTGCTCCAGGGGAGTAGTATGCATATGAGTGGGGGCATTTAAAAAAAAAAGATCAAACAAGTGCCAATCCTGAAGACTAGAAATTAAAGTCAGAATGGGGAGTGGCTATAGCATTTCTCCCTCAAACATTCTTGGGCTGTTCTCAGATAAATACAAAAGTATGTAAAGATACATAATGGTCTGAATTTGACCCCTAGTTGGTTGGGGGAGGTAAAGGTACAGTCCTTGGGGTCGCAAAGAGTCCAACAAGACAGCAAGTTAGCACACAGAGCATAGACTTATGTTGGAGACCCCTTTAATTATTCCCTAGTGTTCTGCTTCTCCATTGATCAGCAGACGTGCTAGCCAGGTTGCAAAGAGGTTTCATTTGGGAAACCAACAATCCTTGCCTTTGTATTAAATTCAACATGGGGGTTTCATCTGTAAGAAGACACCATGTTGGATTCTTGAGTACCTTAAAACCACTTCTAGTGTTGCTCAAGTTAACCTCATTAGGTCTACCTGATACTTTTTTCTATCAAGTTAACACAAAAGATTCTGGATGGATTATAATCCTAGGCTGAACAGAGTCTACTTGAATTTAGAGATAATTCTGTATGTACACTGGGATCCTGGATTGGCAAAGACCTGAAAGATGACCTAATATCAAGTTCCTTATTTTACAGATGCAGAAGTTGAGTTCTAGAGCTGTTGACTGACTTGCCCAAGGCAATTCTCTTTAGTTAGAAACAAGGTTGAGAACCCAGCTCTTATGAATTTCAGTGAATTCACATCTCTATTATACCACAGTCTCTCCTATTCAACTATTAACCAGGCCGGACCCTGCTTAGCTTCCAAGATCAGATGAGATCCGGTGCCTTCAGGGTGGTATGGCCATAGACTACCATAGTCTCTTCTGTTTCTTCTTTGGTGAGTCAGATACTCAGGAGCTGAAATACCTTCTAAGCTGAAGGTATGAGGTGTCTCAAGATACAGAAGAAAAAAAAAAACATATATCTACATTGTCTTCATCAAGATAAACGTGTTATATTTAAGTCTTAAGTATTTTTCAGTTTTATTAAACTTTGATCTCTGGAAATAAAATAAGAGTCCGTTTAAAATTCTGTTCTGATGAAAACAGAAGGGCTGGAGATAGAATTCTGTGGTTAATTTCAAAAAGGATTTAGAGCTTATGCTAGTCTTAGCAGCTTCCCTACATTATGTAGATTACCATTGCAGTAGTAGATAGATCAAGTATCTGTGTTTTAGGACAGCTTTTAAGCTGGGCAAATCTAAGACATCTGAACAGAATATCACTTTGCTTAGAATTAATTCAGGCTTCTGAACTTCTAGCAGAGAGGAAGGTCAGCATGCTTGAGCACTTTGCTACAAAGTCTGTAGAGTTAAAAATCATTTTGTAATGACGATTCTTTTGTTTATTCTCTTTTGTGATTAGAATATAGAGTTTTTTAAAAAAACATTTATTTACTGTAATTGGAAAATAATTGCTTTACAATATTGTGATGGTTTTTGCCATACATCATCGTGAATTGGCCATAGGTATACTTATGTCCCCTCCCTCTTGAACCTCCTTCCCACCTCCCTCTGGAGTATAGATTTAGGTAATGATTAGGTACTTGATTGTTTTCAACAATAATTGACTCAGTATTGGATTTTAATCACCATAATGGCTTATCAATTAAAATGTATTACAGTGATAATTTTAATGGAGCTTTTATGGAGCAAACTCCTGAGTATCTGACTCACTAAAATTTATGAAAAAAGTAAGGTGTGTTCATTGTTTGTTGAGTTAATTTCATTAAGATTTTGATAATGAACCCATAAATGTTAAAAATATGTGAAAGTGTTAGTCGCTCAGTCGTGTCCAAGGTACTTTGTAGCCCTGTGGACTGTAGCTCGCCAGGCTTCTCTGTCCATTGAATTCTCCAGGCAAGAATACTGGAATGGCTAGCCTGAAGATTCTCCAGGGAATCTTCCGACCCAGGAACTGAACCTGGGTCTCCTGCATTGCAGGCAGATTCTTTACTATCTGAGTCACCAGGGAAGCGCCTTTAAAATATATATATATATTATATATATATCTTTAGAAATAATCAGATTGGTGCAATTTCAAGTGACTGAATGTTTTTTGGACAGTTCCTGATCAGTATTTCCTGTGTTCTTGCCATCTGAATTTAACATAGAGATTTAACATAATTATGGAACCTTGGGTGTTGTGAGGAAAATACTTAAATAAGCCAGTGAACCTATTTGAATGGGGAAGGTGAACAGATAACCAAATTAAAGTTAGTTTATAAAACTAAAATCACATGAATTTAAAGGTTGAATTAAAAAATGCATTAGGATATTTGAAAGTAAAAAGTCAAAAGAGAAGTAATTTTTCTGGTTCATGTGACTTCAGGGAGGAAGACAGAAGGTAGAGGGGAGTGGTTTAGAGATTTCCTTGCAACAAAGTAGTTATAGTCATTTTTGCTTGTCTTCTGTAGACTGTCTGTTCTAATAAAGAACAAGTCACATCCCTTGGTTCTGTGGATTTTGCCTTCTTTGGGGGTAGAAAAAGGAGAAGACATTCACAGGTGAAGCAGTTTGTTACAGCTACCTAAGATTTGTGTTACTGTGAAAGTAAGTGAAATATACTCTAAAGATTGGCATCTCTTCCTTCCTTGCCCCTTCCAGCCAGGAATACTTTCTTGCTGCTCATGGTGAGCTCTCAGACATGGGACCAGCTCCTAATTGAGATTCATGACTGTCATGGTGTAAGAAATTGCTGGGGCCAGGTCCTCACCTCAGAACCATGCTGTACCTGGCACGTGTTCCCTCTGTTCAGATCAGCTACCCTGTGCCTCTGACCCTTTGATTTCAATCCTGGCTCATCATCAGAGTCACCTGTGGAGTTTTAAAATTCGGGTACTAACAGACCCTCCGTGACTGTGGCTTAGGCAAATATATTTTGAAAAGATTTGAACATGTGTTTCTGATAACTTTTAACCATCTAACTTCTGGGGCCAGTGATCTGCATCTCATTTGCTTATCTACCTGGTCTTTACTTCCTGCCTGGTTGGTCTTTTCCTGCCTGTATAACGACCCCTCCTTTAGGTGTTTAATTTGATTTGTCTTAACCAACATTATGGGGGGGCATAACTCTTTTAAAACCATTAAACATTTGAGAATTGGAACCAGTTGACTGAGTTATAGAGAACCAGACAGTTAAAAATCTCTGTTGTATGCATAGCATCTATTCTGGTCAGTAGTTATGTGTTTACCCACTTCATCATCTTTGTGTGGAATATCCTATTTTTTGTTTATTTTGTGTTCCAAAAATTGCTTCCAAAACATACTGTGCTCACCTGTGTGTTGATTGTAGATAGCAATATGAACAAATGTCTATTTTGAACATGAAACTCTACTTGTTTCTGTTAACTACCTGATTACGAGATTAATTTGAGGAAACTGATTCCAGCCTATTTGAATAATTTGTCTGATGTAGTAAACATAAAACTTCTTATTCAAATGACAAGTTTCTTCTTATTCATTTTAAAATGGTTTGTGAAGCCATTAATACAGATTAAGTGAAAAGAAATCTGATCACTTGTTTGTTTGTTTGTTTTACTAAATTTTGTGGTTGATATTCCCAAAATTTATCAATAAAAGTAAGATTGGGAATGTCAGATTCATTGCCTGGCCTTTGTGACTGTAAATGAATTTCTGGTTCCAATGTTAAAGTACAATCTGTCATGATTTAAATATTTAGTGTAGATAAGACCCAAGTTAACGGATTTGCTGGAGTAACATGAATGCATTTTTTAGTCATTTGCCAGGCCCAGAGCATGAAAACCATATATAAGCACAGATCAAATAAAAGTAAGGGCCTTTGGGTAGCTTGCTGACTAGAGGCGAGTGCATTCCACATCAGGGCATCTCTCTAACTTCCCTTAGGGTAGGAGGTTCGACGCTGTGTACTTTCATGTTTGCTTACTGGGTTGATGGCGTTTTGACTCTCATTGTTAATTACTCTTTATCCCCAAAGAATGTTTTAGGAATTTATCTCTTAGTCTTTCTTATGTTTGTGAATTGCTGACTTAAGTTCTGGGCCTGACAAGTCTCTTCATCTGTCATCTTTTATTTTTTACCATAAATATCATGGTCATTTTTATGCTCCTATAAGGTCCATCGCTTTTACCTTGAAGCAATTTAAAGATCACTTATAGGAAAAAAAAATGGTGGGAGAGAAAAGGAGGATGAAGCAGAGAGTAAGTAGGGTGGAAGTCCAGCATAAAATGTCATGGATACCAGTAGGTACTTAACTCTTACTATCTTTGGAACACTTTAAACCAAAGGGTTTGCTTTTGTAGAATTTTCGAATTGAATGTAACCTTAGACATAATATAGTTCATAGGTTTCATTTTAAAAATAAGAGAAGAATAAGAAAGGTTAAATGACACAGTCATGGCCACACAAACAGTGACACTGTCTACTCACTGGCCATTATGCTGCTTACTTATCTTTATTTTTAGGGTGAGCAAAGTAGGTCATTTGCCTCAGAGCCTCAGGAACGCTAAGATCATCAGCTACCTCCTTTTTGCCCAGTGAATGGGCATTTTCCAAACCTCATTTTCCTCCTTCCTTGTCTTTGACAGTGTTGATGCCTCATCCTTCCTCGGAATCTCTGTTTTTTTCAGTTTCTATATCTGTGTGGTCTCTGTCTTCTTCCCTCTCTAAGCTTAATTGTTTATTTCCTTGGAGGACCACTTTATGCTTTCACTCCGTAGCGTTAGGCCTCCTGAGTTCTGCCATTAGCCTACTGTTCTGTACACTGTTCATGTTCTCCTTGGACAATATCATTCACCACTTATTTAATACTTATTAGGAGCCCCATTGCTGTTGTTTAGTCAATAAGTTGTGTCTGACTCTGCAACCGCATGGACTGCAGTACTCCAGGCTTCCCTGTCCTTCACTATCTCCTGAAGTTTGCTCAGACTCACGTCCGTTGATTCCGTGATTCCATCCATCCATCTCATCCGGTCTTCTCCTGCCCTCAGTCTTTCTTAGCATCAGAGTCTTTTCCAATGAGTCGGCTCTTCGCATCAGGTGGCCAAAGTATTGGAGCTTTAACTTCAGCATCAGTCCTACCAATGAACGTTTAGGGTTGATTTTCTGTAGACGCCCTGTACCACGCTGAACACGGTGCTGGATACCGATTAATGACAAGTCTGACCCCTGGACTGTGGAGTGAGTGTTCTTATCCATCCTTGGGGCTTCATTTGCTGCGCATATTCTGAGGAGTTGTGATTGATGCCCAGAGTTCTCCATCTATAATGAGCTTGGCTGTCTTACACAGAAATTCAGGATGCTTAATGTGGACTTTTATAATTTCCTTTTCCCCACATTCCTATCTTCAAATATGCTTTTCCTTCTGAATTCCCCATTTCAGTGTCAAAGCCACTTAGCTGTACCTGCAGAAAGTTGAAAGCCTGCTTTGATACTTGTTCAGTCTTTCTCTTCCTGTGACTAATTCCTGGTCTGTCTGCCTTATCCTCACTCTCTCACTCTTTTGCCATCCCTTGTCTTTATTTTTGCAGTAGGCTCCTAACAGGACTTTATTTCTCCAGTCTTTCTCCCTTTTTCATCATCTTCCTGAAGTCCACTCCGCACAGGGTTGCTAGAGTGATGGCCTAGCATGCATGCTAAGTCACTTTAGTCGTGTCCAACCTTTGTGACCCCATGTGACACGCCAGGCTCCTCTGTCCATGGGATTCTCCAGGCAAGAATACTGGAGTGGGTTACCATGCCCTCCTCCAGGATTTTCCCAACCCAGGGATCGAACCCATATCTCTTTTATGTCTCCTGCATTGGGAGGCCGGTTTTTTACCTTAGAAATGGCGTGGTAATCGAACCACGCTTGGTACCCTTGCTTGGTTTCTCATAGTCTACAGGGTAAAACCCAAGCTTCCTAGCATGGGACTCAAGGTCATCTGGGACCAGGCCCCACCTGGACTGCCTGTCCTTCCTTCCCAACTGTTTGCTGCTGTCTGATTTTGTCTCGACGATGTTTGTTGAGTCAGAGTTCTTCCTTACACTGTTTTCTCTTCCTTATACACCCCAACTCTTGGTTTCCTGCTCTGTATTATTAATACTTGGCTAAACTTTAAAAATTTATTATGAGTAATTTCATAGGATCACAGAAGGAGATGGAAACATACGAAAAAGTTCTGTATTCTTAAGATTTTGACACTCTGGTTCATTTATGCCACACCCCCCCACCTTCTTTTTTTTTTTTTTTTGCAGAAGTATTTAAAAGCAAATCCAAGATAGCTGTGCTTGAATATGCATCTTCAGAAGTATGGACATTTTCATACATAACAACAATGTTATTATGAAACCTAACAAAATTGACAGTAATTCCTTGGGCTCATCTAATAACCTGTGTGTAATGAAAATTTCTAAGTTGTTGCAAAATATCTTTTTACAACTGGATTGTTTGAGTCATGATCCAAATAAGTACTACATATTAAATTTGGTTAAGTTTCTAATTCTCTTTTAATAAGAAATATTTCCCACTCTCTTTTAGTAATGCTATTTTCTTTTTGCAGAAACCAAGGTAGTGGCCGTATAGAATGTTCCATACTCTATTTATTTACTGGTTTTCTTCTGGTGTTCCTTAACTTGTTTCTGTATCCACTGTATTTCCTATCAATGGAAATTAGCTCTAGAGGCTTGGATAGATGCAGTTTCCATTGTGTGTCTGTCTTTCTGTCTTTTAGGATAAGATAGATCAGTGGGTTCAAGTGGTACCAGCCTCATCCCTCTCTTTTATATAAAAGTCACCATTAGTGATTGTGCAGCTAATGATTTAAGCCATTGATAATCACTGCTTGAATCAATTATTTCATTAAGGATTACAAAATGTTAATTGCATAATTCCATAATTTCTTCCACATTTACTTCCTGAAACTCTTCTACACGTAATCTTAGCCAAAAGACAGAGAAGTGATAGAACTCTTCTATAAGGAAGAATTTTATTTCATCAACTAAGAACATGTTTATTGCTCAGCTGTGTCTGACTCTTTGTGACCCGATGGACTGCAACTCTCCAGGCTTTCCTGTCCTTCACCATTTCCCAGAGCTTACTCAAACTCATGTCCATTGAGTTGGTGATGCCATCCAACCATTTCATCCTCTGTCGTCCCCTTCTCCTCGTGACTTCAGTCTTTCCCAGCATCAGGGTCTTTTCCAATGAGTTGGCTCTTTGCATCAGGTGGCCAAAGTAGTAAGAACACTTGGTTACTCTGAAATATGAGTCATATAGGAGTGGACAGTAAGAATACTAGTTTTCATTTTGGTAACCTTGCTAAATCTTGGTCATCCTTCAAGGCTCAGTTCAGGGGATTTCATCTGTAGGTCGCCATTGGTAACCCTACAGAGCCAAACTAAATGTTACTTTCCTCTTCCATGAAATTCCATACTTATTTCTGCCAATCATTAGGTTTCTCACAGTATCTTGAAAGTATTGTATTTTTAACACTGAAAATTTTATTTCATTGTGGATGATATGGCCTAAAGCAGTGCTACTGAAAGCAATTTGGTAGAACACAGTCTTCCCAAATAATTTGTTCAGAATCATTCTTGCATCTCATTTTTCTCTGAGGCAGTTTTTGTGAACTTACATACGTCTTGGAACATTTTTGTCCATTTCAGATTTTTAAATTTTTTTCTTTTTAACCTTGAATTGTTTGTCAGCTAGCTGTGCTTGCTTCGTATATATACCTGTAATAGTTACAAGCTGAAAACAGCATAGATGTTTAGCAATAGCACATTGCTTAAATAATAGGACCCCCAAGCAATAGAATAGTATGCAGTCATTATAAATAACATCATGAACATGTAACCATAAGCATGTAAAGATTTTTATATTCTATTATGCAGTGACAGGGAAAGATTACAAAAATATGCTATGGTACTATTAAATATTTGGCTACACATAGGAAAGTTATCATATTGTTATTATGTTGTTGTTGTTGTTATACCATGAGGAAAAGTTCAGAAGTCTGTTAACAAGGCAAAAATTAGTCTGGAATCAAATTACTCTTAAAATTCCTGTTTTTGTTTGGTCGTTAAGTCATGCCCACCTCTTTGCGACCCCATGGACTGCAGCACACACCAAGCTTCCCTGTCCTTCACTAACTCCCGAGGTTGCTCAAACTCTTATCCATTGAATTGGTGATGCCATCCAACCATCTCACCCTCTGTCGCCCCTTTCTTCTCTTGCCTTCAGTCTTTCCCAGCATTATGGTGTTTTCCAATATTCTCATAAATAAAAATGCAGGATGCTAATACCAGGAGGAACACTGGGGAGGCTGCATGGATTGGAGGAGCACTGGACTCACACTGTCTACCTTCGTAGCTTGGTGCACAGGCCCTGTGGGGTGGCTGCAGGCAGTGGAGGGGAATGCATTCTGATGCTGCTCCTCTGCCTATGTTTACAGACTCCAGAGAGACACACACTAGAGCGAGAATGGTGTTTCCCTGGACGGGCTGGATTTAGGCCTCAGACTGAAGGTGGAATAAGTTTTCTATATGACAAAATTGTAAATGGTTGTGGTCTACAAAGTGTCAGTAAGACTAGATTTGGGATATCATCCTCAAAGAATAATTAATAAAATTATATCTGTGAAGCATTGTGGCCTATATTAAATGATAAGACCATGATACACAGGTGAACTTGGTAAGTGCTGTCCTTCTGAAGTGTGTACTTTTGTATTCTGTAGAGGTCTTTTATTGATTGATTAGTTTTTGGCTATGCTGGGTCTTTATTTCTGCACAGGCTTTTCTCTAGTTGTGCGAAGGCTTCTCATTGCAGTGGCTTCTCTCATCGCAGAACACGGGCTCTAGGGTGCTCGGGCTTTAGTAGTTGTGGCACATGGGTCACTAGTTGTGGCTCATGGGTTCTAGAACACAGGCTCAGTAGTCCTGGTGCTCACGCCTAGCTGCTCCATGGCATTTGGGATCTTCTCAGATCAGGGAGCAAACCTGTCTCTCCTGCATTGGCAGGTGGGTTCCTTACCAGTGAGCTCTAGGGAAGCCCTCTGTATATGTTTTGAATAGGGGTTCTTAACCTAGATTTGTGGATAACTTTCAGGGATTTATGGATTCTGTGAAATTGAATGTAAAATTTTAGGTTTATGTGCTTTTCTTGTGTATGGAAAGAAATCAGATTCTTAAAGGTGTCCGTTACTCAAAATAAGATCCTTAGTTTTTTTGTGCCTCAAAGTGGAATAAAACAGATTTCTGCTTATATGGAATTTCAGAAACATCTGTCTGACTTGAAATTTGATTAGCAGGTCAGCCTTGGGCGTATAGTAAGATATATTCTGATTTCTCATAACTTCCACTTACGGTGTGAGTCAGAAGTATTTACTGTTAAGAGTACCATCCCAACAAACCCCAATTATACATCCTTTCTTTGGCACACGAAACATGATACACACATTTAGAAAATATATCTTATGTGTTTGCTGCTCAAAGTAATTAAACCACTTCAATTAACACTTCGGTTTTTTTTCCCTCTTTACTAGTTCTGAGCTTTCCAGTGAGTAATAACTAACTCTTTGTTTTCTTATGTGAGTTATATTACTTTAATTATCCATGGGAACTAAGCAGATGGGGTAAGAAAAATAGCACACTAATTCAGGGATCTAGGAGACAGAGATAGGCAGCTCCGTTCTTTGGAAGTAGAACCATGGAGGCAGGGAAAAGTCCAACCAGAAGTGACAGTGAGTCAAAGGTTCTAAGCCCTTTGGTCTAGGAACTGCAGGGGTTTTCTTTTTTGTTTGTTTTACTTTTTTTAAGACAGAGAAAGAAGTGGGATGTGCTGTTAGTACTTCAGATTCATGTTGACTTAAATGAGTCATATGTTGGTACCATTCATGTACTCTAAAAGATAACATTTACAACTTCCCCAAACTAGACAGTACAGACTGAAGAATATCAGATCGTGGAACCCAAATCCCCAGATTCAATCCCACTTTGACTATGTTCCTTGGATGATTTGCTTAATTCCTCCACATATCAGTTTCCTCATCTGTAATAATTGGACTAATCTTATAATAGCCTTTTGCAGATTAAATTAATGAATCTGTATAAAATGCTTAGAACGAAGAGCTGTGACATATGCCTAAGCTACCCTGAGCAGAGGACTGACTCAATGAACGTGAGTTTGGGTAAACTCCGGGAGTCGGTGATGGGCAGGGAGGCCTGGCGTGCTGCAATTCATGGGGTTGCAAAGAATTGGACACGACTGAGCGACTGAACTGAACTGAAAAGGGGTTGAAAAAAGAGAGGGTCAGACATAGCTATGAAGAGAGCGGGGTGTGTTTGGAGAAGAAATTACCCACTCTCTGCTTGCTGCTCCCCAGCTCTGCATGGCACACAGAGACCCCCCAGCCATTGGCTTTCCAAGTATGGGAATGGTAAAAGCTTAATTTTAATGACTTATGCTATTAGGACAGTGTTTTACATAAAGTTGATGGACTCATGGATGGTGCATTTGTGTTTGAGAAGTTGTGTAATAATTGCCTGTAAAATAAAGGGAAAAAAGCCTGCTTTTTGACCCACTTGGCTGGTTGGTTGCCATGACAAACTTATCTGTGCAACAGTGGTGGGACGCTGCATAGTTTCTTGTTATCAGAACACCTGCTTTCTCTGGGTGTGTTTACAAAGTTCTTATGGTTAGCTTTATGTACCTTATAGCTAAATATGGACATATTCAAAAGAAGGTCCATGCGAAAAGCGTGACACATACGGACTTCTTATTTTTTCAATTATTACATAATTCAATAACATCTCAAGACACTACCACCTTTTTCTTATTTTTAATTTCTGTGACATCTGTTCTCTTACATTGATCGTATTCCTCCAAGCAGCTTCCACTTCACTGCCTCTTTTGTTTCTATGGCTTCTTTTTTCTAGATATAACTCAAGGGTTTCTACATTGCAACTTTCAGTTCAAGCCTGACATTGATATTATAGGGGTATTGATCTAATTTAGCAGTTTAAAGCCATTGTTTCTGAAGCTTCAAAAGAAAAAAATCAACAGCAACAAACAGGGCACAATGAAGCTTTATTGTCTTTTCCAGATTTAGCCATAAATTTGCAAACATGACCAGATCTCAGAACTGTTTTACTAGTGCTACAGGTAAATCCTAATGTCTCCCACAAAGACTCTGGTTTTTAGTCCCTTCTTGTCTGTATCACCTCCTCTCTCTGTGCAATGTGCAAACCCCAGGATTGAGAGGTAATATTTTAAATAGTTTTGATCTTTTTTTTCCCCTCTCATGCACCTCATCTTATCTCAGATGCAGCATGAAAAAAAAAAAAAAGAATAGCCAGGGTGGTTGGAAATATTGTAATTGCACCTTGTTTGGATTAGCTTGAGGCTCAGTTTGCTTGTCTTTTAAAATAATCCACTCACCCAGGTAGATACAAACTCAAATGAGATCAAGTTTTGTTTAAAAAAGAGAAAGCTACAGTTAGAGTTCTTACCATTAGCTATCATGAGCAGAAAAAAGGAAGGCTATGTTCTATTTGAATGTTTATGTGTACTATTTGCTTATTTAGCTCTCTACTATTTTTGCATTTGACATCCATTTTGGAATGGTAGGTATTTTGAAAATAAGATGCCTATGCTTTAACTTTTAGGGTTGTCATGAAAGAGATTGTGACATGCTTGTATCTTTGTGGAATATTATTAGTTCTTCTTAAAGTGGTTATATTTGCATATTTTGTTAACTACTTTTACTCTTCAACATAGATCTGTAAATTAGGTCTAGGTTTAAATGAAAAGCCATTTCAGTGACCTGTGACTTAAAGAACTTTAAATGTCCACATGTATATATAGAAGACATTGTTTTCAAGACCCTAAAGTTTGTTCTGGAGCCCATATTTAGAAGGCTAAACACGGTCTTGTAAGAATAAGCACAGTGGAACTGTTCACGTGGCCTGGAGTCTGATAAATTCATAATTTAAAGACAAAAGTGTTGGAATTATTTTTTAACACCGTTTAATCACTATTTTTTTTTTTTTTTTTTTTTTAATTTTTTTATTAGTTGGAGGCTAATTACTTCACAACATTTCAGTGGGTTTTGTCATACATTGATATGAATCAGCCATAGATTTACACTTATTCCCCATCCCGATCCCCCCTCCCACCTCCCTCTTCACCCGACTCCTCTGGGTCTTCCCAGTGCAAAGTAGTTTTATTTATTTATTTATGACTGTCCTGGGACTTCATTGCTGCGCAGGCTTTTTTTCTAGTTGTGGCGAGCGGGGACTACTCTCTAGTTGAGATGCGTGGGCTTCTCATTGTGGTGGCCTCTCTTGTTGCAAAGCACAGGTTTTCGGTGCTCAGGCTTCAGTATCTGCGGCACGTGGGCTCGGTAATTGCAGTTTGTGTGTTCTAGAGCACTGGCTCAGTAGTTGTGGCCTACTTCCGAGCTGCTTCATGACATATGGGATCTTCCCAGATCAGGGATTGAACCCTTGTGTCCTGCATTGGTAGGTGTATTTCTTCACTCTGAGCTGCCAGAGAAGCCTGATGTTGAAATTATTAAATTTTACACCAGTGATCAGGATAGTTCTCTAAGAAAATTAGACCATAAAAAGGCCAAATTAACTGAACTATTAATTAAATTAAAAAAGACTGCTATGAAAGAGAGCCATGGGGAAATAGCCCTCAAGGAAGAAAGGGAAATATTTACTGCATATTTCCCTTAATTTCATTGGAAAAAACCTTGAATTTCTAATCTGAGAAGCACACTATGACTGTTCAGTCTTGATGACTGTGTAGACTCTGGCAGTTCTATGATGAGTGGTCATTGTAGAATGCCTCACTCTACCTTCTGTTACTTTTGACCTGGATTAAAAATTTTCTTGGAAATGATTTTAGACTTAGAAAAAGTTGCAGAAATAATGCAGAGTTTACTTAGCATTCTTCATCTAGCTTCTGCTAATAGTAACAACCTCCAGAACCATAGTTCAGTGTTTAAACCCAGGAAATCAGCATTGATACAATATTATTACTAAATGCAGACTTTATTCTAATTTCACTAGATTTCCCACTAATGTGATTTTTCTGATCCAGGACCCAAACCAGAATCCCATATTGCATTTAGCTATTGTATCTCCTTTGTTTCTTCCAATCTGTGACAGTTCTTAAGTCTTTCCTTCTCTTTCGTGACCTTGACAACTTTTTTGAGTACTGGTCAGTTGTTTTGTTGAATGTCTCTGGATTTGGGTTTGATTGCCCTTGATCAGATCAAAGATACATATTTTTGGTGAGACTACTACAGAAGTAGTATGTTTTTCTCAGGGTGTCATATGAGTTTTATGCATCATGTTTTATTCCACTGGTGGTTCATTCGCTAAGTCGTGTCCAACTCTTGTGACCCTATGGACTGTAGCCTGCCAGGCTCTTCTGTCCATGGGGTTTTCCAGGCAAGAATATTGAAGTGGGTTGCCTTTTCCTTCTCCAGTTTTATGCCACTGTTATGTTGTTATGTTAATGTTGATCACTTGGTTAAAATGATGTAAATTTACTGTAAATTTACTATTTTCCCATTAAATTAATAAACATCTTGGGGGAGAAATATGAGACTATTCAAATACTTGTTTCTTCTTGAATTTTGCCCACTGATTGTAATATTCATTTGTAGAGCTCACTTGCAGTGATAAATACTGTAGTGATCTACTGTTGATTTTATATTTCCCTCTTTTCTTTTATAATTAGAACTTTTCTGTAAGGAAGAGCTGTTCCTTCTCCCTCGGTTATTTATTTACATATTCAGTGATTTGGTTTGTCATTAATAAGTTTCTTTAATACCATCATTGGAAGCTCATGTATGTTTGTATTTTTACTTTATGGTGTATGATCTAATGTCTTTATCATTTCATTGCTCATTTTTTTTTTTTTTTAATGCCATTAGAAACATTTTAGAGTTGATTCCCTTGATTCCTATGTCCTTTTCAGGTGCTCTTATCCTTTTTTCTAGCACTATTTCATGTTCTGGCACCACAAGATGTCCCAGCCTCATCTTATATTTTCCCTGCCACCCTTCTGGACTCTAGTACCTCAAAGCGTCTGCTTGAAAAGTGTCAATCGTTTAGTTGTTTCCAAATCTTTGCGACCCTGGGAACTATAGCCGCCCAAGGCTTCTCTGTCCATGGAATTCTCCAGCAAAAACACTGGAGTGGGTTACCATTTCCTTCTCCAGGGGATCTTCCTGATTCGGGGATCAAACCCAGTCTCCTTGTGTTGCAGCTGGATTCTATACTGTCTGAGCTACCAGAGAAGCCCTCAAAGTGTCTCCTTACTTGTAGCTAAATACTATTGACTAATGGTATTTAAAAACTAATATCTTGTCCTGTGAATTTATAAAAAAGACTTGTACGTTTTGTCTTTTTAAAAACTTTTTATTTTAAATTGGAGTATACTTGATTAACAAGCTTGTGTTAGTTGCAAGTATACAGCAAAGTGATTCAGTTTTACATATACATGTATCTATTATTTTTCAAATTCTTTCCCCATTTAGGTTGTTACATAGTATTGAGCAGAGTTCCCAGTGCTATATGGCGGGTTGCTGTTGGTTATCCATTTTAAATGTAGCAGTATGTACATGTCAATCCCAAACTCCCTAACTATCCGTTTATCCCCTCTGAAGAGTTGTGCTTTTTAAGAGGATATATAAAAAGAAAGAAATAGTATATAAATAAATCAGAATATTTAGACATGTGTAACTGCAAGCTGGAAGGCTATTTCCAAGTATTAGGTCTTGGGAGCCCATAGAAGTTACAGCATTCTTTTTAGGATGTGAAGATATTGGAAAGTATTGCATCTGTGTCTTTTCCCAAGATGACCTAGAAGCATTTGTAATAATCTTTACTTTTTACAAAAAAGCCTGTTTCCTTTCTTCTTTTCTGTCTGCTATACTGACTATAAATTATACTGTGCCAGTGAGGAAATGTATTTGTTTTTCACTGTCACTTGGAAGTAAGGAACATGGAAAAAAAGCAAAAGCAAAATATAATCTGTGTATTAAAATGAAGACTTAGGTTAAAAAGTCTTGTCTGTGCTGATTTGGGCTGTAGGAATTTACAGCTTGTTCCTGTTATTTTTCCCTGCACTGGGTCTTCCTAAGTACACAAAGGCATAGATCCTGCCCCTATCCTGGCTGCTCATCCCTGACAACTAAGTGGGCTTCTTTGTGGGAAATAACACAGAATCAACAAGATCACAACCTTGGTGCTAAAACTGCTCTTAATGAGGTGCTGTGTATGAATTAATTAAATTAGTTTGCCCCTCATGTGGCAAGCTCTGTTTAGTGTTGGTCTGGTTGACTAATTTATGAGGATAAAATTATGGTACAGTCTCTGCCTTTCTTGTTTTCATCAAAGAGATGGGCTAATTTGTAATGAAACTTTATCAATCAGATCATGCAGTTGGTCCACCCTCCCAGCTCTGACTAATGAATTAAGGCTGTTGGTGTTCCAGCCTGTTGCAGTGGAGCGGGGAGGGTGCCTTGGCTATAGATTGATTACAAGATAGATTGTTTCTCTTCTAGCAAATAGATAACAAACTTTCCTGTTTTCTGTTTCTTGGCATGTTTATAGCTTTATGATTATCTTTCTTTTTATGCAGGGTATGAATTTAAAGTGGAACGTGTGCAGAAGTGCTGGTTTATATTTGTTTGGCAGAAACCAAAGGTTGTGCATTTCATATAGGAACCACGGTAGCTAAGAACTCTCAACAATGGGAGAAGGAATAATAGTACAACCGGCAGAGAAATGGAGAGTTTTGAAAGGCAATATTCTTCAATGTTGGGAAAGTAATGAAAGGTCAAAATGAAGCTCAATAGAAAAGCCATTATGAAAGGAAGGGGGAGAATTTGGCTTTTATGTTGCTGTCAGGATTTGGGATTTGTTTTCTTTTTATTCTGACAAAACTCTTTTGGGGTGTGTTTTTTTCTCTTCAATTCAAACAGTTTATACAAGTGTTATTTTAAACTTCCTTATGTTTACATCATCATGTCTTTTGAAAAAAAACTTTGTTTTTTCAATTTTTGTTATCTGGGAGTTTTTAAGACAGAGCCACTGTTTGTAAGACATACACACTCTCCCTTATATGTGTTAATGGGAATACGTCTATTTTCCATGCCGGATTGAGAAATAAGTATGAGATAATTCCAGAATACTTTTAAGGGATTCCATTAGAAGTTTATATTGATTGCAGTGTATTAATTCAGTTATTTTGAAAATTTATCTTACTTCCTAGTAGTGGATTAGCTAATTTATAAAACATTTGCCACACAAAGATATTTTTATAAATACAAACATGACATAAAGCTCCATGTCAGACAAGTCAGTGGCAGAAGTGGATTTAGGATTTCGAGTTCTGACTTCTGTCCTGTCATCAGGCTACTAATCTGCTTGATTTTCTGAAAGAATTTGAGGCCCGAGGAAAGAAGATGCCAGAGACACATTTCCAAAGAGATGAGTCACTCTGGGTGGTTTGATATAATAAAATCTGTGTTTATTTTGCAAAAGGCTTTTGAACAGATATTAGAGAAACAAATTTCATCATTATGTTCAACTTTATACTTCATAACATTGTACTTTCTGTTCCAATAGTTAACAGCGCTAAGTTCACAGTTCTTCTCTTCCTGTTCTGTCTTGAGAGTTTTCTATTTAAAAAAAATAAGGCAGAGATTTTTTAGGGTTTTTTTCAGAGTGACTTAAAATGTTGTTAGTGTACTCTGCCTGGACTAATAAATCAGCCTTTCATCTTCCTAATGCTACGCTCCACTTTGCTTGTGTCACTTCCTTGCTAAGAAACTTTCTGTGGCTCTCGTTGTTCGGTCGCTAAGTCGTGTCTGACTCTTTGCGACCCCATGGACTGCAGCACGCCAGGCTTCCATGTTCTTCACCATCTCCCAGAGTTTGCTCAAACTCATGTCCATTGGGTCGGTGATGCCATCCAACTATTTCACTCTCTTTTGCCCCCCTTTTCTCCTGCCTTCAGTCTTTCCCGGCATCAGGGTCGTTTCCAGTGAGTTGGCTCTGCCTAATGTGGCCAAAGTATTGGAGCTTCAGCTTCAGCCTCAGTCCTTCCAATAATATTCAGGGTTGATTTCCTTTAGGATTGACTGATTTGATCTCCCTATTACCCACAGAATTCTCCTTTCTGACCCTGCAGACCCTCCATGATGTCAACTCAGTCTCTTTTCCTGTGTTTGGATATGTGCCGACACATTCAAAATAGATGGACTGTTCTGTCTATCATGAATGGGCCTTAGATTGCTCTTCTGGTTTATTTGTTCATGCTCTTTCATTTTCTGACAGTGTCCATAGAACCCACCTTTGCTGAGATGCCACATCTCTCTTAACTGCTGCCTTTGTGAAAGCTTTTCCATCTAGGAGGTGCCAGAACATGCTTGCTGGTCTCATGAGGCTTCCCTTCTGGTTGAGGAAATAGACTGTAAGCAAGAAAATAAAATTTAAAAGTACTTATTTTATATTGGTAATGCATTCTGTGAATACAGTTTAGATCATGATGATATAGTTACACTCAGGAAGTAGGGGAGGGAGAAGAGTATAGGCCAGATTAGGTTGAGTGGTTCAGGGTGAGCCTCTTTGAGAAAGTGGCATTAGACTGTGACTTGAATGCAAAGAAGGAGCCAGCCATGGGAAGAGCTGGGAGAAGAGGGGAAAGACACACAAGTCCTGAGGCTGGAGAAATCTTGGTGAGCTCCCAGAAGAAAAGGAAGGTTGAGTGTGTACAGATCACTAAGAGTGGGAGTCATAGTAAGATGCTCTTGGAGAGATGGGGAAAGGCCAGTTCATGCAGGGATTTGTGAACAAGCACGTGTGATGTGTGTTGATTCTAAGCTCTTGGTAAAAATTTAGGCAGAAGCGTGGAGTCATCTGATTCTTTGTAATTCATTTATTTCAATTATTTGTATGGTGCTTTTACTTTTTAAAAAATATTTACTTATTTGGCTACAGCACATCTTAGTTGCAACATGAGAACTCAGTTGTGGCATGTGGGATCCAGTTCCGCAACCAGGGTTCCCTGCATCAGGAGCATGTGGTCTTAGCCACGGGACCACCAGGGAAGTCCTTGTACAGTGCTTTTAAAGTAACAGATTATAAACTTTTTGGGTAGGAATTATGTGTTAGTCAATTTTATTCATTAGGAAGAGGCAGTCACTAAATGTTGGTCAATATGTTGATTGAATAAAGCCTGCAGGATTCTGAGAATTTATTTTTTAGGTGTTTGGAATTAATATTTTACTGAAGCAGAAAGAATGATGATCATAGATGGCTCCTCAATGGTGGCCATGCTCATGATATTTTGAGGAAGGTAGAGGTAGGAAGGGGGCTTCCCTTGTAGCTCAGTTGGTAAAAAATATCCCTGCAATGCAGGAGACCCTGGTTTGATTCCTGGGTTGGGAAGATCCACTGGAGAAGGGATAGGCTACCCACTCCAGTATTCTTGGGCTTCCCTTGTGGCTCAGCTGGAAAGAATCTGCCTGCAATGCAGGAGACCTGGGTTTGATCCCTGGGTTGGGAAGATCCCCTGGAGAAGAGAAAGGCTACCCACTCCAATATTCTGGCCTTGAAAATTCCATGGACTGTATAGTCCATGGTGTCACAAAGAGTTGGACATGATTGAATGACTTTCACTTTCAGAGGTAGAAAGAGTAATTAGAAAGTAATTAGAAAGTAGTTAGAAATGAGCCTTATTAGAAAGGCTAATAAGATAGGGGCAGGACAACAAAAGGACTAAAATTGTGAATTTGGGCGTCGGATTGTCCCAGCTCTGTCATCACATTGCTGGATCTTTGGAAAGTTATTTAACCTCTGTATCTGTACCAGTAACCTGGAGAAGGAAATGGCAACCCACTGCAGTATTCTTGCCTGGGAAATCCCATGGACCAAGGAGCCTGGTGGGCTACAGTCCGTGGGGTTGCAAGGAATTGAGCATGACTGAACAGAATGTCATGTGTGAACATGGCACCAAGTAACACAGCGTGGCACCAGTGAAATGGATAATAATATTGATGTTAGTTACCTGATTAGTCAGTCATGAGTCTTAACTGAAATCATCCTTCTAAAACACTGAGCATGCCTGACATTGGACGAAAAGCCCCAATAAACAAGAGCCCTCAAATGTTAGGACAGAGGCTCTCCACAGTGTCACTTTTGGAAGGCTATTGTTGAAGTTCGTCCAAGTCTTGCAAACCACTCCTGAACCTCCTTGCCCACTTTATCTGGAACTTTAGAATGAGTCTATTGGTAGTTATTAAGGTAGAACAGAAGAACTTTGTTTTTAAAAAGTAAACAGATTCAAATGAATACTTCCACTTTTTTTTTTTTCTCAGTGGCAGCTGAGAAATAATAATATTTTGGAGAGAAGTATTACAGTTGTTTGGTAAACAGTAATGATCTAAATACATCTTGTTAGTTTCCTTTTATAATTGATTTAACTGTAAAATTGTGTGAGAAGCTATACCCTGGTTTTAGCTCTGATTATCGCTTGTTCTATAATTCCTATGCTTATATATATTTATAGATAAATCTCGCTGTGGCTTCATGGTGCTATCCCTGGTGTCTCTGCTAAAGGACTGTGTTATAGGTGAGATCATTTGACTTCTTGGGTATGAAGTCTAGGACAGCTCTGTGTCATAACAAATTCCATGCTTAGTGGTGCTTCTAAAAACCACAAATAGTGGAGAGATGAGTTTTTTACCTTGGGAAGAAGCCAGTAGAACTTGTATATCCACGAAGAGTGAGGTGTAAAGTCATCAACCCATTTGGTGTGCTTTAACCAAATTGTGTTTTAGAAGTTTGCTATTTTGGGCAGGTTCAGAGTATATCACCCCATTTTGAGAGGTGCTGTTTTCTTTTCTTCTCATTAATACTCTGAAATTTTGGATTGGAAAACAATAAACTAATGGTGGAATGCAGACTGGAGCTCTTTGAGGGTGTGGTTTATTGTTCCTTTTCCAACTCTTAAATAATTCTGAACATTTTAACCAGCCAAATACAAAAATCCCTCAAGGCATTTTGCACAGTTGTTTTGTTTCTCTCTGCTACTCCCAGTAACATTACATAAGTTACCTGGAAATTGTGAAGCTTGGTACATGGAGCCAGACAGTCAGAATTCCTGGAATCCTCACTTCCTCAGACATAAGGGTGAAGCTGAAAAATTTTTGGATGATAAGGAAGGATCTGGGAGAAGTGTTAAAAGTGAATGATGCTTTTTCTAATTTTTGTTCTTTTCCATATAGTCAAAGCCAAAAAGGACAGAGGCAAACCACGTCTCCGAGGATTTGTAGCCCAACTTGGCTTTTTTCAAAAAGTTTGGGTAAACTTTGAGTAACCTCTCTCTGTTTAGGCATCACTCTTCTTTATAGGTATTTTTGCTTGTGTAGGAGTTGTTTGAAAAGGAGCAGGAGTTGCAGTTGTTAAGATGCTGGAATTCTACCTCCACCACTCCCCCCATAAAACACACACTTTTTGGATCAAGGAGTATAGAGACTACTGTTCTTCAACTTCAACACTGTTTGGTTTTGAGATTAGACTGTTTCAAATTTGTTCTCCCTTGAATAATTTACATCTTTGTGGTGTATTCTACTGAATTTATTGTCATAAAATAAATTTATGGGATTCACTTCATGTTTAATTCTCAAATATAGTTTAAAAACCTAGGAGATTTATAAGACTTAGAAATTATCCAGAGTCAAATCTCAACTTTAACTTGGCCTGGAAAGGACTCTCTTAGACTTCACTGTAGATGTAGGTCTGTGTTCTTTGCTCTACCACGCACCTCCCTCCCGTTACCCTTTGGTTCTTTTGATTTTTATTCTCAAATCTCCACTTTCCCTGGTTACACTAGTTAATGAGTAGTTATTCATAAGTAGTGAAGATTTGGATGTTAGTGTGCCGTGAGATATATACTTTACAACTTAAAACATTTTCTTTAATCAGATTTTTGAACCTAAACTATAAATGACTATATCTTGATGTTATTGTTCTGGAAGTTGACCTCAAAGTAACCACTGGTCTCAAAATTCACTTAAACAGAAAAGAAACCAGTATCCAGATTCATTATGAAAACCAGGTTAAGTTCTCCGGAATGAGCTTCCCGTGGGTCATTTTGTGAAGTATCTTTTCCAAATAACTTTCCTAGTATTTTAACTACCTGGTGAACTCATTTGTAGTTGTAAGTGGAGGAAGGAGAAAGAATAAGAACAGGAGGGTTTCTGATGTTCTCTTCAAGTCTTCTGATCCTGTATTGAATTATACAGTACTGGCCTCCCTTGATTTAACTAAGTTCTTACTGCACTGAGTCTGTTTTATTCTTATTGGGTCCATATTCTAGCACAGGGCCCACAGCAGACACTCACTACATAGTCATTGAATGACTGAATCACTGTGATACTTTTCTAGTTGTAGCCAAATGGAACAAGAGCTAAATTTCACTTTTTGTTGAGTAAATGTCAGGTTATAACTAGATATCCTTTAGGTGACATCAGTTCATTGAAAGCAAGATGGGCTATAGCAATTTTATAACAAAAGTGGCTATCGATGGTACATTAGCAGTGAATATTCCAAGTTGTCATGATATCATAATACCACAGAATACAATTACTTTTTTAAGGCAAAAATGACATAATGTGCAATAATCAGATCTAAAATTATTGGCCCTTCAGTCTGTATCTTTGGAGATAAAGTTGAATTCTGTAAATAATAAGCTCTTTAGTTAGTTTTGTAAACAATGCTAGTTTTTTGGTATTTGTTTTTATTACACTGATACTGACAGAAAAAAATGATCAGTTTTATTTTATGCTACCATGCCTTTCTCATTTTTTTTTAGCATTTATGTTTTATATGAAATTGTGGTACATTGGAACTGTCTCATCATAGACTCTTGTTCTTAGAATGCTATGTATTACACTATAAAACACAATATTAAAATAAGAAAGTTCTTTTCCTGAAAGCACATTATTCCCAGGTACAAGTTAAAGTGGGAGGCTGAAGTTGGGAGAGTTGGAACCCTCATTTGAATTGGTTACTTACGTATAGTTTGACTTCCTATAAGTTTTAGTAACCTTTTTGTGTCTTTGTTTTATCTGTCAATAAACTCTGCTAATAATAATGTTTGCTCTCTGTTTCATGCAGTTGTTGTGAGGATAAAATGAAATAATAAATGTGAAGCACTTTGAAACTTTCAAAGGTATTATTATCTGCTATCATTTTTATTGGATGTCCTGGATTAGAAAACATATCCCAGTTTCTCGCTTCATAACTGATCTACGGGGAGCAGTAAACCCATCAGGTCCCACAATTATCTTGCCTTTATATACTTGATAAGTGCAAGAGGAGCTGTGTCCATATTTTATTATACCCTGCATAGTGCTGTCTGCTGGTGGGAGAAGAGAAGGGAGTGGAGTGATTTTCCTATGCAGCCATTCCATGTACACATTCTATATGTCAGTATGCTTTCCCCAAACATTTTCCCTCTTTTTAAAAGATGGAAACCTTGAAGTTATTTTCACTGTAGGCAGGGAATCTCAATAGATACTATTATTTCTAAAGAGCCTATGACAATTTTTTCAATTCTTTCACATCACCCAATACATTCTGCGATTGAAGATGTTATCAATTGATACAAGTACTTCTGCATTTAAAGAGGAGTCAATTGCATCACTCCTGACACTGACTTTTTAAAAAATACACTTTCTATTTTAGAAGAGTTTTAAAACAGGAAAACTGTAGTACAAAGAGTTCCCATACACCACTCTCCCTCTGGTTTCCTCTGTTATTAATGTCTTGTATTAGCATGGCACATTAATTACAATTAATGAGCCTATATTGATACATTATTATGAACTAAAATCCATACTTTATTCCTGTTTCTTTAATCTTTCTTTCATATAGTTTTTTTCTGTTCCAGGACTTCATCCAGGATACCACATTACATGTAATAACGTATCTCCTTAGGCTTCTCTTTGCTGTGACTGTTCCTTAGACTTCCCTTGTTTTTGATGATCTTGATACATTTGCGTACCACTGACAATGACTTTTAGCCAGAGATTTCAAGCTAACTCATTAGAAGAAAGTAAGAGAGCCACTCCCAGCCCACAGAAAAAACCTCATAGTGTGAAGAAGGGTGTAATTTATTAGAAACTATAGGATAGGGCAAATGTCTAACAAACATGTGATTCCTTTGGGGAACTGTGTCCTTTTGGCAAACTAGCTTGTGAAGTAGGTATAGGGTTTGGACACCAGGAAAGACCATGTTATCTTAACAGTTGTGCTCATGGCAATTAGTCAATGAAGCAGAAAGAGAGAAAGAAGTCATCGACAAGCTTGAATAGTGTTTATATATATTTGTGTGTGCGTGTGTGTTAGTGGCTCAGTCATGTCTGACTCTTGGTGACCCCATGGACTGTAGCTTGCCAGCCTCCTCTGTCTGTGGGATTCTCCAGGTAAGAATAGTGGAGTGGGTAGCCCTTTCCTTTGAATTTTCTTATTTCAGTGAATTCTTTCTTTAAAAAAATTTAATGCATAAAAACTCACATCTTGAACTTAATATCTGAGACCTTGTGTATAGCAATAAATCTAAACTATTTTACAGTCCATTCTTTCGTAAAAGGGCAATTTTTATCAGAAGTATCAAGAACAAAATACATAAGTATCCTTGTCGATTCCAAGAAGTCATTCAGTTATGGTAACATTGTTTAGCATCACTTGCCAATGACAAGATGGCCTTAAGTGTTTATTATAACCCTGAGTCTCTGTTTCTATTAATACTTGAGGGGACTGAATCATTGACTTTTCAAAGCAACTTTACCAAAGTCTGTGAAATGATTACTTTTTATCATTTAGGATTATTACTGGGTCTCGTCCCACGTGGGCTAGAATCCATCCTTCACTTTTTTGCAGTTGTCCAGTTTTACCAAATGACCTGAGATAGATGTACCACAGTATGCAATGTATTTTAAACTTGGTAAGATATTTCTTATGGGGGAAGATTTTAGTATCTTTGCTTCACATCAAAAAGAGTGACACTTTTCAGAGACTTTTAAATCAGGGGGAATGAGATTAAACAATCAATCAGAAGGTATTTGTGTCCTTTATTACCTGCCTTTTAGCTAGTAACCAAAATCAACAGCTATTTCAGTGTTTGAGTCTTCATTGTTGCTACATTTGGACTTTGAATTGTGAAATCTTTTTTAACCAGTCTGAAATGTGTGAATCTAACAGGCTATTATGAAAGGGAGGCAGATGGTAGTTCTTCCTTCCTCTTTTGATTGGTTTGAGCTTAAGAATTTCAATATGACCAAGAATTTGGTGAGTATGTGCCTGTAGTTCTTGCTTTAACCAAAGCTGTTTATACTTCATTGCCTCAAAGCAATTAAATGGAGTGAAGACGTTGGATTCCTAATTCAGCAAATGCATTTGAACATGTAGTGACTTGTTGGCTCATCATTTACCCCAGTTTTTTGTTTTACTAGGAGTGTGAAACAGCAAATCTCTATAATGGGAAAGGCAAAGCATTTTCTTATGCCATGAGGGAAAACACTACAAGGAAGGTGTACTGAGATCCATTACTTACATACTTTTAGAGTGTTAACGGCATTGGACAGCCCTGGATTTGAAATGTGATCTCAGTGTTTATCATAATGGATGTTTATCTTACGTCCATTTCTTTGTCCCTTCATCAGCCTTTATCCCCTTGTTCTCCTTTATGGTTTCCTATATGGGTCATTTAGTATGCTTTGGTTATTACTGTAGTTCAGAAGGCTTTTGTGCATGCTCACTTTTAAAACTTAGATTCAAGTGTTATTTCTAACTTTCAGAATCTCAAGTGTATCATTTTGCATTGCATGAAAAGAATGTGTTTTTAGCCAAACATCCGCATGTGACTCTAGTGAGCATTGCTTTGGTGATAAGGGTTGGAGGGGTGTTGGGGACACTCATGATTGGTATTACAGAGGAGGTTTGAATACTCTGACGAGGGCTACCTAGGAAGAGGAGACTCTTGAGCCCTTCCCAGAAAGCCTTTTCGGGTGCTGCTACAGGCTGGAAAAATTTCCATGTGAGGGGCCGATTCAAGTCAGAGTTACAGATCAGTTGCCGTGGGTTTTACCACAGATGTAAATCAGAGAACCCACCATACAGAGTCATCTGTAATTTCCCCATTAACTAGTCCCTTCACTTCAAGTGCACACCAGGCAGCGTGAATGGCTACCACCCAGGCAGCAGCTCTGACACGAAGAGAAAAAAAGAGAGATGTTGGGTTTCTGTTTGTTGGTTTGTCTGTCTGTCTTGGTTGGCTTTGGGATGAAGAGAATAAGGGTGAGCTTGTCGAACCTCTTATTTTGAATGTGGCAGTTTCTTTTGGTTTTAGTTATTTTAAAACTCTTTTTCTGAGAGAGTGATGTCATTTTGAGCCATGTGTTTTAGAAGTCTGGTGCTAATGTTTAGGTTAAAATAGGCAGAAAGGAATATTAGAGTATCATGCTACAAGTAAGTTCACAAGTGAGCAATAGACAATAAAAAGCAAATGAGAGAGTTTCTCCATGCCCATTTTGGATATTTATATGGATTTTGGAGCTCTTCATGTGCCTCCAACCCACCCACATAACGCCATTTAAAAAATATGATGTGTGTATCAAATGCAGCCTGAATTTCCATGAAAGCATTCCAAAAGAAACTGTGAGTTGCCCATGTAACCAATTTTTTCCCTGAATTTTCCTGTGTAAGTGGAAAAAAATAACTATTCGGGTTTCAGCCACACTTGGGTATACTGGCTTCATACCTGTTTCAAAATGTGCAGGCATAGTACTAATGGTCATATTTAAAGACAAATATGTCTTCATCAAAAAGGACAACAGGCTAGTTTACTTGATAGTAAACAGGAGGAAGCTGATTCAAAAGTACTGTGAAAGCCGTCTCTTTCCTCTTTGTCTCCCTTAACTGTCCATTGCCCATCTCACGAACAAGTCTGGGAAGCCACAGGGCAAAATTACAGGAGACAATTCTTTTCTTTAATTAAGAATTGCATACAAGTTCAAACTAAAATCAGAATTTGTTCTCGGTGCCCCAGGTGCTTCTCTTGCCCCGCATAGTGATAGAATATGTAACCTGGAGAAAATCACGGTGGAGAACAAATGGTTTCTCTTTTGTTCATCACAGTGTCTGTCCTGTGCTATTGTTTGGTCACCCAAATGTGATGAAGCAGCATGCTGAATGTGTGAAGTCTGCCATAAACAGCAGGAGGACTTGTGAACCCAAGAAACGTTTGCTCTTAGGGCTTCAACATCTATTTTGTCTTCTGTCCCTGTGGGCAGTACAGAGTGAGTTCAAATCTAGGTGTCTTTATGCATCACGTTAAAAGTTAGAATATGTTTTAGGTGCATTTAGGTGCATTTTCTGTGCGTTTCATAGACAGAAACCCTGATGCGTGGTTAGCAAAGCCTGAGGGAAAGATCAACTCCAGCTGATCTGGAAGAAAAAGTGAATACATATACCCCCCTTTGTTTCTATCAGTTGTTTTTTTTTTTTTTCCGGATCTCTCCTTGGGATGATGAGAAATGTGGCTAACTTGACCATGAAAATGGGTAAGTGTTAGTTGGATGGTTGTTTCTTTTTCACCACTTGACAGTTCTAATTTTTACTGGCAGGCCTGGAGGCATGAGGAGAAGGCAATGGCACCCCACTCCAGTATTCTTGCCATGGAAAATCCCATGGACGGAGGAGCCTGGTGGGCTGTAGTCCATGGGGTTGCTAAGAGTCGGACATGACTTCACTTTCACTTTTCATTCTCATGCATTGGAGAAGGAAGTGGCAACCCATTCCAGTGTTCTTGCCTGGAGAATCCCAGGGACGGGGGAGCCTGATGGGCTGTCCATGGGGTCACCCAGAGTCGGACACAACTGAAGCGACTTAGCAGCAGCAGCTGGAGGCATGAGTTCGTAAAAGCTCCCAGCTATTTGGAAGCAAAGGTTTCTGGTCAAGTGAAATAGCCTATAATCTTAATTGCAGGCCTTATCTTCTTTTATCTTTGTTCCTCTTCCGTCATACCTTCTTGCCTCTGAAGGAGGCATGCTCAGGTGTGGGTTTCTGCTAGGTACTGTGTGACTGTCCAGTTTTCCAGAAGTCTGCTCAGACCCCAGGGAATGGGAATAACCTCCTACCCCCTAACAGATTTCATTTTAATTTATTTCTTTGGCTGTGCTGGTTCTTAGATGCAGCATGTGGGATCTAGTTCTCTGACCAGGGATTGAACCTGGGTCCCCTGTATTGGGAGCTCAGAGTCTTAGCCTCTCAGCCACCGGGGAAGTCCCCCCAAACAGATTTTACCATGTGCTTCTCTTTCCTGTAGTCTCCCTCTCACTTGACAAATGTAGTCTGGGGAGTTTGCTCCTCTTCAGACCAACATTCAACTTTGATACCTGGCTCTGATTGTTGTTCAAGTACACCGAGATCTACAAGCAGGAAAGGATTCTAATTTCTCCATCAGAGGCATTTAGGAAAAGGGAATTGAAGTAACTGGAAATCAGAGTGCAAACATCACAGCTCCCCTCTTTAAGAGGCTTGGACATCTGTGTTGGCATAAAAAGGTCATTTTAGGCCTGAGGGGTTTCACATTGTTCCTTTAAGTTAGACCTTCCATGTAAACTATTTTCAACACTTGCCATGAAGAACAAATGACCTTTAGTTACTTGCCCAGAAGACAAATGGTACATTAACACAGTAAATATAGTTTGCTTGGCTCTCATCGTGCACTGGCTTTAACTTTCTATTAGAATATTTTAAAAGTATAGAATCCTTGAAATCTCTAATGGATTAAAATTATTTTGTGATACTTTATCTTTTGAATTTTGTGTAGATTTGTGATAACACTGATTAATGAAAATTGTCTGATATCACCTATATACTTCAAAACACATTCTGAATTTGGTTAATAGAGGTGATCTGAGTAAGAATGGGGTTGGGGTTACAGAAGTATTTTTAAGTATTTATGGCAAAATAAAAGATTTAATACTGAACATCTTCAAAATTAAGTGCAAAATTTTCTAGTCAGGTCTAACTGCAGATTTAGTGATATTGTAGGTCCTTTTGTAGCATACTGATCAAACATGATTTATATTTGGGAACTTGGCAATACATTGTAACAGGTAAATAATAGGATAGGCCCATAGTATAAGGGGCTGAGGATTTTTTTTTTTAAGCTTAAGGAAAAGCAAACATTTTAAGTCATGCTTGAGTAGATCCATGACGAATCACTCAATTATCTGCATTTTTCTCCTCTTCTTAAAGTCCACACCTTTGACAGCTTTACAAACTAAAAACTAAACATTTTAGTTTTGCTCCAGGGAAATAAGGCGTTTACTTTTCCTGTACTGTGTTTTAACGGGGGGGAGAAAGGTGTCTCCCATCCTGTTATGGGGGAAGAACGAGAGTCAAACTCCTATTATCTTCTCTTCCCTGGGTATGGAATGTACTGAATCCTAATGTCATCCTGAGTCTAAAACTCTATTGAAAGTTTCCCTCTTTGGTGAAAAGGAGGCCACTGACTTCTATGAATCCAATGGGCAGAAGCATTTGTACATTTCCTGGCAGCTGCCTCTTTAGCAAAATGGACATTGGAATGTGTGATGATGACAACCTATTTGAATGAGATACTGAATTACATATTCACCGTTTTCTCTGGGAGAAATAGCTTGGAAAGTAGAGTGTTGGTAATTACAGAGAGAAGTTTTGTTGTTCTGAAGCAACGTCCTGCCTTAAATGGAGTATTAAGAAGGATTTCATGTTTCTAGATGAAGAAATGGGCTATTCAAAGAAATAGGGAAACATTTTGGCTTTTTCTTGTAGCTCCGGTTTCCTCATATACCTGCTTTATGTCCCTTTCAATAAATATTCATAAAATATTCTGTGTTGTGGACAGTATATAAGGTCTCCTTATGGTATTTAACTTTTGATTTCTATAAAGAAATATGGATAATATTCAGAGAATGTGGGTGTGGGTCTGAATGTTAAAATATTATATGCAAACATTTATTAAAATATATAAAGGTATAAAATATTATGACACATATAAAATATAAAGAAACAATTTCTAACCATTTTTAAATTTAAATTTTTGTCTTCAGATAAATGAAGCAAGGCATAAATATTCCTTTGGTTCTAATTATAGATTATTTGAAAATCTGTCACAGTATTTTCAATGAATAATTTGTCTGCTTATCTTAGGGAGGGTGTAGAGAGTTATGATGGTCAGAGATAAACTTTGATCAACTTTTTAAATAAACTCCTGATTTTACAAATGCCTGTGGCATAAAAGTTTGTTTAATATTCTTCTCTAGGTATCATATAGGCAATTATACCTAGTTTTCTTTTTTATTAAGATGCCAAGACATCCTATAAGATGTTTCATGTTTCTTTTGTTAATTAAGAGAAAACAAACATAGCTGATGAGGGGGATATATTAAATGTAATGTATTATTATCTAAATATATTAAATTTAGATATCAGAAAGGTATCTATTTATAACATTGAAAATGGTGGCAGTTGAGTTAAAGAATAAAGAGCCATGTAACAGTGAAAAATTCCAGTCCTTCCAGAGGGCTCTGTCCCTGAACAGAGTATGTAATTCACTTTCTTAATGAGCACCTTGCTGGTAGGAGGATCAGATTTGAAGAGACTTCAGGACTGGTATAAATTAACCCCTTGGTTGACAGTATCAGGGTTCAAATTCATCTCAGCAGAGTGGAATAGGTCTTTGGGGGTGAATATAAAGTCTCCATACCCAAGGAGAAAAGTGATTTCCTTGTACTGCAAGGCAAAGGGTTTAATAGCTTTAAGGGACTCAATATGGGCTAAAAGTTTTTTATTTCTCACTTTGCTTGGGGTGCCCGCCCCCAAAAAGCTATTGTTATTGTTTAGTCACTAAGTCATGTCCAACTGTTTTGTGAACCCATGGATGGTAGCCTACCAGGCTCCTCCATCAGTGAGATTTCCCAGGCAAGGATACTTGAGTGGGTAGCCATTCCCTTCATCAGAAGATCTTCATGACCCAGGGATTGAACCTGGGTCTTCTGCATTGCAGGCAGATTCTTTACCATCTGAAAAGTAGAGGGGAAGTCCATTTTAGTTGAACCACCTTAGTTTTTCTCTACAGGCCATTTCCCCAGCACCTACATGCTCTATTCCCTTTTCCATTTGTCAGAATCTTGTGAATTCTCCTGAAATTCCATTTCCTGAATCTGCTTTAAATCTTTCTGTCTCTCCAAGTTTCTCATCCCTCTGAACTCAAAAGCACTTTTTCCTGTAGGTTTTTAACATTAACTTGAGTAAAGGGCCTTCTGTTATTTTTTCTTTTGCTTACTTTTTCCACCACAAGATTTAAACGTTTTTGATTCAACCTTGTACAGAGTAGTGGGTTGAGACTAATACAAGTTATTTATTGCTCTGATTATCTGATGGGCAGAATGTTATCTGTTTAGGGGGGAATGTCCAGAATATTCACTGGAAGCAGATTTCAGAATTTTTGTAAAGGATTTTTAAAAGAAAAACAAAAGACTGCTTATTATGATGCACGTATAATGTTAATTCCCATTGGGAAAATGTAATTCAGTTTCTCTGAGAGAATCATTTTATCACAGGGCATTCAGTTGTAGAAACTAATCCCAACACACACACACACCACCCCTTGTTTAAAAGTCTGAGGTACTCAGCTGTGATACAGTCTTTCTTAGATGAAGTGAGCACACACAAAAATCTTTCTTAATAAGATTTAAAGCATTGTCAGTTATCAAAAGGCAAGGAGATTCAAGATTATCTTCAATAAGGCATCTTGTCTCTGTAACTCATTTTTAATTCAAGAAAACATGGTCCTTGCCCTCAAGAAGTTTATAATCCTTTGAATAGAAATTAAGAGCAAAGGGAAAGCTTTAGTAAGATGCCACCTCTCTAATAAACCAAATGGAAACAATCAGAGACAAGGGGCAGAAAGACTAATGAGTTGAAGGGATTGACTTATGAGAAAAGGTTAAAAGAACTAAATATGGGTAGTTTGGCGAAATGAGTACTATGGAAGAAGACATGATAAATAGCCAAATTTACTCCTCTCTAAGGCTTTTGAAACCAAAGACTCTCCATACATGCAGGATGATGTTTATTAATACTATAAACTTTGTACATTACTGCGGCTCTTTTAAGTCAGCAGCATATACAAACTTGACATGTAATGGACAATGCAAATCTAATTAATCCCTGCCTTTGTGACATAATATGTGTCTGATTCAGTACACTTTTCTTATGTAGAAAATGAATTACTTTTTTTAAATTTAGCAAAAGCAGTTTGAGGACTTCATGTATTGTTTGGAGACAGAACTAATAAAATGCAACAGTTTGATTATAATGTGAGTTTATGTGTGGAGCTTAAAATACGAAAACTGCTTAGAAAACCAATTTATAGCCAATGTAGGCTCATTGTGAAGCCAAACTGTTATCACCTGGTAGCTAAATAAAAGTGTAGGTAATTTGGGAATGATCTGTGGGCAGACGTCTATGCAAAGAGTGCGTGAGTCTGTGGATGATCCTTTGTGCTTCTGTAAAACAGAGGAGTTCCTCTACCCTTGCAAGCTGAAATCATGATAAAATACACAAGTACTCATTTGCTGTTCCGTTTTGATTAAGAAGACTTCCTTCATGATTAGCATCTCATCTGAGAGGAAAACTTACGGTGCATTTAAATAACTGAATTAAAATGACAAAGAATGGGGATGCCCAATGCAAGGTTTAGTTTCTGTGGCGAGTGACTCAGAAAAGCTGAAAGAACTTTCACTGAAAAAGAAAATTGCTGTAGAGCTAAGTTAATTCACCTGGTGTTTTCACTTTCCAGAAACATTTTGCATGTTGTTATTCTCTTCTGTTTTGTTTTGGGTAAAAGAAAAAGAAATGTTATCTTCAACACACGATTTTATTTTTGAAGAGTAGAAAAGTCTGATGATTTTTAAAGGAAAATTGAGAAATCTATCTAAAATGTCTGTCTCATTAGTTAAACTGAGAAAATAAATATCATTGTAACTGAATTTGAGTTGTCTTAAACATTGTTTTTAACTCTGCATTTTCACTGTGGTTCTCTGTATTTTTCATTCTGCTATACTGCTGTGGTATTGATGAGAAAGTATATTTATTTATATGCATTTGAATGTATACATATTTGCACAATACACATTAAGTAACAAAAACATCCAAGATTGATTTTCCATTAAAGGACAGATATTGACATAAGTAGCATGTATCAGTGAGATGATTTTGAACAACTTTTTTTTTTCTTTATAATACTCTTACCGTAAATTTTTATGTGTACATTTGTAATGTGTCAGTAATTCACATTTATGTGGTTTCCTCTGCTCTATGTGGTCCTTTAAAGATACTTTCTATTCATATTTAACAGCAGTATTATAAAATAGAATCATAAGAATGAAAAATTATCCTGAAATATAAATTTTCTGGAATGAAGAACTTTGGAATGTCTATCTTTTGGAGACACTTGGTTCATAAATACTCTCTTTGTAGGAGAGTTGGACATACTGATATTGACTATCAATGAAAAAGTGTGGAGATTATTTCTTAGGAGATAGTAACATTCTGCACTGATCAAGGACTACTTACATCTTCACTCTGGTATGTATTGATACATACATATATATTTATATATATATAGTAGTGGGGAGAGTGTAATTTCTGGTAATACTGAGTGCCAGCATTTCAAAGACTGAAAAATCTATGAGTAAAATCGTTCTTAATGTGTTATCATTGCCAAATGAAAGCTGTTCTGATTTCCCCATTCTCTCCTCTGGGGAATTATACTTATCTTTCATTCTGTGTCAGGAGAAACTGTCATTTAAGGGCAATTTCTGTTCCTCTGCTGGCATATTTCTTTTGTTTATGTTCTTTCTTTTCCCATATGGGAATCTCTCTCAGTGTGCGTGTACAGTTTATTCATGCATAAGTGGCAGCACTAGCTACTTCTCCCGTTGTCTTAGGAGTTGTTGCTGTCGCGAGGTGCTACGTAGGATGGATACTGGGGGGAAATGGCAATTTTCTTTTAATGTCTGGAGTTAAAGATAGCTCTTCTCTTCACATGTTTTGTTTTTTCCTACTTAAGATCTCTCAGTCTATAAGGCTTTTGATGGCTATAGTAACTGTGATGATTATGATAATCAAGTGTTCTCCCAGATCACATTAGACAGATTCACCAAAGGATATTTTAAGAATTTCAAAATAGTTCTGAATTTACGTAAATGGTTCCATACTGCATATTAGATAGTCCAGATTGTACTGAGGCCCTTGAGGATAGACAGAATCCCATAATAGTATGGTGGAGAGAACAGTATGGTATTGTGCCTCAGCATGCAGGCTGTAGGACCCTACCACCTCAGCCCGGATTCTTCCTCTCTATCTTTGCTAGCTGTTGGAACTTGGGCAAGTTAGTTTGTTGTATCTTTGTACTTAAATTATTCTTTTCTGAAAATAAGAATCATGTAGCTTTCAGAATTAAAAAAGTGAATACTGGCCCAGTTCTTAGAATTATGCCTTTTGTAGGTATCCAATAAATGTTAGTTATTATGCATTTTTGTAAAAGAATTCTCCACCTAGAACAGACTTATCTCATATTAGGTAATTACCTAATAAGTAAATATACAGAAAATTGAATAAATAACTGGATATCCCTTTAGTATTTCCTGATGTAAAATTTTATAGAACTCCTTTTTCATTTAATATATCTTTGTTAAAAATTATAATATGTGCAAATACTGTCTTAAGCGCTTCAGAGCTGCCGATATATTATACATGCCATTGAAGAAGGGTATGGTCTTGAGTAAGTTCTTTAAGGTCTCTTTAGCTTCTTTTCCTCAACTATGAAAGGCTTGTTGCAAAGAGTAAAGGAGACGCTCTCTTTAGAAACATGTATCTGTTGTTGTTCTTCAGTCCCTGTGTCCTTTTCTGACTCTTCATGACCCTAAGGACTGCAGCGCGGCAGGCTCTTCTGTCCTCCACTATCTCCCAGAGTTTGCTCAAATTCATGTCTCTTGAGTCAGTGATGCTATCTAATCATCTCATCCTCTGCCACCCCTTTCTTCTTTTGCCTTCAGTCTAGAGTGCTTAGCTAGTGCCTGGTCATAGTAAAGCACATAATAGATGTATGTTCTAGTGCAGCAGGTAAAATATGTATAAACAAACATGTAGGGTAGAAAATGACATGTGCAGTCAGAGATTGAAGTGTTAGTTGTGCATATTTCCAACGGGGCAGTAGTAGAGGTAGAGAGTGGTCAAGGAAAGTTAGGAGGAGTTGGTGTTTGACTTATACTGATATATTGAAGAATGCTTGGAACTTAGATATCCTTTATGCAGAGAAATGACATTTCAGATAGGGAGAACAGCATAAATGAGGGAATCAGGTGCTAAATGAGAGGCCTGATTGTTTAGACCACAGGAGACATCCTCTCATACTATTAGTAGAGAGGAAAGAGTTGGAAAGGTAAATTTGAACCGGATAATAGAAGTCCTTGAGTAAGTTGGATGTTGTTTGTCAGGCATTTGAAAGACATTTAAGATTTTTGAGCAGGGGATGAATGGAACTTTTCTGAGTTCATTCAGGAAAGTTTTATTTTGCATATAAAAGTAGGATGGAATAGAGATGAAAATATTGGAAGCAAAGATATTTGTAAGTAAGATGGAATGCAGAGAGTTGGGTGACAGTTCAAGCAAGGATGATAAGGTCCTCAGCTAGCATAACTGGGAATGCAGCGGAAGGAGCAGATGGAAAAAGAGTTAAGTGCAAGAATTGTCAGGGCTTGGCAACTGGATGCAGAGGGAAAGTAAGAGACTGGACAAATAATTCTCAAGGACTTCTAGTTTCAGGTAACTAAGAGGGTGCTGCTGCCATAAACAAAATCAGGGAACACCGGACATGGAGTGGATTGAATAGGAACAGTAACAAGCTCCACTTAGAATTTATCAAACCTAAAAAAAAAAAAAAAAAGAATTTATCGAACCTGAGGTATTGGCCTCCATCCTGGTCACCTGGGTGGAGAGGTCTTTCCTTAAGTGGATGGGAAGGAATATATTATAGTTCTTTTTATAAATTGTGAAATTTGTGGCTAGAAGTTAAATATTGCACTCTTCTGATAAAGGTGTTCCGTTACGTTATAGAAGAGTACTTTTGTTTCTCTTCTTTCTTTACAGAAAATAATAAAATGAGAGAAGTCAAGCAGAAAAGTGTAGATATGTTCTTCAGTGATCTTAGTGGATAAATGGAAATCTGATCCTTTATGAACTTGGGATTTTAATATCAAATATAATAAACTATGTTTAAATAGTGGTAAGGTTTTATAATAAGTCAAGTGAAAGAAGAAAATTCAAGGTTAATTCTAACACCTCAGTAGTAATGTAAAAAACTCTTTCAATATATTGCCACAACACATTCTGGGATATGATAAGTAGTTAGTTCTTGATTCTAGATTCCTAAGGTATTGGACAAATTGACTTTTTAATGCTTCGAACCCTGGGTTGGGAAGATCTCTTGGAGAAGGAAACGGCTACTCACTCCAGTATTCTGGCCTGGAGAATTCCATGGAGTGTATAGTCCATGTGGTTGCTAAGAGTCGGACACGACTGAATGACTTTCACTTTCACCTTTAGTTTTGAATGTTTAGTGTTTCTTTTTGGAAAGTTTTTCTGGCTTTTTAAAAACCTCTTGGTAAAAGATGATTCTTAGACAAGTTGTTTTATTAACTGCTGGCTTCCATTAAAGTCAACTTTATTTAGGTGTTTTCTTTTTTGAAATAGGCTTTAAGGGACAAACTATGCTGATCAATTATTGTCCAGTAAACGTGCAGGCATGCACGCACACACACACATGCATGCATGCACACACATTCTTATGATTAACCCTTGTTAACCCTTGTATGTATAAATACAAAGAAGTATGACTATAATAATAAATAAATAATACAAAAGTACTTACAACTAAATAGTGTTTACCAAACTCTTCAATTTATAATAGCATTTGACGACAATGTTCATCTCATTCCAAAGGAACCTGAGACCCAGGAAAGTTAAGGGATTTGTCTGTTTCTTTAAAAGTAGTTCCTTATAATTAAACTGAGACTGTCATTCCTGTACAATACTGAAGAATTTATCTTCTCAATATGTGTCCCTCATTCTGAGGGTATTTAATATTTCTAAAAACTGCTGAACAGTGGTAATTTTCAACACTCCAGTGGTGAAATTGTGATTGTATATAGGTCATAAAATTCTTTGACTACATCTAATACATAGCAATATATTAAAATATTTAAATCTCCATCCTAGATCTTAAGTATGAGTTTACAAATAGAAATAATTAATTTTGGAAGTTTAACCTTATTTTTGAGGTGTGTCATGAAATTTTCTCTAGATTGGAATTCTCATTCTTATCATTAAAACAGACTAGATCTTCAGTATCAATTTTATTTGATTTTGATAAAAGAGGTTTATTTTTGCTTTAAACTTTGTGAACCTCATTGTGTTCAGGGACCAAATAAAGAAGAATAAAAGACTATCCTTGTTCTCAAGGCACTCTCAGTCTTTGGGGGATAATGCAGGCACTGCAGGGTGATAACCAAGAAGAGGGAAGCAGAGGGAATTTTCCTAAGTCCAGGCTGGAGGAGGAGCCTCAGCTTCTTAGCCATCCAGCTTCTTGAACAGTTTACACTGAAGGCTGGTACACTGCATTTTAGGTTAGCCTCTTCTGCTGTTGGTCAGTTGTCATCATTGCAAGGCTCTTTTGCTTTATTTTGCTTTGCTTTAATGGTTGACCTCCGCCTCTCCTTGTTAACCAGTTTTTGAAGGGACAGTGGCCCTCAGAATACACAAATGGGGTAGCACTGCTCAGTACATATTTTAGCTATCTTTCCAGAGAGTTGATTGTACAATTTTCTCTTCTGCTTTTAGTTAAAGTTTAGAATTAGCCTGTTGATTTTCCTCTAATGAAATTCATTCTTTCTGTACTTTATGAAATGTAGTCTATCTCTTGCCAGGTACTCATTGTTCCAGTTCTGATAATACACAGGATGGGCAGAGCCAAGAAACAAGAAGAGGTGACAGTGCTGGTTCCCACAATCAGTTCAAGAGTGACTCTCACTTTTCTCTACCTCACACTCATCACTACCAGCTTTAGCTCAGTTCATGAACATTTTGTTGTGCCTACTTTTAAACAAGATATGCTGAGTACTGAGGCTGTAAAGATGAATGGTGTATGATTCTTACCCCCAAAGTGCTTATGATCCTATGGGAGAGACTGTGACCAAGCTCTAATTTTACATGTGTTTAATATACTAAATTTTGATATAAAGTGGTATAAAATAGATGTTATTAACTTGATCACTTCTTAAATTTTACTTCTCATCTCAAATGAGTTGTAGAACTATTTTTTAATGTGGAGTAGTACAGGGTAAAGCACATGGCAATATAAGATAATTTTCATAATAAAATTACTTAAAACCCCATGATAAATATCAAGACTTAAAAAGGACATTACATTGGGTATGTCGTCCAGATAGAGTTGTTCAGACATGATTTTAAGACACCAAATAAAGGCAACCAATTTTCTTAGTTTATAAGCCAAGTTATTTTTGTTAGATAAGTCATTCTAGAAGGATTCTGCCTAATAAGGCTTGTTAAACCAAGCATCTGACTAAGGCAAAATTAAATATATTCATATAGTATTATTTATGTTAGAAAGTTTGTATGAAGCCTCATTGTTTTATTTTAAATATAAAAATGATCCTTCAAATCTGCTAACTTCATTTCTCATATATCTGCTTGATGTTGTCCAGTCATTTAGTCCTTAAGAGGACAATAATTTACAGCATCCTTTATAAAAATATGTTTATGTAAGTGTTTCTTTAAAAGTCTAGTATGTTACAAAATGGTCAAACTTATTGGACAAATCCTTGATTACTCAGGATTTTTTTATCACATATTAAGTGATTTTCTAGTTTTCCTGAGCATGGCTTGCTTTTTACATTTTGTGTCCAGAAATAGCAATCAAGCATGCAGAGTAGCTGGGTAAGCTAGCACTAAGATCACCTAACTCCTTTTTAGGCTTGAGTCTCTGAATCTCAGAAAGTACATTAGGGCATTTGGTAAGAACTAGAGAGGCTAGGCCTTTGTGGACTCCTCTCTGACTGAGGGCCAGTCATTTGTGGGAGTCTCAGTCTTACGCCTGTACTCACACTCATAGAGATGTGTATCATTTGGATTCTTTCAAGAGCTTTCAGATTATATTTTTTAGTTGTTTGATCTGGAGAAAGAAAACCTAACAGCATTCCCATGGTTTTGTGAAATCTGAAGACAACAGATTTAAATATTTAAATTTAAATGGTAGACTTTACATGTTGTCTTTGTGTGATCACATGCACTCCCACTGCTTCAAGCAGAAGCTGTCTATTGTTGACTGCCAAACTTCTACCTTCACCCAGCTCTTAAGAGCCAGACTCATATAGTGAAGGGAAACAAATGGATATATAAAATAAAAACTAACTGTGGGAGATTTGGTTCAGGATGATGGCGTAGAAGGACATGCACTCATCTCCTCCTGTGAGAGCACCAAAATCACAACCAACTATTGAACAGCCATGTACAGGAGGACACTGGAACCCATCAAAAAAAGATGCCCCATGTCCAAAGACAAAGAAGAAGCCACAGTGAGATGGTTCTACCATGGGATGCAATCATGATAAAATCAAATCCCGTACTTGCTGGGTGGGCAGCCCACAAACTGGAGAACAATAATACCAAGGTAGTTCTCCCACTCTTGTGAAGATTCCGAGCCCCATGTCAGGCTTCCTACCCTGGAGATCTGGCAAAGGGACTTGGAATCCCCAGGGAATCTGACTTTGAAGGCCAGTGGGATTTGATTACAGGACTTCCATCGGACTGGGGAAAACAGAGACTCCATTCTGGGAGGGCACAAACAAAATTTTGTGTGTACCAAGACCCAGAGAAAAGGAGCAGTGACCTCACAGGACACTGAATCAGACCTCCCTGCTAGTGTTGGAGGGTCCCCTATGGAGGTGTGGGTCAGCAGTGGCTCCCTGTGGGGACAGGGACACGGGCAGCAGCAGCCCTGGAAGGTGCCCCTTGGTGTAAGCCCTTTTGGAGGGCGCCATTAGCCCTACCATAGAGCCTGTGGACCCCAGAGTTGGGTTGCCTCAGGCCAAACAACTAACAGGGATGGAGCAAAACCCCACCCATCAGCAGATAATTGTATTAAAGTTTTACTGAGCAATGCCCTGCCCAGCAGAGCAAGACCCAGTTTTTCCCACTGCCAGTCCTACCCATCAGGAAGCTTCCACAGGCTTCTTGGCCTCATCCACCAGAGGGCAGACAGAAGAAGTAGGAAGAACCACAATCCCACAGAATGGAAACCACATCATATAGAGTCAACCAGAATGAAAAAGCAGAGGCTTATGTTCTAGATGAAAGGACAAGATAGAACCCCAGAAAAACAACTAAATGAAGTGGAGATAGGCAAACTTCCAGGAAAATAATTCAGAATATGATAGTGAAGCTGAGACAGAATCTTGGAAAAAGAGTGGAGAAGATATGAGAAATGTTTACCAAAGACTTAGAAGAACTAAAGAACAAACAAACAGGGATGAACAATGCACTAGAAGGAAACAACAGCAGAATAGTTGAGGCAGAAGAACAGATGCGTGACCTGGAAGACAGAATGGTGGAAATCATTGCTGCAGAACAGAATATAGAAAAAAGGATGAAAGGAAATGAAGACAACCTGTGAGGCCTCTGGGACAACATTAAATGCACCGACATTCATAGTATAGGGTTCCCAGAAGGAGAAGAGAGGGAAAGGACCTGAGAAACTATTTGAAGAGAGAATAGCTGAAAATTTCCCTAATAGGACAGAAAATAGTCAACCAGGTCCAGTAGGTCCAGGACCTTAGTAGGTTTATCCCAGGCAGGATATTCCTTAGTAGGTTTATGCTAGGCAGGATAAACCCAAGGAGGAATACACAGTAATCAAACTGACAAAAATTAAAAACAAAGACAAAATATTAAAAGCAACAAGGGAAAAATGACAAATTACATACAAGGGAACTCCCATAAGGTTATCAGCTGATTTCTTAATAGAAACTCTACAAGCCAGAAGAGGATGGCATGATATATTTAAAGTGATAAAAGGGAAGAAGCTACAACCAAGAATACTCTACCCAGCAAGAAATCAAAAACTTTCCAGACAGACAAAAGTTAAGGGAATTCAGCACCACCAAACCAACTTTACAGCAAATGCTAAAAGAACTTCACTAGATAGAAACACAAGAGAAGGAAAAGACCTACATAAAATAAACCCAAAACAATTAAGAAAATGGTAATAGGATCATACATATTGATGATTACCTTAACTACAAATGGATTAAATGTACCAGCCAAAAAACATAGATTGGCTGGGCAGATAAAAACATGTGTATGTATGCTTTTTTACTTACTACATCACTCTACTTAACCCTCCAAAGTGTATGTAGATATTTTATATTGTTAGGTCAATCATGTTTGCATTATGGCTTACAATTGTCATTATCTTTTATTTTTTTCTCCTGGCTATTGATTGTGAAAACTGATAACACCTTTTAATATTGTGATTATATAACTATTAATATTATTCACTTAATACCATTGCATCATGATTTGTCAACAGAAGCTAATAGAATTCTGTATCACTGAAGGAAGGAAGGAAGAAAGAAAGAAAGAAAGAAAGAAAGAAAGAAAGAAAGTGAAGTTGCTCAGGCATGTCTGACTCTTTGTGACCCCATGGACTGTAGCCTACCAGTTTCCTCCGTCCATGGGATTTTCCAGGCAAGAATACTGGGGTGGGTTGCCGTTTCTTTCTCCAATATCACTAAAACTACTATTTAAAAGAAAAACCTGTAATCATTTAAAAAAAAAAAATCCAGATGCATATCAGAGTTACCTTGGGATTTTTTGAAAAATAAAAATGCCCAGGTATTGCTTTTTTTCTCCAAAGCTCCATGTGTGTTTCTATGAGAAGCCATGTTTAAAAATAACTGGACTATGTGATGATCTTTTACTTTTATATAGTTTGTTTCACTTTTAGATTTCATATTTAGTGTTCCCATTTCATTTAGCTTGTATTTCCAATTTCTTTCTCTTTTTTTTGTTCTTTCTCAAGCCTTTATCAAGTGTAGTAGAAAAGCTTTTGAGTATATATTTACATATATATTCACATATATATGTGTGAACTATTTACACATATATATGTAAATAGTATGTGTGAGAAAATACATATATTTTAGAAAACATGAATTTTTGCCTAGCTAAAAAATTTGTGACATTTTGATTCCACTTGTTTGACTTAGTAGAATGCTAGCTAGATTTCTAATTTCTGTTCACTCAAAAACTTTGATATATTTCTATGTATTTTGGCATCTAGTATTACTGCTAAAAGTCTAGAAAGTTTACTATCTTAGTGATTTTTTTCTTTTAAAAATTAAGGCTTGAAACTTTTAATCCATTTCTGAGAATATAAAGAAATGTGTTATAAAAAGAATCAGGAAATTAGCATGTGATACAGTTTTATTAACTATAGATTTTGTTCAAATTTCACAAAATTTTATGCCTGTGTCCATTATTTGTTTTCATACCTTATTCAAGATTCCTCAGTATATTTAGTTGCATTGAGCAGCTTTAGCTGCATGTAGCAAATTCTAGTAAATTCTCTTTTCATTATTATTGTTACAAATATATTCTAGTTTTCCTTGTTATGGCTCTTTAGATACACCCATCATTTAAAAATGGACATTTAATTTCCAAATACATGGGCTTTTTAAAAGTATCTTTGATATTAATTTCTCACTTTGATATTAATTTCTCATTTAAATGTTTTCTTCTCTGCAATCACCCTCTGTATTTTTTTCAGTCTTCTAACTTTATTGAGGCTTTCAATGGGTACGTCAAAGATCTCTCCTCGTAAATGTCACACTACACTTGACAATATGTGGGTTATTTTAAAAAATCTTTTGATATTGATTTCTAACATAATTCCACAGTGATAAGAGAACAGACTGTATGATTTCAATACCCTTAGACTGTGACATTTTTGCACCTTGTCTTATGTCCCTGGCTATGCTCCAGTGTCTCCTAGTTTATAGTCCATGGAAACTTGAATAGAATCTATTTCCTACTGTTGTGTGAAAATTACATAAATCTTCATTATATTGAGTTGGTCCATAGTGCTTTTCAGGTCTACTCTTAATATATCTTTTTACTTTTCTGTCTATTTATTCTATTAATTTTTGAGAGTTTAATATTGATACTCCAACTAAAAATCTTAATTTAGCTACTTAAAAAATAATTGTAACATATGGTGGAACTATATGTATTTTTTTCTGTATTTTCCAGATCTCCTGTAGATGTATTATTATACTTTCATAAAGTAAAAAGTAAGAAAGAGAAAAAAAGTATGATAAAAGTAAATTTAAATGGTGGAGCTTTACAAATGTAGATGATTGTAAACACCACAGTCTTTCTTACTGCAGGGATTTGCTATTGTGTTCAGCTAGCGGTGTGACCTCACTGACTCTTGTAGCCTTGCACCAGCTCTTGTGCGCCTGGGTGTGCATCTCTTCCCACCTCCATGGTCAGTGATTTCACGGTGGGGTGGTACCTTGAAATCAGCCATCAGGGAGTATTTCACCAGGAAATTTGCAAGTTCTATTCAGTCCGGGCTTCTTTTTCCCCCTCCTGAAGAGCTGATTGTTAAACATATGAGCACAGCATTGATTTCAGCCTTAATCTTATTCTGAATGTAGATATTAGTGTAGGCTGATCATATTTACTTAGTTTTAAAAGTGGTTCCCCCAGACACTTTGGAAAGGCACTCTCTGCATAGTACTGACCTAGCAACAGAGGATGTAAAAACTAATGGAAAGATGAATGTTTTTGAGTAGTTCGTACTGTAAGTAAACTAAAGGGGGAAAATTCTTTGCAGAGGCTAAAATCAGGTGATGCTTTAAAAAAGATTATTTCATATACTTGTTGGTATTATCTATTGCAGAACGATGTATCTATTATATTGCTATATGTATTACTAAGTCACCATAGATGACACCATAGGTATTATTTTTAAATTATGTTATTTTGTTCAGGGCTTTGTTACATTATGTATAACATTTTATATGTGTGTTATATAATGTCATGTTTGACTCTTTGCCACCCCATGGACTATAGAGTCCATGGAATTCTCTAGGCCAGAATACTGGAGTGGGTAGCTTTTCCCTTCTCCAAGGGATCTTCCCAACCCAGGGATCAAACCCGGGTCTCCTGCATTGCAGGCAGATTCTTTACCAGCTAAGCCACCAGGGAAGCCCAAGAATACTGGAGTGGGTAACCTATCCCTTCTCCAGCGGATCTTCCTGACCCAGGAATCCAAATTGCAGGTGGATTCTTCACCAGCTGAGCTATCAGGGAAGACACACATACACAAACACACACACACACACACACGCACACACACACGCACGCACGCATGCACGCACGTGCGCAGTAATGCTTAATTCATATATTATTTCTTAATTATAGTAAGGGAGTGTATGTTCTTATTAAAGGCTTTGGCAACTGATGCATGCTCTGATTGTCTCCAGGGATTACTTTTATAGACTAGGGAGATGAAAATTCAGCATAGACACAAACTAATTCCTAATGTATAAATCAAAATAGACTCCAAGTCCAGTCAGTATTAATGCCCATTTGGGGGCCTTGGAAGACACAGGCTACTGATAGAGGAACTTACTCATCTGAACCCAAATTCAAATAAAACATCTGGAACTTAGTGAACACTTTATCTTTGAAATTTTTATTGCAATACATCCTCCACTGGCAATGTATGCTGGGGTAGAAGGAATGATTTGTCCTTTATTAGAAGTCTGTCCCAATTAGGATTATCAGGTCTGCGATTGCCTACCACATTGCGGACTAAGGTACGCTCCTTTGTGAGGAAATATGATGAAAGGATGGGTAGTTACAGGCCATGCCCTCCTGATTGCCTTTAACCCGCCTGAGCTCCCGTTGCTTTTGCTTCGCTGGGCTGTCAGGCAATGAACAGTCTGACTTCCTCTGGGTTCCTTTCACAGGCAACTTTGCTTATCTGTTTGAGTGGCATTTGTCTGATCTTTTTTTTTTTTTAACATGTTTTTACTTTTAAGATCTTCTCTTTCTTATGTAAAAAAGGCAATTAGACTCGTATCTGTTTATTTTAAACAAAATGGCTGTTAATTAGTGTGATCAAAAACTCTGCCATTGTAGACTATGGGCTCCACTTTGTAGTTGCACTAAATTGAGTACGGTTTGGTGCCAGTTGACTTGAAAACAACTCCAAGTCTGGCCTTTTAAAAATTAATGAACAAACACCTTTATGAGGCTTTGTTTTGTCTGGTTTAGATCTATAGTCTCTCTGCATCAGAGTTCTTATTTTTTACTGACTAATGCTGTTGCTTATTAAAAGTGCAAAAACTTACTGAAAAACTTTTTTTGATAACATAACTGACCTGTGAAAACTACACCATTTTCATTTAATTGGTTCATTTATGATTTTATAAGTTGGAGTACAAAGTATGCTTATTTATTTCATCAGTAACACACACTAACATTTCTTTTTATTAAGTTGTCAGTTTACCAGAACTCTAGAAACATCTTCAACTGTCAGCACCCCAGGCACCACTCCCCCACCTTCATGACCCACATTTAGCATTTAGAAGAAACAAGCAGATTTCAGTTATTTAATATAAACAGTTTCAAGAGCATGGGTCAATATGAGATGACTCAATCTCATACATCTTTAACATCCTCAGTGTTTTTCAATGATAATTAATATTCAGAATAATGATGATGGGAGTATTATAAAAGTCTCCTTAATGGAAAGATTAGATTATGTTCATGACATATTACTTCTAAGGCAGAAAGTCATAACAATATATACTAACAACTTTTTATATTAAAAATTTAGACAAAAACAAATTTCTAGTTAGGTAGTCAGAAAGATAAATCAAAATAAAATATAATTGACCAGAAAATGCCAGCTCTTAATTGTTCTGATGAATTATAAGGTTTGAAATTCATAATTTATTTACCACATTGAAGAGAATAGGATGACAAGAATATCAGAGGTCAAAAGACCCAGCTCTTTGGATGTGTGCAAACTTTATGAGTTATGTTGAGATAGGAGTACCAATCATAACTTGGTTTTGCTAGATGTCTGAGAAAACTGGGTTTAAAACTAACGTCCCAGATCATCTGTGAAATAGCAATGAAACTTGAGTTTTTGAAGAAAATTTATTTATTTATTTTTGGCTGTGCTGGGTCTTTGCAGCTGCCTGGGCTTTTCGTTAGTTGCAGGGAGTGGGGGCTACTCTTCATTTCAGTTAGCGGGCTTCTTGTTGCAGAGCATGGGCTCTAGGGTGTGTGAACTTCAGGAGTTGATATACACAGGTTCCGTAGTTGTGGCTTCCGGGCTCTAGGGCACAGGGTCAGTAGTCGTGGTACACGGGCTTATTTGCTCTGTGGCACGTGGGATCTTCCTGGACAGGGATCAGATCTGTGTCTCTTGCATTGGCAGGTGTATTCTTTACCACTGAGCCACCAGGGAAGCCCTGAAAGTTGAGTTTTTATTGACTGTTTTGAAAAAGAAATGCTTATTTGTGAATGGTAATAGATCAAAATGCCTCACTAAAATTATTTAGAATTAAAAATCTAATAATAATTCATTTATTAAATAAAATACCATTTATTTAATGTTTTCAGTATTCCAGGTAATTAATGCTTGGATTCATTTCTATGCTATCGTATTTTAACGATTGTATGAGTGTGTGAGTGAGTGAGTGAAGTCGCTCAGTCATGTCTGACTCTTTGCGTAAATCAGGCTTTTGTATACTCATGTGGTTGTGGAAACTGAGGCTCCCACAGATTAAGTATCTTACTAAAGTTCATCAGTTAATAAATGATCTGAGACTTATCTCAGATCATTCGGACTTCAAAATGCTTTTGACAACAGTGCTTCTCAATATTTCACAGGGATAGATGATTTTGTAAAGGCACATTTTCCTAGTTTGTGAGGAAATCGCATCATCACCCTGTTTTCTTTATGTTTAACTTTTCCAAGCTAAAAACAGAGAGTTCCCCCATTTCCAGTTCTCTAACTGTTTGGAATCCTTTATCAAACACCCTTACGAATGAAAAGCTGATCTTAGGGGATGTAAATGTTTCAGTGATCATCACCACTTATCTCGGAAGGTTCCTGCCTTAATCTGTCCTCACTGTTGAACATTCTTTCTTGGTATTTAGCCTGAATTTACTTCTCTTGATTATACTCATTACTCCTACTTACCTCCCTTATTGTGGATGTGTCAGTAATGATCTATCTTTAGCCAACTGGCCTTTGTTTACAGTCCTTCCCACAAGATTGAAGCTGATGTTGTAATGATGCTTAGAGATGATATAATATAGATGTAGGTAATTGGGCAATCAAATTCAAAGTACAGTCTAAACCTAGAATTAGTAGGAAAGTAATAAATGGCACTCAGTGTTGGTTTTGTATATCATCTGTGCTTTGGTTTGCATTTAAAGCCATCTGTACTTGATGCTGTAAAGCCTTCTCACATCGAGTGACTTTGTATAGCGTCTACTAGCCTAATTAATAGTTGAAAAGTTTATTATCTATATCTTGTTGGCTATGACACTAATTTTTATTTTTAAATTATTTTACACTGAATCAGCCTTTCATACAGTATAACCTTTGATCATATTTGCTTACTGCTTTCTGCCCTCGAGTCCTTGATTTCCATTTCCTTTTCAGTAGTAATGAGACAAATTATCAAACAAGCTCATTTGAGGAAACTCCAATTGTAATCAGTTAGCTTGATGGAGGGAAAGATTTTTGGTATGAGGCATTCATCCTTTCCCATGGGTACCGGGTCTAGTAATTTAAAGGCTTAGTTTAGTGTATCAAGCACCCACAAAGTGAGCTTTGCAAAGTAAAACCAGATTTCTTCATTCCGCAGAGAATAGATATCTATTCATAAGCTGCATGTGCCTAGGGATTTTTTGTTTTGCTTTTTTGTTTAGCATTTTCATAATGCGCTCGCCCGGGGTATCACAGAGAGTGGTCTTTTGTATGTTTTTGTACAGAAATTGAAAGCTCTAAAGGCATGAGTGAAAGAAAAAGCATCACAGAGTGGTGAATCTAGAACATGAATGTGCAAGGGGGAGAAACTCAACCTAGAAATAAAAAGCCACCGAAAAAAGAAGCTAAGAGAACCCTAAAATAAAAATCAGGAACCAAAGCAGAAATAAAGGAGAGAAAGGTTAGATTACAAAACTTAGGGTGAAAACAGGCCAGGCATTGTGAAGCTCAATAGAGAAATAATTCCTCTTTTTTGGAAACATTATTAAAAATCTCCAAAGACCAAGAAAATGGAAGCAAAGGAAGAACAATGTGAATATTTAAAAGTTAAAGCTGTAGGTAATAGACAACACAAGCATAATAAAGACTTCAAGAACTGAGAGACTAGACATATAAGTCATGCTAAACAGTGGGAACAGGAGGGGACTCCAGGAGAACTGTTCTGGGTTGTGTTTGAACAAATGCAAACATATTTCTGACCTGAGTGCACGTGAGAAATTTCTGGATTCTCTGAGGTCTAGGATCAGTCTTAACACAGTTCTAATATTTGGGGCTGCACCTGGAAAATGCACAAATCCCACTAGATAATCACATCTGTAAAAGCTCATAACACTGACGTAGCACTTACTGTGTTCCAAACTCTGTTTTTAGTACTTTAGATATTGTATGTTAACTAATGAGATCTTCATAATGATCCGATGAGGAAGCTATACCGTGGTGTATCCGTATGTTACAGGTGAGAAGACATCAGAGAGATTAAATAACTTGCCCAAGATTACACTGCTAGACAAAGACAGCGCCAGGCCTTGCATGCAGGTTGGCCCAGAGCCCCTGCTCTTACCTCTGTACTACCTTAGCTCTTTTCAGAGCCCTACAGGCTTTATGAGGTTTTATTCCCTTCACCTGCTCTATCCAGTCAGTCACCCGATCCTGACAACTCCACTTTAAATATCTGTACAGTGTACTTTTTTATTGACAGGTCGTCACGAATTCAGTGACTCCAGTTCCTTTGGCCCCCAGTGTTGCCCTCTTCCAAACCTCCTGCCCATTGCATTGGGCCAGCTTTTCTAAAATGTAAATCTGACTGTAAAACTCTTTCTGTTAAAATTGTTGTATGTTTCTCTGTCACAACCAGGGTAAACTCCAAACTCCCAGAGTGGTGTAAAGGGCCATTTTGAACTGATCATGGGCCCGTATTTCCCTTCATGTACAACTCAGGGGTAAAACATCTGTCTGCCCATGCAGGAGATGTGGGTTTGATCCCTGGGTCAGGAAGATCCCCTGGAGAAGGAAATGGCAACCCACTCAAGTATTCTTGCCAAGATAACTCCATGGACAGAGGAGCCTGGTGGGCTACAGTCCATGGGGTCGCAAAGAGTGGGACACGACTGAGTGACTGAACACACACACATATAGCCCATCTTCTCCAGAAAAAGTGGATTATTTGTGGTTTCCTGCATGTAGCCTGTGGTTCTCTACCTCTGTTTGTATGCACCTGTTGTTTTCTCTGTCCACAGTTTTCTTCCTCCTTTCGCAGCCTGGCTGATAACTTCTATTCATTCATGATTCACTTTAGGCAACACATCTTGCTGGAAGCCTTCCCTGGTCTTGTAGGATGAGTTAAGTCTCTGCCTCTGCTCACTGTATGCTGTGCATATAGCTCCATCATAACACACATGCTGAAGAGTGTTCACTGGTTTCTGTCTTCTTTGCCAAATGGTTAACTGTGCAAGTCTAGGGTTCACGTGCCCATGGCTCTCACAGGGACCGACACAGAGTAGGTACTCAATTAATGCTTGTTGAGTGAATGAGCAGAGAAACGAATGAAGGCATCTTACACTATAAATGCTTTTGCCCCAGAGTTTCAGGTGAGATGATTTAGTATCAGGCCATCATCAGACTTTAATCCCTATGTATTTTTCTGAACTAGATATGAGGCCTAGCTCCTTACCTTTACTAAGGAGATGGAAAAGGGAATGGTTTTAGATTACATAGGGAGGAATTTAAGTGGAGGAAGTAAGACTTTCCTGGCAGTTTTGGTAACGAGAATGCATTAAAAACAAAACGAATATCTTTGGTGCACTTTAAAAATGTGAAATGGGCTGCACTTCCTATACTATATGACTTGTGAAAAAACCAGCACTGTGGAATACTGTAGGTTACAGCCTCCATCTGACTATATCACATTGCCTGGGGAGGTTTAGAAAGCATGCATTTCTTGGACTTCATCCTTAATTTGATTTAATAGGCTTTGTGTAGGAGCCTCACACTGTGCTTTCTGAGCATTAAATGAGGTATAGAGCCCTTAGCACAATTACTAGCACCAAGTGCTCATTCAGTAGTAGATCATTGTTATCATCAGCCCCATCATCTCTATCAATGCTGTTAGCATCACCACCATTCCTAAAATTACCTTTGAATTGTCAGTGGTGCTCCATAACCTAAATGCTTAATTGACTAGAAGGTCAGAAGAGGAGCATTTTCTAAATGCTTGTTTCAGGGTTCATGGGAACATGGTTCTTGTTGAAAACACACCCAGCTTACTAGCCCATTTTACTAGCTGTGAGACTTGGACAAGTGTTTTAAATTCTGCACCTCAGTTTCCTCATGTGTTCAGTGGGGCTATTAATAGTTCCTATCTCATGGGATTTTTATTAATACACATAAAGTAATTAGAAGAATGCTTGCATTATATTAAGTTCTCAAAAAATATCAGCTTTTACTAGAAGTAGCAGTAGGAATGAAAGACAAAACAAAATAAACACAGGTTCCACATTCCATAATATTGAGAACCAGTACATGTGTACTAGGGCTTCCCTGGTATCTCAGACAGTAAGGAATCTGCCTGCAATGTGGGAGACCCGGATTGGATCCCTGGGTTGAGAAGATCTCCTGGAGAAGGGAATAGCCACCCACTCCTGGTGAATTGCCTGGTGAATTCCATGGACAGACATGTTAAGTCACTTCAGTCATGTCCAAGTCTTTGCAACCCTATAGACTATAGCCCTCCAGGCTCCTCTGTCCATGGATTCTCCAGGCAAGAATACTGGAGTAGGTTGCCATGCCCTCCTCCAGGGGATCTTCCCGACCCAGGGATTGAACCTGCATCTGTTGCATTGCAGGCGGATTCTTAACCTCTGAGCCACTGAGGATGCCTGAGCTACAGTCCATGGGGTTGCAAAATCAGACACAACTGAGTGACTAACACTTTCATTTTTTTAACTTTTCACATGTGTACTTATACTCACATATCATATAAACATATATAAACACACATAGATATGTATATTTTTGCAAAAATTCCATCATTTCCCAGGGTGCAGATTCCACAGTCCATTAGAGGAAAACCAGTGATCTAAACCTCTTATCTGAAGCAGTCCTTAATCAGTTCACAAATAACCACCAAGTTGGCAACTCCTCTGTGTCAGCACACTTTTAAACTGATGAAAGTTTACATTTGTATTAAAGTTTTTATTTATTTGAAAAAGTCAATAAATATGTAAACCAATTTAAAGAAACACATTCAGTTCCAGTGGAGTGAATGAGGAGAAAAAGGTTTGTGTTTCTGGTCATGTAAGGAAAAAATAGCCACAGAGTATAGATTTCAGTGTTTCAAAATAAAAAATGACGCCTGACCAGGATTGGAAACTTCAGATCAAAAGGGCAATTTTCGAAAATTGTGGTGAGTGAATGAGAGCACTGGTTTATTGAAGAAATCAATTTGCTATCTTAGCCAATGCACCAGAGCCATCCCTGTAATCTCTGAAAATAGACAGACACTTTGCGGTTCACCAATCCGTAGATGGCATCTGCTTCCTTCCACCTGGCAAGCTCACACCCTTTTCAAATCAGATAGCCTTGCCGGAGCTTTGTGGGTTTGTAAAGCCACAAGTTTATTAGTTAGATAAAATCTCTAAGCGTTGAGAAGTTTAAAACTGTGTTGTCAAACCATATTTCAGTTATAATGGCCATTTCCAAAGTAAATATGACATAGTAACTTCTAAATCTTGTCATTCTGTTTCCTTGAGAGTGTGTGATGTGTGATAATCTGTGGCAGGGCTTCCTGTCTTTGTTTTCAGATTCAGTAGTACTTAGAGAGTTAGCAATTGAAATGCTGAAACTTAGACTCTGCAGTGGATGATACACCTCCAGTTGCCCCATACATACGCTACTATGGAGATAAAGGTGGGGCAAATTTTTTTACAAAAGAAAAAAAAATAAGGCTTTATTTTTAAAAATTAGATATAATTGATATATAACATTATATTAGTTTCAAGTACACAGTGTGGTGATTTAGTATTTATATATATTGTGAAATGATCAGCACAGTAGGTCTTATTAACATCAATCACTATACATTGTTACATTTTTTTTTCTTGTGATGAAAACATGTAAGATATACTCTCTGAGAAACTTTCATATATGGAATTCAGTGTTATGGTATAGTCACCATGCTTTGCGTTGCTCCCTCATAACTTTTTTTGTAACCCCCTTCACTTCCTCCCTCCCCACCTCCTCTAGCAACCACCAATCTGTTCTCTGTATCCATGAGCTTGTTTTTATTTGTTTGGTTGTTTATGTGCTTTTTGGTTTGCTTTTTAGATTCTACATTTAAGTGAGATCATAAGGTATTTGTCTTTATCTGTCTGACTTATTTCACTTACATAATGTTCTCAAGGTCCATCTATGTTGTCCATGAATAGCATGATTTCATTCTTATGACTTTCATACTTCTGACTCAGTAATAATAATAATATTGTCTGTATTATCATGATTTCTTTTCTTTTTTTTATATCACATTTTCTTTATTCACTCATATCTTGGTTAATGTGAATTAAGCAAGTGAACATAGGATGTGTGTGTATATCTTTTTTGAGTTACTGTTTTTATTTTCTTTGGATAAATACCCAGAAGTAGAATTGCTAGATTATATGATAGTTCTTTTTTTAAATTTTTTGAAGACCCTCCATATAGTTTTCCGTAGTGGCTATACCAGTTTACATTCCTACCAGCATTGTGCAAGGGCTTCCTTTTCTTCACTTGTGCTTCCCCGACACTTGTTATTTCTTGTCTTTCTGATGCCAGGCATTCTAACAGGTGTGAGATGATATCTTGTGGTTTTGATTTGCATTTCCCTCATGACGTTGAGCACCTTTTCATTTTCCTGTTGGCCATCTATGTCTTATATGGAAAAATGTAAATATAGCTTTAAGTGTATAATGCACTAGTCAGAGGAGTCTTGGGGCTGGGAGGAGTTCTCTTTAATGTATTATTCTGTCTCATTTAGATGATCAAAAAGTCTAATGCAATAAAAACTTATCAGACCTCAGTATTCAAAGGTCTAACTAAGCCTTTTTTCTTCTCTTTTAGCATTTGACTTTAGGAATAGAAGCTAGGGCTTCCCTGGTGGCTCAGATGGTAAAGAATCTGCCTGCAAAGTGGGAGACCGGGGTTCAGTCCCTGGGTTGGGAAGATACCCTGGAGGAGGGCATGACAACACACTCCAGTATTCTTGCCTGGAGAATTCCCATTGACAGAGGAGCCTGGTGGCCTACAGTCCATGGGGTTGCAAAGAGTCAGACATGACTGAGCACCTAAGCCCAGCCCCAGCCCGTAGAAGCTAATCCTAAGGAAATAACCTCATGCTAGGTAACAGTTTTTGAAAAGCAAATTGTAGAGTGTTTATTTAGGTTATTATATAATATTTTCTTTTAAATATTATACTTGGAACTGCTAAAAGAAATTGATTTTGACTATAAAGTATACTATACAGAGGTATAGAGTTAGGAAAATTCAAGTTTACAATTAACCCCAGGCTTACTATATTTTGTTGTTGTTGTTCATTCACTCAGTGGTGTCTGACTCTTTGCAACCCCTTGGACTACCAGGCTTCCCTGTCCTTCACTATCTACCAGAGTTTGCTCAAACTCATGTCCATTGAGTCAATGATGTGATCTAAACATCTCATCCTCTGTCAGCCCCTTTTCCACCTGCCCTCAACCTTTTCCAGAATCAGGGTCTTTTCCAGTGACTTGGCTCTTCACATCAGGTGGCCAAAATATTGGAGCTTCAGCTCCAGCATTAGTTCTTCCAATGAACATTCTGGGTTGACTTCCATTATGGTTGAATGGTTTGATCTCTTTGCTGTCCAAGGGACTCTCAAGAGTCTTCTCCAGCGCTGCAGTTTAAAAGCATCAGTTCTTTGGCACTTAGCCTTCTTTCTGGGCCAACTCTCACATCCATACATGACTACTGGAAAAATTGAAGTTTTGAGTATATGGAACCTTTGTCAGCAAAGTGATGTCTCTGCTTTTTAATATGCTGTCTAGGTTTGTCATAGCTTTTCTTCCAAGGAGCAAGCGTCTTTTAATTTTAATGGCTGCAGTCACCATCCTCAGTGATTTTGGAGTCCAAGAAAATAAAGTCAGTCACTGTTTCCTTATCTGTTTGCCATGAATGTAAATATGGATACTTAACTATATTCTTAACATTACAAAAAATGATCTGTATGAACAAGTAACAGAAGTCTTTCCAATATAATAATATAATTATATATAGACTATATATTGTTGGATATTCCCCAGAACTTTTCCATGTGTATTATCTCATTGCTCAGGTAATCCAATGAGGTAAGAGGCAATAGAATAAGCTTTATTTTACAGTTGAGGATATTGGCAAGAGAGAGGTCAGAGATGTGATGCTAAATGCTATTGATTAATAACTGAGCTGGCATGAGAGTTTCCAAGAGCAGAGGATACTCCTTATAACTGAAGGGTAATATGCCGTTAACACCAAAGTGTAATTTTATGGGGATGATAATATGAAACAAAATTGGTATGTGGTTATTGTAAACCTTAAAACATTGGTGCTACACAGGAGAAACTTGTTTCAAGGAACAACAATTTTTGTTTTGCTTGGCTGTCATCACTGTCAGAATAAGTGTTCAATGAAGGTTAGGTCTTATTGTTATTATTATATAGATTGTGAAAAATCATTAGATATACTAAACCAAAGGAAATTGGTGCTACTGCAAAAAGATGATAATTTATGATATATTTTTGGTAAAGGACTATTGTTATTGCATTAACAACATTGTTGCTATTTTCACCACCACTCAGAAAGTAAGAATTTCTTACTTGGAATTAATTAATTAGTGTGAATTGCTATCTTAATGGGGATAGAATGTAATGACCCATGGTTTTATGCATTTGAGCAAAAACTGTCACTTCACATCAAATTGTCATCCTCCCATTTCTCTTACCTAAAGTATAAATCTGCTGACATCTCTCATACTGCACGGTGACAGCATCAAGAGCAAACTCCAGATTAAGTGTTTAAGAAAAAAAATTGTAGAGGCCACTTTCATGGCTTACTTAAATGACCAGCATAGAGCATATTAGATTTAGTGCAGTGCATCTTTCTTCAAAAGAACATTTTCTGTTGTACAGCTCACACAGTGAATTTGGTACGTGTCACTGGGCTAATCTGGTATACTTACGTGTTTCTCCCTATTCTTTCTTCTGTAAATGTATTGTCATTTGGTAGAAGGAGCCCAAATCTCAAGCCAAACACACACAGATACCTGAACATTCCTGCTTTCTCAGGAGGGCAAGCCTCTCATGATTTTTCATTTATAGGGCAAGTGTGTTTGATGATGGGGCTTCCCAGGTGATTCACCTGTAAAGAACCCGCCTGCCAATGCAGGAGACATGGGTTGGGATCCTTGGGTTGAGAAGATTCCCTGGAGTAAGAAATGGGAACCCACTCCAGTATCCTTGCCTGGAAAATCTCGTGGACAGAGGAGCCTGGTGGGCTACAGCCCGTAGGGGTGCAAAGAGTTGGACACGACTGAGCATGTGCATGTTTTTTGGTATCAATTTACTTTCTCCAGCAAAATGTGGCCTACAACAGGAAACCAATTCCAGGTTACCCAGGTCAGTTTGCATTGGTCATATGGTATAGAAAATTATCTAGGGGCTAATAGGGGTGAGTTGGAATCTTCTGGAAGCATCTGTGCAGAGGAAACCTCCATGAAGCCCTGTGAACACTGCTGTGGTCCTGTTGGTACCAGCACAGCACTGCTTTCTCACAACCCTAAAATCCATCTGCTCTGAACACATCCTGAAAAAGGAGAGGGTAGTGCGTCTCCAAGGCAGTACTTGAGAAAGGGAAATGGAATGGACAGGAGTAGCCCCATTCAAATTATTCCTCATGATGTGAAAAGGCTTTTAGAAGGACTACGGAGATTTCTGAACTGAGTAAGTCCAAGAAAAAACAGTTGTGGAAAACATTGCAGTGTGAACCTAATCCACTTAACTTGGTCTGTCTTTAAGTTGCCCACTTAGAGTTCATTCTTTCAGAAGTTGAGCACCCCTCTGACTGAGGGTGGCCAGATTAATTGTGCTATTCTACTTGCTCGCTGGCCGAAGTCCTTTCTGTTACTTCTAATGTAAGCTTTTAGAAAGCCACAAAGTACAGTGACAGACACTATCATATTCAATTGGACATGCTTTCTGCAGATTTGTTAAGGATTTACTCTACACATTTGTAGCATTTAGTTGCCATGGAGATGACCTCAGTGGTAAGAGGAACAGCCTTTAGGTTGGACCTCAGATTTTCCTTTCATTTCCATTTAATTTGATTTGACTGCAAAATGTCACTTCCATTGCATTGATTAAGCTTCATTGTTGCCACCAGCCCTGTTAGAAAGGTGAAAGGGCAAGCCAGCGGCTGTCATTTTGCACCCCTACCCTTTTCTGATATCAATACAGATGGGCTTTTGAGATGAGAAACTCCTTCACTACATTGATGCAGACACAATTTCTCTTGCTCACTTCATGAAATGTAATAAAACTAAAATTAGGCTCAGAAATACTTAAATACTCAAAAGCTTTAGATAACCTCAATTTTTCTGTTTGAGCTCCATGTTCCTGTAAGGTATGTTATATAGTGTATGAAAATTAAAAATTACTATGTCTTAGGTTTCCCTTAAATTATTTTAAAAGATAAACTCAGCAGTTGGCTACCCTCTTGCATTAGTTCTTCTACAGTTCACATGAATTAAAAATAAATTACAAAGTCAACTTACAAATATGAAGTGTTAATTTTTGCTCATAGGTATTGAAAATGCCATCCTTAGGTATTAATCAAGGCAGATCAGAAGCAAAATTTTGCTGTAGACAAAGGTTTTCTTTGGTACCCATATTTCTTCTGTCTGTTTCTTTCTCTGTCTCTCCCCTAACTCATAATTCTTCAGTAACCAAGAACTCATTCATCTCTTCTTTTAGGTAACTGCCTTGCAATTTAATAAACTAATTCAACACTAAGATTTGAAAAAATGAATGTGCTAACTTCTTGGGAGTATAGCATTTATGTTTGACTTAATAATCAGAGGACACTCAGTTCAGTTCAGTTGCTCAGTCGTGTCCGACTCCATGGACTGCAGCACACAAGGCCCCCCTGTCCATCACCAGCTCCCAGAGCTTGTTCAAACTCATGTTCACTGAGTCAGTGATGCCATCCAACTATCTCATCCTCTGTTGTCCCCTTCTCCTCCTGCTTTCTGTCTTTCCCAGCACCAGGGTCTTTTCCAATGAATCAGTTCTTCATATCAGGTGGCCAAAGTATTGGAGCTTCAGCATCAGTCCTTCCAATGAATATTCAGGACTGATTTCCTTTAGGATTCACTGGTTTGGTATCCTTGCAGTCCAGGGGACTCTCAAGAGTCTTCTCTGACACACAGTTCAAAAGCATCAATTCTTCAGCACTCAACTTTCCTTATGGTCTAGCTCTCACATCCATACATGTCTACTGGAAAAGCCATAGCTTTGACTAGATGGACATTTGTTGGCTTAGTGATGTCTTTGCTTTTTAGTATGCTTCCTAGGTTTGTCATAGCTTTTCTTCCAAGGACCAAGCGTCTTTTAATTTCATGGCTGCAATCACCATCTGCAGTGATTTTGGAGCCCAAGAAGATCAAGTCTGTCACTGTTTCCACTGTTTCCCCATCTATTTGTCATGAAGTGATGGAACTGGATGCCATGATCTTTGTTTTTTGAATGCTGAATTTTAAGTCAGCTTTTTCACTCTCCTCTTTCACTTTCATCAAGAAGCTCTTTAGTTCCTCTTCACTTCCTGCCATCAGGATGGTCTCATCTCCATATCTGAGGTTATTGATATTCTCCCGGGAATCTTGATTCCAGCTTGTGCTTCACCCATCCCAGCATTTCTCATGATGTACTCCGCATATAAGTGAAATAAGCAGGGTGACAATATATAGTCTTGACGTACTCCTTTTCCTATTTGGAGCCAGTCTGTTTTTCCATGTCCAGTTATAACTGTTGCTTCCTGACCTGCATACAGATTTCTCAAGAGGCAGGTCAGGTGGTCTGGTATTCCCATCTCTTGAAGAATTTTTCACAGTTTGTTGTGATCCACACAGTCAAAGGCTTTGGCATAGTCAATAAAGCAGAAGTAGATGTTTTTCTGGAACTCTCTTGCTTTTTTGATGATCCAACGAATGCTGGCAGTTTGATCTCTGGTTCCTCTGCCTTTTCTAAATCCAGCTTGAACATTGGGAAATTCTTGGTTCACATTGAAGCCTGGCTTGGAGAATTTTGAGCATTACTTTGCTAGTGTGTGAGATGAGTGCAATTGTGTGGTAGTTTGAATATTCCTTGGTATTGCCTTTCTTTGCGATTGGAATGAAAACTGACCTATTTAACACAAAAAGCTTACTGCTCATAGGAGAACTCCAATTATAAGTGGGAAAGACAATTTGACAGGAAGTCTTCCAGACAGTTTCCAAATCCCAGCACCTAGATTTCAGCCTCAGAGTGAATACTTGGTTCTGTTGTGTTTAGGAGGTTACTTTATTGGGCTTCTTAAAAGGTGCCATCATTTGGGAAAAAAGCACTCAGTTGCTTGATGGAACTTATGCAGGAAACCTGTGAATTTATGGTTGAAAACATACAGTGATCACCAAAGATATGCCAGCACTTTGGGGGCAAAGCACTTTTGTTGTTGTTGTTGTTGTTCAGTCACTAAGTTGTGTCCCATTCTTTGTGACCCCATGAACTGCAGCATACCAGACTTCCCTGTCCTTCACTGTCTCGTGGAGTTTGCTCAAACTCATGTCCATTGACTTGGTGATGCCATCCAACCATCTCATCCTCTGTTGTCCCCTTATCCTCCTGCCCTCAATCTTTCCCAGCTTCAGGGTCTTTTCCAATGAGTCAGGTCTTGAATAGGTCTTAGTAGTTTCATGTTTCTATAAGTTAACTTTACTAACTAGGATTGCAATTAGCAGAGAAAAGGAAGCAGTGTTGCTGTTTAGAGACTGATATCTTAGTTGCAGAATTATGGCCACGATCAGGTCTGCTGTCCTTTGGGTGAAATCAGGTGTGTTCAAGGTGGTATGGCCGTAGACTGGCCTGCTGTCTCTTGGGAATTGATGCCAGCATTCTATCCAGGGTCCTTTTGGCTGGTCATATGATTTCTCCTGGAAGTCCAAAGTGGTTTGCATTGGCAGAATACTGATGATTTAACTATAGTGACTGCACTAAACCAGACAAGTTTTGCTCTGTTGGGACATTATAGAATTCCAGTTAATAATATAGTGATAGTCATGTGTGGCTCCATTTAGTTGTTATCACTAAATGATTCAGAGTATTGTCTATCAGACTGTAATGTGTATATGAGTCATCTGGATATCTTGTTAAGGTTCTGACTCAGAAGGCCTAGGGTGGGACCTGAGATTCTATGTTGCTAACAAGTTGCCAACTTAGGCTGATGTTGCTGGTTCCCAGACCACACTTTGTATGGTAGGGACTTAGGACAAATTCTCCATCTGGCAGAATGTTGGTGTCCCCTGGGGAGAGTAAAACCTTCTATGCCTGCGTGACCCCCAGAGATTAGCAGTTAGTTGAGTAGAATGTGGCTAGGTATCAGGACTTTAAAAAGCTCTCAAGGTGATTTTGATGTTCAGCCAAGGTTGAATACCACTGATTAGATAATGGATCTGTGAAGAAGGCGGGGTGGGGAGAGGGAAATACACATAGATGATAATGTTATAAATAATATTCTCAAAACTCTCCTTCGGTCTTTTAGTTTTGCTACTAATCTGGAGTTCTTAGAGACAACACTGAAACAAATATGTAAATAAAACCCAATTCTTCATTCCATTCAATAATTGCAAATATTAGTCCACAAGTGAGCGTTTAACACTATTATCTTCAGCAGTTTCTTCTTTTGCAAGGAATTTAGGATAAGTTGCCAGATTTAACAAATTAGAATACAGACTCTGAGGCGCCATTTGAGGCCTGCTGATATAGAACTTGCATTTTACAAAGACACTCAGGTGATTCATATGCACAATACAGATATTGCATGGGACACAATTAAAAAACTGTTTACCTAAAATTCAGATTTTCTTTGGGTGTCTTGTATTTTATCTCACAGCCCTCTTGAGGAAGGAATTAACCTTTATTTCATTATAGACTCAAAGTGGAAAGTAGTATTCTGAGTTTAGAGAGTATTTTTAATCTCTTAGTTCTCATTTCACCTCGTCTTCCTGTGTCTGTAAAGCCTCCTGATTTTTAAGCCTAACATAAAATAAAACCAGCTGATGGACCTCAAGATGTCATGCTGAGTTGGAACCAATAAGACATATTGTTCTATGTCGCAAGAGTGAGAGGCTGCTGTGTCCACTTTAAAACGGTAATAATTAGTGTACATTGAAAAGTTTTTTAAGTTTATTTAAAAAATTGTCACAGATGTAAAAGTCCTTTTATTTATGGAATTCAGAAGTCACTTTATTATAACTAAAGTAGGCCAGTTGGTTATGCTCATACAACTACAAATACCAGAATTCTGCAGAGAGAGAATTATCTGGAGGCTTGTCTTACTATGAAAACACAATCCCCACAAGGCTAAAAAAATGCTGTGTCTATATACACAAATAAGAAATACTAATCTTTTAAAAAATTACTTAGATTAACTAAAATGTCAAAGTCTAGCACTGTTAACAACAGCATCCAGTGTTATAAACTCACATTTTACTGGGTTCCTATTGACTAGCATTCTCCAATGAATCACAAATATTGAAAAAACAGGTTATCAAAGTGTAGTCACAAAAATTAATTTTCAGGTTAAGGTAAAAAATACATGTTGACATTATTAGATTTTTCTTTTAATTGCCTCATCCCTTTTTGGAGTCTTTGTGACATATCTGGTACTCTCTTAAGAAGAAGATATTCATATGCTTGTATTGAATACAGTGATTTGTGCTTTAAAATGTAGTGTTGAGAACTCAATTTGGAATATGTTGCTGTTTATAAGATTGAGCTTTAATAGTGTTGTATATCAATCTATAAATAACTTTTGCTTCCTTTCTGACATTAAAACAATGTATGGCATTTGGCAAAAAGTAAACTGCCAAATGATTTCTTAAGTACCTAGTTAAGAGATGTCATTGTAAATTTTTTGTACTGATGAAAACACCGTAAGAATGTGTCTTAGCTTTACTAATCCTTCAAAATAATTGATTTATTTTGTCACTCAGCAATCATAAATGCTAATCAACATTCTGAAACTTGTGGCATTGTTGAGTTTTATTTGTAGTGAGTCAACTTAACAGGTATATTATGTAGTGAAGCTCTACCTAATTAGTGAGAATCGGAAAGACAAATGACATGTAAGCCTCACACTTGCAAACATGGTGAATCAAGGGAGGACGGACCTTGTTTATTTGTAGTCCTGGTGAGGCATTGGGTAAAGGGACACATCAACAGCCTCATAGTCAAATCTCACATGACCCAACTGAACCTCCTTTTAGCAGGTTCATTCATTTCTAAAATGAGAAAAAGAGTATTCTATCACTGAGTTATTGTGAAGATTAGTAAGGTCACATGGAGAGCTCCTAGCATGGTTCTGGCAGCTGGCTTGCTCACTCAGTCACTTCAGTTGTGTCAGACTCTTTGCACCCCTATAGAACAGCCCACCAGGCTCCTCTATCCATGGGGCTCTCCAGGCAATAGTACTGGAGTGGGCTGCCATACCCTCCTCCAGGGGATCTTCCTGATCGAAGCATCAAACCCACTTCTGTTTACATCTCTTGGATTGGCAGGCAGGTTCTTTATCACTAGCACCACTTGGGAAGCCCATGGTGCTGGTAGATATTTAGAAAAAAGTTAGTTTCCACCTCAGTCACCCTGATCCTCTGAATCCCTCCCAACTCATTGAGACCATTCTCCTCCTTTGGTAGAGTTTCTAGAAATGTAATATGGCATGTTGAATGCTGAAAAGAGCTGAACTATTAACTGTTACTTGGCCAGATTTAAGCTCAGATGTGGTTTTCTTAGGTGAAGTCTAGTTAAAGTCTGTTAAGGAAAATAATTTCTAATAAAGAATGCCCACTTTTAAGTCAAGAGATAGAGGATCTGGCCCTGGGACTAGCTAGATATTTAATTCAGTGCAAATGATGTAATTGTTCTTGGCTGAAGTTTCTTTACTTGCGTAAAAGAAGTGAAGTTGAACTGTAATATTTTTTTGTTGCCCTCCTGCTCCTTTTATACTGTTTGGTAGGTCAGGTTTGCTGAGGTGCTGGGTCAGAGATTGGGAGTGTGTTCTGGATCAACACCTACGAGGGAAAAAAGGCCCCAGCGGTAGGCAGAGTGAGGAGGTAGGCTGAGATACAGCCTTGGCTAAGGCCTCAGCTCATCCTGCAGGGAGCTTGGGTGCTTTGGCCCTTAGTGTGTGTGCTAAATCACTTCAGTTGTGTCCAACTCTTTGCAGCCTCATGTACTGTAGCCTGCCAGGCTTCTCTGTCCATGGGATTCTCCAGGCAAGAATACTGGAGTGGGTTCCCATTTCCTCCTCCAACCCAGGGATCAAACCTGCTTCTCTTATGTCTCCTGCATCTGCAGACAGGTTCTTTACCATTAGTGACACTTAGGCCCTTAGAGTGGATCTCAATTGAGATATGAGAGCTTGGCCTTTATTGTTTGTAGATTTTGTGATAATGGCCATACTGACTGGTGTGAGGTGACACCTCATTGTAGTTTTGATTTGCTTTTCTCTAATAATGAGTGACGTTAAGCATCTTTTCATGTGTTTGTTGGTCATCTATGTGTCTTCTTTGAAGAAATGTCTGTTTAGGTCTTCTTCCCTTTTTTTGATTGGGTGGTTTGTTTTTTTGATGTTGAGATACATGACTGTTTGTATATTTCGGAGATTAATCCTTTGTCAGTTGCTTTATTTGCAAATATTCTCTCCCATTTTGAGGGTTGTCTTTTCATCTTGTTTATGGTTTTCTTTGTTGTGCAAAGCTTTTAAGTTTAGTTAGGTCCCATTTGTTTATTTTTGTTTTTATTCTCACTACTCTGGGAGGTGGGTCAAGAAAGATCTTGCTGTGATTTATGTCAGAGTGTTCTGCCTATGTTTTCTTCTAAGAGTTTTATAGTATTTGGCCTTACATTTAGGTCTTTAATCCATTTTATTTTTGTGTATGGTGGTAGAGAATGTTCTAAGTTCATTCTCTTACATATAGATGTCCAGTTTTCCCAGCACCACTTACTGAAGAGGCTGTGGCTTTGCTGTGATGTATATTCTGGCCTCCTTTGTCATAGATTAGGGGGCCAGAGGTGTGTGGGTTTATCTTTGGGCTTTCTGTCCTGCCCTGCCGATTTATATTTCTGTCTTTGTGCCAGTAGCATACTGTCTTGATTCCTGTAGCCCTGAAATATAGTCTGAGGTCAGGGAGCCTGATTCCTCCAGCTCCGTTTTTGTTTTTGTTTTTCTCAACATTGCTTTTGCTAGTAGAGATCTCTTGTTTCCATATAAATTGTGCAATTTTTTGTTCTAGTTCTGTGAAAAATGCCACTGGTAATTGATAATTTGTTAGGGATTGAATTAAATCTCCAGATTTCTTTGGGTAAGTGTAGTCATTTTCACAATATAGGGTTTCTAATCCAAGAACACGGTTTATTTCTCCATCTGCTTGTGTCATCTTTTATTTCTTTCATCAGTGTCTTATAGTTTTCTAAACTAAGTACAGGTCTTTTGTCTCCTTAAAGAGGTTTATTCCTGGGTATTTTATTCTTTTTGTTACTATAGTAAATGGAATTATTCCCCTAATTTCTCTTTCTGATCCTTCATTGTTAGTGCAGAGGATGTAGAGAAAAGGGAACCCTCTTGCACTGTTAGTAAGAATGCAAACTGATACAGCTACCATGGAGAGTAGTATGGAAGTTTATTAAAAAACTAAAAATAGAAATAGCCGTATGACCCAGCAATCCCAGTACTGGGCACATACCTAGAGAAAGCCATAATTCAAAAAGACATATGTACTCCAAAGTTTATTGCAGCACTGTTTACAATAGCCAAGACATGGCAATAACCCAAATGTCCATTGACAGAGGAAAGGATAAAGAAGATGTGGTATATCTATATCTATATCTATCTATCTGTGTACATACATTGAAATATTACTCAACCATAAATAGGAACGAAACTGGGTCATCTGTCGAGGTGTCAATGGTCCTAGAGACTGTCTTACAGAGTGAAGTAAATCAGAAAGAGAAAAGCAGATATTGTATATTAATGCTTATATACATGGAAGCTGAAGAAAACTGGTACCAATGATCTTATTTACAAAGCAGAAATAGAGACACAGATGTAGAGAACAAATCTATGCCTACCAAGGGAGAGGGGTGGTAGGATGAATTGGGAGATTAGGATTGATACAGATACACATTATTGATGTTATGTATGAACTAGGTAATGATGAGAACCGGCTGTAGGGCACAGGGAACTCCCCTCAGCGCTGTGTGGTGACCTCACCGGGAGGGAAATTTACAAAAGAGGGGACATGATGTATCCGTATGGCTGATTCACTTTGCTGTACAACAGAAACTCATGTAGAGCAAATATACTCCAATGAAAATTTTTTAAAAAGAGCGCTTGACTTCTATCTCCCCAAACCCTTACTAGGGGCACAACTTTGGGCAAGGCAGCCTCGCCTCTTCTTCTGAGAGCAGGTGCTGAGGAGGAATCACTTGGGAGCTCACAGCAACCAGACCTCCTGGCAGCTAGATTCAGTTTTCCAGCCCTGGAGGGGCACTGACCCCACCTCTACTCTCTGAGGTTAGATTGGTTTCCTAGCATCCCAGGGTCATGGACTCAGATCCAGCAGAATACCAGTCTTCATTGGAGTGCTGTCTTTTTCAGAGATGTTTTGGGAAGCGTGCTAAGCTTTAGAATTTCTGAGTGTATTTGGGGGTGTTATATTGAGCATACACTCTACTTCTGCATTTCTGAAGTGAAATTATTCAAAATACTCTGATGTGAAATCTGTGCTGAACTTTGCAGAAGGACAGACTTTTTGTATTATTTCTGAGGGATCTCTCTCATACACATCTCTCCAGAGGCACACACGTAAAACAGCGTTGGCTTTTGAAGTTTCATTGGTAGTTATGACCAAAACAAACAAACCAAAAAACTCAGGTACAGTGTGAGACATTTAAAAATGATGATAGATAGTCTTACAAGTCACTGAGAAAAATCAGCCTACTTTGGAACTTTTTGATTCCATTCAGGTTCTGTTTCAGTTTTGAATAGGAGAATTCTTCCTATCTCAAAACCGTTCACTGGTCTTTAATTAGCTGACCATTTTTTAAGTTTTAGAATGGTATATTGTACAGAAGATGTGCTGTGTATTAGCCCTCTGGACTGGGACCCTGCAGTGAAGGTATTTTTATGTTAGTTGAAGCAGAGGGCCCTGAATGGATAAGACCATGAAGTAGATAAAGCTAACTTTATCTATTATCTAAAGCAGTTCAGTGTATAGAAATACACCAATGCATACTTGGCAGTGGTCTTATTTGGTTGAAGAGATAAAGCTTGAACCTCTATATCCCTTTAGTTGCCCTGAAAATGGGATATCAAGCAGCATGTATAATCATTATTCTGGTTTTAAAAAAAGGGAGTGAGAGAAAGCGATTTCTATTTGTGTCAGATTTTAGATGTCTTAATATTCTTTTTTGCAGAAAATGATAATAGAGCTCTTGTCAAATTAGAGGTTGCAGACTTTTAACCTATGTTGTGAAAAAAACATTAGTTATTATCATCATAAACATAATTCAAATGAAAATTTAGTTGTAGTGCTGTTATGTTGAAGGGTGTATTCCAAGCATATAATTTTGATCATTATAAATGTTAAAAATGCAGAATGAGAGTACATTGGAGAAGAAATTTTAAAATTACATGAAGGTTTTTGAATTAAGTCTTTTGAATTAAGTCTTTTTGAATTAAGATAGAGTAAATTTGTAACTGGAAAGATTGGAATGAAAGTGATTCCCATAAAAAATCATGCATGTCTGTTCCTATGGAATACAAAAATATTTTCTAGAGTACCATAACCAGCCACATGTTTGTATCTTTGGGGAAGAGGTTGAAGTGAATAGTGTCTCATGAGGGCTAAAAATGAGATAAGAAAGAAGTTGATGGAAAACTTACAGTGTCCAACTTCATGAAAAGAGCTACAAGCAAGTAATATTTCTGATTTTGATGAAACAACAGTTGAATCCGTTATATTAGTCACCTGAGAAATACGTGGTTGAACTGGATTGCTAAATGTGAAAATGGCATTGGATCAATCTTTAGAATTTGTCAGATCTTTAATGAAACTCATGACAATTTTGACTGTCTCCTCATTGCATTTTCCAAGTGCTGGTAGACAGAGTACACTTTTTCAGTAGTTCACGTTCATGCATAAAATTTCTAAGCAGGTGTACTCTTGCTGTGAAAGGTTTTTTTCTCAGCCAAATTAATAAAACAAGAGAATGAATGAGAAAACAAAGAACTCGACTCTAGAGAAGTCCTCTAACATCGCTTTTAGCAGTGTTATCAAATTGGGTCACAGATAATTAGATTAATTTGACTACCCTATGGTTTTATTTGGAGAAATGTAATGTGGCAACTCTCTTTGCTCTTGGAAATCTACAGGATACAAGAAAATGGAAACACTCAGCCTTCAAAAATGAGAGAACTGTTATGTCATGCGCAGAGAGATGTAGACACTGTTAGATGATCAGTACCCGAAGCTTCTCTGTTAAAACACGCTTTGGTACTGCAAGCTAAAGTCAGAGAAAATTGCCTCATAGCTCACCATCTGAGTTTGCTACCAGTTGATTTCCTTTAATTGACTATCTTGTCCCTTTACCAGAAATTGGCTCTGTTTCTTAGATCCTAGAGGCAGAAGTGATTTACTTGTGTGAGTGTGCTGAGGATTATACCTATAAGAACAGAGTTTCAAACATAATTTTCCTAGGAAAAATTACTAATCGTGTGTATTTGAATATGCCTACTGCAAAGGAGTCACACAACCTAGAACCTGAGAGGCTTTTCAAAGAGTCTGACTTTTCCTAAAGATAATATTGCAGTAGAGGGATCATGAAAGCCTTTGGGTGGGCCCTGATCTGTAAGGTACGATTAAGGACAATTTAAGGACAGTATCAAAGGAATTGAAAAACAAGTAGCATAGTACAATGCTTGGGGTAGGTCCTCTACCTAATATATGGATAACTCATAAACCCACATCTTAACACCACTCTTAGTAGGTTGCTTTCATGTTAAGAGCATAACCACTTAAGCATGCATTTCTGCTCAACTTCTTAAGAAATCAGTTAGGCTTTTTTTTTTTTCTTCTCCTTATTTGAAATCATAGTGGCTTTTTTTTTTTTTTTTTTAGAAAAAAATTCCAGCATTTAACTTTGCTTTTCTGAACAGGCATTTTTGGTTATCTAATTACTTTAACCACATATTTCCTGAAATGTGGTTGTCTACTAATAGTTTTAACCACAAATACAGATGCTCTAATTTCTGCTCTTTTATAGGTCTTTTTGAATTAGGTCCACTCCTGTCATCAGGAGGAAGGTTAATGTAAACTTAGAATAAATATTTTAAAAATATAAGAAGTGGGTACTTCAAATGTAAAGGAAAATAAATGTAACTTTTTTTTTTTCTGAAATAAGTCTAGCAAAGATTTTAAGTTTTTAAGACTTTCTATTTAATTACTTTGCATTGAAGCCAGCTGGTTTGGTAACTTTCATGACCTTATATTCCCTGAATGTTCTCATAAATCAAAGGAAGAATATGCTCAGTTCTAACATTAGTCCTGGGGAAAATTCCATATTTGAAAACAAAAGAAAGAAAGGTAGAATCAGGGTTGCCTTGGGAATTTCGAGGTCCTGAGTAAGGTTAATTGGGAGGGCATAAATTCCTTTATCCTCAGATTTTTCTTTTCCTTTCTCTTCTCTCCCCCTAAGCTTTCCTGCCCTCTAACCCATCAATTTCTCTTGCAGCTTGAGCCTTTGCACTTCCACATTGAACCTGGAAATATAAAAATATTATAACAGGCAGGGGGATGGCCTTGATGATCTGTTAAAGTTCTTTTTAGTGCTATATTTTAAATTCCAAAGGTTTCATAGAAACTCAAGGGTGAAATGGCCCTCTTGAGGTCATCAGTGTAACTCCTTCCATGTAAGAATGCTTCTCCCTTCTGGGAGCTGATGTTAACAGTCACAGGGAACCTCTTCTTTTTCTGGACTTCTCTGCCACTGTGGTCTACCTCACTGACCAAGTTGGGAAATGAGGTACATATCAGATTGGAGAATTTTTAAAACTCTACATTTTACTTTCCTCATAACCTAGGCTGCAAGTATAAATCATTACTTTAGTGAGCCACACTTCTGAAAGAGATCTATGTTAATATCTGTGTGTTGTTTTGAGGGGGACTGGGGCTTCCAGTGGATGAGAATTTTAAAAACTTGAAATCTATGGAGAGCAGGCAAATCAATAAACATTCATTGAGGACTTCTGCCCAGGCAAACTTGAATGCCTTGGAGGACAAGGCTGATAACATAAATCTATGGCTTGAGCCCAGTTCAATTTAGTTCAGTTCAGTCGCTCAGTCATGTCCGACTCCTTGCAACCCCATGGACTGCACCACGCTAGGCCTCCCTGTCCATCACCAACTCCTGGAGTTTACTCAAACTCATGTCCATTGAGTTGGTGATGCCATCCAACCATCTTATCCTCTGTCGTCCCCTTCTCCTCTCGCCTTTGATCATTCCCAGCATCAGGGTCTTTTCAAATGAGTCAGTTCTTTGCATCAGCTGGCCGAAGTATTGGAATTTCAACTTCAACATCAGTCCTTCCAATGAATATTCAGGACTGGTTTCCTTTAGGATGGGCTGGTTGTATCTCCTTGCAGTCCAAGGGACTCTCAAGAGTCTTCTCCAACAGCACAGTTCAAAAGCATCAATTCTTCAGTGGTCAACTTTCTTTATAGTCCAACTCTCAACATCCATACATGACTACTGGAAAAACCATAGCCTTGACTAGACGGACCTTTGTTGGCAAAGCAATGTCTCTGCTTTTTAATATGCTGCCTAGGTTGGTCATAACTTTTCTTCCAAGGAGCAAGTGTCTTTTAATTTCATGGCTGCAGTCACCATCTGCAGTGATTTGGGAGCCCCCAAAAATAAAGTCTGTCACTGTTTCCATTGTTTCTCTATCTATTTGCCATGAAGTGTTGGGACCAGATACCATGATCTTAGTTTTCTGAATGTTGAGTTTTAAGTCAACTTTTTCACTCTCTTCTTTCACTTTCATCAAGAGGCTCTTTAGTTCTTTTTCACTCTATGCCATAAGGGTGGTGTCATCTGAATATGTGAGGTTATTGATTTTTCTCCTGGCAATCTTGATTCCAGCTTGTGCTTCATCCAGCCCAGCATTTCTCATGATGTACTCTGCATATAAGTTAAATAAGCAGGGTGACAATATACAGCCTTGACTTATTCCTTTCTCTGTTTGGAACCAGTCTATTGTTCCATGTCCTGTTCTAACCGTTGCTTCTTGACCTTCATCCAGATTTCTCAGAAGGCAGGTCAGGTGGTCTGGTATTCCCATTTATTTAAGAATTTCCCACAGTTTATTGTGATCCACACAGTCAAAGGCTTTGGCATAGTCAATAAAGCAGAAGTAGATGTTTTTCTGGAACTCTCTTGCTTTTTCAGTGATCCAGTGGATGTTGGCAATTTGATCTCTGGTTCCTCTGCCTTTTCTAAAACCTGCTTGAACATCTGGAAGTTCACAGTTCACATATTGCTGAAGCCTGGCTTGGAGAATTTTGAGCATTACTTTACTAGCATGTGAGATGAGTGCAGTTGTGCGGTAGTTTGAGCAGTCTTTGGCATTGCCTTTCTTTGGGATTGGAAAGAAAACTGACCTTTTCCAGTCCTGTGGCCACTGCTGAGTTTTCCAGATTTTCTGGCATATTGAGTGCAGCACTTTCACAGCATCATCTTTTAGGATTTGAAATAGCTCAACTGGACTTCCATCACCTCCACTAGCTTTGTTCGTAGTGGTGCTTCCTAAGGCCCACTTGACTTCACATTCCCTGGTGTCTGGCTCTATGTGAGTGATCGTACCTTCGTGATTATCTAGGTCATGAAGATATTTTTTGTATAGTTCTTCTGTGTATTATTTTCACCTCTTCTTAATATCTTAATATATTCTGCTTCTTCCATTTCTGTCCTTTATTGTGACCATCTTTGCATGAAATGTTCCCTTGGTATCTAATTTTCTTGAAGAGATCTCTAGTCTTTCCCATTCTATTGTTTTCCTCTATTTCTTGCCTTGAGAACCCCATGGACAGTATGAAAAGGCAAAAAGATAGGATACTGAAAGATGAACTCCCCAGGTTGGTAGGTGCCCAATATGCTACTAGAGATCAGTGGAGAAGTAACTCCAGAAAGAATGAAGAGACAGAGCCAAGGTAACAACACCACCCAGTTGTGGATGGGACTGGTGAAAGAAGCAAGGTTCAATGCTATAAAGAACAATATTGCATAGGAACATGGCGTGTTAGGTCCATGAATCAAGGCAAATTGGAAGTTGTCAAACAGGAGATGGCAAGAGTAAACATTGATGTTTTATGAATCAGTGAACTAAAATGGACTGGAATGGGTGAATTTTACTCAGATGACCATTGTATCTACTACTGTGGGCAAGAATCCCTTAGAAGAAATGAAATAGCCATCATAGTCAACAAAAGAGTCAAAATGCAGTACTTGGATGCAATCTCAAAAACGACAGAATAATCTCTGTTCATTTCCAAGGCAAACCATTCAATGTCAGAGTAATCCAAGCCTATGCCCCAACCAGTAATGCTGAAGGAGCTAAAAAGTTGAACTGTTTTATGAATACCTACAAGACCTTCTAGAGCTAATACCCCAAAAAGATGTCCTTTTCATTATAGGGGACTGGAATGCAAAAGTAGGAAGTCAAAAAATACCTGGAGTAACAGGCAAATTTGGCCTTGGAGTACAGAATGAAGTAGGGCAAAGGCTAATAGAGTTTTGTAAACACCCGCTTCCAGCAACAGAAGAGAAGACTCTACACGTGGACATCACCAGATGGTCAGTGCCAAAAAGTATGCCAAAGATGGAGAAGCTCTATACAATCAGCAAAAATAAGACCGGGAGCTGACTGTGGCTCACATAATGAACTCCTTATTGCCAAATTCAAACTTAAATTGAAGAAAGTAGGGAAAACTACTAGACCATTCAGGTATGACCTAAATCAAATCCCTTATGATTATACAGTGGAAGTGAGAGATAGAATTCAAGGGTTTAGATCTGGTAGACAGAGTGCCGATGAACTATGGACGGAGGTTCATGACATTGTACAGGAGACAGGGATCAAGACCATCCCCAAGAAAAAGAAATGCAAAAAAGCAAAGTGGCTGTCTGAGGAGGGCTTACAAAAAGCTGAGAAAAGAAGAGAAGTGAAAAGCAAAGGAGAAAAGGAAAGGTATACCCATTTGAATGCAGAGTTCCAAAGAATAGCAAGGAGAGATAAGAAAGCCTTCCTCAGTGATCAATGCAAAGAAATAGAGGCTTGAGCCCAGTATGAGGCAATAGCCATGAAGCAGTGAAGACCTGTGCCAGCCAGTCATAGCATGTCTTTGAGTCACATTGTGCCCCAAGCGTTCAGTTGGCAGATCCTTAAGTCTCTTTGCCTAGTATCTGCTGGATCTTGTGGGAGATTCACAAGTGAACACCTCCGATTCCTGACCTCACTGATGTACAAGAATAATAAAGATTATTATCATTCTAATGGCAGTAACCATTATCGAGTGGTTGATAGGCCCCAGGCGCCATGCCACTATTATTCAATCTGTATACGACTCCTGGGTGGTAATCATACACAACTCTCTTTTAAAGATGGGCAAGTGGAGGCTCATTGAGTATCAGTCACCTGCTCCTGGTCTCCTCTAGTAACTCTTGGAGCCCAGATGAAAATTGAAGCCCTCCAACTTGTTAACTTCCCAAACCACATGCTCTTAAGCCACTGTTCAGGTGTATCGCAAGCTGTTTTCTGTGATATGTTAATACATATGTTTCTTAAAGAAAGGACAGTCAATTCTATAGTCAAATAATGGAAAACAAAATTTGAGTTGCAGAAAGTTAAACCCCACACAGGGAACAGGGAAGCCTGGTGTGCTTCAGTCCTTGGGGTCACAGAGTCAGACATGACTTAGCGACTGAACAACAAGACAGCAAACCCCATTCATTGCTTACTTTTTTCATAGTCTATAATATTATTGTGTGGGACTTGCCTTTTCATTCAGTGGCTAAGACCCAACACGCCTAATGCAAGGGGCCTAGGTTTGATCTTTGGTTAGGAAACTAGATCCCTCATGCCAAGAGTTCACATGCCACAACTAAGACCTGGCTCAGCCAAATAAATAAGTAAAGTTAAAAAAAAATATTATTGTGAATCCTCCAAAGTGAGTATATTTTACAATACGTTTTCCAAGCTAATGGAAATTTTACAGATTATCTCAAGTCTTAGTGTTCTATGGAATGAACATTGGAAAATTCTTACCTATAATAACTAGACCCCTCACTGAGATATGTTGTCATTAAGGAGTAAAGTATTTGGGAGTGCAAAGATTTCAATTCGCAGGCAGAGAATGCGAGAAAGTTTGTGTTTGGGTCCAAAATGTTTGTGATTGGTTCCTAAAAGTGGATAATATTTTCAGAGATGTTAATATTTACTTAGGTGATCTTGAAGATTAGAAAAAATTCCAAGAAAAATAATTTCAGTCGAAGGAACAGTGTAAACATACATGTAGAAACAGAAATACACAGTGCTGAATTTGGGGGATGTAGAAGACAAGTGTATGTTGGGTGTTTATCATGTCTTAATCTTATCATTAGTTATATCTTAAAATATTGGTCTATTTCTTCAGGAATTAGAAAAGCTCACTTTAAGGTTTCAAGTCAAATTACAGGATGTCATCTTTACTTGTATCATTAAAATTAATTCATTGAACAACTATTTACTGACTGCTTGTGATATTCCAGGCCCTGTTTTGGGTGCCTAGACTACAATTATAATTAAGGTATACAGCCTTCCTGTTCTCAGACAATGCAGAGACAAAAACAATATCATCATAAACAAGGCAAGGAGAAAATATCAACTGGTGATAAGTGCTATGCAGAGAAATAAACTAAGGCGTGGTGATGAAGAGGGAATTAATGGCAATTTTGAATAGCAAGAAGGAGCCAGGCATTTGAAGATCTTGGGGAAAACATATTAGGCAGAAAGAACAGCTGGTGCAATATATCCCTAGGGAGAAAGGAACTTGAGGTTATTGGGTAATAGGGATGAGGCTAATGTGGTTGCAGCATTGGCAAGGAGGAAAGTGGTAAGAAGAGTTCAGAGAGACTGATAAGACCACAGATTAAAGAATTAGAGTTTTTTTCTAAGTGTGTTGGTTAACTATTGGAGATACGTAGGAAAGGGCTTCAGAAAAGAAAAGAAAAAGGAGAAAAAGCGGGGGGACTTCTCTGGTCCAGCGGTTAAGACTCCGCATTTCCAGTGCTTCCACTGTAGGAGGCATGGGTTCAATCCCTGGTCAGGGAACTATGATCCCACATGCCATGCAGAGCAGCCAAAAAAAAAAAAGAAGGGGCCTTGACTGTATGTGTGTAATCTCTGGCTGATTTGTGAAGAGTAAACTACAAGGAAAAGAGTAGGAGTGAGGGTTGGGGGCAGTTAGGAAGTGACTGAATAGCCTAGCAAGGACTAGCTTGGATTAGGGGAGGTAGTTGTTATGGAGAGTAGACATTTTTACATGTAGATTTTCAAGGATGCACTAATTAAATGCATGGAGGGGTAGATAGAAGGAAATTAGGTATAGGTTGATGGTATTCACTGATAAAGAAGACTGAGGGAGATGCACGTTTGGATGGAAAATAAGTTTTATTTTGGACCTATTAAGTAGGAAATGCCTATTAGATATTCTAGTGGAAATGTCAAAGAAACAGTTGAATAGGTGAGTCTTGTTTCCAGGAGTGAGGTCTGTGCTGGAGGTACAGGGATCTATTATTCCACATTTTTCCGTTAACAGAAGGGGATCTTCCTGACCCAGGGATTGAATCTGTGTCTCCTGCATTGGCAGGTGGCTTCTTTATCACTGGCGCCACCTGGGAAGCCAAGTGAAAATGTTAGTCACTCAGTCCTATCTGACTGTTAACCCCATGGACTGTAGCCCACCAGGCTTCTCTGTCCATGAGATTCTCCATGCGAGAATACTGGAGTGGGTTGCCATTCCCTTCTCCAGGGATTGAACCCATGTCTCCCACACTGCAGTCAGATTCTTTACTGTCTGAGCCGTCAGGGAAGCCCCCAAGAAGGTCTACGACAGTTAAAATGCCTTTTAAAAGGTAGAAAAAGCCCTCAAATAAATATATAAAATATTTCTTTATAAAAATTTAGAATATAGTATGCAAATTATTATAGTGGGACATGAATTTAGGGTACAACCAGTTTTCTCATCGTTTATAAATTATTGGTGGAAAAGCAGGAAAGAATTAAGTTTTAGTATTTATACCTAGACAGTCTCCTGGAGTTCAAACATCAGTCCCCTCTGCAGTGTTCTGGACAGTATCTTTCCAGCAGAGGCCCGAATGCTCAGTATTGGAATGGCATTCTGTTGCCTCCCAGGACAGGTGATGCTAAGTTTACAATGCTGTTGTTGTTCAGTTGCTATGTTGTGTCTGACTCTTTGCGACCCCATGAACTGCAGCACACCAAATTCCTCTGTCCTTTGCTATTTCCTGGTATTTGCTCAAGTTCATGTTTATTGAGTCAGGGATGCCATCCAATCATCTCATCCTCTGTTGCCCCCTTCTCCTGCTACCCTCAGTCTTTCCCAGCATCAGGGTCTTTTCCAGTGACTCAGCTCTTCACATCTGGTGGCCAGAGTATTAGAGCTTCAGCTTCAGCATCAGTCCTTCTAATGAATATTCAGGGTTGATTTCCTTTAGGAATGACTTGTTGGATCTCCTTGCTATCCAAGGGACTCTCAAGAGTCTTGTCCAGCACCACAACTCAGAAGCATCAATTCTTTGGCACTCAGCTTTCTTTATGGTCCAACTCTCACATCTGTACATGACTACTGGAAAAACTATAGCTTTGACTAAATGGACCTTTGTCAGCAAAGTGATGTCTCTGCTTTTTAATATGCTGTCTAGGTTTCTCATAGCTTTACCAAGGAACAAGTGTCTTCTAATTTCATGGCTGCAGTCACCGTCTGCAGTGGTTTGGAATTCAAGAAAATAAAGTCTGTTACTGCTTCCTCTTTTTCCCCATCTATTTGCCTTGACATGATGGGACCAGATGCCATGATCTTAGTTTTTTGAATGTTGTGTTTTAAGCCAGCTTTTTCACTCTCCTTATTCACCCTCATGAGTTTGAGTAAGCTCTGGGAGTTGGTGATGGACAGGGAGGCCTGGCTTGCTGTGATTCATGGGGTCGCAAAGAGTCAGACACGACTGAGCAACTGAACTGATTGACTGACTGACTGACCCTCATCAAGAGTCTCTTTAGTTCCTCTTCACTTTCTGCCATAAGTGTGTTATCATCTGCCTATCTTTGGTTGTTGATATTTCTCCCGGCAGTCTTGATTCAAACTTGTGATCCATCCAGTCTGGCATTTCATATGATGAACTCTGCATATAAGTTAAATACACATGGTGACAATATACACGGTTGTACTACTTTCCCAATTTGGAACCAGTTAGTTGTTCCCATGTTCAGTCAAACTGTTCCTTCTTGACCTGCATACAAGTTTCTTAGGAGACAGGTACAGTGTTCTGGTATTCCCAGCTCTTCAAAAATTTCCCACAGTTTGTTGTGATCCACACAGTCAAAGGCTTTAGCATAGTCAGTGAATCAGAAGTAGGTGTTTTTCTGAAACTCCCTTGCTTTCCCTGTGATCCAGTGAATGTTGGCAATTTGATCTCTGGTTCCTCTGCCTTTTTGAAACCCTGCTTGTGTGCCTGGAAAGTTTATGATAGGTTCTTCCTTTTCTTCAGTAGACAATTTACCACTTGTAATCTTCCCTGCATTTTCACAAAATACTGCAACTTGAAACTTAGAAGGTTAAATCATCAGTCTTTATAAGAGCTCCTGTCTCCTCCATATATTTTGAGATAGTTACTGTGTTTTTTTGTGTTTTCTAAGTTAAGCATCTCTCATAGTTTGAGTCTGGCTTCCCAGGTGCTAGTGGTAAAGAACCCACCTGCCAATGCAGGAGACACAGGAGATGAAGGGTTGATCCCTGGGTCAGGAAGATCCCCTGGAGAAGGGAATGGCAACCTACTCCAGTATTCTTGCCTGGAGAAATCCATCAGAGGAGCCTGGCAGGCTACAGTCCATGGGATTGCACAGAGTCAGACATGACTAAACGACTCAGCAACAACAAACAGTACTTTGCGTTGCTTCTCATGTGACATGACTTTAAACTTTCCATCTGTTCTGGTTACTCTTGTCTCCAGAGCGTTCTTCCTGCCTCCATCTCCCAAGACCTGCCATTCCTTGAAGTATAATGGCTATGTTCGAATAAGATTGAATGGAAGTGACTTTGGCTTTCAATTCCTCGGTTCTATACTTCTGTCAATGGGAACTTATCCAAACCCCCTAGACCTTTATTTTTACAATTGTTTTGGGTTATAAATATGATAGTAGAGAGTTCCATGTACTATCTAACCAGCTCCTCCTATTTTAACATTTGTATTGTTGTGACATGTTTGCACAACTGGTGAGCCAACGTGGGTACATTGCTTTTAACCCAATGCTATACTTCATTTAAATGTCCTTAGTTTTTAGGGAAAATGTCCTTTTTCTGCTCTGGGATCCCATCCAGGATACATATTGCTTTTAGTTGTCATGTCTCATTAGCTTCTCCTGCCTTATAACAGCTTCTCAGATTTTCCCTGTTTTCTGTGACCTTGACCATCAGGTGTTTTGTAGACTGTCCCCCAATTTGTGTTCTTCTGATGTTTTTCTTATGGTTGGACTGGAGTTATAGGTTTTAGGGAGGAATATCCTAAAGGTGAAGTGTCATTCTCATCACATCATGTCAAGGCACATGCTGTCACCCTGGCTTATCACTGATGACATTAACCTTGATCCCCTGGCTGAGGTTTCCATTGTAAATTTACCTTTATCCCCCTCTTTGTACTGTGGTCTTTGGAAGATGAGCCCACAGTCAAGAGGTAAGGAGTTAAACTCCACCTCTTTGAGGTGGAGTATGTATTAATACATAAATTATTTGGAATTCTATATGGGAGATTTGTCCCTTCCCCCATTTCTTTATCTATTCAATCATTTATTTATATCAGTTAGTCTCATAGATATTTATTTGATACTTTGGATTATAATCCAATAGTACATTATTTATTTTGTTGCATAAGTTGCTTCAGCTTTGGCCTTTAAAGCTTTTAAATGTTGACTCCTATGTGTCTTTGACATACTCCCATTATTTTGTTTGCTTTTGTGCTTAAAACTCTGCTATTGCTAGCACATGAATCTGCAGTCTTACATTGTGCCCTTGTTTTAGAGGGGGGAGAGTATGGGCATAAAAACAGGTGTTATGATTATCCTGTTAAATTTCACCTTCTTGGAGTCTCCCATTATTATTATCATCGGTAGGGCTTCCCAGGTGGCTCAGTGATAAAGGAATACCCCTGCCAGTAACCCCTGCAGGAGTTACAGGACGTGGGAGTTTGATCCCTGGTTCAGGAAGATACCCTGGAGGAGAAAATAGCAACCCACTCCAGTATTTTTGCTGGGATAATCGTATGGACAGAGGAACCTGGCAGGCTACAGCCCATGAAGTCACAATGTGTCAGACACGACTGAGCATGCATACACATATGCACTTTTGCTGACTATAGCAACAGTATTATCTGGTCTCTGAATGTCAGTTCTAACTACCCCAACCCACACTGTATTTGGTTTGTTGAATAGCAGCCAGAGTGATCTTTCTAAACAATTATGTTACTCTCCCTTGTTATCAGTACGTAATTACATAAGCTGACTCTTGCTTATCTCTCTGATCTCAACTCTTAATCTTTATGTCTGTTACTCAGTCTCTTTTAGCCACAGGACTGTGCTTTCTGTTCCTTAGAGAAGTCAAGCTTGTCCACTTGAGGCTTTTCTACCATTGGGCCTCTCTGCTAGGGATCTTCTTTCCTGACACCTTCAATTGTTGGTTTTTCCTTTCTATTCAGACCTTAGCTCAAATGACACCTTGTCAAGAGGCCTTTTCTTGAATCACATCAGTCTCTCCTTGTCATATTGCCGTGTGTTATTTATCTTGTAGAAATCATCATAATAGTATATTTTCTTCATAATTTATTAGCTTCTTTGTTATCTTCTGCTTTTTCCACTATGAGAATGTTCACAGCTGTATCTCCAGTGCATAAAGCAGTTACTGGCACATAGGAGATGCTCAATAAATATTTGTTAAATGTTGACTGCTAAAGACTCGGTTACTTCTTCTGAGTAACACTTACCTCTGAGGTCTCCATAATGTGTTTGCCCCTGTGCTTTGATATCTTTTGTTACTTCATATTATTTTTATAGGGTTGTATTGTGCAATTCTGATTAAGATCTTATAGTAACTCTTCAGATAATACCTTGTGACTGTCCTGGTGAATTTGCTCCTTAGAAAATGAAGCTAACCCTTGTTCCCATTAGCATTTGCTTCTATCCTGGAAGCCGAAGTCCTCTCTATGTGTCCCCATTCCTCTCCAGGTCACTAGAGGCTGAGTGAGAGGCAGAACTTGGAGCCACCAAAATGTATCCTGCCAGCTAATATCAGTGAAGGTAGTGTTTCCCTCTGAATATGGTTGATCAACATTTTATAACCTCAGCTTTTTATTTTATTATCCAGCTTATATCTCTGTCTTGTGAAAGTGAAAGTCGCTTAGTGTCCAACTCTTTGTGACTCCCCCAAGGACTATAGCCTGCCAGGCTCCTCTGTCCATGGGATTTCCCAGGCAAGAATACTGTTGTGGGTAGCCATTCCCTTTTCCAGCAGATTTTCCCGACCCAGGGGTCAAACATGAGTCTCCCACATTGCAGGCAGATTCTTTAACATCTGAGCCACCAGGGAAGCCCATATCTCTGTCTTGACCTCACCAAAATCAGCATGAAGTCAGTATCTTAACCGAAGCCCAAATATGTCTGATACATTCTTTGTGTTACCACTTTAACCCATTCTGAGTCCTTATGATCCCTATTTCCTGGCCTTAATGCTCAAAAACCAGCTCTTTAATAAGCCATTTGAGGATCTCTCTTTGGATCTACACAAAACTGAATTATCTATGCTATGAAATACATTGCTTCCTTGTACCACTTTTTTAAAAACTCTCCTTTGACTCACACACAATTGCATAATTAAAAAATTTAGTGATCTTCTCAAAGAAGCATAATGTTTTACCATGATAAGGAGTAAATTAATTAGACATGTCTGATGCCATGCAGATTTGGCCATCGGATAGCCAAATGGGCTATATGTACTTTTCAGTCACTGTAAAATGACTAATTGACAGTTGGTCATTTAATTCAGTGATTCATAATTGTTTCATCTGACATAAATACTTCTTAACAGTGTGAGCACTTGTGATTTGCTTCCTGTTTTATTGAGAATTTCTTTAGAAACTAACATCAGTCCACAGAGATAGCCCAAAGTAGTAGAATCAGACATGGAACATATCATCATTGACTCTTGCTGTGACGTTGTCTTTGGTCAGGTTCCTCTGGGATCACACTCCGAGCCTCTCATATTTGCAATGATAAAGTTTACTGTTGTGTGCTCTTGGGAACGATGCCTATGAAGAGGAGGGGAAGCAGGAGGGGCAGATGGAGAGGCTGAACTGAGATGCAGTGGCAACAGGGGCCTCAGCCAGTCCTACGGGGAGTTCTAGAGCCGGGATGGCCCTTTGGAGCGGTCCTGAATTGAAGTCGCAGGGCTCTTTTGTACTTCCTCATTGAGTAGTCATTAGACGTCTGTTGCCCCTGGAGAAGAGTGTAGCCTTTGGCAAGGCAGCTCCCTTCAGCTCAGGCTAAAGAGAGGGCTCAGCCCTGAGCTGTTCACATTGAGTACTGTTGGCAGCTAGGGCAGGGAGAGCCTTGGTACTGAAGGGAGGATCTTCAGTTGTGTGGAGAATATACGACAGCATCTACTTACAGGTGAATTCAGATAGATTTCAGGTTCCATTCCTCACTTCCTCTTTCTATGCTATTTGCATTCACTCTCACATTAGTACACTCTTGTTCTTGCCCAAGGTTCTGTATCTCCTGTGAATATTTCCTTCTTTAGTTTTCTCATCTATAGAGTGGGGATAAAAATATGCACACATGGGCTTCCATGGTGGCTCAGCAGTAAGAATCCATCTGCAGTGCAGGAGCTGCAGGAGACGTGGGTTTGATCCCTGGGTTGGGACGATCCCTGGAGGAAGGCATGGCAACCCACTCCAGTATTCTTGCCTGGAGAATTCCATAAACAGAGGAGGCTGGCAGGCTGCAGTCCATAGGGTCATGCAAAGAGTCAGCGTGACTAAAGTGACTTAGTGTGCATGCACACACATACACATACACAAACACCTGACCTATAGTTGAAAACTTAATAGATGTTAGTTTCTTCTGGTCAGAGTTATGAAATGCATCTTTAGCTGGATTAAAGACATAGCGATTAGGTTTAATAGACCCCTGTTCCTCCCTCTGAAATAGAATAACTCCCTTATCTTGCATCATGTAGGCATTTCGAGAAGGATGTAGCATTGAAATATAAAAGGTGTTTAGAGAACTCTCAAAAATTAGCATCCCCTATTTGGACTAGCTCAGCCCCTCCCACCTCCTTCATATCAGCCTGCTTGTTTTGTGAAATACCTATTTAATGACTGTAAGTTTCTGGAAGCTTCTCAAACTGCTGAATAGTAACATTTAGTGGAGTAATAATTTAAGGATTTACTGATCAAGTTCTTTATTCATAGTTGACAAGAAAGCAGTGCATTTTTGCAGCTCTTACACATAGGACTGTAACTGAATGGATGTTGGAAAAGCTACTTTTCCTTGTTCTTCAAAACAGTTTCTCCTGCAAAAGAAACACAAGTCTCAACCTGTTACATTGATAATGCACAGTTACATCTGATTTGAGTCAATACTGATTATTGTGCAGCTTAATCTGCCAGACAGTGCTACCTTTCCTTCGGTTAACTGGTCTCTGCTGCTTTATCAAACTGCTAACACTATGACAATGTACTCTTGTTCTAGCATCTTACATATGTGGAACAAAACAAGTAGACACTTGACTGATGTCAACAATATGTGTTCCTTTTCCTCTTTGTAGGAACCTGGTTTATGTAAAAAAGTGAATTGTTTCTCTAAGATATGACAGACTCAAATTGATTTGATGTGATGAACACCAGTTTACATTTATTGGCTGGTACCAGGAATCCAGTCAGTGATTTTCAACAGGGAGTGATGGAAATCACTGAATCAATATAGCATCTTAGGTGTTCACTGAAAGGAGTGAAGTCATTGTAATCATAATCTCGTTTCAATCTTTACTTCTGGGCCCATCTTATCATTTTAGGTGTTGAGGCTTTCAAGATTCTTTCAAAAACATACCATAAATTTAAAAGTTTTGACAAAGAACAAGTTCTTACTGTAGAGCTGGATATATTCAATATCCAATGATAAAGAATGGAAAAGAATGGAACCACAATGGAAAAGAATATAAAAAAGAATGTTTATATGTATAACTGGATCACTTTGCTGTACAGAAAAAATGAACACAACATTGTAAATCAGTCATACTTCTATAAAATAAATGTTTAAGAATTTAAAAAATTTAAAAACTTACATGTAATAACTATTTCTGGAAAGAAATGGTTAGCATATGATGTCTCAGATCATGCTGTATTGTAGAAAACTCCCATGTCTTGCCGTCTCCCTTAGAATAAGAGCTAATGTCCTTACAATGCCTGGGATGCCCCAATCTTTCTGATCACCTCTTTAACACATTATGAACAATCCCATCTCTAGCTCCTTCCCCATCAGCCGCACTAGCTTCCTTCATATTTGTCCAAGCTACTGGGACAGCTCTCACCTCGGGAACTTTGAATTTGCTCGTTTGTCATATACTCCTCAGTTAAATCAATGATTTGCTCTCTTACCTCCTTCGAATCTGATCAAATACAACCTTCTTATTGTCTCCTTCTACATGTAAAAGGACATTGGACTTTTACACTCCAATACAGCAAACTCCCTGAACATCATCTCTTTTCTTTGCTTTATTTTTCTTCTTGGTATGTACCATCTTCCAGTATACTGTACGTTTATCTGTTGTGTTTATTGTCTTCTCTGCTCACTAGAATATAATGTTCTTGGGTGCAGGAAGCTTTTTGTGTTTTTTCCACCCACAAATTGCTAGTGCCTAAAATAATGCCTGAAATGAAATAAAGTGTTTGTTGCAATGATGAGTGAAAGTAAGGTAGAAGCACATAATCTACATTAAAACACACATAGCCTCAAAGGTAGACTGAGCTATGACTGAGGTAGGATTGCATTCTAACGGTATAAAAAATTTGTCTCTTTTACAGATCTCAGCAGCTCAAATAGTTTTCCAGAGGTGCCTTTAGAAAGTGTATCTATAAAGTGTTTACCTCACGCTGTTAGCTGCTTTTCTTTTACTTCTTGCTTTGCCCATTGCAGCACACGGTCCAATTTTTCACACCTTGTTTAGACTTACGTGTTTACTGAAATTCTACTGTTTTAACTTTCCTACCTCTTTCAGCCCACAAAGCACTTCAAGAAAGGATTTCCATGTATTATATTTTGTTCAGAAAGCCTTATCTCAGGCAGACATATTTGCCCATTTTCTTTTTTATTAAAAAAATAAAGTTTTATAATCATTATACTTGCAGAGTGTTGTGCCAGTAGACTGGGTTAGTATCTCTTCATGAAACCCCACACAATAAAACAGTCTCCTAAAAAAAGTTAACAATGCATAAAACGCTGATACAGGGCTTCAGAACACTTAATTATTTCTTTTCCCCCCATTGTTTATCATTGTTTTGTCAACTTTCCATATCTCTACCCACAATGCTCTGGGTTCGGTTTTCTTTGAACATTCCTTTCCTCTGAACTTACCATGAACTTGTGCCTGTAGCTTGCTGCCTCGGAATGCCACAACCACTTTATAAAAGGGGGGAGAAAATCAACACTTTTGTTGTAAAAGGTGCTAAAGGAAACTCAGATAATATAAAATAGTAAATTTACTTGTCCAGTTGCTATTTTAGGCTGAAGTATGATGCTTACTTTACAAGATGGTTAGTGTAATAGTTTGCACATACTTGAAGACAATCAGGAATTAAATTTGTGTAGGGAGGAGGAAGAGGGAAAAAAACTATGTTTCATAAGATTAGGTGGACTGTAGGAGGAGAAGGATTGCATAAATACCAAATATGATACAAGAGAGAGGATGGAGTCCCTTATCACACATGCAGTGTAGAATGATGTGGAAGATTATTTGTTTTATACAGAAGGACAGGAGGAGGGATTCTTTTTTCTTTCATTTCTGATGATCCCTCGGCTTATGTTAGAAAATTATTGTTCCTTCTATCAATGTGTTATGAGAGGGGCTCTGGATTCGGAAATAAATCCCAGGTTCTCATCCCAGCCCTACCACTGGATAAAAGTGAGTGGGATACCCTACTGTATGAATTCTTGCCCCATATGTCTCCTCAGGTGATTACTTGGGAAAAGAGGATCCATGAACTCAGTTTGTGGGATGTGACCCAAGTTATAGAAAGTCTTTTTTTTTTTTAAATAAAACCAGGATATTCAATAATTTCTCCTATAAAACAGGGTGTTACATTTGAATTGCTGTGTTGCATCAGAGCTGCTGCAGGGCTCCACAGGACCAAGACTCATGTGGATTGATCCATCTATTCAGGATTTGCTAGGCAATTGACAAATGTTGGGAATTTTTTGTTCATTTGTTTGACTGCTTAGTGAGTGAGAGGTGGAGGAAGGTTGAGTATAATGAGATTGATGAAGGGTGTGGTAGTAGCATCCTATAAAGAGAATTAAGAGTGCAAGGTGTTTCTCTCATTCTCTGCTTTTCTCACACTCCTTCAAAAAACAAGTGCTTGTGGAAGGGGAGTCAGAGAGCCCCATAGGGAGCTTGGTGAGTGGAGCCTGGCCTCTGGGGACACAGGTTCTGGCACTTGTCAGAAGCATGCAGAAATGGAAAAAAAATGGAAACAGTGACAGATTTTATTTCTTGGGCTTCAGAATCACTGCAGACAGTGACTGCAGCCATGAAATTAAAAGATGCTTGCTTTTTGGAAGAAAAGCTGTGGCAAACCTAGATGGTATATTAAAAAGCAGAGACGTAAGTTTGTTGACATATAGTTAAAGCTATGGTTTTTCCAGTAGTCATGTACAGATATGAGAGTTGGGCCGTAAAGAAGGCTGAATGCCAAAGAATTGATGCTTTCAAACTACAATGCTGGAGAAGACTCTTGAGAACCCCTTGGACAGCGAGGAGATGAAATCAATCAATCCTAAAGGAAATCCTTCCTGAACATTCATTGAAAGGACTGATGCTGAAGCCGAAGCTCCAATACTGTGGCCACCTGATGCAAAGAGTGGACTCATTGGAAAAGACCCCGATGCTGGAAAGGATTGAGGGTAGGAGGAGAAGGGGACAGTAGAGGATAAGATGGTTGGATGGCATCATCAACTCAATGGATGTGGGTTTGAGTAAACTCTGGAAGATAGTGAAGGACAGGGAAGCCTGGCGTGCTATAGTTCATGGAGTTGCAAAGAATTGGACACAACTGAGGAACTGAACAACAACTTCAATGCAAAAATCAAAGGGCAAGAGGCCATGGCCAAAAGACAATGATGCAGTGGAAATAAACCCCATTTCTACAAGCCGTAGGAAAAATGGTGTGGTTTCTTAGAGATCTATGTGGATCTCCAGCCACTGTCTCCCTTAGTTTGCCCACTGAAACATTTCCTGCCAGGAGGAAGACAGCCTAGGCAGAAGGGGTCTAGAGTCTGATGATCTGATATAAAAGTTGAGGGGGGAGCCTCTAATCACCATTTATAGTATGGCCACTGCCCAAGAACCCCAGTCTGAGGACCTCAGGGAGACGAATCTCTGAGGAACCCATAAACACTGCAAGGAAGAACCAAGTTTGGGGAAGAGGGATAAATCAGGAGTTTGATGTGAACATATGCAAAGTACTATATATAAGATAAATAACTAGATACATAGCTAGTAAGGACCTACTGTATAGCACAGGGAACTCTACCCAATATTCTGTGTTTACCTACATGAGAAAAGAATCTGAGAGAGAATGACTGTATATGTAACTGGAGCCAGGTCTGGACACTGTTCAGTGGCAAAATATGACTGTCTCAGCCAAGAGAGATCTTTTCCACCTCCTACTTCTTTCCCTTCTCCTCATCTCTATTAAGTCAGCAGTCAAAATTGGACTTGGAATTGTACTAAAATTTCAAATTGTCCCCAACTAAGATTTTGGCTTATTTAGTAGCTTCTTAGGTGGCTCAGTGGTAAAGAATCCTCCTGCCAATGCAGGAGTCACAGGTTCAGTCCTGGGTTGGGAAGGTCCCCTGGAGGAGGAAATGGCAACCCAGTCCAGTATTCTTGCCTGGAAAATCCATGGACAGAGGAGCCTAGCGGGCTACAGTCCATGGGGTCACAAAAGAGTCGGACACGACTTAGTTACTAAACATGACTGAACCTTGGTAGATGTTTATCGAACAGATAGCACATGGAAGGCATCATACTAGAATATGGATTTCCTGACTCCAAGGCACATCTCTGGCAATGAGTTTGCCCCTATTCTTGTTCTTAATGCAATTTTAGTCTTCTAAAAAAATTGACAACTGCTTTGATAGATAGTTTCCAGGTCTGTAAACATAGTTTACAGTATGAATACTGCACTTTCACTTGAGTGAATAAGGTAAGAAGGAGATTGAGTTGAGAAGATGGGCAGGAATAAACATGATTGGGACAGTCTCTTTAGGCAGAGAAATAAGAGCAGCAAACCATACTTTATTCATGGACATCCTCTCTTTCAGTTGCTGATTTGTTTAATTTTCGCTCTTGATGTTATGAAGGAAAAGAACTTCTCTTGCTCATTTGCTGCTTCAGTAAATAGTCATTGGACGAATTCTATGTGTAAGGCATTGTGGTAGACATAGGTCTTTCAAGTCCTCAAGAAATGTATAGCAGAGACTATCCTGGTGATTCAGTGGTTAAGAATCTGCCTTCCAATGCAGGGGACACGAGTTTGATCCCTGGTCGGGAATCTAGGATCCTAAATGCCGTAGAGCAACTAAGCCCAACCTACTGAGCCTGCCTGCCACTACTGGAGAGAAGCTCTTGCATCGCAGTGAAGATCCTGCGTGTCATAGCTAAGACCTGACACATCCAAAAATAAAGAAACCAACAAATACATATTAACAAAAAAGAAATATACAATCTAGTAGGGTAGAGAGATTTCATCGGGACAAATTACTGTCCTATTCAGGAGCATATGATTGGTAAGATGTGAATGATGTTAAAAATTTTTTTTATTGTAAATGATAAAGATTCAATTTGAAATAACTTAGCCAAAGAGGAGATTTATTGGCTTATATACCTAGAAAGTGCAGGAAATGATGCTCACAGCAGGCACAGCTAGCTAGCATCCTTAGAAGAGAATGCCCTTCCCTCTTCCTGTTAGTCTGCTCTGCTCATCCCTGAATTAACTTCATGCACAGGCAGCTTTCTTCTTACAGAAGCAGCTCTAGGCTATGCCACTCTTTTAACTAATGTCTCCCAAAGAAACAGTGATACTTCTTTTTTCCCTGGTCATTCCAGGTGGTTTCTTGTGGCTGGTGCACTTTGGATTCTGTGTGCTTCCTGAATCACCCTCTGTGGCCAGGGAGATGGAGCCACCCTTGGTTAAAAGCTGCCCTCTTTGGGAGGAGAGGTCAAATGGCTGTTTTTTCACCAGGAGAGATCAGGAGAGAAAGCATGCAAGCAAAACTCACATCCTGTTAGGGAGCTGAGGGGCAGTACTGAGATGGGATGGGTCTCTCTGGTAATTGCCGAAGATGTTGTTGTTCAGTCACTCATTCATGTCCAACTCTTGGTGACCCCATGGACTGCAGCACTCCAGGCTTCCCTGTCCTTCGTTATCTCCTGGAGTTTGCTCAAACTCATGTCCATTGAGTCAGTGATGCCATCCAACCATCTCATCCTCTGTCGTCCCCTTCTCCTCCTACCTTCAATCTTTCCCAGCATCATTGGTCTTTTCCCATGACTTACCATCATTTCCCATGACTCATTGGGTGAGTCAGTTCTTCACATCAGGTGGCCAAAGTATTGGAGCTTCAACTTCCGCATCAGTCCTTTCAATGAATATTCAGGGTTGTTTTCCTTTAAGATGGACTGGTTTGATCTCCTTGCTATCCAAGGGACTCTCAAGAGTCTTCTCCAGCACTGTAGCTTGAAAGCATCAATTCTTTGGCACTCAGCCTTTTTTATGGTCCAGCTCTCACATCCATACATGAATACTGGCAAAACCATAGCTTTGACTAGACAGACCTTTGTTGGCAAAGTAACGTCTCTGCTTTTTAATATGCTGTCTAGGTTGGTCATAGCTTTTCTTCCAAGGAGCAAGCGTCTTTTATTTTCATGGCTGCAGTCACTGTCCATAGTGATTTTGGAGCCCAAGGAAGTAAAGTCTGTTACTGTTTCCATTTATTCCCATCTATTTCCATGAAGTGATGGGACCAGATGCCACAAAACGCAGTTGGTACCAACAGCTGTGCTTTTGAGATTTCAGTAGAGGGTTTGGTGGGACGTGGAGCTCAGCTTCCCTCTCGGACAAACCACGGCATTTACAAAGCTCAAAATAATTCAAACAATGCCCTGTGGCTCTCTTTCTGTATGTAGCCTAGTGCCTTAAATGTAGTCAACTCCCTATAACACTTTCTTCAGTTTCTATCGTTCCCTTTCCTCCCCCTGTGGTCACCGGTCACTCATGCTTTGTCATTTCTACTCCTGGCAAAGGTCACTCATGACTTCCTAATCTGCAAATCCTGTGGCCTTGTCCCAGCACTCTTAGACTTGGTATCTCTGAGTGTTTGACCCTGTGATTCATATCTTTCTGCTGGAAAATTTCCCCCCTCTTGAATTCTGAGAGTCTGCCCTCTCTTGGTTTTCTCTCCCCCTCCCTGAGCATTCTTCCTGAGTCACTGCTGTTTGCCCTTATTTCTGCCCTCTCCTCCTAGGTGTCTGTCTTCCCCAGAGCTCAAGCCTAGCTCTTTTCCCATCATACATGTTCCCTTCTGGTCATTTTCATTCATTCTTATGGCCTCTACAACCACCTCTGTGCTCATCTGTATCAAAATCCCTGCCAGAATTCTAATCCCTCACCATGTATCCCAAACTCGGTGATCCATGAAGATCACAAATTGAACATGTACCATATGATGTTTCTGTTCTATCCTGTTCTTGCCAGTCTCACTGCTGCCACTCCACATTTTAACTTATACTTCATATCTCACCAACAATTAAGGAAGATTTAATGTTGCTTCAGACCCGGCTTAGGCCCCAATTCCCTATTCTAGCTGTTATGCCTGGATAATCCCATGCAGTCAGTGACATTGAACATCGTAGATTATGCCTTCATCTTCACTTAAAAGGCCAAAAGCTAATACTTAAGATTTAGTTTGGTAAAGAATCTGCCTGCAATGCAGGAGACCCAGGTTTGATCCCTGGGTTGGAAGATCCTCTGGAGAAAGGAACGGCAACCCACTAAAGTATTCTTGCCTGGAAAAGTCTCATGGACAGAGGCGCCTTATGGGCTGTAGTCCATGGAATCGCAAAGAGTCGGACATTACTGAGCCCTAACACTACTACTTAGACAGGAAACAACACAGATTAGGAAAGAGAGAAGTGAACTTTGGGAGAAGTATATAGATAAAGAGGCATACAGCCTGATCTGCCTGATTCAGAGATTGTCTAATGCAGAACTACAGAGAGGTTACAGAGTTTCAGGAAGATGATGAGATGCAAGGCTACATTTTCAAGCCTATGGCTACAAAATGAGCTTTCATTTCCGCTGCTGCCATTCCCCTCCGCCCCCTTCAGTTTTCTCTGCAAGATTATCCTTACCTCTGAAACATCAAAGAATTCAAGTGATGACCATATTGCTACCTTTAAGCAAATGTCCATCCTTAGTGTTCTGTAGTGACCAAATCAAGGTAAACATAGTTCATCTTCAGTCAGGCAGGTGCTCTGATCAAATTAACTTCTGCTATTTTCATAAAAAAGAATAGCACTTGTTGACTGCTACAGAAAGCATGTTTCAAAGGTCCATTTAACATTACTTTTTATTCAGTCCTACTGACAACAATTTCAGCAAAATTTGTAGAAAACCTTTCACTGTGACCAGGCTCTTTGACTAGATAATAAGCCACCTATGAGGTGTATACTACAAACCAAAATGTGTATTTTTGGGGGGCTAAAAGATGTTTATAATATTTTACCTGTATGAACATCATCAGAAGCTAATGAATGTTGAATATTGAAAAGCATTATAAATTCATTGAAGATATTAAAAATACTTAGTGTTAGGATTGTTTTATCATCTGTTTTGCTTAAGTGAAAGGAATAAGCATCATTTTGACTGTTTGAGAATCATCCTGTCGATTCTCAGCCCTCCTTTACTTAAACAGTAAGTCATAAAATGGTGTCAGGGCATAATATTTTATTATCTGACACTCTGTCTTCATGCAGATTGGTTTTCATTTTATTTTAATTTTTGAAGCATGCTATAACCCCTGTCTTAATAAATGAAAGTATTTATTTTTATTAAAAAATACATAATCATTGTAGAAGATTTAGAAAACACTGGTGAGCAAAAATATAAGCAAATTTCATCCACAAATAACCAGTTAAATGCATCTAGACCTTCCATGTGTTTATTTAAGAATATCAAACTTTTTGTTTTTTTATAAAAAGTAGTTGATTCAGACTGTGTGTGTGTTTTCTTTTTTTTTAACAAAATGCCATGCATACCCTGAATTTTGTGTGCCGCTTGTTAGAATACAACTTTTTCTCATCCGCTAAGAATACCACTACTAGGAACAGTATCCTATCATCAGAGTTGCTATTAATATAAAAATTATGAGTTCTCATATCCTATTGCCTTTTGATATTAATATTAGCAGCTAAATTTTATTGGGGGCTTATAATGTGACAAGCACTATTCTCAATGTTTACCATATATCATTTGACTCCTGCAACGATTCCTTGAGCTTCCTAGCAGGATCCTTCTTTAATGGACCAGGACCTGAAGCACAGAGAGGTTTATTAGTTCGTCCAAACACACAGCACTAGTAAGTGGCAGAACCAGAGTTCAAACCCAAGTCTTTGGATTCCAGCCTCTGTTGAAAACTGCAACAGTGAGGACCTCTAGAATATGTTAATGTAGAGTAAGATGTCACACTGAAAGGACTTGCTCACTTAATGTCTGATTGATCAATCTTTGAGATTCCCGAGGTGGAATAACGTTGTCATGAGGCTGTGAGGAAACCCTAAGCCAAGTGGAAAGAGTAGAATAATTTTCCTCTGGCAATTCATAGAGAAGATCCTGAAGTCCAGGTTGAAAAACACTGGAAAGTACACTTTCCATTTCTTCTCTCTGCCTCGGCAAACTCTCCAAGTAATTTTTAAGAGGTAGTATTATCATCAAGAAATGCATTTTCAGCTATCAAGTCACTCACCTTAATTCCTGCTTCTCTATCCAGCCACCATTAGCTTGTGTAGAATACTTGAATTTTACTTCCCTATTAAACACATAAGCTCTCATCTTGGGTATCAAGGACTGGATAGAACTTATGTAAGAAACGTAGGCAGAAATGGAGACTTTAGCATCAGTGGACTACTTAGTAGCATTAGCTATAGAGTTGTCTCTCATTTGGGCTCCCCTGGTAGCTCAGATGGTAAAGAGTCTGCATGCAATGCAGTAAATCTGGGTTCAGTCTCTGTGGCAGGAAGATCTCCTGAAAAAGAAAATGGCAACCCATTCCAGTATTCTAGCCTCGGGAATGCCATGGACAGAAGAAGCTGGTAGGCTACAGTCCATGGGGTCACAAAGAGTTGGACATGACTGAGTGACTTAACATTTTCAACTCAACTTCCTCTCACGTATCACAGTGCTCAATGAACCTGTTGCTGAGATGGAAAGCATACAAGCCTTATAGTCAGAAAGGCCTGACTTGAAATCCCAGTTTTACCACTTACTACCTCTGTGATCTTGGGTATATTGCTTAATCTCTCTGAGCGTCTGTTTTATCATCTGAGATATAGATATACACTGTCTAGTCTACAGTAGATGATCAATTAATCTGAGGTCTTTCTTAAATGTTACTAAGACAGCTTTTTGCTTTGTATCTATTCTGTGAGATGGGGAGCACATTTTGACCATCTTTTCTTTAGTAAAGCCAAATTTGGTTAAATTCCTGTGTGGAGAAGGATAATCTAATCATACAATTTTTCAAGTATAAAGAGAATTCAGACATAATCCAGTTCAATATTCTGATTTTAAGAATGAGTAGATTGAGGCCCAGAACTGAGAAATAAGCACAGTCAAGATGCTACCATCTTGTCCAATATCTTCAGATGAATAGTAAAGTTACTGCTGATGGCTGACAAAGGAAGTAAGATTTACAAAGTTGATTTTGTGAGTGGTCCTTGAAAATAAGTTATATGCAAGATTGGCTTCTATAATCCAAATAAAAATTTGTGTCTTGGAAATGTAGTTGATAATGCACCAACAAGGAGAATACAGTAAAGTCAGAAAATGGTCTCTTAACTCCTAGGACTGGGGTCCTCGTGATGAAGCACTGTTGTTGTCCTCAGCAAGAGGTCATAACTGTATGTATGTGTTTAGTTGCTCAGTCGTGTCCAACTCTTTGCGACCCCATGGACTGTAGCCTGCCAGGCTCCTCTGTCCATGGGGATTCTCCAGGCAAGAGTACTGGAGTGGGTAGCCATGCCCTCCTCAGGGGATCTTCCCTGAGGGATTGAACCCAGGTCTCCCACATTGCAGGTGAATTCTTTACCATCTGAGCCACCAGGGAAGCCTGTATGTATGTATAGCTGATATATATATATATATATATATTTTTTTTTGCTTTACCTCATAAAGTGAATAATCATTTTAATTTTATTGATACTCTTAGGTTTAATGAATTTTACATCTTGAATACACACACAAATATTAAATACATATTTTTAGAATTTTCTTAAATATCTTGTTATGGTTAAATTTTTATACTAGTTTTTGAAAACATACCTTTTTGTCTTAGTGGTAATAAAAGTGTGGATTTACCACTTTTCATAACTGTATTTTGAAAGCTTTATGGTTCTTTAGAGACAGACTCTGGAAGCCCTGCCAGTCAGAAAACGCCCAAGATTAATAACAGGAATGATTTGATGATTTGGTTGTCTTGCAGAAATTATTCATTAGATTTTTTAAAAAGAGGCATAATGTGTATTTTCCACATTCAATTATTTAACTTTTAGCCCGTGTTTCAAATAGACTATTGATGTGTACTTGAATTGCTTCTCCAAGATTTCCAAAAATGATTTGATGAATGATGATAATGCAAATTTTAGAGTGAAACATGGTAAAAAATGGTGTTGATGGATTTGGCTTTGGGGAATAATTTTTTTTTTAATTTGAATTTCATGTCAGTGAAAATTTGATAACTAGTAATTTCAGTTTCACCTGACCTAACTTGTGAAGTAAGTGAAAATGCCAATGGCAGATATAGAGTATATGTCTCATTACCACACTGGTCTCCTTTATTGAGTTGTCATCTGTCAAACTGTGAACATATATATGGAACATGTGCACTGGAATTTTTCTGATGATCCTTTAGCATTATTTTTGCTTGTTTAATAGCTAAAAATTAGAAGTTGACTGACAGAGAAGCATTTGTATATTTACCTCCCTCAGACATTGTTAAAGAACATACTGGATGATCTACAAAGCATGCCTTTTTATAAAGACTCGGATTTTGAAATGAAGAGATTGGTGCCCATGTTCAGATACATATATTTTTTGTGCCAAGAGAATAGCTAGATGAGAAAGCAACACCTAGCAAATCAATCATTGTGATTTCTTTTATGGAAGCTCTTGTGTGCATCTCTTCCACCCCATCCCTACTGAGAAGTGTCAAAACCAGTTAATTTATCTTTGAGTCTTGAGCGTGACTCTAACAATAAAAATAAGTAACAACTTTTGGTTTTGTGCTACATGGCATGTACTGTTCCAGCATTGAACTGTTTACATGTGCTGACTCAATTATTCCTCAGAACCACACAGATAAGGCACAGAAAGTTATTAATCTTGTCCAAAGTCACACAGCTCATAGATAGAAGTATAAGTATTTGAACCCAAGCAATCTGACTCCACCTGTACACTATTAACCAGTTTACTGTATTGCCTCCACATTGCAAGATATGTTTAGAAGGCGGACTTCCATACTCATCAGACCAGTGGCATTATGAGCAAATTAACTTCTTAGGTGTTAGTTGCTCAGTCGTATCTGACTCTTTGGACTGTAGCCCACCAGGCTCCTCTGTCCATGGAATTCTCCAGGGAAGAATATCTTCTCTGGGCGATCTTCCCAACTCAGGGATCAAACCTGGGTTTCCTGCTTTGTGGCAGATTCTTAACCCTCTGAGCCATCAGGGAAGCTCTTTAATTTTTAAAGAAAGAATTTAAATGAACTTTTACTTTTTTGTCAAGTCTACTTGATCCCTATCATTAAAGGACAGCAGCTCTCCTGTTCTATCATATATAGTTGCCACATTGATTCTGAAAATGGACCTGAAGCTTGGAAATGACAGAACAGTTTATGTCTTTTTAATTTTCAGTAAGAGAAATTAAAAGAATTAAAAGTTTTCCAAGTTGTTCAGATTGATCAGGACAGTCAGGACTATATGTTCCTGTGTAAAACCAGGTATGTGCCTCCTTAGAGAAGCTCTGTCAGTGAAATTAACAAGAGGATTTGTGTTGAGATGTGTGATGTGTAGAGTTACAATAAATAATTAGCATTGTAATAGCTTTTCCCCCCTTTACAATGGCTGAAAGATTAATTTTAACTTTCTTAAAAAAATCTGGAAGGTACTGTGGTATTTGGAAGGTTTATTAGCACACACCTCTGCTGTTTGTTTTTCAGCCTATGTTCAAAATCCCTATAGTAGCAAAGCCCTGAAAAAAAAAAATCAATATTTAGGCTCCTTGACTCCTGATAGGGGTTTAAGGGCAGGGGTTTCTACTTTTAAATTTTCTCCCTGATGTTTTCTAGTTTCCTTGCCCTCACTTTTCTTGAGATAGGAAAAGGAGGAGTTTTATCAAGCCCCTGTGGATAATTCCACCATCGTGGATTTCTGCCTGTTAGTCTTTTACTGTTATACACATTCACACCTCATATATTTTGCTCTAAAAGCAGAACATCTGAGATGATTCTGTGGTTGAAAAAGATCTCAAAGAGATGGAAGATGGATTTAATGTTGCCATTTTTAGATAATGCTGTAAATAGAACGGCAGCTGTCCTTGGATGCATAGCAGATATATAGTACATATGCTGAATAGAAACAGATAAAAGATTGCACTCAATTAATCCTCACAAGAAGTAGCACTTTTGCCATGGACTCAGTCATTGGATTTTTAACAAATGTACTTCTTCTACACCCTCACATGATATTAATAAAATCTCGTGCTTTGAAGGTGACTCAGGAAGGGAAATTTTTGCTATTATCCTCAACTAGGTTTAAAGCAGTCTATAAGATTTCACCTATTTGCCCCCATTTTTTCACCCTGTAAGGAATTCAAATCTACAAACATTTCTGGAACACCTGATATATATTATAATATAATATATAAGGTGCTCTTGGTGTGGTGAAAGGAAAAAGATATGAACTATTTCTCGTGTAGAAAGAGCATACATAAGAATTTACAATGCAGGAACGAATGTGATAGTAGCTGTAAGTGAATTTTGACAAGTATCTTTAGTCTAATAACTAATCATCTTTAGTTGAATATTTGTAAAACAACACCTCTGTTTCAGGTATATTGCTAATAGGTATTATGGATACCAATCTAAATTAATAAGTGTCCTCAAGTAACCTTCCTCAAGGGAGATGGCACATCAACTAAAATGACATTCAATAAATGAATATAGAGTTTAAATGTTTAGAAGTAGCAGAGGAGAGGAAGGTTAGTTCTCTTGGAAGGTGTTGGGGAGTAGGACAAGGCTTCACAGCTGAGGTACTGAGTTATCAGGATTTTGAGGCATGAATGTGCATGCGTGTGTGCTAAGTCACTTCAGTTGTGTCTGCCTCCTTGCCACCATATGGACTCTAACCCACCAACATCCTCTGTCCATGGGATTTCTCAGGCAAGAATACTGGATTGGGTTGCTGTGCCCTCCTGTAGGGGATCTTCCTAACCCAGGGACTGAACCTGCGTCGTTTTTAAGTCTCCTGTATTGGCAGGCAGGCTCTGGGAAGCCCTGAGGCATGAATACCAGTTTAGTAAATAAATAATGAGGATAATGGCAATAGAATAAGGGAAGGCATTACAGAAAAAGGGAATATCTTGCCCAAAGCTAGGGTGGCTTGAGATTGAATGGTCTGTGGCCACCCTCATCCTGTACAGTCTTTCTGCACCACGAGAGGGTGTCTGGAGTAGTCAGTAACGACAAAGTCATGCAAGTCTGGCCCCAAAGTAAAGTAGGTTGTACGTGTAAACTTTTTATGACAGCAACTTACATGCTTTCTTTTAAAGATGGACCTGGTTTTGACTGGTCTGGTTCCTAACTCTGGTACTCATTATTTTGTGATCCTGAGGAATTTTCTATCCCTTTTAGACCTCAGCTTTTCAACAGTAAATGGAAGTTCTGACATTTAATAAAAAACAGTCCATTGTCTGATACCTCCTATGTAACGCTGACTTTCATTACTGCTGTTTGGTTTTTTGATTGGCCGTCTGTGGGTTGTGTTCCTTACGGAGAGATACACACAACTCCATTCAGTCAGGCAGTGCACTGCCTTTCTTCCCGTGAAGCCTGGAGTGTAAATAACACAGGAGAAGACATGGAAAGAGACCTGGGATGGCAGTGTGGAGACCTGAATTCTGGTTCTACCTTAGCCACAGGCCGAGACTGGTGATCTTGACTCAAAATGTGCCCTGAATTTATTCTTCTCTGAGGAGGCGGGTGTGGGGGTTGTAGTCAATGTCTGACTCATGTCCTTGTTGGTATGAGTAGTTTCTGAGGAGCAGTTCAGCGACTTGAAAGAGATCAGCCACACATCCTCATTCCAGTAAAGCCCTACTAAATCAGAAATTTGCTTTTACAGTTTCTCTTTGGGGAGAAAAGTGGTCTACAGCAGCCAAACTCCTTTTAAAATATGGTGGTTTCCCCATTCTTGTAAAATAAATGACCAAATGCATAGTTAGTGTCCCCTGAAATTCATTAAGCATGCAGAAGGGTGTTTGGCCAGCCTTGCTCTTTCATTCAGAGATTGAGATTGGGAAGAGCAGGGTGTGGTTTGCTGGTGTGGATGTGTGGTGGCGAGGCTGTGGTTAGGTGAGCCTCAGGAGCATGTCAGCCTGTTGAGCTTCTCTGCATCAGAACATGTAAAACCTACCAATGAATCATGTTCATGGTGGCTGAAGTTTACCTCTGGAGGAAACTTGGTTGGTATCGACTAAAGAATAAAGTACTTCTTTCTACAAATTAATTGTTACACTCATGAATACCAAGTGCTCATTCACAAAGTACAGACAGATTAACATCCTGAAGAATGTGCAGTCGGCAGGGCCGCTAGTCAAGGAGCGTTAACTCCAGATTCCAAACCACAGCCCTTCGCTATGATTTCCTCTCTTGACAAAATCTAACTGCTATTTTCACTCTACATTAATTTTGATATCATTTTGAAGTAATAGCATGTATGGCTCCGTAGTCTCTTAATGTAGACAGTCCTATCTCTTGCTCCTCTATTTCCCTTGCTTTGTTTCCACCGTTAATCTAGTAACCAGCCACTTATTGTACTGATTATCTTGTAATTGAAACTGTAAAAGCCTATGGCAGGTAAACCTATGGCAGGCAGATGGTCGGCCCAGTATGTCAGCTGTCTCGGATGTGGGAGTTTTTTTTTTTTTTTTTCTGGTGTATGACAATGTGGTCTGGAAAATAAAAAACACAAAGTAAAGAGCCCAGATCATACAATTTGAAATTTAACAGAATGTATTTGCTAACACTTTCGAAGTAGCTTTAAGACCAAAATTCATTATGGAAGCATCTTTTGTGGAGCTTGAAGTGAAAGAGAGGAATGGGAAAGTATAATGTTGGGAAGAGTGCCGAGGTTGTTATAGTAGATTTTCAGTAGCAGTGTTTTGGTCTTTGGTCTTTTGGTGGATGTACTTTTGGTTAGGGTGGGAGGCAGGGAGGGACGGCAGAAATATCCCCAAGCTATTGGTTGCTTTTGCTTGTTCTCTTAGCAGCCTGAGGGGAAAAGTGCTTGTTTAAACACTAATATATTCCGTAGAAACCAACAATTATAGCAAGGTTTTTAAAAAAGAAAATTACATTAAAGATGAATGAGGGTATATTGAAATAATTATGTTTTAAGGTGTGTAACATTAAAGATATTGAATAGAATATTGACTGTTTTGTGGAAATAGCAATAATGAGATTCCTGTCACCTAATCTTACAATAATTGGGTTATTACTATGCAAATGAAGGTATTACTTTAAAAAAAGTAAGGAAGCAAGACGGATCCTTGAGGCAGTCCTTTATCTGTTCTTAAAGCTGTGCTGTCAATTCTTCTTAGACTGAAGATCCTTTTCTCAACAATTTGGAGATGCTCACTTCACTCTGTACTCCTGGAATTCCACTATAATGTTTTTTAGGTGCCACAGGTAGCAGATTGGTGGCTGTTGATCTTATATGAATATATATTTTTTTAGCTCTTTGTGGATCCCAAGGGAATAATTAAACTATATAATTATTACCCACTGTCTTTTTTTTAAAGTGAAGTGTTGTGAATTTTCCTGGCAAAGATTTGTGTCGGAGCCCTTATCTCCACTTTCCACACAGCTCTATCATTATTGTATGGTGTCAGCTGGTACCTGGGGCTCTCAAAAGCCACCAGGTCATTTTGGGCTGACGGACCTCCTAGGACACCTTTATGGCTGAGGAAACGAGTCTGTTAGTCCTCAGTCATCCTCAAATCAATGATATGTCCATTGCTGTGACCACCACGTCCAGTTAAGCTCCTATGACATCCATCAAATGAATAGAAATATTTGGACAGTTGCCATTTTGGTTCATGACCCAGGTAAATACCTGGGTGTACAACAGGGAATGATATTGCACACTGTTGATTGCTGAGGCTTTGGGTAAAAGATGATTGTATTTCCTGGAAATGTTGTATGATTTTTACACCCTGCTTGTTATATGAAATGCTCTCTGTATATGGAAGGATACAAAATTCCACTGTAAAATTTCTCTAGTAGTTCTACCTAAGGAAAACATCAAACAAAAGTCTTGGATTGAGTCTTGTTGAAATCTCACAATGAATCTTTTGTAGTTTCGGTGCTCTTTGGTAGTATATACTAGATTAATCAGAGCAAGTAGATTTGAGGAAATCATGAAAGAAAAATTTCATTTACCAAGTGCTTTTGGTTCCAAGGATTAGGAGGTCAAGAAAATATAGGCCTTATCAGTTTATTTCAGAATCAGTTGAGACTTGGGTGACTTTATAAAATGTCATCAACAACTGCTCTTTACCTTATGTTCTTCTGTATTTCTTAAGGTAGAACTTGGCTCAGAATGGCTGCTGCACATTATATTCCTGCCATTCTCTGTTTAGTAGAGAAATCTTAGAATAAATTCATAAAATACAGATAACATTTGCAAACAGTTCACAGTCCTGAAAATATCAATTCTAAATCCTTACATTTTTAGAATTTAGCTACTTTGGTTGGCTTCAGTAAATTGATATATGTGGGTAATTTTTATTAGATGTCTGTGAGAAGGACATTTGGAGAAAATGCAGTATTCTAGCACATCATTTAGGTTAGAATAAGTTATGCTGCTGTTATAAACAGCCCTAAAATTTCATTTACAAGATCTGTTGTGATTATAGGTGATTCTGTAGGTCAGTTTTACACCATAGACTGGCTTAGCTGTTGAAATTTCAATTTTATAGCATTTTTATATACATCTGTTTCCATGAACTCCCAGGCCAGAGAAGAAAGGGCTGAAGAGTTGAACACTGGCAATTAAATACTTTATTCCAGAACGACAAACATCCCTTCTCATATTTCTTTGCTAGAACTAATCATTTGGCCACTCCTTATGTCATTGGGATGTAAAGTACAGAGGACAACCAGATATTGATAAAAACTAGTACTCTGATCATATCCATTGTTTATGTAGACCACTTTTTGAGAGTACCTTTGGAATTTGAAATGCCACTCGTGATGTGTGGGTGAAGAAACCTCAGCAAGGAGTGTAATGAATAATTTTCATTAAAAGCAATAAACATCTTCCTCCTACTCATTGCTGCACCCATTTGTCTAGACTTCTGTGGACCTATTCTTGGGTTCAATGGAACAGATTTTACCTTAACTAAGGTCTGCATGCAGTCAACCTTTAGAGATAGGATTACAGTGAGCTTTTAAATTTGTAGCTGTGACTGACCTGCAATAATGATAAACCTTGTAGAAGAATGCCCTTTGTCCATGTTTGATGAAGATTGGTGGCATAAAATGCAGCCAACAGTCTCTCAGGTTGGAAATGGGGTTATTTGATTTGCAGAAAAAAAGAAATATTAGAAGAAGTACATGTCTCCACTCATTCTGATAGGATCTACAGAGAAAAGAGAGAGTATTTAGTATAATGAATGCCCCATTTTCTTTATGGATAAAGCAAAATGCATGTGTGCTCAGTCGTGTTGGACTCTGTGCGATCTCATGGACTGTTGCTCTCCAGGCTCCTCTGTCCCTGGGATTTTCCAGGCAAGAATGCTGGAGTGGGTAGCCATTTCCTACTCCAGGGGATCTTCCTGACCTAGAGATCAAGCCTGGTCTCTTACGTCTCCTGGGTTGGCAGGCAGATTCTTTACTGCTGCTCTACCTGGGAAACTCAAAGTAAAATATTTGGAGCTAATAGATTTTAGCAACAGTAACAAAAGTTTGTATCTTATTTAGCTTTTTGGGAGTAGCAAACAAGAAGAGAACAGGAATGCATTTCATCTGAAGGTGGGGAATATTTTACCACTTAGATAGAACAACTTTCTGTCATCCTTAGAATATAACCAAGTAATTCCTTTTTTTGTTTGTTTGTTTGTTTTTTCAAGTAATTCCTTTTAAGTATCACTGTGAACTCAAGAATTTAAGCATATCTGATGGGCTTAATCAGTTGCAGTTCTTATACTTTCTGAAGCTCAAATTGTCTCATCTTTGACCAATGCAAACCTCTTCAAACTGGCTTCTGAGTACTTTTGACATAACTGTTGTCATCTTTATTAGCTTCTTTTCTATACGGTATGTCAAGATGTTCTAAATTTTGTACGTATCCTGCCCCCATCTATTTCTCTAAGCAGTCTTGTGTTTTGAGCACTAGATACATTTGTATGTTCATTTCTATTGATTTGGTCATTATTTAAGCCTAAACAGTGCTAGTTTATGTGCTTAGAATTTTCACCTCTAGTGCTGAAGTATTATTTTTTGGGTTATCAAATTTTATGTTAAAAATACATTTAAAGTTGTTTTCATATATGTGAGGTCCATCAGCACTTTTACTAATATTTTTAGAGAATGGTATTTCAACCATGGATGAGTATCATTTTCTAGCTATCAATCACATTGTATACATTAAAAATCTTTCTGATCTTGTTATTTCTTTGGCTTAATACTGTGGGAAGAATCTTCTTTCACAGTTTGTACTCATATTTGGCTCTTCTTTGGCTCGAGGTGATCAAATCTGTTACAAGTTACTGTTTTTACAGCCCCTTACACACTGAGTTCTGCTTTCATTTGTTTTTGTTTTTTTTTTTTTTTTCAGCTTAACTGCTTCATCTTGATCACCATTTATCAGTGTTTATCTGCTACTCTAATTTCCTCAGAAGTTGTCAAATACATTATATTACTTATGTATTTCTGTAGGTTAACATTTAAAATGATTTTTTTAAATGAGGGAGTGAAAAAAATTAGGGAGTAAACATCATCATTTTACTGAGCTCACATGCCCATGTCATATTTGGCTTAAATAGTTAATTGTAGTCCTGGGATTCTGCACCCCACAGCATTGTTTGGCAGTGAAATGTAGAAAGTTACAGATTTTATAACATTTGCTTGCTCAGAAAACCCTTTTTAGGCTGTGCCTCATCTATAAGGAACTCTTTTTACTAATATGACCAGGGAATAAAATGCCCCTACTCTCAGCAGCTGTGTAGGAGGAAAGAGGAAGGGTGGAGTTGTAAGATCTAAAGTTTTTGTGTTTATCAGACCCTTGCTTATGTTCAGTTTTGTTGGGCCCTCATTTGACAAGAATGCCTGGACCAGTCTGTGTGACTCTGACAATTAACCACTCTGTTTTTTTAGAGGATGGTGTTCTGCCAGCTGAAATGGACCACCTCAACTAGTGCTTACAGATACATATAGAACCTCCCTTCTTCCTGTTTACCTGTCCTGATTCTGCTCTTTCAGGTCTTTCAGAGGCTCTAAGACGAACCGGAGAGCAACTAAGTGAGATGCAGAGTTGGATCTTGTGTGCATGCGTGCATGTTTGTGTGCTAAGTCGCTTCAGTCGTGTCTGACTCTTTGTGACCCCATGGACTGTAGCCCGCCAGGCTCCTCTGTCCATGGGATTCTCCAGGCAAGAATACTAGAGTGGGTTGCCATTTCCTTCTCCAGGGGATCTTCCCAGCCTACGGACTGAACCCACCTCTCATACATCTCCTGCATTGGCAGGTGGGTTCTTTACTACTGCTACCACCTGGGAAGCCCTGTTGGATCACAGCCATTTGCAAGTGATACTCGTGTCACTGGAAGTATTCTTAAAGAAATTAGGATAGTATTTTTTTTAAAAGCCCAACCAGATTTAATAATGAGAAACATGGCATCTCACATAGTTAGACATTAGAGGTAGGGCAGATAATTGGGTTGAACTTGTCCTGTGCCTTCAGCGTCTTATCTCTGCAGTTCCCCGAGCTCTGCCCTCCCCTGTATGTCAGATTTATTCTTAAATTGAAAGCAGGTTGCATCTGCAGTTCCAGCTCTGACACCCGTAGAGGTTGAGAAAAGAGACCGTCTCTTTTAAGAGTTCTCTCATAACATTGAGGAAATGTTTTCCCAGAAGCAAATCTCACTTATGTTTCATTGGCTCATGTTGTGTCATATGTCCATTCCTGTATTCAAACCATGATTCCAGGAGAATGCCATTCATAGGTTGGTATAGGTGTGGGTTCACCAAGCCATCACTGGAAAGGAGGATGGGATTAACCGTGGTTCCCTTAAATTTAACAGGACCTACTGCAGAAGTTGGGCTTACTTCCTCAAACTGCACAGCTCTTACATGCTAAGGAAAGGATATTGAGGAGAAAACCACAGTATCTGTTATATTATGCCTTAGGGCTTATTTGTTCATTTGTATGTTCATTTTTTTTTTTTTTTTTTGCTGTAGAATGTGAGTAAAATAATGAGCAATTACAGTTGGAAAAAAATCAATATGATATATCCAAAGAGGTATGATTTGGTTGTAAAAATCTTTCCAAAAGTTTCACTGATTTTTTTTTTTAATGAATGTGAATTGCATGAACAACCTAATGTTATACCTTTTTACCTCCAGTGAGTTCAGTGAAAAGCAATGTTTTTGAAATATGATTAAGCTTGCCCTTAAGAACTGTCATCTGCGTTGGGTTTTTTATTAAGCTTCCCTTGATGGCTTCTTCCTTCCTTCCTCTCAAGCCCTGTGTTATAGGTCAAAGAGTGTCCTGGCTCTAGTAGCATCACCCATATTTTTCTAGACTCATGCCTAGAATATTGTCTGTTCTTCCCTTCAACTTTTCAGATCTTTCCTGCTCCTCAAAACCCAGCTCAATACTATGTCTGTGATGCCTTTTGGCAACCAGGCCAGCCTGAGGTTCATTTTTCTCTTTCCTCTGAATACTTTAAGTATTTTCTATTCAGGTCAAGTCATCTGCTGTCTTTTGAGACTTCTTCTATGTCTTTGAGCTATTATTAACATCTTTTATTATTGATTATGACCTTTTTGAAAATAGAAACCCTTGATATCTTAATGAGTCCCGTGAAAATTGTTTCTTTTCATGTGGTCATCTTAGAAAAGCAAGTTTAAAGAATCTCTCATTCTGGACATAAAAATAGCTCACATTTATTAAGTATTTGCTATATTCCCAACACAGTAATATGTGTTTATGGGTCATTATCTCATTTCTTCCTCACATACATATTGAAAAACTCCATGTAGTCGGTTAGACAAAGAACTTTCTCAAAATAGTTGAAGTTAAGAAAGGGAGCATAACCTTTAAACTCCCAGGATATCTCCAGACATTCATCTTGCTCTATCATCTCATGTCTTAGTGTTGCTTTCCTCTTGCCTAACATTATTAGGTTTGAATAGTCCTCAGTAAAGTCAGTCACAGAGAAAAAGAGAAATGGAGAGAGAGGGGGTGGGAGAGAGGGAGAGGAAGAAAGAGAGGGGGAGCGTGCACTCAAGTGAACAAGAGGGCGAGAGAGAAGGACAGGGAGACAGAGAATGTGTTCTGGCCATTGTTGGGGTGATGGGGAACCCCACGGCTTCTCAGAAGTGGTCAGTGGTTGCTCAGGCCTGAAGTCATCCCTAAAACGCAGCACAGTGAGGTGTGGGCCGAACCTACTTGAACCATGAAGCCTGAGAATAGGAGCGGCATGGTTTTTTCAGTGAGATGCTGAGTAGACAATGACTCTGTAAGTGCTAATATTATTTCGAATTTACAGATAAGACCTGGGCTTATAGATGGGGTCGCTTGTCCAAGATCGCCTACATAGAGATTCAACTCAGCATACATGCCAGAGTTTATGCTGGTAATCACTTTTCTATATTGTAGTATTTTTATTAAACTGTGTTTGAGTATCAGTGATTACAATAAAAATAGCTTCCTCTATGCGCACCTTATTTTATGTGTCTTCAGGAGCAATCCTTCTCAGATACTTGGTGCTTCATAGAATCTCATCTTTTTTACCAAGTCGGGAAATGAGCCATCCTCTGAAGTTATTACACGCTAGCTGAGTAACTGGATTTGCTTTTCTAAGGTTGTGTTTCAGGCACCATATGTATATTTGTTTTTCACCCAGATCTCTGCATTTGAATACTTTCATAGCTTTTTGTGGCTCCATAGACAGCACACCTGACAAAAAAATTTTAGATATTGTCATTGGGGACAAATTTGCAGAGGAAAAGACAAGGGCCACTGAAATCTCCTTCCATTGCCCGGAGAGGTGCCTGGGTAGAACCTGGGGAGTCATGAGTATGTTACATGGACTAATCCAAGATCTGTCAACAGAAAGACCCTTGGTCAACCTGGGGAGACTGAGCCAGGACAAATTGAACTGTGGATGCTGAAGCCCTGATTCTTGAGCTCCTGAGATGAAAGTGTGTGGCCCCTGTTATCTCTGACTCCTTCCACAATCCAGTGCCTGCCCTGTTCTTGCTTAGGCCTGCCAGCAGACCCTGCTCTTCAGGTTCTTCCTGTCCTCTCAGTTTCTAGGTGAGACCACCCACCATTTGACTTGAACTCTTCCTGTTCATTTCCTTCTGATCCAGGAATTTCCAATGTCTAAGATGAGTTTTCTATCGTTTTTGACGTTTTTGTGTTTTAGGTGCTATTTACTGTGTTACGTACTGACACACAAATGCATGTTTTGTCATAACAACTCCTTCCCTAACATTCTGGAATGCATTCCTTGTTTTACTTTTTTCTTTGCTAATGACTTTTCTGACTTTGAAGTAGTTAGATCACAGCTTCTTTATTAATATGTTTTAATGACTTTGTTTTTTCCCCCCATCATCTAACAAAGTTCGTTACAGATATTACTCAACAATATATAGTTAGTTTGACTGAGTCCTCAGAGATGGGGTGAATTGTCTATGACACCAGCGTAAGAACCAGGAGTTTCACCTTATTTTGTAGAGGTGGCCTGAACACTGTTCATTCTGCGCTTTCAGTTTGTGCTCAGAGGTAAAGGATGAGACACAATTTACCAGCCTAATCCACAGCTTGGTATGTAGTTTTTATGTCTTTATCCATTCAGTCGTTAATATATCTGTGGAGGGGATGATTTGGGATTACTCTGTTTTCAAAATTTAGAATTTAGTGTATTTTCAGGATTTTGCTTCTAATCAGGAATAATTTGTGCTGTAAAATGTATTATAATCTTATGTGTTATCTTATCCACACTAGATGTCAGTTATTTTATAGTGTATATATTTGATCTTTGCTGTACTCTGGCTGGAAAGGAAAGTAAGTCCTCTTATGTAGAAATGTGGCCTGTTAACAATGAACAAGGTATTTATAGGTTGTCTGCTCACCCACTGATTCTTCACTGGTAGAAGTATAACTTCACCATCAGTCTGAGAACATCAGCATAGGGGTTTACCTTTTAATATTTTCATGTAAAACATCACAAAGGCTATTCTAAATTAGCAAGGGGCATTGACACAGCAAACTAGTGAAAAATGTGAAGACACAGCTTTCTTCAGCTGGTTTGGTTTTAGCTGCCACTTTGGAAGCTTTTACACTTCCCTCCCTTTCCCACCCCAACTCCAGGAGGTAAACAAAAGAATATAATTTGCATCAGCTATAGCAATATTTCTGAGGTCATTGCTCTAAGTGTGTGGGGGATTTAGAGTAGGAATCCTGAAAAGGAGAAAAAGGCAAGGGTAAAAGCTCTGTTGACAAGGGGGTTTCATAGGCATGTGGTGAGAGCACACCATTGGACATGTGAATACAAATTCTGCAAGCTTCCTTTCCTCTTGTAAAAAAAAGTTCTGTCTGGATAGAGCTGGACACAGAGGCAGCTGTATAACTTAGCTTTACTATCTGATTCACATCCTTCCCTGTTGGGGTGTTTAGCACCTTCACTTCTTCTTGTCCTGCTCCTCAGCACATGTGGTACCACTGGCTGAGAGGAGGGCAGATGGCTGTCTGTATAAGATGCTGAATGGTGCTTTATCATTTGGCCAGTCCACTGGGCTTGACCGGAAGGGCATTTGAATTCTCACTTTGGTGCAGACCATTAGCACATTCATCCTTTGCTGGCATCAGGTCAAGGAACCCAAGTTAGCTTGTGAACCAAGCTTTTCCCTGGAGTGAAGATAATACATATACTTGGCTAGGAGGTCAGCTGTTAAAAGATGACTTTTTTTCTCAGTAGGATAGGATATTTGTTCCTATTTAGGTAGTATCTAAGTGGAGGCAATTTAGACATTTAATAAAGCAAAATCTATCCTAAAAAAAATTAGGAAGACCTCATTATAGATTCACAGATCTGTGTATTTGTGTGCTCAAGGATAATAATAATACTGGGAGACAGTTCAGAGGAAAGAGATGAGTAAAAATAAGAAAAAAAAATTAATGGATTTGAGCCCAAGTAAGCAAAACTCTATTATTTAATTATAGTATCTAACTGTGAATATAAATGGGAGATGTAGAGAAAGAATTTTTTCCAAAGTTTGGATCATAGAAGCTTTTGTGACTAAAAGAGGAAACCTGTCACTGAGAGCTACAAACTAGAGGTTTGATCTTTCTTAAAATGAATCAGAGAGTATAAAAAATATTTTCAGAATTGAGGACTGTCCCTTTTGTACAAACTCAAGTGTTTTCACATCTGAAGTGAACAAAAACTGCATAATGTGGAAAATATGTCAGTGTCCTTCAGATTTGTTCCTCTGTGATAGTCTGGTTAGATGGGGAAAACTCACTGATGCGCAATGGAAGAGGACATACTAGCTCTTACAATTTCATGTTGGGAACTTCTTGTGGACCAGTGCCTGCAATAATATGTATGGTTGGGCCATTTATTTGCTATCAGTTGCTACTTTTGGCACATTGCTACATTTGGGTACATTTAAACCCCAGAGTCTTGGTTAAATTCCAATGTAGATGAGTGATGATATTCCATCTGCCATGTTCTTATTTTGCCTTCCTTAAGGAAATGAAGCATAACTTCATTCTTAAGCAGACTGTTGATATACTACAGATAAAAATTTAATATTTTTATTGCTGATTTTGTAGTTCATTGTTATCAGACCTCAGCTCTATGCTCAACTTTGTCACTACTGACTCTCTCGTAACCTTGTGCAAGTTGATTTCATCTCTCTGAAATGAATTTCCTATAAAAGGTGAACAATAGCCTAGGTATCTCTTTTAAGCCTACTTAAAACTGAAACAGATTATGACTGGTTGATGGTCTGCATTCTTGCTAAATGGATTTGTTCAGACTTCCAACAATTTTTCAGATTTTTATCCACTTTAATGTATTATAAAACACATTCTCTTAAAAATTATCTTTAAAGTTGTCTATCCAAAAAAGTATACATCAAATGACAGAAATCTTGGTGTTTCAATCCAAAGTGATGTATTTTTTCCCCTGACTAATCCCAATTCACATTTCAATTATCTTTTTAGTGGAGGTATGAATGTGTATGTAGTTCTAGGTGGGAGGAAATGGGAGTGTATATGGAGAAAACTACCATATCTCACATAGCTGCATTTATTCTGATGTTTAGATTTTTGATTTACCAAATCTCACATTTTTGCAGAAATATTCAGTAGGACATGTTTCATGACACATTTCACTCACACTGTTAATATGATGACACCCTTGGACTGTGATATATTATGTAGTTTGATGTCATACTTAAAGATACCACTAAAAAAGCTATAGAAAAAGACACTCAAAAATATTATAGATAAATCAAAATTGAATTATAAAAAATGTTTAAGGATAACAAGATAAAGAAAACAGAGAAATGAAAAACCAAAAACAAAGTGAAATTATTGGCTTCTGGCCTAACATATCAATAATTACACGAAATATAAATGGTCTAAATACAGCAATTGAGACAGATTGTTAGAGCATATTAAAAAATAACACCCAACTACAGTGCTGTATCTTCCTAAATCTCTTTAAATATAGTGATATTGGCAAGTTGAAAGTAAAGAATTGGTAAAAGTATCTTGCAAACATTAATAATAGTAAGCAGGAGTTGCTATATTAATATCAGATACAATAGACACTTGTGGTAGAGAGGGGATATTATATATTGACAGAAGAGTTGCACCGTCAATAAGACTCAGTCATCCTAAAGATGTGTGCCCTAAAGTACTGAGTTGCAAAAAAATGACATATAAAAAAAATAAATTTATAAATATGATTGAAGATTTTAATACCCCATCTCATCAATGGATAGAAAACTAGACAGAAAATCAGCAAAGATAAAAAACTCAGCATCAGTGACCAACAGACTTAATTGGTACTCACTGAGCACTCTACCCCACAGGAATAGAACACACGTTCTCTTAATGTGACCATGAAACATGTAATATATTTGACCATATCGTGGATCAGAAAACAAGTCTCAAAAATTTTTAAAGAATTAAAATCTTAAAGAATGTATTCTTTGACTACCATGGAATCAAATTAGAAATCAGTAATAGAAAAATAACATGTAAATCTCTGAACACTTGGAAATTCAACTACACACATTATAGATAATCCATGGACCACAAAGGAAGTCTCAAGGAACATAATACATTGAATGGATTGAAAATAAAAATACACCATTGAAATTTGTGGGTCATAGGTAAAGAAGTGCTGAGAGGCATGTTAGATAGCATTAAATGCATACATTAGAAAAAAGGAAAAGTCTCTAATCAATAATCTAAACTCACACTTCAATAACCTAGAAAAATAAGAGCTGAATATACCTGAAGTCCAAAGCAAGCAGAATGAAGGAAATCATAATAAGAACAAAAATTAATAAAATTGAAAACAGAAAAACAATGAAAAAATTCTGGTTATTTGAAAAGACTGATAAAGTTGACAAACATCTCACAAGACTGACAAAGAAAAAAACAGATAAGACACAAATCACCAATGTGAAGAATGAAATAAGGTGTATCATTACAGACTCTGCAGACATCAAAGGAATAATATGAGTATACTAGGAACAGTTCTATACATATAAATTTGACAACTTAAAAGAAATGGACCAACTCCTCGAATGACATAAACTACTACAACTCACTCAACATTAAATAGATAGTTTGAATAGCCCTAAAACTATTAAGGAGATTGAACAAATAATTTTAACAACAAAAAAATCCCCTCCCAGGTGGTTTCACTAGAGAATCCCAACAAACACTGAAAGAAGTAGCATCAGTTCTATACAATCTCTTCCAGAAAACCATTTATTTTAGGAAAGTGGTATTACCGAGATACCAAAACCTGATAAAGATAAAACAGAAAAGAAAACTAGAGATAAATATTCTTCATGAACATGGACATAAGAATCCTTAATAAAATATTAACAAATATAATTCAGCAGTATATGTAACAAATAGAATTCAGTGATATATACATTTCATGACTGGGTAGGATTTATTCCAGGGATCAAGGTTGGTTCAGTACTTGCAATTCACCTTGTTAACAGGCTAAAGAAACACCATATGATCCTATCCATTCATGCAGAAAAAAGCATTTGACAAAATCAACCATTTTTGATAAAAATTCTCAGAAAAATGAGAACAGAGAACTTCAACTAGATATCAAGCATCTGAAAAAGACTGCATAAATTCTATAACTAACATTACCCTTAATGATGAAAGAATGAATTGTTTCTCCTCAGATAAAGAACAAAGTCAAGAATGTTTGCATTCACCAATTTTGCTTAATATATTGCTAGAACTGCCAGCCAGTACAAAAAGATAAGGGAAGGAAATTAAAATCATAGAGATCAGAATGGAATCAGAAATAAAATTGCCCCTATTTTCAGGTGACATGATTGTTTATATAGAAAACCCTAGGGGACTTAAAAAAAAAGCAAACAAACCTTTCAAAACTAATAGGTGAGTTCAGCAAGGTAGTAAGATATGAGATAAGCCTACAAAAATCAACTATATTCCTGTATAATAACAATGAACAACTGGACACCAACATTAAAAATATAATACCACTTATAATCACTCAAAAATTTAAATACTTAGTTATAAATCTAGCAAAACATGTGTAGGACTATATGCTAAAAGCCATACAGTACTGATTGAAAATATAAATAAATAGGTATATACCATGTTAATGGATTAGAAGACTCACCATAACAAATATATCAGTTCTCTTCAAACTGATGTACAGGTTTAACACAGTTTGTATCAATATTTCAGCACAATTTTTTTTTGTAAATCAGATTTTTCTAAAAATTTTATGGAAAGGCAAAGAAATCAGAATAGTTATAAGAATTTTTAAATAGATGAATAGAGTGGGAAGAATTAATCTACTCGATTTCAGGATTTATCATACAGTTATAGTAATCAAGACTATGTAAGTTTGGCAGAGGGATACATGTGTATAACAATGAAATAGAACAGAGAACTCAGAAATTGGCCCACACAAATATAAACTGATTTTTGATAAAGGTGCAAAACCAGTTCAGTGGAGGAGACATAGCCTTCTCAATAAAAGGTATTGAAGCTGTTGAGCATCCATAAGCAAAAAATGAAACTTCACCTGTCTTAGACTTATACAAAAATTCACTCAAAATATATCAAGAACTTAAATGTATTGATAAAATTTAAAAATAAAATTTTTATGAAAAAAATTGGAATATCTTCAGGATCCAGGGCAAGACAGAGCATTTTTAGACTTTATATCAAAACTATGATTCATAAAATGAAAAATTGATAAATTCAACTTAGCAAAATTAAAAACTTTGGGCTCTGTGAAATACTCTGTTAATAATATGATAAGCTACAGGCTGGGAGAAAGTGGCTTCAGACTATATATTTAGACTTGTAGTAAGGATTAGTATTAAGAATATAATCTTTTAAAACCAATAAAAAGAAATGAAACAATCCAATCAGAAAACTGGGCTCTGTGAAATACCCTGTTAAGATTATGATAAGCTACAGTCTGTGAGAAAGTAGTTTCAGACTATATATTTAGACTTGTAGTAAGGATTAGTATTAAGAATATAATCTTTCAAAACACTTCAATAAAAAAAATGAAACAATCCAATCAGAAAATAGACCAAAGACATGAAGGAGCATTTCATGGGAAAGGATATATACAGCTAGCATCTAAGCACATGAAAAGATGTTCAACATCATTAATCATTAGAGAAAAACAGAATGGCTAAAATAAGAAATAGTGACAATGCCAAATGCTGGCAAGGATTGCAGAAACTAGCTCATTCATGCATGGCTGATGGAATGTAAAATGGTATAGAACATTTTACAGAACAGTTTGACAGGTTTTTAAAGAAAACTTAACTTCTAATGACCATAAAATCCAGCAATTGCTCTTGTGGGCATTTATTTCAGAGAAAGGAAAACTTCTACTCACACAAAAGCCTGTGTGCCAATGTTTATAGTAGCTTTGCTTATATTACACCAAACTAGAAATAGTGTAATACTGTAGTGCCTTTCGGTGGGTGAATGGTTAAATGATCTGGACCATAGAACTCTTGAGCAATATAACTAACAAAGTATTGATACCCAACCTGGATGAATCACCAGAGATTTGTGTATGATTTCATTTGTATGATAATTTTGAAATGACAACACTATAAAAATTGTACACTAGTGGTTTCCAGGGTTTAAGAAGGAGGTGGGATAGGAGGGCTATAAAAAGACAATCTTAGGGACTCTTCTGGTTGGTGATGGAAATATTCTGTATCTTAGCTCTGTCAATGTCAATATCTTGGTTTTGGTATTGGACTATAGCTTTGCAAGATGTTACCCCTGAGGGAAACAGGGTAAAAGATATAGGGGATTTCTCTGTATTATTTCTGAGAAATGCATGCAAATATGCATTGGTGTCACGTTATAATATTTGATTAAAGAAAAAGACAGCCTTCTAATGGCTTCTAGGTTAAAATTCAAATCCTTTCCTTGGCCCTTTCCTTCTTCCTTCATGTCTTGCTTGTCTTTCCTGGACATATCCCACTGCAGGCGCAGTGGCCTTTTTGCTGTTCCTGGGCTCTTACCACAAGGCCTTAGCTGTCCCCACAGCCTGGAAAGCACAGCCTCTGTCCAGTTGCTCACTTTGTCCTGGTCTCTGCGCAAATGTTGCCTTAGCAGAGCGACTTTTCCCTTGAACACTGTCTCTAAAATAGGACCCCCTACCACAATCTATTCCCTTCCTTGGATTTATGTTTCTTCTCTCATTAGAAATGGGCTTCCCTGGTAGCTTAGCTAGTAAAGAATCCACCTGCATTGCAGGAGACCCCAGTTTGAGTCCTGGCTTGGGAAGATCCCCTGGAGAAGGGATAGGCTACCCACTCCAGTATTCTTTGGCTTCCCTAGTGGCTCAGATGGTCAAGAATCTGCCTGCAATGCAGGAAACCCGGGTTTGATCCCTGGGTTGGGAAGATCCCCTGGAGAAGGGAATGGCTACCCACTCCAGTATTCTGGCTTGGAGAATTCCATGGACAGAGGAGTCTGGCAGGCTACAGTTCATGGAGTCTCAGAGTCAGACACAACTGATCTACTTTCATTTTCTCATTAGAAATGGACTTGATACTTTTAAAACTTCCAGAGTTTTTTGGATAGGAACCTCAAGTTCCCCATTTTACCTCCTCTTTCCTATGTTTTCTTCTGGGATTTGGAACATTTGATTTTCAAAAACAGACCAAACAAGCTGGTTCATTCTATTTTTTTCCCTTCTGCTGATGGTTTTATAATGTTCTAGATGGAATTTAAGAGTTCTGTAGTAGTGGATGTCGTGTAGTCTGTCAGGCTCAGTCGAACACTATCCACTGGCATTTCCCCAAACAGCCAAAATTTAACAGTCAACCTCCTCACCCCATGAAACTGCCTCTAAGTGACTTAGCTCTGATTCTCTTCTAGGCTTCTTAATCATCCACGGTGTAAAGACACACTTCAAGAGGATCCTTAGAAGTCTTGGACAAGCTTCCCCACACGTGGCAGGTATGTGTCTACACTGAGTGTGCAAGGAATGTAACTTGTTTTATTTTCTGCAGTTAGATCTAAATTATATTTTAACCCTTCGTGTAACCACATGGAAGCAATTTGAGGTTGCATCCTAATTCTAGGTAAGACTTTGAAGGTGAGGGGTGACATATCTGCTCCTAGGCTGTCATCTCTCCACGAGTCATGTTTGTCCTCTTATCCTTCGTCAGTACTCATGAGCCACTGCTGAGGCACACCTTGATCTTCCTTTGAGGATCTTTTCCTATCTTTCTCTTGGCTTCTTCCAGATACTCCGTGGACACGTGAGGGTGTGCTGCTGCTGAACCAGAAGAAAGTCTCTGGGGTGGCTTAGAGCTCTGTGCTCCTTGCATGACGCTGTGAAGCCCCTGGGCCTTGTTCTGTTGCTCCTATGTCATGCTAGTCCAGTCAGTCCTTGGCAGACCTGGTCAGGTCCACCTGCAATATATCACTTGGTCATTTCAAAGGTCCAGACCTCATCCAAGAAAGAAAATCCATTCTATCTGCCGTGATTTTCTACCATCGTATTTAGCAAATATTGAGGGCAAGAGGAGAAGGTGGGCGACAGAGTATGAGATGGTTGGATGGCATCATTGACTCAATGGATATGAGTTTGAGCAAGCTCTAAGAGATAGTGAAGGACAGGGAAGGCTGGTGTGCTGCAGTTCATGCAGTTGCAAAGAGTTGGTCATGACTTTGAGCGACTGAACAACCCTGTTACAGTATTTTGAACAGCACAACTTAGGAAATCAATCAAAACACAGTTTACATTTTTTTTTCCTGTTGTTTCTTTAAAATGCACTGGGAAAAGGGAAGTGGGTATTCTCTTGGTTCTGGATGAAATTTAGGCCTCAAGTAGGCTCCATACCTAGTAAGATTACTCTTAGATTTAAAAAAATTTCTATCTACACTTTAAATCACAAACATTGTCTATATTCAGAAATTAAAATGGTCAATCTCAGACTATAACAGTAGCTTGCAAGTTCATTTAATATCAAATCATCTCTCATCCCCTCTCTGAGGCCCATATTTGGATTGGACTCTTGCAGAGTGAGAGGGTGTGCTGTTTTCTTTCTCTATCTGTCACCTACTCCCCCATTTGCTGGCTGCTATAGCTACATCCTAAGGGATTGAAACAAGGGAAAGAAAAGGAAATGAGTGACTTAGGGATGTTTTTTATGTGAACAGGTACTGTGTTAACCTGGCTCCAGCTTTCAGGGCCTGGCAGATATTTAAAACTGAGAATCATTTGGCCACTTTGGGGGGACTTTGGTGGCTCCCTTGCTGGACCCAGTTGTCTTCAACTCTCCTGGCTTGGACAGGGCTTCTCCTGTAGCTGTCCACTCCCTACTCACCTCTTGGTTCTTGGCTAGTCCATCCCACATGAACTCATGTTGAGTGTATAAAGAATACTTCCGGGCGGCCATCTTGGGCTTCAGGCTAGCTCTGTCACCCTTGGCCCACACCTGCTTCATGAAAACACGCATCTCGTGAACCTCCAAGGACTGAAGGGTACTTCTCAAATTACTGAGCTGTTCCTTATCTCCTTCTTGTCCTCCAGATTCCCAAGGTGGGAGCCAGTCTGCAATCTGTCAGGTTTCCTAAGCTCCAGGGGACACATCCACGCTATCTAAACTGTTCTTTTGAGGCCTCTCTAAGGACCTGAGAGAGAAAATAGCCCCTTCTATCCCACCTGCTTCAGTGAGGTGGGGCTTGTCACAGGGCAGCAGTTCAATCCAAGAACCATTTCATAATGCTTCTCCTCACCTCTGTTCTTTTGGTGCTTTATGTTGTCTTGTTGCATTTTAGAGCCATCCAACCTGTTCTTCCCAGTGTTAAAGAACTTGCCTGCCAATGCAGGAGACAAAAGAGACTCAGAAGATCCCCTGGAGGAGGGCATGGCAACCCATTTCAGTGTTCTTACCTGGGAAATCCCATGAACAGAGAAGCCTAGCAGGCTACAGTCCATAGGGTTGCAAAGAGTTGGACATGACTGAAGTGACTTAACATGTATGCAGCCAATTCTTAGGACTTTTAAAAAAAATTTGGTTTTGGTCTAGCCCTTTTCTTGGAATTTCATGCCTGTTCAATGAAGGTGCCTTAGTTGAATCTGCTAGTTTAACATCTGATCATTTCAGCTCCACTAGGAAGAGTTAGGGGCTTCCCTGGTGGCTCAGTGGTAAAGACTCTGCCTGCAATGCAGGAGACCCAGGTTCAATCACTGGGTCAGGAAGATCCCCTGCAGGAGGACATGGCAACCCACTCTAGTACTCTTGCCTAGAGAACCCCATGGACAGAGGAGCCTGGGGGGCTGCAGTCCGTATGGTCTCACAGAATCAGACACAACTGAAGTGACTAAGCCACAGCAGGAAGAGTGAGAGTGGTTGAGGGAGGGGTAAAGGTTTAGCCATCCCATTGCCAACTTGCTTCTGGATTCACTAATATCTGTACATGGCTTGACTACCTTATCTTCCACTCAGCTCAATTCAGTTCAGTTCAGTAGCTCAGTCGTGTTTGACTGTTCGTGACCCCATGAACCGCAGCACACCAGGCCTCCCTGTCCATCACCAACTCCCGGAGTCCACCCAAACCCATGTCCATTGAGTCGGTGATGCCATCCCACCATCTCATCCTCTGTCGTCCCCTTCTTCTCCTGCCCTCAGTCTTTCCCATCATCAGCATCTTTTCAAATGAGTCAGCTCTTCACATCAAGTGGCCAAAGTACTGGAGTTTCAGCTTCAACATCAGTCCCTCCAATGAACACCCAGGACTGATCTCCTTTAGGATGGACTGGTTGGATCTCCTTGCAGTCCAAGGAACTCTCAAGAGTCTTCTCCAACACCACAGTTCAAAAACATCAATTCTTCAGTGCTCAGCTTTCTTTATAGTCCAACTCTCACATCCATACATGACCACTGGAAAAACCATAGCCTTGACTAGATGCACCTTTGTTGGCAAAGTAATGTCTCTGCTTTTAAATATGCTGTCTAGGTTGGTCATAACTTTCCTTCCAAGGAGTAAGCATCTTTTAATTTCATGGCTGCAGTCACCATCTGCAGTGATTTTGGAGCCCAGAAAAATAAAGTCAGCCACATTTTCTACTCAAAAGTATCTAAATATGATTTTAGCTCAGTAAATAGGAGGATTTCTTTAAGTTTATTTTCAATATGTGAGAGTCATTCTAATTTCCCAGAGGGTCTTAGACTTTTGAAACTCGAAAACCAGTAATTGACACCCCTATATCCCCCATGCTTCCCTCCTCTGCCAACAATTTTCTTTTCTTTTTTTTAAAAAAACTTTTTATTAGAATATAGTTGCTTTACAATGCTGTGTTAGTTCCTGCTGTCCAGCAGAGTAAATCAGCTATACGTGTACATATATCCCCTCCTTTTTGGATATCCTTCTCATTTAGGTCAAGATAGAGCATTGAGTAGTTTTATTGCTATACAGTAGGTTCTCATTAGTTGTCTATTTTATACGTAGTATGAAATAGATAGTAGTGTGTATATATATATATGTATGTATATGTATCAATCCCAATCTCCCAGTTCTTGCCAATAATTTAGCAACTTGTCTGACTGAATGAAGAAAGAAGCAAGATTCAAGGAAATGAAATACCCCAAATGTTACTTCCTGTGTGATAAAAAATATTGCCTACCCTTTTTTGAATATCTGTGTTGTGGGTTTAAACCCATATAATGGCACTGAATCCTTTATATTAAGGATTTAACATTTGAGGAAAGTAGGTGTGCTAGTTTAAGAAAACCACTTATATAGGATTGGGCTTCCCTGGTGGCTCAGTTGGTAAAGAATTTGCCTGCAATGCAGGAGACCTAGGTTCATTCCCTGGGTGGGGAATATCCCCTGCAGAAGGAAATGGCACCCACTCCAGTATTATTGCTTGGTAGATCCCGTGGACAGAAGAGCCTGGCGTGCTACAGTCCATGGGGTCATAAGAGTTGGGCGCAACTTAGTGACTAAATTAATTATTTGTACTTCTCTGGTGGCTTAGCTGGTAAAGAATCCACCTGCAATGCAGGAGACCTGGATTTGATCCCTGGGTTGGAAAGATCATATATAGGATTAGGGCCCACACTAATGACCTCATCTTTGCATAACTAATTATATATGCAGTGACCTTCTTTTAAGTGTCACAGTGATACTAATTCTATACTAACTGATCCACAAAATAGAATCATAGGGAACACTTCCAAACTCATTCTATGATACTAGCATTAGCCTAATATCAAAAGTAGGCAAAATATCTAGCAGTTGAATCCAGTATTATATATAAAAAATATGCACCATGATCAAATAGGATTTATCCCAAATATGCAACTCTCATTCACCATTCAAAAATCATTTGCTATAATCTATCATATTAATAGCTAAAGAAGAACCTAGTCATGTGTCGTTGTGAGAGTTGGGCTATAAAGAAAGCTGAGCACTGAAGAATTGATGTTTTTGAACTGTGGTGTTGGAGAAGGCTCTTGAGAGTCTCTTGGACTGCAAGGAGATCCAACCAGTCCATCCTAAAGGAGATCAGTCCCGGGTATTCATTGGAAGGACTGATGTTTAAGCTGAAACTTCAGTACTTTGGCCACCTGATGCTCAGAGCTGACTCATTTGAAAAGACCCTGACGCTGGGAAAGACTGAGGGCAGGAGGAGAAGGGGACGACAGAGGATGAGATGGTTGGATGGCATCACCGACTCAATGGACATGGGTTTGGGTAGACTCTGGCAGTTGGTGATGGTGAGGCCTGGCGTTCTGTGGTTCATGGGTTCGCAAAGAGTCAGACATGACTGAGTGACTGAACTGAACTGAAAGAAGAAAAATCATATGATTATAACAATAGATACAGAAAAGCATTTCACATAATCCAACACCCATTCATGATAAACTTTCAATCATCTAAGAATAGAGAAACCTACAGTTAGAAGCATACACCATGATGAGAAACTACATTCCTTCTCCTATCACTGTGGGATAAGACAATGATGTCTCCTCTTACCACTCCTATTCAACATCATACTGGAAATTCCTAGCTAATGTATTAAGACAAGAAAAAATATGTATGTATACACACAGATGGGGAAGGGGCTTCCCTTGTAGCTCAGCTGGTAAAGAATCCGCCTGCAGTGTGGGAGACCTGGTTTGATCCCTGGGTTGGGAAGATCCCCTGGAGAAGGGAAATGCTGCCCATTGCAGTATTCTGGCCTCGAGAATTCCATGGACTGTATAGGCCATGGGGTCGCAAAGAGTTGGACACGACTGAGCAACTTTCACTTCACAGATAGGGAAAGAGAAAAACGAAACTGTTCACAGGCTACATAATTGTCTATGTAGAAAATTCAAAATAATTTATAAAAAGACTCCTGGATAAGTCTTGCTTCTAGATTAGGCTAATATACAAAAGTAAATTGATTTCCCATATACCACATGAACAAATGGAATTTGAACTTAAAAACACAGGATCATTTATATTACCTAAACTACAGTGATAGAAAAAGGAGAAACAAAGGGAAGAATGAATATGTGGAACACAGGGGGTTTTTAGGGCAGTTAAGCTTTATCATATCATATATGATACTGTAATGGTGGAGACATGCCATTCTGTATTTGTCAAAGTACGTAAAAGCATGCAACACAGAAAAAGAACTCAAATGTAAACAATGGACTTTAGTTAATAATCATTTCAGTGTCGATTCATCAACTGTTAAAAAAAAAAAGTACCATACCAGTGTAAGATGTTAATAACAGGGTAAACTGAGGGTGGGGAGAAGGGAGTATTTGAGAACTCTTTATGTTTTTTGTTCAATTTTTTCATAAACCTAAGACTGAGAAATAAAGTCTGTTAATAAGAAAAACAGTAGTGTTTAAAAAAATAAAAAGGAAAAACAAACAAATGTCAGACTGAGATACCTGGAGTTAGGACTTTATCATGTGAATTTGGGGTGGAGGGGGACATCATTCAGCCCATAACACTAGGGTTCAAAGAGGTTCAATAACTTGAAAGTCACACAGCCCTTAAAATGCCATTGTAGAGATTCCACGCCATGACATTGTGACTCTATAGCTGAATTCTTCCTGCTATACCACACTTCATCTCAGGCAACTCTTGCATGCAGTCCTCTGCAAAGAGGAGATTGCTAGCTTTCCTTTAAACAACCAATCAGATTGGCTGGGGCATGGATCTACCCAAAGAAGGAGCTCAGACTAAAACATAGGTCAGACTATCTCATGAACTCATAATAACCTTACACCTTACCCAAAGGAGTAACTTTACACTTTATACCTTACACAAAGGAACAGGTTTGTGAAGAAGTTCAGTCTAAAACTGTAATACTCTGGGCTAGAAAATGAATTTGTACTTGAACTAGAGGTATAGATTGTGAAGAATTCAACTGGATCTGAAACTACTAAAATGGTGTCAATGTGAGTTGGTGATGTTATTCCTGTGACCTGTGGTTTGCATTTTGGGTACTCTTGACCTGTATTCATATCTACATATGCCACGTGTACATGGTCTGTTTCATGTAGAGCATAGTTACACAATGTGTAATAAAGCAACATATTTAGATCATGCAAAAGAAAATGAATAAAATGTTTGCTATGAAGTTCCTACAGGCATTTACTGGATAATGATAATGATAGTTTTACTAAAATATATTCAGCTTCAATGAGGGTTATATTTAGGAAAATTATCAGATTGTTTTGGATATTTTCCTTATAAAAACAATTCTTTAGTGCATCTTATGTGGAAGATACGAATTATAATAGTCATTCGGAAATGTGTCTTCATGAATATGAACATAATTTGAGTCTTGTAGTATTTAGTGCTGTTTTATTCCAGATGGCAAAACATTTTTATTATTCCTTTTAGTTAGTGCTTGAAATATATACCTATGGAAATAAGTCCATTTTAAGATTTCTCTTGCCAAAACTCTAATAGATGCTCACTTACTGAGAAGTATGTATACTGAGAAATATTTAAGAAAAATATGCTTTAATGAAGCTGCACTAATGATATTTATTTAGCTAATTGTGTATGGGAATCTCAACATTATTTCAAGTAAGGTAGACTGTTGGCCCTGTAAATAAGCCTGGCACAGGTGTGCAAAGAATTAAGAGAATTGGTAGATCTAATGAAAATCAGAGAAAACCTCAAAGAAATATTTTATTATAAATTAGATTTCCCACTATAAAACAAATATACAACAAAGCCAAATAGCAAAAATGTTTTAAAATGAGGGTAAAAAATTACTAACAATACCAATAACCAAAAGCAGTAACAGTAACCTTTTAGTATATTTGCTTCTCTTCCTTTTCCATTCATTTATTCAGCTGAGGATTACTGCGTGCTTAATGCAGGCACTTGGGAGATAAAGATGGCTAGGCCCAGGGTTCCACTTTGAAGGAGACTAATTTATTAGGGAAAACAGACCATGATAAGTCCTTGTAATGTGTGGTAAGTACAAAGCTGGAGGAGAATGGGCCAAAGAAATTGCTTTCAACTCCAGTTTCAGATCTGTAAAGACTTTTAACAGAAAGAAAGAAGAAATCTGTTAGCCAGGAAAGAGAATAAAATACCTTACAGTTAGAGGCAGGAACATTTGCTAAGGTATGGTATGACTGAAATCACATCATGCTGCTGCTGCTAAGTCGCCTCAGTCTTGTCCGACTCTGCACGACCCCATAGATGGCAGCCCACCAGGCTCCCCTGTCCCTGGGATTCTCCAGGCAAGAACACTGGAGTGGGTTGCCATTTCCTTCTCCAATGCATGAACGTGAAAAGTGAAAGTGAAGTCGCTCAGTCGTGTCCGACTCCTAGCGACCTCATGGACTGCAGCCTACCAGGCTCCTCTGTCCATGGGATTTTCCAGGCAAGAGTACTGGAGTGGGGTGCCATTGCCTTCTCCAGAAATAACATCATAAGGAACTGTAAATAATGCAGCATGTCTAGAAAATGAAGTTGGAGAAGTAGGTGGAGGTGATATCATGGAATGCTCTGTACTAATTATCCTATTGGCAAGAAGAGTTTTCAAATGGGGCAGGAATATGTTTAGAATTGCATTTTAGAAAAATTGATTATCAGCAATATGATGGAATGGATGACTTAGAAATTGCAAACTTCAGGAACTAAGCATTTGGTAAGGGGTCAGATATACCAAAAGGCTGAAAAGAAAAAAAAGACAAAACAAAACACTTGGCTTGCAAGGACCTCTAGCAATGTTTTGGTGGAGACTCCAAAATGTGTTCCTGCGGTCCTGTGTTTTCATAAAATTTGCCAAAAGTATGAGCTTTTAGCTTCAGCTGATTATGAGTGCTTCTATTTCTATATTACCACCCCTCTGTTATACTTCTCTCAGAGAGAGAAGCTTGGTGACACACCTTTTGCATTTGCAGTTTTACCTTCTTTTTCTTTAAAGAGTCCCTGAATTGTATCAGCTTAGATCTCATTTTCCAGATCTAGTCCTAAGATAATCCTGCAGGGATCCAGAAGAGGATGGCAAGTTCTTAAACCAACATAGTAGCTGCAGAGATGAAGTAGAAAAGAGGGGAAAGACTAAGGGGGAGAAATTATTAGCTCTTAGTGTGAGGGAAAGAATAGGGCCTAGATTTCTCCCTGCTGTAACTTGATGGACAGTAGGGCTATTAAGAAAAAAAATGGTAGCATCAGGTCATAGTTGCAAGTAATGGTTTATTGAACATCTTTATGTATATGTATGTTTTCATATTTTTGGATTCAAAAAAGTTCATTTACTATATCAAATTGTGTAAGTATTTTAATGCATTTTGTTATCTGTTACTAGATAGACTTTCCAGATAGACGGCCATCCAACACAGCTATAGCTAATATAGAAATGGACTTTTTGGTCTACACTTCCACTGACATTGGACATTATAATTTTATTTTTTTAAAACCAAACTATAGGGTAAAATCAGTGCTTCTTTTTCATTTTACTATGAAGGTGAGATAAATGTGATCTGTAGTTGTGAACTCTCCATAGAAGTCTATTTTTCAGGGGTGTTATTGCGGTTTTTTCCTGGTAATGATTTAGGGAGCATTAGGAGGTGGTTGGCTTCGCTGGTGGCTCAGAGGTTAAAGTGTCTGCCTGGAATGCGGGAGACCCTGGTTCGATCCCTGAGTTGGGAAGATCCCGTGGAGAAGGAAATGGCAACCCACTCCAGTACTCTTGCATGGAGACTCCCATGGAGGGAGGAGCCTTGTAGGCTACAGTCCATGGGGTCACAAAGAGTCGGACACAACTGAGTGACTTCACTTTCACTTTCACTTTTCAGGAGGTAGTTGGGAGGGTCAGGAAGATCCCATCCAGGAGAAACTGCCAACGCATTCCAGTAGTCTTGCCTAAAAATACCCATGGTTAGAGTAGCCTAGCAGGCTGTAGTCCAAAGGGTCACAAAGAGTGGGACATGACTGAGCAGCTAAGCAAACACACAGGAGATAGTTCTAAGTCTTTTATGAGAGTAGTTATACTGTGCACTCTAAATTCGTGCATACATACCTGTGTTATAAGAGCTAGAGTATATAAGGCTAAAACAATTTTGTAGATTAGATTGTTTTAGATAGACTTAAGTATCTGCCAACCATTTCTTATAAGGACCAGATAGTAAATATTCTAGATTTTCTAGGCTAGCAGGTGAAATGAGGATATTACGTAACCACTTTAAGAGCAAGAAAAATTTTTTCCAAAAAAATTTTATTGACATAGTTCAAAATAAAATGATTGAGCACATTGTTAATATAGAAGTCTAATAATGAGAAAAACTGTATTTGTTTTTGAGAGCAGAGACATTGTACTTAGTCGTAGTTTAGTGGTAATGTTCTCTATCATCAAATTGACTATAAATGTTCCTTCATTAAACCATCCTTATTTCAAAGTTAGTGAGCTGGATTTGGATCACAGGCCATAGTCATGGTTTAGACCATGACATTTGTGTCATTTTTCTGTTAAGCTTTGTTAAAATATTTTGTCTGATAATAAGTTTCATTTCTGTTGAATATGTTATTTGAATCTCTGGAAATTTACAACTTAGAAAACACTCATCAAAATGCATGCACGTGTGTGTGTGTGTGTGTGTGTGTGTGTGTGTGTGTTACAGGTGAATGGGTTGGCTGTTTTTCTCTGTATAGTAAATGGAATTTAGGATATATCTGGGGTAGCCATACTATTACAATGAAGTGTTTTATCTGTTTAGATTAAGATACCAGAGAAGTGAAACAGGAAACTAGACTTGGCAGGTACAAATTTGTTCTGTTGGTATATGTATTGGGATGACTTTGAATGTTCCCTGTTGTTGACTTTGAGTTGACTATAATTGGTTCTGTTCATTAACGTCTGCTTCTTCTAACCTTTGAGAGTTTGTGCTTTGGTTTTAGCTTTGCTATTGTTCAGCAACTTTCTAAAAAAGACTTAATTCTTCTTCTACCCTCCCTCAAAATCTTGATGTCTTGAAATATTTTCTTTATAATTCACATTTCATTTGCTGAGAATTTTGTGGCAGGCCCACCCAGTTCCCATGGTTTCAAGAAAGTAAAGGAGGGGGAAGGAAGAAAAGAAACAAACTAGAAAGACATGGAAGTTTGAAAAGCTAATAAGCTGATCATTTCACCCACTTTAGAGGTTGGGGCATCCATCTCAAAAGTTTCAAATGGAATTTGATTCCTAAATCTAAGACCAGTTTTCCCTTAAACTCTTAATGAATTGTTTGAGGAGTCTGTAAAAACTTTAGTAAGTTTAGTTGCTTTAATGAACACACTGAGTTATGCATTGGATTTAAGAACTGATCATTGGACTCCAAGTTTATGTTTTATCATTTTAGTCAATATGAGTGTGCAGAATTAGTATCTTTCTAATGCATATTCAAAGATAATTCAAATGAATGAACTCACTATGAAAACCTTATATTAAAAATATAGAAAGCTTTTTTAATGAGTACATAGAATGTTTTGATTTAATATTTTGTTTAATGGAAAAATATGCTGTAACTGTTTATATAACACACATAAGGTATGTGCAGTTTTTAGAGATAATGTGTTATAAGATTGCAATTTGTATGTTTCTGAGAGTCAGCAGAGGAAAATTCTATCAAAATTAAATTTTGAAATTCTTTCTTCCCTTATTTAATTTCTTCCCTTATTTAATTCCATAGGCTCTTTGGAAAACAGAGTTCCAAATGTGTATTTCCACAGTCTTCCTGCCAGTGGCTAACTCAGCATGCTCTTCTCAACAGCTATCTTGTTTTTTAGCAGCTGAAATATGTGGCAATTAAAAAAAATTTTTTTTTGTTTAATCCCAAATTTTGTTTATACTTTGGATGCAGAAGGTCTTTGTTTTTTCAGAAAATTGGTACTAACAGTTTTATAATTCCAAAAACAAAATTTGCTCCAAATACCATTCTCTTGTATTTTTCTGAATTCTTCAGTTATTGTTAATTACCAGTTGGACTCTATGTCTTAAAATAAGATTCCTTTAATAGATATTTATAATTACTATTATTGACAAATATCTGATATTTATTATTTTAAAAACATTTGTTCAATCAGAAAAGAACTAAATTATTTCACTAGAGGGAAAACTAAGCTTCAGAGCCCTTCATTCCTATGAGTTCTTTCCCAGGCTTGGAGATGCCATATAGGCCATGTATTCAAAGAACCATATATTTTGTAAAATTTGCAATCTAAGCTATTTTCACTGCAGTCGTTTATGACTAGGGCCTTCACTTTAACCTCCCCCCATTCCTTTTCTGTTTTGTGAAGGCATTGGAGAGATAACGGCTTTATTTTGGTGGTGGTGTTAGTTGCTCAGTCGTGTCCAGCTCTTTGCAGCCGCATGGACTGTAGCCTGCCAGGCTAATCTGTTCATGGAATTCTCCAGGCAAGAATCCTGGAGTTGGTTGCCATTTCCTTCTCCAAGGTGGTGGTAGTTGGGGGGTGTCTACCAAAGGGAGATCAAGCTGGTGATATGGTGATTTTAAATTAAATGGGACATGGTTTTGTTGTTGGCAAACTCTTCCATGTATAATGAAACTATTGATGATGTTCCACTTTGCCAGTTTGCTGGAGCCATGTGACACACAAGTAAGGAATCAGAGGCCATATTATCCTATGGACACGTTCTGCAGTCCTGACACCTATTGTAACTAGATTTGAAACGCACAGAGCCAGAAGCTACCCTATGGAAAACCTTTCTTGTTATTAGAGGTATAGCGTTATAGACAGTTTGGATTTTGGTTTGTTTCAATGCCTAGTCACAACAGAAGTTCTCTCCTGTTAGGAATTTAATGACTAATGCAGTTCATAGTATTGTTAATGCACTGTGTAATTTTTCTTTTTTGATGAATATTGCATAAGTAGAATTTCTCAAATATCTGTGTTTTTAGGGCACAAACTTATAGCAGTAATATAGGCAGCAAGCATCTTGCATGGTGTAGTTGCATGTTTTCTGAATCACAATTATGAATAGTTAAAGATACAGTTTAAAGGACTACCCTGGTGGTACAGTGGTTAAGACTCTGTGCTTCCAATGCAAGGGGTGCAGGTTTGATCCCGGTCAGGGAACTAAGATCCCACATGCTGCTCAGCAAATAAATAAATAAGGAAATAAATAAAAACAAATTCAATAAGAATTTAAAGATACAATATAAGTAAGCATACTAGATAAAAGAATGGATTATCTTTCCATTTTCTCTCTAGAAAGTAATATTTACAAAGGGGCAATCAGAGTATACAGCTGACAACCGTGGGAGAGAAAAGCATTAGAGAAATATGGTCAAGGAGTTAATTAATATGAGTATTATGTGTTTTTTCCCCAGATTTTGTGATGTTTATGATACATCTCAACATTTTAAAGTACTAATTTGTTAGGATTTTTCCATTGTAACTAAATATTCACTTTCATGTTAAACATTTCAATTTGTTTTCTCTTTCTAAAATCACATAAGCTTTCTGGCTCCAGAAACCCTGGATCTACAGAATAATTATTAAATATTTAGATACCATGAGGTTTAAAGTTACTGTTAGCTCAGCACAGAGCCTAGTATGTATTTGTCCTTCATTGTGTTTTTGGAGTTGAGTCAGACTCCATAATAGCAATTGGTTATTTTTTGTTCATTGATGACTGGTACTTTATATGGACATAAAGTAATATCAGTAAGTTGTAGCTAGGAAGAATTTCTATTCTCCCAGGATCTTGAAATGATGAAGTCATTCACTTTACAAAGCATTTTCTTTTTTTTTTTTTTTTTAATTTTTTTATTAGTTGGAGGCTAATTACTTCACAACATTTCAGTGGGTTTTGTCATACATTGATATGAATCAGCCATAGATTTACACTTATTCCCCATCCCGATCCCCCCTCTCACCTCCCTCTCCACCCGATTCCTCTGGGTCTTCCCAGTGTACCAGGCCCGAGCACTTGTCTCATGCATCCCACCTGGGCTGGTGATCTGTTTCACCATAGATAGTATACATGCTGTTCTTTTGGAACATCCCACCCTCACCTTCTCCCACAGAATTCAAAAGTCTGTTCTGTATTTTCTTATGGATGAAAAACTTAACCAGAGATTTGACATATGGAAATGATATTTACTGTATCATTTCCCTCAACCACCTTTTCTGATTTAAGTTGTCCAAAAAAGGAAGGATGGAGGAGGAGGAAGGAGAAGGTGTAGGGACAGGAAGAGAGAGAAGGAGGGAAGGAGAGATGGGGAGAGGGAGAAAAAGAGAAAGCTGATTTTTTTGGTTGGGCTGAATTATTCTGTAATGGTGGGAGAGTCTCTATAAACAGATGCCTTAAATTCCAAAAAATGGCCAGGACACAATTGGCACTCCCAGGAAAGTAGCAAAGTATTATTAAGACTCTCTATACACAAGTCCTTCCAAATAGTACGTTTCAAACAATAATTTATGTAGCTGGGGCATTGGTTTCAGGATGATGCTGGTGTCTACCTGTGTTTTCAACAGCTCCTTGTCTCAGGGCAGTACTTAACATGTTCCCAGGAGTGAAAGCCCAACATCTTCCTTTGGTAAACACATTATTTCATTTTAACAGTTTAGCTGACTCAAAAAAAGAAAACCTGGTGTCCTAAGCATCTCAGTGCTCACCCATTTCCCAGTTGTAACTGGAAATTTAGACTCTGTGCACATACATCCCCCTTTGAAAGCATTCATTTGGGGCACCAATGATGGAGTTGACCACGATGCATTCAGGGGTGACTGTGCCTACCTCTTGCACTTGATTACTTCTAGGTGTGATGATGGATGACTTAAAATGTGTTAGCTGGAGGGTGTGTGAGTGAGTCGGGGGCGGCTACGTGCCAGCACTGACAGGGTTAACCAGACTTGCCAGCATGAACAATGGAAACCGGGCAGCTCTAAATGAAATGAGCTGAATATTTCATTCGGCCACTCAGCTGCCTGCTCCAATTGCCTCCTTTACTAAAATAAGAGCTTAATCTAAAGTGACAACAACATCAGTTTCTGTGTGCTCCAGTCACACTGAACATGACTTCCTTAACATAAACACTATTTACATGGACCGTCTGGATAGCGCAGGGAGTCAGGAGCGTGCCCAGCTAAGACAGAGGGTACAATGAAGGACGAGAAGCAGGCAGCTGAGAATTAACATCCGCAAATGAAAGCCTGACCCTCAGAGGGCATGTCCCTGATACATTTTAAAATGAGAGAGCATTGCACCAGTAACCTTAGCCTTTGTAAAGACTATGCCATTTAAAATAAAATAGCACCTTTTCAGTTTAGACACTTAACCAAATGCATTATGTCTGACCCATTTTCCAACTTACGTGACACGAGAGGATGGATCCCTTGCTCACAATGATTAGAATCTTTCAAACAATTGCAACCAATAATCTCCCTCTCCAGACTCCTTCTCATAGCAGCCTCTACTTGTTTGAGATAAAGAGGGCATTTTGTTAGGTGAGGTCAGGCCAGACACAGACGGCAGGGGAGTGGGAGAGAGATGTGACCTTTGAACTGAAGGTTTGATGTCAGTGCTGGTGGTACCAAGGAAAGGCCTGTTTGAAAGAGGGTTTCAGCTTGAGAGTTCTAGAAGATTAGAAGCAGGAGTGTGACAAGGTACCAGCCCATCAGGGTCCGCAAAATAACACAAGTGACTTCTTTACAGCGCCCCAGGATAGGGAATGATGGAGTAGCAGTCCTGAATACACATTATGTTCAGTTTATTTCCATAAAGAGGCTGCTATAAGTGTTATTTCACATGCTAGGCACCCTCGGGGGCTTTTAAGGGTCACAAAATGTAGAGGTATTTCACTTTAATCCTATTAGGATTATTGACAGTTAATGAAGTTCAGTGGTTTATCCAGCAGCTTCACAGATGAGGAAAGTAAGACCCAGAGAAGTTGCTCATACCCCTGATGTCACACAGAGAAGTCAGACTGCAAAAGGGAAAGAATTTTTTTTTCTGATTATTTCTACTTCCTTTGAGTCATCATTAATGCTCTCATCTCTAAAATGACTGTTTTAAATTTTCCCTTGATTAAGCCTACTAGAAGACTGATACCAGATACTGACTTGTGGCTTCAGGGTTCCAAAGACCTGAGGCTGCTGATGAGATGGTAGTAGCTCTTTAAAGAAAAACAACGACTCCAGTTATTGGAATTTCCCTGGGGATCCAGTGGTTGACTCTCCACTTGGAAGACTGCATTTCCAATGCAGGCAGTGTGGATTTGATCCCTGGTTGGGGATTTAAGATCCCACATGCCACTCAGTGTGGGCCCCGTCTCCCTCAAAAAAAATCCAGTTTTGTGTTATCTGTTTTCATCCTCCAGTCTCTGTGCCTGAGTGAACATCCATGTAGTCTCTACCCCTGTAGTGGTACATTTTAGATAAAGCTCTTATTCAAAGAAGAAGAAAGGGCCTGATCATTTAAAAACAAGTTTCATTTTAAGGAAAGGTACAGTGAGTGACAGGAAGAAAAGTGGGAGGATCATCAATATCTAGCTGGCCTTAGTAGAATAGTCATTAATCAACAAGCATTTATTGAGAATCTGTGAGATCATCAAGCTTTATTTTAGAGGAGAGAAGATTGTTTCTGACCTCTGGAAGCCCACCATCTAGTGAAAACGTTTGCTATAATTTGGAAAAAAATACTTTAGACTTCTATAGAAAGCCAATAAGAATTCATGATGGTGGAAAAATAAAAAATACTATTTTTGCTGTTTGCCATAATGCACATTTACTGTATTTACATAGTCATTTTTAACTTCAGGGAAATGTGAACAAGAGGACACCCTCTTGCTCATACCTTCATGGGCATTGATCAACTCTTTCAGGTACTTACTATTCCAGATGTGTCCACAAGAGAATTACACATGTTTTCTCAAGTCTGATCGGGTTACTGCCATTTGTACAAATATCAATTGTACAGCTTGGTGAGTGCCTTAATAAGGTAGGTATGGCAACCCACTTTTGCCAAAGAAATTGGCATGGACAGAGGAGCCTAGCGGGCCACAGACCATGGGGTCATAAAGAGTTGGACACGACTTATAGATTAAACAACATCACCACCCAATGCCTGAGAGCAGAGGAGAGGTGGGAATAACCACACCTGCCCTGGGCTCATCTGTTCAAATGACAAGGACCTTCACATCTCTCCCCAGTAGTAGCCACATTTTTGGTTTGGTTTGGACAGTCAACAGGTGTCAGCTGGGAATGGCAATGCCGTTGGGGGAGGGCGGTGGTGGTTTAGTCGCTAAGTCGTGTCTGACTCTTGCAACCCCATGGACTGGGAACCTACCAGGCTCCTCTGTCCATGGGATTCTCCAGGCAAGAATACTGGAGTGGGTTGCCATTTCCTTCTCCAGAGGATCTTCCTGACGCAGAAACCAAACCCAGGTCTCCTGCAGTCCAGGCAGATTCTTTACCGACTGAGCTACAAGGTGGGAGGGAGGTGCCTTCATGAGCAGGGTATGGGAGGCGGCCTCTGTGCAGATTATTGAAATCAGCAGAGTTTACCAACAGCGAGTGGGAAGCTGATGTGTACCTGGCATTCTCTGTCCTGTGTCTTGGGCTCTCTCAGCTATAACAAGGGTCTTGATGACCTTCTTTTTTTCTTTCTCAGGTGAGAACAGGCTTGTCTTTTCTCGACAGACATTTCTCGGATGTCTCTACCCTTTGTTGTCACTTAGTATGAAGGGGTATGGTTTGTCAGAAGAGATGCAGGGTTTCCCTTGTTGTAAGTGATAAAACACACTTTGAAGAATTTCAGGACTCTAATGAGAAAATGCTTGGACATAGGTTCAGGCAGTCTGCTGTCTTCCATTTTCTTCCAGTTACCTTTCCCCTGATGAATTAATGGTGGTCAGAGTCTCAGTTCTGAAATGCTATTGTGTATCATTAATTAAGCTACTCATAGTTTTATATTTTCCCAGTGCAGGATGTTTTAAGAATATTTTGCGATCCTTAACTTCATGTAAGTGCATGGAAAACATGGCCTGAAAATTAATCATAAAAGCCCTTTCTGTCCTCCTTTGCTATTTTAATTTGAAACTTTTAGGGTAAGATGTATTTATTGTATTGTATATGTTGCTTTTGGGCTTCCCAGGTGGCTTAGTAGGTGAAGAATCTGCCTGCAGTGCAGGAGTTGCAGGGGATGTGGGTTCAGTCCTTGGGTCAGGAAGATCCCCTGGAGGAGGTCATGGCAACCCAGTCCAGTATTCTTGATTGGAAAATTCCATGAACAGAGGAACCTGGTGGACTGCAGCACATGGGGTCGCTGAGTCGGACACGACCAAACAGGTGCATGTATCTTGTGTTTGGTCTTATTGCTTCTTCTTTGAAGATGAGACACAAAGTTTCTCTTACGCTACAATAGAAAACAGTATAATATCATATTTTTTTTTAAAGAGAAGATTTTTGCCATTTTAGAATATAATTTCTACACTGAATGAAACTGATCATGTTCTCATGAAAACGATCATATTTTAAAGTATCATCCCTACAAGATTATGGATTTCACAAGTTTCTCTTTAATTACTAATCCTCCAGGTTAGTCCTTTGTCACTCTCCCTGCATCCCTGCATATAATAAATGTCTTTATTGTAAGTTTTACACTTAATTACTAGCACAAGAATGAAGTTTTCACATCTCGTCGTGCAAACATCTAGCTATTGGCAGAGGGGCAGGGGCAAGTAGTAGATTCAGTAGGGGACTTTCAAGCTGTTTATCCTCCAAGCCCTTGCCACACGGTCTCCTATAATATCGGGTTGTCTTTCTGTCATCTCCGACCCTGCTTGGCCAATGAATGCGTCCCATCGGCCAGACCACAACCCCAAAAGTCAGCATCGCGATTCTGCAGCAGCTGTTGCCGCAGAAGGTAAATGCCGTGCAGATATTGATGAGCTTGCTAATTTGTTTAGTAGACAGAATTTAGAATGGGGAACAGGATCTGTCTGCTAGCTGTCATCATACGTCAGCCCCAGGCTGCCCCAGGCAGTGGGTTTGCTTTTTGCCAGCTTCTAATTTTGCTTTATTTTTCCTTAGCTTCAATCTACTTTTTTCATTTATTATAATTGGGAGAGTGGTGGCTGAGATAGGGGAAAAAAATACTCATGGCTATAGTCGAGATGGAAGGCTCTCGTGTGCTGTGGTTCGCTGATATCGGCGGCTTCAGACTGGACCTGTTGGTCTCTTGATTGATGGAGTTTGTGAAGGAAGACTGTGCTCTCACGTGGGTTTCCTGTAGCACGGTGTGATGGGAAGATTTACCAAAACTGCTCTCAGCCCTGCGTGTTTCTCCTGGTTTCTACCAAAATCAGAATTTATATTATTAGATTTGTTCCTTGGGGATTCTTATTCAATTTATTTAAAAAATGTGTTTGTGGGGCTCACTAGGCGTTGGTTATTATTATAGACAGCTGAGTATGTATTGGAGAACAAGATAGAAAAAGCCCTGCTCCGAAAGTACTTAGATTCTAAAGGTGGAGATAGAAATAAGCAAATGTACAATACTTCAAGAAAGTGATGAACTGAATGAAGGAAATACAGTCGAGTAGAGAGGAGGGCTGAAAGTGTTATTTTAGAAAAACAGAGCAGGCGAAGTTCTCTGAGGAGATGACCCCTGAGACCTGAGGGATGAGAAGTCATGTGAGGACATGTGGGGAGACTTTAGGGAGAGGAGATGGCAAAAGTAAGGTCCCAGAAGAGACACTGAACTTGTTAATTTCTGGGAACAGCAAAAAAGCTAGTGTAGTGAAGCAGGTGGGGGATGGTGAGGGTGGGAGGGAACATTAGGGACATGGAGTTGGAGAGGAAGGCAGGGTCAGGTTACTTAAATTTTTCTTATTGAGGATAATTGTTTTACAATGTTGTGTTACTTTCTGCCATACGATGAACTGAATCACCTATAGGTATACAAATATACCCTCCGTGGTGGCCCTCCCTCCCCCCGCATTCCACCCGTCGAGGTCATCACAGAACCCTGAGCTGAGCTCCTGGTGCTATAAGCAGCACCCCACAAGCTATCTGTTTTACACCTGATAGTGAGTATATATCAGTGCTACTGTCCCAGTTTGTTTCACTCTCCTCTTCCCACCATGTCTACATGGCCGTTCTCTACATCTGCATCTCTATTCCTGCCCTGCCGGTAGGTTCATCTGTCCCATTTTTCTAGATTCCACATATATGCATTAATATATGATATGTTTTTCTCCTTCTGATTTACTTCTCGACAGTCTTTAGGTCTATCCACATTTCTACAAATGACCCAGTCATATCACTTTTTATGGCCGAGGAATATTCCATTGCTTACATTACCACATCTTTATCCGTTCACCTGTCAGTGGACATTTTATTCTAAATGTGATGAGAAGCTGGTGTAAGTGAGGGAGTGACTTGGTCAGATGTGCATTGTTGAAAGTCTGCTTTGGCTGTTGGATGGAGAGTAGATGAAGGAGGACAAAAATGGAAGTAGAGAGGTCACTGGGGAAATCATTTTGGCAGTTCAGTTAGATGTGATCCTGGCTTGGACTAGAGACACAGCGGTAGAGTTGATGAGAGGCAACAAAAAGGTATAGATTTCATATACTATGAGAAGTCCTAGCTGAAGGTGTGGATGTTGGTTGTGGGGAGTACAGAAAGGAGAACAATCAAGGGTGATACATATTTAGATTTTTTTAATTTCAAATATTGAATTGTCAGAGTGCCCATAATTATACCTATGGGGGAAGGAGGTATACAATGATGGAAGTGGTTACTATTTACACATTGTTTTAAAAAACCCCCTTTTGGTAAAATTTGAAACAGAAGACAAGAAGACAAGAAGTTTAGAAGACTCAAGATGAATAAATGTTACCCTGAATTTAAAATGAAAGAAAAGTTTATACTTTTGAAATGTTATGTTTTAAGGATTGCAGTAAAATCTTAGATTGTGTTATAATCATTTCTGAACATAGAAGGAAGACAATGTTCACAAGAAGCCACTATGGGTTCTCTAAGAGCCAATTGTACAAAATTACCTTAATTTTTTTTTTTTAATAGAGCTACCCTATTGTCAGCTATCATTTTTTATAAAATGTAGTTTCATAATATCTTGTAAAATTTTGAGAGATTAGAAAGGAAATTAGTTTGCTTGATAGAGTGGTAATATGAATATTGGCAGTTGAATGTAAAAGATATAGGTTAGTATATAGTTATCAACCTAAAGAGAGGTCTATTGTCAGGTGCCACTCATTGTATTCGTTGGCTTGTCCTCTTTTATTATCTTCATTAAGAACTTAGATGAAGTAAGGAAGAGAGGAAACTAATACCTTTTCTGGCAAAGAAATATTTGGCATGTTAGCCAATTTTATCACATTTGCTGTTGTGAAGCAAATGACTCAGAAGTCAATGATAAGCTTGATGTTGGCTAAAACTTAAAATGATGAAATTTAATAGTGTTAAAGTAATTCTCCATTTAATTTTTAAAATCTCTCTGAATTGATAGTACATTATCAAGATAATCTGGTTGATTTTATATTTCATATAAGCCAATGGTAGGACTTAACTGCTCAAACAAGAGGTATTATCATCTTTAACAGCATTGATAGAAGGAATATAGTGTCCATAAGCAATGAGATAATCACCTGGTAAAATGTATGCTGGTCAGTTCATATATATCACTTCTGAGTGAAATAATTTGAAGGACATTGATAATTTAATGTCTAAAACTAGTGAGTTAGGGGGATAAATAATCTGAAAACAGAGTTCATATAAAGAGGAGTTGTTTAGCTTGAAGAAAAAACTTAAAGAGGATTCAAAACCACCTTCAAAAATATGGAACATGATTAGCCTTTGAGTCATTCAGGGTCTGGCAGGAAACATGGTGGACTTAAATGAAATGATTTGAGGAGAATTTAATAAAGGTAGTCATTATAAGGATATAAATAGAATTTTTAAAAAACCAAGACCACAATAAGATACCATTTAACATGCACTAAGACAACTACAATATAAAATACAGATAAAGTCACAAGTGTTGGTGAGGATATGGAGAAACTAGAAGAAGGCAATGGCAACCCACTCCAGTGCTCTTGCCTGGAAAATCCCATGGACAGAGGAGCCTGGTAGGCTGCAGTCCATGGGGTCATGAAGAGTTGAACACAACTGAGTGACTTCGCTTTCACTTTTCACTTTCATGCATTGGAGAAGGAAATGGCAACCCACTCCAGTATTCTTGCCTGGAGAATCCCAGGGATGGGGGAGCCTGGTGGGCTGCCATCTATGGGGTCGCACAGAGTTGGACACAACTGAAGTGACTTAGCAACAGCAGCAGCAGAAGCCATATATTTCACTGATGGAGATGTTACGTGGGTAGTTGCTTGAAGGAGTCTAAGCAGTTCCTCAAAAGGTTGAGTTGCCGTATAATCCAACAACTCCAATCTGAGGTTAATTCAAGAAAAATAAAAACATATCCACACAAAAATGTGTATACCAAGTTCATGGCAGAGGTATTCACAATAGCCAAAAGTGGAGACAACAGATAACCCAAATATCTATCAGCTAATGAATGGACTGGTAAAATGAGTTTCCTTCATACAAGGGATATTATTTGGCAACAAAAAGAAATGAAGTATTGATATATGCTTCAACATGAACTTTGGAAACATTATGCTCAGTGAATTAGGAGCCAGTCACAAGAGAATGTATATTGTATGATTCCACTTATATGGAATGTCCAGAGAGCCAGATCTGTAAAAACAGAAGGCAGATTTAGTGACTGCCTTAGAGCTGAAGGATTGGGAAGAAATGGGGGAGGCCTGATTGTTAATGAGTGTGGAGCTTGTTTTTAGAGTGATGAAAATGTTCCACCATTGATTGTGGTGCTGGTTGAACAGCTTTATAAATATACTAAAGACCATTGACATGTACACTTAACATGGGTGGATTGTATGGTATATGTAGCATATCCAATAAAGTTGTTAATAAAAAGAACTGACAAGGGTTGATATTCCAGGGGTAATAATTGCAGGGTTGATACCATCTCCGGGCCTGAGAGGATCAGGAGAGGGGAGCAGATTGGAGAGGCTCACCGGACTGGATACACCTCCAGACTGTGACCATTACCTGTAAGGAGAGCTGCAGAAAGACATATCCTGCCCTGACCTCACTCATCTTATTCTTTGTCTCCTGCTCCTGACTCTCATTTTCAAAACCCAACCAGAAGCTTGGGAGCAAAGAAGTCTCTTGATGTGATTCGTTGAAATCAGTATCCCAGGGCACAGAGCTGGGTGCATCTTGGTGTGTAAAACATAAGATATTCTGTGTAGCTGGAGAACTGAGACCAGGAAAGGAAGGTTAAAATTGGATGTGTTGCCTCAAAATGAAGTAAATTTTGATCTCTGGCTGTAGAGTTGGCCTGAATCCAAGATGATGATAGTGACATAGCAAAGAGGACTCCAATTTTAAGAGAAGGAATGAATTAATTACCTCTGAAGATTTCCTTGCAATTCCAAGTTTCTGTCTTTAACCACTGGCATTTTGGCACTGATTGTATTATCATTTGGCAGCTGTGATCTTGGAAGTTTAAGGTTTGGGCATTGACTAAAAGAACAAAGAGTAGGTGCCTTTTGATGAGGAAGAGAAAGCAAAGGGATAGTGTAAATGTGAACTGTTCACTTGAGTTCAATCTCACTGAACAAATAAATTGGACTCTAATGTGGTCAGAGACAGTCTGGGGAAGGAAGTGGCAGAAGAACAAGAAAGAAGCTTGTCATCAAAGAAGATTGTAAGATTTGGAGAAATAAACTTGGCCTACTTAATTTCACTGAGGATGTATATTATGTATTAGCCCTGCTTTTTTATTTTAGTTTAAAATGACAGTATAAAGATTGCCCTTTAATACTCTTTCTAAGAAAATTAGAGTCAGCTTTCATGATGCATGAAAGATGTCAAAGAAGTGTGTGTGTCTTCTCCCCTGTGTGTTTCACCAGGACCCTTTCTGGATTTATAAGCCGAATGATAGAGCCCCCAGGTGACCCACATCTGACTCTGTGCTCACCCAGAAGCATGCATTCTGAAGCATCTCCCTTTGCAGAGATGGGATTCACTAGGTTATGATGAACAAGATATTAGAATAGTGGAGGGTCACTAGAATGACCACGTTAATAGAAGTGCCATAGTTAGCAACCCCATGGTTTGCAGGCTACTTATCTTGATGACTTTAGAGGAAGTATTTGATGAGTTTTGTGATTTTCTAAAGTTGATATTTGGGTCCGTGTTTTATATCTACTATATTAAATATATAGCAGTGTAATCATTTACATGGTCCAGTGCTAAAATACCAGAAGGAAGAGGCTCATTTACAAATGTGGACAGTATCTGAATAAACCACTGACATGCTCTGCCAGCTTAGATGGATGAAGGATTTGGAGGAACTACTCAAGACTGTGGAAGTGTATTTTTATATCTATTTTATTTCTGGACATCAACATTATATCTGATAAATACTTGATTAAAGGTTTCTTTTTTTTTTTTAAATAAATTGCCTTATACCCTCCAATATTTTGTATAGTAAAACTTACTATTTACTAAAAGCAAATAGTTTTATGTTTTATTTATTTATTTATTTTTTGGCCACACCACATGGCATGTGGGATCTTAGTTCCCTGACTAGGGAATCAAACCCCAGCCACTGCATTGGAAGCATGGAGTTTTAATCTCTGGTCCACCATGGAAGTGCCTAAAATCCAATAGTTTTAGATTATTTGTTTTTTACTTCTACAAGTGCTATTTAATTTTCATTAACTTGCTACTCTGATGATTTTTAGTTCATTGTGATGGATGGCTTTTCACTGGAATGGATCATTTGTTTTGGTATAGGACATTCACTGTAGGATAATTGTTCAGAGAGGCATTTCCTAGTTATATATACTACAAGTATACAGGAGTACAACTTTCTCAGTTTTTTCTGACTCCATATATTTATGTATGTTGTTTTAGTCTTTTCTGTTGCTCTTTCACGTTGAAGAAGAAGACATTTCTCTATTTATAAATTTTTGTCAGGAGACATCTGGCTTTAGTGTAAGAAATATTTATGAATAACGTAGGCTTGTCCTTAGAATTAAATGATTTAACACATACAAAACAATATACAGGGCCTGGTATATAGTATAAAACTAATACACAAGGCCTAACACCTGGTAGGGCTTAGTAAAAAAGCTATGATGATGGTAGTGATGATACTGGTTGCAAAGTATCTTACTATTATCAAAGTCAACTTTACCTAAAGATTTGGGGGGAAAGTCAGGTAGTTTAGCAAATACTTTAAAACATTTAATCTTGTAGACTTATTTTTCAAATTCCACATACATCATAAAGATAAAGCATGAAACTTAAAGTGTACCCAGCATGAGCTCTTATCAACAGACCCTCAGAAGCACGTGTGTAAGTTTTCTTGTTATTCCTAAAAAAAAAAAAAAAAAAGTGAGACCTACCTATCTAGCCATGGTACTACATATTTGTCCTAGATTATCTAAATAAACTCTAGTCATATATCAAGTCAGACCACCAAACCCAGGCCATTACCTTAACATCTATTATATACGTTGACTGTATGAGTTTAGCTGCCTATGATTTACCAGGGTATGGTGAACTTTAAGGAATTGTCTCTATTAAAATCAAATGGCTATTTACACATTTCTGTACTTTTTAAAGACTGTTATTAAAGATACTGTAAATTCTGCCACCTCTTTTAAATACAGACTCATTGGAAAACAACCACTTTTAGTGATCGGAGATGGGAAAATTTTGTCTTGTGATATAAATTTCTTTTACATTGTGACCTCTCTCCTGAGCTCCATATACATCCTACCCAAATGGCCACTTGACAGCTCCACTTGGCGCATGAAATGAGCTATGGACATGGTCCTCATGCCTGCTCCCCTGGAAGTCTTCCCCAGCTCAGTGAAAGGAGCACCAAGTAGCTCCTTTGCTTAGACCCATTCTCCCCATTGCTTAGACCCCAACCTTTCATCATCCTGGACTCCTTTCATTTATAGTCCATCTAATCCCTGGGCCAAACTCTGTCAGCACTACTTTCAAAATATTTCCAGGATTCTGACCACCTCTCCTCATCTCCACTTTCTAGTCTGCTCCAAACCACCCTCATTTCTGCTTGTGGCCAAAATCTCCTAACTGGGCTTCTAACTTTATTCCCCTTAAGTGTTTTCATATGGCAGCCTGGGTGAGCCTTGAATGTGTATAAAGTGCATTAGTCATATTTGCAAAGCATAAATAGAGACACAGACATAGAGAACAAATGTCTGGATACCAATGGGGAAAGGGGTGGGGAGGGAGGAATTGGGAGATTGGGCTTGACATACATACACTATGGATACCGTGTCCTCCATGACTCAGCGGTAAAGAATCTGCCTGCCGTGTAGTAGACGTGGGAGACACAGGTTCAATCCCTGGCTCGGAAAGATCCCCTGGAGGAGGAAACGGCAACCCACTCCAGTACTCTTGCCAGAAAAATCCTATGGACAGAGGAGCCCAACGGGCTACAGTCCATAGGATCACAAAGAGTCGGACACGACTGAGTGACTGGACACACACACGTAAAATAGCCAGCTGGTGGGAACACATTGTATGACACAGGGAGCTCTACTTAATGCTCTGAGGCAACTTGCGGGGGGCGGGGAAACCAAAAAGGGAGGGGACGTATATCTCCAAATCAAAAGGAGGGGACGTATCTGTATGAATGATTCATTCATACATGCAATACAAGCTAACACAACAGGGTAAAGCAACTATACTCCAATAAAAATTAATTAATTAAAAAATCACATTAGTCAGATTATGTCCTTCCCTGCTCAGGACAGGCCAGTGGCTTTCTTCCTGAGTGGGGTCCTAACTATGATGCTCGAAGATCAGAGGCAGCCCTGCCCCCTCTCCTTGCTGGCTTGCCCTTCTGTTCCTGTCCTGCCTCCCTCCCTCCCTCTGCCCATTGCTCTTTCTCTAACAAGCTGGGCGCTGACCCCGCAGGACCTTTGCACCCCTGCGAGGTCCCATCTGCCTGCAGTGATCTTGTTCAGGCTATTGATAATGACTCATTCTAGCACTTTCTTTAGGTCTTGACTCATGACTCCTAGGTGAGGCCCTTGCCTCTCCTGTAAAATTTCATCTAATCCTCCCTTAAACACTTCTTTTCATCCTTTGCTTTAATTTCTCTCCTAAGCACTTCCTTAACTTACCCAGTGGGCTTTCCTGGCATCTCATTGGTAAAGAATCTGCCTGGATTGCAAGATTCCCTGGAGAAGGAAATGGTAACCCACTCCAGTATTCTTGCCTGTAAAAATCCCATGGATAGAGGAGCATGGCAGGCTATAGTCTATGGAGTTGCAGAGAGCTGGACACAAATTAGTGACTAAACAATAGCAACATCTAACAGTAATGCATCCATTCATTTCTCTTGTTAATTTTTCGTCTCCCTCCCTAGAATATTAGCTGCATGAGGGCAAGGAACTTGGTCTGTTTTCTTTACTGCTGTATCTTTAGTGCCCAGGATAGTTCCTGGCAAATGGAGACATTCAATAAATATATATTGAATAAATGAATATTTCAAGGTTATTTATGGCTGGTGCTCTGTAATTATGGCTAGAGAAGGCATAAATAATCTACATTGTTTTCTTCTTGAATTCCATATAGGTAGCTTTGGGGTTAAAGTCAAGTTATTAAAAAAATTTTTTTTTTCATTCTGCTCTCCCTAAAGAATTTGTCTGCTTTAATAACAACTATCACAGCCCTATTAGTTAAACACAAGTCTTTTGAATTTATTTATCCAACTTTTGGAAACAAATTTTGTACAGATCACTGTTGTTACTGTTATTTAGTCACCAAGATGTGTATGACTCTCTGCAACCCCATGGACTGTATTCCTCCAGGCTCCTCTGGCCATGGGATTTCCCAGGTGAAATACTGGAGTGGGTTGCCATGCTTCCTCCAGGGAATCTTCCTGACCCAGGGATTGAAGTCATGTCTCCTGCGTCTCCTGCATTGGCAGGCGGATTTTTTACTGCTGAGTCACCAGGGAAACCCTACAGGTTACTGTAGGAAGCTCATAAGAGACATGATCCACCTTTTTTTTTTTTTATTTTATTTTATTTTATTTATTTATTATTTTTTTCAGTGGGTTTTGTCATACATTGATATGAATCAGCCATAGATTTACACGTATTCCCCATCCCGATCCCCCCTCCCACCTCCCTTTCCACCCGATTCCTCTGGGTCTTCCCAGTGCACCAGGCCCGAGCACTTGTCTCATGCATCCCACCTGGGCTGGTGATCTGTTTCACCATAGATAGTATACATGCTGTTCTTTTGAAACATCCCACCCTCACATTCTCCCACAGAGTTCAAAAGTCTGTTCTGTACTTCTGTGTCTCTTTTTCTGTTTTGCATATAGGGTTATCATTACCATCTTTCTAAATTCCATATATATGTGTTAGTATGCTGTAATGTCCTTTATCTTTCTGGCTTACTCCACTCTGTATAATGGGCTCCAGTTTCATCCATCTCATTAGAACTGATTCAAATGAATTCTTTTTAACGGCCGAGTAATATTCCATGGTGTATATGTACCACAGCTTCCTTATCCATTCGTCTGCTGATGGGCATCTAGGTTGCTTCCATGTCCTGGCTATTATAAACAGTGCTGCGATGAACATTGGGGTGCACGTGTCTCTTTCAGATCTGGTTTCCTCAGTGTGTATGCCCAGAAGTGGTATTGCTGGGTCATATGGCAGTTCTATTTCCAGTTTTTTAAGAAATCTCCACACTGTTTTCCATAGCGGCTGTACTAGTTTGCATTCCCACCAACAGTGTAAGAGGGTTCCCTTTTCTCCACACCCTCTCCAGCATTTATTGCTTGTAGACTTTTGGATAGCAGCCATCCTGACTGGCGTGTAATGGTACCTCATTGTGGTTTTGATTTGCATTTCTCTAATAATGAGTGATGTTGAGCATCTTTTCATGTGTTTGTTAGTCATCTGTATGTCTTCTTTGGCGAAATGTCTGTTTAGTTCTTTGGCCCATTTTTTGATTGGGTCATTTATTTTTTTGGAATTGAACTGCAGGAGTTGCTTGTATATTTTTGAGATTAATCCTTTGTCTGTTTCTTCATTTGCTATTATTTTCTCCCAATCTGAGGGCTGTCTTTTCACCTTACTTATAGTTTCCTTTGTAGTGCAAAAGCTTTTAAGTTTCATTAGGTCCCATTTGTTTATTTTTGCTTTTATTTCCAATATTCTGGGAGGTGGGTCATAGAGGATCTTGCTGTGATTTATGTCAGAGAGTATTTTGCCTATGTTCTCCTCTAGGAGTTTTATAGTTTCTGGTCTTACATTTAGATCTTTAATCCATTTTGAGTTTATTTTTGTGTATGGTGTTAGAAAGTGTTCTAGTTTCATTCTTTTACAAGTGGTTGACCAGTTTTCCCAGCACCGCTTGTTAAAGAGGTTGTCTTTTTTCCATTGTATATCCTTGCCTCCTTTGTCGAAGATAAGGTGTCCATAGGTTCGTGGATTTATCTCTGGGCTTTCTATTCTGTTCCATTGATCTATATTTCTGTCTTTGTGCCAGTACCATACTGTCTTGATGACTGTGGCTTTGTAGTAGAGTCTGAAGTCAGGCAGGTTGATTCCTCCAGTTCCATTCTTCTTTCTCAAGATTACTTTGGCTATTCGAGGTTTTTTGTATTTCCATACAAATTGTGAAATTCTTTGGTCTAGTTCTGTGAAAAATACCGTTGGTAGCTTGATAGGGATTGCGCAACAGGACCACACCTATCAATAATTGCCTTAAATGTAAATGGGTTGAATGCCCCAACCAAAAGACAAAGATTGGCTGAATGGATACAAAAACAAGACCCCTATGTATGCTGTCTACAAGAGACCCACCTCAAAATAAGAGACACATACAGACTAAAAGTGAAGGGCTGGAAAAAAAATATTTCACGCAAACGGAGACCAAAAGAAAGCAGGAGTCGCAATACTCATATCAGATAAAATAGACTTTCAAATAAAGGATGTGAAAAGAGACAAAGAAGGACACTACATAATGATCAAAGGATCAATCCAAGAAGAAGATATAACAATTATAAATATATATGCACCAAACATAGGAGCACCGCAATACGTACGGCAAACACTAACGAGTATGAAAGAGGAAATTAATAGTAACACAATAATAGTGGGAGACTTTAATACCCCACTCACAACTATGGATAGATCAACTAAACAGAAAATTAACAAGGAAACACAAACCTTAAATGACACAATGGACCAGCTAGACCTAATTGATATCTATAGGACATTTCACCCCAAGACAATCAACTTCACCTTTTTCTCAAGTGCACACGGAACATTCTCCAGAATAGATCACATCCTGGGCCATAAATCTGGTCTTGGAAAATTCAAAAAAATTGAAATCATTCCAGTCATCTTTTCTGACCACAGTGCAGTAAGATTAGATCTCAATTACAGGAAAAAAATTGTTAAAAATTCAAACATATCGAGGCTAAATAACACACTTCTGAATAACCAACAAATCATAGAGGAAATCAAAAAAGAAATCAAAATATGCATAGAAATGAATGAAAATGAAAACACAACAACCCAAAACCTATGGGACACTGTAAAAGCAGTGCTAAGGGGAAGGTTCATAGTATTACAGGCTTACATCAAGAAACAAGAAAAAAGCCAAATGATCCACCTTTTTAAGAACACTTCAGTTTAGTTAATAAGGCAAGACTTGCAAATAATCCACACGGAAGACCTATTTCCAAGTATAAGAGAGGGCTGTTTAAGAGGTATTCACAGAGTCACAGTTGAGGTTTTTTTCAGAAAAATATGTTCTCATTCCACCTACAGGCTATAAGTTGGGGGGCATGACTTGATTGTATTAAAAATGGTTTTCCAAGTGAATTCATTAATTCACACAACCACTCATTAAGAACCATAGATTTAATAGTCTTATGTGTACATGCTGTAGTTACAAGCAGATCAGCACACCTGACATCTTATTTATCAGGGCTTGCCTAGAGTGTGCCTGGGTGGTCAGTCGCTAAGTCATGTCTGGCTCTTTGTGACCCCATGGACTATAGCTGTGTAGACTCCTCTGTCCGTGGGATTCTCTGGGCAAGGGTACTGGAGTGGGTTGCCATTTCCTCCTCCAGGGGATCTTCCTGACCCAGAGTTTGAACCCATGTCTCCTGCCTCTCCTGCATTGGCAGGCAGATTCTTTACCCCAAGCCACTCTTACAATTGAAAGTTCCCTGATTTGAAGACACAGTCCCCAATCTACCAACTTTGGGGTAACAAAGCTATATTAATATTTAAAATAAACACATTTAATACACTTGATTCCTCTTAATAAAACAGGATGCTTTCATTCATTTGTCAACGAATAAAACTGCCCCTTGATGTGCAGCAGTGTCTGGCTTTGGGGTCATTAGCTGAGGCTGGACTGCCCTTTTTGCCACTTGTAGCTGAATGGGCATTTATGTATTTCCCAAGACGCAGTTCTCTCACCAGTAATGCATGCCTTTCAGAGGCTGGATTGCTCTTGTGCATTTCATTGGTGATTGCCATCTGAAGCAGACATTATACTAGTGCAGAGTCTGAAGGCTAATTTTCCTCAACCTGTTGCGTACTGCCCTATAGACGTCGTCCCCCTTGGATGTTTTACTGGTTTCAAACTTTGGTGGAAATTTTAGGGACTTTCTTTTTGATGCGTTGCCTGTTACTGAACAGACTGAGAAATGCAAAACTCTTATTGTGTTTCCCTCTTTCATCTCTATATTTGGGTAAAGCTGGATGTATAAACCATGCAGTGTAAACAATTTGAGATCATTACCATTTTGGCTGTAGCCATCAAATTCTTTGGTTTGCCTCAGTTTACTCTCGTGTGTGTTCTGCTTTCTTTTTAAAAGATTTGTCGAGAGTATGAGTTGATTAGAAATACTCATCCTTAGAAATAAAAGCATCATGAGTCTTGGTTGGGGAAGGGGGTTTATCTGCGGGTTCTATCAGAGCTAGATGCACACTAATTTACTAGTGCTGGAACCAAATGGGTTGAAAATCCTTGTTTTCCCACCAGATGGGTTATTTTAAAATATCACAAAACTTCTGAGGTTATTTACATTACAAATGTGCTTCTTTGCACACATCAAGAATTGAGTACCATGTTTTGACAGTAACTCCTTTATGAAATTATATGTTACACAAGTGGAGGAAAATTCAAGTCATTCTCGAGGGAGCAGGCTTATGAATCTGGATGAGGTCACACCTCTTTAAAGATGCAGTTTGATAATCCGACATCAAAACAAAGGAATTCTGTTAATCCTCTCACAAAAGTGCAAATTGCTAATCAGATCCCTGGGCTGGGCTGGCAGCTTGGTAAACAATGAGCTTGGCAGAAGAGTGACTCTGGGCGGATAGATAGCTGGGGAGCTTGGGATACCAACTTTGCTCCTGTGTTAGCCCAGTTGGGCCTGTTGTTTTGAAACAATGACGTATGTCAATGGAGGTGGTTCTCGCGGTCATTGTGTTCTCTCTCTTTTCTCCTTCCATGTTAATGATGATGCAAATCAATCTTCTTTCTCCCGTCTCTCATTTCACTGCACTGGTGTAGAGGCTACTATGCCCCTATATTCTTTTCACTTGTATGCATGTGTCTTTTGAATTTCATTACATATTCCTTTACAAGCCCAGAGGGTTTTCCTTCCTTCCTATAAATAGTGTGGTGGTATTTGAAAAAGAAAGAATAAATCCTAACCCAGCTGAAAAAAGAATCTTCTTCTGGAAGGTGAAATGGGATTCTTTTCTCGTAAGTGATAAAACCCAATTCGAGGCAGCTTAAGGGGGAAAAAACAAAAAAGCTGGAATTGGTTGGGTAAAAGAATACAAGGAAGGCAGATGACTACGTTGAGGGTGATGCAGGAGTTTGAATGGGCCTCAGGAATGGGTGGAACCAGGGAGTCACACTCTGTCACGGCTCAGCACACTTCTCCTGTGTCCCTGTCATTTTGGATGTGGACTTTGCTCTTTCCTGTTGCAGTAGAAATTTCCCCATATGGGAGGAAACGGCACCGTCGATGACAGCACGGGAATTCTAAAGCTTGCTGATTTTTTCCATTTTACTTAAATAAAATATCTCTGGGAAGAACTCTGATTGGCTACTGTTAGATCAATTGCTTGTCTTGGACCAATCAACCCTGCGTATATAACCTCGTATTCATCGGAGTGTAGAAGGTGCTTGCGATTTGTCTTTTCCTCTGGCTTTGACCTTTGTGAAATATGTAACCAGCCTGAGAAATTCTAAAACCTGATGATTATGTTAGCACGTGTATCGATTTTGTGCATCTTAATACCGCTCTTCTCACTCTCACTGTGTTTGGTGTTCTTGGCATTTACAACTTTCACCCAAACATGACTAATAGTTCATTTGAAAGTGAAAAATGCAGCTTTTTCACTCCAAAAGGGGCGTTCACTAAGAGAGTGCACTCTTTTGAATATTTCCAGCTAGTTATGTGTCTCCTATTGAGGGTTGATGAATTACTATCCCTTGCCTTGGGCTTCCTTGGTGGCTCAGATGGTAAAGAATCTGCTTACAATGAAGGAGACCTGGGTTCAATCCCTGGGTATGTGTCATTGTTGTTTAGTCGCTCAATCATGTCCGACTGTTTGCAACTCCATAGACTGTAGCCACCAGGCTTCTCTGTCCATGGGATTTCCCAGGTAGGAACACTGGAGTGGGTTGCCATTTCCTTCTCCAGAGGATCTTCCTGACCCAGGGTTTGAACCCACGTGTCGTGCGTTGACAGGCGGATTCTTTACCGCTGAGCCACCTGGGAAGCCCATGCATGTGTTGAGTGAACATTGGCTCTGGAGCCGTCTTCCTATAGGTAGGAGTACGGTGCTTCTGCTGCTGGGCAGGCTGGGCTGTGGTTGGCATGTTGCTTTTCAATCAGAGGGATGATGTGGAACTCCACAAATCTACATCTGGAGGAGCAGAAATGAGTCAAAGGTAGAGGTTTGGGGTAGAGGCTGTCCCTGGTGGGGCCATGCTACCCACAGCCAAAGCTTTCTGAATAAGAGCTCTGTCTTTTTAAAAGCAATAGGGGGTGAGGATGGAGGGAGCGCTCACAGCGGTAAGTATAACACAGCTGTGCTCTGTTTATGCTTCGGCTACAATAAAAAAGCTATAAAATGTGAGATGTCATAGCTCCACTTTGCTTTATTTATACTATTTCCTCTGAGCTCTGTCACACTGCACATTCATCTGCTAAGTTGCAGCAAGAATGGAGATTAAAATATCACAGCTCAAAATAGGAGTCAAGCGGAAGGAGATTCATCATAGCCCTATTAAAAATATGTAAATATGGGAATGAAGTCATTTTAAAGCTGTACAGCGCTCCTCCTTTATGAGTTAGGATCCCTTGAGCAAGTGGTGGGCTATGCAGGGGACAGAGCTAGGGGACTTGTGCGCCATTTCATCCACCCATGGAAATTCTTTTAAGATTAGAGACTGTTTTGAATTGCAAATTACACGTGTTTTCCTATAATCATGCCTAAGTTAATAATGGCAGGAAATCTGATGCAAAACAAGAAAACAAAAGATTTGGTAATTAAAGGTTATATATTGTTCACTGGGTTAGAATGATTAAAATTAAGATCAGAAATCTCCTTCTTGGCTGCAGCTATTAATGAAAACTTGCAAACCCTCCAGAAGTATCACGCTTATAGGAAAGTTCTGAGAAGGGAACTGGAGTTGGAGACCTGACCTGACTTTTTAGAATCCAGTTGAAAATGATAAAGTTAAGTCTGGAAGCTAGGAATCCTCCTTAAAACTTGGCTCATAAATTACTTCTTTCAGCATTTCCTCTATCTCTAGTCTTGACAAAAATGTACTCCCAGTTGTCTATGTGGTGTGCTGGGGAGAGCTAAGGAATAGAATTCTTAGATGGAAAGAGTGGGATATCTCAAATGGTATTAACATGCCTTTTCTATTTTCTTCTGTGTACTTCTGGGTGCCGACTGATGTTTGGCTTCCCTTTCACTGCCTCCCTGCCGCCCTCAAATGTGCTATTGTAGTAATAATAAAGACTAAACTTAAGTTCTTGGGCATGGAAACCCACTCCAGTATTCTTGCCTGAAGAATCCCATGGACAGAGGAGCCTGGCGGACTACAGTCCATAGGGATGGTTCTATGTATTTTGTATGTGTTAATTCGTGTAATCCTCACAACAACTGTACGGTAGGAATCATGACATTTTACAGATGTGGAAACTGAGGCATAAGATGGCACAGCTGGTGAATGAGAACAAGAATTCAAACAGCATTCTGGCATCACAATCTGCACTATCAACCACTACTGACTTTCCAAAAGGATTAGGAACACACTAAAAAGAGCACTGGGTCGAAAAAGAGGAGATCTGGGGTCCGGGCACAGTCCTACCATTCCCCTAGTTAACTGATTTTCCTTATCCGTAGAAGGAATGCAGAACGATTGTGTCGTTTCTAATTTTAACTTTGCATGCATTTGTATACTACTACCTCATGAAAATAAAATTTTTGAGCAATAACTTTTCTGCATTCTTATTTAACTAGTTCCAAAAATGGTTATGTTGAACATTTCTAATATACAGTGATTTTGGGATTTCTTTTGTCTTGTGCTTTTCACTGTGTCTGGTTGGGTTGCTTCGATTGCAACTAGTAGGAGCTTCATAGTTAACTAGAGACTTTGTAGCTTTGTGACCTTGAGCATATTTCTGAATCTCCTGTGCCAATTTTATCATCTGTAAAATGCGTATAATAAAAGTACCCCTCCCATAGAGCTGTTGTAAGAATTAAGCCAGATATGACATGTAATAAATTAAAAGATACTTGCTCCTTGGAAGGAATGCTATGACAAACCTAGACAGAGTATTAAAAAGTAGAGATTTCACTTTGCCAACAAAGGTTCATATAGTCAAAGCTATGGTTTTTCCAGTAGTCGTGTATAGATGTGAGAGTTGGACCATAAAGAAGGCTGAGCATCAAAGAATTGATGCTTTTGAACCATGGTGCGAGAGAAGATTCTTGAGAGTCCCTTGGATTGCAAGGAGATCAAACCAGTCAATCCTAAAGGAAATCAACCCTGGATATTCATTGGAAGGACTGATGCTGAAGATGAAGCTCCAATACTTTGGCCACCTGATGCAAAGAGCTGAATCATTGGAAAAGTCCGTAATGCTGGGAATGATTGAGGGCAGGAGGAGAAGGGGCAGACAGAGGATGAGATGGTTGGGTGGTATCACTGACTCGATGGACATGAGTTTGAGCAAACTCTGGGAAATAGTGAAGGACAGGGAAGCCCGGTGTGCTGCCATCCATGGAGTGGCAAAGAGTCAGACATGACATAGTGACCGAATAATAACAATAACATGTGAAGCACTCAGCACAGTGTCTGTTTTTTCAGTTCAGTCACTCAGTACACAGAACCATACAGAAAAGATCTTCATGATCCGGATAATCACTCCCCTAGAGCCAGACACCCGGGAATGTGAAGTCAAGTGGGCCTTAAGAAGCATCACTAAGAACAAAGTTAGTGAAGGTGACAGAATTCCGGTTGAGCTATTTCAAATCCTAAAAAATGATGCTGTGAAAGTGCTGCACTCACTATGCCAGCAAATTTGGAAAACTTAGCAGTGGCCACAGGACTGGAAAAGGTCGGTTTTCATTCCAATCCCAAAGAAAGGCAATGCCAAAGAACGTTCAAACTACCGCACAATTGCACTCATCTCACACACTAGTAAAGTAATGCTCAAAATTCTCCAAGCCACTCTTCAACAGTATGTGACCATGAACTTCCAGATGTTGAAGATGGTTTTAGAAAAGGCAGAGGAACCAAATATCAAATTGCCAACATCCGCTGGATCATTGGAAAAGAAAGTTCCAGAAAAACATCTGTTTCTGCTTTATTGACTATGCCAAAGCCTTTGACTGTGTGGATCACAACAAACTGTGGAAAATTCTTCAAGAGATGGGAATACCAGACCACCTTACCTGCCTCCTGAGAAATCTGTATGCAGGTTAAGAAGCAACAGTTAGAATTGGACATGGAACAACAGACTGGTTCCAAATCGGGAAAAGAGAATTGGACACGGAACAACAGACTGGTTCCAAATTGGGAAAAGAGTACATCAAGGCTGTATATTGTCTATTCATAGGAACTACTGCAAATGGTCAGTGTTTGATTATGATTACTATGAATCATCCAAGTCTTCTTGTAAGTTCTTGTTTCTTGCTCCTCATACTACCAGCTCTTCTACCGTGATTGGCAAATCAGTTAATGTTGTTTGTGATTACATTCATGAATTAGAAAGCATGAGATAAGATAGCATGAGAAGTTACCATCTACTATGGTGGAAATATTAGAGAAGGGTGGAACTCTGGGAAATGTGTAGGCCACCCTTTAATGTGATGAATAAAGTACCCCAAAAGATCAGGTGACTCGTTCCAGAACACTCAGCTAGCAGATAGAGACGGAGTAAAGCCTCCAGATTCTAATTATAGTTGTCAGTAGAGTGCCAGTGCCGTGCTGCTACCAAGGCCTATGGAGTTGGGCTTCCCAGTGGCTCAGCGGTAAAGAGTCCACCTGTAGTTCAGGAGCTGCAGGAGACTGGAGTTTGATCCCTGGGACAGAAAGGTCCCCTGGAGGAGGATATGGCAACCCACTCCAGTATTCTTGCCTGAAGAATCCCGTGGACAGAGGAGCCTGGCGGGCTACAGTCCACAAAGAGTCTGACACGACTGAAGCGACTTAGCATGCATGTACCTATGGAGTTATTAAATGGAACATGTGAAAGTTCTTGAAATTTGTAGAAGGAGCCACAGAGAAAACATATTTTAAGGGTTTAAATGAGGGAAATTACCCTAGTATTTCAGATTTATAGCAACTTAAGATTTTAGATCATGTGTCTTTTTGGCAGGGTTCTGAAGAGAACACTAGGAAAGATGCTTGGGGCTGGCAGAGGAGTATAAGTGGTCATCTTTCTTACCAACCCTTAAAAAAGTGATGTTCTACCATTCATAGACATTTAAAAAAAAAAAAAAGTGATGTTCTTGGTTGCTTTGTTGAGTGAGCTAATGTGTAACTTTCAACAGTATGTGAAGAAGTGGATCTGATTTGCTTTGAGAAGGTATAAAGAAAAAAAAGATTTTTATGGCAATTTGAGTAATCTAAATAAGGAAATGGGCTTCCCTGGGTGGCTCAGATAGTAGAGAATCTACCTGCAGTGCAGGAGACCCCGGTTCGATCCCTGGGTTGAGAAAATCCCCTGGAGAAGGGAATGGCAACCCACTCCAGTGTTCTTGCCTAAAGATTTCCATGGACAGAGGAGCCTAGAGATCTACAGTGCATGGGGGTAGCAAAGAGTCAGACATGACTGAGCCACTGACACACAATAGGAAAATAATCTGATATGATATTGCAATAATTTTGGGACACATCTAATTAGGTCAAATTTTATCACTTCTACTCTAATGTACAAAGAGAATGGAGCTGTTTCCATAATGTATGCTTGCTCCTGAGTCCCAACCCTACTGTGCAGATTGAAAGGTAATAAAAAGCAAACTTGATATAGCATGAAATAACTCAGTGTCATTACTATCAAATCATCTGTTTGTTAATTTGATCTTTGTTTCCCTGTCCAGGCCCAGGAGTGGGGTAGGGTGAGAGGGGCACCGTGGGTGTAAAATGTAAGGCCACCTTCCTCTCAGATGGAAACCCTGTATTAACATGACCCCGAGAAGGATGACTGCTTACATCTGTGCCGTCCCCTGCCACCCCACTCCAGCCCCACTAAAAACAAAAACAAATCCTTGGGGAAATTGTGTATCATTGCAGCTGGTAGGGGTGTGTGGAGCATCACACGGTCACATGTATGCATGCTGGCCCTGGCGTTGTCCCCTGTATCCTTCTTGGCATCTTCCCTTGGCCACTGTGGGCCTCTGTCCTTGCTGATGCAATTAGCCCCACCTGGATATGAGCCGGAGCAGCTGCTGCGGGCCTCCCGTGGCCTTCAGCTTGAGGTTCCTCTTCCTTTCCCCATCCCCAGGGCTTTCCCCATCCTCCTCTGTGTTGTACTGTGTTGTGTGTGTGTTGGGACTGGGGAAGATGGAACAGAGCTCAGACATTTTGAGGCTCCTCGCTCCTACACCCTCTGTTTTTTCATTTCTCCCTCACCAGGTTCAATGGCTGTCAGACTTCCAAGAAGGATTCCCTGAGAGGTTTGTGTCCACTCCTGTCCCCTCCCCAGCAAGTAATGTCTGTGAAAGATGACTGACAGCCCATAGACCCTTGGGTGCCTTTTGTCCAGCTGATATTCTCCAGCCCCACCTCCTTATAGGTTAAATGCCGTGATACAGGAGAGCCTGGCCTGCCTCTGAGCTCTGACCCTGTCCTTGCTCATGATGTTTCTTCTCTCCCTCTCTAGATACACGAGAGTTCCCATACTATCTGTCTTTGCTTAGGATCTACATTTTGCTTTTGCATTTTCACTGGGAATGTTTTCGAAATCTTGAAACTGCTTCTCACTTTCAAATTCTCTCATTCAATATTGTGGTCTCACTAGGTAAGCTGATTCACAGCCCCTATATTCTAACTAGTATCTGATCTCCCAGGTTGCATTCTGGAGGGTCACCTCTGGGCTGAGTGCCCAGGAACTCACCTCTGGGCTGAGTGCCCAGGAACTCATAACTGAGATGGAGAGTTCGAGAGAAAGGAGTAGTTATCACACAGTAGACCTAAGATATATGGGTAGTGCAGGTTAGTCCTCACTTCCAAGCCTGGTTCTTGCTCTCAATTTAGAACACTCTCCCTCCATGGGGTATATATTCTGTAGATTCTGCCCCACAGAAGGGATTAGGTCTAGTGTCAGCTTCTCCCAAGAGGACCTAACCATTCATAATCTCTGAGTGAGTGCTCAGATGCTCAGTCATGTCCAAGTCTTTGCAACCCCATGGACTGTAGCCTGCCAGGCTGTCCACGGGAGTTTCCAGGCAAAAATACTGGAGTGGGTAGTCATACCCTCCTCCAGGGGATCTTCCCAACCCAGAAACTGAACCCAGGTCTCCTGCATTGCAGGCAGATTCTTTACTGTCTGAGTCACCAGAGAAGCCCTAAAATATTTAGTGTATTCGTGAACTAATGACTTTATCTTGAAAATAATTGAAATTGTTCATTTTCAGTAAAGGTACACCATAAGATTTGTGTTTTATAAAAAATAATGTGGCAGCGTTATAGTAAATGAATGAAAAGGGAATGAGACAGGGAGCAATTGTAGCAGCATGTTTTACAAAGACTCTGAGAGTCTTTTTAAGTGACCCCCAATCTCACTTCAGATACTTAGAGATTCTGTGTCTTCTGCACTGAGCATATGTTGGTTTCCCACATAAGCCTCAAGAAGGTACAGTCACTGCCTACTCCTACCCTTAAAATGGCCCAAGAAAATTTGGAGATAATTCACAGCATATTTAAGAGTTACCTTCTCAACACCTTCCATATAGGAGATAGAGAGTTGAGTTTTCCAAATGATCTATTGAAAAGACAATGTATACATTTTTGTCTTAGTCCATATGGGGTGCTATAACAAAAATATCATAAACTGGGTGGCTTGACACAACAGAAATTTATTTCTCACACTTTGGAGGCTGGGAAGCCCATGATCATGGCACCAGCACAGTTAGTGTCTGGTGAGAGCCTGCTTCCTAAATTTTTCTCTTTTCATTGTGCCCTCATCTGGTGGAAGGAGACAGATGGGGAGCTCTTTGGGGTATCTTCGATAAGATTACTAACCCCATTCATGATGGTTCTACTCTCATGAACTAAGCACCTCCCTGAAGCCCTACTTCCTAATACTGTTACATTGGATATTAGGTTTCACCATATGAATTTTGGGAAGGACACAAATATTCAGTCTGTAGCATATGACATAGTACCTTTTTTTGGGTTTCTTATTCAGAGTGCGTCTATGACTTTTCAGTACTGGTAATGGTAACTGGGATTTATATGATTAACAAAACCTAGCACATAGCTGATACTGTTTTCAGAGTGAAAGACTGAAGAGCAGTCAATAGAATACCTACAGAATCCTCAGTTCCTGCGGCAGAAACGCAGGACTCTCTAGTTGCAGCAAGCGGGCTTCTCTAGTTGTGGTACAGGGGCTTAGTTGCCCCATAGCATGTAGGATCTTCATTCCCTGATCAGGAACCAAACCCATGCCCCCTGCATTGAAAGGTGGATTTGTAACCACTGGGCCACCAGGGAAGTCCCTCTAGACCAAGATTTAAAAGATTTATGTGACCAGGTTAGACCCATGCAGATAATCTCCCTGTTTTACAGTCAACTGTGTTATATAATACAACCTGTTCATGGGAATAAAACCCATCATATTCACAGTTCTGGATATTATGCCAAGAAATGTGTTCACAAGTTGAGGGGAATTTGGGGACCATTTTAAAATTCTGCCTACCAAACTGATATTTGAAAAAAAGAAAAAAGAAAAAGATTGTAAATAGCCTCTTGAGTACTGTGTTTAGGAGATGCAAAAGGAGCATGTGATTTAATTAATATTTTGTTTAAAACCAGTGTACCTCTTTTTTTTTTTTTTAACCAGTGTACCTCTTAAGTTAACTTTCTAATATCTGAACTTAACAGAGCTACTATTACTGATCTTTAGAAATTTTACTTGTATGGGACTCATTTATTTCTAAATAGTATTGCTGTTCATGTAACTAAAACAAACAGAATATTTCTCTGTCTATTACTGGAGTAGGATTTTATTGTTTGTACATGGAAAAATAAACCAAAATACAATCTATACATAAACACCATCAATTTAAAGTGATTTTCACTGTTAAATGGGGGTTTTGTTAAGTTTACTTGAGTGGTAAAATAAGATATCTTTCAAAGCTTTGGGGCTTTCTAGATCTAAAGAAAGAAAATGTGAAAGTTTAACCAACTGTACATTTAGTCAGCTACAGAGTTCCAAGGAGTCCTCCACACAGGACCACCCTCATTTTTGACACCAAATGCACGTTTGAGGGTTTTCCAAAACCACACTCAGGTTTGAAAACTCTCTGGAAGTACTCACAGAATTCAGTGAAAGCTGTTATAGTCATGGTTACAGCTTATTACAGGGAAAAGATACAGCCAAGGAAAAGCGGTCTATAAATGCTGAATCTGAGGCTAGAAGACCCAACCACAGAGCTTTCATTGTCCTACTCTCTGGAGGCAGGACGTGTTACTCTCAGAGCATTGACCCGTGACAGTAAGCATGGAGCATTGCCAAAAAGAGAAACTCATTGAGCCTTTGGTGTCCAGAGTTTTTACTGGGATTTGATCACATACCTCTCGTGGGGCTGACAGTCTATGGACATCAGTGCTGGGCTAATACCTTCAGTCTCCAAGTAGTTTTGGAGGCAAAATTGATACCACATGACCCATAGCTCCCATCATAGAATCACATTATTAGATTATTTTGTGCTTAGTCGCTTAGTTGTATCTCACTCTTCGTGACCCCATGGACTAAATCTTGCCAGGCTCCTCTGCGCATGGAATTTTCCAGGTAAGAATATTAGAGTGGGTTGTCATTTCTTCCTCCAGGGGATCTTCCCGACTCAGGACTCAAACCTGTGTCTCTTGGGTCTCCTGCATTGGCAGGCAGGTTCTTTACCACTAGCACCACCTGAGAGGCCCCATGGCCAAATCCCTCAGGCAAGCAAAGACATTCCTGTCCTACAGGACATTTTCAGGTCCTAGAGATCACTTCCCTAATAGCCAAAGGAAAGTCCCTCTCTGTGGGTGAGGTTAGCTGTTCATAATGGCGGTGGGGGGAGGCGGGGGAGGAAAGAATACAAATAGTACTTTATAATTACTTCTTGAGGGCTCACTGTATGTCAGGCAGTGTGTATGCATTGTTTCTTTTGATCCTTTGAATATCATTAAAAAGTCACTAAGTTTCTTTGTTTTAAAGGCAGACTGGTATGTGGAAAGATTAGTGCCTTATCCAAAACCTTGTAAGTAGTCATCGGTGGAAACAAGATTTGAAAATGTGTCAGTGCAGTTCAGTCACTCCGTCACATCTGACTCTTTGCGACCCCATGAATCACAGCACGCCAGGCCTCCCTGTCTATCACCAACTTCCAGAGTTTACTCAAACTGATGTCCATTGAGTCAGTGATGCAATCCAACAATCTCATCCTCTGTCCTCCCCTTCTCCTCTTGCCTTCAGTCTTTCCCAGCATCAGGGTCTTTTCAAATGAGTCAGCTCTTTGCATCAGGTGGCCAAAGTATTGGAATTTCAGCTTCAACATCAGTCCTTCCAATGAATATTCAGGACTGATTTCATTTAGGATTGATTGGTTGGATCTCCTTGCAGTCCAAGGGACTCTCAAGAGTCTTCTCCAACAACATAGTTCAAAAGCATCAATTCTTCGGTGCTCAGCTTTCTTTATAGTCCAACTCTCAACATCCATACATGACTACTGGAAAAACCATGGCCTTGACTAGATGGACCTTTGTTGGCAAAGTAACATCTCTGCTTTTTAATAAGCTGTCTAGATTGGTCATAACTTTTCTCCCGAGGGGTAAGCATCTTTTAACTTCCTGGCTGCAGTCTCCATCTGCAGTGATTTTGGAGCCCCAAAAAATAAAGTCTGCCACTGTTTCCACTATTTCTCCATCTATTTGTCATCAAGTGATGGGACCCGATGCCATGATCTTAGTTTTCTGAATGTTGAGTTTTAGGCCAACGTTTTCACTCTCCTCTTTCACTTTCATCTAGAGCTTCTCTAGTTCTTCTTCACTTTCTGCCTTAAAGGTGGTGTCATTTGCATATCTGAGGTTATTGATATTTCTCCCAGCAATCTTGATTCCAGCTAGTGCTTCATCCAGTCCAGCGTTTCTCATGATGTACTCTGTATATAAGTTAAATAAGCAGGGTGACAATATACAGCCTTGACGTACTCCTTTTCCTATTTGGAACCAGTCTGTTGTTCCACGTCCAGTTCTAACTGTTGCTTCCTGACCTGCATACGGGTTTCTCAAGAGGCAGATCAGGTGGTCTGGTATTCCCATCTCTTTAAGAATTTCCCACAGTTTACTGTGATCCACACAGTCAAAGGCTTTGGCATAGTCAATAAAGCAGAGGTAGATATTTTTCTGGAACTCTTTTGCTTTTTCAATGATCCAGTGGATGTTGGCAATTTGATCTCTGGTTCCTCTGCCTTTTCTAAATCCAGCTTGAACATCTGGAAGTTCACAGTTCACATATTGCTGAAGCCTGGCTTGGAGAATTTTGAGCATTACCTTACAAACATGTGAGATGAGTGCAATTGTGCGGTAGTTTGAGCATTCTTTGGCATTGCCTTTCTTAGGGATTGGAATGAAAACTGACCTTTTCTAGTCCTGTGGCCACTGCTGAGTTTTCCAGATTTTCTGGCATAGTGAGTGCAGCACTTTCACCGTATCATCTGGGATTTGAAATAGCTCAACTGGAATTCCAACAACTCCACTCGCTTTGTTCGTAGTGGTGCTTCCTAAGGCCCACTTCACTTCACCTTCCAGGGTGTTTGGCTCTAGGTGAGTGATCATACCACATGATTATCTATGTTGTGAAGATCTTTTTTGTACAGTTCTTCTGTGTATTCTTGCCACCTCTTCTTACTATCTTCTGCCTCTGGTAAGTCCATACTATTTCTGTCCTTTATTGAGCCCATCTTTGCATGAAATGTTCCCTTGGTATCTCTAATTTTCTTGAAGAGATCTCTAGCCTTTCCCATTCTATTGTTTTCCTCTATTTCTTTGCACTGATCACTGAGGAAGGCTTTCTTATCTCTCCTTGCTGTTCTTTGGAACTCTGCATTCAGATGGGTATATCTTTCCTTTTCTCCTTCGCTTTTTGCTTCTCTTCTTTTCACAGCTATTTGTAAGGCCTCCTCAGTCAGCCATCTTGCTTTTTTGCATTTCTTTTTGTTGGGGATGGTCTTGATCCCTGTATCCTGTACAATGTTATGAACCTCCGTCCATAGTTCATCAGGCACTCTGTCTATCAGATCTAGTCCTTTAAATCTATTTCTCATTTCCCCCGTATAGTCATTAGGGATTTGATTTAGGTCATACCTGAATGGTCTAGTGGTTTTCCCTACTTTCTTCAATTTAAGTCTGAATTTGGCAATAAGGAGTTCATGATGTGAGCCACAGTCAGCTCCTGGTCTTGTTTTTGCTGACTGTATAGAGCTTCTCCATCTTTGGCTGCAAAGAATATAATCAGTCTGATTTTGGTGTTGACCATCTGGTGATGTCCATGTGTAGAGGCTTCTCTTGTGTTGTTGGAACATATGTCAGTGTAACTCTGATGTACATGATCTCAAACACTGGGCTGTATGGCCTCCACCGAAACCAGAGACAATGAAAATATGTAATGGAATAAGCATTTAGAAGGGGCTTCCCTGGTGACTCATGGTAAAAAATCCACCTGCCAATGCAGGAGTCACGGGAGACTCCGGTTCAATCCCTGGGTTGAGAAGATCCCCTGGAGGAGGAAATGGCAAGCCACTCCGGTATTCTTGCCTGGGAGATTCCAGAACAGAGGAGACTGGCAGGCTATACTCCATGGGGTCACAAAAGAGTTGGCCGAGACTTAGCAACTAAACAACAACAACAAAGCATTTAGAAACAATTATTTTTGAGAATTGATTTTCAGGAAGTTATAATTCAAACATATAAGAATATATGCATGCAAAAGACAGAAATATAGATCATTGGAACAGAATAGAAAGCCCAGAGATAAATCCACGAACCTATGGACACCTCATCTTCGACAAAGGAGGCAAGGCTATACAATGGAAAAAAGACAACCTCTTTAACAAGTGGTGCTGGGAAAACTGGTCAACCACTTGTAAAAGAATGAAACTAGAACACCTTCTAACACCATACACAAAAATAAACTCAAAATGGATTAAAGATCTAAATGTAAGACCAGAAACTATAAAACTCCTAGAGGAGAACATAGGCAAAATACTCTCTGACATAAATCACAGCAGGATCCTCTATGACCCACCTCCCAGAATACTGGAAATAAAAGCAAAAATAAACAAATGGGACCTAATTAAACTTAAAAGCTTTTGCACTACAAAGGAAGCTATAAGCAAGGTGAAAAGACAGCCCTCAGAATGGGAGAAAATAATAGCAAACAAAGCAACAGACAAAGGATTAATCTCAAAAATATACAAGCAACTCCTGCAGCTCAATTCCAGAAAAATAAATGACCCAATCAAAAAATGGGCCAAAGAACTAAACAGACATTTCGCCAAAGAAGACATACAGATGGCTAACAAACACATGAAAAGATGCTCAACTTCACTCATTATCAGAGAAATACAGATCAAAACCACAACGAGGTACCATTACACGCCAGTCAGGATGACTGCTATCCAAAAGTCTACAAGCAATAAATGCTGGAGAGGGTGTGGAGAGAAGGGAACCCTCTTACACTGTTGGTGGGAATGCAAACTAGTACAGCCACTATGGAAAACAGTGTGGAGATTACTTAAAAAACTGGAAATAGAACTGCCATATGACCCAGCAATCCCACTCCTGGTCATACACACCGAGGAAACTAGATCTGAAAGAGACACGTGCACCCCAATGTTCATTGCAGAACTATTAATAATAGCCAGGACATGGAAGCAACCTAGATGCCCATCAGCAGATGAATGGATAAGGAAGCTGTGGTACATATGCACAATGGAATATTACTCAGCCATTAAAAAGAATTCATTTGAATCAGTTCTAATGAGATGGATGAAGCTGGAGCCCATTATACAGAGTGAAGTAAGCCAGAAAGATAAAGACCAATACAGTATACTAACACATGTATATGGAATTTAAAAAGATGGTAACGATAACCCTATATGCAAAACAGAAAAAGAGACACAGATGTACAGAACAGACTTTTGGACTCTGTGGGAGAAGGCAAGGGTGGGATATTCTGAGAGAATAGCATTGAAACAAGTATACTATCAAGGGTGAAACAGATCTCCAGCCCAGGTTGGATGCAAGAGACAAGTGCTCAGGGCTGGTGCACTGGGAAGACCCAGAGGCATCGGGTGGGGAGGGAGGCGGGAGGGGGGATCGGGATGGGGAACACATGTAAATCCATGGCTGATTCATGTTAATGTATGGCAAAAACCACTACAATATTGTAAAGTAATTAGCCTCCAACTAATAAAAATAAATGAAAAAAAAAAAAAAAGAATATATGCATGCATACTTTCCCTGGTGGCTCAGACAGTAAAGAATCTGCCTGCAATGCAGGAGACCTGGGTTTGATTCCTGGATTGGGAAGATCCCCTGGAGAAGGGAACAGCTTCCCCACTCCAGTATTCTTGCCTGGAGAATTCCATGGACAGAGGAGCCTGGCAGGCTACAGTCCATGGGGTTGCAACAAGTCAGACAGAGCTGAGTGACTTTCACTTTCACTTTTTCAGTTACTCAGTCATGTCTGACTCTTTGTAGCCGCATGGACCATAGCCCACCAGACTTCTCTGTCCATGGGATTTTACAGGCCAGAATATTGGCGTGGGTTGCCATTTCCTCCTCCAGGTGATCTTCCTGACCAAGAGATTGAACCCGAGTCTCCTGTGTCTCCCCCGCTGGCAAGTGGATTCTTTAACCGCTGAGCCACACTGGAAGCCTTAAGTGTGTATGTTGTTGTTGTTGTTCAGTCACCAAGTTGTGTCCAACTCTTTGTTACCCCATGGACTGCAGCTCATCAGGCATCTGTGTCCCTCACCATCTCCCGGAGTTTGCCCAAGTTTATGTCCATTGAATTGGTGGTGCCCTTCAATCATCTCATCCTCTGATACCCTCTTCTCCTTCTGTCCTCAATCTTTCCCAGTCTCAGAGTCTTTTCCAGTGAGTCAGCTCTTCACATCAGGTGGCCAAAGTATTGGAGCTTCAGCTTCAGTATCAGTCCTTCCAGTGAATATTCAGGACTGATTTCCTTTAGGATTGACTGGTTTGATCTATTTGCAGTCCACGGGTCTCTCAAGAATGTTCTCCAGCACCACAGTTCAAAAGCATCAATTCTTTGGCACTCAGCCTTCTTTATAGTCCAGCTCTCATGCATACATACATTCATACATGCATACATATATATGTTTATATATGAAGTATGTATGCTCATACATTCTGCTACTTTAATAATATATACTGCTCATATACTCATAATGTTCTCATATATCGAAACTTTAATAATATAGAATATAGAGGAAGAGGTTAGGTGGATAGATTGGTTGCTTTATTGAATTCATACCATCCAGGTGGATTCTAGTCATCACTGTATCATTTAATTCATTCAAACACATTTACAGGTATACATTGTATCTCAGGTGCTGTGCTGGCCACCTGTGACCCAAAGATGATGATAAGGATGTTCCTGCCAACAAGGAGCTAGCGGTCCACAGGGGTATGTAAACTGCTTGTTTTTTCTTATTTTGATTATTATCTGTTTTTAAAGCAGAATACAGAGCACTCAATATGTAAGAAATATGTTGCACAGAAATTTTGCAAGCATTTGAAACAATTTTTTTTGGAATGGATGAGCTGATGCTAAAGAAAGTTGCAATTTGGAGATTGTTGTTCATATAACCAAATCAAATAATTAAGGTTCACTCTTTGGTAGATTCTATAATGATAGGATAGATTAAAAAGAAACAGTGACTCTAGAAAAAAACAAAGCACTGAGTTTTGTGTGTGTTACCTACTCGTGGTAGTAAATGATGACAAATGAATCACAAGTAGTAACGGGGTACATTGCCTTTTTTTTTTTTTTGTAGTGGTTTTTATCATACATTGACATGAATCAGCCATGGATTTACATGTGTTCCCCACATTGCCTTTTTGCACTTAGAACCTTGACTACTGTTTTTTTATTGGTTACTTTAGTGCTAATTGTTATCTTTCATTTTCTCCTTCATTGATTTCTCCAACTGAACAAAGTGTTTATTGGGATTAAAAGTAGGACTCCTTATTTAGTTAACATTGATGTTTTGGCAAATATACATGTTATTTAAGTAATTTTATTTGATATAGTTTTAATAGTCTATGCTTACAATAAGCCATGAAGTTTGCTGGGCGTAGTCCTGAAAAACTAAATACAGTAATTAGTAATTAGTACTAAATATAAATAAGAAATATTATATTCTAATGATACTTTATATATTTCATAAGGTTACTGCAGAGGAATGGTATTAGAAAATAAAATAATAAATTTAAGTGAACCTGATGCCCAGTAGTTCATACTGATGCCTTACAACTGTATAACAATATATTTGGGCATATTTAATAAATATATTAATATTCTATTTAGATTAAATATTGTAACTGCTGAGAGTGCAGTTGTGATCATCTAAAAATGTGAGCAAACCATGAAAGAACATGTCCTTTTTCTTAGCAATATGATTTTAATTTTTAAAAGCATTTAATTTCATAAACCATATCTATCATCTTTAGATAGATAAATGTTGTGGCAATTTTTTGAATGAACCTCTTGGTTCCCTAAAGAAATTATGGACACACTATAAATTTACAAATGAAAGGCCATTTATCAGAATTATAAATATGAGTGGTTCCTGTGCTGATGCCCATGCAAACTTAAAGTGGTTTAATATCTATCAGCTTTTGTGTATACTTAGTTCAGTGAAAGAATATAGATATTGTCACACTTGCATGGTGTCATAACATTGGCAAAGTAGTGAGAGTGACGTGCAATATTTTTTGAATAGCATGGCATTTTCTTGAATTACTGCTGGCAAGAGAACATAAATCAACCTTAATAATGGATATTCCAAAGATGTTTATTAATCTATTCATTTAATCTAAAATACTCACTCTTGGCATTTATAGAGCCAGTTCAAAGGAAGTGGTAAGTGCTACTAAACCCCAGCAGTTACTTTGAGGGGCTCCATAATTATGTCAGCTAAGTTTGGTTGAAATGGAGATCAAAATGCATGAAAATCTTTTCCTCCTAATCTATGCTATAGATATTTGCTTGACTAAAATGTATTTTCTTGTATGTGTGTAATCAGAATTTTGATTTGCTCCATCATTGATGAAACTTACTATATGGCTCTCTACTTGAATCTTCAGTTTTTAAAATTTGTTCCCCTTGTTCCCTCACTGTCTATCTGTCTCTGTCTGTCTGTCTCTCTCAGTCTGTCTGTCTCTCTTTTTTTCTCTCCCTGTCCCTCTCTCCTGAAAAGTAATCTTGTACTGTGCAAACTTTGACTGAAAAGGACTGGAAAACTGACTGAATTCCTGTGTACCAAAATTAGAACTAGTATATGGCACATGATTTTGACAATAGGTAATGAGATGAATGACAGGTAGGATGAACAGAATGAAGAATACAGAGAGGGGAATTTACCTTAGGTAGAAAAGGTCAGAGAATGCCAGTAACATTTAAGTTGAAGAAGTCAGCTATGCTAATTTGTGGAGTAAGATGGTATGAGTGTGCATGAGTGTGTGTTATTTATTAAAGTACAGAAAATCTATTTATAAATATGTTATCATTCTTTAATAATTAAAAAAATAAAGAAATTATTGTATTTCCTTAAAAAATGAAAGAAAATATGGGCACAGATCTAACTTCTGGATTAAAATACTGTAAACAAGACTCATTTTTTCTCTATCTCTGAGGTTCCACTAATGTAGCCCCAGTCTCTGGCTTCATTTGGGAGCAGGATGGTGGCAGCAGCAGAGCTTCAGCTATAACATCCTCTCAGGCTTCAGATCAAACAAGAAAAAGAGAGACTCTTTCCCAGAAGACCTATCAAAATCTGTTTGTACTAATTCGTGTTGGTTAGATCACAGAATCATCCTATGCATCTCTTTTGGGCTTCCCTGGTGGCTCAGGGGTAAAGAATCTGCCTGCCAATGCAGGAGTGATCCCTGGATCAGGAAGATCCCAGGGAGAAGGAAATGACAACCACTCTAGTATTCTTCTTGGGAGAATTCCATGGACAGAGGAGCCTGGTGGGTTAACAGTCCATGGGGTTGCAGAGTCAGAAATGACTTAGCCTCTAAACAGTAACAGCATCTCTCTTGGAGGAGGAGATAGAGTCAGCTTCATCATTTTCCATGAATTAGGCATTAAGGTTGAATTACAGAGGAAAATGGGGTCCTGTTCACAGAAAGAGGGTGCATGGATGCTGGGTAGTCAAACAGAATGATTGGCTGTAGGAAAAATCACAATGGTGTGTATATTCTACACATAATTCATATAATTACATGAAAATTTACATATAATTCCAAAAACCTATAGATTTAATAGCAATATATGGACTCCAGGTTAAGATATTCTGAAAGTAACACTGAATCAATACCTTCTAGAACCAAAATACCCCTCAAAACCCAACACTGATATCCATAGCCATATAGGAAAATTTGTTGTTTCTGGCATTTCCTGAATAAAGGAACAAAATTTACTTATTTTGTGTATACTCAATCCTTAGCTAATTGTTTAAATGATGTTATCAAGTTAGAAATGGAAAAGAAGTTATATTTTCTTATTAGCTAAAGTGGAAATGTAGTACGTCAGCCTGAAGCTATTTCTTTAGCTATTATTTTGTAGAAGGAAAAGAGGAAAAATCTTTTACTCAAGTTAAGAACTTCCTACTGGCAATGTTAGGTTTCCATTAGGAAAAAAAGAACATTTTCGATGTTGAATCAACAATTTTTTATTGTTTTGGGAGTCTTTGTTTACATGTATCATAAATCCTTTCAGTATAGTCAGTTCAGTTGAAAAATGTTAACCAGGTCTATAAAGTATTTTTGATAATTGACCCCAAATCCTTTGTGAGTTGCTGATTTCTTTTCTTTCTAGTCATATTTTTTAGAACATCTTGGTGAAGTGTCAGTTATTTCCTTAAAATTTATTTTACTAGAAAAATCTAGAGAGAACTGGTGAAAAATATAGGTAGGTCAATCATAGGACACACCAGTACTTTAAAAATGCTTACATAATCATTGTCTATTTTTCATTAATACTGGGAAGAAAACAACTTGTAAGAATGCAGAGACTACAGTGGCAGCAACCCAGATGGGAGACGCAATTATGCTTTATTTTTACATAGTTTTCTCAGTGTATTGACAAGAAGAAGGGGTTAGCCTGGATTTTTAAATTGCTTCACTGAGCACAAGAGTTTTTCTTCTCAAGTGAATCAAAAATAGGAAAGAATTCCGAGATCACCAGATAATTTTAGAGAATAAACATGTTAACTGAAGAAAAGTTCTCTGTCTTCCCTTTTGTCTCTTTACACAAGCAAAACCCTCTGAAGTTTGAACACCCTTCCTCATGAATGGATAAGCTTTTTAACTGAAATCTGCTTATGACTGAAGTAAGTTGTCACTGCTCCTTGTTAAGTTTAATACTCTCAGTCGTGAAGAAGTGCATTATATTTTCCCCTACCAATTAATACTAGTGAAATACAGCTGTTTGGGAGGGTGCCCAGTGTTCAGAATCTTTCTACAAAGGCCATAGTGTATCTGCCTTTCCAGATTAGCATGTTATTTTTAAAACCCTTCTCCTGGAAACCTCAGTTTACCATCAGTTCTTATTTCAATTCAGAAGCTTGTAGATCAGTTACCACTCTCTCTCTCTCTCTATGGTTTTTGTTTTGCTTTGCTTTCTAGATTACAACCTATCTACACAGTGTCAATTATCTGTGAACACGAAACAGCAGGTAGTTCATTCAATGTAAACTAGTTTATAGATTTTCTGGCTATACATTTGTCTCTGTTTTTCAGATTCAGTTTTCATTTTAATTATAGAGAAATTAGTCATTAATAGATTTGGAGAAATGAAGTTTTTTTTCCTAAAGGAATAAACATTTTTACATTTAATAAAAATGTTACTCTTCCATTTTGGCTAAAACAAATCAATGGTTATTTTTAAGGTTGTGAGTTAAGGCAGGAAGAAACTATGACTGCTGTAATCCTTTCTAAAGACAGAGATAGAGAAGCAGATTTCTGCTAGAGAAATTCACGTTGTGTTTTTCTTATATAATGTCCAATTCAGTTGTGTAGGTGTGAAGTTTCAGATAAGATTAAATACTTTTACAGATGTGAACAGTCAAAACATTCCATATTATTTATTTGAAGGACTTTTTAGAGAGAAGGAATGGGTTTTAATTCAAGACCCTAAAGTATAGATTTCTGTAGACTGCTTGTCTGAAAGGGATAAGCTAGGGAGTGAACAGAGGGAGAAAAATCTGCATACATATTTGCTTTTCACTTTAGGACTCTTGATTGCTTTCGTCACTGAGAGGGATTTTTCTCCAACTAGGAGTGAAAGAGACAAAGCAGGTAATCTACATGCTCTTTCTCAGGTTTTCTCTCAGTGCCTGTAGATGAAAACATGTCAGACAACTGGTCAAATAGGGCCTAAAGTGTTCTGTGTTTATTTGTTGTAATTCCATTCTTTACTGAGAAGGAAATAAAAGAAAGCTTGAAGTTGATGACGGACTTGGTATCTTGCCACATTTCTAGCTCAGTTCATGGACGGCTCTCTACTTCAGAGAAGGTTAATATTTTCCAGAGATGTTCCATAGGTCTTCTAAATCATACTACAGACACCTGCTCCTTTATATGGGTATGTTATCTGCCTAGGATGAATCAGAGTTGGTTGGGCTTTTTTTCTTTCTTTTTTTTTTTTTTTTAGTGTGCTTCCTTTCAAAAACCTCATTAATCTCAGTGTGCAGAATTTAGGGGGAAAGTCATGTTTTGCTAGTTGACACTGTTTAATGTAAATGATTTATGATTGTTCCTTATGTATACACAATAGGCACTTTATAAATTGGATTGTTCTAGGAGTAACACGATACATAAATGTTATTGCTATAAATTCTGAAGTTGGCTATATATTTTTGTATCATGTAACCAGCTGACTTATAAATGCTGACTATTCCAACCTGCACTTTCTACTCAATATTGTAAGTGGTGACTTAGGTAAGCCTCACAGAGATATACACGGAGGCACTCAGACCGTGGAAGATCAGGACACCCTGGCATCTCTCCAGCGTGACTTATGGCTATCTTCCAGGGGTGATGGCAGAAAAAAGGAGTGAGAGGGGAAAGTGAAACTGTATGTAGCAAAAAAAAAAAAAAAGAAGCTAAATTATAACTAATTTTTGCCCAGTAAAATCAAGAAACAAGTGAGAGAGAGAAGGGGAAAAAGGGGAAAAAGCAGAGAAAATAGCAGAAAAGAATTAGTAAAACTAACTCAGAAAATTTAGGTAGACATCGTTTCACCAGTAAATTTTTCAATATTTAGATGATAGTAGGTAAAGATAAAGATAAGAATAGAATAGAAACTATTTGTATGTATATACTTTTGTAATAGTATATTTATATGACGTGGTGGTGCTAAGTGGTAAAGAACCTGCCTGCCAATGCAGGAGGCATAAGACACATCAATTTGATCCCTGGGTCAGGAAGATCTCCTGGAGGAGGGCATGGCAACCCACTCCAGTATTCTTGCCTGGCCTGGCAGGCCACAGTCCATAGGGTTACACAAAGTTGGACATGACTCAAGTGACTTGGCACAATAGAATTAATAGTATTTAATTACATTTTTGTTTTTTGCATTTGTGTGAGGAATGGAGTTTTGCAAATCATTTGGTTTTTACTGGTGGAGCAGGACATTTTATTATGTATATAATGCTGTTATATTAATAGCCCTTATTTTTTCACCTTGATAACTTGCTGTGATTTTCTGAGATCCTAAAGAATTTGAAAAAGTCTCTGAATAACTGGTCATATTAGATCCAAGTAATTGTTAAATACCAAAGTCATTTAAAATGCTGAGTTAGAAGGAAAGAGTAACATATAACTGACCGGCCAGATTCACGGCAATTTTCTGCTACTCTTGGTTATTAACGCTACCTGATCACACAGTCCTGGCATCAGAGCTGATTTGAATTGTTCTATGCCCTCATTTGTGTAAAGAAGAACTGGGCTGTGAAGAATTCTATTGTGTTGATAATGTCCATTCTGACAGTGATTTTATAGTCCATTTCATAGGGTGTTTTGGCTGATTCCCTTTCCACATGCCCTCCTAAGTATTAATGTCTACACAATTGATCTGGTTACCCATATAGTCAGCCCAAATCAGCTGTTACAGTAGCTGAAAATATTGATACAAGAGCAGTAATTTTATTTTATTATTTTTTTTTTAAGAGCAGTAATTTTAAAACCTAGAGGTTCCTCTCCTGCCCAAAAGGACTCAGTCTCATCAGGCAATCCTCAAGTGAAAAGATTTTGAGACTTGAAACCACTGTATATGTGTGGGTGTGTGTGACTTGTAATAACAAACATGATTTATTTGGTTGTTACGGAGAAGGAAACATCCTAATGTGTTCCTCTTTAATCTGTAATATACTTTGAATTATCATACTTTCTGGAGTTATCCTGGTGCATGCATGGAAAGAATATACCTATGCACGTATCTCTATATTTGTAGGCACTATAGTCAAAACAACTTATTTGCCTAGCTGGCTTAGCTGCAAAGCTGACTTACCCTTACCCACCCACTAGCAAACTCCCTGGGGAAATAGGGCAGAAAGGTCAGATAGAAGCAGTAAAGCCAATGATCTTTTACCAAAAAAAGTTCTTTTAAGAAGTTCTCGGTGCCATGGTTCACCTTCTGGAAGGGAGATCACTTCATCCCTTGCCCATCCCTACGTCATCAGTGGTAGTCTTGGACTCGTTGTAGAAGAAAGCCCGTGTCTGCCGTGCCACTGCAGTATACTCAGGTAAGCCAAATTGAAACCCCAAAGAGACTGCTCTACAGACTAGCCTAGGGGATGATGCTACTGCTGATAGAAGGCTTTATAAACCTCAGTTAACTTATCCTGTAGACTTTCGCCACCAATGAAATGTCTGCATCTTCTTACAGGAGCTTACATTTAAATGCAAGCTTTCCTGATTTAAATACACACACACAGATGTAAAATCAGAAAAACTCCATCACTTTTTATAAGTTACAGAATGTTATAACAACTGTCATTTACTGAGGACTTTTCGTTTTGCCAGATTTTGTTCTTGATCTTTGCATGTAGTATCTAATTTAAGCTTCCTAAGTACCTCGTGAAGTAGGTACTTGTATACTCATTTTTCAGCTGAGGGAATTGAGAGAAATTGAGTAATTTACTATGACTCAACAGCTTGTAAGAGGTGGCGCCAATTTTTAAACCCAGGTGGAGTAACCCCATGGCTGAAGCACACACTCTACTAGGTTTATTTGTAGGCAGTATGCAGTGCTTTGTGCATGAAGAGAATGCAAGGTGACCATCGTTAGTAGGAAATAAAATTTGAGTGTTTTTCCCTGTATTCATGGTCACTATGTATCTCTCTCAGACACTGTTGTGACCCATGGCAAACCTTATTTGAGACAGCTGCTCAAACCGAGGGTAATACTTTATGGCCATAGAAGAGAGACGAATGTATTGATTAATATGAGGATCTGCCCTAAAGACCTTGCTTTCACTGTTACCGCCGTAAACGGGGAGCTAATGAACCATAGATGTTAGCATGTCATCAGTGTCTTGCAGTTTTGTCATCCTGGGTAGTCACCATCAAGAGGACAAAGTGCCCTCTATGAATATGTATTTAGTACTAGATATGGCAATTTATTCTTTTGAAGAGCACTTTATCATTTTGGTTTTGATAAATAGGCAAGCAATAATCAGTAGTTAGGAGTTTCAGGCTAAAATGGATGCCATTATTAATGATTTAACAACTTTTCCTGTGAATTCCATGTGTGTCCCTGGGACTGGATCATGATACCCAGTGCTACATATATTCAGCTTTTAGAAAAGCTCTTGTGCTATGAAGCCTTTGGTTGTCAGAAGGATGCTAGTTACTAATTTCCAAAGTCTGAATATGTAAAATAAAGTCATCGCACAAAAAACCTAGGAGACTGCATAGGTTAGAACATTTGTTTAAACTAATATAGAATTAGCTTTTTCAGTTCCAGCTCCCTCTTTCCTATCTGTATTTGCCTTGCTAATAAGACCTTACTTATTCCTGTTCAGTTACTTTATGTCATAATACTTTTTCATTTTGGATTGTTTTCTTTATGATTTGAGTAGACCTTCCTAGTTACATAGAGAGCTTCTATGATGATAATAGAACATAAAGGCTGTTCAGTAAATAAGGATGATGACAATAGGGAAGTTTAACCCAAACTGGCAAAATAGCACAAAATTCTATTACATTTTGAAATCTGGTCTTCACAGATATTTTTCTCTGCCTGAAACATGCGTGCCAGTTCTATTTATATAAGGGAATAGTGACATCCTGTGTGTGCTAGACTAATTGCCTCTGTAATTATCCTATTTCAGAAGGGAGTTACCTAGAAATAAAATATCATTGAGCACTGAAAGAAACAATTTTATTTCAAAGCAAACCTCTAACCAAAAGATGTGGACAAAACAAAAAGATTCTGTCTTACTCCTCTTATTTTCTCAGCATCCTCTTTCTTCTCTCTTTTTCTCTTCCTTCTTTTTCTTGTCCTTGCAATTCTACTAGTTCTCTCCATTTTTCACTCCCCTACTTTTGTTTTTCATATCATATGGTATAAAGATCTAGTGTTATTATGAGTAAATATTTTTAAAATAAAATTGAGGAAAGATGTAAGTGTGGTAAAAAGAGATAGTCTTTTTGTTTCACTGCATTTCAAATGTCTTTTTTGGTCAAGGGGAGGATATGCATAGAATCATTTTGGTGTTTTAGAGACTGAGGACAAAAGTTTTAGCCTTTTTTTAATCCCTTGATCAAATATATGAATTAAATTTAGAAAAAGGTTTTGGAGTATGGCAAAAGTGGAGTTTCTTTTGACTTTTAAAACCAGAAGAAATTACTGGAAGGCAATATATTATAGTAGAAAGAGTGCAATGTTGGGGATCAGAATTATTCATATATCACCCCAGATGTATGGTTAAGGAAGAACAAGAAGAGTAATTTTCCCCAAAGTACTCTTCCCAACATTTTAAAGGGTAATATATTAATATGTTGCCAAGACATTTGAGAAAATAGTGGGAGAAAACAAGAGAAGAGGCACACGTAGGAGAAATTAGAAATTAGTCAAAAAATCCTATTGCATATGTCCTAACTTACCCATGAAACCCATGCAAGACCCAGTTCTCAGCGCTTCTCCCCCACCAGCCTCATTCATAATTTGCCACCTTATAATCACAATGGCATTTTTGAATCAGACATTTAAGACTTTTTCATGAGATAGCAAATGCTATAATTTGTATATTTTTTCAAGCCAGGTAACTCAGTTTGAATTTTGCGTGTGATACTAACTCGAAAGAGCTAAGTTATGACCACTACTGAGAAGAATTTTCTTGTGAAATATTTGTGAGTTTTAAGCCAAAATAAACACAATCACTGCATTATATAATGAGTGCTGAGCAAAGAATAGAAATGATTTGGAGCTTCAAAGCAGGGTGGACTTGGATTCCTCAACTTTCAGAGTAATCTTTCAGTGCCTCAATTTCTTTATCTGTGATGTGGGGATAAAATTTCTCTCTTAAAAGGTAATTGTGGGGCTTGAGTGAAGAAATATTCATGCAGCACCTTGTGCTGCGCTTATAAATAAATGCTTAATGAATAGTAGCTAATGTTTCAGGCAACTTTTGATAAAGCAAAAGGATTTGGATACCAAATAGTTTATTGTAAAAGAATTTAATCTCATTTGGTGAAGGTATTCTGCAAGTGGATTTTCTGAATGACTTATCTTTACATTTTTCTAATCTTTACTATAGTAACCTTTCACTTCTATGGATAATTTATACTAGCAATAACTGGATTACAATTTTTGGAAGATGGTGCAAGGGTATTTTTGAAAGTATTATTTCTTGGGAAAAATATGAAGCAAAGAGGAGACAGAAACACTGCAGGGAGATTTACTCACCTCTGTGATTAATCCTGTAATCACTGATGGTGGTCATATTGCAAAAGAGGGGCAGTAAAAAAAAGTAAAACGAAACCCTCAGCTCTACAAAAATTGTCGTTTGGTCATGCTTGTTTTGGCAATTGTGCTAATTGAATATGGTATCTATGATCATTGGGGTGTCCAGCAACTTTATACAAGTCTTCTTTCTTATTGGTGGTCTTCAATGAGATAAGGAATTAATATCAATCAGAAATTCAGAAAATCTTCCTCAGAAGATTCAGATTCATTCACTACTTATCATCACAGGATGATTCACTTACCCATTCAACAGATATTTATTGGGAACACATTACATGCAGCCTACTGGGTTCTTGAAAATATATTCATGAACAAACTAGTCAAAGCACAAGGCCTCACAGATTTTATGGCCTAACAGACAACATACGTAAGAACAACAGCAACAAAAACACAAGGAATTACAGTAAAATACGTAAGTCTTGGAGAGGAAATTTTTTGATCTTTTAGTGAGACTGTGTTGTGAATTTCTCAGTGTGGGTGGTGGGGGTAGGGCTGCTTTCTTCGTTCTTTGAATTTCCATCACATTTTATTTCTAGCTCCACTTGGAAATAGTTTCCACCTGTGTTCTACTTACTTATAAGTGTGGCATCTCTTCTAGACTGCAAGTACCTTGGGAACCAGACAGGAGATGTGGGATTGTCCTCAGCATCTTTCAGAGAATATACACTTGAGCACTGCATGGGGTAGGTACAGGATAAATGCAGTTAAAAGAATGAAGCAAAGAAAAAGTCTTAGAGGTTAACTTCTATTATTCTTTTTGTTTCAAATTCTTGAATATTTCACCTTGAAATTTTTTCTTCATGTTAATGGTGGTGAAAAAGAGGTAAATAATCAATTGAAAGTCGCTTTCTCTCCTTTAATGCCTCCCTCTTAGCTACTATTCTCTCAAAATTTAATCTACAGCATCCACCGCTGGAAGAAGTTAATTATTAATTTGTAAGGTTTTCAAAGTTTGCTGAACAGAAAAGTCTAGTTGCCACATGCAAATAATAGTGGCAGAAGCTTCTATTATTTGTGGTCGGGCATGTATTGGGGATGTCAGAAACCTGATCAAGCTTTTTTCTATCACTGGACCTGGCAAGAGAATTAGGGTTAAATCAGTGTCAGGTTAATGAGTATCTAGTTTTAAAAAGTTGAAACTCTTGGTTGGTTCTGAGAAAGAAACCTTTAACCAGGTTCAGGATTCTTTTGCCCTTGCCTAAGTGAAAGCACTCTAAAAAATAAAACTGAATGCTGACAGCTTTTAAAAAGCAGGAAGATAATCAGCCCCTTCCAGAGGTCCACCCATAGCTTAAGAAGATTCACTATTAAAAATGATAAAGGATTTCGGCAAAAAGACGGAAGCTCTTGCATATTCTTCTGGAAGGAAGGGAGCTTCACTTAGATTGAGAGACCTGCGAGCTGGGCTGTAATTTAGTAAGCTGACAGGAGGAGTGAAGTATCTCCTCAATATCTGTGTTTGGCAGGAGAGATGAATGCATACATCAGGAAACAATGTTTAAGTGTTTTATTTCCTTATTTCAGCCTGTCAAACTGTCAGTATAGTTAATGGCCACCAAGAGAGAAAGAGAGAGAGAGGGAGGAGGAGGAACAGAGAGAAACAAAGGTACTATGGAATCTGAAGAGAAAGAAACCAGGAAAGCATTTGCATGTTTCTGTGGCATAATGGTCAGTCAGACGAAAATAGCTCACCGTATTCATCTCTCTACTAAAGCCAGATGTGCCAGTCCCTACCTACTGTCCCCACGCCTTTTTCATGCAGCTCTCCAAGACCTGTGTAACTGCTTCACTTAACTTTGATTTTCATGACTCCTTTCCCCAAAGTCTAGGATGATTATCAATACCTAAGGGATTGTTTCCTGTTACACTGGTTGTCGTTGTTGAATTTTGCTCAGTTTTCCAAGTTACTATCATTTGTATTGTTTATAAAATCTGGTATTCATGAATGTTCATTCTTGCCTATAAAATATCCATTTTTTTATACTTTTGAGTGTTTTATAATCCTCAAAGAATAAATTGGACTTATTTGGACCTACTGTATCTTTATTAAAAGAAAAAAAAAACCCAAACACTTAAAAGTAAAATACCAAAATTAAACATTTACTCTTAGGAGTATTGAACTATTTTAAGCTTCTAGAAGAATCTTAATACAGCCAAGGGATTATTGTTTTATAAAAGGGAGATATTTATATTGGATCACTTTTTGTACTGGAAATAATTTCTTTCTCCACAGAAATTAAGAAGCCTCTTATCATTCACATGTACCTCAAAATGAATTTAAAATCTTGGAGTTCACTCCAGTGATGAATACTTTTCATAACGAACACTTTTAGTTGTCTTACTAAACTGGAAGCATTTACTTAGGGGAAAAAAGCAATTTGTTTTTTAAATATCAGTTTAAAAATCTTATAAAATGGCCTAAGGAAAGCTGGTGTGTGCCTGTGTGCTAAGTTGCTTCATTTGTGTCCTCCTCTTTGTGACCCCATGGACTATAGCCTGTCCGGTTCCTCTGTTCACGGGATTTTCCTGGCAAGAACAATGGAGTGAGTTGCCATGCCCTCCTCCAGGGGATCTTCATGACTCAGAGATTGAACTGGTGTCTCTTGTGTCTCCTGCATTGGTAGGTGAGTTCTGTCTCACTAGTACCACCTGAGACGCCCCCAAGGAGAGCTGATATGGGATACCTGGTGTATTTACGGGGTACTGAATCTGGTCAATCATCAAGTCACTTGGAAGGCATTTAAAAGTACAGATCCTTAGGTCACTCCAGGTTGACTGGAAAAGCTAAGGAGTGGGGCCAAGCGTGTGCGTGTATAAGATCCTTCCCCTGCTCCCAACCCCCAGCCCCCTAGTGATGTGGGCTGTCAGCCAGGCTAGGAGCCACACTGTCCCTGTCAGAGGAAGAAAGCTTCTCTGGTTCTCACTAGACTTCTGGCTGCTTTCTAACATTATCATTCACTCACTGAGTAAATTGCAAGCTTTGAGGGACCATGTTTTTCAACTGTATACTGTTTATTAATATATGGCCTTTTCCAGCTTTAAAGTCCTGTAACTTCATTCCATGAATGAAGCTTTAACAATTTTTAAGCTTAAAAACCAAATCAAAATAACAGACATGAGTTATTAGTTTTTATCTTTACAGTTAATAGAAGTAAGCAAACAATACTTTTCCTCAGTGGCTCAGCAGTAAAGAGTCTGCCTGCAATGCAGGAGCTCCAGGAGATGCGGGTTCAATACCTGAGTTGGGAAGATCCCCTGGAGGAAAAAAAGGCAACCCACTTCAGGATTCTTGCCTGAAAAACCCCACGGGCAGAAGAGCCTGCTGGGCTACAGTCTATGGTGTTGCCAAGAGTCGGACATAACTGAGTGACTGAGCACACATACTCACAAACAAACAATAAGACAGAGTCAGAGATTCTCCTCTTTCACCCTGAGTTTGATTTATGAGTTTTTGATTAGACCTTTCTTTTCATGGTATCAATCATGAAAATGAAAGAAAATTCCCCCGCTGTCCTTTAGACCTTCAAATGCAAAACTGAACTCTTCTTCATCCACCCAAACTTGATTCTTCATTGATGCTCCTCATCTTAACAAATGACACCATCCACATCTTCTTGTGTTAGCCAGAAACCAAGCGTCACCCTCCCTCTTACTTACTTCGGATATCCTAGGTTAATTTTATGCCTAATTGTTCATCCATCAGCTTCTGTTTATTAATATGTCCACCACCATCCATCCTGGGCCAAGATGCTGTCTTTCCTGGTTCTGCAATAACCTACCAGTTGAGAATCTTCCTTCACCATTCTTGCCACCTTGTGTTCTAGTCGGTACTCAGTACCTGCAAAGAGATTAAAAATGCAGGTGTAAGTCTTCCCTAGTGCAGACCTATCAATGGCTTTCCATTGTGATTAGGATAAAGACCACAATTTTACACTGGCTTGCAAGACTCTGTATGATCCTTCTCTTCCTTACTTTCTGCACTCTCAACAGAATGGCAATCCTTCATGTTCATACCCATGGTGCTCTCCCTTCTCATCTTTGGGTCATTGAGTTTCCTTTTCTATCTGCTTATGAAGCCCTTCACTTCTGACTCATATGTTTCAGAGCAGCTAAAATGACATTTGCTGAGGAGTGTATTTTCTGATATTCCAGATATGATCATTCTGTCTGTTATATGCTTGTATAGAATAATTCACTGACTTTGGATATCCTAAGTTTGGATATCCTAAATGTTTTCCCAGAACATTTTTACAGTTTATAATTGATATTAATAAAATGGTTTGGCTAATTTTATTTTAATCTGTAAGACTGTAGACTTGATAAGAGTAAGGACCTTGACTATTTTGCTCACCACTGATTTCCTAACTTGCTGAACAGTGTGTATCAGGTAGAGGTTCTTAAGAAATATCTGTTGTGTAAAAGAATAAATGAATCCACAGAAGAAAAGCTTTCACTTATGCAGAAGCACTTACCCTATTCCCATATACATTCTTTCCAGTTCTACAGGTATATGTAGAGTATTATCATTTTTCTTACAATGTTCCTTTCCACAGTAAGGCATGATAATCTCTCAGCCTGCCATCATATCTCACTCTGTTCCAGCAACATCTCAAGGCCTGGCTTCAACACTTTTCTGTACTCTCCTGAGATCAAAGAGGATGCTAGTGGTAAAAAATCTGCATACCAATGTAGGAAGCATAAGAGAGATTCTGATTCAGTCCCTGAGTTGGGAAGATACCCTGGAGGAGGGCATGGCAACCCACTCCAGAATTCTTGCCTGGAGAACCCCATGGACAGAGGAGCCTGTCAGACTACAGTCCATAGGGTCACAAAGAGTCAGATATGACTAAAGTGACTTAGCATGCATGAGGTCAAAGAGAAGTGTAAAAGCAGTTGCTTTAGGTGTTGCTGCATTCTTGAGATGAGGTCTAAAATTGTGCATAGCATGGTGCAAGAAATATGGGCAGAGAAGAAGCCCCTCCAGTTTCTTTACTGAAAATGAAGACTCCATTTTCTGGGCTCCTCTGTTCATTCAAGTAAAGCTCCACAGAGGGTACCCAAATCTCTGATTTGATGTGGTGAATCAGACTGTCAGATTCCTGTCTTGACACATATAACCTGTCCACCCAGGTTATTGGAGGAGAGCTGTTGGAGAAGATTTAAGACCTGGAGTTCAGTTAAGGCAAGGTATTTATTATTGTCTGCTTTTCAAGGATAACATATTCTCTATAAAATGTGATTGGAGAAAGTGGAGGCCCTGCTGTGTACCTCATATGTTAGAGAGTTCTCCCTCACCCACCTCTGGCTGTGCCCTCACCCCTGGGTGACTGAGACATCCACTAAGCCTAGGGGTGAAGGGCACCGCCAGAGGTGGGTGAGGGAGAACTCTATAACTCATGACTAAATCAGTAAAGTAGAGCCTTGATTTTTTTTTAGGATTTTCCCTCACATCTAGTCAGCACCAAGCCATCAATACTGGGATATTTTTTCTGAAGAGAAAGCTCATGGCAATGTTCCACGTCCTGAACAGGAACTAGTTATTATGGCTCCACCAGAAATCAGTCTGTTTTTCACACTTATTTTTAGAGAATTAAGGGTTGATTTTGTTTCAGTTATATGTTTTTCATCATATATTTAATATATATTATTTTTCCAGAATTTTTGAGAGTGAGGTGGAGAAAACTCATTCTAATTATTGAGAGGAAGTATTAACAACATAAGTAGGACTAGTTAGAATTTACTGTCCCAAGAACACCTGCCAATTCATTGCAATCCTAGGTGAACACAATCTCAGTGATGCTACTAGGGAAAATCACGAAGGAACAAAGGGTGGGACTTCTTAGCTTTTAGATGATTAAACAGTTTCATTCAACAGGCAGCTCTTTTTCCGTAAGCCAACCGCTTTCTCTTTCACAGTAGCTTCAGAATCTTTTTGCAAAGTTGAAAGAGCTGTAATTTTAATGTAACTGTTATATTCAAGACATTAATGACCCAAATCACCGAAAATAACCATGGTAACAGGTGAGAAATCAAAGATAGTTAATTTAATTGCCACAGAAAGAAAATAAGTGCAAATAATCTATAATTCTTCATTCCCAATATGTACATGTTATTTTCTTACTGCATTAATTACCCAGTAGTTAGACAGAAATTATCTACTTGTTGCTCTGTAACTCCCCATTGCATTCATGTAATGGTTTTCCCTCTAATAACTAATCATTATAATTTCTTACCTCAGCAGTTTAGGCTGCTTTGAACTGGGTAACATGTTCATTCAGTTGACATTAGCAATTTTTAATAACAATAAAAATGATACTTTAAGTATAGTGGAAAGAAATTAAGCAGTTCTTTCAACCTAGTTACCAAAAGGCCACTCTTACTCAGTGCTTCTCTATAAACTGCTAATGATCTGGGACTACTTCTTAGATAGAAAGACTTCAAAATTTCTCTCAATCTCTTAACTCTTTTCTAGGAGTTGCTGGAATATTCCCACACAGAACCCCACTCAAAAGTGTGGACAATTTGTGGAATCCTAGCCAGGGGCATAGTTAGGATCACTGCCAGGGATATTAACTCTTAGGTGGTAAATATCTGTTATGTGGTAAATCTTTTGCTTGACCTGGGGATACAATGGTAATTAAAACAAGAAAAGAGATACAGATTATAAAGCAGGAAAACATGACTTAATGAGCAAGTTTATAAATTTTTTAGATTTCATTTAGTTCATACCCTATAAAAGATGTAATAGATGGTGTTTAAATTTCATGACTCTGTGCAAGGATCTTCTCATTGAACAATGTAGGGGATAATCAGTTGTATAATAAAAAATAATATCTATGGTTTCTTGAATGCCTTCCATGTCCCAGATATGGTCATTTAATATTCACACAAATATATAGCCCAGCTCCATAAGTGAGTTCTTTTATTTCCATTTTTGCATAAGGAAATTAGGGTTAAATAGTTAGCTAAAGATTGTCTGAGTTAGTGAGTGAAAGAGTAGACCCCTCTCCAGATTTGACAGAACTAAGTTCTAAGGCTTCTGCAGAAATAATAGAGAACTATTTCAGCTCTGCATTCAAAGCTACTGCTCACTGAACAGAGTATTCAATTTTAATTGACTCTGCTTTCTATTTTAATGATAGACTATACCAGAAACATTTCAGAAAGAATCTATCACATCTTTTAGATCAACATCTTAATCTTTTTTAGCAAGTATATCTCAAAAAGTGTCTCAGTAAGAAATTTAAAACATGAATAAAAGAGAAAAAGGATATGTATGCTAGAAAGGAAGTTTGGAGTCACCTCACATTCATTAAGAAGACTAGTATTAGAAAAAAACCCAGAAAATAATGTGTCAGCGAAGTTGTAGAGAAATTGGAATGTTTGTGGGAATGTAAAATGGTATAGTTGCTATGAAAAATGGAATGGCAGTTTCTCAAAAATTAAACATATGATCTATCATCAGTTCAGTTCAGTCACTCAGTTGTGTCCGACTCTTCGCAACTCCATAAACCACAACACTCCAGGCCTCCATGTCCATCACCAACTGCCAGAGTCTATCCAAATCCATGTCCATTGAGTCGGTGATGCCATCCAACCATCTCACCCTCTGTCGTCCCCTTCTCCTCCTGCCCTCAATCTTTCCCAGCATCAGGGTCTTTTCAAATGAGTCAGCTCTTCACATCAGGTAGCCAAAATACTGCATATGACCCAACAATTCCACTTCTGTGTATATATTCAAAAGAACTGAAAGTGAGCTCTCATAGAGATAATTATACACCCATGTTTATAATAGTATTAAGCACAATAGCCAAGAGATGGAAGCAACTCAAGTATCCATCGATAGATTAATAGATAAACAAAACCTGGTATATGTGATATAATGAATTATTATCGGCTTTATAAAGGAAGGAAGTTTTGACATGTGCCACAACATGGATGATTCTTGAGGCCATTATGTGAAGTGAAATAAATCATTAACCAAAAGACAAGACACTACAGGACTTCACTTATGTGAGATACTTAGGGTAGTTAAAAACATAGAGACAGAAAGTAGAATGGTAGTTGCCAGGGACTAGAGTGCAGAGGGAAGGGAGCTTGTTTAACGGGCACAGAGTTTTAGTTTTGCATGATGCAAAGGATTCTGGAGATGACAGGTGCAATATTGTGAACATATCTAACACTGCTGAGCTGCTGTCTGAAACATGGTTAAAGTGCTAAATTTTATGTTATGGATGTACTTCACTACATTAACCATTAAAAAGAAGAAATTATGGAGGATTCGGTGACAAAGAAGACCTGGGCCCAGGCAAGGACCTTATTTGCTAAGTTGTACAACAAAGATGTGTCTGAGATGTGAACAATGCTGTGGAGCCAGTCCTGCCCAACGCCATGGAGAGACCCCTCCAGGCAGAGGGATTTGCACATATAAATCCCAGGGCTGAAGAAGAGCTGGGTTGAATGAAAAGGAAGTCAATGTGACAGCAACACTCTAGCAGGTGATATACTTGGGGCTGGTCGTAGAAGAACCAGTGGGCATGGAAAGATTTTGGACTACTTTATTCGTGTTATCCTTTAGCTTCATTTGAAAGGAGATCACAAACATTACGTATTTATTTATTTGGCTATACTGCGTGTTAGTTGTGGCACACAGAATCTTCGATGTTCTTCGCTGCAGCATGTGGAATCTTTAGTTGTATCATGCGAACTCTAAATTGTGGCATGTGGATTCCCTGACCAGAGATGGAACCCGGGCTCCCTGCATTGGGAGCTCGAAGTCTTAACCATTGGAGCACCAAGGAAGTCCCTACCACAAACTTTAGAGTACTCATTTTGTTTCAAAAAATATTAATTGGCATACCTATTAGTGTCATTAGCATCACCAGCTCAGTAGATATGAGTTTGAGGAAACTCCCAGACATAGTGAAGGACAGGGAAGCCTGGCACGTAGCAGTCCATGAGGTCACAAAGAGTTGTATGTGACTTAGCAACTGAACAACAACAATATTAGTGTCATGATTCAAGGATCTCTTATTGCACAATTTAAAAAAAATTATCAGAAGTAGTGTGTTAATTTGGTGAGATTTCATCTTTGTTTATCAGCTGTATTATTTCTGGAATGACTGCAACCTGAAAGAATTTCCTTTTGTACCTGTTTGGATGTGAGAATTGGACTGTGAAGAAAGCTGAGTGCCGAAAAATTGATGCTTTTGAACTGTGGTGTTGGAGAAGAATCTTGAGAGTCCCTTGGACTGCAAGGAGATCCAACCAGTCCATCCTAAAGGAGATCAGTCCTGGGTGTTCATTGGAAGGACTGATGCTGAAGCTGAAACTCCAATACATTGGCCACCTCATGTGAAGAGTTGACTCATTGGAAAAGACCCTGATGTTGGGAGGGATTGGGGGCAGGAGGAGAAGGGGACGACAGAGGATAAGATGGCTGGATGGCATCACCGACTCGATGGACATGAGTTTGAGTAAACTTTGGGAGTTGGTGATGGACAAGAAGGCCTGGCGTGCTGTGATTCATGGGGTTGCAGAGTCGGACACAACTGAGCGACTGAACTGACCTCGGTAAATACTAGTGAACCCTTACATAAAACAGTGCATACATTTTATACTTGAAACTACTTCAGAGTGTCTCTGGAAGATTTCTGTGGCCAGATCAGTTCATCAATCCTCACCACAGGGATTTGAGAAACTCTGGAGGCCCGAGTTTAAGAAATTATTATTGCTAACTTTGCTGAAAATTGTCTAGCACTGCAATTAGCAGTGTCACTTCATGACAAATAGTTTAATACTGTAGTCACATCTAGAAGTGTTAACATACAGAATATAAAAGTTTATCAAAATGGTAGCTGTCATCATTTAAATATATTTTCTTAAGAGAAGCAGAAGTTGCTAAAATTAAAACATATTCTGTTGTTAAAAATCCCTTATACATTGATTTTTTTGATGGAAAAAGCCATTAAAGTGTTCATAATTCTAAAAATATGTTTATCTACTTTAATAGAATAATACATTTATACTATATTCTACATCATATATATTTTTTCTATTTCAAATGAGTCCTACTTTGAATTATTATTCTCTATTCTTCAGAGTTCAGAATGGCAAAGCAGTATTGAAAGATCTCACCTGACCTTTCTCACCCAGTTCTCACCTGATTTTGTCTCAGATTATCAATAATGTGGAAAATTCTGGGAAAATTAAGCCAGTTTCACTGGTGATGTTCATTCCTCCACATTTCAGTAGAGAGACCTGAATCTGGGAGACTGGACCTTTGACTTTGTAGAAAAGCAGAAATAGATGTGTAACGGGTTGAGACGTACATTGAAACTTCAAGTTGACGAAGTGGAACTGTATTTGGAGCAAACACTGAGATAGGGCTGTTTGAGTGATTTGTGGAGCTAAATAAGAAGAATACCTTCCTGGTCTGCCTTGTTTACACTAAATGTGCAATACTGGAACAGAAGGAATAGGTAGGCTTAAAGAGCAGCAGAGCAAGTGTGCAACTAATGTGAATAAACTCCACATCAAGCTAGTAGAACCTGAGGGTTATACAGCCTCCTTCATGGCAGTTTTATTCATGTCTTTATTCATTCATATTTATTATTTTATTATTTATATGCAATTTAACAATAAGTATTTCAAGAGAGATAATGAGGATGAAAATAATATTTTAAAGTACTTTGAGGTCACAGAATAAGTGGTTAAGTCCAATAATTGTTATCAATCATTCTTTTAGTATTATCAACATTAATTTTGCACTTTTTCATTTGGAGTGTCGATAATGTTTTATTTTTGAAACTACTTCTGGTAATAATTCATATAATCAATAACAGGTAAAGGGTTGAAAGCCCATGACCCTATTCTCCATGAGATTTTTAATAGTTTGGAAGATCCAATTGAAATGTGAAAAAATAGAACAAGGAAGGACTCTTTGGCTGGCTGTGCGGAGGGAAAGCAGCTGAGAAAAGGGAAGTGGCTTAAGTCCCTGGAGGGGGTTCAGGCACTTAGAAATTGAGCTGGGCCTTGGAGTCTGTCTGGTCAGATGTAAGTGTTGAGGATTTGGTCCTCTGAAGTGTTAGAAAGAAAGTGAATGCTCTGGGAACTTTTAGTATTTATAACTTGTCTGTGAATGTTGCATTCTTTCTTACAATATAACTGTGTTCATGCTAAAATAAAATAATGTTTGTATTCTATGCAGATTATTTCAATTTGTTTTCCTAGTCTGATACACCAGGAAGTTATGGCCCATCTCACCCATGGTATTCTCTTACCCCATCCCAGCTCCACACACCCTCAGGAGTCTGACACTCCAGTTGGAGAAGCATGGCTGTGTAGAATCACTGTGCATTTAAACAGAAGAGCCTTTACTTGGCCATTAGCATGTTATCAGACTGAGTAAATAGGAGTATCTTGAGTCATTAAAAGACTCTCTTACCATATGGTATGTGTACACATTCTTTTGTATGAATTTGACGGGCTTTCTAAGCAGCCTAGGTTTCCTCTTTATACGGTAAAACTGGGGCCCAGATGGTTTCATTTGCTGATAAGAGTACCTTTCAATACTCTGCTGTATGATTGGATACAAAATCAACATCCTCCCAAGTTTTGCTTTTTAAAGTACAAGGCTTTGTTTTGTGTTTCCGCCTGAAGCCTTTTTGACCTTTGTCAAAAATATTTCTGTTATTCTGAGCACATTGGTGTGCTCTAAAAAAAGACCACCCAAGCACATCCCTTTCAGTAGGCCAATTCCACTTAAGATGAGAAGCACAGAAGCCTGATGAGAGCTATAGTTATTTGAATGTTTGACAAAGGATACATCCCTTTCGTCAGCTCACAGAGGCAGGTCTCTCTGACTTTGTGTCATCCTGTTAACCCATGTGACACGGTGGTTGTGCGTGTATGCATGCTAAATCACTTCAATTGTGTCCGACTCTATGTGACCTTATGGTCTGTAGCCAGCCAGGCTCCTCTGTCCGTGGGATTCTCCAGGCAAGGATAGGGCATGGGTTGCCATGCCCTCTTCCAGGGGATCTTCCCCACCCAGGGATGGAATCTACATCTCTTATGTCTCCTGCATTTGTGGGCAGGTTTTTTACGACTAGTGCCACCATCTGCTCTCATCTCCAGTTTGGAAACTTGGCCCATGCTGTTCAGAGGAAGCAGTAAGCCTTGGTGATGCTGTATCTGCTCCCTTATATTGTTTCTATTTATTTCCAATACCAAATTACAAGCTGTCCAAGGAGCAATGAGGGTGGAAAGGATAAGAAACATAAAGGGATTTTAAAGGTGCCACTGAGTCCTTCTTGATGATCATGACAACTTATTCTCAGGCATCTAAATTGTTTAGTCCTCCAAAGTTATAAAGTAGTACTAAAACTGATTTGCTGATAATAGCCAAGGTATTAATAACAATGTCCACAATATACAGTTGTCTTCCTGGCCACAAAATTGGTTCCCCTGCCCCCACCAATATTTCCTTTTCTCCATGGTCTATTTCTGTCTTGGATCCTTAACCCTCAAAGCAGCCCCTCTAACTTTTTACTTGTGACCCAGAGCAGCTTGTTTTTTGGCAGGAATATTTATTCAGCTATTTCTTTAGGCAATATTTATTAAGTATCTGCTGTATGCCTATATTGTCTTTAGTGTTGGAGATATAACTGTGAATAAGATAAAATCTACCAAATGTGATGCTCAGAGAAGATTAAAGGCCTAGCCAAAGACATATTATAATACCCCAGTTCAGTTCTAGCTCAAAAGATATATATATCTTTTGTGTCCTCATTTTGTCTTCCCTTAATGGACTGCAGCTCAGATAGAAAAGGGCATGAGCTGGAAGAAAGGAGAGCCAAGGAGCAGGCTGATTTATCCTGCATCTTTTTTCCTTATGTTGCCATGACCTTGATTCAAAGATTATAAGGGATAGGGGATAAATTGTAGAGGGAAGAACCAGTAGAGAAGTGATGCAGGCAGACCTGTAATAGAGAGTAGAAAACAAAGATGGTGAGGAGGAAGCCAAGCCCAATCCAGGAGACTCTATAAGCCATTGGTCTGACACATTTCATTTGACATTTTAGATCCATAATATGTTAACCTTTTTCTTCTCTACATTTTCATTTTGAAATGAAAGGAGATGACTATTGAACTTGCTTTCTAGAACAATCGAGTTACTAGTTGTAAACGGTGGCATTCAAACCACAAGCATAAATGATATTAAGCAGGTACTAGGGAAACACATGGGGTGAGAGGAGTTTGATGTGGATAGAGCGAATGGGGAAGTGATGAGTCTAGAAAATTTGGTATTGCTTAGATAAGAAACTTTGTAATATACCATTCATTGCTTTATTTTGAATGCTATGGGGATCCTTTAAATAAATACAAAATATTTGAATAACAGTCAGATTCACAGTTTATGTAAATCAATCTGTTTGCATTGAGGGGGACTGGATGAAAGGATAGGAAGACCAGTTAGGAGGCTCTTGAAGTGGCCCAAATGAGAAGTAAGTTTCTAAATTAAGACAGTGGCAGGAGAAATAGATAATAGGGAAATATATAAGAGACATTACAAATCTGTAATCTATGAGACTTACTGACCAGTTGGATACAAAGGAAAGGGGGAAGTCCTAGGATTATGTCAAAGTATCTGATATTGGTAACTAGGAACATTAATATTTTAATAGCAAATAAAGAAACAAGTTTGACTGGATGATATAACTAGTTCAGTTGAAGACAGAGTAAATTTGTGATGCATGCAAGACATTCGTTTGAAGATATCTAGTTTTTAAAAAAGAAGATATTTAGGTCTGGATTTCAGTAGAAGTCTAGGTTGGAGAGGTAGATTTTTTTTAGAAACTGGTATTTAAAGAGTTTGGTTGATATCACTAAGAGTGACTGTACAGAGTGAGAAAAGAGAATCAAAACTAGAGTCCCAGGAAATATTGCCTTAAATTATGTTAAGATTATAAGATGAATAGGATCTGAAGACCTTAGGTATAACATGGTGACTACAGTTAATAATTTTGTATTGTATAACTGAAATTTGCTAAAAGAATAAAACCTCAATGTTCTCACCAAAAAAGAAATAAATAAATATGCGAGGTGATGCATGTGTTAATTAACTTGATGAAGGGAATCCTTTTATAGTGTGTACCGATATCAAATCATCATGTTGTAAATTCCAAATATCTCACAATTTTATTTTTAAATTACACCTCCATAAAGCTGAAAAAATAAAATAAATAAAGTAAAAATAGTGAGAGAGAAGAAAAAACAGAATCAAGCAAAGTATATGGGCTGATATGAGAACTTAATCACAGTGTTTGATGTTTAGAATTTGAGAGCTCCAATAAGTTCTGGGCACAATGAATTGAAAGCAAACCTTAGGTGTATAGCCAGTATTTTATAATAATTATTAATATTGTTTAGTCGCTCAGTCATGTCTAACTCTTTGTGATCCCATGGACTGTAGCCTGCCAGGCTCCTCTGTCCATGGAATTCACCAGGCAAAAATACTGGAGTGGGTTGCCATTTCCTTCTCCAGGGGATCTTTCTCACCCACAGATTGAACCTGAGTCTCCTGCAAAGGCAGGTGGACACTCTACCACTGAGCCACCTGTGAAGCCCCGTATTATTCATAAGTGGGATATAATGTTTAAAAGTTATGAATCACTGTGTTATATACCTGAAACTTATCTAATACTATATATCAGCTATGCCTCAATAAGGAAATTTAAAAAAAAAAAAAACTGAAAATAACCCTTAGAACAGTATGGTGTAGTAGCTTAGGACCTGGTTTTAAAATAATTGGGGGTAGTCTATGTGTCAGTTGGGCACCAGTCAGGAAACCAGAGCCCATGTCAGATAGTTCTATAGAGGAAATTTAAGAAAGTGAATTAATATAGTTAAAATGGGAGATTTTCAGTGATAGGAAGCAGCTGCCAACTTTAGGGATGGAGGAACCAAGGGAGGAGAAAGTATTACCACAACTCAGGAGCCAAGGCTGTCCAGTGGCAGCTCCCCTCAGAAAGAGGGTCTTGTGAGAACTCGATCCCCCGAGGAAATGCAGCTATTGTTAGAGATGCTTCCTGAAGCAAAGAGCAGGTTTCTCTCTCCTCACACCTTACTTTATTCCTCCAGTTCCTCTCATTGGACAAATCTGATTTATTAATAAATTAACCAGCAGTGGAGCCTGAAGAAATATTATATGTGAGATTTAACCCCATGTGGTATAGAGCAGGGAGGGGGTCTGAGAACAGACAATTGACAGACATATCTCTGAGTGGATTTTTTTTTAATTGTGTTGTGATTATAAAAGTAGAGAGCCAATAAGATTCGATGTTTGATTTTTTTAAAATTATTAATCAGATGATTTTGCTTCCACTTTACCTTATCAAACTAAAATTCTATTACAAGTGGATTCCTAATCATCTTTTAAAATTATCCCACAACATAAGGACTTTTATATCATGACATTTCTATAAGGCTGTGCCTTTTTCCTATGTTAGTAGGGACTAACCAGAAAAAAAAAGGCAAAACTGATATTTGATTGCCTAAATGGCTATTAGGGCAGGGCCATTGGCCGCATGAAATTTGTACAATGGATCTGTGTTCTCACTGAGTCTTCTCCCCGGATTCAGCTGCCTCGGTGGGGATGCACACTTCGTAAAGATGAACTAATAAAAAATCTTTCCGACAATTAGGCTTCCCTTGCTGCGCTTAAAATAAGGGAGTGCGCGGCTCTGTATTAAAAGGTGTGCTCTTGATATACTCTTTTTTTGAGGTTCTCAATCAAAGGGCTCTGCTTTTTAGTAAGACCTTTAAACAGCATCAGCCTTTCCCTCAAAAGAGAAAGGCTAAAAAGAGTGCCAGACTCAATTGAACTTAACAGAAAATCCATTGGTGACCAATGAAGCAGAAAGGATGTGCTCAAATCGCTGGGTTGAACGCTCTGTTGTATAGATCAGACAAGCCCATTTAGTGTCTACTGGTTCACACAGAGTCAGACACTTGTTCACCAGCTTTACCTCCCAGATATTTTAATGGTAGTGTTTACCAGGTTTAGTGGGAAACCAATGAACAAAAAAATGTGTAGGTAGATTAACTGGGTCAAGCTAGTTTCTTGCTTGGGTTTTAATACCCTGTTTAGTGAATACATTGCCAAAGCTTTGCTATAGTATTATCATAGGGAGTCATGTTTATTTGGTTCAGTCTAAATATTTAGTCTAAGATGATGTTGGGGGGCGGGGGTGGGCCAGGTGGTGCTAGTGGTAAAAGAACCTGCCTGACAATGCAGGAGATATAAGAGACACAGGTTCGATCCCTGGGTCAGGAAGATGCCCTGGAGAAGGACATGGCAACCCACTCCAGTATTCTTGCCTGGAGAATCCCATGGATAGAGGAGCCTGGCAGGCTACAGTCCATGGGGTCGCAAGAGTTGGACACGATTGAAGTGATTCAACATGCATGCAAGATTATCTTAAAATACCCATTCTGTAAATACATTACTTTTCAAAGCAGTTTATTAAATAATATTTATTACTATGAAATAGTGTGAATTAACTGATACAGATGATTTAAAAACAAACAGAGAATCACCTTGTATGCTGTCTTAGTCTGGATTCCTCAGAAAAAGACTCTGAGAGGAAGATGTCCAGGCAGTTTATGGAGGAGGCTCTCGGAATATCTGTAAGAGATGAGGCAACCAGGATTAGTCAGAGGCTGGTGTGATCTGCAAGCTAATCCCTTCAAAGTTTCCCCTTTCAGGCAAGGGGGCTGAGCCCCTGTACCACTGACCCCACTCCCTCACATCCAGACACTGGGTATTGGCTGGCTGTTAGGAAAGAATCTGCCTGTAATGTAGGAGACCTGAATTTGATCCCTGAATCAGGAAGATCCCCTGGAGAAGGAAATGGGTGCCCACTCCAATATCTTGCCTGGAGAATCCCATGGACAGAGGAGCCTGGTGGGCTTCAGTCCATGGGGTTGCAAGAGTCAGATATGACTTAGCAACTAAACCACCACCCACCACCACAGTGATGGAGAGGACATTATGTGGTTAAGGCAGTTCCTTCAGCTGGGGGAAATTCTGTTTTCCAGAAGTGACTCAACTGTGAGCCTTCTACAGTCAGCTTTTCTCACAGCAGGGCAAATGACTGCCCGGATCCTAAAGGGGACCTTTGTGGCACATTACAGCCTCCCCTAGATCTGATTATTACCTTGTTCCAAATGTCCACTTGCTGTGTTGTTGTTGTTCAGTTGCTTAGTCGTCTCCAAGTCTTTGTGTCCCTATGGACTGCAGCATGCCAGGCTTCTATGTCCTTCACTGTCTCCCTGAGTCTGCTCAAACTCATATCCATTGAGTCAATGAAGCCTTCCAAACCTCTCATCTTCTGTCCTTCTCTTCTCCTCCTGCCCTCAATCTTCCCCAGCATCAGGGTCTTTTCCAATGAGTCAGCTCTTTGCATTAGGTGGTCAGAGTACTGGAGTTTCAGCTTCAGTGTCAGTCCTTCCAATGAATATTTGGGGTTGATTTTCTTTAGGATTGACTGGTTGGATCTCCTTGCTATCTAAGGAACTTTAAGAGTCTTCTCCAGCAGCACAGTTTGAAAGCATCAATTCTTTGGTGCTTAGCCTTCTTTATGTCAAACTCTAACATCCTTATAAGACTACTAGAAAAATATCCACCTCTGAAATTCCATTGTGAGTTACCAGCATTGGGAGTCTAAACTGATACAGTTACCGCATAATGGTGTCCTTCTTAACAGTTATTTCTGTGTTCCATTTTCTTCATTTTATCCAATGATAAATGCAAATCTGATGCTATCACTCCTCTAAAGAACCCCCCGATGGCCCCTGTTGACTCTCAGTAAACACCCAACTCCCTAACAAAGCTTGAAGTTGCTTGCCCTGACTAATAACCACCATGCCCTTCTCACCTCAGGGCCTTTGCACAGGTTGTACCTTCTGCCTTAATGGCTCCATGGCTCCATCTGCCTAGATGGCTGGCTGCTCTTCCTCAACATGCTCTTGTCCCATTGGCTCCTGCTTCAATATCCATCCAAGCCCAAAGGGCTTGCCATGAATCCTTCTTGATTCTCTAGAGTGGGGTGGAGTTCTTGTCACCTACCCTCCATACTTTCCACTGCACTTCTTCCTGTCCTGTCCCTTTCTCAGTCACTGTGTGTGAGAGACACAGAGAGAGGCAGGGACAGGGGAAGACCCAGGCTGGTTATCTGTATAATGTCTGCTTCTGCCAGGAGACTCTAAGTTCCAGGAGAACAGGGAAACTGACTGCTTTGCTCAGCACCACACCTTACCCCAAGCATACTGCCTGGCACACAGTACCTGATCATTCAGGGTTTGCAGAGTAAATAAGAATGAATAATCAACCATAAAGGAAAATCCAGACATGACTCTGGTCAACCTGAACAGTACAGAGTGATGTTCAAGTGCCAGAGAATTAAACATCAGCTTTTATTTCCTATTATAGGTCCAAAGTATAATAGAGTTATTTCATTTTTCTACATTTCACTGTATTTCTGGTCTTGACCTCATTCTTTTTAGAATATATACTTATGTGTACACATATACATATATATATATACACTCAAATACATAAATATGCATGTATCTGCATGTATTCTGTATGTACAGAATAAGGAATAAATTTTATGTGAAGAACAGATCATGCACTCATTTGGTTTAGTCTTCTTTTATAGGTATCTTGACCTTTTAGCTTTTTAACACATCATATTGATAAAGAATCTGCCTGCAATGTAGAAGACACAGACGATTTTGGTTCAGTCCCTGGGTCGGGAAGGTCCCCTGGAGGAGGAAATGGCAGCCCACTCCAGGATCCTTGCCTGAAAAATCCCATGAACAGAGAAGCCTGGCAGGCCACAGTCCTTGGGATCTCAAAAGAGTCAGACCTGACTTAGTGAGTAAACAACAACAAAGAATTTCAAATAACTTGTATATATAAAGTGTAGGCGATAATTAAAATATCTAAGTAAATCATCAATAAAGTAAAATATTTATAATAGTTATAAAATCAATTTTATAAATGTGAATGCTTATAAATTCCAGCCTTGATATTAAATAATGTTGAGAATGAGTCAGTGATGCAGGATTTTACAGGATTTATATTCAACTAGGTAAAGCTTCCATTATTTATATTTGCATTTCGGAAACCAGGGAAAAGAAATATCTTTGACATCCTTTAAATAAGTGATTTTTATGTTCTACTCCTTTAATTTTTACACTTAAAGATAACATGAAGTATATCTCTGTCTAGTTGAAATAACTCACCTTTTTTATGCAAAAAATTTTTGTTTTGTTACCTTCTAAATAAATGTGATTCCAGAAAGTTCTTGCATCATTTCTTAATACCAAATAATTCTACATACAATTTATATTGTGTGACCTGTTTAGTTTGTTTGATAAAAGGCAGGTTAAATAAAGTTTCAGTGCCTTAAAGGATTTACCCATTAGCAAAAATTTTCTTTCCTGCTCTAGTGGCAATGTCATTTTCAAGAACTCAAGCAGCACATGTCTCTCAAGCCATAAGGAAGCAATGTGAGAGCCCCCATCTTTTAAGCCAGATTCAGAAAGATAGAAAACCAATAAGCTGGATAACGGTGGTAATACATCTGAGCCTTGTGAACTGGAAATAGTGTCTGATTAAAGAACTTACAAGAAGTAAGGTATTGTTCATATCCTCAGATTTTGAAAGCTATGTCAAGAAGACAAAACTTCGTTAATATTCTTTCTAGAGATGTTACTGTCCTTGATTTTTCCAAAACACTAAGTGGGTGATTGTTGGTTAAGCTTTGCAGTTATGATGATCTGATTGTCACTTGAATCATTAACTGCAGCAGAAAATTCTGAAATCTCAGATTCTTTGACTTTCCTTTCAGTAAATATCTAAGTGTGGCTTAACTGAAGCTCGCACTGCTTGCATTTGACTTGTAACTCCACACACAAAAAATTTATTTTGGTTGACACAGCTCCTTTTATAAAATTTGTTTGCTTGGAAAATGCCCAGAGGTTTTCACTTGACTGGGAGATGTCTGGGCCCCATCTTCATTCTCTACTCAACTTGGTTTCTCATTAATAAAAGAGGATTGGACTCACTGCTCTGTACTGACAGCTATGCCTACAGGTTGTTCCCTCTCTCTCTTATACACTTCTCAGATAGTTTAGTTTTATCCTTATGTCTTAGGCCTCTAACAGGAAGGAGAATTTTCTAGGGGCATACTCTATGTAGGTAGTCAAGAAAAATGATTTATATTATGCATACATTATAGAAGTAAGAATTACTACCATTAAGAGATTCTTAAGTGTTTAAATACTATATTCAGTTGCATTTGAATGATCTGAGTCTCTATGCAAAAATTTCCTATTTGATTTGCTCTCTTCTTAATGAATGTCATAAATGGGAGTTCTTTGATCTTGACCCCTGGATTTCAGAACAATTCTTGGTACAGCTTTGAATCGTTGTCTGAATCATTTGACATATAAAAATTACATCCCTGTGTTTTATTTCTAAGTCTAAATTTAGGAAATAGTTGTGAATTTCATGTTTTTGCCAAGAAAATTTTAATTTTACTGATATATAAAGGGTAATAATCCTAACCTGGAACCAGCAGCTATTGAAAATATACTTAATAAAATATTCACATTCCTATTTTTTTTAAATAACTTTTTGTTTTGCTAAAACAATAAGGGTTCACAGTGGAATTAGAAAGTTCAGGATAAATCAAAAGCAGAAAATGTAAAGCACACAAATCCCATTTTTCAGTAACACTTAACGTCTTAGTAAATTCCATAGGCTACTTTAAAAGTCTCAAACTTTCTTCATTCATGGCACCCTCAGTATTTCAGTTATTTCTTTCTGGTACTTTAAACCAATATAAATTATGGTTTTTATGTAGTTAGGTCCAAACCATCTAATAGTAGTAGTTCACACAGTGTCCAAGAGGTGTTGCTGTGTTTCTCTTGAAATTTTAAAATATCCTGGGGGCTCTTGTGAGTTCATTGCACACATTCCTAATTCTTGAGATTACATTGAAAAGTTGGCTAATGAAAACAGAAGTTGTAAATAACATCTACAGAGAATGTGACCCGTCTTTTTATATATGGAGTTAAGGACAGCCATAAATTAGTGAGGTGTATAGTCAACATCACAATTTAAATTTTCTGTATGTTTCTTGGTGTCACCCGTCTGTCCTTCTTGCCAGCACTCTCTTCCCAGTTGGAATCTGTCCCTTAAAAAGGATAAGCTTTCCACACCTTATCTTAAATTTGATTAAATATTTTAATTATTGCAAGTACATATTCCTTAGAGCATAGGGTTAAAGAGGTGGGCCTTAGAGCTTTGGGTCTGGGTTTGAATCTAGTATCTTGCTTACCCTCTGACCTCAAACAGGTAACTTAACTTCTCCCATTCTCAGTTTTCTCAGCTGTAAAATAAGGATAATAATAGCTGTTGGGAGGATTAAGTAAATTAATATATGCAGTGTACTTTTAACAGTGCCTGTGCATGTGTGTGTGCTGCGTCGCCTCAGTTGTGTCTGACTCTTTGTGACCCTTTGGACTGTAGCCTGCCAGACTCCTCTGTCCATGGGATTCTCCAGGCAGGATTATTGAAGTGGGTTGCCATGCCCTCTTCCAGGGGATCTTCCCGACCCAGGGATTGAACCCACGTCTCTTATGTCTCCTGCATTGGCAGGTGGGTTCTTTACCACTAGCGCCACCTGGGAAGCCCCATAACAGCGCCTAGCACATGCTAAATAAAGGCTATTACTTCTGGTAATAAAATGAAAATAATGACAGTGAGCTCTCTTTCGAGATTGTTAGAATCAAATAGTGGATGGAGAATGATTTGGGAAGGAAGAACCTTACTACCTCTCCCTTCTGCCACTTTCCTGTCTCTGTAAGAGCTACAAGGTGGCTGCATATTGTAAAGATTTACATTTCTTAGTCTTGAAGAATTTTGATATGGTAGAAAAAGGAGTTTTTCTTTCATGATGCTAAGGAATTCATTGCTGTGGTTTGCAGCATCAGGATGGGTGAAATGGAGACAAAAGAGCTAAGATCTAAGGATTTTTTTTTTCATAATAGTTATGTTTATCTTTTTAGAATAAAATACTACTTTCACATTTTAGACAGTTTGGAAAATAATAATGTACAAATCAAGAGCCAGAGAAAAACCACTATAACTTTTTATAGATTTTATAGATTCCAGATCTCTTGGTTTTTTTACATACTTGGGATCATAATTGTATATATGATATTATACATTGCATTTATCACAACTTATTTTGATCAATTTTCAGTGAGATGAAATATTCTTAGTTAATAAGACTCAGTGATTTGTCATCATGTAGATATATTCTGGTGTATAGGATGTATTCTGACTTGTATGACCATTCTCTTATGGGTAAGCATTTAAGTTGCTTATTCTAAATTACATCTTTGTGCATAAAACTTCATTTATAACTTTGTCTACTAAAGACAGATCCTCAGAACTGGAACTACTAAATGACAATGGTACAGCATTGTTCTTTAGAGTTTGGATGTCTTTCCATGGGCAGTGTAAACTAGTGGCTGGTTCAGCATCGCTTGGCCAGGCCTGAGCATTTGCAAAGTGATAGGCGTGGTGAGGTGTCCTTTTATTTTAATTTGACACTTCTTTGATTTTTAGTGAAGCTTATGTGTTTATTTCCATTTGTATTTATTAATCTGTGAGTTTTTCCTTTACATCCTTTGTCCACTTTTCTTTTGAGGTGTATTTTTGATGTGATGATAGCTCCTCTTCATATATTAAAATTTTCCTTATATTTGTTATAAATATATTCTCAGTCTTTAACTTTTCATTTTTAGTGTACTCTGTTAATTTTTGTTTATGCATTGAAATCTATATTTTTATTTCTTTGATTTCTTCTATTGCTTTTGCATTCAGAAAGTATAAATGCATATACCCCTCACATGTACTTCTAATTTTATTTTTAATTATTTATTTCATTTAATCCTTTTTTATTTATTATGAAATTAGTATAACATTCATCCCAAATAGCTGTGCTCCCCATTCTGTTAGTTAACTCTGGAGGGGGAAATGGCAACCCACTCTAGTATTCTTGCCTGGAAAATCCCATGGACAGATGAGCCTGGTGGGCTACAGTCCGTGGAGTCACAAAGAGTCAGATACAACTGAGCACCGTAGTCAAATAATCTTTCTATTAAGTTATTGCACATAGAAGAGGTGTTCCAGGGTTATAGTATTCTATTAAATTGATTCCATTTTATTTTACTCTGTTGATCAGAGAGTACCCTTCTTTTCTGTCCCATTTCTACTTCTCCATGGTACCTAGTATCTCCTATTGGAGCTGTGATAGAGAAATTAGCTCACTTTCTGGATGCAGCCATGTGTATTTATATTTTCACTTACGGTAACTTCATCAGTCATTGCTTCTCCATCTGCTTTCCATCTTCTAGAAACTTGGTGAGATCTTTTGACAACAGATATTCTTCCTCTCTCATTCTTCAGTTTTGGGATTTGTCACTTTTAAAACATGCCTTTACTTGAACTTCCCTGATGGTCCAGGGGTTAAGACGCTGCGGTTCTGGTGCAAGGAGTGTGGGTTTGATCTCTAGTCAGGAAACTAAGATCTCACATACTACAAAGTGCAGCCAAAAAAAAAAAATGGTTTTACTAATTTCAGTGGAATTTTGATAGAGGAGATGAATCAGATGAAATGATTGTATTTAGATCTCTAGCATGTCTGACAACTATAAACACACATATTTGAACATTTTTTATTTATTCACTCAAAATATATGCTTGCCGTGTCTTTCATATGTCAAACTACTTCCAAAGATAGAACCTTGAACTGAATCTAGGCTTCATGAAGCTTTTGTTTAAATGGTGCCTTGTAGATATATAATTAGGAAGCTGTTTCTGTAGTGAAGCTGAGGCAAAATGTCATGGCCACATACTGTTGAGAAAAGTAAAGAACTCTAAGCTAGACAGTATGTGAGCTGAGAACTTTCAGATGTTCAAGCTGGATTTAGAAAAGGCAGGGAAGCCAGAGATCAATTTGCCAACATCTGTTGGATCATAGAAAAAGCAAGAGAATTTCAGAAAAACATCTACTTCTGCTTCATTGACTATGCTAAAGCCATTGTTAAAGAGATGGGAATATCAGATCATCTTATCTGCCTCCTGTGAAACCTGTATGCAGGTCAAGGAGCATCAGTTAGAACCAGACATAGAATAACAGACTGGTTCCAAATTGGGAAAGGCATATGTCAAGGCTGTATATTGTCACCCTGCTTATTTAACTTATATGCAGAGTACATCATGTGAAATGCCAGGCTGGATGAAGCATAAGCCAGAACCAAGATTGCTGGAAGAAATATCAATAACCTCAGATATGCAGATGACACCACCCTTATAGCAGAAAGCGAAGAGGAACTAAAGAGCCTCTTGATGAAGGTGAAAGAGGAAAGTGAAAAATCTTGCTTAAAACTGAACATTCAAAAAACTAAGATCATGGCATCCATTCATATCACTTCATGGCAAGTAGATGGGGAAACAATGGAAACAGTGAGAGACTTTATTTTCTTGGGCTCCAAAATCACTGCAGATGGTGACTGCAGCCATGAAATCAAAAGACACTTGCTCCTTGGAAGAAAAGTTATGACAAACCTAAACAGTGTATTATAAAGCAGAGACATTACTTTGCTAACAAAGGTCTGTCGTCAAAGCTGTGGTTTTTCCAGTAGTCATGTATGGATGTGAGAATTGGACCATAAAGAAGACTGAGACCTAAGAAATTGATGTTTTGAACTGTGGTGTTGGAGAAGATTCTTGAGTCCCTTGGACTGCAAGGAAATCAAACCAAGTCAATTCTAAAGGAGATCAATCCTGAATATTCATTGGAAGGACTTACGCTGAAGCCGAAGCTGCAATACTTTGGCCACCTGATGTGAAGTGCTGACTCATTAGTAAAAACCCCGATGCTGGGAAAGATTGAAGGCAGGAGGAGAAGGGGACGACAGAGGATGAGACGGTTGGATGGCAACACCAACTCAATGGACATGAGTTTGAGCAAGCTCTGGAAGATGGTGAAGGACAGGGAAGCCTGGTGTGCTACAGTCCATCGGTTCACAAAGAGTCGGACACAACTGAGTTACTGAACAACAACAGGAGACCGAGGCAGGACTGATCCCAGAGAAATGAAGGTCCTTACCATGTTTCACACACACAGCTGAACAGTCTCAGCTGTCCATCTATTACCATTTTAGAAAAGAGCCTTCTTCCTGCCTGGATGGCCTAGGTCATATCCCCATTTAAGCATGGTCTACTCCTCTTTATTCTTTATATCAAACATTTCTCATAGGTGTGCCTCTTAATATGACACATAATGTTGAATTTGTTTCTTAAGCCAACCCGAATATTTTTTTCCCTAAAGGGAAATTTAACTTTCCATCCATTGTTGTAATTGGTGTGTTAATCTTACTTGTCACGACTTCTTTTAGATCTGCATTTTCTATTTCTAATACCTTTCTTGCTTTCTTTTCTTTTTTTGTTCTTTGTAATGCAGGGTGTGCTTATTTTATATTTTCTTCAGTGATTTGGGAGTTATATATGTTATTTATAATTCTATTACTGGTTATCTTTAGGTTTTAAAATATGTGTTTGAAAAAAGCATTTTTTTTCTTGTGTTAAAAGTTAAGAACACATCACCAGTGTTTGAATTCTACTTTTGTAAAATGAGCAGTTTGACATGCTTTCAACTCCCCCGACCTACTTCTAATCTTTTGTCAATGTAGAATCAGATACCACAGTCATTTTTATATCTAAATCTGAGTCATGCTAAACTACTAGATTGGACTAGTAAGGGAGAGATATTTCTGTTTTAATGTAGTGAACTAATGTTTCTGCTTTATTCATACACTAGTAACTTTCTTTAAAGTATAAATCTTATTAACATTTTAGTATATAACAGGTAAGAACATGACAATCTCTAGATTTGTCTTTCTTTTAAAGAGATGAAAGAAACCTTCAGGAGTTAAACTACATCTTAGATTTTACCCTTTGGAAATTAAATTTAATATCAATAAAAGTATTTTTGTATGATTTTAAACATGCTTTCTTGGGGCTTCCCAGGTGGCACTAGTGGTAAAGAACTTGCCTGCTAATGCAGGAGACATAAAAGACGTGGGTTCGATCCCTGGGTCCAGAAGATCGCCTGGAGGAGGTCACGGCAACCCACTCCAGTATTCTTGCCTGGAGAATCCCATGGACAGAGGAGCCTGGCAGGCTGCAGTCCATAGAGTCGCAAAAAGTTGGACATGACTGAAGTGACTTTGCATGCACCACAGTACCACAGAATCAGCTAATTAGGCTTTTAAAAAACATCCTAAGAAAATCAACTTGAAATTTTGGCTTTACTTTTTGAATCAAGTGAGGGGGGCTTTAAAGATAAATATTTTTAAAGCGAAAGATAAAACATAGTTAAACAGTCTTTAGGGAAAATGTACTGATGATAATAAAGCTAGTTTGCATCTCCTGCACCTCTGATATTTGATTTATTCATGGCTAGTATGCCTTTAAAAATAATTTTAACTAAGCTTTTGCAATCAAGACAAGAGTGAAAGAGTTAAATAATTTTCCTTGCTACCCACTTTTTGTGTATATCTGAGTAGCAGCTCCACTACAGGGAGATGTGTGGAGGTAGAGAAATATCAAACCAAGCTTTTGCTCTCTGTGGATAATAAAAATTACCCACTTTCTCACAGATGTCAAATCTGGCAGATTTCCATAGAAAATTTGGATTGAATGTCAACTACCCAAATTATTTTAGTGTCTGCTGAAGTGTGTGCTTGGCAGGGATTTCAGCAGGAAAATAGGAAGTGGGTTTGAAAACATTAATAATATCTGAATACAACTCCTTAAGCTGATTGTTCCATAGATGAACCAAAGCTTATATTGTCCCTTCTAACCAGAGCCCTCCAAGAAGTCCAGGTGGACACATTGTTAATGTTTCAAATGTAGACGTTAAGAGGAGGGCTTATTTAGGAAACAGGATTTGCTATCTACAGGGTAGATCTTTGCCTTCTCCTTGAATAGCAGAGACTGGCTAATTAATAACTAAACATAGTACAGATGACACAAATACCATGTAGGCAACAAAGAGAGCTTAGATTTTATTAGTTATAATTTCTGGACCAGTAGATGTGTTCAAAGTGTACTGAGATTTGGTTAGAAGATCTGAGTTCTAGTACTGACACTGACATTCGGAAGCCTCCATCTCTCCAGCTGATAGTTTCTTCATCTGTAAATCAAAGGGGGTGTAATCGCATCATCATTTGTCTTTAAAAATACTTCCAGCATATTTTGATCTGTGTTGATAAGGAAAAATGGAGATAACTTAATACTAGATAAATCTAGTTGGTTTGTTTTCCATGAGAAGTAACATGAGTTCTGAGAAGTTATGCAATATCTAGGGATCCGCTTAATCATCACATGCATTCTAAATTTCTCTAAATCTGTCTATTGTTATTCATCAGAAGTTCTCATCTTTCTTCTTCCAAATGTTTTCATTGTGCAGTTTGTTCATTCAGTCAATAAATATTTATTGAGCACTTATTATGTCCCAGACACTGTGCTAAATGTCAGGTAATGAACAAAAACGACATGACACTTTGCCTTCATGAAGTTTGCCTTCTAATGGGGAAAACAGATGGCAACACAACCAAATGCAATTTGAACTATGTCGGTCAGATAGTGATAGATGGAGAAAAGGGAGACTGGGTATGTCTTATATGTGTTTGTATATATGTGTGTGCACACACATTTAAAATAGGGTAGGTAGAGAAAACTTTTCTGAGAAAGTGAAATTTGAGATGAGGACCGAAGAAGATGAGGTAGGGAGTCATCTGAGTGAGGCGTATTTCAGGTAGAAGACAGAGCAAATGCAAAACCCTTAGGCAGGAACATGCTGGGCTTTGCAATAGCAGTGCTTCATTCCCTCAGTCAACAATGTTTTGTTGTCATCATTGACTGTAGCTTGCCAGGCCCTCTGTCCATGGGATTTCCCAGGGAAGAATACTAGAGTGGGTTGCCATTTTCTTCTCCATGAGAATGCTTAATATACACCAATTATTTGCCAATTGTCCTTTCTTTTCTCATGAAGTAGACATTGATGAGCATGTAGACACAAGCCCTATAATAAAATATATAGGAATCATGATACTTTGTTAAGGGCAGAGTGAGCCCTCAAGGAACACGTAGTTAGTTGTATGCTGCTACTGCTAAGTCACTTCAGTCGTGTCTGACTCTGTGCGACCCCATAGACGGCAGCCCACCAGGCTCCTCTGTCCCTGGGATTCTCCAGGCAAGAACACTGGAGTGGGTTGCCATTTCCTTCTCCAAGTCAGTTGTACATGGGAAGTCAAAAGAGAATTCACACAAGGTCTGTTTCTACAAATTGTATCATAGGTCGTGCTTAATCCTTTTTATTTTTGCAGGTGCTCAAGTTAAGAACTTTATTATGACTTTAAATATATAAGGGATGGTATGAATATGATGGAGACTTTTTCTTTCGTTTTGTGGGACAAAGAAAAAAGGAAGCAAATATTACTGGGTTGCCACTCTGTGCCAGGTGTGCTCCACTAGATGCTTGGTACATGTGATCTTCTTTTGTTCTCATAAGAACAAACATGTTTCCTTGTTTTATAGATAGTGAAACTTGGGCTTTGAGAGGGAAAGAAGTTGTCTTCAAATTACAGAGTGAGTAAATGGTTGAAGCAGTTTTCAAATTCAGGTCTTCTTCCTAACTCCAAATATGTATTTCCCTATCCTCACTTGTTCCTGGTTATATTGTCAAACGGGGACTTGAGATGTAGCAACATAAAGATAAAGATGAAGGTAACATGTTGGGTTATAGATTCTTGGGACTGGGATTAACTGTAATATCATTTCAACCTAAACTTGGGAGACTTGAATTAAAAGTTTTCTGATAAATCTTAATAATACCAAATACTGAATACCTTACCTAACACCCATTTGCGTGCGTGCACACACACCCACCCACCCACACACATCTCTGTCTCTGGAGTGAATACTATTATAACTCTGATATAAAGTGCTCTCTTTTTTAATCCTCATGACAGGGCTGGGAAGAAGATTTTATTACCTTTAGTTGAGAATTGGTATGTTCAAATATGTATCTCATTCTGGAACCCTCATTCTTACCAATTATGGGTAGGGTTTATTTCAGTATGTAATACCTCACATGGTTGAGAATGTTCTTTTTGTATTATATCTAAAATACATCTCTTTTCTTTTTGACCTCACAGTGCAGCTTGCGGAATCTTAGTTCCCCCGCCAGGGTTTGAACCTGGGTTCTGGGAAGTGGAAGCGCAGAGTTCTAGCCACGGGATCACCCGGGAATTCCCTAAAATACATACATCTTCTTATCATGAAAATGCATGCTTTTCTTCCTCCACAGAGACACAGAATGAAGGTAGTCAGTACTGTTCTTTATAGATGGGCATGCACTTATAGATGGCTGGATTCTTCATTGTGGAGCAGACACTGAGATTTTACTGGCAGTGCCCTGCACTTTTCTAAATCAAGACTCATTGCATATCCTGCCATCTTGGTCTTCCTGTTGCTTCTCTCAGGGATTTTTCCCTTTCTGATTCATGTGACTGGGATATATTTGAAATAGTGTATCTGAAATCTGATAAATATTGATTTGTTTGAAAATGTTGTAGGTATTTAAATCTGTCATAAATCAGTTATAAAAGATCACACTCATATTTTGTATCTATGGTTATATAACTTAAAAAATTTTATAGTATAAGTCCAACTGAAAGCCTACTTTTTAATCCTCATACTCAATAGTTTAAGTAAAAAAAAAATAGTTTAACTATATATAAAATTTTATAATGTTCCAGTAGTACTCTCTACTTTTAAGGGTTTATTATGCAATTTCTTTTTTATAAATAGTTTTTAAAAATTGATATGTGATGGCATGAACTCTTCCAAAGTTATATAATTATGTGATTGCTAGAGCTGGGATGATCATGTCTCTTATTTAAGAAAACTTTCTGCCATAAGGATGCCTTATGGCAGAAAGTGAAGAAGAACTAAAGAGCCTCTTGATGAAAGTGAAAGAGGAGAGTAAAAAAGTTGGCTTAAAGCTCAACATTCAGAAAACTAAGATCATGGCATCCAGTCCCATCACTTCATGGCAAATAGATGGGGAAACAGTGGAAATAGTGGCTGACTTTATTTTTTGGGCTCCAAAATCACTGCAGATGGTGACTGCAGCCATGAAATTAAAAGACACTTACTCCTTGGAAGGAAAGTTATGACCAACCTAGACAACATATTAAAAAGCAGAGACATTACTTTGCCAACAAAGGTGCATCTAGTCAAGGCTGTGGTTTTTCCAGTGGTCATGTATGGATGGGAGAGTTGGACTATAAAGAAAGCTGAGCGCCGAAAAATTGATGCTTTTGAACTGTGGTGTTGGAAAAGACTCTTGAGAGTCTCTTGGACTGCAAGGAGATCCAACCAGTCCATCCTAAAGGAGATCAGTCCTGGGTGTTCATTGGAAGGACTGATGTTGAAGCTGAAACTCCAGTACTTTGGCCACCTGATGCGAAGAGTTGACTCATTGGAAAAGACCCTGATCCTGGGAACGATTGAGGGCAGGAGGAGAAGGGGACAACAGAAGATGATATTGTTGGATGGCATCACTGACTCAACAGACATGAGTTTGAGTAAACTCCGGGAGTTGGTGGTGGACAGGGAGGCCTGGCATGCTGCAGTTCATGGGGTCGCAAAGAGTTGGACACGACTAAGCATCTAAACTGAACTGAACTGATTTAAGAAAACAATATATCCAAAATCAACTATTTGTCACACCCTGGGCACATCAAATATTTATTTGTGGTTTGTATTTTAAGGAGAAAAGAAGAAATAAATATTTGTATTATCACATGTGAAAAATAGGGCCCTTAAAAGATTAAATAACTTTTAAAATATAAAATGTAGTAGCTGAGGTAATAACTAACCTTTATTGACTGTTTCCCAGAAGCTAAACATTGTGTTGTCTTTTCCGTGTATTAATTCACTGCAAGTTCACAGTAACCCTAAAAGTTATTGTTAATAAATCATTTTAATTTTACATGCATACCAAAAGCCCCCCCAAAGTCCTGTGGTACAGAGAAGCCTAAAGACACATTACTAAACCTAGAAAAGATTATCTAGGTAATTTGACTTCACCATCTGGGCTTTTAACTACTATACTGTATAGTTGTCACAATAAAAGAAGATATAGAGTTTTTAAATTCACTTCTTTAAAAAATTAAAAAAATTTTGGCCATGCTAATATATGTAATACAGTACTATGAAAACTTTGTTAATAAATGAATAAATGTCATAACTACCTATAGAATTACACACTCTAAATAGTCCTTTCTTGTACTTAACTATGAATAAGAGAACATATTTACTTATTAAAGAAGAATTTCAAGATCGAATGAGACAGTTTTACAGAACTCTAATAAGAGAGAGAAGATAGCTTATCTTGGAATCAATTTAATATATTTATTCATCTCTTATACCAAAGGCAATTTATGGAAATGTTTGAACCTTGATGTTTTTAACTCAGAAAAGTAGAGCACTATGAGTATGATTGGAATTTTTCCAAATGAAAGATTTAATGAATTAATATAAAGAATAATGCTTGTTTACTAATTACTACATTTCAAAATCAACTTCAAGCAAAATGACACTTGATATAAAATCTGAAGAGACATAAGACCCAAATCTGAAATTATCACTTCCTTTTTACTTCTTAAAGGGTAGAATCTGAGCGGGTAATAACAAAGGATTATCCAGCTTACTAGTGTTTTATCCAAGTGTTTTCCTAGTCTTAAGGTCATCATCTTTCCTTTAAAGGTAAAATTTTCTTATAGGCTTAATTCATAACAGCCATTGTTTATACATAAAAATTTATTGTGTTTATTTAATAATGGAGACATCGCTCTCCATTAATTGAACAGTTCTCACACTTATTTTGCAATTTTTATCAAAAAGTTCCAAAGTATTCACCAAGAACTGAGTTAAAGGAAGTGAATCTCATTCTCCTTTTTAAAATTTGACTTTTTCTCCTATCTGAAGTACAAATGAACTTTATTTATTCCCCCCTTCTCAAACAAAATTAAAAACAGCATGGCAGCCCTTTCAATGTTACTTCTCATTCCCAGAAACCAGATATATCTGAGTATGTGACTTTTTACTCATTGCTTATTAATTTAAGAGACTTACTTTTCAATATTTAAAACTGGAATAAAGTACCCCAGACTTGATAGCAAGCAGAAGGTACATGTTTCTTTTCCTCATGAACGTTTAAAATGTAGCAGTGATTTTTTTTAAAATTGTTTGGGACATTCTCTTTAATATATATAAACATTTAGACATGTTCTAATATAAAGAAATTAATACTATTTTATACTGTTAATACTACTATTAATGTATTATAACAATCTGCTAGTTTTTAATGTTTTCCCTTAAGTAAAGGGTATGTTGAAGTTCCTGAAAATTAATATGATATATGTCTGGAGTTTTGAACCTTAATTCTGTCACTACTCTGTCCCTAATTTAATAATATATGTATGTTCAATTTCATTTCTTTTTATAGCTGAGTAGTACTCCGTTATATATATGTACCACATCTTTGTCCATTTGTCTGTCGATGGACATTTAGATTGTTTCCATGTCCTGGCTGTTGTAAATAATGCCGCAATGAACATTGTGGTATATGTGTGTTTTTTTAAATATGGTTTTCTCAGGGTATATGTCCAGTGGTGGAATTGCTGGGTCATATGGTAATTCTGTGGACCTAGGGTCTATCATGCAGAATGAAGTAAGTCAGAAAGAGAAAAACAAATATCATATATTAACGCATATATGAGAAATCTAGAAAAATGCTACATATGAACCTATATATTTTGGTTAATTGATTTAACCTATGTAGTAGTTAATGAAATCCCATTTTCAGGGCTAGAATAGAAATGTAGACATAGAGAGCAAATGGGTGGGCATGGGGGAAGGGGAGGGTGAGATGCCTTGAGAGATTAGGTTTGCTACATATACACTATGATGTGTAAAATAGATAGTTCGTGGGAAGCTGCTATATAGCACACAGAGTTCAGCTTGGTGCTCAGTGATGACCAAGATGTATGTGATGCGGTGGGAGGGAAGTCCAAGAAGGAGGGGATGCATGTACACATAGAGCTGATTCACTTCATTGCACAGCAAAGCTAACACACCTGTGTAAAGCAATGGTACTCCAGTAGAAAATAATAATAATGTACATATCTCCATCCTACAATTCAATACATCCTTACCTGCTTGTTTGACTCTACAGTCTCACTAAACTAATTTGAGAATGAATAAAATAATTCATATTATAATTATGAATTATAATTACAGTTCACACCCCTGCCCTATCCTTTTGTGAGTATGAGCTTGGTTTCTTCCCCAAGCCAAAAATTGACTGTGCAGTGAAGAATTTCATTTACAGGGCTTTCTTGTTTGCAGGTAATTTTTTTTTTCCTTCTTACACTTTTAACTTGTTATCAAAGGTATAACATAGAGAAAATGTGAGACAATTCAGTATAATATCTGTGAGAAACGTCAGCTCCATGAGACACTAACATAACTGTTTCAGACTTTCAATAGGAAAGAAAATTTAGGTCAGCACTAACGAATAACTTGTACTAGGATGGATAATCAGGGACACACAACACACACTCACAAACACGTGCATGCACACACATAAGCAGTTTTTCTTTCAAAGCTGCCATTATTTCCATTACCTCCATTCATAATACCTCCAGTTACAATGAACATTGTTTATTGGCATTGTTGTTACCACAGACTTTCTTGTTTAGTTCTTATGCTTTTTAAATGCCTGTTCACATCTTGGGTGAGGTGATCTTTTTCACGTGTGTGTCCACATCCTGGGTGAGGTGATCTTTTTCATGTGTGCTAACATCAAAAATAACACCTTAAGAAAGTATATACATATACTTTGCTAATAATGACAATGTGTGACGGCCAATAAACTAAGTTAGATGTACATACATAACAAAACATATGTACGTCTAACTTAAATTTACTATCACTGTGATATAGGTTGCTACCTGGACTTTTTCCTCTTATGAATGGGATTCCTGAAAGGGCATGATCAAGCATATAACTAATAAACAGCCTTAGAAATTGAATGATGGATTTGATCTCACTGCTGTTTGGTTGACAGATGGGAATCAAACAGACATAAACTCTGTACTTCCAATTTATTGCTGGGAAGGGAAATTGTGTGCCCAAAATGCCATAAGACAGGTTGTTCTTCCAGCATTTATAGTCTGGTGGGAAGGAGAAAATAAAGGTCCTGTAGTCTTTCAAAAAAGACAGTTTTAAGCCATTTTCAACATAATATTTCAGACTTCCAGTTTGGATGAGATTGTGAGTATATCAGGGCCAACTTCTGAACCTTTTGAAGTTCATTCACATCATATAATGTATTTTTTTCCAATTTCTGTTTTAATTCAATGTTGAATTAAATGAAAGATTCTTTAGCCAACGTGATGCAGGTGCTCAGTGAATATTCTACTTATAGTAACCCTAAAGATGCTTCCTTGAAATGTTAAAATTTGTTCTGTAAGTATATATTTTGGTTTTTCTACATTCTATCTAGATGGCCCAAATAATTATGTGTTCAAATATGTTGAGTCAACACTGCAAAACTAAGATAGTCTTAGTATGGTATGAATATGAAATGAGACTATGATATTCATGGACCTGAAATTAAAAAAAAATATATAGATCTAGAAGCTTATTTCTGGATTTAATGTAGTGTACTCTTTGACTTTTATGTGTTAAGTTTTTAAACACTTCAGTATGAGAAAACTTCTGATATTCCTTTTTGTGTGATTATCTTTGGGAAGATACCAATATTATATTTCATGTGTCTCTTTAATTGCAATTATTTAATGTTTAATCTTCAAATTTCATGCAAATATAATTAGTAAGAGTTCTATCAGCATGATTACCCACTTGAGATTTTTCTGTTCAAACATAAATTGAAGTAGCAGTACCTAAGTACACGAAATTTTATTAATTAATGAAGAAATTTATTAATTCACAAGCTTTTGTTACTCACTTATTATGTGTGGATATCAGAACTGAATTCTTAAGTATTTCAAATCTATGGATGAACCACTCAGCTTTGCAAGGAGTGAATCTGTCTGACATTCTGGCTATAGCATTAACACCAGCTAATATTTTCACATAAACAGGCCTGCTAATGAGGAGTCAGGGAAAAGGAATGTGTATAACTTAGTACAACCCAGACAGGAAGAAAGAAAAGCTAAGCTCACATCCTGTTGATGGAACATTGAACAGAAAATTTAGAATCTGAATAATGTATTAGATTGGTCACAGAAAAAAGTTTCATGACTTAATGGTGAATTGGTTTAGGTGTATGGTCAAAATATGCCCATATTTGTGCAAAAGGATATTAAATCTGCTTGTACATTAGTCAGGGATAAAATGAAAACTAAGAGCAAGGACACCAGATAAGACTTTTTTTTTTGTTCTAAAGAATAGAAATTGGAGGTATCTGTTGAAGGAGAGCACTTTAGTGTGAACTCTGAAAGCATAAATAGTGTGATCCTATTAACAAAGGTTCAAGGTTAAAGGGTTGAAAATAAGACCTATAAAGGGAAAATTAATAAAGAAAATTCCTACTGAAGCTGTTTGCTTGGAACAATTAGGAAGAAACATTTAATAAAAAAATTTTAACTTGACTGTATGAAAACCAACAGAGCCAAAGATAGGATAAGGGGAGAGAATGCTTGTTTATTAAAATAATGATTGCTCACCTTTGGTGCTTTTGTGCAAGCTGTGTAATTTTTTCCAAATATTTTCTATATATTTATGTGCTTATCCCAGAGTTTCATCACTGTGATATGCACTCCCAGGTGGCTCAGTGGGTGAAGAATTTGCCTGCAATATAGGAGATGCATGTCATGCAGGTTCAGTCCTGTGTTGGGGAGATTCCCTGGAGGAGGGCACGCAAACCACTCCAGTATTCTTGCCTGGAAAATCCCATGGACAGAGGAGCCTGGCAGGCTACAGTCCATAGCATTGCAAAGATTCAGACACTACTGAAGTGACTGAACAAGCATGCATATATGCACTGAGAGTGCAAAGTGAAGGGGAGCCTGTACCTGCCCACTAGAAGTTTAGCAGTCTAATAGAAATGGAAGCAAATACACCAGGAATGATATCAGGAGCATGGCTGAACAAGATAGTCTTCATCATGTCCTGCCTCAACAAAAATTAGACATTCATTCATGGATCAAGTAACTCTGTGGGAGCCGTAGATCCAGTATCGTATGAAAAGATCCAGTATCATATCTAGGAGGACTCCCTCCTTGTGCATCTGGTTCAGTTCAGTTCAGTTGCTCAGTTGTGTCTGACTCTTTGCGACCCCATGAGCTGCAGCACACCAGGCCTCCCTGTCCATCACTAACTCCTGGCGTTTACCCAAACTCATGTCCATTGAGTTGGTGATGCCATCCAACCATCTCAGTTGGTGATGCCATCCAACCATCTCATCCTCTGTCGTCCCCACTCTTCCTGCCCTCAACCTTTCCCAGCATCAGGGTCTTTTCCAATGAGTCAGCTCTTCGCATCAGGTGGCCAAAGTATTGGAGTTTCAGTTTCAACATCAGTCCTTCCAATGAACACCCAGGACTGATGGCCTTTAGGATGGACTGGTTGGACCTCCTTGCAGTCCAAGGGACTCTCAAGAGTCTTTTCCAACACCACAGTTCAAAAGCATCAATTCTTTGGCTCTCAGCTTTCTTTAAAGTCCAACTCTCACATCCATACATGACCACTGGAAAAACCATAGCCTTGACTAGATGGACCTTTGTTGACAAAGTGATGTCTCTGCTTTTTAATATGTTGTCTAGGTTGGTCATAACTTTCCTTCCAAAAAGTAAGCATCTTTTAATTTCATGACTGCAGTCACCATGTGCAATGATTTTGGAGCCCCCAAAAATAAAGTGTCTCACTGTTTCCACTGTTTCCCCATCTATTTGCCATGAAGTGATGGGACTGGATGCCATGATCTTAGTTTTCTGAATGTTGAGCTTTAAGCCAACTTTTTCACTCTCCTCTTTCACTTTCAAGAGGCTCTTTAGTTCTTTTTCACTTTCTGCCATAAGGGTGGTGTCATCTGCATATCTGAGATTATTGGTATTTCTCCCAGCAATCTTGATTCCAGCTTGTGCTTCTTCCAGCCCAGCGTTTTTTTATGATGTACTCTACATATAACTTAAATAAGCAGGGTGACAATATATAGCCTTGACATACTCCTTTTCCTATTTGGAGCCAGTCTGTTGTTCCACAGACTTTTCCAGTTCTAGCTGTTGCTTCCTGGCCTGCATACAGGTTTCTCAAGAGGCAGGTCAGGTGGTCTCGTGTTCCCATCTCTTTCAGAATTTTCCACAGTTTATTGTGATCCACACAGTCAAAGGCTTTGGCATAGTCAATAAAGCAGAAATAGATGTTTTTCTGGAATTCTCTTGCTTTTTTGATGATCCAGCAGATGTTGGCAATTTGATCTCTGGTTCCTCTGCCTTTTCTACAACCAGCTTGAACATCTGGAAGTTCACGGCTCACATATTGCTGAAGCCTGGCTTGGAGAATTTTGAGCATTACCTTACTAGCATGTGAGATAAGTGCAATTTGTGGTAGTTTGAGCATTCTTTGGCATTGCCTTTCTTAGGGATTGGAATGAAAACTGACCTTTTCTAGTCCTTTGGCCACTGTGGAGTTTTCCAAATTTGCTGACATATTGAGTGCAGCACTTTCACAGTATCGTCTTTTAGGGTTTGAAATAGCTCAACTGGAATTCCATCACATCCACTAGCTTTGTTCATAGTGATGCTTCCTGAGGCCCACTTGACTTCACATACCAGGATGCCTGGCTCTAGGTGACAGATCACACCATCGTGATTATCTGGGTTGCGAAGATCTTTTTTGTACAGTTCTTCTGTGCGTCTGGTAATGGGCATATAGACCTTGTTCCCACCTGTAGACCCATCAGCGGGCCATGAATTGGTTCTAGCACTATCAGCTATGGTCCAGAAGTTCCTGAAGTACACTCTTTCATTCAGTTACTCATGAACAAGAAAGCCTTTGTGGGAGTGCAGGTTTCCAGAATGAGAAGTTCCAACACATGACTAGGGAAAATATGTGTAAGTTTGAATACATTAGAGAGGAGCACTGATCATGTGTCACTTGACTGGAGGTGGGAAGAAACTAAAAAAATAGAACTCTTGGAGGACATTAAAAGGATGTGAATCCTACTGTGACATGTATTTCATCAAGAAGCCTGCTCAGGAACCACTGGGGACTCCTTGCTTGCAACCTCTCCAGCTGGCCCATGGGCACCCAGAGTCTTTGTGCATCTCACCAACGACCCTCTCCACCCCATGGCTGGCACCCTGTGTATGCTCCTGATGTATTTGGGCAGCTAGCTAGTAAACACACACAGAAAGCTGGCCCAAACCTGTGGGTCGGGGAGAGATCACAAGCTTGCATTCTAGCATCACTCTTGAGAATATGACAATTGTGAGTATATATGCATTCAACATCAGAGCCTAAATATACCTAAATATATTAAGTAAATGCTAACAGATCTGAAGGGCAAAATAGGCAATGATACAATAATAGTAGGGGACTTCAGTACTTAACTCTGAAGAATGGCTAGATCATCCAGAGAGAAAATCAGTTTGGAAACACTGAACTTGAACTATAGATCTAACAGACATGTACAGAACATTCCATCCAGTAGCAGCAGAATACACATTCTTCTCAGTTGTACACCTAACATTCTCCAGAAGAGATCAAGTAATAGGTCACCAAAAAAATTCTTAGAAAATCTAAGAACACTGAAGTCATACTGAGTATCTTTCCAACCACAATGGTACAAAACTGGAAATTGATATCAGGAGATAAATTCACAAATATGTGGAGATTAAACAAAATACTCCCAAAGCTGTAGGTTAAAGAAGAAATCAAAATGGCAATTAAAAAAAAGGATCTTGAAACAAATAAAAGTGGAAAAACATAATACTGAAATTTATAGGAAGAAGCAAAAGAAGTTCTAAGAGGAAAGTTTATATCAGTAATAATTACATTTAGAAAAAGGAGAGATCTCAAATAAACAACAATATACCTCAAGGGACTAGAAAAAGAAAAAAACCAAGGCCAAAATTAACAGAAGGATGGAAATTACAAAGATGAGAGTAGAAAGAAATCAGAGACCAGAAAAGCAATAGAAAAAAATTAATGAAAATATGAGCTGATTTTTTGAAACAATAAGAAAAATTTATTACAATCCTTTAATAATAAGACTAAAAAAAAAAAGAAAAATCTGAAATAAATTGGAAATGAAAAAGGAGACATTGTGAAATGTGAATCATAAAGACTAGTGAAATGTATGGAATCATAAAGAGGCTACTATGAGCAACTGTATGCCAGTAAGTTGGATAACCTAGAAAAAATATATAAATTCCTAGAAACATACAACCTACAAAGACTGAATCATGAAGAAAAAGTGGATTTCAGCAGACCAATAAACAGTAAGGAAATTGAATTATTCAATGAATGAATAAAGAAGATGTGATTATATATATATATATATATATTAGTATATATTGACAGACACTAGGTTGTGTCCATATCTTTACTGTGGTGAAAAATTCTGCAATTAACTTGGAGCTGTGAATACTTCTTTGAGATCATAATTTCATTTTTTGAATATATAACCAGAGTCGGGTTGCCATTTCATAACATGGTCTTATTTTTAATTAATTAATTATATATGTGTGTGTGTGTGTGTATGTGTATTCATACAAGCATACCTCATTTTATTATACTTTGTTTTACTGCACTTTGCAGATAATTGAATTTGTTACAATTTGAAAATTTGTGGCAATCCTCTGTGGGGCAACTCTATCAGCACAGTTTCCCCAAAAGCATTATCTTTTTTAAAAAGCATTATTTTAAAATTTAGGTATGTACTTTGTTTTGTATCCGATGTTTTGCATACTTAATAGACTACAGTATATCATACTGATATAGACACAGTATATCATAAGCTTAACTTTTATATGCACTGAGAAACTAAAAAGTGTGTTTATATTGCTTTTCTGCAACAGTAGCTTCATTGAAGTGAGTCTGGAACTGAATCAGCTGCATGTTTGAGGTATATTTGTACGCACACACACACACAAAATAGAACATTATTCAGCCAAGAAAAAGAAGGAAATCCTGTCATTTGTGGAAACACGGATGGACCTTGAGGGCATTATGCTAAGTAAAATAAGTCAGAGAAAGACAAATACTGTTATATCACTGACATGGAGAATCTAAAAAGTGCTGAACTCATAGAAACATAGAGTAGAATGGTGGTTGCCAGGGTCTAGGGGGTAAGGGACATGGGGAGATGTTGGTTAAACATCTTTGTGGACTCTTTGCGACCCCATGGATTGCAGCATGCCAGGCCCCCCTGCCTCTCTTCATCTCCCGGAATTTGCCCAAGTTCATGTTCATTGCATCAATGATGCTGTCCAGCCATCTCATCTTCTGACACCCTCTTCTCCTGTCCTCGATCTTTCCCAGCAGCAGTGGTTTTTCCAATAGTTCATCTGTTTGCATCAGTTGACCAAAATACTGGTGCTTCAGCTTCAACATCAGTCTTTCCAGCGAATATTCAGGGTTGATCTCTCTTAAGATTGATTGGTTTGATCTTGATGTCCAAGGGACTTTCAGGAGTCTTCTCCAGCACTACAGTTCAAAGGCATCAATTCTTGGCATTTTACCTTCTCTACAGTCCAGCTCTCACAACTGTACGTGACCACTGGTCAAAGGGTACAAACCTTCAATTATAAGATGAGTAAGTTCCGGGATCTAATATATAGCCTGGTGGTTATAGCTAACAATATTGTATTACGTATGTGAAAGTTGCTAAGAGAGTAGATCTTAAATGTTCTCAGAACAGTTGGTGATTTACTGGACATGCAGATGAAAGAGGAATGGAGAGAATACATTGGCCCATGGATGTTCATGCTAATACTGTTAGAAACTGGGGCATGTTTATTAACAAAGGGGAGATGAGTCAATAGGAAAGCAATAGCTGAGTCAACCCCATGGACTGAAGTCTCCAGGCTCTTTTGTCCACAGGGATTCTCTAGGCAAGAATACTGGAGTGGGTTGCCATGCCCTCCTCCCGGGGATCTTCCCAACCCAGGGATCAAACCCAGGTATCTTGCATTGCAGGCAGATTCTTTACTGTCTGAGCCAGCAGGGAAGCCCTGAGAATACAAGAGAAGGGTTAAAATAAGAAGGGGGGAGCACAACATGCAGAACCAAGCAGAGGGATGAGCCTGGACAAGGAACTTCCTTCTCAGAAAGGGCTGAAGACTAACAGGCAGCATGGCTGAGAAGCAGAGGGATGGAGGCAGGTCACTCTGTATGGAGGGAATTGGAGGCCTCGTGGCCTCAGTTTGTAGGATGAGTTGTTATCTGGTGAGATGGAACCTGAGTTATAAGTGTAAGGACTGTACATATATGTATATGTGTCTGCTCAGTCATGTCCGACTCTTTGTGACCCCATAGACTGTAGGCCGCCAGGTTCCTCTGTCCATGGAATTTTCCAGGCAATAATGGAGTGGATTGCCATGCCCTCCTCCAGGGGATCTTCCTGACCCAGGGATCAAACCCTTGTCTCTTATGTCTCCTGCATTGGCAGGTGGATTTTTTTTTAACCACTGAACCACCTGGGAAGCCCACAAAGAGGGTGTTAATGTAAAGAATAGTCAGTGGAGGAAATGGCTAGGTTATTAAAAGCAAATGAAAGATATTTCTATCCCTGACAGCTCAATATTAATTCCAGTCCTTATAGTTCTGTGGATTTTCTCAACGATGCTGGGTTGCCCCTAGGTATTACTAATAATAATAACCAACATTTTTGATTGTTTAGTATGTACCAGGTACTGATAAACCCTTAGTCTTCACAACAAATTCATGAACTAAGTATCATTAACTAAGTATCATTATTATTCTTATTTTAAAACAAGAGGAAACTGAGGCATTGAGAAGTCTAAAAGTGAAGGCAGATCATCAGCATAATTAGTGAAGCTTGTATTCAATTTCCAGTAATAGGACAGGCAAAAGAAGCAGAGGCTTAAACAAGATAAAAGTTTCTTTCTTTGTTTAAAACATCTGTAGGTAGTCAGTCTAGAGCTAACGTGACCCTCCATGGTTTCAGGGACACAGGCTCTTCTGTGTGATTGCATAACATTTCCAAGGCTACCTCATGATACAATATGGCTGCTGGTGCTCCAGTCATACATCATACAGTGAGAAAAATGAGGAGAGCAAGAAAGGCATGCCTCTTGCTTTTCAGTTAATGCCCCATCCAAGAAATTACACACACGTTTTTTTGCCTACACTCTTAGAACTTGGTTGTGTGGCTGTATCCTGCTCCAAATAAGGCTGTGATGTATTTTTATTTCAAATAAATAAAATTCCAACTAAGATAAGAGCAAATAGTGGGAAGGCCTCTGACCTTGTTTGATCTACATTTGGACAATTTCAGAATATTTTGGATGAAAGAGAAAAGAACAAAGAATTGAGGGTGCTAGCAAAATAGCATGGTGAAATGATGAATTACAACAAAGAAAGAAGTGAAACCAAGAGGTGACTGATAGTGGAAGACAAAGGAGGGTGGAACAGCCTGAATGACTTAATGAAGTTAAAGAGGAGTCATGTCAGCATTACTGAGTGAATAGTTTGAATCCATTCATAGTCATGAATAGTTTCTTAATATGGAGATTGTGTAAGAATCTTATATGAGAGCTGAGGATTTCAAAGTTGGATTACTTTCAGCAACAGTGGAAAGAATTCTTGTGGGTATTTTGCTGACATTAGGTGAAGAGACTTAAGGACAAATGGATAAGGAATGAAAATGAAGATCTTAAATGGCCAGACCAGGAGTGCTTTTTGTTCTTGTTGTTCAGTTGCTAAATCATGTCCAACTCTTTGCAATCCCATAGGCTACAGCATGTCAGGCTTACCTGTCCTTCACTATCTCCCAGAGTTTGCTCAAACTCAGGTCCATTTAGTTGGTGATGCCATTCAGCCATCTCATCCTCTGTCATATCCTTTTCCTCCTGATTTCAATCTTAATTTGGTATATGTCATAGTAGTATCAATAAGGGTTTAGGAAATTGTTTATTACTGAAATAATGATTATACTGTTTTATTTTGTGCAAAGATTTAGTCAAAGTTCAAGTATGCTTTACCAAGCCAAGTTCAAGATAATATTTGTCATGTTCAAAATTTCAAGTCTTTGAAGTTAACAGTGTTTTAGATAACTGAATCTTTTCATTCAGTGCAAACCATTCAGATGGAAAAGTTCCTATAATTCCTTTCTTTAAATAATATACAGAACATATTTTATGATTGACACTCATTGCTAAATACAACTGTCAGTTATTGTCCTGGAGTGAAATAAAAGACTCTCAGCTCTTTCTTCATCTCTTTCATTTAGGAGTTCTTCTACAATACATTGAAGTTCTATGATTCTAGAGAACTGGCTTCATCTTTTTCATTAGCAGTTTGGTGGCTCTTTGGTTCCCTAGAATCAAGATTGTAAGATGCTGACCCCAGGGCAAAAGGTTACTATAATTTTAAAAAGCAAAACTTATAAAAAGCTTTCCATTTGTTTTAATCTTATCTTGGAACCAATTATCTCATGCCCATACCAGTTTCTTGCTTCCAGACTGAAAGAGGTTTGTACAAATGGAAACTCTATTATGCTTCCAGAAAAAAAAAAAAAATTGAAAATGAAGGCTTTCCTACCTAATAAGGAATGCTTTTTAAAGCAAGCCTTATTTTTAACTTAAAATTTTTTAATTTCTCTCTAAATATGTTTTGAAACGACATGTGGAATTTAAATATAGTTGGCACAGCTCTATTTCATTATTCCTGTTTACATGCTAAGAGATATTGAAGCTTGTGAATTTCTGTGCACTAATTTGTATTTCTGCAGATTTTCTGCTTCCTTCCTACTTTCCCATCCAAAAGTTAGAGTACCCTAGTAGGGAATTCCAGGCGCTGCTGATGAGTGAGTTGAAAAAGTGCTGAAAATTTTGCCAATTGTGTGGGAATTTGGCAATTTTTGAAAAAGCACTCTCATGACAGATCATTCAGATCCATTGTGCCAGTGTCAACTGTGTTGTTAAATGTCAGAAAGAGGCAAATGAATGTATGTATTTCACTAGACAAAGTTTCACATGAATGACAGAGGTGGTGGTTCCTCAGAACATTTGATTGGTAGGTAGGACTGAGTGGCATGCTGACAGCCCCTCCATACCTCCCGCCTCACCCCTTCCTCTGTCCCTCTGCTTATTCCAAAGATATAGCTAAAAATTAAAGTCATCATTGCAAATCGTGTTAAGAGAATCCTGCTTCCCGGCACTTCCTTCACATGTTAGGACTCCAGTGATTTTCATTCTGTAATTACCAACCAAGAGAATACCGTAAGTGACACGGGTGACTGTCCCCAGCATGGCTGTGCCGGCAGAGGCTACAAAGCGTTGGCGGTAAGGCAGGCGGCTGCACAGTTGTCTGATCACCAGTGGGCCCCAAGTGATGTGAAAGAGAAGCCTGTGGCTGAAGATCCTTAGCTTTGAAGGCAGGTTCAAAAAAGAGTCACATGCCTCCGTTTTCTGAAGGCTGAGTTAGATGAACAGATATTTGGCACTTTCAAGATTTCTTTCTGGGACTTAAAGTTTAACTTTCATTTGTGCCCAAGGCCTTGAGAATAAAGAGGACCTCATGCTGGAAAGGTGCAGGAAGGATGGTTTTTATCTGAACTAGTTTCCCCTTTGTATTTGAAACTAGAGGAAATTAGTTAAAGCTTCCTAAATGATTCGCTGAGCAATTATTTTAAAGAAAAGTTTTACATTGTATTTTGATGTTTCTACTCTTGACTCTGATGATGAAAATCATAAAAGATTCAGTAAAGGATGGGGAGGAATGAAGTTGATTATAACCTATATAGGTATTAATTTGAAGTTTTGAGGAAGACCTGTCTTTATGCATCCATTTTACATAATCAGGTAAATGATTGTGTTGTGAAGACACCTTCTAAATATGTATGGTGAACTTGCATTTTCTCAAAATACTAATATTAAAGAATTAAATGAAGTTTCAGTATTTTTCTTTTTGCTTTTTAAGGTCTTGCATTTTTTTCTTTTAACTAGCAAGTAATATATGATCATTGCAAAAGCTTTTAACATTTAATAGATGGGTATAAAGAAGAAGAGAAAACAGAAAAAAGTATTATTACTTCAATTCAGCTATTGAGTTGCTTAAAATGCTGTGTAACTTAGCTAGACCTAGATAGTAAGAGCTCAGAAGATTCAAATAAAAGGAAGATTGAAAAAAATCCTTGTAGAGGCATAGAGAGAACACAAATGCTACATGGAGGATAAATAGGTAATTCCCATGATTTCAAGGTTTCTTCTTCTTAAAGTTTTGTTTCTTGCTAACAAACTTGCTAACAAACAAACTTGTTTCACTAGTTCATTAATTAATCCATTAACTCACTAATTAGTATTTATTGAATATTTGTTATGGACCAAGAACTCTGACACTGAGGGTGCATGGATAAACAAAACAAAGAATTTAGAGTCTGTAGTTGGGCTTCCCAGGTGATGCTAGTGTTAAAGAAACTGCTGTCAATGTAGGAGACGTAAGGGATGTGCGTTCGATTCCTGGGTCAGGAAGATCCCCTGGAGTAGAATATGGCAATCTAGTCCGGTATTTTTGCCTGGAGAATCCCGTGGACAGACGAGACTGGTGAGCTACAGTCCATGGGTCACAAAGAGCCAGACCCGACTGAAGCGACTTAGCGCAGCATGACGCAGAGGAACACAGTTAAGTTAGTATCCAACAACAAATAACTGCCGAATACTTGCTATATCCCAGACACATTTCTAGGTACTGAGGATATAAAATGATGAACAAAACATATAAAAATCTCTGTCTTCATGAGGGATGACAGGTCAATGGACATAATAAAGCAAGGAATAGCAAATGGGAACATGTCTTGTAAGGAAGAGCAAGGAGGTCCTTGGGGCTGGAGAAAAGTGTAGGGAGGAGTGAATAGCAGGTCAGAAAATAATTGGGGGCCAGGTCTTAGGGGTGTTGTAGGGCATTGTGAGGACTTTGTCCTTCACTCTGAATGATATGAGACACCTTGATTGGGGTTTAGGGCAGAGAACTGACTGAGCTTTTAAAGGGATCATTCTAGCTTTAGTATGGAGAAGACACAGATTTTGCTTAAGGAATGGAAACTGGGAGGCTACTTGGGAAGCTATGGCAATAAGCCAGACAAAAGATCATGGTGGATTGAATCAGGGTGGTAGCAGTGGACAAAACCTACAGTATTTTAAAGGTTTAGTCAACAAGATTCATTGACCCGAATGAGGATGGGGTGTTTTAAAAAAAAAAAAAAAAGGTCTCAAGATGAGTTGAGGATTTGGACCAGAGTAACCAGGAAGAGGGCCTTTTCATGTACTGAGATTTGAAGACAAGAGCAGGTTTGAGGATGAATAATAGATCAGGTTTTAACATAAGTTTGAAATTCCAATTATATATCCAAGTAGAAATATTGAACAGAAGTGTGGGCTGGAAATATAAATGTGAGAGTCATCGGCAAGAAAATGAGCGTGGCCCAAAATGGAAAGAGCGGGAAGGAATGTGAATATGAGTACAAGGACTAAACCCTGAAGCACAAATAAACGCAGTAAATTGTTAAACAGTGAAAATATACCCAGACTAGAAGTCCTTTAGGACTAGCTAACTCAGGAAAAGGGTTTAAGATTTTATTGCAAATTATGGGGAACTCTTGGAACATTTTGAAGAAGGGAGCTACATAATCATAAGACCTAAAATGGAAAAGTTGAGATTAAAAACTTAGCAGAAACCTCGTAAAGTTTCTACACATATTGCTCATATCCTTTATATTGTGATTTAAATCCAGTTTCCATATATCTACCATCAGTGAGTGGAAAAAAACCAATGATCTCAATGTCAGTTGAAAAGAAGTTATTTTTCATTCTATTCATTACATAAACCAGAGACTTTAATTTCTTTTCTCAAGTACCAATTTCTTTGAGCTAAATTTATATAGAATTTTTTAATCTCTTGTTTTAAAGGAAATTTCATAAAATTATTAAGTTTCATATATACTTTTGGATAGTTTATTAACTTCATACACTGCTAAGTATTTGCCTGGGACAAAGTATATATTTTTGTTGCTGTTGTTTTATATATTTTAAAAGGACCACTCAGACTTCTTATTCCTAATCATAGCTTTATTCATTATCAAAAAGGAGGCAGATAGTCACTTCATGACAGAAGGCAAGCACTGATTCTGGGATTCCATAAGAGATCAGGTGTCTCATAGGAACCATTTCAACCTTTAGAAAGAACTAAATGATGTCAGGTGGAGCAGTGGTAAAGAATCTGCCTATCAATGTAGGAGACATGGGTTCAATCCCTGGATCAGGAGGATCCCCTGGAGTAGGAAATGGCAACCTGCTCCAGTATTCTTGCCTGGAAGATCCCATGGACAGAGGAGCCTGGCAGGCTACAGTTCATGGGGATTTGACTGAGCATGCACAGGGATGTATATTTAACAAATGATCTCAAGAATTAAAGAAATATGGACTTCCATCTTCAAAACTTTTACTAACAGGCTGACCTGAAAATGATTCCAGCCAATTTACATAACATGATTAAAATTATTCTTTGGTGATAATTGACTAAATTATATTTATTTTGCCCCAAGATATCAGGTTTGACTTAAACTGAAAATTCCTTTGTGTATGTATGTGTATGTTCAGTCCTACTCCTAAAATATTCCACATGCAAAATCTGATTTTTTTTTTTCAAAATTAGTTCAACAAAGTTGGCACTTAGTAGATATTGGATAAAAAGTTTATGAACTATAGCAGTGAATATCTGCTGTCCCTGATCCATTAAAAATTTGGAAGTATATGTATTTTTAAGTAAAAAGGAAAAAAAAGAAGTAAGAACAAAAACACTGAAAGTCCTTTAAAACCACTTCAGCTATTAATGAGTCTTGCCTATTTCCCGGATATATTATTTGACAGAATTGACTTTTTTGCACATAGAATTTATTCCTCAATTCTTCATTACTTCACTGGTTCTTTGTATACAATGGCTTCTCCTAGTTGCTATGATATCATTTTTTTCCTGACTTCCCCCCCCCCCCCGATAGATTTAGTTTGATGAATATCATAGATTTCATGAAAAGGAATTTGTAACAATGTTAAGAGGCATTATACAATAGATTTGTGTATAAAATGTGATATATATATATACACACACGCACACATATATGTGTGTGTGTGTGTGTGTATGTGTGTGTGTGTAAAAGACACAAATATCCTGAGGCCTTTGGATAGGCTGAATTGAGGAAGTTGATTTAAATGTTAAATTTTCTTTTCAGGGTGTTGATGCATGCAAGAAAGCTTTTAAATATTTATCATAAGGTTTATATCATTAAGTGCATGCTTTTTGGAGTGATGACATAGCTTAGGAGCAAGCCCATAGATAGTAATAACACATGTGACATTACTATTTTATAGAGCACTTTACTGACACATTAAAATATATTATCTTTGTTATTGATCCATAGATATTGTTTTTCTGTGATTTTGCACTTCAGAAACCAAAGTTGAGAAACACAAATAGAGATTACCCCTCTCAAATCCCTTTAAGCAAAAAGGTAGAATATAAATAAATCTAGTAAATTTAAGCTACATGTGAAGTTGTTTTCTTAGCAACAGAAAGCCTTTAAGCATTCTAGCTTAGATTTAGTGGGAAATGATCACTTGATCTTTTTAAACACTACCTCCCTCAGCTCAAAAGCTTGAGAGTTACCATATAATATTTGACTTAGTATTTTATATCTAGCAATCAGATAGGGAAAATGTTGCAATGGATTAAAAATACCTGCTTTGACAAGCATATCAAAGAGATCATATCATTCCAAAGCAAGTAGTGGAACTAGTACTGATAGGGTATGTTAAGAAGTTTTAGTTTTCAAGTTGCTGCTGGTAAACACAAGTGTAAGGAATAACCTGTATCTTATTTGTATTCCTTTTCCTGATATTTTTTACAACTTCTATTTCCATCTTTTCTGTTACCTTGTAAAATGGATTTTTGGTTTCTTAGCATATGTTTAATGCTATGTCTGAAGAAGGAAGAAAAGGAAGGCATATTTTCACATCATTTATTCAAGGTAAAAATCTCAGATATCCTTGTGAAATTTTCCCTTAATTAATTTGTTGCTTTTTTGTGACCATCAATAACTGGTGCTTTAAATAGCATTTTTCTCTAAATGTTTATTTGAAAAACAAAAGGTGATTTTGAAGAAAAAGTTTAAATCAGAGCTTAACTAGTTTTCATAAAATCAACTTTAAAATCTAAGGTGTAATTAAGTAGAGGAAAATTGAGAATAACAATAATAACATACTTTTTAGCAAACTACATTTCTGTGGAAAGTGTTTATAATATTTATTAACATACAGAATTAGTCTTAACCTGCTAGAAAGAAGAGAAAATGCAACACCTTTCAAAGATGCAAATTGACAATTAACAAAACAATAGAATTCTAGGCCTTCCTTTGCCAGAGGTGCAAATTGATAATCAGGCTCTGCGGAAAAGCTGGTTGTTTCTATTTAAAAGTTATCTTGAGATGAAGGCTCCCCAAGGAAGAAGAAAATAAGAATATGACCAATTTTGTTAAGTAGAGCATCCAGTCTATGATGATATTATAATTCTCCTGCTCTCTACAGTTTATATTTGAAAAATCACAGCCAAAAGGGAGAGGAATGTGTGAATTCAGTTCCTCTGTATACTTAACAGCACTGCTTTGCACACTGATTGGTGATTCTATTCAGTGTTCTGACCTTTACTTTTAAGGTATTAAATGGTATGGCTACCTGAAGAATTTAAATACTTAACTGTCTCTGTAGGGCTACACTGTGCTATGTGTGTGTTTGTGAATTTCCTTGGCAGTGTCTCTGTACACTCAATAGTCAGCTTCTCTGATTTTCTATTCCATTTGATTTTATCTGCGCCTTTGTAGTTGTTGACTTGATCATTGGCTTACGTTTATTTTGCCTTTGGAATTCTCTTGCTATCTTAAAAAAGTTGTTGTATGGGTGTGTATGTTTACCTTGTTATTTCAGTAGATATCCTACAGTCAGCGTTCATTTGTTAAGTGTGTCCGAGTGTCAGGTACTATGCTGAATGTTCTAAATAGAAAGATAATAAAGAAATTGTCTACATGCTCTAAGCTCAAAAGAGAGTGAGATGTGAAGTAAGAACTCCCTCCTCCCTTCAACAAGCATTCAGTGAGCATCTAGCATAAAGTGAAAGTGAGAGTCACTCAGTATTAGACTCTTGGCAACCCTATGGACTTAGGTATAGTCCATGGAATTCTCCAGGCCAGAATACTAGAGTGGGTAGCTTTTCCCTTCTCCAGGGGATCTTCCCAACCCAGGGATTGAACCCAGGTCTCACACATTGCAGGCAGATGCTTTACCAGCTGAGCCACAAGGAAAGCCCAAGAATATTGGAGTGAGTAGCCTATCCTTTCTCCAGCAGATCTTCCTGACCCAGGAATCAAACAAGGGTCTCCTGCATTGTAGGCAGATTCTTTACCAACTGAGCTATCAGGGAAACCCCTAGACAGTGGTGAACAAGAAAGACACTACTGTCCCTGCCAGAACCCATTTCCTCCATTTGATCCATTTAGTACTCAACATTTATTGAGACAGGCTCTGAGAATTCCATGGACAGAGGAGCCTGGTGGGCTGCAGTCTACGGGGTCGCAGAGTCGGACACCGACTCTGTTAGATGTTAGAGTGACTAACATTTTCACTTTTCTGTGCCTATAAGCATAAAAATATATGCAAATATATACATGAAAAAAGCATAGGCTTTGTCCTTCAGGAGTATGGTATTTTGACTGATCTTTCTAGGCTTCAGTTTCTTCACTAATAAATAGGAAAAATAATACCTCCATCAGAGGATGCTGGTGAGGATGATGGTAGAGATAGTGTGTGTGAAAATTCCTAACCCAGTGTGTACTTACACGGTATGTGCTTAAGAAGTTAACTGAATTCTCTTGTTTCAGGAAAGTTGTATACTGTGAAGAATATGACAATTTTAGAAAAGAGGGCAAAGTAAGGAAGAAGTTGGTTATATCATGCAATAGAGATTTTATTTGTTAGCATTCATAGTTTTGACTATTCCCATTCGTCTCTGGAGGTCTGTGATGTCACATTGTTATTGTAAATTTTACTGACGCAAGCACCTGAAATGTGCTTTCGAAGTCTCAGAGACTGGAACTAGTGGGAACATGGTGTAGCACAGTCATCATAGATCTGAGCTTTGGTGTCAGGAACACCTGGTTTGAGTTCTCCACTGCACACTTGGACAGTCTTTGCAAACTACAGCCTCTTCATCTGAAGTTGGGGGGTGAAACCTGTCTAAAAAATTGTAAGAGTGCTGTGACACAAACAGATGACATAAATAATGTCATTAATTTATAGTGTCTGGTACATGGTCAGTCCCCAGTCAATGGAATCTACAATTATTAGGTTCAATTTCATTACTAACCAGAGAGGAATTCTGACTAGCCTTTGCAGCCCAGTAGCCAAGGCTTTATGATTCTGCCCATGCTTTCCTCATGTATGACCATCATGTGAGAGAATCAAACTTAGTAAGAGCTGCAAAGGTTGCTAACTTGTGGTATGGGATTAAACTCAAGGAATACCAGCTTCTCAATAGAACTGTGATGCATGAACAGCAAGCTCTTGTACAAATATTTTTCTATTTGCAAATTGGGAAGTTGTAGAAGAACGTAGGCCATCATCCCAGAGACTTAACAAGGGTCTACTATACATTTGTGAAAAGAAGAAATAAAATTCACATTGGTGATTGGGGGAGAGGTAATGTAAAAGTTGCTGCTCAGATCTTTGTTATTTGTTTGTTTGTACATTTATTCATTCATTCTAGTTACTGTGAATTTACAATCACACATGCTTATATGAAAATGTAAATATACTATCATACTTTAAAAATTTGTTTTAAAGATTATCTTCTCATGCACAAATATATGGCTATATTTACATTTGTCTTTAAAGACAAACATAAGTCTTTTGTTTCCTTTGTACATATACATAGCAGTTACTTGGTGAATGGAACACAAGTTTCAACAATATTGATTGACTTTGAAAACTTTCTCATATGTAACCCTGCAGGATGCTTCCCTGTGGTGTTTCACCTGTGTGAGTTCTTGCCAGCCAAGATCCTCTGAGCATGGTAATTCTCCTCAGAGTGGTCTTACTATTACTTAGTACAAACTCACTCTGCTCCGCATGACAGGACAGTTATCTGAGAGATGAGGTGTTGAGGCAAGGAATACTTTATTCAGAAAGCCACTTACTGAGATGGCAGACTAATGTCTCAAAATAACCATCTTATCTGGGTCTGAATGGCAGGTTCTTTTATAGAATACAGAGATGAGGAGTGAAGAAATGAAGTATAAAGGTCATTAACCTTGCCGATATCTCCTAGAATGGCAAGCCTCAGGGACAGATGTGTTAATTTCTCCCTTCCTGTAGCCACCCACAGGTGGACAGGATCCTGAACAAAGACACATTGGTTTAATATTCAGACAGAGGATCTGGGTTCCCTGAGGCAGGCCATTATGTATAAACAGTATCCTTTTAATGAATAAAAGCAATGAGAAGCAAAGGTTAAAGAAATAGATCCAACCTGGAGTCATAATTGGCTCTTCCCTGTAACCTTACCACAACTGAATCCATGTGGAAGTTGAGCAGCATTTTAACTATTGCTGCCATATTTAATCAGTCCTGAACTCTTTGGGAGGGGAGCATTGGTCTTAGTTGACAATGTTGGGCAGAATAAAATTTGATGGAGGTCACCCATTATCTCCAGCTGTATTCTCTTTTTTTCTCTGAGTTCTTTTCTTGCCCTGAGTCTAAGAATTGGATTGGGAATTGGGCACCTTTCTGATGCTTTTTCACTTTAAAGGGTGAGAATGGAGGGGTAGTTACTGTCCCCAGCCCACGTTCCCACCAGGGATAGATCTGTCTCCAGAAGGACTTTTCCCTCTTTCCCTTCCCTCCTTGGGTTCCAGCTATCCTAACTGTGAAGGGGAAATACTCTACTCTCTGAACCCCCCTGAAGTTCCTAGTGATTGCTCTCCACGTATCCTGCACCTTTCTCCCTGTGGGTCACGGCTTCTATTCATGGATGCCATCTAGGAACAATGAACATTCCTCTTCTCCAGCAAAGCCAGAAGAGTGATTGTCCTTCCTAACTGCTTTAGAGCATCTAAGAAATTCTCCTTCTGTGAGGAGGCCAAGACTCTGTTCTCCTTGTGGGGTATTATCTAGTTCTCCAAATCACAGTTTTTACATGATCTTAGGCTGATGGAAGTATCGTGGGTAAGGGGTTGTTGTTACCCTTGTTTCCTTTTGAGGTCACTTTGATACCAGCATTCTAAAAACACAACTACCTTTGAACTTCTATGCCAAGTCCCAACTTCTTATCTCCAGGATCTGAGCTGGTGGTGCAGGCATCACCCAGTCTGTACCTGGCTCCTCTGGCTCCTCAAAGGTGAGCAGCAAATGCCAACTTTCCCCACCCTCCCCAGCTCTCGCCAGTCCTGAATTCCAGCTTCAGAAGAATTTTTGCTGGGTGTGGGACTTAGTCCGACAGTGCCTTAAGCAGTGCATGATACACTGTTCACACCTGCCAAAACCTGTTTTAAACAGGTCAGATCTATACTTTCTGATTCTTAATATCCTTGGATAGAACCCCTCCTTTTCCAGGAAGTGTTCTGATCTTTTCTGTTGTTGGTGGTCTTGTTTTGTTTTTTAAGAAATTTGTAGTCTGAGGTGGAGAGCTGAAAGATAGCTTTCCTCACCTCTCCTTCTCCTATGTATTCACCTAGGAATCGCAGGAAGATTCATCTCTTAAGCCAAATTTAACGAGGCTGCCTCACCCTCCCTCCCTTCTGCTGGTCACTCTCTATCTGCTTACGGAATTTAAAGCAGATTCATTTTCATCACATGCCACTGATATTTCTGATGATGTGTGTCCCCCCCCACCTTTGTTTATCAAGTGTCCAACAGAACCATAATCACTGTCACAAAGCGTATTGAGTTCAGTTCTAAGGACTGACATTGCTCTTTGTTACAGTTATGCATGTTCAAGGACTTCTAGCAATCCCTGAATAGGTCCCTTTGCACAGTGTGGATAAACATCAGAACACAATCTCATGTGTTTGAGCAATATCATTTCCTTTATTTTCTACTATTTAATGTAATTATTGACATCATTATCTTATATTAACATAATTAGTCATAATAACATAATTATTGACTCTCAGGCCACCATTCTACCAGAGTGGTAGAAAATCTAATATCTGTCCTTCCTGCATCTTCTGAACTCATCCTTTTGATTAGGTTGTCCAAAGTCTTCCAGGATCTTCCAAACAAAGGCAACACCTGGAGTGGAAGATGCCTCCCCATTATTCCCTTATCCTTACATTGTGGAAGCAAGACCTTCTGAAGACCTGACATAAGCCAGGGATGTTGGGAATGGAAGGTAGGAGTTAGATGGGTGATGGTGGTGGTCAGGCTGAATGAAAGGTTGGGGGTTAGGGAGGTGGAGGGTCTTGGGGCACTGAATCAGCCACAGCCCTGAGAACAATGAGAAGGAATATAAGGGACTTCCCTGTGGTCCAGTGGTTGAGAATCTGCCTTACAGTGCAGGGAACTAGGGTTCAATTGCTGGTTGGGGAACTAAAATCCCACCTGCCATGGGGCAACTAAGTCCGTGCACTCTAGAGCGTATGTACCACAATGAAAGATCCTGCATGCACAACTAAGACCTGTGGGAGCCCAATAAATAAATATTTTTTAAATTCTTAAAAAAAAAGAAATATGAGTAGAGCAGGTTGGAGAGGAGGGATCATATATACACTGGGAGACATGTGAATGGGCATGTTGGAAATGCAGAGCAGGAGAGAGATCTGAGCTAAACTAGTGAGCCAGAAGAGAGTGTGGCCAGGGAGAGAAGTCTATAGAACCCACTGCTGGGGAGTGTACTCCCCTTTCTGTTCCAGCAGCTATGATCCTTCTTCAGGCCCTGTGGCTGCCAGCTGTTTATTTCTGAATCACAGCTCTGCAGGTAGTCTCACTTGACTCAAAAATCTTCTGTGACTCCTCTTTAGTTGAGTTCTTTGATTTGGAATTCATGATCCTCTCTCTTCTAATCTATTCTTTCACTGTAGCTTCATCCTTCCCTTTCCTCTACCAGACATATATCCTTACACGAAAACCAAGACCATTTTCAGTTTCTTTAACAAGACCTTACAATTCCTTAGCTCCATGCTTTTCTTTTTTGTTCATGCTGTCCCTTTTACTGGAATTCTCTTTATTCTAAAATCTACCTATCCAAATATTTTCTCCTTTATTCTTTCCTATGTATTATTTTTCTCTTTTGAACTCCTGCACTTAATCATGCCTTATTAAACACATGTCCTCTGATACATTTTGGTATGTGCCATAAATTCATAGATTCTCTGTGTGTTAGAATTGAAAAGAACTTTAGAATTCCACTAGTTCAGTAGCCTCAGCATTGTGCTTTAGTGGAACATAGATTTTAATAATTGCTTACTTCTCCCAATTTTCAAAAATGAAACAGTTAATACATAGAGCTTATTGAATTTTAACTTTACTTGTTGGACTTTTGCTCAGTCCTGTCCGACTCTTTGTGACCCCCTTGAACTGTAGCCCGCCAGGCTCCTCCATAAGTGAGATTTCCCAGGCAAGAATACTAGAGTGGGCTTCTATTTCCTTCTCCAGGGGATCTTCCCAAACCAGGAACTGAACACATGTCTCTTGTGTCTCCCACATTGGCCGGTGGATTCTTTACCACTGAGCCACCTGGGAAACCCTACCTATTGGGACTGGTGGTCTTTAAGATCTCTCACGGTTTCCCCTTGTGGTCCAGTGGCTTAGACTCCGCCTTCCTAATGCAGGGGGCCTGGGTTAGATCCCTGGTCAGGGAACTAGATCCCACATACTGCACCTGGGTGTTTGCGGGCCACAACTAAAGATCCCACATGCTGCAACTAAGACCTGGAGCAGCTGAATAGATAAATAAGTGAATAATTTTTTTTTTAAGATGTCTTTTGCCAGGATCCTCACTTCCTGGAACTGATACCAAGGTATAACCCTCTCTTCCTGAGTATGGGCTGAACTTACTGACTTGCTTAAAACAATGATCACAAATAGAATACAGTGAAGGAATGTGATGTTCCTCATTTATTTACATGAGATATTATTGAACAGTGCTGAAAGCACAATCATTTAATGCAAGTAATAAGAGAAATTGTATAAGCTGTCTTAACCTGTAATAATTATACCTGGAATACCTATATTCTGGTATTCATAAATCAAGTAAGTTTTTTCTTACAGTTTGTCATATTTTAAGGAATGCTAGCTTTAAAATGACCTATTTTTTTGATACTATAGTTTGTAAATGGATTCCTTAATTCCAGTGATTAAGAGTACTTTTGCTCTTATCAGGGACAGAATAAGTTTCAGTTGACATTCTTCAGTGGTCAAATAGATATGTACTTTTTGACTTTTGTTAGCATCACATCTAACTTCTTTCTCCCTCTATTCTATACTATTAATATAACATACTATGGTATTATTAGTAAATTTGGGATAAGGCAAATCAGTCACTTCAAGGGATTTCTGGATTTTATTTGGATGTATGTAGATTTCATATATTTTTGGTGATATTAAGAATGTATGACTACAACATTTGCCTTGGTATTATATTTTATATCCTTCTTTCTCTCACATATCAACAGATATATATATATCTGTTGTGCTCCATGTTTTTTGATGGCTTTTCTCTAATAACAATAGATATAAAAATGGCCTCTTTTGTGAGACTTGTCTTATGTTCTGCATGCTCTTTCCTTTGGTCCTTCTAATTCATAATGAATCCTGATGTCCTTTTAGATTTGGTGCAATTTTTGAATGTGTGTTGTTTTTAGAAATTTAGTTTTTTGTTGTCGTTCCTCTTGTTGTTTTCTCCCCATAACTAATGTGAAGTCAGCAATCTCATTTTCCCTACTCCAGACGCTGTTGTCATCAGCTGTCCTTGCATAATGGCTTTTGATATGTCCCATTGTGACACGTTGGACCCTGTCCCTAGTTAATGACTCATTTTAGAAGACTGATTCTGGGCAACAGTGATTATATCCTCTCTTCACTTTCAGTGTTAAAATCCTTGGCAGTTCTTTTTACTCTACCATTTTCTGTGGGCTGCAGCTTAAAACACCCAGCCACATTAAAGCTGGCAGTAGAGCTGGCAGTGCCTCTTTTCTGGAGACTCAGGGGAAATTCCCTTAACCACACCAGAGGCCTAGGACCTCGTAGTGCTTAGTATATGCTTAGTCTTCAGTCATGTCCGACTCTTTGTGACTCCATGGACTGTGGCCCACCAGGCTTCTCTGTCCATGGGCTTTTTCAGGCATGAGTACTGGAGTGGGTTGCCATTTCCTCTTCCAGGAGATCTACCCAACCCAGGGATCAAACCCACGTCTCCTGTGTCTCCTGCATTGCAGGAGGATTCTTTGCCTGCTGAGCCATCAGGGAAGCCCCAGAATCTCATATGACATCTGTTTATGCAGCATCACCTTGAAGTTCTTTGAAAACATTTTCCAAGTCCTTTCTTACAAAATGATTTTAGTACAAGTTATAGTGAAAAATACTTGTATAAAACTATCCTCTATGGGCCTTTCAGATATATTCAGCAGTCCAAGAAATCAAGATATTTATGAATAAATAAACAATGAAGCTAAATTCACATAAGCATATGCATGTTGCTATTTTGTTGTATCTTTTTTTAGTTGAATGAACCCTACAGAGGCTCATGTGTAGCAGTGTGTGTGTGTGTGTGTGTGTGTGTATAAGAGAGAGAGACAGAGAGAAAGAAAGGTGTGGGAGAGAATGGGAATGCATATTACGATATAGAAATACCTGAGGGGATATTTTAGGACATGTCTGAATTCTCTTGCATTTGACTGGAATCATGTCAAAAAGATGAGAACTTTTTACCAGTTGGATTTTCATGTTTCATTTTGGGGCTTAAATAATGAAGAGAGACTTAACAGGGAAAAAAAATATTATACTAAATTTACTGAGCTTTTATGAAGACCTTATGAACGTATATTTGTGTATGTGGATATGACTAACTGTAGGTATATAATTTGTAGCAAAAACTACTCTTGCTTCTGGTTTTGCTGAAAAGGATCCAGTTGACATATATTGCCCAAAGAACAGCACTGAAGAAAAACATTTTCGATGTGTTAAAATCAGCTTTGATCGCAATCATTTTATCCCTAATATCTGTGGAGTTACTGACTTCTTGTAGTGACAGGAAAATGCCTCTTTCTCCGTCCTCCACCCAAAACTGCATGAGCTTACATTTGCTCACTCACACTGGTGTAAAAAAATAACAGGAACTTTCCCTGGTGGTCCAGTGGTTAAGAATTCGCCTGCCAATGCAGGGGACACGGGTTCTACCCCTGGTCTGGGAAGATCCCACATGCCATGGAGCAACGGAGCCTGTGTGCCACAACTGTGATCCTATGTTCTAGAACTCTTGCTCTGCAACAAGGGAAATCACTCTGCAATAAGCCTGCACACCGCAGAGAGCAGCCCCTGCATGCAGCAGCTAAAGAAAGTCTGTGCCGCAACAAAGACCCAGTGCAGCCACAAATAAATAAAATAAATATATATTTTTTAATAACAGAGAAAGGATAACATTGGAAATAAATATGTTTGGGTCTGAACCACTCATTGTTAGAGGGACTGAAGAATTTGGATGTTTTTTGTTTGTTTGTTTTTGCTTTGCCTTAGAACAGTATTTTATTAACTAGCTAGTCAATTGTTCTATCATTGCTGGAAACTTTGTAGAGAGTTACATTGTGGCCCTTGCTCTTTTACTTAATTGTGGAGATGTGGCATGTGCATAATTCATGGTTAGCATGATGTATCTTAAGATGTATTCATCATTATCATAAGAAATTTCATGGTTATTATAAGAGAGAACCACTGAGACTGATGCTTTCAGTGAATAATCCAGACACTTAGGACATCTTGGGCAACTTTTTTAAGACAGCTGTCATGGCATCTCAGTACAAAGTGGACTGTGTCTCAGCGAATTAAATTGCCTCTTGAAGTGGAATACTTTTTTCAATAACTGATATTGGCATTAGAGTGTCAGGATCAGCAGTGACTTCATGCTTTCAGTTGGGGGTGAATTAGGAAGCCGAGCTTGCAGGTTTCTTGTGTATCCATCTTCCGCGTGTTGGAAGGTGACAGCTGCTGCTGGCTCATGACAAGAAGTACTGAGGCAACCTCTAGGTTGGGCTAAAAGTCTGGAGACCCTGGGGTTTTGTTACTTCTGACATTTGTGGTGGCAGGACTTCAGGAGGAACATTTTTCTGTGTAAAACTATGCCAGGATCATTTGAAAGACGGAGGTCAACATGCTAGATAAACACAGATAAACTTTCAGTTAAGGTACACATATATAAAATATGCACAGGCACATGATGGTGTAGCAGAAAGAAATCTTCAGCTGAGGGTCTGATTCCCCCCACCCCAGCATTAAAATCATATCTCTGGGTTCTCACAACTTGTGGGGGACATGTAGACTCGCATTTACCCAGGAATTTGGGACTATATGAATAGGCAGTATACTGATTTTAAGACCCAAAATATGAAAGTTGAAAGTTTTGGAAGAACTATTACTGGACGGCTTCCTGGAAATAAGAAGTTGTAAGGAGAGATTAACAGAAGGAATAAAAAGTCTCTTGGTTCACAGACTGAAATCCATTATGCTATACAATCTTTACCATGATTTGAGTGGTCTGTTTTACTGTTCAGGGGATATGTTGCTTAGTGAATATTGGTCTTGTTGCAAGGATAATGTCCTATATGAATCCAAAAAAGCTCATGCGTCTCTCTTGTGTTTAGTAATAAATTGCCACTAACCATCAGGTAAAAGTTCATTTTACAGAATTCCAGATGGTGCATTTAACACCATTTTTAAGGCTTCCTGTAACTAGCTAACGTGTACAGTCAATGAAGATATATGTGAATTCCTGGATACTTTAATTCTTATATGTAGGGTCTCCCTTTCATCTTTCTTCAGGTTTTTCCCTTTTTTGGCATGTTTTTTTATTTTTCTGAACTCAGAACTTACCACTGGCAGGATGTCAGTCTCAGAATCCTGTCAACCTTTAAAGATACAGCATTGTGGCTTTTGTGAAAGTTATTTTAAAATAAGTTTTAAATTGTTGATGACAGCAGTGTTTGACTTGGTGCTCGGGTATTCCCTGAAGTCTAGCATTGTTTCTTTCTCATTGAAGCACTTAAGGAAAAGTTTGTACTAACCTTTGTTCCTTTAGGAAAGTGCCTCTAGATCTTTATTTACCTTCGAGATTGTCTTGGGAAAATGAAGGGCTTTTATGCCCTCTTTAGTCTTAGCAAATTAAATATTGTGTGGAAAGGAGAAGAAGGAGTCATAAAATCAAGGGAGGCAAAGATGATAAGCATCAAATCAGAGGAGATAAATTTTTGCCGCTAATAATAAACCTTTGTTTGAAGCAGGACTTTGGAAGCACTTAGATGACATAGTAAAAAACAATGACACTCACTAGGGATAGGTTTGTTTTCTTTTTCTGAAATTAATTTATTAAATGAATTCATGTTCATGAGTCAGTTGGAAAGGCATATCGGGAAAATCAAAAGTGCGACCACATAAACTGTCTAGGATTTGTTTATTTTGAATTTATATAGCCTTTTTTCTCCAGAGATTTGAAGACGCTGTGGAGAAAATTTTAAATCTTTTAAACAATAGACAATAAGTCGTAAAATGTGAACTCCTGCCTGGATAGGTTATAATCTCTAAGGTTTTTTAATGTACCCAGATATAAGCACTTCTAGTTATGAAGGAAAAATACTTAAAATATGAGATTCTCATCTGGCTGGGTACCAAAAATGAGAGATACTTTGTGTAAACCTTCATTCTTTTAGATTTAGGTCTGTTTTTTCCTACTTATTCTGACATTTGAAGTTAGGGGTTTAACCTCAAATATGAAGCATGTTGTAAATTACTAATGTGAAATTACTCTTTCATATTCTGGAGGAATTGAGAGTCAAAGCTACTCAGGCCAATGATGGAAATGTGATTTCCTCCAAGACCAGTGGTAGGAGAATATTGGAGATAACACAAGAGGATAAAGACTTAACCAGAAGCACAAAAAATTAACAATGTACCTCTGTGTGGGGCAGTAAAAAGTGGGTGAGTCAAAGCACTTCTCTCATAGTGCTTTTCTTAGATTTAAATGAAAAATCAAAACCATGTCAGATACTGGAAATAATGTCTTACACATAGCAAATGCTCTGCTAGTGCTACTGACAGGACTGCTAGTAGGACAACCACAGACTGTTTTAATGTAACATTTCTACATGTTGCAGTCCATGGGGTCACAAAGAGCTGGACATGACGGAACAACAACAGTGTTTCTACATAGCTGATTTTAACTTTATTCCTCACCTCCATGGAATGAAATATCTTGATACTTTTTAAAAATATTAAGAATCCATATATATTTTCATAGGCTTGAAATTGGAACTTAAATTTGGGAAAGTTTTGTAAGATATTTTAAAATCTAGTTCCTTTTAACTTAAAATTGCCATATTGGGACTTCCCTGGTGGTCCAGTGGCTTAGATTCCGCACTCCCAATGCAGGCGTTCGACCCCTGGTCAGGGAACTAGACCCCGCATGGCACAACTGAATGTCCGCATGCCACAACCAAAGATCGCACATGCTTGCAACTAAGACCTGGTGCAGCCAAATAAATAAATAAAAATATTTTTTTTTCATTGCCACTGTTGAAGACATTGTCGTTTTGAAAACTGGAGAAATGTATATGGCAGGGTGGTGGTAAATGACTTTCCATTGAGAGTTTGTTCAGTTGCATATGTATTCAAAGCTGTCATCCATAAGGAAGTGAGAATTTGAAGAAAAAGGAGTGGGAAGGGAGAAGGGCGTGGAAGCTGGCTGAGGAGTACCTCTGGGTGGTGGTGCCTGAAGAAGCAGTGTTATCTCCGTGGTTGTTTGAGCCAGCCACTGGTTCACTGTGCCCTTGTGCAATTCTTTTCCTTAGGAAAATGTTCTGAGCACTCACGCACAGTTCCAGACCCACAGATGGCTGTGTTTCCACGGTGCCATAGTTCCTCAAGTTCTTGCCTTGACCTGAAGCACCAGGAATGCAGTGAGAATACAAAAGACAGTCTTAAAAAGAATCATATCCTATTGGCTTGTTGAGTCATTTGCCTGCTATGAAGGATCTGTTCACTATTTTAAGCCATATGATAGCTTTAGCAATGCTTAAGCAAATTTTTACCTATTTTGGTTAATTGATTTAGTGTAGTAGTTAATGAAATCCCATTTCCAGATACCCATGCGACAGTCTTGGGCTGCTTTTGTAGCTCGTGATATGTAGAGAAAGGAAAGAACAGCTTGTTTTATCGGAAAGAGAGAAAAAAGCCTTTTGAGAATGAGAAAACTGCAGAAGATGAAGCTCAGCCCTGATTATTTTGAACAGAAAGATCCAGTGATTTAAAAACCATAAGTGCTGTCCTCTGAAATATACATCATGTTAAGTAAGCCTCCTTGGTAATAAGCATCAGTTACTCTTCAAGATTGTGACCGAATTATAGGTTAGATCCACAATTTTAATTACAAAGAAGAAACTTAAGTAGATGAATAAGAAAGACTCTAAACTATATTTTAGTCTCCTTTTAGTAAAACATGTAAACCACTTTGTGAAAATACCTTTATGACTGTGGCTATTAAAATATTAAAAAATCATTAATTCAGTGAATTGTATGGAAGTTGGGGTGATATGTAGATTAGGGATAAACAGTCGTTGGTGTATATGTGTTCGTCTGTGTGTCTGTCTGTGTGGGCCCATGTGGAGTTGTGTGGGTGTCCTAGGTGGCAGAAATTATATAATCTAGGAAATAAAATGGTTTAGGCTTTTTTCAAACTGTTCTTTCTTAAGATCACATTATCTGATGAGTAAAAATTTGCCTTCTAGAACTGGGAAGTGATCGGGCTTTCATTAGGAAAGAGAACAAGGTTGCGTAGAAGAACGATTTTGTGTTGTTTTTACTGCCCCGTTGTTTTACGTGGTTGCTACAGTTAGAAAGTTGGATCATCAAGAATCACAATGAGAATGCCACAGCTGTTGCTTCTCAAATCTTCAAAAGGTATTTTCCTTACTTATTTACAAGTTTTACAGAATAAGTGTTTAAATCTCCAGGTCATGCTTATCCCTGACAAACGTGTCAAAGGTGAAGAGAGAAACTAGCATGAAAAGTACTTGTCCAAGACTGATTTGTAGAGCCTGGTTGGGTGTGTTGGGTCCTGACCAAGGACACAGAGTTTTGCAGGTAGTGTTGGAGAAGGGGCATCATGGGCACAGTGTAATGTGGTCTTAGATGTTTGTGACTTCCCTAATTTCTCAGTGAGGAGATCTCAGAATCATGTGGTAACAGTTAACTTTTCCCGTGAAGTTGTTTTGTAGCATTGTTACTGAAAATTTCATGAAAAAAGATGATGCAGATGATTATATCATAAAGAAATAAAATCAGCTTATAAAGAGATATTTCTGCTGCTCAGAAGTTAAATGTCCTGTAATGGTCTGAGATAAACTTTTGTCTGGGGTTCTAGCGAAGGATATTATGAAGTTTCTCCAGCATCATTTTAAGATTGTTATTTCTTAGACTTAGTTTTCCTTTATCCTTTACATGAGTGACTCAGATTTCAAAGATGAGACATCTTCCAAAATAATACACTAGGTAAAAGGAAGTTTATATTTAACGCTTATTAACAAAATCAGTCTTCTGGGTACCACATACAAATCCTGATTTATATAGTCTAAAGGCTGCATACTAGATGCATCAAATGAAAAGTATGATGTAAAAAAACTTCACAGAGCAAAATATCCTTTAGTGGAGCAGACCCCAACTTTTTTGGCACCAGGGACTGGCTTCATGGAAGACAATTTTTCCACACACTGGGCCAGGGATGGGGGGATAGTTTCGGGATGGTTCAAACACATTGCATTTATGTACACTTTATTTCTAATCTAATGCCACCGCTGATCTGACAGGAGGTACCAGTCTGTGGCCGAGAGGTTGGGGACCCTTGCTTTAGTGTACACAAATGATGCAAAATTTAATGTTCGCACACTTTCTTTTTGAGTTTCTTTGGGCTAGATTCACCATGAGTATTGTTTAAAAGTCTAGGATTTGTGTTTGGGGATGTGTGAGGTAACCAGTATGTGCATTATTCCTTCACTTAATTTTTTAAATTGATGAGTGTGTTTAAACAAGAGGGAATTAGAGGGAAAAAGTTAGTCATAGAGGAGAATACTATGGTCTGAGGTCCTCCAGCAATAAAGAGTAATTAGCATAGAAAAAATTTGCTGCCAGTTAGAGAAACTAGAAATGTAAGTGTGTGAGTCATATATGTGGATATGCATATTTCTTTTATTTATAAGTTCATACATACATATATATTTTTAAATGTATCTATAGTATATTTTATCATATACTTGTGCTATAGATTTATCATGACTAAAATCCTGCAAACCTGGGAATGCTTGTCAGTTTCCCATACTATGTTATGTCAGTGAAATTCTGTATTTTACCTTTTGTGGATGTGAAGACCTGACATATTTTCAGGAAGAAGAAAGAACCCAGAAAATAGAGCAATAGGCCAGTGGCATGGCCAGCAGCAGTGCGTCCTCTAGTTTCCAGATATCAGATTTCCCTACTTGACTGCTGCCAGCCTCAGCCTCTGTCAGGTCAGAGCTCCTTTGTATGTAGGAAGATCACTTTATTTTCAGGGGAACTCGGTTGCCTTCAGTAAGATGCAGCCATGAAAAAACCTAATCCACCAACAGATAAAGATTAACATGAAATGTCTTTCTCTTGGAGATTTTGTTAGTGGTATCAGTCGTGTAGACTCTTTCAAATGGTTGGATGCTGGGCATTGATGAGCTCATTTCCTGAGCCACATCTGAGCCTTAGAAAGTGGAAGAGGTTCCTGCCTCTCACAGTGGGAGCACTTGCTTGGAGATGTTCACATTTCCATGAGAGGATGTTACATTGGATATTAATATTAGTTACTGAGGCAAAAATCAGGTAGAGGGAGGGGAAAGAGAGAAATTGCTCTTGCCTACTGCTGTTTTCTTTGGAGAAGGCAATGGCACCCCACTCCGGTACTCTTGCCTGGAAAAGCTCATGGACAGAGGAGCCTGGTAGGCTGCGGTCCACGGGGTCGCTAAGAGTCAGACACAACCGAGCAACTTCACTTTCACTTTTCACTTTCATGCCTTGGAGGAGGAAATGGCAACCCACTCCAGTGTTCTTGCCTGGAGAATCCCAGGGACGGGGGAGCCTGATGGGCTGCCGTCTATGGGGTCACACAGTGTCGGACACGACTGATGTGACTTAGCAGCAGCAGCAGTGCTGTTTTCTTAGGATGCTGTTGGAGTGTTAAGGAAGAAAACCCCCTGAGTTACTGATGAGGCAGCTGTAAGCAGGGGAAATGACAGATGTGATGAAAGTCTCAGGGCCTGTCCTAGAAGAGGTCCCAGCACTGGTTGTGTGAGCATTGTTTACATGAAGACAAACAGATGGATACGTTTGATCAGGTTCTGTGTGGTCCCCCATCAGAATTCTGTTTAGCATTCTGAATCTGCAGTTACATACATGTGTATTTCTGATACTTTTAGAGGAGCAACTTTCATATCTTATTTTTTTGTGGGACTTAAGGTTGTTGACCTAGTGTTTAAAATGACACTTTGTTATTTAATGTAATTGTTTCTATTGTGTTACAGTATCTTGTGTTGTGGTAATTTATTTCACTAAATACACTATAAGATAATCATAAGAGATAAACTAAATTTGATACTGCATGCTAATTTGTGAGGAGACATGTTAAAGAGCTTAATAAACAATCTTGTTTTCATAGTGGGGCTTCCCTTGTGCCTCAGCTGGTAAAGAAACCACCTACAATGTGGGAGACCTGGGTTTGATCCCTGGGTTGGGAAGATCCTCTGGAGAAGGGAAAGGCTACCCACTCCAGTATTCTGGCTTGGAGAATTCCATGGACTGTATAGTCCATGGGATCACAAAGAATAGGATATGTCTGAATTCATAGTAAAATAGAAAAGTATAATTTAACTTCAGGAACTGGGATCAATATGCTGTGTCAGCAGGGTGCTGGTATCATTCCCCTTGGCTTAAACAAAATTAGAGTGAAAGTGGAAAATCAGTAAAACTTCACAGTCCTGCCAGCCTACTTTCTGGAATATTAATGTATGTCTCTAAATTATAGAACCTATGAAGCTTCTTTTTCTTCTAATATTTCGGCTCATAATTTAGCTTTCTCTTGCCACTTAGCAGCCCCTTGTGGGTTCATACCCTTCTTCCATCTCTGCTGGCGTATCCAGAGGTCTTTGTACATTGTGATGATTCATTTTGTAGATACATCAAGTGCCATGTTAAAGGAATTGTTGCAAAAGATTTACAAAACATTTAATAGTTTATGTTAACTGATTTAACTGATGGCCAGGGCAACCACCTGAGCTTTCAGGTCATAAAAATTAAAAAGCTCTGATGAGAACCAGAGGTAGTTTTACCTTGAAGTAAGGTAAGCTTAAGTTCATTCCATGGCCCTGTGTTTGTTAAATTTGCAAAATGATTAATATCACCATCTATTTGTATTCCAACTTCTTCTCTATCACTTTTCACCTTACTATATAGTGTTGGGATGATTAGGGCATTTGGGGGATCATGTAAAGAAAAATTGATTTGGGGATGCAGTTCATATAGGTTGAGTGGGAAATATTTACAGCATCCACCGTCATTCTTATTGCTGGTTATATTATTCGTACCTGTTCCCCAGGACTCCTAAGAATGATCCTACTGCTGACTTATCTGCGTGTAACCGCAAGTTTTAGGGCCACAGTCACACTGTTTTATGAACATCTTCTCTGTCACCAGAATGGAAATATATTAGTCATGGAAGAGAAGCTGAGTTTGAATGTATGGTTGTTGCTGTTCAGTCACTAAGCTGTGTCTGACTTTTTGGGAACCCATGGTCTGCAGCACTCCAGGCCACCCTGTCCTTCACTATCTCCTGGAGTTTGCTTAAACCCACGTCCATTGAGTCGGTGATGCTATCCAACTATCTCATCCTATGTTGCCCCCTTCTTCTCTTGCCTTTAATCTTTCCCAGAATCAGGGTCTTTTCCAATGAGTCAGCCATTCGAATCAGGTGGCCAAAGTATTGGAGCTTTAACTTCAGCATTGGTCCTTCCAATGAGTATTCAGGGTTGATTTCCTTTAGGATTGACTGGTTTGATCTCCTTGCAGTCCAAGAGACTTCAAGAATCTTCTCCAGCACCACAGTTCAAAAGCATGAATGTATGGAGCCAGAAGCTAATTTGTGGAAAATTCCTCCAAATCCTGTATCTCATAAGAAACTTTTTAAAGGCTTTCATGAATTTGATACAGTCCAAAAATTTTATATAGCCCTACCAAAAACAAGTTGTAAAGTTGAAAGAATCTTTCCTTGACTGTCTATAACAACAGGGAGAAAAAAAATCTATCAACCATGCTGTTAGAAAGATTGAATTATCTTTCTCTTATATGTATAATTCTCTTAATTAAATTATTTTTGTAAAATCTACTCTGTACACAAAATCCTCTTTGTGAAGTTATGGCTACTGTGAAGAGATCATAATTTTGTATTTTTTTTAAAGAAGGCATCCCAAATCATTTAAGTTTCAGGCCTCTTAAAACTTGTACCCTCCCCTAATGGGGACACATTTTATAACACTTGGATAAATGCTACATACTGAATGATCATTGTCCTTGATCTGTTGTTAAGTAATGTCCAGCTCTTTTGCAAACCCAAGGATTGTGGCCCACCAAGCTCCTGTGTCCATGAGATTTCCCAGGCAAGAATACTGGAATGGGTTGTCATTTCCTTCTCCAGGGGATCTTCCCAACCCAGGGATTGAACCCATGGCTACTGCATTGCAGCTGGATTCTTTACTACTGAGTCACCAGTGAAGCCCTTAAAAGAGTGATGAATCAACCATATCCTCAGATTTCCTTTAAATACTGAAAAATACTTGCCATATGACTAGGGATTTGATTGAATTAATAGAATATCCCAAGTGTGATTCTGAGTATTTTTTTAAAGTCCTAGTCAGAATTTTATTTATGCAACTTCAGTTGGTTTTTCAAGTAATTAAACCTCAAGAATTAGTTTTCTTTTTAGTCAGATCCTGTAGAAAAATATCCATCTTTTTCACCTGTAAATTTATCGGTCAGTGTGATGAGATTGGATAATATTGATAATGTTGATGTCAGTGATTCTGATCCTGGACTGTCATTGATCTTGGTACCCTGTCCCCATTGTTCACTTTTGGCTCAGGTAGGAACTGGAAGCAACTGTATTTGAAATGCAGGAATCTGTTAGCACCTTTTCTTTTCCTTAGTTCCCATCCTTACTTGCACCTTTTGTTTAGATTTCTTTAGTTATCACGAAAGATAGAGCAGACACTCGCTAAATGTTTGTGGGGTAAATTACAGTAGTTACTTATTTAGCCATGTGTTACTGCTACCTTCAACTCCACTAGACCACTGGCAGATACAGGGCATATTCTCCTCCATTTTTCCCAGCAGCCATCCTAGTGTCTTTGGTATAGTGACACTAAATGCATGTGGGGGTGGTGGCATTAACTGTCCTAAAAAAGTCAAACTCTAATCCATCAAGCATACTGTAGTAATATTTCACTCTTTTGATTAACATACTCCTTGTTATCTCACTTGCCAATTCCAATAATTGTCCACTAAACCATACTGAATCTCTGTTAAAATGTATATGAATTCCTGCAACTTAGGAAGTGTTGCTGCTGCTGCTGCTAAGTCACTTCAGTCGTGTCTGACTCTGTGTGACCCCATAGACAGCAGCCCACCAGGCTCCTCTGTCCACAGGATTCTCTAGGCAAGAATACCGGAGTTGGTTGCCATTTCCTTCTCTGAGAAAGTGTTGCAACTGGACTCAAATCTTGGGCATTATTTTCTTGAATTTCTTGCTTCTGTTTTCTGTTCCTATATGCACACTTTATGTGAATAAGATGAACATTAGCAGATTTATCTACATCTCTTCATTTCTATTCTACAGCAATAGCTCCTTAGAGTAATATCTGAAGTTATAGTAATTTTCTTCATATCAGAGACTTTCTAACTATGTTAATGGAAGTTAGACCGGTTGCAGAGACATTCGTGAGAACTACCTATGCTGTAACATTTAAACAATTTATTTGATCTCTCTTTAGCTTACCTGCTCATGCCTTTGGAACATTGGTGTTGACCTTGTTGGAACTTTGTCTATAATCATGATAAGTCCTTCAATAAACTCTAACAGAAAATGACATTTAAATTTCCAAGTGATTTATTAACCCTTTCAGTGCTTAGGGATGTGCCATGTCTATCCTAGAAAAGCGATACTCTTGTCACACTGCTTTCATGTATTATGTCCTTGAATGCCCAATGCTTAACGACCAGATTTTAAAAAAAAAAGAAGAAGAAGAAGAAAAAAAGTATAAACATGAGATAATACTAGCATTGCCTATTGCTGATAAAAATTGAGGAATAATCTTTGAGGAAAGCAGGGAATAATAAAAATTCATCAGCCGTCAATGGGCCACCGTGTTTTTCAACGCAGCAATGTGACTAGCCTTGTGTCTGGGGTTCCATTTCCCCACATGTGAAAATCAGGGAATGCGTTGCCCCTCTTTCTTCACCTGGCCTACTCTTGATTATCCAAGATTCATTTCAATCATCCTTTCATTTGGAAGACATTGCCGACTCCCTGAGGTAGCCAGGTCCCTTCCCTGTGCATACTTATGGCATTCTGTTGAAGTTAACTGTTTATTACTTTCTCTCCCTTTTTAAACCATGAGTCCCTCAAAGCCAGGGACCATATCTCTGTACCATCAATATGTGGCTCAGAGTGGAACATGTGAAAGAAAGTTGATTAAAAAGACAAGCCAAATTCACATTCCATCCTGAATGCAGATCTTTGCTCCAATACCAACTGGTTGTATAGTCTTGGCCAAGTTACTTAATTTACGTAGTTTTTTGTTTAGAGTATTTATTTTTAAAATTTATTCAGCTGCACCAGGTCTTAATTGCAGCATGCGGGATCTTCAGTTGCAGCATACAAACTTAGTTGTAGCATGTGGGATCTAGTTCCCAGACCAGAGAGCGAAAGTGGGCCCCCCGCTTTGAGAGCATGGAGTCTCAGCCACTGGACCACCACGAAAGTCCAAGGTCTTTGTTTCTTCCTGTGGAATGGGGATAATAATGGCTGCCTCATCACAAAGAGTCAGACATGACAGCGATTAAGCATACAGCACATCAGTGTTATTGTCACACTAGTTAGTAGTATTTGTTAAGCTCCTAACAAAGCACCTGACTTATAGAAGTCAATCAATTAATGCTATTACTATTACCATTATTAGCCAAATACCTTTTTGTTGAAATAAACTTAATATATGGTCATTTCATTCTGTTTACTAAGAAATAAAAATAGGTCCTTCTGAATTTAGGTATGGGGCAAAATGGCCATCTGTTGGAAGAGTATGCTAATATTGTTTGTGTGCATTTTTAAGAACTTTGAAGGGTCTAAGATTTTTACCCTATTTGCAAGCTAATACATTAGCCTGCCTCAGTTTCATAGGTGTTGACAGAAGATACTGAAATCCTGGATCAGCAACCAAGGGCAGTTTTCACTCACAGCGATAGTAGTAGCCAGAGTGTTAGCATTTGTACTGGTTCCCTGAACCCTAATTGCCATTTAGTGATTCGGTTTTTCCAGTAGTCATGTATGGATGTGAGAGTTGGACTATCAAGAAAGCTGAGCACTGAAGAATTGATGCTTTTGAATTGTGCTGTTGGAGAATACTCTTGAGAGTCCCTTGGACTGTAAGGAGATCCAACCAGTCCATCCTAAAGGAGATCAGTCCTGGGTGTTCATTGGAAGGACTGATGCTGAAGCTGAAACTCCAATATTTTGGCCACCTCATGCGAAGAGCTGACTCATTGGGAAAGACCCTGATGCTGGGGAAGATTGAGGGCAGGAGGAGAAGGGGACGACAGAGGATGAGATGGTTGGATGGCATCACCGACTCAATGGACATGAGTTTGAGTGGACTCTGGTAGTTGGTGATGGACAGGGAGGCCTGGAGTGCTGCAGTTCATGGGGTCGCAAAGAGTCAGACATGACTGAGCGACTGAACTGAACTGAACTGAAATGAAAGTTGCTCAATTGTATCTGACTCTTTGCAACCCCATGGACTATACAGTCCTTGGAATTCTCCAGGCCAGAATACTGGAGTGGGTAGCCTTTCCCTTTTCCAGGGCGTCTTCCCAACCCAAGGATCGAACCCAGGTCTCCCACATTGCAGGTGGATTCTCTACCAGCTGAGTCACAAGGGAAGCCCAAGAATACTGGAATGGGGTAGCCTGTCCTTTCTCCAGTGGATCTTCCCAATCCAGGAATCGAACTGGGGTCTCTTGCATTGCAGGTGGATTCTTTACCAACTGAACTATCAGGGAAGCCCATCGCTAAATCATGTCCAACTCTTTGGTACAGTCCCTATGGACTGTAGCATGCCAGGCTTCCCTGTCCTTCACTATCTCCCAGAGTTTGCTCAAATTTGTGTTCATTGAGTCAGTGATACTATCTAACCATCTCATCCTCTGCCACCCCTCTCTCCTTTTGCCTTCAGTCTTTCCCAGCATCAGGGTCTTTTCCAATCTTAAATGGAATGTGAACTAAAAAGTTTGCTTTTAAAGCCCTAATTCATCATTCAAATGCTGATGTATCTGAAGACACCAAAGGGGTAAAGACTAAGGAAGCAAAATACTACATACAAAATACATAGGGGATACCGTAATGCGTCCTTATGACTGAGGCAACTTGCTGCTTCCAAATCAGGGACTTTATTTGGCTCATGTTAAGACTGGAACTAAGCCTGGAGAAGGTAGCCTGGACCCTATCCATAGGAAGCAAGAGTTGAGAGCCATTGCTTAGGGGAAGGTTTTAACAGGGCAAAGGCAAAGAGTGACATTCTCTGCAAAGAGGATATTATTACTTATCATGATGCTTATTGAAATAATTTAGCACGTCAGAAGATAACCAAATTTTTTTTTTTTTTATAAATATTTATTCATTTATTTGGCTGCACCAGGTCTTAGTTGCAGCATGTGGGATCTAGTTCCCTGACCAGGGATTGAACCTGGGCCCCCTGCATTGGGAGCTCAGAGTCTTAACCACTGGGCCAGCAGGGAAGTCCCCCAAATTTATTTTTAAGATTGGATGCGCGTTGTTGTGCTTGTCTGATGTAAGCTGTACATAACAGGAAAGTCAAAGGTCACTCGCATAACTGAAATAAATTTCCATTTTCATTTCATATTATTGAAATGTATGCTTCTGACTTTCCCCATTTGCTTCACTTTATTTTCAAAATTCTTCTAAGCGAAGTGTTATAAATACCATGACGAATTATTTTATGATCCATTTATCTCAGTAATGGTGACCTCTGTCACTTGAACCACTGTTCAACGTATTGCCAAAGAGCAAAGATTAAGGTAGAGGGCATTTTGTGGAATTAGTGACTACCCAAGAGCTGATAGCCTAATGCCAAACCAGTCATTAGGACTCAGGAAATGTTACAATCTGAAAGCATTATTATGATTATATAACAAAAATAAGAGACAAAAACAGATGGCTTAAATAAAACTGCTGCTAAACCAGGGTTTCTCCTTCTTAACACTATTTACATTTTGGACTGGATAATTCTTTGTGGTGGGGAGCTGTCCCAGATGTACTGAGAGATGTTTAGAAGCATCCCTGGCTTCTATGGTCTAGAGTAGTGTCCCCCACCCCCCCACCAGTGTGACAATCAAACATGTCTGCAGACATGGCCAAATGTCCCCCAAGGGGCAAAATCACCCTTGGTGGAGAACCACTGTGCTATTTCCATTTTTAAAAATGGGAGCATCTATCAACGAATAAGAAGGTAAATACAGAGTGTAGCATAATCCTGGTCAACGTGCATAGCTCCAGAAATAAATTAATGCTTCCATAATTTGAAGGATTTCAAAATGACCTCTCTGAACTCTAGGTGAGCTTTCCCAATAGCTCAGCAGTAAAGAATCTGCCTGCAATATAGGAGACAAAGGTTCGATCCCTGGGTTGGGAAGCTACCCTGGAGGAAGGCAGGCAATCACTCCAGTATTCTTGCCTGGAGAATCCCATGCATGGACAGGCAGACTGCAGTCCATGGGGTTGCAAAGAGTCAGACATGACTGAAGTGACTTTGCACACACACGTACTGCAGGTACTCTGTTACAAAGCATGGTGGAGGGGAAAGAAGACAGGACTTGGGCTCTTGCCTTTTTTTTATGCTGCTTTATAGTTTAGTGACTTGGGAGTCACATCACAATTTTTCAGATTTGTTTTAATCTGTAAGAGAGGGATCATCCCAGTCATCCCTACCTTCAAGGATTGCCACAAGGATCAGATCTGATAGTTTAAGTGAAAATGCCTTGAAAAGTCTAAAGAGCTCTGTAATTGTTAGGCTGAGACGAATAAAATGGTTTTGTTTTAAGAACTTCTTGAAAATTTTAGAGCATTCCTTGAAATAACTAGAGGAACCCTGGGGCATCACAAAAAAGGATTTGAGAATCACTTCTTTTGAAGTTGCCCTTTAGCCCTGCTTAGCTCACTTTTCTGTGTTCTTGGTTGCCGTGTGCTGAGTGGCTGTGACAGAAGGCACGGTTGAAGGAGTGGTGGAAAGGCTTGGCTGACAGCAGCAAGGAAACCATTCTCAGGGTTCAAAAAGCATAAGTACTTTGTTCATGTTTCTTCGGTATCCAAGAAGTATCTATAAATTGAGTAGCTAGAGACTTTAAAGAGGAGAAAATAAGGTTAATATTGTAAATTTATTCAAAATGAATATTGCTGATTTAAGTAACCATATTTCTGACTTATGATGTTATGTGTCTTTTTATTAACTAAAAATTCTTTGTGAGTTTTAGTAGCTTTATCTTTGGTCAAAAATGAATATCCTTTCTTATTGGAGGCTGAAACATTGTTAATGCAAAATTGCCACAAACTTTTCCCCCTTTTTAAAAATCAGTGGGAGCTTTCCTGGCCTGAAATTGTATGAAAATATATGCCTGAACTTTGAGAAATAGAATAGTTTAGTCTAAGGTTAGAATGGATCTTAAAAGCTAGATGAACCAATATGCCATTCTGTTCAGAAATCCTTTTCTTAGACCTCTGAGACATGGTCTTGCTTCACCTTCTCTGCCACCTTCTTCGGTAGAGAATATATTTGAAAAATTTTGCAGGTGAAGAACTGAAGTTAAGTGACTATGTCCAGGATCACTTGGGTATTATATAGCAAAGCCAAAACGTTATTCCAGTCTCCCTGAATCCAGAGCCCTGGCTTAAACCCTAAATCATTTGTGTCCCTCCAATCAATCGTATTACTGGGCATCTCATTTAAGAAAAAGTTGGTTTTCACAATGCGCTGAAATCGACTACCTCCTCATAACCCTGCCATCAAAACAAAAACAGAAATGTGACTTTGTTCTAATGTGGAATATGAGACAATATGTGTTGTCCATACTTTTCCAAATGGCAGCCCTTTAAATATCTGATTGAATTTAGTGATTGGTGCCCTTCTTAGTCATTTTTTTTTTAATTTGTGAAATTTTAAATTTCACAGCTTATTATTATTAGCTTAGTTTTGGCCGCATTGAGTCTTCCATGCAATGTGTGGGCTTTCTCTAGTTGCAGCGAGCCGGGGCTACTCTCCAGTTGCTGTGCTTGGGCTTCTCATTGCTGTGGCTTCTCTTGTTGGGCACAGGCTCAGCAGTTGTGAGGCATGGGTTTAGTTGCTCTGTGGCTCGTGGAATCTTCCTGGACCAGAGATCATATGCATGTCCCCTGCATTAGCAGGCAGATTCATAACCACCGAACCACCAGAGAAGTCCTCTCTTGTTCTTAAGTTGAATCTTTTTCAGATTCAATGTGTCTTGTCCTCCTATTTGTACTTATTTTAGTCCATCTAGTCAAGGCTATGGTTTTTCCAGTGGTCATGTATGGATGTGAGAGTTGGACTACAAAGAAAGCTGAGCGCCAAAGAATTGATGCTTTTGAACTGTGGTGTGGGAGAAGACTCTTGAGAGTCCCTTGGACTGCAAGGAGATCCAACCAGTCCATCCTAAAGGAGATCAGTCCTGGGTGTTCATTGGAAGGATTGATGCTGGAGCTGAAACTCCAGTACATTGGCTACCTGATGCGAAGAGCTGACTCATTGGGGAAGACCCTGATGCTGGGAACGATTGAGGGCAGGAGGAGAAGGGGACGACAGAGGATGAGATGGTTGGATGGCATCACCGACTCAATGGACATGAGTTTGGGTGGACTCCGGGAGTTGGTGATGGACAGGGAGGCCTGGCATGCTGCGGTTCATGGGGTCACAGAGTCGGACACAACTGAGCGAGTGAGCTGAACTGAACCAGCACAGTTGTCACACCCGCTGTGTTTCTGGTTGACTTTTCTGAGTTTTGAATTCTTATCCAATTCCCTGTCTACTGGATGAAAATCAGTTTTGGAACCCATATTTAAAATTCTGCCTTGTTATAGAGCATTGGTTATATCTAACTTGAATTTTGACACTGAATAGTTATTAACTATGTTCTCTTCTTTCCGTTGCCACATCTCATCCTTGCTTGCATTGTGATTGCTGCCATTAAAAATTACAAAGTCTTGTGAACTTATCTGAAGATTATCTGAAGCAGATATTTTGTCTTAAAATTTTTATAAACAAAGGACTATATTAAAATAGGTTAAAGTTTCAGTGTGTGGATTTATTTCCATTATTTCCATTTTAAGATCCTTTTATGTTTTAAAATTTCCTTACAGATTAGAGTTCCAATCTGATAAGTATGTCTTCATCTAGCCCTATGATTACTGCATAATTATTCAAGTGTTTTGAGTAAGATAAAATCATAAATATTATTTGTATCCTTTCACATTAATTATTAAGCACATGTCTGTTTCAGGGAAATTTAATCTATATGTTTGATTCATAGTCCCATAATTTTTCAAAATGTAATTTTGTAAGAGCCATCGAGCATCAGTCATTTTTATGGTGTGTATGTGTGTGTATGTGTGTGCACATATGCACATGCACATTCCTAACATCAGAAAGTCATATTTTGTTTTTAATAAACAAATACCTACATATTAAACATGTCTATACTTGGTTAACTAGTTTCTGCCATCTACCACTGGAAAAATATATTTTCATGACAGATTGGCTACTTACTTAAAATAGACTGACCAGATTCCCAAAATGTTAGGCATTTGGGTTGAATTTCTACGGGCAGCAGTAGTGGGTCTCTGTTGCTCCTTCATTGGTCCATAGCTTAAGACAAATCAATTAAAAGAAAGCAAGATATAAATAAGCAATTGGCAAAAGATGGGGAATAAGACTAGATTGGTACATGAATGCATTGTGAATGTTATATGCAGGGAACCATACTTTGGGCATGGACTATATTGGACCAGCATGCTGGGTTCCATGCTGTTGAAAGGGTCTTATACTTTAGGTGGCCTTGACCTGCTTCAAGGGAACTATGAATAAAGGATAAATCATGGTTCTGCCAGTAGGTGATAAAAGTGAAATAAAATAAGCACTCTTTATGGTCAGCAGGAAGACAGAAGCCACTGTGATTATTTTAAAAAGGGGCATCTAATAGTGAGAAATTGTTGCACATTGACAATAATAAACTTTAAAAAAGCAACCTAGAGGTCAGGAGCAGGAAGAAGTTACTACCACCCTTATGCTGGAGACAAAAGGGATGAGTTTGGCAGGATGATGGCAGGGTCGCTGGGGTCACTGGACAGAAGCGGGAACCATGGGAGCCTGTTCAGCAGGAGGTGAAACCTGGTAAAAATGGAGCTGCTGCCTGAGCCACATCGCAAAGGAAAGAAAGAGGGAGAGATTCAAACAGCAGAGGGTCGAGAGGTGTTGAACCTTGGAGACAGTCAATGGGAGTTTGTTTTTCTGAAGTCTTTATTTTGAATATGTAATTGTCTCTATGATAAAATGTTTTTAAACAGTAAATGAGAGAGGAGACATAGGAGTACATGTGTGTGCACGTGGCTGCCTGCACCCCCTCCACACACACACCCATGCATGCGCCTACGCACAGTTTTACATCGAGCTCCAGACTACCTACTCCCAGTAGATTAACTCACCTCCAAGCTGACTACCAGGGGGACCAGGGAAACTTAACCCACAAGAGTGAGAGCATGTCAGGAGTCAGCAGAGCAGGAGATGGACAAAGAAAGGATCTTAGGCAAAGACGCTGACAGACCCTCACCCAAGATAAATAAGGCAGTGACTTTCCTCTTGCACAAAGTTCTAGAATTTCCCATTGCTCCTCTGACTTTCTCAATCCCTCACAAGGTACCCTCTACCAGAATTTTGTTCCTATCAAAGTGGGACTTGGCTCACATCATGTAATTATTTGACCTAGCCTTCTGTCACACTGAGCCTTTGGATACTGGAGTGTCCATATAACACACCAAGTTTTTGCACACTTCTAGCACACTTTCATTTACAGGCAGTCTACATGGTTGACTATACAAGCTCTGATAAATTTCAGACAAACTCCAGATTAGTTGGAGTATTTGCGGTTTTGGTTTGAAATCCTTACTTGCATGGAGAGTGAGGACTTGGGCAAGATAGGATGGTAATGACAACATGGGTTCTTCTGCAGTGATGCTCTTCAGCACACATTGAATGCATTTGGTTGATCAAGAAAAACCGTGCTCAAGTTTTTTATGTTCAGCTTTGAAGACTGATAATTAAGATAGCAAAATGGGAGTACACTAACTTTATAATTATTTGAATTGATATATAAAGTATTGGAATCCAGCTGTACTGATTTTGTAATAATAAGTGGGTACTTGGTTCTCAAACATCTTTAACTCTATGGGATGGGGGGCTCTGTAGGAGGGAGGAGATATATATATATGTGTGTGTGTGTGTGTGTGTGTGTGTGTGTGTAGCCAATTCACTTTGTTGTACAACATTGTAAAACAACTATATTGTTACTTGCTTAGTTGTGTCTGCCTCTTTGTGACCCCATGGACTGTAGCCCGCTAGGCTCCTCTGTCTATAGAATTCTCTAGGTAGGAATACTGAGTAGGCAGTCATTTCCTTCTCGAGGGGATCTTCCTGACTCGGGGGTCAAACCCAGTTTTCCCACATTGCAGGCAGGTTTTTTGTTTGTTTGTTTTTTTGTTTGTTTTTACCATCCGAACCACTAGGAAAACCCAAACTACTCCCTGATTTTAAAAAAATCTTTAACTCTAGAAAAGATGGAGTTTGATTCTATAATACTAGAAATAACACTTTTCTAACCAAGAAAAATATGAAGTCTCTTCTGGGCCATCGTGTATGACTGTGTAAGTAATATATTTTATGAATTGTCCATTTTGGGACATCTTCTCTTATTCACATAGTTGACATACCAGCAACAGCCCTGATCTCCCAACACTGACATTATCAGGGGAAGTATTGCCAGGAGAAGTTTCACAGCCTCCTGTAAAGAATGAGGTTGACTTTTAGTACCCACACAGAGATTCTAAGAGGCCCCTGTGAAGAGTATCTTGACGTTGAACAGGACAGAGCTATTGTTGCTTTTAGATTTTCATGTTTGCCTATTTGCATTTAGGCCAAGAATACTTTTATTTATCTTTACTACTTTCTTGTTAATACTGGCTAAACCATTGTGTAAGAACAAAACTTTTCATTATATTAAATGATTATTAAGACTATGGCATGGTCTCAGTGGGAATATACTAATATATTTGTGTGTGTGTGTGTGTGTGTGTGTGTGTGTGTGCACGCATGCATGCTCTGTTACTTAGTTGTGTCCAATTTTTGCAACCCTATGAACTCTAGTCCCCCAGTCTCCTCTGCCCATGGGATTTCCCAGGCAAGAATACTGAAGTGGGTTGCCATTTCCTCCTCCAGGAGATCTTCCTGACCCAGGGATCGAACCTGTCTCTCCTGCATTAGCAGGCAGATTCTTTTACTGCTGAGCCACCGGGGAGGCCCAGTGTATCTTTGTACTAATATACAAGTTAGCATTTGTATATTTTACAAAAGCAGTTTAGTAGCTTAGTTTTGAAAACTGGCCTAAGTCCTGAATTTAAAATTTTCGATACTGTTTGACTTGTTCACACAAAGGCAAAGCCACCAACACACGGAGGAAGAGATTTTTTATATCGGGTTAAAGTGGATAGGTTTTCAGGAGTGGATGGCAGACTCAGGCCAGGCAGTAGTGAAGTGGCAGGAGCAGGCATCAGACTAGGTCAAAGGTCAGACCCAGCACCGCCTTAAGTTCACTTGTTCAGTTTCCTGACTGCTCTGTCCCTTGTGCTGTGAAACATACCAGCCTGTAGAGATTTCTGTCAAGATCCAAGGGTAAATGGATCCTAGAATGGTGCATGATAGAGTGGGCCAAATAAACCTCTTATAAAAGTTTATTTTTCTTTAAAAAATGTCAACTTTTTCTTGAGCTATCGTTCATGTTCAAGTTCAAATTAGGTAACATTTTTTCCCCCTTTGGCTTTCTTACACCTGTCTGTTGCTTCTGTCCTTGTTAGCTCCCCAACTCTATCCTTATACCCAATGCTATTCTTTTTAATATTTTATTATTATTGTCTGCGCTGGGTCTTAGTTGCGACACTTGGGATCATCAGTCTTTATGGCAGCATGGGAACCTTTAGTTGCCGTATGTGGGATCTAGTTCCCTGACCTGGGATCCAACCCAAACTGTCTGCGTTGGGAGTTTGGAGTCTTAGCCACCAAATCATCAGATATGTCCCCCAATACTGTTCTTGAATTGTTCTGAGGTAAAAGTTTTTGGTATTAAACATCTGGATGTGTAGTTGTTTTGTGAGATGCTTTTTTATTTCTTTTCAGTATGTTCCTTATTTATTTCTTTCCCTCATGTCCCTAAAAATATCCTACTTATTGATAATGTATGTTTCCCTTGTTTTTATTAGAAAACGGAATGGCAAAATGCATGGCAAAATGCAGCAGCATTAAGATTTGGCTATGCATCTGCCTAGTGCCTTCCAGTTTATCAGCTTAAAAATCCTTTGAATATCTGAAATTGAAAAATCTGAAATTTGAATCGCTGATGCATTTGAAATCACGTCAGGACACCGTTTTACTCAGACCTCCTTTTTGGGGGTGTGTGTGTGTGTGTGTGTGTATTTGTATGTGTGTTGATTCAACATGTGTATATATTCTATTTTCCCCATCTGGCATCTGATTTAGCACCAGCCTATCTAGCTGTTCTGTGTCAAGAGGGCTTCAGCCTTTTCACTATGAAAGAGAAAGAAATGAAATAATAAAAAGGAAAAGTCTTCCACTATCTCCCCCCTCCTCACTTTCTGTTTAGTTGTTTCTAAGCAAGTTTCTTGCCATTTACCTTTGCATCTGCATTGCTTATTGATTGGCAATTTTAAAATTGTTTATTGTGCTCTTTTGTTTCACTGTTCAAGAGCTAAAACAAAAGCTCCCAGGCCCTGTGAGGTACACATTTGCATGCGGTGAGCGTTGCCCGAGGAAAAAGTAATTGCTAATGCATATTTATGGGGCACAAATTTGCCATTTGTTTATGCATAAAATTATCAATAGTGCAGGGCGGCCCAGCCGTAGAAAATGGTGACCTTTTTAGCTTAATAAATAGAAATCAGCTGTTATTGTGAAGAGATCAGCCATTTATTCTGTGTTGAGGGACATTGCCGGGAAAATGCAGATTGGGGCTGGCAATATCATTAAATGGAAGGCCAATGACCCTTTCCGTAGAGTCTATTATACTTTATCTAATAGGGGATAAATGACTCTGGTTGGCAAATGGAAAAAAAAGAACAACAGTTTTTTTTTTTTCTTTTGTAGTTTTATAACTGTGGATTTTAAGCCATAAAACTGAACAGAAAACCTCATACTGACCTGTTGCTAGAATTCTCTCAAAAAATACCTGTTTTAAAGTTGCTTTTCCTATTGGTTATTCTCTATTTCAGTTTGTACCCATTGAAACAGAAAGTCAGATACTTTTTTTCCAGAAAAATAGATCTTCTTTAGTTTTTGGCTTTTTTTTTTTTTCTTTGTCCTCCTTTTTGGCCATACTTTTTATCTTTGCAGTACAGGAGTATTTGCATTTTCCAGGGATGCTTTACATTTGATATCTTAAAAATATTAAAAGTAGAAGAAGATACTCTCAAAATAAAGTTAGGAATAAATGATAAACTGAAGCTTTCTTTTTAAAACTAAGCATAAGGCCTTCTCACTCATAAGAATGGCTTCTGAGAGGACTTCCCTGGTGGTTCAGTGGATAAAAATCCTCCTGCCGGTGCAGGGGATATGGGTTCCATCCCTGATCAGGGAAGATGCCGTGTGTCACAGAGCAACTACTGAGCCTGCACCCTAGCGCCCTCAAGCTGCAGCTACTGAAGCCCATGAGCCTAGAGCCTGTGCTCTGCAACGAGAGGCCACCACAATGAAAAGCCCATGCAGTGCAGTGAAGAGTAGCCCCCACTCCCCACAGCTAGAGAAAGCCTAAGGGCCACAGGGAAGACCCAGCACAACCAAAACTAATTAATCTTATAAAAAGAATGGCTTCTGAGGGAAGTATGTGGGTCGTTTGGATTAGTAAAAATATTATATGAGTGTAAAACCTTCTCATCATTTCTTTTTTTGTTTGCCATACCACATGGTTTGTTAAGATCTTAGTTCCCTCACCAAGGATTGAACTCAGGGCCACGGCAGTGAAAGCATGGAGTCCTAACCACTGAACCTTCAGGGAACTCCCAGCGTATTTTCTTAATATGTAAAAACCAACAGACAGTCATTGTAACTTTTTTGGTTGTCTCCCTGAGATGAAATGCCCTTAGTTTCCCCAGAGCTTGCTTGAAACTGTGGTTTAATGTGGGGTGCTCTCACGCTACATTTTTTTGGCCCATGTCTCTCTGGTAGGCTAGTGATCATTTTGGTCTTTTAGGGTTTCTTTTTTTAATTGAGTCTCCTCAATCATTATAGAAGTCACTATGAAGTGGAAGTTGTGTTTGCTTTTTCAGTATTGTAATGATTTGATGCCCTGAAAACTTTATGTAAGTTACGAAACAAGTTAATGCAACAGAAACATGTAAATCCACCTTGGAAGATGGTGGAGCTCTTGGAAGCTGCATGCATGCTTCTTGGTAATTGTGTATCCTAACGTGAGTGCACTGCACTGTTTTGAGTTTCAACAATGTTGGATTTGCAGCCGCCAGTCTTGCCCTCCTGCCACACTTGAGTAGGACAGTGGATTCTGCAACATGTCACCAAAGTGACTGAGTAACCTTTTACTGGCAGAAGTAGGTCTGTTGTTCTCTTTTAAAGTAGAGGTTGTAAATAGGATTCAGACACTAGGGTACATTAGTCCATAAAATGAATATATTTTTTATGTCATTTATAAGATACTGATTTTAGGTCCATTAGATTCATGGTCCCTAGTGGGAGAAAAAAGAATGATTTAATGGGTAGGTTGGAATTTCAGAAGGAAGAGCAACAGTAATTAACCCTTTCTTCTTCAGCTTCCTGCCCCCGGTGTATAATATTGTCAAGGAGCTGAGGAGAGGACTCTAGGAGACAGGGACACTTTATCAGCTGTCTTCCCTGCACTTTACAAGGGATCACAAAACAAATTTCAGCTGGATTATTACTATGTCTCTGAATGTGATAGAACAGATCACTCTCAGTTGATGAGTTGCCAAAACTATCTTTTATAAGGTAATTTTTAAGTTGATGGATATATTTTATTTTCCAAAACTCAGAGCACATTTATTTAGGGACTTAGTAATTTAAGATATTGTTTAGGGAGATTAAAGATATGAAGAATACAGCTTAGATTTTTTTTAAAAAGGATCTTTTTCTCAACTCTAAGAAAGGAAAGATCATCCTGATGTCATGTCAGTTATACCCTTTCTTAGGCAAGTCTTAAGTGATATTGGTGAGAATGACCACCATAATTTTTAAAGTAGGGTGCTGCCTGTTCCAAAAATACATAGATAATTACTGGTTTATATAAGCCTCTTTTCTGACAAGAAGATGGCTGAAATATCACTTCATTTCTCTGTTATTAAATTTAGATGTAAAGCACTTATAATAATTGTAGTCAATTTCGCTTAGCTAATGTTACTACTACCTGAAAGGAATTTCCTCTTACGCTGCTTTGGCAGCTACATCTTCATTATTATATCTGAAAAAACCTAATTACAATATAGGTATGAAAGTTTAAACATTCCAATCGTCATTCTAATCTTGTGACATACTGATATATTATGGTTAAAGAAAAATATGCCACCTGAAATCTGATTAGCTTAAAACTTGACCTTACATAAAAATTATGGTATCAACAAACATTTTATAGAACATATTTTAGTTCAGGTTTTTCAAGTTCTGTGACAAAAATATAAAAATACAGGCTCCCTCTTGTGGGTAAAATTACCAGCTGTGTATTTCTATGTTGCCCACTTATGAGATATGACAAATTTTTTTGTTTCATTTTTAAGTAAATTCTACTGTGGCAGTGTCTTTACAGTTGCTTAGATGTGATGTTTCACTTAATTGATAAAAGTAAAGTTTGGGGTACCTTTTTAGTATAATTTTTTTAATGAAAATAGTTTTTTTTTTTTTAAGAATTGGCAGACCATGTGTAAACAACTTTTATTTTACTGCAACAGCATAATTTCTCTTCTTTAAAACTTTGAATATTATATTAGAGTTTAGTTTCCTAACAATGTTATGGTAGTTTCAGATGTACAGCAAAGTGATTCAGTTATGCATATACACGTATCTACTCTTTTTCAAATTATTTTCCCATTTAGGTTGTTCCAAAATATTAAGCAGAGTTCCCTCTGTTGTGCAGTAAGTCCTTGTTGGTTATCCACTTTAAATACAGCAGTATTTACATGTTGATCCCAGACTCCTTAATTAACCTTTCACCCCATCTTCCCCCCACCCTCTCCTAAGCATGAGTTAGTTCTTTAAGTCTGTGAGTCTGCTCTGCTTTGTAAGTTGTTTTTATCATTTCTTTTTAGATTCTGCATATAAGCAGTATCATATGATATTTCTCCTTCTGACTTATTTCACTCAGTATGACAATCTCTAGGTTTACCATGTTGCTGCCAATGGCATTATTTCATTCTTTTTAATGGCTAAGTAATATTCCATTGCATATATGCACCACATCTTTTTTATCCATTCATCTGTCAGTAGACATTTAGGTTGCTTCTCTGTCTTGGCTGTTACGAACAAGTAGCAGTGTAACTTCTGATGTTCAGAATTTAATAACTTTTCTCCCTTTTAAATACTTTCCAAAGAAGCAATTAGTGAATTGATGAAATAATGTGGAGTCTTCTGTCAATGTGGTGACTTTTGGAGTTCTGTGCTTATTAACAAAAGATCTGACATTGGAATGAAGTAAAAGCCCCTCTACTAATCATGGTCTAGATATAACAATATGGTAATGAAACTACCCTAATACCATAAAACTTGTGACCAAAATAGTGAATAATCAATGGCATAGTAAGAATGATGATGAAGAATTACTCAATTCTCCATAAATTGAACTGATAGTAAAGAGGCTGAACTGGCACCAAGGCTGTGGCTACCACCAAGTACTGATTCCTTCCTTTCAGAAGTCTGATTCTTGAGAATTTCAACTGATTGCCAGGGACAGTTTTTGTTTAACCTAAGGAACTGATAACAGCCAGAGTTCCATTCACTTCTGAAGGTGGCAAGAGCAATATTTTTGAAGCTGGATTGGGCAGTACAGTCACAGAGACGCAAGCAAGGGACGTCAGTGTAGAAACAGCTGAATGGCTCCCACTAGGCGGTTGCTGTGTTGACCTTGGCTGTCACACATTTGAATGCAATCAAAGAAAGGAACTATGAGGATACTTGAAAAATTTTCATAACTCATTCCAAGAAAGAAAAACCTTAATGCTGCCTGTCCTAAAGTATACTCAGGATGTTTATATCAAAATTATACAAAATGAACAACTTATGATTAATAAATACAGAGGAGGGGGTGACAGAGAATGAGATGGTTGGATGGCATCACTCACTCAATGGACATGAGTTTGAGCAAACTCTGGGAAATAGTGAAGGACAGGGAAGCCTGGAGTCCTGCAGTCCATGGGGTCACAACTGAGTGACTAAACAGAAATAGCAAATTAATATGTAATGCCTTTAACAGAACTTACATGCATATAATAGTTTTTGGATTAATTCTTGTGGTATTATGATATCAAAGTAATGCCTCTTTTTCAATAAATAATAACTTTATATGTATATAAATAGATATTTATATATATAAAAATTTATTTGAAAACCATAGACATCTCATGATTCTGAAGAGTCATATCTTGAAATATTTACTAAAAAGGAACAATGCACTGTTAATAGTCTACTTTTATTTTTTCTAGATTCCTCTTGCTAATGACACGAGTCCTGTCTGAATCTACTTACAAGATTCTGAAGCCTGAACAGAAAATTTTGGCACTGCACTGGGTAGGAAAAAGATAAAACACATAATGCCCACCTTTGAAAAAATTGATTATTTTAAAAATGGAAGTTTGTGTGCCTTATTTTTAATTTATAAGTAAAATATGTGACATATGCATATAAAGTTATAATACATAGTCTTTTATGTTCAGATGACAACTGAATTTGTAATTATAATTTTCAGACTCATTATGAAGGTAATGTTTCTAAACTGGCAGATGAAAGCAACATTTCTTTTCTTTTCATTTCCTTAATGAGATACACATTTCTTAAAGTTGCAAAAGCTTTTCTTCTTCATTGAAGTTTTTTTAAAAAACATTTGTTGCTACTTTTTGTTGTTGCTGAAAAAGAAATACTCTGGGTCACAAGATTTTACAAAACTTCCCACAGGCTATTAAGTATTTCAGGGTATGTTTTTGTAAACACATACAAAAGTACAGGTTTGCTGAGGCCAAACAGGTATTTTCCAATTTGCTTGGCAGGAAAATTTATTGGGCATCTATCTGTGTGTGCATTTATGAAATGCTTGTAAAAGTTATACTCTTGGGAACAGGAATTGAATGTTTGACCACAGACCTGGAGTTAGTTCCATGACTGACGGACTTATGAATGAGAGCAGAAAATGTTGGAGGAAAGACGTCCTATTGTTTAGAAATTTGTCACCAGTAAAATGGAAAAGGAATTACCTTTCTGTTTAGTTGAAGAGAATAGTGAAAAAATTGTCTTCCTGAAGAGTGAATTAAAATTTATTTCCTAATCCACTTGAAAAGTCATATGATTTATGTTTCTAGAACTTCAAGATACAAGTTTATTTGTGAAAACCCTTACATTCAATGGTAGTTTTTTTTTTTTATCATCTTTAAAAATGGAATTGTTTTAAATCCCCAAAATACTTTAAAATATTCATAAATAAGACTTTATATATTCACAGACAAATGAATCAAAGCAATATGGGAGAAAGCATTGTGAGTATAACTTTAGTGATAACAGAATGGAAATGGAACTGGAATAAGTCACGAATTATTGCAGATATGAAACTTTTATAGTTTTACAAGTGAAAACAGAAATATAAATAAAATTAAGTGGGAAATGGAAAACTAGGACTACTTTTAATAAATACAGCAAACATCATATGTAAAGAGCTATTATGAGAAAGGCAGTAATATCTTAATTTAAAACATAACAAGATAGAAGAACGAATAATTAATGAAGAATGCAATTCTAATGCAAAAGGCTAGTTAAAGAAATGCAAAGTTATGCTTCACTTAAAATCTAACTAGTAAAAAGTAGTTTGGAATAATGTTGTAACAAGAATGTAGGGAGTTGGGTGCTTTCAGTAATGTTGGAAAAAGGTTATATTTGTTCCGCTTTTCATAAAGCGATTTAACTATCTCTGTTAAGAGCCTTAAGTGTTTCCAAAGCATTCTATGCAACATTTTCACTTTGCTAGTTTGGAAAGGTTTGGTTGGAAGTAATCCAAATTGTTTTAAAAAGGTAGAACTTTAATTTTTCTTATGTGAAGTCTGTGTACTCAGTAAAGAGATGATCAGGAGGTTCCATAGTCATTAGGGACCCAGATCCTTCATCTTTTGCTCTGTTCCCCTGAAACTTTTATCTCATGTTTTGGGATATCCAGTATTGATATTCCAGCAATAAAGTCAATATTCTAGCAGCAGGAAAAGAATATTTCTAGATTTATGCTCTTTCCCTATTGTTATTCAGTTGCTAAGTTGTGTCCGACTCTTTGCAGTCCCATGAACTGCAGCATGCCAGGCTTCCCTGTCCTTCACTATCTCCCAGTTTGCTCAAACTCATGTCTACTGAATTGGTGATGCCATCGCACCATCTCATCCTGTGTTGCCCTCTTCCATCCTGCCCTCAACCTTTCCCAATGTCAGGATCTTTTCCAATGAGTCCGCTCTTTGCATCAGGTGGCCAAAATATTGGAGCTTCAGCTTCAGCATTGGGCCTTCTGATGAATATTCAGAGTTGATTTCCTTTAGAATTAACTGGTTTGATCTCTTTGCTGTCTAAGGGAGTCTCAAAAATCTTCTCCAGCACCATAGTTCAAAAGCACCACAATTCTTTGGCACTCAGCCTTCCTTATAGTCCAACTCTCACATCCGTATGTGACTGCTAGAATAACCATAGCTTTGTCTATATGAACCTTTGTCAGCAATGTGATGTCTCTATTTTTTAATATGCTGCCTAGGTTTGTCATAGTTTTTCATCCAAGGAGCAAACATCTTTTAATTTCATGGCTGCAGTCACCGTCCACAGTGATTTTTGGAGCCCAAAAAATAAACTCGGTCTCTGTTTCCACTTTTTCTCTATCTATTTGCCATGAAATGATGGGACCAGATGCCATGGTCTTAGTTTTTTGAATGTTGAGTTTTATGCCACCTTTTTCTTAGCTGAAACCCTCCACTTTCATCCTCAACAAGAGGCTCTTTAGTTCCTCTTCACTTTCTGCCATCAGAGTGATATCATCTGCATATTGTTGATATTTCTCCTGGCAATCTTGATTCCAGCTTATATTTCATCCCGCCTGGCATTTCCCATGATGTACTCTGTATATAAGTTACATAAACAGGTGACAATATACCACCTTGACATATTCCTTTCCCAGTTTTGAGAGCAGCAGGAAGGGAATATTTCTAGAAGATTTATGGTCTCTCCCTATATGGATATCTTTTGAAAACTGTCCACAGCTGTTCCACTTATATTCAATTGACTAGAACAAAGTTGCCTGACCGTGACACACTTAAGAAGAGTTTAGAAAATATAGTTTTATTTTGGAAGATAAATCTGAGGAAATTACTATTGCTGGACAGTAGAGACTAGATATTAGGGCCCAAGTAACATTATTTGGTAATTTCACTTCTAGAATTTCTAATGAATTTCTAATTAATGAAATAATTAAAAGTGACAAACTTTATGTAATTATGATCATTTCAGATATTTATAATGGAAATAATTTGAGGCTGGATAAATTGTTCAGCAATAGAGCAATAGTTGGATAAATCTGAGTACATTCATATTATACAGTCAATAATATATTTTCAAAGAATTTTTAAATACATATGAAATTATACATGATGTAATGTTAAATGAAACAAGTAGAATCCACATTAAATATAGAGTGTATCTCCAAAAGTGTGCATGTACACATATACACATATGCACACACATATATACATTAAAGTATAAATATATATTACAAATGCATAGAAAATTAGCTGAAGGTAGGAACATTAAATATTGTTAGCTCTGGATTATGAAATCGTCAGTTCAGTTCAGTTCAGTCGCTCAGTTGTGTCCGACTCTTTGCGACCCCATGGACTGCAGCACCCCAGGCCTCCCTGTCCATCACCAAGTCCTAGAGTTTACTCAAACTCATGTCCATAGAGTCAGTGATGCCATCCAACAATATCATCCTCTGTCATCCCCTTCTCCTCCCACCTTCAATCTTTCCCAGCATCAGGGTCTTTTCCAATGAGTCAGCTCTTCCCATCAGGTGGCCAAAGTATTGGAGTTTCAGCTTCAGCATCAGTCCTTCCAATGAATATTCAGGGCTGATTTCCTTTAGGATAGACTGGTTGGATATCCTTGCAGTCCAAGGGATTCTCAAGAGTCTTCTCCAATACCACAGTTCAAAAGCATCAATTCTTCTGTGCCCAGCTTTCTTTATAGTCCAACTCTCACATCCATACATGACTACTAGAAAAACCATAACTTTGACTAGATGGACCTTTGTTGGCAAAGTAATGTCTCTGCTTTTTAATATGCTGCCTAGGTTGGTCATAACTTTCCTTCCAAGAAGTAAGCATCTTTTAATTTCATGGCGGCAGTTACCATCTGCAGTGATTTTGGAGCCCAAGAAAATAAAGTCACCCACTGCTTTTACTGTTTCTCCATCTATTTGCCATGAAGTGACGGGACCAGATGCCATGATAATAGTTTTCTGAAGGTTGAGCTTTAACCCAACATCTTCACTCTCCTCTTTCCCTTTCATCAAGAGGCTCTTTAGTTCTTCTTCACTTTCTGCCGTAAGTGTGGTGTCATCTGCATATCTGAGGATATTGATATTTATCCTGGCAGTGTTGACTCCAGCTTGTGCTTCATCCCGCCCAGCATTTCTCATGATGTACTCTGCATATAAGTTAAATAAGCAGGGTGACAGCATACAGCCTTGACGTACTCCTTTTCCTATTTGGAACCAGTCTGTTGTTCCATGTCCAGTTCTAACTGTTGCTTCCTGACCTGCATACAGGTTTCTCAAGAGGCAGGTCAGGTGGTCTGGTATTTCCATCTCTTTCAGAATTTTCCACAGTTTATTGTGATCCATACAGTCAAAGGCTTTGGCATAGTTAATAAAGCAGAAGTAGATGTTTTTCTGAAACTCTCTTGCTTTTTTGATGATCTAGTGAATGTTGGCAGTTTGATCTCTGGTTCCTCTGCCTTTTCTAAATCCAGCTTGAACATCTGGAGGTTCATGGTTCACATATTGCTGAAGCTTGGCTTGGAGAATTTTGAGCATTACTTTACTAGCATGTGAGATGAGTGCAATTGTGTGGTAGTTTGAGCATTCTTTGGCATTGCCTTTCTTAGGGATTGGAATGAAAACTGACCTTTTCCAGTCCTGTGGCCACTGTGGAGTTTTCCAAATTTGTTGACGTATTGAGTGCAGCACTTTCACAGCATCACCATTTAGGATTTGAGATAGCTCAACTGGAATTCCATCATATCCACTTGCTTTGTTCGTAGTGATGCTTCCTATGGCCTACTTGACTTCACGTTCCAGGATGCCTGGCTCTAAGTGAGTGATTATACCATTGTGATTATCTAGGTCATGAAGATCTTTTTTGTACAGTTCTTCTGTGTATTCTTGCCATCTCTTCTTAATATCTTCTGCTTCTGTTAGGTCCATACCATTTCTGTCCTTGTTTGAGTCCATCTTTGCATGAAATGTTCCCTTGGTATCTCTAATTTTCTTGAGAGATCTCTAGTCTTTCCCATTCTATTGTTTTCCTCTATTTCTTTGCACTGATCACTGTGGAAGGCTTTCTTATCTCTCCTTGCTCTCTTTGGAACTCTGCATTTAAATGAGTATATCTTTCCTTTTCACCATTGCTTTTTGCTTCTCTTCTTTTCACAGCTATTTGTAAGGCCTACTCAGACAGCCAGTTTGCTTTTTTGCATTTCTTTTTCTTGTAGATGGTCTTGCTCCCTGTCTCCTGCATAATGCCATGAATCTCTATCCATAGTTCATCACACACTCTGTCTATCAGATCTAGTCCCTTAAATCTACTTCTCGCTTCCACTGTATAACCGTTAGGGATTTGATTTAGGTCATACCTGAATGGTCTAGTGGTTTTCCCTACTGTCTTCAATATAAGTCTGAATTTGGCAATAAGGAGTTCATGATCTGAGCCACAGTCAGCTCCCGGTCTTGTTTTTGCTGACTGTATAGAGCTTCTCCACCTTTGGCTGCAAAGAATATAATCAGTCTGATTTCGGTATTGACCATCTGGTGATGTCCATGTGTAGAGTCTTCTCTTGTGTTGTTGGAAATCATGAAATCATTAGCAACTTTAATTTTCTTTATAGTTTGCACATTTTTAACAAATATGATGCTGCTGCTGCTAAGTTGCTTCAGTTGTGTCTGACTCTGTGCGACCGCATAGACGTCCGCCCACCAGGCTCCGCCATCCCTGGGATTCTCCAGGCAAGAACACTGGAATGGGTTGCCATTTCCTTCTCCAGTGCATGAAAGTGAAAAGTGAAAGTGAAGTTGCCCAGTAGTGTCCGACTCGTCATGACCCCATGGACTGAAGCCCACCAGGCTCCTCCATCCTTGGGATTTTCCAGGCAAAAGTCTGGAGTGGGTTGCTATTGCCTTCTCTGTTAACAAATATGATTTAGCATTAAATATTTAGTATTAATTATTGAGAAATATCAAAAGTATAGAATTCCAAATGATTACATAAGTTGCTTAATGGCTCTGTTTAAAATATTCTATGTTTGTCTTTTCAAGGAGAGATGAAACAGCTTATCACTCATTCTTTTGGAGTGCTTTTCATGAAGTCAGATTGTAGTAAGCTTTTCTTCTCAGTAGAGCCATATACAGTTTCTCAGAAATCTTGATTGTATTGCAGCCTGGCTACATATTTTTAGATTAAGACAGATTGAGATATTGTTCTGTGGTATTTGACAAGCACCTTAAGGTTGATGGTAATCATTCTGATTTCGAAAACAAAGTGTGGAATTTTAAAAGACTTTCTTTCTTGTGTGTAAGTGACAGAATTTGAGTACTGCAATTCTGGATTAAGAATATTCTCTTTTTTAGGAGATTTTTTTTCCATATTATGATGCATTAAAATATTAAAGGAGTGAGAATTTTTCTGGAAGTAAGTGAAAAGTCACAATTAGCAATCTGTGAGAAATTCATGGCAGAAATTAGAATGAGAATTTTTCTTTTTTTTCCCCTGTACCTAAGCTGACTTAACTCTTTGGAATTTATAAGAGAAGCATAATGTTGAGATGCATCAAATTTGCAGACATGCTGTGTGGGTTCAGTTTAGGGCTGTCTACTGTTGGGTATGTTCCTTAAGTACCAATCCTCACATGTAAAATGTAAATAATAATGGAAAATAGTTTCATGCAAATACCACATGGACACTGGTGTAACTACACTGGTTATACAAAATAAACTTTAAAAACCAAACCATTACTGGAGATAAAGTTACTCTATAAGTGATTGAAGTTTCAATTTGATTGGAAGATAGAATGATATTAAATCTAAGTGTCCCTAAGATCATAACCTCAAGACAGATTAAGGAAAATTTGACAGAATAGCAGGAAGGAATAAACAATCCAGTGAATATTAACTTACTTAGTAATTGATGGAATAAAATAGAAAAGAGTCAGTAGAGGGGGATAGAGTTGAAATATAAGACTAAGAAACTTGACATTGTAGACATATATAGAACCTTGCATGCAACTGCAAAATTCACATTATTTTGAAGAACACATGGAATAATTACAAAAATTGACCATATGCTGAGTCATAAATTAGGTCTCAACTGTTTTCAAAGAACTGGAATTATACCAGTGATATTAAGCTGCAGGTGATAACAAAAATATAGCTAGAAAAAAGTTTAAAAATTAAAAAGAAATCAGAATAATAATTATAAATATTTTAGACTAACTGAAAATGTACATCTTACATATAACAATTGTAGAACACCTATAAGAAGCATTTACTGGGACATTTATACCTTAAATGTACTAGAGAAAAGAAATTGAACATTAATAAGTCAAGACTTTATCTGAAAAAAAAAAAAGAAAGTACAAAATTAATGAGGTCAGAAGCAAACATATAAAGATGAGAAGCAAGACAGCCAATAATTGTTACAAACGCTGAGTAAATGTTTCATCATTCTGATGAGACTGAACAAGAGAACAAGTGAGGAGATGAATATCCAGTAGCAGAAATGACAAAGTACCATCACAACAGATGTGCAGATATTAAGCAGCTAAACTTCACATTACCAGGTTAATATTGAGAAATATGAAAAGTTAGATAGATGAGTGGTCAAATTCCTAGAAAAATATGTCACTGATCAAAATATTCCTAACTTAGCAATATTTACTGAAAAAGAGATAACCTGAATAATTTTGTAAACATTAAGGAAATCTTATTTAGTAATCAAAAATTTTCCTGCAAAAGAATTCCAAACCCAGAAAGCTTCACAGGCAAGTTTAAGGAAGAAATAAGTCTAATCCTATGTAAATTGTTGTTTTGTTTTGTTCTGTTTTGTTTTCAAAAAATAGAAGAAGAGGTAATAATCCCCAATTTATTTTATAAGGATCATATAATCTTGATACAAAACCTGGCAAAAATAGTATAAAAAAGGATATTCAGGCAAATCCCTCTCATGAATAAAATGGAAAAACTATCAATCAAATATTAGCAAACCAATTTCAGCAATATATAAAAAAGATCATTAATCGTGAGCAAGTTTACTTCAGAAAATCAGCATTTGTTAGCATGTAAAGAAATCAGTGTAATACAGATTAAAAGATGATGGTATCACATGGTTTTTTCAGTTAATGCAAGAAAAGGATTTAATAAAATGTATCATTTACTCCTTATTTTTGAAGTTCCTAAAAACTAAAAACAGGGAGGAACTATTTTAGTGTGATAAGAAATACCTATAGCAATCATAAATTAAAATAGCAAAATGTTGAATCTTTCCTGATGAGATCAAGAGCAACATCAGGATATTTGTCATTGAGCATTTTACCTATAGATCCTAGACAATACAATAAAGCAAGAAAAATGCAACTATTGGGATTGGAAAAGAAACAACCATCATTATTGGCAGATGGTATGAATTAATATGAGCATTTAAATTTGGTGCACACAATATGTACAAATCAACTATATTTCTATATATCAGCATCAATTTTTACCTAGTATTTAGTAACAAGAAATGAGTAGTACCTCTATAAGGAAAATTTTGAAAGTTTGAGAAAGATTTTAATATTTATTAAAGGAAATAAATGGTGAGATATACCATATTCATGTATAGAAAGATCCAATATTGTAGCAATGTCCACTAGTTCCAAGTGGATTTGCAGTCAAAATGCCAGTTGATTGTTTTGTCTTTGTTGGCTTTGTCTTTCTTTGTTATTTGTTTGGATTGTGTGTATGTGTGTGTGGGTGTGTGTGTAAGGTTGCACGCTTTTGTGTGTATTCACCCATGTGTATGCATATGTGTGTGCGTGTGAGTGGGTGTGTAATGTGACAAGTTGATTTGAACATGAAAAGATAAGAAGAGTCAAGACACTCTTGAAGAGGGGGTGTATGGGTAGGATTACTTGTCCTATTAATTTATAAAGTATTATAAATTCTGAAAGTGTGGCATCGCTGCTGGGGTAGGCAAGTAGACAAATGAGAGACACTAGAGAGCTCAGCTAAGAAGCAATAGTTAGAACTCTGTATTTAACAACTGATTTGTTCAAGATTGAGAAAGCAGTATGACAGGGCTGTCTGCTGTCACCCTGTTTGTTTAATCTGTATGCTGAGCACATCATGAGGAATGCTGGGCTGGATGAGCTACAAGCTGGAATCAAGATAGGAGGGAGAAACATCAACAATCTCAGATATGCAGATGATTCCACTCTAATGGCAGAAAGCAAAGAGGAGCTAAAGAGCCTCTTGATGAGGGTGAAAGAGGAGAGTGAAAGAGCCGGCTTAAAACTCAGTATTAAAAAAACTAAGATCATGGCATCTGGCCAGTTACTTTATGGCAAATAGAAGGGGAAAAGTTGGAAGTGGTGACAGATTTCCTCTTCTTCAGCTCTAAAATCACTGCGGATGGTGACTGCTGCCATGAAATCAGAAGACATTTGCTTCTTGGCAGGAAAGCTATGATAAACTTAGTGTGTTGAAAAGCAGAGACATTACTCTACCAACAAAGATCTGTATAGTCAAGGCTATGGTCTTCCCAGTGGTCATGTATGGTTGTGAGAGCTGGACCATAAAGAAGGCAGAGCTCTGAAGAACTGATGCCTTTGAACCATGGCTCTGGAGAAAACTCCTGAGAGTCCTTTGGACAGGAGGGAGATCAAACCAGTCAATCTTAAGGGAAATCAACCCTGAATACTTGTTGTAATGGCTGATGCTGAAGCTGAAACTCCAGTATTTTGGTCATCTGATGCTAATGTCTGACTCATTGGAAAAGTCCCTGATGCTGGGAAAGATTTAGGGCAGAGGGAAAAGAGGATGTCAAAGGATGAGATGGCTGGATGGCATCACCGATGCAATGGACAGGAACTTGGGCAGACTTGGGGAGGTGGTGAGGGATAGAGAGGCCTGGTGTGCTGCAGTCCATGGGGTTACAAGGAGTCAGGCATGACTGAGTGACTGAATAACAGAGAGCTCAGAAACAACTCTTGCATATATGGACATTTTATTTATAATAGAGGTGGCACTTCAAAGCAGTAGAGAAATAGCAGACTTTTAAAAATACATGGTATTGGGAAAATTGATTCTTTATTGGAAAAAAGGAAATGAAATCCCTACCTCACACACACACAGATATCAATTTCAGTTAGTGTAAGACGTAGAAAAAAGAGAATCTCTTAAGATACTTTCCTATAAGAAAATCTAGGAAAAATAACTTTATGACCTGAGTGTAGAGACATATTCCTTAGATTAAAATGCACACATTCTACATTATTTTAAAAAATACACTTAATCTTTAAGAGCAGTTTTAGGTTCACAGCAATATGAGCAGAAGGCATAGAGATTTCTCATATACCACTCCCCGCAATCCCCCTACACACACACATATGCCTAGCCTCCCAAAACGTCAACATCCCCCACCAATGTCAACATCCCCCACCAGAGTGGTACATTTTTTACAACTTCTAACTGACACATCAGTGTCACCCACAGTTCATCATTTACATAGGTTGTACTTTATTTTATTGTTTATCAAGAAAATAAGACATAAAAATTAGTGAAAAGAGAGGACATGGAGTGGCAGAATAAATTTGCAAAGTGTCATTGACACCCTGATATCCAGAATAGATATTTTAAAACTACAAATCAATGTGAAAATTCACATAATCCAATAGAAAAATGGCAAAGAAAGAAATCCAAATGGCCAACAATACATCCAAATGTCAAAACATATGAAAAATGCTTAATATCAGTAATAGTCAAGGAAATACAAAGTGAATTCACAGTGAGATACCGCTACACATGCCTCAGAATGGGGAAAACTAAAACGGCTAGCAGGTCAAAGCAATGACAAGATTGCAGAACAATAGCAATGTTCATACAGGGCTGATCAGAACAGAAACTGGAACAGCTGCTTTTGGATAGACAGTTCCTACTTAAGCATAGCAGTCCTAGGTATGTGTATCTCAGCAAAATATGTGCATATGGGCACCGAAGAATTGATGCTTTCAAATTGTGGTGCTGGATGAGACTCTTGAGAGTCCCTTGTACTGCAAGGAGATTAAACCAATCAATCCTAAAGGAAATCAACCCTGAATATTCATTGAAAGACCTGATGCTGAAGCTGAATATTCCTTGGAAGGCCTGATGCTGAAGCTGAAGCTCCAATACTTTGGCCACCTGATACGAAGAGCCAACTCATTGGAAAAGACCCTGATGATGGAAAAGATTGAAGGCAGGAGGTGAAGGGGGTGACAGAGGATGAGAGGGTTGGATGGCATCACTGACTCAATGGACATGAATTTGAGCAAATGCTGGGAGTTACTGGAGGACAAAGGAGCCTGGTGTGCTACAGTCCATTGGGTCTCAAGGAAATGAACACGATTTAGCGACTGAACCAGAACTAAGTATGTGCATACATGTATCAGGAAATACTTACAAAAATGTTCACAGTAGAAATAGTATTTGCCAAAAATTAGAAATAATTCACTTATCATGAACAGTATGGATAATTGTAGAATTGTCATGATGTGAAGCAATGAAAATGGAAGGCTTTTAGTGATCTACTTAATGAATAAGCAGAGAAAAAGCAAAGACATAATACAAACAGGATGATGTATGGTTAATGTATGGTTGATTCTAGGCAAACAATTGTGTTTTTCAGAGATGCATTATGGATGGTGAAGCTATATAGGAAATCAGGGAAGCATTAGTATATGAGTCAGAGAGTGCTGATCTCTAGGAAGGAGAAAAGAGACTGAGCTCATGGAGGGAGAATTGGGGTGAGGGAGCATTTCCGGTCCAAGGGAGAGTGCCACGGATGCCCTTCTGGTGATTATGTGGGTGTGCACTTTCTAACTATTTGCCTAACTGTGCATATGAAGTGAGGTCACTCAGTCACATCCAACTCTTTGCGACCCCATGGACTGTAGCCCACCAGGCTCCTCCATGAAATTTTCTAGGCAAGAGTACTGGAGTGGGTTGCCATTTCCTTCTACAGAGGATCTTCCCGACCCAGGGATTGAACCCGGGTCTCCCGCATTGCGGGCAGACTCTTTACCATCTGAGCCACCAGGGAATCCCAACTGTACATAGAGTATACACATATTCAATATAAGTGTTAAAAGTAGTACAGCAAATAGTTATAGTAAGTTTTTTTTTTATTTCTTTAGTGGTATATTTTTTCATGACGGAGAACTCATGCTATTTTTTTTTTTTTTTGCTATTTTTGCAAATAGCATAAACTGATTCATCTTTCAAAATTAGGTAAAATAATTGAAGGTGTTTGTAAAGAATCTCCCACATTGGAAATGAAGAATAATAGACTAGTAAAATAGGCATGTATTCTTTTCAGTGTTCTTTTTCTAAGACATGTAATAAAGGATAGCAGGCATTGCCATTAGATTGACTAGAATGTTTCAAGAACTATAACATTATAAATATTTTATTTATATATGAATTGAATGCATTGGCAGGTTAAACCTTTGCACCCATCAACAATACCCACAAAAAGGCTTTGTTGGATATCTGATTTTATACTGCATTGACCAAAAATAAGTTCTACACAGAGGCTCGTAAAGCTAAGATTTTATAGGGGTAAGTTGAGGATAGTGGTTAGTTATACCATTGGTAGCAAGTTATTTTTGTTTTACTTATTTCCTTCTGCATTAACATTCTTTTGAAATGTCACTGCATTTATAGTTGTTTGCTTTAACCACTTAGCCAGTTAATAATTTGTGAACCTAAGTGATTGTTATTTGTGTACGCCTTTGGTCACCTCTCTCTTTTACTTGCAAATAAGCAAGCTCTTTGCTTTAGCTGTTTATCAAGTTCACTTTTTTTTCCCCCCAGTCAACCTTATCTGGAAGGTAAAACTCTTTGCTGCCTGAAAAAAAAGAGAATAATCCCAATATATTGTAAATTGTCAAGTGAGTTCTTTATAATTAAAGATTACTCTGCAATATACAATTTTTAAGGCATTTATCCCGACAGGGTTCAGTGGCCTTTGAGAATGAGCCACTTTGTTGACAAATCTATCATCTAAATTGTGCAACATTAATGAGAACTCAGAGCAGCACACGCTTACATTTTAATGTGGGTGGCAGTTTAAGAAGGGAAAAAAACCACCAAAACAAAATGCTGAATATGATTGAAGTTGATTTAAAAAAGGTCTGCCACCTGTGGATAAAAATGTGCATTACTCTGAACACATAATAATTAACAAGACTGAAAGGCCATGGCAAAATCCAATGACTCTCTGAAATCAAAACCCTGGTTATTATTTAAAAAAAAAAAAAGACAAAAAGAAGACACCAATTTTCATAGTAAATATGAATAACAGGCTTGTGATGTCACTTACCTGTGCAACTAATGGTCCTTGCTCTGTAATTTAATCTGCAGTTCTTTACTGACATATGGTAGAATCCATTCCTGAAACTATGGTCTTTGATATGAAAACCTCATTTCTTAATTAATAACTCATTATGTGGTCTTATATTTCCTGAATTGTATAAAATTTCTATATCTCATTTTTCATAACCATTTATAACTCACTGTGGGTCATCTTTTATTGTTGCACCTCGATCTCTTGAGTACAATTCCTTTTTTAATATACTTTCAGCCTAGTTTTCTCAAGTTAACCTTATAAGGAACACCATGCATATTTAAATCTAATAGCCCTGGACTCATAATTTCTTCTCAACTCAAAGTTATTTGTTTAAATGCCTGATTATGCTTGATTGTCTTTATGCTCTACCTACAAATATCTAAGCTCCATCTGCATAGTTTAGCATAAAGTTATTAAGCTTATTTTCTGGGTGTTTCAAGTGTATGTACATATAATGCACTGGGAGAATTTTATTAGCACAATTTGAATTGCAGAGTTCATTTCAAAATGTACATCAGCCTAAGTAACATAATGCAGTCACTGTTGAGATATTGTACTGGTCTTGGAACGAGATATTACTACTTGAGTAGCCGATGCTGATCCTCTTGAAGCAGACCTAAAATACTAGCCTGGCAGAAAATAATAGTCTATGTAGAATTCCTTTGGCTGGCTTTTAGCTTCTTGATTGATAAAAAATGAGAGAGATTCTTGGAAAAATCACAGATAAACTATAATTTTATTACTTGTATTTAAAAGTCAGATGATAATATATCTAAATCCTTTAATAATAATTGCTTGAACAGTATTCCGTTATTCAGTAATTGTTTGTAATTAAGAGGGTTTTTCTTCTAAATAAAATAATGCATGAATTGTTGACCAAAAGGCTTTAAAATAATGTATATGAGCAAGCAATTCCTTAGTAGTTTTGTATCTTTCTTTAGAATACTAAGCAACAAGGAAGCAGTTCTAACAACAATAATTTAATTTTAGAAAAAAACCTTGAACCCAAACCATCTCCATAAAACTTTTTGCATAATTAGGTTATATCTCTTCTCAATGGAAGAAGTCTTGCCCACAGTCACATTCTGTAAATGAAAATACATTTTGCATAAATTAGTGAAGTTGAATTGCTGAGACTCTATAAAATGTAACAAATATGTTCTAATTTTTAAAGTCATTAGGAACCATAATTTTAATTTTCTTAGGTGATGCATGTATCTATGTATCTTTTAGAGAATTTTAAAAAACAATACATACTTTATAGTGAATAGTTGGTGTTTTATAACATAATATGATATGAAATGACATAACTTAATGTAAACATGATGTTTGACCTGTAATTAGGAAATTTTATTTCCTCTTAACATGGTAAAGCTTTTTTACGCAGTGTTGTTTTAGGCATTACAAATCTGTGAAAGGAATGAACAATTTTCTTCTAAGTATTTAGAAGAAAAGTTAAATTTCTATACCATTGTCAAAATAAATTCCAGGAGGATTGAAGTTTTAAATTCTTAATAAAAGAAACTATAATAGTATTAAGAGAGTGTTGGTATTTATATAAGTGGAGGGAGAGTTGGAAGTTATTAAGCATTGTACCAAAGGCAGAAATCACGAAGGAAAACTTTTTCTAGGTTTGATCACAAAATTGTAAAACCTTCTTTGCATCTTAAATGATAGAACAGACAAACAAATGAGAATCTGAGAAATGTATTTACAATACATATATATATATATATTTATATATATATTTACAATATACTGGGTTTAATGGTATAAATTGCTATTTTTAAAAATACTGTTGGCAATTTAATATGTTAATTATGAAGTTAAAATATAATTTAAACTACTTACAAAATAAGGGGCAAATAGAGTTATAATTTGAATATTGAATTAGAAGGAGGAAATCAGATGGGAGCTAGATATATAAAATTTTTCTCTAAAATTCGAGGCATGCAAATTAATTGTGAGAGCCTGTTCATTTAGCAAATTGGCAAAGATTAAAAATACCACCATAACTGAATGCTGAAGAAATTTCAGTGACATGAAGCCTCTCATTTACTGATGATAGTAGTGTCCATTCTACTGCTGCACCAAAGATTTAGTTCACACAGTACATGTTAAAATTTATTAATGTTGATGCTTGTGCTCTAGGGAGTTACCTTATATTACACACACACATGCACACACACACACACATACGTGTGTGTGTGTGTGCATGTGTGTGTGTGTGTGTGTCTATATATATATAATGTGTGTAGTAACACAAAATTTAGAACAGCAATTTGTAAAAAGTATGGGTTTTACATTAAAAATATTGTAGTATTTTTGTATCATGGAATATTAATTTCATGTAAAAATGGTATACAGACATGAGAAACAAGAACCATCATAAATATTCAAGACATATTTGTTGAATGGATACATGGATGTGTATGCACACATACACACAAAGGGTTTGTATCATGCATACACAAAATACTGACAGAATATATGCTAAAATAAATAAAATACTCAATGGCTAGATTACACAATTATCTGTAATCTAATTTTTAAAAAATTTTACCTTTGTAATTCTATGTATTAGCCACCTTTCTTCAATAAAAATACACTTTTATTTTAAGAAGAAATACATATTTTTTAAACTATAAATGTAAGTGTAGCAATCAAGCAGCGTCCCCAGCCCCCACTATGTTTTCTTCTAGTTTAATGGTTTGGGATCTTATTTTCAAATCTATTATCCATTTCAAGTTAATTTTTGTGAGTGATATAAGATAGGGGTCCAATTTCATATTCCTATAAATAGTTGTCCAGCTTTCCCAATATCATTTTTTAAGAGTCTATTGTTTCCCCATTTTGGGGCCCTCATTTCTGTTCCATTGGGCTGTGTGTCTATTTGATGTCAGTACCTGTTTTGATTTCTATAGCTTTGTAGAACTATCAGTTCAGTTCAGTTCAGTCACGCAGTCATGTCCAACTCTTTGAGACCCCATGGACTGCAGCACACCAGGCTTCCCTATCCATCACCAACACCTGGAACTTACTCAAACTCATGTCCATCGAATTGGTGATGGCATTCAACCATTTCATCCTCTGTTGTCCCCTTCTCCTCCTGCCTTCAATCTTTCCCAGCATCAGGGTCTTTTCAAATGAGTCAGCTCTTCCCATCAGGTGGACAAAGTGTTGGAGGTTCAGCTTTAACATCAATCTTTCCAACAAATATTCAGGACTGATTTCCTTTAGGAAAACTTGACTTCCCTGGTGGCTCGGAGGGTAAAGCGTCTGCCTGCAATGCGGGAGACCTGGGTTCAATCCCTGGGTTGGGAAGATCCCCTGGAGAAGGAAATGGAAAGCCACTCCAGTCCTCTTGCCTGGAGAATCCCATGGATGGAGGAACCTGGTGGGCTACAGTCCACGGGGTTGCAAAGAGTCGGACACGATTCAGTGACTTCACTTTCCTTTAGGATGGACATGTTGGATCTCCTTGCAGTCCAAGGGACTCTCAAGAGTCTTCTCCAACACCACAGTTCAAAAGCATCAATTCTTCAGCACTCAGCTTTCTTTATCGTCCAACTCTCACATCCATACATGACTACTGGAAAAAACCAAAGCTTTAACTAGATAGATCTTTGTTGGCAAAGTAATCCCTTTGCTTTTTAACATGCTGTCTAGATTGGTCATAACTTTTCTTCCAAGGAGCAAGCGTCTTTTAATTTCATGGCTGCAGTCACCATCTGCAGTGATTTTGGAGCCCCCAAAATAAAGTCAGTCACTGTTTCTACTGTTTCCCCATCTATTTACCATGAAGTGATGGGACTGGAGGCCATGATCTTAGTTTTCTGAATGTTGAGTTTTAAGCCAACTTCTTCACTCTCCTCTTTCACTTTTATCAAGAGGCTCTTTAGTTCTTCTTTGCTTTCTGCCAGAAGAGTGGTGTCATCTGCATATCTGAGGTTATTGATATTTCTCCCAGCAAACTTGATTGCATCTGAGCTTCATCCAGCCTGGCATTTCGCATTATGTACTCTGCATATAAGTTAAATAAGTAGGGTGATAATATACAGCCTTGATGTACTCCTTTCACAATTTGGAACCAGTTTGTTGTTCCATGTCCAGTTCTAACTGTTGCTTCCTGACCTGCATACAGATTTCTCAAGAGGCAGGTCAGGTGGTCTGTTATTCCCATCTCTTAAGAATTTTCCAAGTTTGTTGTGATCCATACACTTAAAGGCTTTGGCATAGTCAATGAAGCAGAAATAGATGTTTTTCAATGATCTGATGGATGTTGGCAATTTGATCTCTGGTTCCTCTGCCTTTTCTAAATCCAGCTTGAACATCTGGAAGTTCACAGTTCATGTACTGTTGAAGCCTGGCTTGGAGAATTTTGAGCATTACTTTACTAGCATGAGAGATGAGTGCAATTGTGTGGTAGTTTGAACATTCTTTGACATTGCTTTTGTTTGAGATTGGAATGAAAATTGACCTTTTTCAGTCCTGTGGCCACTGTGGAGTTTTCAAAATTTGCTGGCATATTGAGTGTAGCACTTCACAGCATCATCTTTTAGAATTTGAAATAGCTCAACTGAAATTCCATCACCTCCACGAGCTTTGTTCTTAGTGATGCTTCCTAAGGCCCACTTGACTTCACATTCCAGGATGTCTGGCTCTAGGTGAGTTATCACACCATCGTGATTATCTAGGTCATGAAGATCTTTTTTGTACAGTTCTGTGTATTCTTGCCACCTCTTCTTAATATCTCTGTTTCTGTTAGGTTCATACCATTTCTGTCCTTTATTGTGCCCATCTTTGCATGAAATGTTGAAATGTTCGCTTGGTATATATAATTTTCTTGAAGAGATCTCTAGTCTTTCCCATTCTGTTGTTTTCCTCTATTTCTTTGCATTGATCACTGAGGAAGGCTTTTTTATCTCTCCTTGCTATTCTTTGGAACTCTGCATTTAAATAGGTATATCTCTTTTTTTCTCCTTTTCCTTTTGCTTCTTTTCTTTTCTCTGCTATTTGTAAGGCCTCCTCAGACAACCATTTTGCCTTTTTGTATTTCTTTTTCTTGGGGATGGTCTTTAACACTGCCTCCTTTACAGTGTCACAAGCCTCTGTCCATAGTTCTTCAGGCACTCTGTCTATTAGATCTAATACCTTGAATTTATTTATCATTTCCACTATATAATCATAAGGGATTTGGTTTAGGTCATACTTGAATGGTCTAGTGGTTTCTCTACTGTCTTCAATATAAGTCTGAATTTGGCAATAAGGAGTTCATGATCTGAGGCACAGTCAGCTCCTGGTCTTGTTTTTGCTGGCTGTATAGAGCTTCTCCATCTTTGGCTGCAAAGAATGTAATCAATCTGATTTCAGTATTTACCATGTGGTAATGTCCATGTGTAAAATAGTCTCTTGTGTTGTTGGAATAGGATGTTTGCTATGACCAATGCATTCTCTTGGCAAAACTCTGTTACCTTTGACCTGCTTCGTTTTGTAGTCCGAGGCCAAATTTCCCTGTTACCCCATGTATCTCTTGACTTCCTACTTTTGCATTCCAGTCTCCTATAATGAAAAGGACATCTTTTTTGGGTGCTAGTTCTAGAAGGTCTTGCAGGTCTTCATAGAACCATTCATCTTCAATTTTTCAGCATTACTGGTCAAGGTGTAGACTTGGATTACTGTGGTATTGAATGGTTTGCCTTGGAAATGAACAGAGATCATTCTGTTATTTTTGAGATTGCAACCAATTACTGCATTTCAGACTCTTTTGTTGACTATGATGGCTACTCTACTTATTCTAAGGGATTCTTGCCCACAGTAGTAGATATAATGGTCATCTGAGTTAAATTCACCTGTTCTAGTCCATTTTAGTTCGCTGATTCCTAAAATGTCAACGTTTACTCTTGCCATCTCCTGTTTGACCGCTTCCAATTTGACTTGATTCATGGGCCTAATGGAGAAGGCAATGGCAACCCACTCCAGTACTCTTGCCTGGAAAATGCCATGGACGGAGGAGCCTGGTAGGCTGTAGTCCATGGGGTCACAAAGAGCCGGACATGACTGAGCGACTTCACTTTCACTTTTCACTTTCATGCATTGGAGAAGGAAATGGCAGCCCACTACAGTGTTCTTGCCTGGAGAATCCTAGGGATGGAGGAGCCTGGTAGGCTGCCGTCTATGTGGTCTCACAGAGTCGGACACGACTGAAGCAACTTAGCAGCAGCAGCATGAACCTAACATGCCAGGCTCCTACGCGATCTTGCTCTTTATAGCATTGGACCTTGCTTCTATCACCAGTCACATCCACAGCTGGGTGTTTTTGCTTTGGCTCCAACACTTTATTCTTTCTGGAGTTACTTCTCCACTGATATTCTATAGCATATTGGGCACCTACTGACCTGGGGAGTTCATCTTTCAGCGTCATTTCTTTTTTGCCTTTACGTGCTGTTCATGGGGTTCTCAAGGCAAGAATACAGAAGTGGTTTGCCGTTCCCTTCTCCAGTGGACCACATTTTGTCAGAACTCGCCTGTACTAGTTTGAAATCAGGAAGCGTGATACTTCCAGCTTTATTCTTCTATCTCAAGATGGCTTTGGCTATTTTTGTTGTTGTTGTTCCATACAAATTTAAGGATTGTTTTTTCTATTTCTGTGAAAAATGGCCATTGGAATTTTGATAGAGATTGTATTGAAAAGTTGAAAGTGAAAGTCACTCAGTCGTGTCTGAGTCTTTGGGACTCCATGGACTACAGTGCATGGAATTTTCCAGGCCAAAATACTGGAGTGAGTAGCCTTTCCATTCTCCAGGGGCTATTCCCAACCCAGGGATCAAACCCAGGTCTCCCTCATTGCAGGCAGATTCTTTACCAGCTGAACCACAAGGGAAGCCAAATGATTTTCTAATGATGGCATTTCTTTTTTTCTAATTATGTCATTTCTATAGACATAGATTGCTAATAGACATATCTCAATTTTTTTTTTTTGCTATTTCAATTAGAGAAGAAATTAGGAAGACCAAATTGTTTTTCAGAATTTTCAACATATTAATGTCTACATGGCTAGGATAATATGCTATAATCCTGCCACCAAGTTTATCTGGGATTTACTCACAAAGTGCCACTGGTGGGTTTGGGGTTATACTGCTTCAGAGCTGTCTGGTGTTACATCATTTGATCATTCATGTTGTGCCAACTTTTGCCTTCGTTTGAATTCCACTTGGTATCCCAGTGGTGCTGAGAATAATACCCTAGAAGTCAGATTTTTTAGAATATTTTGTGTGATGGACAGTAGAAGTCACTTCTTACTAAGATATTCACTTTTGAAAACCATCATTAAATTCTTCTACCACTCTCCTAGCATTTTCATAGTCCCTTTTTAGAAAATGAAGCAGTTATCTCATTTTCATGATCATAATTCATCTATGAATTCATAGATGTACCTGCAGTTGGATTTTTAAAAAGTTCTCCTGCATTTCTCCCTTTTTCTCACTTTCATAACTGAACCCTTCAATAAAAAAGTGATTATTACCATAAAATGATCCAGAAGACAAAGCAATTTGTGAAAATAAAATATATTTGATAGATTGTTCAAATGAACACATCTCTTTGGATTAAAAAAATCCTTCACAAAATGAATTCTATATTCTTCCATTATCCAACATACCTCTGGTAGGTACATGCATTTTGGTGCGTGACCATTTATTCTATTTTTATATTTTATACATACTGATATTTAAAAACATAAACAAATATTTTACTTTTAGGAATAGTTTTTCACAGTATACAGTATGTTTTCAGCAGTAAACAATATGGTTTTAAAAGAAAATGTATACATTAACACTTAACAATTTTAGAAAGGAGTAACAGTTGCTGACTTAATAGAACCCACAATGCTGATAGACCCTTAAATAGAAAATATTAAAATGTTTATGTAATGCCATTGGAATACAGAAGGATAAGTAAACTAAACAGAAGTGGAAGATCAAAGCTAATTTTAACATTTGTATTTATTTAACAAACCATTGTATTTATTATCTTTATCCCCACATCTCTCTTTTGTTTTAAGAGTACTATTATTTAAAAGCAAGAAATGTCTATGTCAGAATACCCAATTTACATTAAAAACCAGACCTTAAGACTATCTGTGAGGCAGAAATAATCCAACTATTATTTCTGGTATAAAAAGTTTTCTGAATAACATCATTTGCCCAGAAGCTGTTTTCCAACCTAATAACTCTTGGAATTACAATCTAAAATTTTAGGAGGATTAAGGCTACTACTAGCTACTAGAAAGTATAAGTGTCCAAGAATGTGACCAGAGGTGAAATCTGATTTAAAATTTCTTTGAGGAAACTCTAGTTTGAAACAGTAGTCTTCAGAAATATATAAATGTTGCTCAGCAAGCTTGTCTTAGTTAAACATGTACTAAATACTTGCACAGGAGTCTCCAAGACATTTATTAGCTGGGGTTTTAATCTACTTTTTAAAAATTTTAACCACCTGCTTCAATTCCCTTTGGACAAAATTACTGACAGTGGACAGAAAAATGGCAACACACCTTCTGTACTGGTTTGTCTTTTTAGTAATTTCCTTCCTTATGAGATATTTTGGAGGTGATATGTGATGCACACCAAGTGTGTTGATGGCGTACCCATTTTAAACGTGCCTACCATCTTTCCATTCCAGTACGTTGTAAGTGTATCAAGAGTTGACTGGATAAAAAGGAAGCAGGAGACATCTCTGTATAGCAGTTGTTGGTATCATCAACATGTCAAGCATGATGCTTGTGGTGGCAGAGGATACAGCAACATGTTGAAAGGGATAAGTGAAAGTGAATGAAAGTCACTCAGCGGTGTCTGACTCTTTGCAACCCCATGGACTGTAACCTGCCAGGCTCTTCTGCCCGTGGAATTCTCCAGGCCAGAATACTGGAGTGGGTAACGAGGGGAATCTTCCCAACTAGGGCAAGAGGGATACTGGGCCTAAAAATAATTATAAGGTATCAGGGTGTAGTTGAGGGTGAGTGCATCAGTACCTCTAGTAAAAGGCAAAATGCAAAGATTCATAGCTCACTTCTGAGAACTTCTCTAGATGCTGTCTTTCATAGATGGCACTTTTCTAAAGATGGTATCAGCTGGCCAGGAGTTTAATCGTAGGCATTTACTGTAATGTTTGTCCATGTTGAGTACCTGAACTTCACGTATTTTGGAAACAACAATTTAAAATGTGTTGTTCCACAATGTCTTGGAGAAACCCAATGATGACAAATCAGTTCAGTTCAGTTCAGTCACTCAGTCACGTCCTACCCCTTGTGACCCAAGGACTGCAGCACAGGTTTCCCTGTCCATCACCCACTCCCGGAGTTCACTCAAACTCATGTCTATTGAGTCAGAGATGTCATCCAACCACCTCATTCTCTGTCGTCCCTTTCTCTTCCTGCCTTCAATTTTTCGCAGCATCAGGGTCTTTTCCAGTGAGTCAGTTCTTTGCATCAGGTGGCCAAAGTATTGGAGTTTCAGCTTCAACACCAGTCCTTCCAATGAATATTCAGGATTGATTTCCTTTAGGATGGACTGGTTGGATCTCCTTGCAGTCCAAGGGACTCTCAAGAGTCTTCTCCAACACCACAGTTCAAAAGCATCAATTCTTCAGTGCTCATCTTTGTAGTCCAACTCTCACATCCATACATGACCACTGGAAAAACCATAGCCTTGACCAGATGGACCTTCATTGGCAAAGTAATATCTCTGCTTTTTAATATGCTGTCTAGGGTAGTCATAACTTTTCTTCCAAGGAGTAAGCATCTTTTAATTTCATGGCTTCAGTCCCATCTGCAGTCATTTCAGAGCCCCCAAAATAAAGTCAGCCACTGTTTCCACTGTTTCCCCATCTACTTGCCATGAAGTGATGGGACCAGATGCCATGATCTTAATTTTCTGAATGTTGAGGTTTTTTTTTTTTTTTTTTGAATGTTGAGTTTTAAGCCAACTTTTTCACTCTCCTATTTCACTTTCATCAAGAGCCTCTTTAGTACCTCTTTGCTTTCTGCTGTAAGAATGGTGTCATCTGCATATGTGAGGTTATTGATATTTCTCCTGCCATCTTGATTCCAGCTTGTGCTTCTTCCAGCCCAGTGTTTCTCATGATGTACTCTGCATATAAATTAAATAAGTAGGGTGACAATATACAGTCTTGAAATATTCCTTTTCTTATTTGGAACCAGTCTGTTGTTCCATGTCCAGTTCTAACTGTTGCTTCCTGACCTGCATACAGATTTCTCAAGAGGCAGGTCAGGTGGTCTGGTATTCCCAACTCTTTCAGAATTTTCCACAGTTTATTGTGATCCACACAGTCAAAGGCTTTGGCATAGTCAATAAAGCAGAAATACATGAGTTTCGTGGAACTCTCTCGCTTTCTCGATGATCCAGCAGATATTGGCAATTTGATCTCTGGTTCCTCTGCCTTTTCTACAACCAGCTTGAACATCTGGAAGTTTACGGTTCATCTGGAAGCCTGGCTTGGAGAATTTGAGCATTACTTTGCTAGTGTGTGCATGCATGCATTGAGCATTCTTTGGCATTGCTTTTCTTTGGGATTGGAATGAAAACTGACCTTTTTCAGTCCTGTGGCCAATGCAGAGTTTTCCAAATTTGCTGGTATATTGAGTGCAGCACTTTCACAGCATCATCTTTCAGGATTTGAAATAGCTCAACTGGAATTCCGTCACCTCCACTACCTTTGTTTGTAGTGATGCTTCCTAAGGCCCACTTGACTTCACATTCCAGGACTTCTGGCTCTACGTGAGTGATCACACCATCGGGAATATCTAGGTCATGAAGATTTTTTTGTACAGTTCTTCTGTGTATTCTTGCCACCTCTTCTTAATATCTTCTGCTTCTGTTAGGTCCATACCATTTCTGTCCTTTATTGAGCTCATCTTTGCATGAAATGTTCCCTTGGTATCTCTAATTTTCTTGAAGAGATCTCTCGTCTTTCCCATTCTATTGTTTTCCTCTATTTCTTTGCACTGATCACTGTGGAAGGCTTTCTTATCTCTCCTTGCTATTCTTTGGAACTCTGAATTTAAATGGATATATCTTTCCTTTTCACCATTGCTTTTCACTTCTTTTCTTTTCACAGCCTTTTCTAAGGCCTCCTTAGACCACCATTTTGCTTTTTTGCATTCCTTTTTCTTGGGGATGGTCTTGATCCCTGTCTCCTGTACAATGTCACAAACCTCCATTCTTAGTTCATCACACACTCTACCAGATCTAATCCCTTAAATCTATTTCTCACTTCCACTGTATAATCATAAGGGATTCGATTAGGTCATACCTGAATGGTCTAGTGGTGTTTCTTCTTTCAATTTAAGTCTGAATTTGGCAATAAGGAGTTTATGATCTGAGCCACAATCAGCTCCTGGTCTTATTTTTGCTAACTGTATAGAGCTTCTCCACCTTTGACTGCAAAGAATATAATCAATCTGATTTCAGTATTGACCATCTGGTGATGTCCACGTGTAGAGTTTTGTCTTGTGTTGTTGGAAGAGGGTGTTTGCTCTGACCAGTGCGTTCTCTTTGCAAAACTCTGTTAGCCTTTGCCCTGCTTCATTCTGTACTCCAAGGCCAAATTTTTCTGTTACTCCAGATGTTTCCTGACTTCCTACTTTTACATTCCAGTCCCCTATAGTGAAAAGGACATCTTTTTTTTGGATTTTAGTTCTAGAACATCTTGTAGGTATTCATAGATCCAATCAACGTCAGCTTCTTCAGCATTACTGGTTGGGGCATAGACTTGGATTACTGTGATATTGAATGGTTTGCCTTGGAAATGAACAGAGATCATTCTGTCTTTTTTGCCATTGCATCCAAATACTATATTTTGGGCTCTTTTGTTGACTATGATGGCTACTCCATTTCTTCTAAGGGATTCTTGCCCACGGTAGTAGATATAATGGTTATCTGAGTTAAATTCACCCATTCCAGTCCATTTTAGTTTGCTGATCCCTAAAATGTCAGTGTTCACTCTTGCCATCTCCTGTTCGATCACTTCCAATTTGCCTTGATTCGCAGACCTAACATTCCATGTTCCTATGCAATATTGCTCTTTACAGCATCAGACTTTGCTTCCATCACCAGTCACATCCACAACTGGATGTTATTTTTGCTTTGGTTCTGTCTCTTTATTCTTTCTGGAGTTATGTCTCTACTTATCTCCAGTAGCATTTTGGGCACCAACCGACCTGGGGAGTTCATCTTTCAGTGTCCTATCTTTTTGCCTTTTCATACTCTTCATGGGGTTCTCAAGTCAAGAATACTGAAATGGTTTGCCATTCCCTTCTCCAGTGTACTACATTTTTCAGAACTCTCCACTATGACCTGTGTGTCTTGGGTGGCCCTGCACAGTATGGCTCATAGTTTCATTGATTTAGACAAGGCTGTGGTCCATGTGATTAGATTGGTAGACTGACTATGATGACAAATAGTATTTAGCAAATAAGGTTTGAGAGATATGTAATTCTTTTGAGATACCCTGAAATTCACCTCTAAACTAAAACAGAGATTCAAGGAGCTGTGTCCCTGACTTCTAATGACTCCAAATAAGCAATTTTTATGACTTATGCTTTAATGAGGTATCACTGGCCCTCACTGAGGGCTGCTATATGAAGAAGCCCTTATGGGCATATTATGCTTACGAAGAGTTGTGTCACGATGAAGTTGCCTATTTCATTTTGTCTACCAAGAATTGTGATGCATCAATGTTTCATTGCAACCTACCATATCCACTGTTTAAGTCTACTTGCAAGAAATTTCTAACTCCTCTTATGAGATGCTGTTTCTGATATATATATATATATATATACATATATATATGATATATGATATATATATAATATTTATCTATAGAAAATAGTAAGTGCCATATTCTAAAGCATGTGTGTGTGCATGCTAAGTCACTTCAGTCATGTCTGACTCTTTGTGACCCTATGGACCATAGCCTGCCAGGCTCTCCTCTGTCTGTGGGATTTTCCAGGTGAGGTTGGTGTAGTAGGTCGCCATGCCCTCCTCTAGGGATTCTTCCCCACCCAGGGATTGAACTTGCATATCTTGTCTCCTGCATTGGCAGGTGGCTTCTTTACCACTAGCACCACCTGGGAAGCCCATCTAAAGCATGAGTACATATTTAAACTCTTTTCATGCATTTTATGCATTTACTGTTGATCCTCTTTAATGCTTAAATCAATGTGACTACATTTTTTAGTAGACAAGTTAGCTGAAGGGGGTCCAAAGATATTAACTTACTGTTATAAAATAAGTTGTGGGGATGTAGTGTACTGGATAGTGACTATAGATACTAGACTGTTTTTGTCTGATGATGCTTGTGTATTGAGTAACTGACCAATGTCCCTTTAGTCATTCACTACTAAAAAGCTTTGTGCCAAGATTGGAGTCTCCCTAGCCAAAGGTATAGATATTGATGGAATGTATTTACCATCATTGTACCCCTCCCTTTGGTTTTATTTCCACCATGTCATATACTTTTAACTGGTGTCTTTTGTTATATTTCATGTATCAGAGAAGGAAGATGTTGTACATGCAGGGAATGATAGAGGAACAAGCTGTGGACAAGAAGTGAGAATTCCAAAAGACATAGCTATCTGAGGTAGACCTTGAGTGGTGGAAATGAGGAGAACTTGAGACAATGTGAGCAAAGGGGCTGAGAAAAACCGCGAGGTTCAGTTTGGCTCAGAAATATTAAGACAGCAGTGACATAATCAGTCTGTAAATTTCAGATTGTTTAATCCAGGGCCCTTATGCCTAATCTTATCTGATTTTAATAAATAGTAAGAGTCCATTGATTTGTTTTCTCCCTAAGAAAAATGTCAATATTTAGCATGCTTTGTCCCCTACAACAGGGTTTTTATATGGTGTGTGGCATGATATGGATTTTGGGTGAGAGGGGCAAATCTTGGAATTCAAGAGACCAAAAATAAAATGCATATAAATTCCACAATAGAAACTGTATAGATGCATTTGATGAGAGTAGTACTGGTAACCACGGTGATTCTACAAATTCATCTGAATGACACTTTATTATAAAGCTTTGTGGATGATATACTACCAAACTGTTTAGACTGAGTCCATCAGCTAAAGTCTAGCTGAGTCCATCTTTTCTTTTCTCTTTTCTTTTTTTCTCTTCTCATCCTTTTCTCTTTTCTCTATTGTCATTGTTTTGAGGATACATTTTTAAAATAAAATGAGGTATATATTGACATGCAGTATTATATTAGTTTCAAGTGTCCAACAAAGTGATTCAGTATTTTTGTATACTGTGAAATGATCACCACAGGAAGCCTCGTTAACAGCCATCCCCATATGTATTTATGTTTGTTTTTTTTTCTTATAGTGAATTTTAGGGCTTCTCAGGTGGCCCTAGCAGTAGAATACTCGAGTTTCAGTGCAGGAGACACAGGAGATGTGGGTTTGGTCCCTGGCTTGGGACGATCCATGGAGGAAGGCATGATGACCCATTCCAGTATTCATGCCTGGAGAATCCCACGGACAGAGCAGCCTGGTAGGCTATGGACCATAGAGTCGCAACGTGTTGGACACAACTGAAACGACTTAGCATGCCCAGGAATTTTAAAATCTTCTATCTTAGCAACTTTCAAATATACAATACAGCATTATGTACAACCTACAGTCACCATTCTGTACATTACATCCTCATGACTTACTCCTTTATTCTATAAGTTAATACCTTTGGACCTCCTTCAGCTAACTTTTCTTCTAAAAATTTTAGCCACATTGATTTAGGCATTATGGAGAGTGAATAGTAAAAGTATAAAAAGAGAGTTAAAAATATACTCTTGTTTTAGATATACTGCAGTTAATTTTTTCTGTCTAAAATTTAGTGTTTCCCATTTTGTCACAGTCTATATTTTAAATCTCAGTGACAAGAATATAGCTAACATATGTTGAACACTCATAAGCACTTTATAAGCATTTTACATGTGTCAACCGTTTCAGCTCTCAGATAATTCTATGAGATGTTTGATTATTATCTCAATTTTGCATTTGGGAGAACTGAGGCACAAAAATTTTTTAAGTCTTGTTCAGGCTTACACAAGAGAATTAAAAGACAGCTTCTGAATTTGAATCTAGACAGTCTTATTCTGGATCTTATACTCTTAATAGTATACTATTTCATGAACCCAAAGTTGAGGGACATTATTACCTAAATTTAATGTCCCTCCAGAGACTAAACTATGAATCCTCGATTAACTTAACTCCAACGCTTTAGAGCTAAGAGGCATATGATCCACCTTCTCATTCATTGCAGAAAACCTCTTTTCAACATTATTATAGATAATTTCCCCTCCTCATCATAGATCCTTTAAAAAAAAGCTTAATGCATCCCAAGAAAGTTCATTCTACTTTGGAGCATCTCTGTTAGAAAAATACCACCCTAAATCATCTCTTCTCTCCTTTACCATAGTTTTTACATCAATTAGACATGAGTGAAAACATACGGGTTAGCAATGAGTGTTTTGTAATAATAATCATAACTAACATTTATTCAGTACTCACTGTGTGCTGGGGTTTTTCTAAATGATTTCTGTGGATTAACTCTGACCGTTATTTACAATCCAGAGACATGGATACTAAGTGAGAGGGAGGTCAAGTAATTTGCCCGAGTCCACAGTTAGTAGACAAATCCAGCCTTCTATCCCCGTACAAGTTGTACCAAGCCCTGTCTCCTGAGTTACCTTTTATCCATCATACTCTTTCCCCTCAATCAACCCATCTCTTATCATTGAATTAATAAAAAACAGCCTCTTGATCATGCCTTTTGGGTTTGTCTCCTTTTTGCTGAGACAGCTTTTATTCTGTTACTTCCTACCCACTTCACCTCACTCTGTACCACCACCCCTACTCCCTCAAGTTACTGTTTGTATCAGTGAGGTAGCTTTCTTCAAGTTGTCTTTCCCCCAAGAGTTTATTATTTCTACTTCTGTATCTTTGCACCTGTAATTCTACTTGGAATTCTTTTTTTTTTTTTTACTCTCTTTGTCAGTTTTTAAACTTCAGTTCATCTTTCAGAGTCTAATATAATACCAGACTTCTTCAAGAGAACAAGCAATAAAGTTTCCTCCCTTTCTAAAAACTTATCTTATGGAATTAGAGAATCTAAGACATGCACGATGACCCTGGACAGTTTTTAAGCTGGTTCAACCTCACAACCATTGCAGAAATTCTTTCATATGTTTTTAGTCATGGATATTTCATTTCTTTTCATATCAATCAGATTCAGTGTTGGACACCTCTGATACTTAGAAAGAAAGTTTTTCCTTTTAATAAGTTGTATTTTCCCTCCCAGTAGTGGCTTGTCATTGATCATAGTGCTTTCATTTAATCTATTTCATTGATTGTATTCCATTTAGCACTTTGTAGTATGTTAATTGTATGGTTCTTGAGATCTGTCTCTCCAGTAAGTCTGAAAACCCCTTTTAATTAAAAATCATAATTTATACTTTCCTTTTTCACTCAGTGCCTTACAAACTTTTTAGCATAGACTGGATATACAGTAAATACTCAATAAAGAGTACATCGAACTAGGTTAATAGTTCAATTTATGTGCCTGTGTTGTTGTTGTTCGGTCACTAAGTTGTGTCCAACTCTTTGCCACCCCATGGACTGTAGCATGCCAGGCTCCCCTGTCCCCTATCATCTCCCAGACTTTGCCAAAATTCATGCCCATTGAATTGGTGATGCATCCCACCATTTCATCCTCTGTTGCCCTCTTCTCCTCCTGTGGTCAGTCTTTCCCAGCATCAGGGTATTTTCCAATGAGTTAGCTGTTCAAGTCAGGTGGCCAAAGTATTGGACCTTCAGCTTCAGCATCAGTCCTCCAATGAGTATTCAGGGTTGATATCCTTAGTACTGATGGGTTTGATCTCCTTGCAGTCCAAGGGACTCTCAAGAGTCTCCTCCAGCACCATAGTTGGATTGCATCAATTCTTCGGCACATGTGTATATGTGTGTAATATATATACACATATAGTTATGCAAATAAAAGTGGATTTTTTGTACTAATGTAGCAATTACACACAATAACAATAGTGCCCAAGGATAGTTAGAGTAATCCTTATTTTCTCTCTCTCTCTCCCTCTACATATACACACACATACACACACAGCTCCCACTTTGAATGTATGGGATGGCAGGTCCCTATGGTGTCCAGCACATATTTATATCACACTTTTATGACAAATATCTCAAATATTTTAACGTATTTTTCTCTTTAGGAAAAACTACCAGAAATCGAGATCCATTACCCAGTGAATGGAAACCTAGATAGGATAGTACCTTAACTTCTGGAGAGGTGGACTAGAAGAGTGATTAAGAGTGGAGCTTTTGGGCTTACCAGTCCCTGACTAGCTGTGATATCCTGAACAACTTCCTCAATTACTTGTTGCTCAGTCTTTCCATCTCTAAAATTGAGATAATGGTACCTATTTCGTGGACGTTTGAGCATCAAATGGATTGATGTATAAGGTACATAGAGCACATATCTAGACTTCAATAAATGGTATTATTACTGCTAGAAAGAACTCACTGAGCATCTGAAAGAAATATTATAGCTAAGATGATGTAAGAAGAAGCTCTAATGATCCCTAGTGATCACACTTACTTTAGTTCATTTTTCAAAACTCCATACATGTTTATTTTTCAGAGAAATTCTTATGATTTTTCTTTTACAGTGGAGCAGCTAGTTCAATCAACCTTACTGTTTAGACATTTTCTAATATTTATTTAACATTTCTGTTTGTTTAATATTTCTATTATTTGCTTACACAAATAATATCTATTTTGATATTATTATCAATGTTAATATTAGAAAATAGCTAAATAATCCTCCATCTTGACTTATTTTTGATTGCCTAAGCATTTAAAGCTACAAATAAATTTAAAAGTGTCAAAGGAGCTTAGTTTTATAAGCTAATAATGATAAAATGCTATTACGATGTTTTATAGCACTTTGCAGTTTTTAAAGTGCTTTCTTATGCATTATGTCATTCAACATGGTAACATAGTAATTCTCATTTATAGTTACTACTCTGATGTAAACCATGTTCCATTTATCAGCTGAGTCTAGCCAAATTTACAGAACTTTTGGAGGCCATGGGCTTTTAAATTTAAAAATATGTTCAAGAGTCACCAATTGTACAGTTAAAAGCATTGCCACCTGACTCCTTGTGTGGAAGGTTGGAAAAAGGACTAAATAAAAACTGGAGCTTCTATCCTGTCAATCTAAAATTTAGAAGCCAAATTATGACATAGAGAAACCTAAAGGCACCTGGAAAAACTTTGTGCATCATTCATGTATACATACATGTGTTGTCTGCATAAAGCTATATGGTAAACATAGGAAAACATTATCTTGAAAAACATGATTTCTGCAAAATACAAAGCATAAGATCAAATGAGAAAATGATTAGAAATTTGAAGATGCTCATTTGGAAATTTTGTTTTTCATAAGGACTTTCTCTGACTTTTTGATTACCTTGAATACCTCTTCCCTGAAAGTAAGATTTAGAATATGGGTCCAGGTATAAGGTAGCTGAGCCTGACTTTCTGTACCTACAAAGCCAAGCTGGCCACCCAGACCTGTAAAAAGCCCTCTACCTTCTCTTCACACTTCCAAAGGGTTAACTGAGAAGTGGTCTATTGTATTCCTGGTGGTTTTCTCCACGGAAAGCCCAGTGGACTCTTTTAGGGGACTCTAAACAATGAGCTCAGTGAGGCTTTTCTGTCTAATTACTCAAAGACAGGGATGCTAAAGAGGAATTAATGACAGTTGACAAGTGCAATTAATAATTATAGCAAAGCCGGGAGTCATGCAGCAGGCAGATGACAATAACGGGGTAGCTGTACATGGCAGCTTTCAACAGTGTGTGCTCCGTGTGTGTGTTTAAAGTGAGAGGCTTTGTGCAGAATGGGCCACGCTTCATGCTGACAGAGTAGGGACTATAATTCAGCAACTCTAATGGATTGAGTCAGTCATATTCTCATTCATGCTCTCTTCTCCTCTCTCTCTGCTTCCCCCCGCTCTCTCCTCCCTCCTTGCTTTCAGCTCTTCCAATCTGGTGGAAGGTGCATAGTGTAACCTAAACAAAACTTAACAAGAAAGAGCTACAGTTTAGCTTGCAGGATCAGCTGGTGACAAAGCTACTTAAAATTCTTGGTGGGCAACTGGGAGGAGAAGGGCCAGGAAAAGGCGGTCGCAGAAGTGGTATTTCCATATCAAAGGGCAAGCGTTGGCTCTGAATGGTAATTAAAGTACCCCAATTTCATCCTTCTGGTCAAGTCATGAAAGAGGAAAAAAATTATAGAAGAATTTTTCACTCCCTTCAGACTCCAGAAACGAAAGCCGCAAATTAAATGAAAGTTGAGCTAAAAGGTGTCTAACACTTCGATCTTTGCATCTAATAGAAGCTATGAATTTTCTCAAGCATTTATTCAGTTCACATCTTCATTCGGCCTGATTATGAAGGGTATAATGTCTGGTTACATTTATTGCTCACACATCTTGGCCTTTCTGAGTTTACAGAGGGTATCAGTTTTCATTACACCACCTTGGCGGCCCCATCACTGGGGAAGGGTTTGTACACTTAGAGAAAAACTAACCTGCTTTAAGAATTACTTCTTCAGGTAACCAAGAAAAAAAAGGCATAAACTGACATCATGTTCACTTTTAGATAGCTGTTGCTGTGACTTAGCAAATACTTGTATCTCAAACACTGAAGGTTTGAAGTTTATTTGCTATAAATTGTGCCTCTGCTTTCATTGATTGCTGGAGCTATTTTACTGTTTCTTCTTCAACACTCCCATTTCCAAGGTCATTGCTTTATGAAATAATTATTTCAAATTGAAGTATGGGATGTATAAGCAGTTTCATATTCGTTAAAGAAGAATACCACTTATGTTCCAGGAAATAAGGACTTAGAAATCTTGTTTCTTTTTTTTTGGATGCAATGTTAAACTTGGACCTACCTCTCTATTCGTTAAAGATCATAGAGCTTTTTTTTTTTTTTTTTTTTTAAGAGCCCAGAAGCCTGGCCAAACTCCAATGTAGATAATTACATTCCACCTACCTAATTCCCTGGCTGCTTTAATTGGAAACAATTCCACTCTACTCTGCATCCCCCTTTCGTCTTGTCCTTAAACTGCTTTGTAGCTTCTTAGGCATCTTTCACAAACTACCATAGATCTTCGACCTTCAGAGTACTCTTTGGATTTGGGATAAAATGAATTACACAGCCATGGATTAGTACTTAAAGGTTTGCTCAACACAAAACACAAACACACAATACACATACATAGCTCCAACTGAATTTCAAATCACCTTCCACAATTACATGGGACCCAGTTTGCTAAGTGGAAATCTGTTTTCATAAGAATTAGTCCATGAATTCTCAAGATGGTATTGCTGCTAAATAGGCAAAACTTGGTTTTTAGGAGGTAACAAGACTTACCCTTTGAGTGCTAAAAGCACAGATACATATACAGTAAATATACAATATATCTTGTGTATTAAAATTTCACAGCTAGGCCTTAAGGGGAAAATGTATAGAAAGATTCATCAGGGAGGATGTTAGTGAAAAAAACATTGAGACATTGATTTAGCCCTATAAACACCTGTGTTTAATGACAATATGAGAGAGAAAGAATGGCAGAGGCCAGAACCCACCTCCACTCTTTTTGCTTGCTTTCTTTTCTTGTTTCTCTTCATTTGTCATTGAAGTTTGTGATACAAATGAAGAACCAGTGTGATCTATTCCTCTTTCTTACTGCTTCTCAAAAAGTGATGTGGTTGGAGCATGGAGTGGAGTGATGAATGATGGAGGAGATATATGCTAATGAAAGCACTTACTAGAAAAAGAGTAATCAAATTAGAGCCAAGGAGAAAGATCACAAACAACATTAAAAGTATAATTAATTAAATTAAATTACATAATATAATAATTAAATATAATAAAAAGTATATTAAATCCTATATTATATTAGAATTAGCATTGTAAAGATAGTAGGAAATATTAGTTACATAGATATTTTAAGGAAGAAAAAGTATGCCTAATCTTCTAGACTTTAGTAAAGAAAACAATGAAAAGAATACTTTAAATTAAATTAAATTCAAAGAATGGGTTGAATACAGTGATGCATTTTCTAACTTTCTCTTCCAAGAGAGTGTACTGACTCTGGAATATCACAAAACAGTTAAGAATATTTAAAAACTGTGGGCAGATGAGACCCTGAGTCTATCTATTTCAGTATTGTGCAGTGGCACCAAGAATATGTTATATGAATACATTGTTAGCCTATAGGTCAAACAGAAAATGTCGATAACACCCAAATAACTAATTGTAGCTTGGGAAGCAATGGATGATCTGATGATGATGATGGTAGTGGTAATGGTGGTGATCATACTGATGAGCCGTGAACTCTGAGTCAGGAGATGTTTAAGCACTTTACTTATACTAGCTAGTTTAATTCTCTCAAATACCCTGAGGTAGTCCCTTTTGCCATCATCTCTATTTTTATTGATGAAGAGGTTATGGCATGGATAGTTGAACAACTTGCCAAAGAACTATTTTTGAGTTTAAGGATTACAATAGCACATCATCTACAAAGCTATATTAGGACTTTATAATCTTGTTTTTATTTCCATTGTCTTAGGAAGGATTAAATACCAGGATGAATAACAGAAAATATAATACTATCTGTTTATAGGAAAATATGGGGTTTTCAAGGTTTTATGAAATGGTCTTTTCATTTTCCTTTCCAAAGACATACTAGCTTCCGATTTTTACTTTAAGTATGCTCCATATTCTTTTTATATGATAACTCATTCAATTAATTGGGGAGTTATAAAGTCAATCTTAAAAGATATCTGTAAAAAAAAAAAAAAAGATATCTGTATAGGAATTTCCCATTCCTGTTTGAATAGACACTCTGTTCTGGTTTCTCTTTTGTTTTACCCTTTCCATCTTTGCCTGAAAGGCAAAAAAAAAAAAAAAGACGACTTGAGGGGACTTCCAGAGATGAATAAGGATCTATTGTGTCTTTTGTACTATTTCTGTTCAGAGTTTACTAGATAAGTTTTCATGTATGGTTCCCATGTTGGTATCAATAATTAATCAATCAAAGAAAGATAAGATCTTAGATCCTTTTCAAATTATCTGCAAACTTTCAGAATAAAGAAGTGGGAAAGAAAAAAAAAAAAAGATATACTTGTGTTTCTCCCATCCTGTCTATGAGGAGCTGGGCAGGAATTTAAATAATAATCTTACTCACTAACAAAAGTTTGTGTCTGAACTGCTTGGTAGGGACACAATTGCCTCCTGTCTCCCGGCTTTCTCTTTGTTCCCATTTCTTTCCCTTTTCCTTGTTTTGTCTTTCTTTTCTTATCTCAATGTCTCTATGTATCTCTCTTGTTTCCTAGCTCAAGTGCATCATTTTCTGCTATTGTGCTTAAAAAACTTGGCTGCAGGGGCTCTGAAATGAATAAAAATGTAATCCTCACTGTGCCCATTGTGCGTTCTCATTTGTTTTTGCTGTATCGATTTATCAGCGGAGGGAAATTACTTGCTGGAAGAGAGGATGCCAGTCAGAATGACATTTATTTCATAGTACAAGGAGGCTCTCCAGCGTGTTTCCATGTAACCCAGATATTGGAGCTGTAAAAGGGCTTGTAACAAGGTTTAGTGCTATGATTAGATCGTGTGGAGCACCTTGCTTTCATAACAACAGGCACTCCGCAGGAGCGAGGGCCTCGGGTTATGGTCAACCCCCTCTTTTTTTTTTTTAAACATAGACGCAGAATTCAACAATTCCCTCTCCACCTAAACTGTCTCTATTCCAAAAGCCAAATCTTGCAGACTTATAAGAATAAAAGAGTTATATTTTTAGATGCCTAGAGCCTTCAGAACATCAAATTAAATCAAAAATAGATGAAACACTTGCCTATTAATCCCCTTAACTTTTTTTTTTTGGCCTTTTCCCCCTTTATTTTAGAGAAATTGTTCCATTTTAATTCACCAAAGCAAATCTTTTCATTCAGTGATTGTAAGTTACATGTGCTCAAGGCTACCAATTACCTGTGAAACCAAACACATTCTCTATGTAAAAACGAAGGCAAGTGTGGCAAATTTTAACAGCAACTGTTTTGGGCTAAGGTACTTAGAGGTAAAATTTCGTAGGTCTTTGCTTTTATTCTTGTAAGCCTGGAATTTAGGAAATTAACTGGTTTCATTGTCTTCTGAATTTTCCATAGATCTGATACAATTGGAATTTTTCATGGTCATTTTTCTATCCTTTATGGGATGAGAGAAATGAGTCTATTTTCTGGGGAACTGTGTTCGTTTTTCTGAGTATAGAGAAGATATTTTCTTTTTTCCCCGTCTTTCTTTTCTTTTCATTGCCAAGATTTGTTCCTTTTATAATGTTGAGATCTGTACAATGGAAACAAATAGTAAACTTAAGTTGGTAAATTAGAAAAGAAACTACTTCTTTTTTTTTTTTTTTTTTTTAAGCAGTGCTTCGTTGAAGAACTGGGTTTGTGCTGTGAGGTGTATTGTGCTCTGAGAGAATATATGCCTTGTAGATTCCTTTCTAAAATATTTGACAAGGGACTTCCCTAGTTATCCAGTCAGTGGTCCAGACTCCGTGCTTCCAATGCAGGTGGCGCAGGTTCAGTCCCTGCTGGGGGAACTCAGAACCCGTATACCTTTTGGCATGGCCAAAACCAAACAAACAAGCAAAGAAAAACAAAGCAGTGATCTAATCTTTAAAAAAAAATGACCAGCTGAGTTCAATAAGGACTGGGATCTCTTCCTAAAGAAGACTTGAGTGCTATGCTGTTGTGTCCAACTCTTTGCTTCCCTATGGACTGTAGCCTGCCGGGCTCTTCTGTCCATGGGGGATTCTCCAGGCAAGAATACTGGAGTGGGTTGCCATGCCCTCCTCCAGGGGATCTTCCCAACCCAGGGATTGAACCCAGGTCTCCCACACTGCAGGTGGATTCTTTACCATCTGAGCCATAAGGGAAGCCCTCAAATTTAGTTGTAAAATTTAATATAGACTGTCAGACCAGAGGAGTCAAGGCAATACGTGTGGTATCTATTTTATTATGATTTATTAAATATAGAAAGTCACTGTTTTTGGAATTCAGTTGAGTCCTCTAAATATTGAGTGAGGGAATGAAAGAACTTAATGGCTGTTCTAAGTCACACCTCTGACATATAGTTCAAGATTGCTGTTGTTCAACATTTGTATGCTTTTGGCTGTGAGTTAGATAAAAAGTTAAAATTTTATCAGCTCCATAAAAATTAGGATAAGAATGAACCAAGTTAATTTCCTAAATACGAGGTTGATAAGAATAATAGCTAAGAACTGTTACTTATCTTGAAGAAGTACATACAGTATGTTTAACTATACAAAATCTTAGTAGAAGTAAGTCTTTGTGTTAATCTCAGTTGACTTACTCAGCTTCTGTCTGCTACCCAAACAGTGCACAGTTCTCTTTTTGAGCCTTCCAGTATAGAACAATATAGCTGCCAACTCTAGGAGATTTAGTCCTAGATGTTGGTTTTTACTGTAATACTCAGATGTTAAGTTTGACTAGAAAAGATTACAGGAATTATAAAGGACAAGTGATCTGGAATCTGATTTTTCACACTTTGAATGGAAAGACCTTCAATTTGAGAGCCAGTATACAATACTCAGAATTGTGGGCCTGCCTGTTAAGTGCCTTTCAATTAGAGTTGTTGGGAATGCCCAGGGGAAAGGTAGGACGTTTAAATTAAACATATTAGACCTTGGCATACATTCTCAGAATTGGAAATCTATTTGGGTACCTTCAGTGATAATTCTTAATGAACTTACTTTGTATCTTTGAGTAAGTTGACACGCTAAATGACTGGGCATCATATTTGAAAAGCTAAATTAAAATGGAGTTTTGAAAAACCCAATTGTCCATGTTATTCTTTGTTGAGCTTTTTGAATTCCAAGATGTTTCAGAACTTCAAAAGGAAATGCTGCAGCCTTTAGATTTTTAACAAAATCCTACAATGGCTGAACCTTTCAGCAAATCTGTCAGCTTCTCTGTTCCAAGGACAACTGCAGTGTCATTTTCTGCTCCTGCTGATATTAATGGAAAACCAACCTTTTGACATGTTTAGGCTGTGTCTCAAAAGTTGTCTATCTTTCAGGGGTAATAAAGGTTAGAAATCACTAGCTGCAAGTGATTTGTGTCTTGACTAAAATTCCTTCCATAAGACCTGCTTGGAATAGGTAGCCATAAATACTGCAGTGATGATGTAAAATGTGCGAGGTGAATAAATTATATTGAAGAAGATGCTGCCTCATAAATTTATACACACACACACACAAACACACGGAACATAACTTTACTGTTACAGACTTTCAACTTTCAATTTGTGCTACTGACAGCAACTTTATTCTGCTGTACTTCAAACTGAAGTTGGTTTTGAAAATAGGCAGTTTAGATAGATTTCTGAAGTCTTATATCTTTGTGATTTTATTATTTCCTAACTCCTATGATCTCTCATTCTCTGAATTTAAACTGGACATATGCCTACTTCTGTATCTTAAGGAACAGGGTTTCCTTGTGGTCTAAAGACCACAATACCATTTCCCTTCTTTTTTTTTTTTTCCTGTAGGAAATTAACTTGAATAGAAAGGGAAGAAAAACAGTAGTATCAGAAATAAGTACCAGAACAAAAGTGTTCTAAGGGTACTGCGTGAAATAAAAGACTATTTAATTTGAATGTGATGGTAGGTTTTTAATGGTGCGATACTGAGGTTAAAGGTACAAGTATGGGACCTGTTTTATTTCAGAGAGGTGGTTTCCAGCTGCAGTGGTTCATTCTGGGCTGATCAGTGGCATGTTGGCCTGGGATCTCACCCCACTCTTTGTGATGCCATGTGATTGTGAAGCAACGTATGTGAACTTGCCTGGCTGACAGCTGTCAACTGTAAATGGCCATATGTAATGATGAGTAAAGTTGTTGTCAACTGTCAATAGGCCATATGTAATGATGAGTCAAGTTTCAGGCTGCTTTCTGATTAGATGCAAGAACAAAAATAAGAAACAACACTGACACCTACCCCTGAAAGGTCTAACACAGGTATTCTATTTTTAAGGGGCTTGTGGGAATCAACACTTGTGTGCTCCCTATTTCTCTGTAGACCCCATTTCTCTGTAGCTGTAGGAGAGAACTGTTGTTCATCCACGCCTGACTCTGAACTGAATGGGAAGAGTCTTATCAACCTTACAAATCCAAGACCAGAACCGGCGATTACCCAGGGGGACATTCAAATGGGAGGGCATTTGGTTTGTAGGGTAAATACAAGCCTATGAAAGAACTCTTTGTAGTCAATCTTCCCTCCACAGTACAGAAGAAGAAAAAAAAAGATGTTTCATTCAAGACTAAGCAGTTACCAGGCTCTGTTCTTAGGCTCTGTTCTAATATGATGGGCAAGTGTGGAAGTATTGCTTTGGGACAGATATTGTCAGTCCAGAGAGATGATCAATGGCATGGGAATCCTGGACCCAGAAGGCTGCACAAGCCATTCTTTAGCATCTTTTCTACTGAAGGGACATGTTTTTAACCACCAGCTCCACAAACAGTCATTCTTGTGTGATTTCTTAGCCTTTCACTGAGTACCACCTGCCTTTGATCCTTTTAACAAAAAGATCCTCTTCATTATGGCCTTTACGACTTTCGTACGTTCACTCAGAATGAAATATTCTGGAAAACACAATCAAGCAGTCTTAACCAAGTTAGAGAGAAATGCTCTAGAGAGAGAGAGAGAGATAGACATAAAGAAGCTACAGTCAGATGATGAGTGTCAAGGAGAGTGAGTGAGTGGACATAGCAAGGCTAAACAGAGGAAAATAAGAAAGAAGAAAAGAAATCAGCTTCCTATTTCCTCCTACTACTAAAGCAGTGGATTCCATCTATTTTTGCCTCCCAGCTCCCTGACTGCCACAATCTATCTGAATGTGAAAGTGGCTCAGTGGTGGCTGACCCTTTGCGACTCCATGGACTGTAGCCTCCCAGGCTCCTCTGTCCATGGAATTCTCCAGACCAGAATACTGGAGTGGGTAGCTGTTCCCTTCTCCATGGGATCTTCCCAACCCAGGGATCGAACCCAGGTCTCCCGTATTATAGGTGGATTCTTTACCATCAGGGCCACCAGGAAAGCCCAAGAATACTGGAATGGGTAGTCAATCTGTTTACCTCAGGAATATTGGTTCTCTGAGCCTGGTGTTTGGGGAGTCACTCAAAGAATTTACTCTTCAGAGGTAAATCGCCACGTGCCAAACCTGGATCTCCTCTGCAAGTCTCCCGTCCCAAGTCCATAACAAGTGCTTCCAGAAAATATCTGTTCTTCCCATTTCTCCGCCTCTGAAAAGGGAGGTGCCAGACAATTTCTTCCCAACCATTTATTTTCTAACAAGTTCAGTAAAACTTCATCTGGAACAATTAGCTCCAGAAAGACTTTTCCCGGACCCTAAACTTTAAGAGACAGTATGGGAAGAGGTTTTATAGAAATTGCCTCTAGCTTTTGTTGGTTTGCTTTTTGAAATGCTCTTAAGAGCTCCTTATTGCTTTTTAGTAGAGCCTTAATGTGCCCACAAGGCTCTGCTTCTCTGGCTCAGCCTTATCTCACAGTGCTCTCTGCTTCAACCGCGCTGATCTTTACTTCCACTCCGCAAGAGTCTCAAGCTCTGTCCTGCCCCAGGACTTAGCGTGAACTCGTCTCTTTCTGTCTCTGTCTTTGTGTGTTTTTCTGTTTCTCTCTCTCTGTCTCTGACTTTCTGCCTCTCTCACCCTGTCTCTGTCTGTCTCTCTGTCTCTGTCTTTTTGTTTGTCTGTCTATTTATTTGTCTCTGTCCCTGTCTCCCTCTCATGCTTTTAAACCACCCTCACTTTGTTCTGAGTGAACTCAGAGTCGTCAAACAGATTTCATCTCGAGCCTAAGTTCTTCAAGGAGCCTTCTTTAAGTCTGAGTCTAGCTGTGGTTTCCTTACTATCCATCCTCATATTACCTTCCTTTCCACCAGAACTATCTTGCCCTGGAATTACCACATACTCATCTTTTTGTGGTTAGTGAGTTAATGTCCTTCTCCCTTCCTTGGAACTTTGAGTTCCAAGCAGAGACCAAGCCTTTCTTTTTCCCCTTGTCTCTACCTCCCAGCACCGTGTTTGGTAGAATGTATATATATGTATACACACACACATTGTACAGATGACTGCTCCTTCTGTGACATCTCCAAAAGTAAATCACTCTTGTTGATAGCTGGTACATTTCTCTTTTCTTGAGGAATAGGCATACTTTTTATTGTTTTTAATGCTCTTTTTATATGCCATTATATTTCTATTTTGAAAATGATTGGTAGAAATCTTGTAATTTTTTATTCCCAGTTGCTAGAACTTCTCATGTTTTGACATGACTATTTCATAAATCTTCTTTTCTCTTTTACCTATGGTCTTTTTACTTTGTATTTCATTACAAGCTGTCTCAAAACTTTTTGGAAATATTTAGGGGTGTATGGTAATAAATAAGTGAGGTGAATCCACCCCAGGCAAGCTATTTCTCTACAATTATAGTGGTGTTTTAATACTTTATTCTTTTGTAAACATGGCCCAAGAAGAATTTTGTGTTTTATTTTTTTTCTAAATTTGTGGGAAACATTTAAAAAATATCTTTTACTTTGCACCTGTACACTACTTCTCTTCCAAGAATATTTAAGCTTTAAGCACTTTCCAATCATTACTTGATTGGCTGCCAACATTCAGTGTTTATAATATGGAGGAACTGAGGCAAAAAGAGCCAAAATTTCAGAATTAAAAAAAGAAAGTTGATAACATGAGAATGTATTCCTGGCTCTTAGTCTCTTGCAGTTTCACTCAGGTGGTATGATACTAGGGTGATAATCATTGATGTGGAATTATTATTTTAATTTCCTTGAGCTTTTTCTTTAGTTTGAAACATTGAAGTTTTATATGACTGACAGTGACTGATATGACCGTTATAAAATATTGCACTTCTAACAGTCTTTTTGAATAATCAGTGTTTATAAATAATTTGAGAAAATCAACAGGAAAAACAATATTCAAAAAAATTAAAATAAGCAATTTTTAACAGTCAACATGATGTGATACCTAAGTAGACATTTATGAGAAATATTTTTAAAATATAAGATTCAACAAGATTAAAACCAAAATTTTTATGTATATGCATACCAACTACATAATGTTGAAGCCATAGATGTCATGGCCAAAGGCTGAACTTGGCTCAGATCTGAAATGTTCAGTCAATGCTAGACACTGATATTAGTGCTTAGCAGATAAACTAATAAACACAAAATACTTGATACATATATAATTCTTCATTGAATCCATTTTCTCTTTTGGTTAAATAGAATGTTGAATTTTTCATAGGTTAAGACAAAAAAAGTCTAAAATGGAGATTTCCTTCTCTCTGTCACTAAAGGCAGAGTACAAAGCTGTCTACCTTGGCTTCATATGTATCTATGCACTCCATTAGTACCCGCATGTCTCAAATCAACCCCTGGGAAGCCGTCTTTGTTTAGGCTGTAACAGAGCACCCCTGGACTTTCCATCCAGATCTACTCTAAATTATATGGCAAACTCATCGATTCGAGATTAATGAAGTACAGTAGAACAAGCAGCATGGGAGGGCTTTCTTCTTTCCCTGTTTCTGCCTCCAAATACGGGAAACAATGGTTGGTATAAAACCATCAACCTTTATACCAACTTGGCTACATTCACAATTGAAATCTTCACAACATATGACTGAAGTGACTGAACACACGCGCATGCAACATTGTTGGATGGTCATTTTGATCAGTTTGCAAATTAGTAACAGAGGCACATAGATCCTGAATGGAAAAGAAAAACATGAGGTAGTTTTGGCTGCTTCACAATTAGGAACATTACTAGTCAGGTGGAAGTTCCAAGTACAGTTCAGTGTATAAAATGTTATTAAATAATACTGGAACCTTACTCTGGGGTTATGTTAAAGGACTTTCAGTAGATACAGTTATAAACATAATATGTTTATACCTTAAAACTATATAATAACTACATGTATACTTCATGCAAAATCTTGCTTTTTGTGTTAAGTGGTTAGTTAAATCATTAATATTACTATTCTATGAGGCAAGTTAGGGTTTTTAGAATGATCTTTATTTAAATATTATATGCAAGCAATACATAAAGAGTAATACTTACATGGATTGGTTATATGAAAAGAGGATCATTCATAGAAAATAAAAAATTAACAAATAAACCAGTTAAAGTAAAAATAGATCATGTTTGGAATAACATTTTTAGTGTTAATTCTTTTTCTTCTTGAATTACTAAAGAGTATTATTGAGCATTTCCTACTTTTAATGGTTTGGTTATGGTTGAGATAAATATAAGATAGAAATTACTGTTATTACCTTAAATTGGAGTATTATTTATATATTTATAACATTCAGGAAAATATATTTTACACAGAAAACATTATAGACTCTGAAACAAAGGAAATAATAGAGATTATTTGTAAGCTGGCAACAGAGAAATAGAGCTTTGGTTGTTAAAACCTTTATAACACATCTCTAGTAAATCATGCATTTATCTAAATAATGTATGTTTTATGATATAAAAGTAAGTTAGCTAGAGTTCCCAGTTCATGGGGCTATGCATGGATTTTTAATTTTTGTTGCTTTCTTTCTGATTATAAAAGAAAAAATTGTAAAACTAATATTCAAAGTAATGGAATTACAAACGAGAAAGCAAAAGTTTCCACAATTGCATTTTTCCCAGAAATAACCACTTTAATGTGTGTGTTTTATATCCTGTTACTCTATATAAAGATGTCTCCCCCCCTTAAAATGGTGTCATAATCTTAATTTTGTGTTGATTGACATAAGAACTGTTTTCCATTATTTCCTTTGGCAAATTATGTTACAGGTGAATATTTTTATTCATGTATCTTAGCACACTTAGGTGATTATTTTGATAGGATAAATTACTAGAAGTAAGAATTACTGAGTTTAAACTCATATACATTAAGAATTTTCACACATGCTGCCAAATTGCCCTCAGAAAGCGTACAACTTTATACTCTCACTAACTATATATGAGGATTTGTTTCCCTCCCAGCTATTAGCGCCGTGTCTGATCTTTTAATATTGTATCAGTTGGATAGAGAAGTGATATCTCATTGCAGTTTTAATTTCTTTACTTTGGTTATTACTATATATACATGTTTGTAATAGAATAGGATGGTTTAAGAAGAGAAAACAAGCTATATTTACACAGTTCAATGGGAATAAAGATCAGGTTGGTATAGAAAGTTGAAAATGGGCCTTTCATATTAGTCTATTTCATATCTTCTAGTGTTTACAAAATGCCCTCATTTTTTTGTAAAAACAGTTTGCCTATCATCACATATACATTGAACCATTTGCTTTAGTGGAGCAATGTGCAGAACTGTAGCAAAACCTTTTTTCTAATGAAATTATTTTAATACTTTTCAGGCAAGAAATTAGTTTCATCAAGAACATTGATTTAATTTAGAAGAGATGCAGTATTTATAGCCAAAGCCAGGTTAAACATTTTTCTCCATTTCTATATCAGAAAATAGCTTCTAACCAGTATCTAGCTCCAAATCAATTAGTTCAGTTTAAGGTTTTCAAATTTTATTAATATTCTTCCCATCTTTATGACACTTCTTTCTCTGTGCAAACCTTTGAGTTTCTTCCCCTAAGTTTACAAAATAAACAAGATGACTTTTGATGACCAGCTGACAGGCCCAAAGAAAAGATTGCAGTTTTTTGACAACAATAAATTATTTTGGTTTACAGAGATGATTCACAGGTTTTTAACCAACATTTCTGTTCTTCTTAGTATTACTTTTCCTAAGTGTCCCAAAGTTCATTACCAAATTAAAACTGTCTACAGTAAGAAAGCTTATTTTCCTTTCAACAGCTTTAATGACAGCCAGAGATTTTTAGCAACTGGTTGATTTTTGTGAATATATTGCTATATTTTAGAAATATAAATTGAAGGGAAATCCAGAATACTAATATCCTGCAAATGTAACTTTGCTGTTTGCCAGACCTGCATGTTGTAGATTTTAGCTACACAGTTTTTGAGTGGCGGCCTAATGAGCATGAATATTCTGTAGAGACTGAAAGTGAAGTAAATTTTTCCCAGTGTCTTCTGCAGGGGCCTCTCTGGTCATCTGAATGCTGCAAACTAGAAATGAAGCTTTGATCCATGGAGCATACCTTATACAACAATAGTGAAAGTAGAATATGGCTTTTATTTGTCATTGAGCTTCATTTTAGATAATCTCAGGATGTGAACCTTAGTTCTGATTTAAGAGGCTTTCCTGCCAAAGTCATGGACAGTAACAGAGTGAGAGTTTGTTTTCAATTCTCCCAAATTTTGTTCTTAATGTGAAAAGAGTTTTTAAGTTTTAAATTTTAAAGTTTTGGATTTTCATTGAAATTATTTTAAATCATAAAATAGGGACAAGGAGGATTTTCTAATCGAATCGGGCAGTCACTCCTGTATTTAAAATACAATTATCTATATTGAAATTATTTTAAGTTGTGCCCAAAGCTGTATTTATTGAACTAGTAAGAAAATATCTTGTTGTTTTAGATGTATTGATATATTCTGGTATTATACTTTATTTTTTAATTACAAAATAATATGGCTTAATTATAACTAAGGGAAATCTTGATAATGAACCTTATATTCTTTGCAGTAATGTCCAGGTGTGCTTCGGCATTCTCTACTGTTAAAGATTTGTTAAAACTGAAAGAGAGGATTCAGAGTTCATCTAATCAGTATTTCTGTTTCGTGGTAACACACGTAAACCATTATGCTTAAGTGAAACTCTAACCATGTCAAAGAGGATTAATAATCTATTCTCGGTGAATACTTGAGTTATACATTGTTTTTAAATCATGCCATTAAGAAAAATCAATACAGTAATAAGTATCTCAAGTTAAAAATGTGCATTGCCTATTAATTTTTTCTGGACAAACAGAATGACCATATGAAAAGCGACCCGGTTACCATAGATGTTGTTTAATAGTAACAGCCACTTAGTTGAATCACAGTATTTTACATGTGAATTTCCTCTATTTGCCACCAAATGATAAGTGATCTGGGGTGAAATTTAGCTTTCAGTCTACCAGTCTTGAGATATATAGTTAGACATTAGTTTGGGATAGAAAGTGAAGTTTGCCTTTATACTGATTTTATTGGGGGAGGGAAAGAGAAGCTAATCTAAATAGGAATTTGGCCAATGAAACAGTAATTTGTAAGATAAAGAAGTTGATTACTTGCATGTGTATAAGGATTTAATTTTATCATCTGAAAGTGTTGGCATTTGACTTCGAGACACAGTGTAGCCAAATCACCATACATTGCGTTTATGTACAGAAAACTGATTGTTCTTTGGAGAGATGTAGTTTTTCAGAATTTGTTGCAGCTTGACACAGTGAATTTTCAGTATTGATTGACAAATGAAGGGCAAGAAGCAAACAGTGGCTAGTGAGGTGTTATGGTCTGCCATTGAATTACCATTGACCTACTAAAATCAGAATTTTAATTTTTAGCTTGAAATTTGGCTATATCTTACACATTAAAGAAAAAGAAAACACCTTAGATAAGCTAAAATGATTTTTTGAGACAGGTTAATACGAATACAGCCACTACTTGGAGTTTTTATTTTTTAAAATGAATAATCAGGCAGTAAATAGGATTTCAGGCTATGTCATATTTAAGGATCTCTTTATATAGTGCCATAACTTTATGTGTATAAAAAGATACATACATTTTGCTAAAATTAGCATAAGGCCTCTTATCTGGGGCTGCGTATTCCCTCTGTGGCAATAAGCTTTATTTCTTATGCCTTCTATACCCTCATCAAGCATATATACTTGGGACATTGGCTTGAAAGGGAATGGGCAGGTTAAATCTCCTTTTTTAAAAAAAATTAAAATGGCATAAAAATAAATTGTAGAAATGTCTTCAGACATCCTGCACCATCTTTGAGCTCTGAGATAAGACTTTTCCTAGTAGAAAACTTTGTTTTCTTGTCTTTAGCCATTTCTCTTCTGAGTGTTAGATTAGACATTTCCAAGCGTTCGTCTGGTGTGAAGTTTTTCAGGTGATTTCAGTTTAATGCAACCAGATAATTGTAGCTCCAGGGCTTAGTTAGGTTGTAAAGCTGCTAATCCAGACAATATTACCCAGTCACATGTTGTGCTTATAGGAGACACCTCTGCCTCTGCCTTTAATGGTCTCTCCCCATGCTGGCGATTTCAAGTTTCAGAAGTCCTATAAAATGAGGCACACCAGGCCAAGATTAAGTCTGGACAAAAGAAAAGTAGAATATGCAGTTTGGGGCAACAATGTGAAACCTTAAATCTTTTGCCGAAGATAAAATTTGATATCTTTGTGGCATTAGCTGCTGCTTTATCCCTTACCGTTCTTAAGAAAATGTAGTATAGAATTTGAAAACTGTGTCTTCCTTTTTGTTTAAATGAGTTCCTGCCATAGCAGCTATACTCCAAGCATTTATAAATAGTTTAATCAATGACTGCAGTTACTTTGAGTTATTTAGAGGGATGCTCCCTTTTAGTGGAGTGCAGTAATTCACTTTCCATATTTTTTTTTTTTAATTTTTTTTATTTATTTATTTTTTATTTATTTTTTTTTTAAATTTTTTTATTAGTTGGAGGCTAATTACTTCACAACATTTCAGTGGGTTTTGTCATACATTGATATGAATCAGCCATAGATTTACACTTATTCCCCATCCCGATCCCCCCTCCCACCTCCCTCTCCACCCGATTCCTCTGGGTCTTCCCAGTGCACCAGGCCGGAGCACTTGTCTCATGCATCCCACCTGGGCTGGTGATCTGTTTCACCATAGATAGTATACATGCTGTTCTTTTGAAACATCCCACCCTCACCTTCTCCCACAGAGTTCAAAAGTCTGTTCTGTATTTCTGTGTCTCTTTTTCTGTTTTGCATATAGGGTTATCGTTACCATCTTTCTAAATTCCATATATATGTGTTAGTATGCTGTAATGTCCTTTATCTTTCTGGCTTACTGCACTCTGTATAAGGGGCTCCAGTTTCATCCATCTCATTAGGACTGGTTCAAATGAATTCCTTTTGACGGCTGAGTAAAATTCCATGGTGTATATGTACCACAGCTTCCTTATCCATTCATCTGCTGATGGGCATCTAGGTTGCTTCCATGTCCTGGCTATTATAAACAGTGCTGCGATGAACATTGGGGTGCATGTGTCTCTTTCAGATCTGGTTTCCTCAGTGTGTATGCCCAGAAGTGGTATTGCTGGGTCATATGGCAGTTCTATTTCCAGTTTTTTAAGGAATCTCCACACTGTTTTCCATAGTGGCTTTACTAGTTTGCATTCCCACCAACAGTGTAAGAGGGTTCCCTTTTCTCCACAGCCTCTCCAGCATTTATTGCTTGTAGACTTTTGGATAGCAGCCATCCTGACTGGTGTGTAATGGTACCTCATTGTGGTTTTGATTTGCATTTCTCTAATAATGAGTGATGTTGAGCACCTTTTCATGTGTTTGTTAGCCATCTGTATGTCTTCTTTGGAGAAATGTCTGTTTAGTTCTTTGGCCCACTTTTTGATTGGGTCATTTATTTTTCTGGAATTGAGCTGCAGGAGTTGCTTGTATATTTTTGAGATTAATCCTTTGTCTGTTTCTTCATTTGCTATTATTTTCTCCCAATCTGAGGGCTGTCTTTTCACCTTACTTATAGTTTCTTTTGTAGTGCAAAAGCTTTTAAGTTTCATTAGGTCCCATTTGTTTATTTTTGCTTTTATTTCCAATATTCTGGGAGGTGGGTCATAGAGGATCTTGCTGTGATTTATGTCGGAGAGTGTTTTGCCTATGTTCTCCTCTAGGAGTTTTATAGTTTCTGGTCTTACATTTAGATCTTTAATCCATTTTGAGTTTATTTTTGTGTATGGTGTTAGAAAGTGTTCTAGTTTCATTCTTTTGCAAGTGGTTGACCAGTTTTCCCAGCACCACTTGTTAAAGAGGTTGTCTTTTTTCCATTGTATATCCTTGCCTCCTTTGTCAAAGATAAGGTGTCCATAGGTTCGTGGATTTATCTCTGGGCTTTCTATTCTGTTCCATTGGTCTATATTTCTGTCTTTGTGCCAGTACCACACTGTCTTGATGACTGTGGCTTTGTAGTAGAGTCTGAAGTCAGGCAGGTTGATTCCTCCAGTTCCATTCTTCTTTTTCAAGATTACTTTGGCTATTCGAGGTTTTTTGTATTTCCATACAAATTGTGAAATTCTTTGGTCTAGTTCTGTGAAAAATACCGTTGGTAGCTTGATAGGGATTGCATTGAATCTATAGACTGCTTTGGGTAGAATAGCCATTTTGACAATATTGATTCTTCCAATCCATGAACACGGTATGTTTCTCCATCTGTTTGTGTCCTCTTTGATTTCTTTCATCAGTGTTTTATAGTTTTCTATGTATAGGTCCTTTGTTTCTTTAGGTAGATATACTCCTAAGTATTTTATTCTTTTTGTTGCAATGGTGAATGGTATTGTTTCCTTAATTTCTCTTTCTGTTTTTTCATTGTTAGTATATAGGAATGCAAGGGATTTCTGTGTGTTAATTTTATATCCTGCAACTTTACTATATTCATTGATTAGTTCTAGTAATTTTCTGGTAGAGTCTTTAGGGTTTTCTATATAGAGGATCATGTCATCTGCAAACAGTGAGAGTTTCACTTCTTCTTTTCCTATCTGGATTCCTTTTACTTCTTTTTCTGCTCTGATTGCTGTGGCCAAAACTTCCAACACTATGTTGAACAGTAGTGGTGAGAGTGGGCACCCTTGTCTTGTTCCTGATTTCAGGGGAAATGCTTTCAATTTTTCACCATTGAGGGTGATGCTTGCTGTGGGTTTGTCATATATAGCTTTTATTATGTTGAGGTATGTTCCTTCTATTCCTGCTTTTTGGAGAGTTTTAATCATAAATGAGTGTTGAATTTTGTCAAAGGCTTTCTCTGCATCTATTGAGATAATCATATGATTTTTATCTTTCAATTTGTTAATGTAATACACCACATTAACAAATTGAAAGATAAAAATCATATGATTATCTCAATAGATGCAGAGAAAGCCTTTGACAAAATTCAACACTTTCCATATTTATTCCACTCAGAACCTCTTCTGAAGAGCAGTTTTAATGCAATATTAAATAATTATAATGTTGGGATTCTGAAGGTTGTTACCTTTTTCTCTCACCCTGACCAAAATTTGGTAGTTCTATTGTAGTTAATATAAAAACAGATGCTTATAAATAAAAGGCACATCTCTTCATTTGTCAAACCTTTGTTAGCTCCTGTGGTTCACAGGCTGAGGAACAACTGGGAAATAAAACAACATCCAGGAAAGGCAGTTTATATGTGATTAAGCCTTTTTATCCTCTCATCAGATGTTAGAGAGGGGTACAAGTTCTGCTTTAGAGTACACTTCAGGATGGCATGTGCAAATGGGAATTAGGATTTTATTATGTCCAAGGCTAAGTTCAGCATTTGGACAATGTAAAATATGTGGGATCTAAGAGGACAAAAAAGCAGTTAGAAATTGAGAGCCCAAGCACTGGGCTTCATTCAGGATAGCAGGTCACCTCAGGGCAGTAAGACTGTCCTCTGCAAAGTGCTTAGCACAGGGCTTAGCTCCCTGTAAGACAGCTTTTATTCCTTGCTTCCTCTTCCCTTCCCCAGTTTTTCGACTCTTCCTCACTGCCTCCCTCTGCCTCTCTACTATCTATCATGGCAGGAAAGGATGTACTATTCCACTCACAAAAAAAAAAAAAAAAATTTTTTTTGTGTGTGGACCATTTTTAAAATCTTTATTAAATTTGTTACCATATTGCTTCTGTTATTTTTTCATGATTTTTTTTTTTTTTTGGCCTCGAGGCAAGTGGGATCTTAGCACCCTGACAAGGGATGGAACCCACACCCCCTGCCGTATTGGAAGGTGAAGTCTTCCTGGACCACCAAGGAGGGCCTCTATTTCACTCTTAAAATGTTCTCATCTGTAATGCATTCTTCCACTAACTGTGTTTTCCAAAACCTTCATGTCTTGGTGCATTAGTGATTATACTGAATCTCTTTGTCATTCTGGAAGGAGTTTACCAAAAAGGGAGTGGGCAGTTTCCACTTGTATTTTTTGTACCTTGGATTACAGGGAGATTTGTTCTTCTTCAGCAGAAGTTGCAACATGAGGGCCATTGAGTTGCTTCTTAGTTGTTGTGGCCCAGTAGGGTCCTCTCTGGGCTGTGAAGAGGAAGGATCAGGGATGCCTAGAGACTGTGTTGGCCCTTCCATTTCCCCTACCCTATCATTTTCCTTCATAGTCTCAAAAGCTGCCACTGTCCACAGTGGTCAGAATGCATACATAGGTGGCAATACTGTCCCATTAGAGGTGGGTGTAACAGTGGGAGGGGGCGGTAAAGAGGGAAAAGGAAGTAAGAGAAAAGAGGCCATCGTTCTTCATTAAACATGTGGAAATACTCCATACTTGGCATTTAAAAAAATATAGCTGCTATATTTGTTATCCTAAATTCAAATTAGGGTGGACTGACTTGATCCATTCTAGTCATTGTTCCACTCTGAATGTCAAAAATTTTTTAATTTACTTAAAATGTGTAATTTCACTTTAATGATATAACTTACAAGGTGATCATCATTGGAAGTACTGGACAAAGATACTCCAGAATGACTTTGTAGGGTAGCTGTGTGAACAAAATTTTTACATATGAAATAAATAATTAAATGAAATAGTAAATGAGCTTTAAATAGCTTGTTCCTGTTTTGAAAAGTACAACTTGTTTTTTTAAGTATTTAATAATTATTATATTTTAATTAATTGTTGCTTTACTTATTAAAAGCAACGTTGAGGAAGGTCTATAGGCTTAGAGCTTGAATTATTCAAATTGTAAGTTAGTTGGAAGAATATTACAAAATAAAGTTGGACTTCTAATTGTTAGAATGTTTATTGTTAGTATCCAGTATTCTATATACATGAATTAAACTTGCTTTATTAATGACTTTGGTTTTGACCAATTAAAGTTCAGTTAATAAATTGAGGTTCATTTGGTTCCACATCAAGTAACCCAGTTAGCTTACTTTTTTAAATTGTGGAATACTGGAGCATCATAATGCCCCAAGTCTTCGGTAGACAAGATCCAGTATAGCTCTGGTGAACTGTGCCTCCAGAGGGGTTAATGGACACCTCTCTGACTCCAACCCACCCCAGTACCACCCTGCTCAAACCGGTGAAGGGATCCAGCTGCCCTGACTTCCAATGGATGCCTGAAATGAAAACATTTATTCAGCCCCAATAACCTACTAAATTCAGGACATATACCACCAAGAGATATACTCTGGAGTTATTGAACCAGTTTCTAAAGAAAATAAGCCATTTATTGGCAACCGTTTCATTTTCAATAGGTATTTGCACCTCTAATGTTCAAGAGACTTTGACAAAGTTCCTTGTTACTTTCCCCACCTGATACTCTGTTCTAAGCTTCTGGACTCACTGAGCATTCCACATCTGCCTTATTTTGGGGTTGTATTAATAGATACCGACTTATTTTTTTGGGCGGAGGTTGACCTTTCACTGAACTCCCCAATGTGTTTATTACTTTCACCTGCCTCAATGCTCTCGTAGCACTCTATCTGAATAATGACAAAAATATAGGCTAGTGTCCTTATGGTTAGAGGCTGAAAACTTTCAAAGAAGAAGTGGTGTCTGATAATTGTCTTTTATTGCCAATGAAGTGCTTTGCAATCTTGCCCAACTCTGCCTCTTGCGTATACTCCTCCTCTGGTCTCCCTGGCTGCTTTTCAGAGCCTTCTAATGAGAAGATAAGGAAACAATAACCAAATAGCCGTGTGTCCATAAGTCAGGCAGAGCCTTGCTGAGGTGGGGGCAACTGCAGATTGACAGGTTTGTGCTCCCGGTCCACTTTTCTCCGGATGGCCTGCAATAATCTGGAATTTGAAATTTCTTCCTGTGGAATTTCTAAATTTTATCTTCAGAGTCTTCTCACATTTACCGTTGATAACTCTTTTGTCATTAAGTTAAGTAATTTCATGTGTAGTCTGACTAATGTTTGGGGTTAGAAGACCAAGCCATGCTCCTTAGTGCTAGGTATACAGATGAACAGAGTTCAAGAAGAATGGTACAAATCCTATCATGTGATACAGTTAATTTTCTCTATTACCCATGCTCAGTCATCTATTACAGTTTCATAATTTTTGACTAATTAAAGGAAGCCTTGTGTATAAGTAACCTTATATATATATCTTGTATGTAAGTAAAAAAATCAGTTTTTACTCTTGACTACCTTAAATAGCTAAATTTGACTATTTTAAATAGCTAAATTAGATGAAAATGATGTCATTAGCATTTTGAAGTATCAACCTAAATCTCATGTTAAAATTAAATACATAAAAAATAAACACATACAATAAAGGGCTACTCTAAAAAAGGTAAACATTCTGCCCTTTTTCCTCCCCCAGGTCTTGTTTATGAGGGTTTATGAGGGCTAAAATAATTCTGTAACTAAGGCGAAAGGCATATTTTAGATCAAGAAATATCTTAGATCTTTTTTCCAAGACATGATCAATCCTGTATTAGTAGTATACAAATTAATACAGTCATTCTGTTATTATTTTATGTGTTTTTTGTTTATTGATTCTTAGTTTTGAATAAACCACAGCAATACATATTTGAAGTCTGATGATTTCTAGTAATTAGAATAGATATAAACCAAAATTAAGCTTAGAAAATTGAAAATAATTTAATTAGCCTATGTCTCTGAGCTACTAAGCTGTACTCATATGATAGTTCTAAAGTCTTTTTTTTCATAGATTACATGGTTGTAATAAGCTTGAAAAAAAGCTTTTCCAAGTCCACAGCAGAATAATGTAGCAAATCAGAAAGATGAAGGGCTATTCCGTAGGTGTCATAGAGTGAGCCGGTGCAGGGGAGGAGACAAAGCCAAACAAAATAAAACATAAAAATTCGATGCAAGTGCTGCAGTTAGACTAGATTGATCCCATTTAGTGTAGTACAGGACTCACATCCTCCACACTGTTGACATTTCGAACTGGTTAATTCTTTTTGGGGGGAACGGTGTGGTGTATCTGAAGGAGGAGATGCTCTGTGCATTTTAGTATGTTTAGCAGCAATCTTGGCTTCTAACCACTAGATACCAGTAGCAACTCCTCCCCCCATTTTCCCCACAATTGTGAAAACCAAATTGTCTCCAGACGCTACCAAAGGTTGGAGTGGGGGCACAAAATCTACTCCTGTTGAAAACCATTGATGTAACATTTAACAAATGTATAAACCTTGATCGTCCTTCAAAGTATGATTGTGATATTTCTTATTATAACTCAGTCATCAAAAAGTTAATCTTCAGCTCTTTGTCTTTAAGATGACAGGTACATATGTGATATATTTTAGAAAGTTCTATATTCTCCTGACTGTTAAAAAAAATTGATATTGTTTCTGTGATAAATGTCAGTGATTTGAGAAATTCAAGTACAAAGAATCCTTTATATTCCTGTGCTACTGGAAAAATAAAACTTCAAATATCTCATGAAATATTTGCCTGCCTAATTATGCAGTCAAATATTATAGGTCCTCTGGCATGACCCTTTAAACTGATACTAAAATTATCCCTAGTTTTGTGAGCACAGGCGGAAACAGCCCTAGCACAATAGGAAGTATGAGGAAGTTGGCCTGGGATTCCATGTTTAGATTTGGACAGCCAAAATTGGATACGAGTAAAGAGCCTGTGAAACAAAGAAAATTTCCTTAAAGATTGTTCCTGATTCTTTGAAAAGCAAGTTGTACCTTTCCTTTATCCTACTGAGTATATTTTCCTACATAAAAATCACGACACAAGCTCCAGTCTTTGATCTGTTCATAATTGAACATATTGGAAAAGATTGCTTATAGTCTCCAGCTTGTTCTTTCTAGGGATCTATTTTAAAAATCTATCTGGTTATTTAATGCCAAATATGCATATAGGCCTTCCTTGTGCTGGTTACATAGCATCCAAGTAGGATCAAATAGCATAGTTGACAGTTCGTTCTATTGCTTTCATATTTTGAATGTTTCAAATTCTGAGAACTCTCAAACCTTGTCAAGTAGGTAGTCCCTTCAAGAAAACAAAGGTTGTGGAGGATTGGCTCCCTGTCCATAGTTAGACCTCAGATTAAAGTCTGCTTATGTAATAAAATGGTAGACTTTGGATCCTGTATTGCCAACTTAAGTATAGTATTTTCACTTTGCTACATTTTCACTCTTATTCTTTGATCCTCTAGTTCTGTAATTTGTATCTGCATTTGCTTAATATATTTTAGTTTATCATGTTAATCTATTGTTTTATGGTATGCATTTGGGCTTCCCTGGTAGCTCAGCTGGTAAAGAATCTGCCTGTAATGCAGGAGACCCTGGTTCGATTCCTTGGTCTGAAAGATCCCCTGGAGAAGGGATAGGCACCCCACTCCAGTATTCATGGGCCTCCCTCGTGGCTCAGACAATAAAGAATCCACCTGCAATGCAGGAGACCTGGGTTCAATCCCTGGGTTGGGAAGATCACCTGGAGGAGGGCATGGCAACCCACTCCAGTATTTTTGCCTGGAGAATCCCCATGGACAGAGGAGTCTGGCGGGCTACTAATTTTTCTTTCTTTTTTTTTTTTTGTTTTCCTATTTTGTTACTTTTATTTTTGGTTATAATTTCTTTGTGTATCTCATGTATTCTCATTGTAATTTGCATATTAGTATGTTCTATAAAAGCTTTGTAGGCTTCCCAGGTGGTTCAGTGATAAAGAAACCTTCTGCCAATGCAGGAGATGCAGGTTCAGTCCCTGGGTTGTAAAGTGGCCCTGGACAAGGAAATGGCAGCCCACTCTAATATTCTTGCCTGGAGAACTCCAGGGATACAGGAGGGCTAGAGTCCATGTCACCATAGAAGAGTTAGGCACAAGTTAGTGACTAAAGAACAACTACATAAAAGTTTTGTATCCTTATTGTATTTTCTTTGCATTTACTTTAAACATTATTCATTTACTCATTTCTTTTGTGTGACTTTTAGCTTGTATTTTTCTATTGGTGTTTACATTTTTATCTTTTATAATAAGGCTTGACATAAGAAGAACAACCATAAAATCTGTTGAGATGGCTAAAAAGTTCGTTTGGGTTTTTCCATAAGACATTACAGAAAAACTCAAAAGAACTTTTTGGCCAACCCAATAAGTTCTGAGAAAGAGGTTTTGAATATTTTACTTCTTCAGTACCCTGAAGCCTACTCTAAAATCTTGTGTGTCAAGAATTCAACTGACTACAGGAGCCAGATAGAACTGGTGAGGCCTGGATATGTGTCCTGGTCACATGGGCAGCTTCCATGTAATACCAATAGATTGATGCCATGTGAGAGGGTGGGCATAACTTTGCCAGATCTTCCAAGTTTTTGAAAGGTATCAGAAATATGGATTCTGTCAATTTCTAAATACTGGCAAGTGCTTTAAAATTATTCATACAGCATATGTCAAACAGAACACCAGTGTATCCAGCTACTTCTTTTTTTTTTTTCCAGCTACTTCTTAAGAGTGTGTTGGGTGCTAAGTCATGTCTGACTCTTTGCAACCCCATGGACTGTAGCCCACCAGGCTCCTCTGTCCATGGAATTCTCCAGGCAAGAGGAATGGGCAGCCATTCCCTTCTCCAGGGGATCAGATTGTATTGCTATCCAGTAGAATGCTTAATTAAATCAAGAGGTTCATTCTTACCATCACCTTTTTGTCCTAAGTGCTGCTCTAACATTTACAATATTTTTTTGGTGATTTTTGTTTTTTTAGTAAAGTCTTTATTGAATTTTTAATAATATTGCTTCTGTTTTATATTGTTTGTTTTTTCTTTTTTGGCTGAGAGGTATATGGGAGCTTAGCTCCCTGATAAGGCATCAAGCCCATACTCCTTGTATTGACAGGTAAAGTCTTAACCACTGGACCACCCGGGAAGTCACCTAGCGATTAAAATCTTAATGATCAGGATTCCTCCATCTTTTAGGAATATATTTATTTTGTAAGTTTATTTTTACTTGAATTTTGAAGGTATTAAGTACTAGTAGATTTCTCTTTGTAGTAAGAAATTGCTCTTAAACATTAACAGCAATCATGTGTGGTCCAGTCTTATTGTTCTTTGTTATTTTTATTTTAATACCACCTATACAATTCTTATTAAATGTAAAGGAATTTTCTGGAATTCTCCCCAAACTGTCATAAGGGCAAAAACATTAGCAAAAGATATTAAGTGTTTTAGAGAATATTGCATAAATTGGATGTTGAATAAATAGAAATATGGTAAGTGTTGAACGAAGTGGAAATTAGGGAAATCATTGGTATTTTTGGAAAAAACAGTACAATCTTGCTTACAGGATATCATAGTAAATTGATCAAGAGAAAAAACAACTCATACAAAAATGGACACACAAGATGACGTTAACTAGGATAAATTACAGAAAGTCATTGTTCCTAGATTGATTTTCTAGACTTGTTAAAAAAGTTTGAAGAGAATTATGAAATCCGAAAGGACTTGGTAATCCTGTTATAGATTTCTAGGTCCTAAATACTTTGTATTTTGGACCCAGCACTAGTCTAGAAATAGTGAGGGAGTCAAAGTGAAAATGAATTGAAGGTTTTTTTTTTTAATGTTTGAAATATGTTTTATCATTAGATACTTTGAACAACCCTATGGAGTAACCAGGAGACATTATCCTCATGGAAACTGAGACCAAGGAGAGTAAATAATGTTTCCTAAGACACACAGTTAGTTTTTACATGTCCTTAATATAATTCTAGCCCTTTTCTTCCTATTCTATCATGCTGTTCTGCCATTCTGCCATATTATCATTGGTTGCTGGTGTAGTCATCAATCATGAAACATACTGGGGAATCCTTTATTCTTTGAGGGTTCATATGTGGGGATGCTAGATAAGATTCTCAATAATTGACAATGCATGTGTCACTTCAAGTTTGAGTTTTTGTGTTTGTTTTTAATGCTGGTTAGAATGTACCAGCAGCTAATGGTAAACCTCTAACCTACACTCCTTTTTGATTACATAGTAATTTCAGTTGGGTGAACAATGTGCTTAAGAATTTTTTTTCTAAGAGTTGTGTTTGTGATTGAGCTTATTAAGTCTAAACCCTTCATATTACATAAATGAGAAGTAAGGGAAGTAGTCACAAAATGTAATCCTGGGGATTTTCTTGTTTCATCCATGTGCTGAGTTTTCACTGATTGTTCTAAGCATGGGGCTTGGAAACAGAGAAGTAGGCCTTGTCACTGACCTTTCAAAAGAAAATAATTCTACTGTGACTATTTTCAAATGAAATTTGAAGAAAGGGAGGAGAACCTTCAGCCTCTTGAAATAATGGCTCCCTTCATCTTGTTCAGTTCCGTTCAGTCACTCAGTCGTGTCTGACTCTTTGCGACCCCATGGACTACAGCACACCAGGCTTCCCTATTCATCCTGTTGGTCCACCTCAAAGCAAGAGCTTCTACATGAGGCAGAGAGAACCAAGGCACCATCTCTGTGCATCTTATTGTTGTTATTGTTTTCTTAGTCCTGTGGAAGCCTTGCAGATTAGTTATATGGAAAAACTCCTGATATGAATTCTTCAAAAATAAATAATGCAAAGTGAGCACAAGGCCCTTCAATAGTCCTCAATAGTTCTCTTGATTTTTGATTTTTCTATTAATATCTTGCCAAGAAACAACAACAACAAAAAACCCCCAGCAGGTCAATATCATGTGTGCTTTTTGTTGATATAATATTTATGTATATTTCTACGGGCATTACTAGGAGACCTCTAAAAATGGCAAAATTTAACCTCGGTGTGAGGTCACAGTTCCTGTCTTTTCCTGAGATCCAGAGCTGATCTAGGTGGATTTATTACTCCTGGGACGGTCTTGCTTTGTTTTCTTTTGTTTTTATCATCTTCCAGATTGAACCCTGATCGTAGGAGTGAAAGTTCAGTCCAGCAATTTGTCCTTTGTCATTCACTGCCCCTGTCCTCTCTCTTCTTCCTCAACTTCTCTCTCTGCCCCAGCCCACTGCATGTTTTTTCCTGGAAGTAAACAGGAGATGTTACAGATATTAACACTGTCCTCCCGTGCCATGTGTTTGGGTGTGTTCTCTGTGCATTTCCCTGGCAGTCATAAATTAATTAAAAGTAGACAGGAACCGCAGGAAAAGAAAGTTCTCCCTTCTTCTCCCCCCCCTCCCCCCCCCCGCCGCCCTTTCTTTTTCTACGGGTAAATAGCTAGTTCCTTTGTTCCTGGCCGCACTATTTCATTTCTGCCATCATTGTCCTCATTGTTCTCTGAAACAGGAGGGGTCTAGGCCAGGAGCAGCAAGGTCTCAGCTAATGACGGGAAGTCTTTAAAGTTTGCGCTGCATTTCATCTTCTCTGTGGGAGTTTTAGGACGTATCCAGTGTTTGATCCCCACCGCGCAACTTTGCTTCTAGTTAATTAACAGATCCCCCATTACACAGTCTCATCTAGAAGCACGTGGGAGGCCTATTGGGAGGTAATTCAAGGCCAATCTGAGTGATGGCAGGAATTAGAGAAATCAGTTGTTTTAGGGCTAATGTTCAGGAAATAAAGATGTCCCATTTTAGAGATCTCATTGGAAATTTTTGATGATTTTTCTTTTCTATTCATGACAACAAGATTAGGGAATTTTTGTCCACATGACCTTCCTGTGACTATTCAGGGCAGTTAGAACTTAGAACTACCTGGAAGAAAATTTTTAAAAAATGGAATAAAAGACAGACAATATTATGAGATGTAGCGAAGCTAACAAGAATTTGAGTCTCTCTTTTATTGGTAGTGGTCTCTTTCCTGCCCAGCCTATTAGCCAGGTCACAACTGTCCACAGCAATTTTTCCAGGGCACCGGAGGCAGATAGCTGGTTAGGACAGCTTAGTAGTGGCTCATTTTACAGCCAAGGCTAAATCATACTTTGTTCTTGTGTTGTTGCTTTTGTTTCAAGGGTGTCAAAGTGATTTACAAAGAATAAATAAAAGCTGTAGTATTAGGAGCCCTCCCCCTTTTAGCCTCTTTCCAGATGAACATCACCAAATAAAGCTCAATTGCCCAAAGTTAGAAGCTGGCATATGCATGCCAGGAACAGAGCCGTTATGTTTCAGTGACTCTGAGGATCAAGGGAGCCCAGGTTTTGATGGCACTTGAAAGGAGGAATGCCTTGTTCAATTTCTTACCCTTCTACAGTTTCCCGGGCCCTATGAGCAATGACCCCCTTTATCTAATGAATTAGGAGGTACTCCTGCCTTGCAATTCTCAGTTCGACACTTGGCAATGAGAATCAAGCCGGGGCTATTTAGTGCAGCAGTAAATGGCCCGCCACATTAGCCCCCCGGCATGCTAAGCTATTAGGTTGTTTTACTGTTGTTAAAGTTACATTTGTTAGGTAGAGTTGCTGCCCTTCCACACAAAACTCAAGCAGCGCCTGCTACTTGTGGAGGCAACACATGCAAGAACCGTGTGCCGTCCGGGACCTGACTGGTCAGGCCGCATGCCTGGGCTGCAGAGAAGAAGTATTCTTCTGTCTGAGAAAGCAGGAGCCTGGATCATGATGATTAAAAGAAAGCAAGAAAAGGGGACAACTGGACAATACTGGTTTTTGCACTTTGCTATAACTAAACTAATCGCATGGGCTTGATTAACCATTAATTTATAGCAGTTCTTAAGTGAACCAGTAATTGTCACAGTGCCATAGAGAAGGCAGGCCAGAGGTACTGAGTAAGCTGGCGGAGGCCGCCGCATGACCGGCAGCCAGCGCCGCATACCCTGGAGCTGCGCAGAATCCGAGAAACCATGAGATCTGCATGGAAATGAAGGAGGAATATTCAGGGTGCTTCAGTGGTGTGTGTGTGTGTGAGAGGGGGGGGGGGGAAAGAGAGAGAATATTTCTGCAAAGAAAGGAAAATGCCAGTACTATATAGCTCTACGCAGCCAGCTTGCAGGGTTGAGTTGGCATTTGGCAACTTGGTAGCGGCTGCCAGTGTGTGTGTGGTGGGAGAAGAGGGAATAGACAACAAGAAAAACACATAGAGCTTAAAAAAAGATGTAAAATGATTCACTTCATGCCATATGGACAAAAATGTTGTCACAAAAATAAGGCCAAAAAATAGTGCCAGGTTAGACTTTTAGTTCAAAAACATATGTATAATCATCCCTATGAACATGAATTTTAATTAGTATTTTGATAGAGAGAAACCAGATATTTTTTTAACCTGCTCTGTTCTTGTTTTCTGTTCCTCTCCCAGTTTTAGCCTCCATTAAACATTCATATACTGTATGTTTTGTGTCTGTATGAGGAAAATGCCTTATCCCTGGATTGGTGGGAATGCAAACATCTTGGTTTTCTGTGGCATACAAAATATCTTCCCAGTGGCGCTCGCAAGCAGACACTTATCACAGGGAAATCTAGAGCGCTCTCTGAGCCCTGGGTACACCGGGAAGGAAGGAAGCCATATGCCTTTTCCCTTTGTCAATGGAGGCATCTGCACCCATTTGGTTCCCCAGATCCGTTCTTCACACCCATCCACATCTCGTCTCTCTGGGATGCCTTTTAAAAAAGAAATAAATTCAGTGTGTGTACATATCACGATGTGACAGGGCAGTTCCAGAGAAAAACGGATGAGATGGTGACTTTAGAACCCTTGAAAAATGGGACATGTTACCTTATTGATGAATAAACTTAATAAATGTTCACACTTTATTATTAGTTACATCTCCACCTATTCCTAAAAGGGATTGGAGATGACAGTGCTCATCGGAAGAGACTGTGCTGAATCATCTTCCCTTAGCAAATTCTTTCCCACCTTAAATGAGGTGCTTCGATTAATGCCCTGCATGTGATAATGAGATGATGCTATAACAAAATGCTTATATTAGCCATGATCTTGCTGCTTAAGGAGCCATTGACACCCCAGGTTTTTTTTTCCCCTAAAGGAAGACAGGGGAGTCAGATGCAAGTGAATAACAAAATCTGGTATTAAAAATCAAATCTTGTTGCAAAAGATTTAACCTATTTCATCATCTTTATTAAAATCCCTGGGTTTTCCTCTGAGCATTAGCTGTACTTCATTGTACTCCATTCTACCAGGGGCTTCCCTGGTGGCTCAGATGGTAAAGAATCCACCTGCAATGCAGGAGACCTGGGTTTGATCCCTGGGTTGGGAAGATCCCCTGGAGAAGGGAATGGATACCCACTCCCGTATTCTTGCCTGGAGAATTCCTTGGACAGAGGACCCTGGCAGCTACAGTCCGTGGTGTTGCAAAGAGTTGGACATGGCTGAGCGACTTTCACTTCACTTCATTCTACTCCAAGGGCAAAGGTAAAATCAGTGGCAGTCTTAGGAAAGGTACATTTTACCACCCTCTGGGTTCTCTCAGGAATTTCTCAGGCTTTTATTTTTTTTGGCAAACACTCACACAACCATTCTTTTTTTCTTCTCTTTTTCCTCTTCTCTGAGGAATCTCTGGTCCCTTCAGCAAGTGTGTGATGCCTCAAAGGTACTTGTTGAGTACATCTTCTTGCTGCTGGAAGTTTTCTCTGGACTTATTGTCTAACTTCTACTTTTCCTCAAAGCCATTAGTCATCATTCCTTTAATGGTTACAACAACAGCAGGGAATGTGACCACTGTGACCTCAAGCCACAAACTGAGATTCATGTCCATCCATTATTACATCAGGGCTGCAGGAAAGATGACCTGGGCATTATTTATAGGCTGCCTTATTTTTGGAAGAGTGGAGCAAAGCTATTGCTAAACACATCTGCCTGCCTTCAGAACACTAATTCAGACTTATATCTCCTCGAAATTGTTTCCAAGCTTTAATGTCAGACTTTTGTTGGGTCCAGTAGATTCATTAATTCACTCACTCATTCATTTATCCATTCATTCAATGACTACTTTCAAGCTCCTAAGGTTCTAAATGTAAGGAAAGTTAAGGGTTGCTCCTTGCTACCTAGATGTTTGTACAAAAGAGAATGTTTTCTGGTTCTTATGTTTTTAGGATTTCTAGTGGGTTAGGTTACTTTAGCATATCAAGAAAGTCTTGTGAAACAAAGGAAAATTTAGAAAAGTTCTAAAATTCATTTTCTGTCCCTTCATATCAACTAAAACTATTTCATGGTTGTTTTACTCATGAATATCTATATTTAAGACTAGGAATAAATTTGAGTTCCAGTAAAAGCATCAAAGTTAATTCAGGCTTCCTAACTGTACTCCTCTCCCATGTCAGAAATGTGATATCAGTTGACACCAGCTCAAGTAGGTCAAGGCAACCTCCTGACCCACCAGTGGTTTCTTGAGAATTACACGAGGAGTTAACAAGATTATTTCAGTTTATTAATTGTAACATTATTTGCAGTTCCAAATATTGGAAATAACCTAAATGCCCATTCATAAAAGACCTGTTGAATAAATTAAAGAATGTCCATACAAGCAGCACGCAATTCTAAAAAATAATGTGGAAGGTCTCTATGCATGAACATGGAGATATTTCTAGAATACATTTAGACAAAAATTTTTTGAAACTTCAAAGAGTGGAGACGATATGCTATTTTTTGCGTTAGAAAGAAGGGCAAATAAGAATAAATACATATATTAGCTTATTTTTACAAAAAGAAATACAGGAAGAATAAGCCAGAATTAATGAAAATAATTGCATATGATGTGTTGGAGGGAATGAATAGAAGTGATAGAGATGGAAATAAGTCTCCTAAGAACTTCCCCGGTGGCGCTGGTGGTAAAGAACTGCCTGGCGATGCAGGAGACTCAGAAGACGCTGGTTCAATCCCCAGGTCCTGAAGATCGCTGGTCAGGAAGGTCCCCTGGAGGAGAAGATGGCAACCCATTCCAGTATTCTTGCCTGGAAAATCCCATGGATAGAGGAGCCCAGTGGGCTACAGTCCATGGGGCTGCAAAGAGTCGGACATGACTGAGTGTGCTCACACACACACACACACACACACACACTCACACACAGGAGTTACCTGTGTATATAGTTTTGGCTATGCAAATATCATATATATTTAAGAAATAAAATTTAATCAACAAGGATGGAAAAATATGTATGATATTAGGTTACTAACATTGATGGAAAGCTGAATGGTGATCATTGTTGACAATACTTTGGACCATTACTCTACTAAAGGACAAGGAAAAAGTGAAAGGGGAAGCATTTAAGAGATTTATACCTATAACTGGTACTTTCCTATTTAATCTTCACATTTTATTTATCTTTAATTTCTGCAACTAATATGGATCCATTTTCCCTCTCTCATATTACTCCTTTTGTCAAGAGAGGAGAATAAATGAAACTATGATTATGTTCTTTGCAGCTGAGGGTGGAGAAGCTCTATATAGTCAGTAAAAGCAAGAGTCAGAAGAAGCGAGATCTGATTGTGGCTCAGATCATGAGTTCCTTATTGCAAAATTCAGGCTTAAATTGAAGAAAGTAGGGAAAACCAGTGGGCCATTCAGGTATGACCTAAATCAAATCCCTTATGATTATACAGTGGAGGTGATGAACTGATTCAGCAGATTAGGTCTGGTAGGCAGAGTGACTGAAGAACTATGGACAGAATTTCGTAACATTGTACAGGAGGTAGTGACCAAAATCATCCCAAAGAGAAAGAAATGCAAAAAGGTAAAGTGACTGATTATCTGAGGAGGCTTTACAAATAACTGAGGAAAGAAGAGAAGCACAAAGCAAGGGAGAAAGGGAAAGATATACCCAACTGAATGCAGAGTTCCGTAGAATGACAAGTAGAGATAAGAAGGCCTTCTTAAATGAACAATGAAAAGAAATAGAGGAAAACAATAGAATGGGATATACTAGAGATCTCTTCAAGAAAATTGGAGATATCGAGGGAACGTTTCTTGAAAGGATAGGCATGATAAAGGGCAGAAGTGGTAAGGACAGAAACAGAAGAGATTAAGAAGAGATGGCAAGAATACACAGAACTGTAACAAAAAGGCCTTAATGACCTGGATAACCACAATGGTGTGGTCACTCACCTAGAGCTAGACATCCTGGAGTGTGTAGTCAAGTGGGCCTTAGGAAACATCACTTTTTCCACCTGGTGCTAAGAGCCAACTCATAGGAAAAGACCTTGATGCTAGAAAAGATGGAAGGCAAAAGGAGAAGAGTTTGGCAGAGGAGGAGATGGTTAGATTGCACCACCGACTCAATGGACATGAATTTCAGTAAACTTTGTGAGAGTGGAGGACAGAGGAGCCTGGTATGCTGCAGTCCATGATGTTGCATAGAGTTGGACAGACTTAGTGACTAAGCAACAGTAGTTTTATCAACCTTGGCAATAATTTGAATCAGTGATGTGATTTCATATCATGTACTCTGGGACAAGGCCGGGTACAGAATCAGTGCATATATTTTGCCAGTGTCTAAGTCGTTGTGACTGTTAACAATGTAACACATTATTGAAAGTATTACTTGATTCCTGAGTCATATTGTTTTTTCTTTTTAATTTGTACTTACAGCACAAGCAATGCTAGTAATATACCATTTTCTACTAATACATGGGTAGCTCCCCAGGAGTGCAACATGCTTTACAAGTTAATCCTTTAGGAGACAAGAAAGTAGGAATTATTAAAATTATTTTGAGAAAATTAAATATGCCTATGGAAAGGAAGAATAAAAAAATATCTGATTGTTTCTTATTTATTCAACCAATAGGTTTTCCAGTGGTTCAAATTATTAAGTTTTAAAAATTTGCTAGCATCTGCCCTGGATGATTCTGATTCTATGTGTTCATGTGGGCTATTTTGTAAACAAAGATATGAAGATGTGTATCATTTTAAAATTGGTTTTTATTGGGCCTACTTTAGGCAATGGATTTTTAAAAAATTCCCTACCCCTGCTTTGATTTTGGCAATGGGTGGGTATAGCTAAAGTTTCTCCTTATCAACTTTTGATCCTGATGTTACTCCTCATCTGAGGGAAGCAAAGGAAGAAGGGTTCTGTATGAATAATCTTGAGGTTCACTTTCTTTATCTGCAGTATTTGTGTTCAGTGTAATAAAATTTTATGGGTACCTACGACTGACTGTGTGTCTTGCATAATTCATTAAGGACTTGAGTCATTTTTTTTAATCTAATGACTTTCTCTTTATAAAGGTAAAATTTCATAGAATTTCACACAGTACAAGCAGACCGAGGATTAAATACACATAGTGGATAAAAAGCTGGAAGATAATAGAATGATGTATAGAGTGAGCACCCTGTATGTTTTTAATGAGAGTGAAAGGAATTTAGGAAGCCTGAGGAGACTCTGGGAGGGTAAGGTTTTAGTTATAAGTCAATGATCACGTTATTAAAGAAAGTCATACCATTGTACTTATCAGTGCTTTTCATCATGCAGTGACACAGTGAAAAAAATAATGAAGTGGAAAAGTCAGTTCCCCATATCAAAAGATCTGAAATATAAGTGCTCCCAGCCAAAGAAGGCAAGATCTGGAATTTTTTTAAAATGTGGATATATAGAATAAATATGCAACCCTCCTGATAATGTTGGCTGATGAAATGAAATTCACCAACTGTAATTCTGGCACAGACAGACATAGTGCTGCATGCACACACACACACACACACGTACACACACACACACACACACACACACACCCTCTGCATATCCTTAATCATTTGCTATCTTATTTACATTTCATTTACTAGAGTAAATTCTATCGTTTGAACTTTTAAAAAATATATTTCAATATTACTTAGGGAAAAATAAGAAATAATGTGATTGGCTTTCAAATAGCTTATTACCATTCAAATACTCTCAAGCTAAATTATATTAGGGAAAAAAAGGAAGAAACCCTGTTTCAGCTTCCAAAACGTTCTAAATGGAGACTTAGCTCTAAGTAATCAAAATTGCTTTAGTTGTGCAGAGCGGCATTAAAAGCCTTGTCCACTAATTGAGTGAAGCGGCAATAGTGGAGCAGACTTGTCCCCTCATTAGATGATCTTGCAGGCACTGTTTGTCATCCTGGGTTGCTGGGCTCAATCTAACAGTACTGCTGGCTCAAATTAATGGTAATTCATTATGACATACTATGTCCTTCCCCTCAAACAACAATTCGAGGCCTGTAGGGCATCTGTCTGCCACTAGAACTTATTTATCATGTTCCCTCCCACTTTAGTTCAAGCAACCACCTTTGTACAAACCTTCTCACTTCTTTAGCTAACTGGTGATTGGAGATGGAACTTGACTGAAGAATTACATTCAATTCCCCTCCACTAATGTTTTTGCGAATAAGAGAGTGTCTTAACAATAGGTTGGAAAATGATGCTGTGTTCTGAAGGAAGCATGCATTTGTACCTGTGTGTACAGGAACTTCTGTTGGAATACAAATACCTCCCCTGTAACAAATCACAGGGAATATTGATAGAAAATATTGAGGCAGAATGTTCATAAGTGTGATATAAATCCAAAGAGAACAAAATTGTCCTAACTATATGGGTTTGGTGATTTAACACATTTAGAAAGACTCTTCAGATTTATGTGATGAGCATTGCTGTTCAAAATGCTGCTTTTCTACTTTGGCAAGCAAGCAGGATGCTACTCCTAGGGATAAGGTTCTAGTGGTGATGCAATCGGACACTTCCTCCCAGAAACTCTAAATTGTATGTTTGCATCTATCAGTTATTGTGTTGATTCAGATCATTTGTTCTGTCTGTGGAAGAATGACTCAACTCTACCAGTAAAGAGGAGCTGAACAATGTTTGAACACAGCTTTTCTCTGATATCCTTAAATGGCCCATGAATGTAGTAAAGGTTGCATGTATTGACCAGTTGACTCCATAGTGTTGGAATTGGTGGTTCATAGTCCATATGGGGTACAGGAGAGTTGCGGCACTCACTGTTTTCCCAAGGCAGTGTCTAATCTCACTGTAGGGCATCTACTCCAAGCAATGTGGGCCTGGTGGGATTTTAACAGCATTAAAAGCCTGCCTACTCACACATCATTTATTGTTCTAAATCCCACAATTAAATTCATTCCTTTGGGTTATATATATATAAATGACAACAATTTTCTTGATATAATCAAATTGCCTAGACTAGTTAATAGACTACTATTAATTAGCAACCATTTATTCATTTATTTATCTAATGTTTATTTCTATTAACTCTATTCCTTCATAAAATACACTTCATAAAATGTAACAAAATCCATCAGTTCAGGACTGCTCATTATTTCACTTCACAAAATTTTTTGCATAAAATATAGACATATCTGCTTTTATGTAGCAGGTTTTTTTACATTTCTTGACTGAATGCCTGCTTTCCTCACCAGATCAATTCTATCTACATTGTCTTCACAATTTCAGTGAAGAACAGTTCCATTCTTCTATTTGCTCTAAATATCTGTAAGTCTTCTTTGACTCTTAGCTTTCACTCACACCTGTATCCAAACCGTTTGCAAATCCTATCTCTAAAAAAATATGTATTCTGAATTTACCACTGTCGCTTTAGCTCAAGATGACATAAAGTATTGCCTGGAATATTAAAACAGACTCTCCACTACCATGATCTATTCTTAACAGAGCTCTGGAAATAAGTGGGGACATTTTTAGTTGTCAGAAGTTCTGGGGATTACTACTGGCAATAGGTGAGGTGAGCTTAGAGATGCTAAATGACATGCTGTGTGCTTGAAGGTCAGGACAGAGGGGAGCTGGCCACCCAAAATGCCAGGAGTAACTCTATTGAGAGATACTGAGCCCATTAAAAACTTTAGCCATAGAATATCCTACTTCTGTTCAAACTCCTCCAAAGACTGCTAATTTTTCTAAGAATAAAAGCTAATATCTTTCCAATGGCATATAGGCCTGACACAGTCTGTCCTTTCCCCTGCCTCACTTATCTGACCTCATTTCTTAATACTCATTCATCACTCATGGCATTGCAACCACTCTGAAAATACAGTCATGCCAGCATGCTTTTCCTGCTGACTGTAAATTCCTTTTCCAATATGTACCTCTCACTCCCTCACTTCTGTATTCAAATGTCCTCTTTCTCAGTTACTCTGCTTAAAATTGTGAATCCTCCTCTCAGATTCCTACCCATAGCTGTTTTGCCTCCAGAGTGCTTGTCAGAGTCTAATATTTGATGTTACATTCTTGTCTATCTTCACTCACCAGACTATGAGCTGCGTAAGTGATTCTTGTCTGTTTTGTTCCGTGCTACTATCACATTGCTTAGAATAATGTTTGGCATATAATAGGTGCTCAATAAATAGTTTTTGAATGAATGAATTTAAACTCATAACAGCCTTGGGCAGTATTGCATTAAAGAAGTGGACATTTAAAAGCTGAGATGTCAGGGACTTCCCTGGTGGTCCAGTGGTTGATAATCTGAGCTTCCAATGCATGGGGCACAGGTCTGATTCCTGGTTGGGGAAACTAAAGATTTCATATGTACTGGTGCCATCAAACATAATTAAAATAAAAAGCTCAAAAATTAGAGGCTATTTGATTTGGCAAGAGACATATAGCTAAGGAAAGAGAGAAATTTGCACCTGTTTTGAAGTACATTTATTTATTCATCTTCTAAGTATTTCTTGAACTCCAGTTTAAATCAGGCACTGTTCTAGGTGCAAAAGGTAAAGCAGTGAACAAAATTGGCAAGGTCATAAAAAAAAGAGGTTTAGAGATGCTAAGTGCTATGCAGCAAATAAAAGGAAGAAGGGATAGTGACAGGTGGTGGAAGAGTGCCTCCAATTTTTATACTTTTCCCAGTTTACTCTGACTAGCTCACATCCATGTTAGTAACAATTACTTTGTTTGATACATTGGCAAGCACTTGAGAAGGCAATAGGGAACTGATACATGGACAAGTATCTTTTGAAGTTGTCTGTGTGGTCTATTGGAAAGAAAAAGAAATTTTAGTTGAAGTATAGTTTACTTATAATACTGTATTATTTCAGGTGTAAAGAGAGGAATAGTGATTCAGTAATTTTGCAGACTATAGTCCATTATAGGTTATTATAAGATAATGGCTATAATTCCCTGGGCTATACAATATATCCTTGTTGCTTATCTGTTTTATACATTGTAGTTTGTATCTGTTAATCACATACCCCTAATTTGTTCCTCCCGGTACCTTCTCCCCTTTGGTAACAAGAAGTTTATTTTCTGTATCTGTGAGTTTGTTTTCACTTTGAATATTCATTTGTTTGTATATTTGTAGATTCCACATATAAATGATACCATGCAGTATTTGTCTTTTCCTGTCTGACTTATCTCACCAAGTGTAATATTCTCTATGTCTAGCCACATCACTGCAAATTACATGGCTGAGTAATATTCCTATCATCTTTTGGGACAATTTGGTTGCTTCCGTGTTTTAGCTATTTTAAATAGTGCTTCTGTGAACATTGGGGTGCATGTATCTTGTCCAGTTAGTCTTCTCATTTTTTTCCCAGATATATACCCAGGAGTGGGTATATATCGGTATCCTCATTTGTTATATGCTAATAATGCACATTTCATTGAGTGGTTGTGAAGTAAAGAGCCAATGTGGATAAAGTGTCTAATGGATAAAAGTAAGTTAGTTTTTTTTTTAAAGACTTGGTTAATATTTAGAAAATAGACTTGGATGGAATACGCCATTGGATGTCTGTGTTCTGGGGAGGAATATGGGGTTATTAAAAGGACGCTAGGTGTGTTTTATCTGCACACTTAAATAGCAGTATACACTTTGTATAAAAGTTTTGATATTCTATTTAGTAACCTTATTGTTACTATGAAAGTTATATAATTTATTGGAGAAATGTTTAAAAAATGTAAATTAGCAAAAGAAACTAGGAAACTTTTCTATTCTAAAACTAACATTGTAGCATTTTGGCATTTCTTTCTTGAGTTGTTTTTATATCTTGTCTGTGAGCCTGTGTGTGTATCATTGGTTATATAAACTATAGATCTTTGGTCTAGTAACCAAAATTAATCTTTCAGAACATTAATATTTTGGAACAAAATTAGTGTTTAGAAACCTTTGGACGCTGGAGTCAAAGGAATGTATATTTGAATCTGGGTTCTGCTAATTATTAAGCCTCTTTTCCTCAGCAAATTAGTAAGGAGATAATCTGTAATTTATGCAACCAGTACTCTAGTGTTAGCCACTTTTCCTCACTCTATTTTTATATTGCTAATAATTTCTAGGTGAATAATATTTGTGCATACCTTTTCTTATTTTTAGAATTCTTAACTCGGTATGTATTTTCCAGAAATGAAATTACATATGAACGTGTGTGGGTTTCCTTGGTGGCTCAGATGGTAGAGAATCTGCCTGCAATGTGGGAGACCTGGGTTCGACCCCTGGGTCGGGAAGATCATCTGGAGAAGGGAATGGCTAACCCATTCCAACATCCTTGCCTGGAGAATTACATGGACAGAGAAGCCTAAGGGGTTACAGTTCATGGGATTGCAAAGATCCAGACATGACTGAGCAACTATCACACTGGGATGAACATGTGTAAGATTGCTGGTATAGATGATTCAAAGATTTTTTCAAAAAATTTGGAGCACTTTCAACTTTCAGTAGGCACACTTGAAAGTCCTATTGAAAAGACTAATCTCTGAAGACTACTTTAAAAGTAGAACGCTTTCCTTTTATTTTATTATTGGTATTTAATCTTGGCATGCTATTAATGTTATCTGTCAAGGAATAACTATCAAAATATTAAATATCTTTTGTATCATCTTAACATAGACTTTTCAAGACAGATGTGGGTAATTTTCCTTTTAAATGTGGGATTAATGTGTTAATGTGACTTTGCTTTATCTATGAAATTTTTTAAACTTGCTGTTTTGATTTATAATTTATATACTATACAATCCACTCATTTAAAAATGTGCAATTCAGTGTTTTTCAGTAAATTTAAGGAGAAGTTCAGTATCACCACAATATAACATTAGAACATTTTCATCTAACCAAAATAAACTACAAATTCATTAAAGTTACTCCCCATTACTTCACAAGTCTCTTCTCCCTGTAACTCTAAGGAACTGCTAATCTGCTCAGTGTCTTTATAAATTTACCTATTCAGGACATTTCTTAAAAATGAAATCATACAATGTGTGGTCTTTTGTTACTGGCTTCCTTCATTTGGTATAATATTTTCAAAGATTATCCATGTTGTAACATGCTTCATTCCTTTATATGACTGAATAATAAGCCACTGTATGGATATATTACATTTTGTTTGCTCATTCATCAGTTTATGGACATTTAGACTGTTTGCCACATTTTGGCTGTTATAAGTGGGGTTACGTTTGAGTACAAGTTTTTGTATGGACATATGTTTCATTTCTCTTGTGTATGAACATAGGAGCGGAATTGCTGGCTCATTTGGTAACTCTCTATAACCTTTTGGGAACTGCCAAACTATTTTGCAAAACACTTGAAGAATTTCACATTCTTATCTGTGATGTACGAGTTTCCAATTTCTCTATACCCTTACCAGCACGTGTTACTATCTTTTCTTAAAAAATAGCCATCCCAGTGGATGTGACATAGCATGTCATTGTGGTTTGGGCTTGCATTTACCTAATGGCTAATGCTGAGTATCTTTCATCTTCTAATTGACAATTTTTATATCTATTCTGGTAAAATGTTTATTTAGATTCTTTGCATACTTTTTAATTGTTTTGTTTGACTTTTTAACGTAGAGTTGTAAGAGTTCTTTCTATATTTTGTATCCTTTATCAGGTCCTTGATTGGCAAATATTTTCTCCCATTCTATAGGTTACCTTTTCACTTTCTTGATGGTGTACTTTGAAACAAAGATTTTGTCTTTTAATGTAGTTCAATTTATCAATTTTTTTCTTTTGTTATTTATTTTATCTGTTGGTGTTATATTTGAAAAATCATTGCCAAACTCACAGTTACAAATATTTATGCTTTCTTCTAATATTTTTATGATTTTTAGTTCTTACATTTATTTACATGATACATTTTGAGTTAATTTTTATATGATTTTGAAGTATGAATCTAATTCCATTCTTTTGAATATGGGTATCCAATTTTCCCAGGACCATTTGTTGGAAAGATGATTATATTCTAGTATGTTCATCATTCCAATCAATCTGAAGCTAACTATTTAGAGTTAGCACCAGATCTCACAAGCTAATAGGTAAGGTCCCCAGAAAGACTGCCCTTACTTCAGAAGACAGCTGCAAGTGGGGTCCCCAGGCAAGGGAGACTTTTCCCAGGCTGAATTGGATATAGACTTAGGAATTCCCGCAACACTTCTTCAGGCTCAGTAATGCACTAGAATGATTCATAGAATCCATGAATGTGCTTACTTATGATGACTTTTGTTGTAAGGGATTCAGATGAACAGAGGAGGTAGAGGATACGTCTAAAAGGGTTTTGGTACAAGAGTCTCCGTCTTGTGGAGGCAGAGTGTGCCATCCTCCTCGAACATCATTCTGTTCTCCAGGAAGGACACTCTGAGATTGTTGTTTGGAGGTTTTATTGACATAGTTATAGGTGTGGTTGGCTTAGTCATTGGTCATGTCATTACACTCAGTCTCCAGTCTCTCAGTTTCGTCTCCCTAGAAGTCAGTGTAGGGGAGAAAGTCAGGGGTTGGGGGTGGGAGGTGTCTCAGTGTTCCAGCCCTCGAATCTCTTACCTGCTTTTTCTGATATCCTCTCCCAGCCTGAAGCGGTCTGGGAATCCTCTTAAGAGTCATTTCACTAGCATAATGAAGTCATACCTATCATTCAGGGAATTCCAAGGGTTTTCAAAGCTGCCTGTCAAGAACCAGGAACAAAGACTAGATTTATTTATTTTTTGTCATACTATAACTGTTCTCCACCCCACCCCACCCCCCACCCCCCACTGAATTGTCTGGGCAAGTGTGTCAAAAATTGATTGACCATAAATGTCAAGGTTTGTTCCTATACTCTCAATTTTATGCCATTTATCTGTATTTGTATCCTTATACCAGTACCACACTGTCTTGATTACTGTAGCTTTGGCTTTAGTTTGGAAGTTGTGAAGGATGGATTCCCCAGCTTTTTCTTCATAGGATTGTTTTAGGTGTACTGGATCCCTTGCGTTCCATATGAATTTTAAGGACACTCTGTCAGTTTTTACCCAGCTAAAATTTTGATAGAGATTGTGTTAGATACACTGATCAATTTGGGGAGTACTTCATGCTAAGAATATTAACTTTTCTGATCCGTGAATGTGGGATGCCTTTTCATCTTTCTTAGATATTCTTTCATTTCTTTCAGTAATGTTTTAATTTTTAATATATAAATCCTACACTTATTAAATTTATACTTAAGCATTTTATTTTTTCATGTTGTTGTAAGGAAAATGCTTTCTTAATTTTATTTTTGGAGTGTTTATTACTAGTACATACAAATCCAATTGATTTTTATGTGTTAGTCAAGTATCCTGCAACCTTACATTAGTTTTAATAATGTTCATTAGTTTTAATCATTTTTTTAAAATAAAGTATCAATATTTAGGATTTTCTAGATAAAAGTAACATTGACTACAAATAGAGATAATTTACTTTTTCCTTTTCAATCTGGATGTGCTTTATACCTGATTGTAACCTACCTTTTAATCTTGAATAGAAGTGATATGAGTGGACACTATTGTCTTATTTCTGATAGCAGGGGGAAAGCAGTCAGTCTTTTACTACTAAGTATAATAGTTGTGAGGTTTTCATAGATGCTCTGTATTAGGTTGAGGAGTGAAAGTAATAGTCATTTAGCTATGTCTGATTCTTTGAGACCCCATGGACTGTAGCCTGCCACTCTCTTCTCTCCATGGAATTCTCCAGGCAAGAGTATTGGAGTGGGTAGCCAGCCCCTTCTCCAAGGATCTTCCCAACCCAGGGGTCAAACCCAGGTCTCCTGCACTGCAGGCAGATTCCTTACCATCTGAGCCACCAGGGAAGCTTTTTGAAAGTTTATTTCATGAAAGGGTGTTGGTATTTATCAAATGCTTTTTGGCATCTATAGAAGTGATTGTATGGTTTTATCTTTTATTAATATGATATTAAATGTGTTATATTATTTGATATTTAGATGCAAATTCAACTTTGCATTGTTAGGATAAATCCGGTCTAGAAAAAAAGTTTTACAGTGAAATTACTTAATATTTCTTCCAAAGTTATATAGTAGAAATCTTGTTTAATTCCCTTTGTAACGTTTATTTTTTTTTCACCTGAGTATTTTGAAATTATTTTTATTTGTCACTAAATACATTTCTTTTTCCTTTTTCTTTTTCTCAGCATTGCAAGAAGTAGATAATATCAAGGACATCAGGAGTGGGAGAGATTGGAGACTCAGCAGGTCAGGATATTGCATTATCATTTGCTGATCATTCTTGTCATTAATTTTGAAATTCTTGACCTCTTGCTACTTGTTTATTTCTTGTCTGTGCTTACTTGGTGTGGTCTTCAGTGTTGCAGCTAACTACTGGGACCTTTCTATAATAGGTCCAGCACTTGGGCCTTCTCTTTTTAAAATATGAAGGTGAAAAGTAATTTGTAGAGATTTTCAGAAACAGAGGAAAATTTCTTACCTAATAAGATTCAGAGGTACCCTGATTTCTGTCATCTATCTTATTATGTGAACAGTTTTGAAATGAAGACTTTTCCATGACTTTTTCAGAGTCAAAACCTTAAAACATATAAAATGTCATTACTTATGTAATTATAATGGGAGAATACTTGGGTCAGCAAAGTCAAGTTTCCTTTCTTTTCTGCTGTATTCTCTGGGTGCTAGGACACCTCTAAGAACTCACAATACTCTTAGAGTCTATCTGTTTACTAATGCTAATTTTAACTTCTGAATGTTGGCTACCGTATATAAAGTGAAGGTTAATTAAATAATTTCTCTGTGGATAGAACAATCTCAATCGTTAAAGGGTCTACTGTGAGCTTTTGTCATCTAATGTGGAAAGTGTAGGGTAAGTCACACTCCTCAATAAGCTGGGCACAGCCATGCTGGTCTCTGCAGTCCCCGTTGTCCTGAGAGTCACCATGAATGATGGACAACCTGTGATGACTGATATCTTGCTTCAGGGAAGCCTCCCTGTGGTTGTCTTAATCAGTGGTGAAAAGTCTTGTTACTATGGCTTGGTTATTTATAGAAGCTTGGGGGTCCTCTCTTGTAAGCCCTCCAGTGTTACCACTTCCACAATCTCCTGGAGTTTGACTTAATGTCTCCACACCCAGGTCTCCTGGAGAGCAACTACCAGTGTTTATTTTCATGTTTCATCACACAGATAAATGGCTTTGTTCTTCAGTCTGATCACATCTCTTCAAGTGAAATGGTTTATTCAGAATGGAGCTAAGCTTAAAGTTCTTCTTCTTGGATGCTTCAGAGATTTAGTCATTTTCTAGCATTAAGAACTAGACAGATTATTATTATGTATCTTTTGAAAAAACTACCCTCCAGCTTAAAGGAAAGATAATTACAAGTGCATCTTGATGCATCACATATACTCAGATCTCTGCTCTTAGCTAAATTAGGTAAGAGACCTTCAGAAAGCTGTGTTTACAATGATATGCCCAAGAAATTGGGTTTATAAGTATGTCTGCAGTGATTCTTAAAGAGTTGAAAAGCACTTTTGGGTGATTCTTTCATAAGGAGTTTTCTGGTAGTTAACATTTCTTGACTTTCAATCTGTAACTATCATTGGACTAAACAAAAGAAAGAAGCATACTGAAACCAACGGTGGTGTATTTTCTTGGACACTGACTGTTATGTATATATTGCCCTTAAACTGAACACAGTTGTTGTTTGAGTTTTGCATATTTGGAAGCAAAATCAAGAAGGAAGAGACAAATATCTCATAGATCCCTGGTAGTCTTGAGGGATAGAGAGAGCCTCAGTCTAATCCTCCTGTTTTACAAACCTACATTGCCTCCTACTGTCACATGAAATATTAGTAACAGATAAATCTGTGTTTCTTGACATGATCAAATGTAGTGCATTGTGTGCTTTACAGCTATGGAACCCAAGCAGTTCTGCACCCAACATTGTACATGCAGATAAAAAATTATCATCATCCTGTGTGATCTTCACCAGTATATATTTTGATAAGGAATGCCATTGATACTTATACTTCACTTTGCACTGATATTCAAAGAACTCAAGAACATTAAGATTTTTTTTTTTTTTACTGTTGTGTCTCTGGAGAAGTTTCCTATTTAGTTGGATGAAATGAAAAGATGATCATTCATTCATTCATACAACAAAAGTCCCTTCTTTCCTGGAGCTTTCATTCCAGTGAAGGAAAACCTAAAGTGAAAATTTTAATATATAGGTTAATAAGGATACATACTAAGGAAAAAATAGAGCAGAATAAATACAGAATGATGGGAGACTGTATCCAATACCATGTCTAGGGAAAGCCTTTCTGCTAAGGAGAGATTGGAGCGCAGACCTCAGTGCAGCAGGAGAGGGGGAAGTGTTTAGAGATATGGGTGAAGATATACAGTCATTGGGAAGAACGAGTGTAAGGAGCATGCTTGCTATGTTGAAGGATTGCCAAGAAAAGGTATTTGGAGAGTCAGAGGAGAGTAAAGAGTGGACAAGTACAGTCAGAGGAGAGTGAAGAGTGGACAAGTAAGAGACGAGAAAGGGTGATGTGATGTTCATTATATACGGTCTGGTAGATCACAGCAGGATCTTGACTATTATTCTGAGTGAGATGGGGATCATTAAGGGGACTTTAGTCAATAAAAGGGTATGGTGTGGCTTGCATGGTTTAAGGATCACTTGGGCTTACAGGTTGGGTAAAACATTAAAATTTTTTTCTTTATATACAGAATACAAATTATGAATGAAAATGGACTTTAACAATGATTAGGGCAACATTATCTGATTAAGATTTTGACTGATGACTGTGTTCAAGGAGTTCATGTTAAATAGTACAGCTATCACTTTTTGTTTTTGTGTCCTTAATTGGGAAGATTCCTTTAATTTATAATCATGTTCTTGGGTTTTGTATAATAACTTATTGTTTCATAATAGGTATATTAATGACAAGGATATGTAATAGAAGTTTCTGTGTCTTCTGAAGAAGTTTGTGCAACTTTGGTTAGTTGCTTTGCATGGTTGAATTTCCCATTTGCTTGTCGTTTTTAATTTAAACTGAAATTAGATTGTGTAAGTCCATAAAAGTCATGAATTTTTATCTTCCAGTTGTAAGGGAGAATTTTTGAAAATTATGTTATGGTTTATTGTAATGATCACATGACCCATGAGGCAATTTATAAGAAGAAAATGTGGAATAGTTAAAAAAATTAAAACCTTCATAGGACATATAGGGCATGAATTCTGGAATCAGCTTTGAAACTTAGCAGCCAGATTACTTAGGGTCTTTAACCTGTGTTTGTCTGCTAAGTGACCAACACTGCTTCTCCCATAAGGAGAATTGCATTGCTACTGTTATCTCCACAGTTCCATTACATTTGTTGAACCAGTATGCATGGTGTGTAAATCAAATTTAGTTGAATTAGAAATCATGTTAGAAGTGGCCATTTTTAATGTAAATGAGAAAAATAAGGATGCTTATGAATAACAGAGGAAATTGTTCATATTTATTTTCAGAAAAATTCAGAAAAGGTATGTTGATATTTGGAAGGAAAGGTTGTTTCTAAAATTCTCATTGCTATCATGTCAAAGAATCAAAATGATTATTAAAAAAGGAATTTAGGAGGTAGAGTTGCCTTCTCTTAGCTGTCTGACAGCAGCAGTTTCCAACTGCCCAATGACTGTTTACTATAAATATTTCAGAATACTGAGAAAGAAAAGAAAGAAAGTGAAGTTGCTCACTTGTGTCTGACTCTTTGTGACCCCGTGGATGGTAGCCTACCAGGGTCCTCTGTCTATGGGGTTTTCCAGGCAAGAATACTGGAATTCTGACTTAGAATTCTGAGTCAATGCATTGCAAAACTATTTTAAAACTATAGGTAAGAATATAAGCTTAGATATTCATTATATAGCTATTAGAATATCCATGTAATACATGTATTCTGTTTTCATAAATGAATATAAAGTCTATTTTCTTATAAATATATATATGTCCTTTAAGTTTTAACTTATTGTCTCCATTTTCTTTCTTCCTTTTGCTCCTCAGTCCTCTTCTACTTTTCTCATGCCAACCTTTGCTAAAATCGTCAGTAATTGCCTTCACACTAAATCCATGTGGTTATTATCAGTCATTATCTTATTTGGCCCTTGAGTTCATCCAACTGCTTGAATGACTTTCCACTTCACTTAAACTTTTTTTCTCATTTGCCTTTTGCTGAATGAATCTTATTTTCCAGTGTATCCCCAAAATATCTTTCAAAGTGTTTTGCTCATAGCACGTGCTAAGTGAATTTAGCTAGGAGATCCAAAACCAAATATTATAGTGTGAGACATAATGTCAAAAAGGCTACATAAGATCTGCAACCTGGCATTCTATAAGGGTTTATAGAAAAGATAAAGTTTCGTAGACAAAACAGTATTTGAGCTGAATCTTTAAGAATGCGTGTGATTTTCCTAGCAGAGATGTTAGATACTGGTAGCGGTTAGTTAGTTAGTGTATATTAAGTATATATACATTATACATTAATATATATTAGTATATATTAATTTTATGTGTGTGTGTGTGTGTGTATGTGCACGCGTGTGTATTAAGGTCCTGGTGTCTTAAGTGTCTTTTTCAGCTTGGGTTAAGTTTGGATACAGCACAGAGTATATACAAGAGGGGGATGGTGACTGTAAAGATAAGGTGGGCTTTTTACAACATAAAGAGACTTTACAATTCAAAGTCTGTAAAGAGGACTTGGAATCTCATGCTAGTGATTAGACTTAGTTCAACAGGACTTGGGGAGCCATTAAATTTTTTGTTTGGTTTTTAAGGGAATGTGGGTGGTGATTAGATCTGTGCCTTGGATTAATTAACTAATACAGTGGCAGTATGAGGTTGATTGAAAGGGGAGAAGCTAAAAGGGGATGGTGGGACATTATTGTAGTCATTAAGCAAGAGATCCAGAAAGTCAGGACCAAGATGGTAAAACCTGGGGACAGATAGGAGCAGAAATCCTAAGATGGAATCAATAGGGTGCAATAAGGGATATATTTTAACCCTGAGTGATTAAAATAAGAGTTTTGCAATTTACTGGTATAGGAAATCCAAAAAATTTTTGTCTTTATTTATGTACTTTTATTGATGGGAAGTACATGAATTGTTTTGAGAGTCTGTACCTTTGAAATATCAATGTTGATATGTTGAAGATTCTGGAACCAGGCAGGGGGAGTTGAGGATGAAGCTCTATGAGATTAAACAATAGTCAAAGTTGCCTCCTTAGAAGAACAGTTTGGAATGAGAGAATAGCCTGAAAGACCAACAGTCTTGAATGCCACTTGGAATTTTGGAGAAGACCAAATGGAACAGTCGGCATGCAAAAAAACCCTGATGTTTGACTTGTAGTTTTGCCGCTTGACAACCTACGAGGTTCTGAAGTAGGCTTTGGTTTATTTATTCATTTATTTTGGATCTCTGCATAAGTCCTGCCTGAGTAATCTGCAAATCATAAACACTAAGTGCAGAGTCAGTTGACTCCCTAGAATATAATCATTTCTGCATTATGGAACTTTTCTGATGTACTGAAAATTGTTTAGGTGTTCCTTAATTTGTTGGTTCATTCATTCCTATATTCTTCCTGCGTGCTAACCTGTGGCACACGTCAGTCTTTTAATTATATTAACTTTTCCTCTGTCCATTCTTTTTTTTTTTTTTTTTTTTTAATTTTTTTATTAGTTGGAGGCTAATTACTTCACAACATTTCAGTGGGTTTTGTCATACATTGATATGAATCAGCCATAGATTTACACTTATTCCCCATCCCGATCCCCCCTCCCATCTCCCTCTCCAGCCGATTCCTCTGGGTCTTCCCAGTGCACCAGCCCCGAGCACTTGTCTCATGCATCCCACCTGGGCTGGTGATCTGTTTCACCATAGATAGTATACATGCTGTTCTTTTGAAACATCCCACCCTCACCTTCTCCCACAGAGTTCAAAAGTCTGTTCTGTATTTCTGTGTCTCTTTTTCTGTTTTGCATATAGGGTTATCGTTACCATCTTTCTAAATTCCATATATATGTGTTAGTATGCTGTAATGGTCTTTATCTTTCTGGCTTACTTCACTCTGTATAATGGGCTCCAGTTTCATCCATCTCATTAGGACTGGTTCAAATGAATTCTTTTTGACGGCTGAGTAAAATTCCATGGTGTATATGTACCACAGCTTCCTTATCCATTCATCTGCTGATGGGCATCTAGGTTGCTTCCATGTCCTGGCTATTATAAACAGTGCTGCGATGAACATTGGGGTGCATGTGTCTCTTTCAGATCTGGTTTCCTCAGTGTGTATGCCCAGAAGTGGTATTGCTGGGTCATATGGCAGTTCTATTTCCAGTTTTTTAAGGAATCTCCACACTGTTTTCCATAGTGGCTGTACTAGTTTGCATTCCCACCAACAGTGTAAGAGGGTTCCCTTTTCTCCACAGCCTCTCCAGCATTTATTGCTTGTAGACTTTTGGATAGCAGCCATCCTGACTGGTGTGTAATGGAACCTCCTGCCTGACTTCAGACTCTACTACAAAGCCACAGTCATCAAGACAGTGTGGTACTGGCACAAAGACAGAAATATAGACCAATGGAACAGAATAGAAAGCCCAGAGATAAATCCACGAACCTATGGACACCTTATCTTTGACAAAGGAGGCAAGGATATACAATGGAAAAAAGACAACCTCTTTAACAAGTGGTGCTGGGAAAACTGGTCAACCACTTGCAAAAGAATGAAACTAGAACACTTTCTAACACCATACACAAAAATAAACTCAAAATGGATTAAAGATCTAAATGTAAGACCAGAAACTATAAAACTCCTAGAGGAGAACATAGGCAAAACACTCTCTGACATAAATCACAGCAAGATCCTCTATGACCCACCTCCCAGAATATTGGAAATAAAAGCAAAACTAAACAAATGGGATCTAATGAAACTTAAAAGCTTTTGCACTACAAAAGAAACTATAAGTAAGGTGAAAAAACAGCCTTCAGATTGGGAGAAAATAATAGCAAATGAAGAAACAGACAAAGGATTAATCTCAAAAATATACAAGCAACTCCTGCAGCTCAATTCCAGAAAAATAAATGACCCAATCAAAAAGTGGGCCAAAGAACTAAACAGACATTTCTCCAAAGAAGACATACAGATGGCTAACAAACACATGAAAAGGTGCTCAACATCACTCATTATTAGAGAAATGCAAATCCTCTGTCCATTCTTGACTAGAATTTTCACTGGCTCAATTTAGCATATATTCTCCATAAGTTATAGGAAAAATGCTGATTGATTTAAATCTTGTCCATCTATAGAATCACACCATCCAGATCTCAGACTGTGTCTCCTCTTCCTCAAGTTGGTTGGGGGAAATGATGGAGAATGTTACTTTTACATTTATAACAATAGGAAATGCATTCATCGTGCTGATTCCCTCTGGATGCTTGTAGTGAAATACTTAACTCAGGAATGATTTAAATCATCCTCCTTAACAGTAGTTAAACACGCTGATGTTACAGAGATCTGACAAACATAGCTATTATCATATGACTCCTGAGAAGTTTTTGGACAGGAGTGCCAGATTGAAGAGGGGAGCTCTCTCCCTGAATGCTGAATGAGTGCTTGCCTGGGGTGTCCCCAGGAACAGGAGCTGACACAGGTGTTCGGCACAGTTGCTTACTGCTCCCCATCAAGTGGGATGGGGGGTTCTCAGCGCTGCTGGTTTGTGGCACTCAGCATATTTGGCACGCAGTCAGCCCTGGCTGCAGATTTCCCTGGGGAAAATAAAAGCCACAGGGAAGTCATCAGTGTGACCTTCTGCTGGGTAGTTGGCACACTGCTGCTCCACAGGAAGGCTTTCAGTTGTCATTTTCTAAACGGGTAGATATCAGGTGCTGGTGGAGGCTCTCCATTCAAGGTGGGAAGTGGTGAAGGAGAGAAAATATTGAACAGAAGCTTACCAAATCATTCCCAGTCATGAAGATTAACACCAGCTGATCTGCTGATAAAAGGGATTGTTTTGTGTCGGGGGGAGGGAGTTTCTTTGGTTCTGCAAGCACAATTATAAGCTTTCCTATTTAAGTCTGACCCATCATATTGAAATTCTGTCACTAGTATCATTAGCAAGTAAAGTGTTGATAACATAGTCAAATGCACAGCAGAGTTCTGGCTCTTAAGTGTCTGGACTAACTCCCAATATTAGGAATAGGAGTCAGACTGCCATCACTTTTCCTGTGCTAACAGACGCCCTGCCATTAGCAGTCTGAAGGCAATTTTAATAAAATACATAGCCCTGCTGAGTTGGTCTCAAAAGATAAATAAGCAACGTAGAAAAGAAGCTTTTGTTTAAAAGTAATTATTTAAACTATGCATTACAGGTAATTTTCTTTTACCAGTAAGGCAAATGCTATCAGAATTTCAATAATGATTTGGTGGTACTTATCTAAATAATGTGATATTGTTGTTTCAAAGACTTAAAGCGTCGCTTTATTTTCACATATATACAGAATGAGGGCAAATTGGATCCAGGTATCAAGTGCATGTGTTTTACAGTTTATATTACATTTTTTTTTTTTTTTTGGGTGAACAGTGTTGTATTCTTGGACAGATTTATGGAAATGTAACAAGATGGTGATAGAGTTCTGGGAACTGCAGACTTGACTTCCAAACACAGATTAGAACAGGAGGGCAAAGAACATCTTTTTATTTTTCCTTTTGCTGTCGGAAAGGGAATCACATTTCAGTTTTTTTTTCTTTTTTTTTTTTTTAACTCTTTTAATAGGATGCTTGTACATAAACCACAGTCACAAGGGTGTAATAAATGTGTGCCTGTATCAGAGGGGCCAAAATTTTGTTTGCCAAAAGGTAAAGACGTCTCAGAAAGCTTTTTAAGAGTCTCTTTGGAAACCATTTAAAGTACCTCCTTTCTTTCCCTTCTTAATAGTGCACACTGGCCCGAGATCCATAATATAGAACTAGCTCTGGCCTTACAGAGGGCACAGCAAGAACTTACCTACATAAATCTGAAATGCAGACCATCAGGAAGGCTCCTAATTCTAAGTGCCAGTCAGGCAAAGGGCTTCCCAGGTGGCGCTAGTGGTAAAGAGCCCACCTGCCTATGCAGGGGACTTAAGAGACAGACGTGGGCTCCATCCCTGGGTCCCCTGGAGGAGGGCATGGCGACCCACTCCAGTATTCTTGCCTGGAGAATTCCATGGACAGAGGAGCCTGGCGGGCTATAGTCCATAGGTTCACAAAGAGCTCATGTAGCTGAGCGTGCACGCAGCCAGACGAATGTGCTTTGCACTGAGGCAGACCTCAATTCAAATCCCACTCAAATCCCAACTCTTTTCTTTTCATGATGTATCCGTTTTAAGTTATGCAGCTTCTCTAAGTCTGTTTTCTCATCTATAAATTGGGAATAATAATAAAACCAGCCTTGTCCGATTGTTACATGGACATAATGAGACAATACATGTAAAACGTTAAAGATGGTGTCTGGCACAGAATGAGCACTTGGAAAAGATTTGTTTTATTTTGTTTGTTTGTTTATTTTTATATTAATGAAGTTCTAACACACTTGTATCAGGAAGGTTACATGTTAAATATTGTGCAAGGAGTTGGGATAAATAGGTTGATCAATATATGGTCTCCACTTCAGAATTTAAATCTAATGCAAAACGGAAATGTTAGCAGGTAATTCAAATACAGTGTGCCTGCCACTTGTTGTTGTATTCTTATTGGTCTTGTGGACATAAAGGGGGCAGGGCTTAATCTTGACTATGGGAAAAATGTACTGTAAAATCTTTGTTTATTAAGCTTTTAAAGGGATGATGCTCTGTATTTCCACTCTGAGCTGTTGTGGTCAAAGCCAACTATTTTTTTCCAAGAGTAATTCTCAGCTCCTTCTTCTTTCTCTTCTTCTTCTTTTACATTTATGTAAATTTTCTCTTTGATTGTTAGTACCATAGTTAGATGATACTTGTAGTCAGAGAGAAGAGATAAGCATGAATCAGTACTCAAATGCTGCTCAGCACCTCTGCTAAAATAATTTGGAAGAACAGTTAAAAACATAGATTTTATTCTCATACATTGCTGAATGGAATGAAAATTAATACAAGTCTCTTGGACAGGAATTAGATGATAGCTAACAAATCTACATATAGATACCATTGTGACCCAGCAGTCCCATTATTAGGAATTTATCTTGCAGATGTCTTTAACAATGTAGAATCACATGCCCAAAGTTAGTCTTTGTGGCATTGTTTATAAATGTAAAATATTAAAAGTTATCTAAATGTTCATACACAGGAGAATAGTTGAATACATGACTACACTATGACATCTCCACATAATGAGGTACCATGTAGCTGTGAAAAGAATAAATAGATAGTAATTTTTTCAGTCTATACTGCTAAGTGAGAAAAAAAATACAGAAAAATTGTATCTAGAATTAAAGGGGAATAAGAAAACATACTTATATCTGATAATTGGGGAAAATAGGAAACATAAGTCAGAGACTCCTGAAATTGGTTGTTACTCACAGAGGTTGGGCTCAGTGAATGGGTATTGATAGAATGAAAATCAGGCAGAAATGATGACAGAGGAGGGTGACACTTTATCTGAATATCCTTTTTTTGTTTTAAATAGCTCTGAGTTTCACGTACTCAAAAATAAGTAAGTAATTAAAATGAGCTTAGATATTCAAGGAACCTCACATGAAAACCCAAAAAGTAGCAAATTGTGTTCATACGAATTACAAATGAAGAGGGTAGGGGGAAAAGAGTTAATTTGAGTAACTTTGCCAAACAGAGTTTTGATTTTATAATTTAAGATTAAAAAAAGAACTATTGTAATCTTATAAGAAGATCTGTTTTTCACACAGTATAGATTAATAATTCTGTTTTTGAGAATCAGGGGTGAGAGTTAACATTTCTGAATTCTTGGTTATATCCCAGGCTTGTGGATGATAAGGGCTATTTTTCTCACCATAAAAGAAGGCTAGAATGAACTCTGTGATGTTGAATTGGAATCTGAGTTATCAATTGCTCATGGTGTGTGTTATAAAGAAATAATTGTGTGTGTGTCTGTGTGTGTATCCATTTATACATTCTCTATCTCTGTCTGTTGGGAGGATGTGAAAGCAATAATACCTCAATACTGATGAGTACTCCTAGTACCTAGCTCTTGGTTTCTAAGCATCATTTTCCAATAAAGGACACTGAGAACCCTTGTAGAAATGAATGATTTTAGGACAAGTACAGGAAAATTATATGATGAGAAACTGGAACATTTTGTGGTTCAAGAAAGTAGGGAATGACTTAAAAAGGATGGAAACATGTGGACAGGACGTAGGTGTCAAATTGAAGAGGCTCACAATGGCCACATCTGGAATATTTGAGCAAGGAAATATGATAATAATGGGTTATACCCAATATAGTCCATGATGTTATAAAAATGTTGAAAAAATAACAAATGGGAGAGAAAGGAAAGCTCTTTTATAACAGTAGAATATCAATTAATAACTGTAGAAGAAATGATGGAGATAGAAAATGACTATTTGGTAAATACCACATTAATAATTTTCACAGGCATGAGTCAGACTGGATGCTAAATCAGTGGTGAAAATCTGATGATAAATAGGATACTTACATAGTGTCCAAATATTAATGTATCTTCTGAGAATGATTGTTATTTACAAAGTGGACAGTAGCAACTTTAGAGTGGAATATCCTGCGAGACACCATCTAAAACAAGTGATCAAAGTATCCCCAGTAGTGAGACTAAGCAGCATCATGCGCCTCTAGTGTGACTCACTGAGAAAGGTACAGCAAATCATTTTTGTTATTTTCTTACCCAAAATGCGTAATATGGATTGTATCATGAGGAAATACCAGACAATTGTAAACCAACAGACATACGACAAACTAACTGAGCAGGTCTCTTTAAAAGTGTCAGGGTCATGTAAAACAAATAAAAACGGGAATTGTCCCAAATGAAAAGAGACTAAGAACAGGATAGCTAAATATCAGCTCATGGTTCAAGAAAAGGACATGAATGAGACAATTGTTGAAATTTCAATAAGGTCTGTATATCAGCCAGTTGTTTTCTGTTAATTTCTTGCTTTTGCTCATTGTGCTGTGCATTTGATATTTGTTAATATGCTGGGAACTTTGTACTGTTTTTGAAATTTTTTCTAAATGTGAAATTATTTCAAAATGAAATGTTAAATTGAAAAATCCAAATTAAAGTATGTACCTTAAATAAGATGTATGTATATATTATCCATTCTTCTTTATTATCATAAAGGAAAGAGTTTGCTTTGTAAGAGGATATCATCACTGGGCTCTCAGAACAAAATGTCATCATTGAGTATCATGTATGTTGCACTGTGAATTTGGTCTTATTCTGTTAACTGTCTCTGTCGTATACTGTGTAAACCTCGAGGGTACTTACTGTGCCTTTGCATTTTCTAGTCTATTTGCCAATAAAATAGGGATAATGATCTTAGCACTATGATTTCTAACTATTCACATCGATGGAGGAGAGCAGAGATGTCAAGTGTGGAGCCCGACAACAATGATTTTAAGGAGCACTCAAGTACAGATCAGGATTTAATGCCAGTGAAGGACCAAGTATCTTCTGGTAGGTGTAAAACTCCAGATTATAAAAATATTTCCACAGAGGGAAGATAGAGCTAGGATATTTGGTTCAGTGGATGTGTATGAAGAGATCAGTAATCAGACAAAAACTAGAAAGGAGGTACCAGCAGAGTACATAGCGCAGCCAGCCAGTGGTTTCTGAGAGCCCAGAGTCTTAAGTTATCACCAGGGTTTGGTGATGATGGTGAGCTTTATGATGCCAGTGAGGTGGTGGTAGTCCTTGCACATGCTTGATGACAGCATTATAGGGTTAGGATGAAGGATCAGTAGCAACGTGTGGTTGCATGGAGTTCTGTGTACAATCACCTTGTTTTCACGTAATTCCTGCTCAAAAATTTCATGTTTAACTTCATTGGAAGATGTAGGTGAGGAGATTGATTTCATTGCCTATGTTTTTATCGATGAGGAAACCCAGATTAAACATTGCCAAAATCCTATAGCTAATAAATACAGAAAGAATTTGTAGTCTGGTCCAGAGCATTCACTTGAGTTTACTTACCTCCTTCTAGCATCAGAGAAACCCCTTAATATACATGGCATTTTTGCAAATAAGATTATTCAGGGACATGTTTTTCCTGATGGAAGAATAGATCGATTGATTCTCTTCTGATTTTTCAGAGGGATCTGTGACTTAAAAGACAATATAGATTTTTCCTTCCACACTAGTATACAATATGGAGTGGAAGTATTTTTGCCAAACTTGGAGATACATAACTCTGCTAGTAAATGTACTCAAGAAGCATCATTATCAATAGCATTTAACACAGAGATTGTAGGACTTGCCCAGAATCCCAAGAGTAAGTGCCGAAAATAAAATGTGGATTTGTTGCCAATAGTCAGGACAGAGATGATCCTTTGGCCAGATTATGAATTGTCTTCAGTGAAGATGGTTCTTTGATAGTCCAGCAGCAACCAAGGAGACTAGATATCTGCTTCTAGGCTGGGTAACACTCACTGGAAGAGGATGGGTCCAAAGGAACCTGAATAGCAAGCAGTGGGGTTCTGATGCCCTGTTGTGATGTTAATTAGCATTTTGACCAGCAGCAGCAGCAGCATTATGGTAATTTGGAAAAAATTCTGTAGGGTTGCTTGAGAATCCTGGGAGTAGAGTTAGAGAAAATAGTACCTATGTAGAATGAAAAGCATTCTTACCTTTGTAGAATGAAAAACAGTTGAAATCTGATAGAGACCTTGGGATGAATATTCTGAGCGTGTTATCCTATCCAGTCCCTGAGAGTTTTAGCTTCTTTAAGTACTCTGGGACATTGAAGAATTTCCTTCTGTCTTCCCTTTGAAAAATACTTTGAGTGATGTCAGAGTCTTTATATGACTGACATTTGCCAAAGAGGTCATGGTATCTGCTAAGACACACAAATATTGTTCCTATTTATGAATGTGTGTATTGCCATGATGGAGTAGATTAAAAAAAAAAAAAAACGCTATTTAGTTCTTTACTGTTAGATCCAGAATTCCTCCTAGATAAGGGAGTGGCTACCCACTCCAGTATTCTTGCCTGGATAATTCCGTGGACAAAGGAGCCTGGTAGGCTACAGTCTAGGGGAATCACAACGAGTCAGACACTGCTGAATGACTAACACATTTTCTGAGGAGTTTCTTGTCTGTTACATATATTTGACTTCCAAACCCAGGATTTATTAAAGACTTAAGAGATTTATAAAGACCATGTAAAATGTAAACTTTAATCTAATCACTGATTTAGAGATTAATACTGAATCTAAGTGCTAGATGATACTTACCTATTAATAAGTCACTGATTTTCTAGACAAGGAATGAGGCTCAGCGAAGTTAAATTTTTCATCATTTTACACAGTTAATAAGCAACAGAGCCAGAAAATGAACCCAGATTTCTTGATTTCAGGCCCAGCTTTCTTTGCACGACGGCATGGTGCCTTATGACACGTATGAGATTAGAGAAAAATTATATTTGTTGAAATGCATGAAAAGTGTTGTGAGTCTTTTGTTGATGTTTTGAGAAGAGAGTGAGTTTATTCCCTCCTTGATTATTTTTTGTTTTACACTGCAATTAATAAATGAATAATATCCTCTGCCTACCTCATATAGGTAAGGTTCTATTAGGGTTTTTTTTGTTTGTTTGTTTTGTGATGGTCTGCTGATAGGCTTGGAAAATCCTTTTTTGTCTCAGAAGGAATACATGCATACCTTTGAGTTGCTAGCACTTGAACTGCTAATCCATTAAGTGACTAACCTGAGAAATCACTTCTCTCCTGAGAGGTGCCCTGGATTGCAAATGTCTTTTGATAGTACTGCAGTGGTAGTGTAGGGATTTGCAACTGGCAGGCAGGAATTGAATTGCCATCATTTGGCTTTAGTAGGAGTTAGAGTCTTGTCTCCAACATAAGCATGAGCCAAGGTACTGTCTTCTTTTTTCTAATTTTAGTTGGAACCATTGGCACTGATCTTACCTAGACAGACTAGTGTTATTTCTACCCAGCACAATCTGCTGGCATGGGCTCCCTTCCAAGCCATGCAGTTGAACTTCTCCCCCTGGTTTACCAAACAGAGAGAGAGATGAATGGATATAGAGGACAGGAGCTTTCACCTTTTCATTAGAAGCCATCCTTTCAGGCACAGAGATTCTAGGTTTAATTGGTTCGATGTAAGACTCAGAGAGAATTGGCCCTTAGGACTGAAAATTGTGGTGTGCTTTAATTGTGGGTTATGAAATAACCATTCCAGTGTTTTGGTTCTGGGAAATGGCTATTGATATATTTAACTGCTCAAGGGTGGGAGGAAAGGTGAGAAGTGATGTCTACTCTCCAGCCCTCACCTGTTCGTTCCTGGGGGAGATGAGTTGTACAGTTGTCCTGTCATGATCTCCAGTCATGGGCACCCATCCCTGGATGCATCTCTCAGGCCCTCGGTCACACTGGCCATGCTGAGGCTTCCATCTGCATCTCTTTATCAGAACCCGCAGTGAGACCCCCATCAGAGCATCAGCGTTCTCCCTCAGCTAACTCCCATGCCATGGCAAGTAGAGAGGGGACATCACAGCCTCTGCAACCTTGACCCTCTAGGTAGCCTTATCTGTGCCCTTTCTGCCTACTTCAGCTTGTCATGGGATGTCTGCTACAAGGCTGCTGTCTCATGGAGGGCCATTCAGAAAGCAGGCCTCAGAAACAGAGGGGTTTATACCATTTCCCATTCTCACCCCAACCTAACCTGCATTTGACCTGTGGGAGCAGGAATGTGAGAGCCTCATGTTAGTATTTGAGGTCTCTTCTTCCTGGTGACTCTTCCAAGTTAAAAGTGCCCATAGCACTCAAATTCTCTCACTATTTCACATTAAAAAATGGTTTTCCATATGTAAAAGCAGATTTTTTTTTTCTGGTTCCTTGTAACTCATTTGAGAAACACTATGTGTGGGATTCCCCGGTGGCTCAGATGGTAAAGGGTCTTCCTACGATGCAGGAGACCTAGGATCAATCTCTGGGTCAGGAAGATCCCCTGGAGAAGGAAATGGCAACCCACTCCAGTGTTCTTGCCTGGAAAATTCCATGGGAGGAGGAGCCTGGCAGGCTATAGTCCATGGGGTCACAAAGAGTTGGACACGACTGAGTGACTTCACTTTCCTCACTTTCTTTCACACAAGGGGTGGGGGGTTAACACATAGTATTATTATTTCACAGATCATTATGCAGGAGACACAGTGGTAAAGAGAAGAGACACAGATTGTCCTCATGGGGTGCACAGTGAGATCACCAGAGTTTATTAGGTATTATTGTTCTTCAGCACAATAAATTCAAACACATTCACAAATACGAGATTCTAATAAAGACTTAGAGAGTATGTTTAAATTTTATGGAAAGGAGGACTTCAAAGTGTGTACCACATCCTGAAAATCTAGTTGAAAAATAGCAAATCTTATACAAGTAGAAAAGAATTCCATAAATTTATTATTTATCTATGGGCTTCCCCGGTAGCTCAGCAGTAAAGAATCCCCCTGCAAACAGGAGACGCGGGTTTGATCCTTGGGTTGGGACGATCCCCTGGGAAAAGAAATGGCAACCCACTCCAGTATTCTTGCCTGGAGAATTCCATGGACAGAAGAGCCTGGCAGGCAACAGTCCATAGGGTTACAAAGAGTCAGACACGACTGATACATATTATTGATTCATTTGGCTGTGTTGCATCTTAGTTGTGATACACAGGATCTTTCTTGTGAAGCATGGACTCTAGTTGTGGTGTGTGGGCTCAGTAGTTGGGGCACACGGGCTTAGTTGCTCTGCGTCATATGGGATCTCAGTTCCCAGACCAGGGATTGAACTCATGTCCCCTGCATTGCAGGGTGGTTTCTTAATTACTGGATCATCAGGGAAGTCCCAAATTCCATAAATTCAAACCATCACTCTTCCCTCTCTCTGTCCCTCCCTTTCTCTTTAACACTGTTCTGTCCCCGTGTTGGATAGTCATTTTGGTAAAATATCTGGGGTCCCTGTCTACCATATCCTGTTGGCTGACTTTTGCCTCCTTTTCAATCATGAGTGAGCTGCCCTCTTCTAGAGTGGTAGCCTGATACAATTAATAATAATGAATAATAATCATTAAACACTTAGATCTTGATTTATGGTGTCAGATAGATTATGTTGCTTAATTATCAGAGCAGCCCTTTGGGAAAGGTATCGCTATTATCCTTATTTTACAGATGAGCAAGTTGATGCAAAATAAGAGAGCAGGCAACCCTGAAGCACATACGTGGGCACCATAGGATTTTATATGCCACCAAATTCTGAGTCTCTATCGCTTAGGAATTATATTCCGTTTCAAGTAACAGAGACCTGAGTGATGGTAGTTTGAACAAGATAGTTTTTCTTTAACCATACAAGAGGATCAGATGCAGTGCAAGCTGCTTCACCATCCTTTGAGGGATCCAGACTTCCTCTAGTTTTCTCTTCCACCACACTTCGGCTGCATCCTCATTCTAAAGATCACAAGAGACTGGGTATGGCTTTAGCAGTGTAGCTCTATCTCACATCAAGGCAGGACAGAGGAAAAGCACAAACAGCAAAGAACAAAGCGGCCAAAACAGTCAGAGCTGTCCCCTTCTAAAGGATTTTCACTGAATCGTCCCCCAAGTTCTACTTATATCTGAGTGCTTTCAGTAGGGTTCTATTTATGCATTTAAGTGTTCTACTTGATTACTGGGAAGGCATATTGGATGGTCAGTTAGAGTTCTCCACCATACTTCTCTATCTCCCTGACATGTTGCATTTTCCTATAGCATAAGAATAGGAACAGGAAGTGCTTTAATTATTTAAAGTAAACCAAATTTTTCTTTTTTATTATTTAAAATAAACCACATTTTCTTTGTTTCTTTTCAAACCAGCAATTTCTTTGTTTCCTCAGGACTCCTGCATGGTTATGCTTTTTTACACACACACACACACACACACACACACACACACACACACACACACGTATGTCTCTTGAATGGAAAGATATGCATCTTCTGATGGGATAATTTCTATAGAATCTTCAGTACATATTTAGCACACACCTGGTTATAAGGAGATATTAAACTGGTCTGGAAATGGGGAACTGAGGCAACATTACCCAAGTTTAGAGAAACTGTCAAGTGATTAAACCTTGCCTCCATCTTCCAAAATGCTAATTGACAAATGAGTCGTTATAGGGATAGAAATGTTTTCCTGTAGAATAGACCGTTCTGAGTTGTATATGTTCCATCATGTACCATGATGAAAAAAAAAATTGCTAGTCAGAGTATTATATGCAGGAAGTAGTATGCTTTCACATTTATGAGACTATAATCCCATGAACCTACTTATTCATTTATCCCAACATTTGAATAAAAACAAGAGGTTGACATTTAAGTTGTAAGAGAGTATTTGGTTGAAAACTACAGTAAATTGTAGTATGGATTTTTTTTAATCTGATCCATCTTTCTTTGACAAAAATTTACTAGTGTTTTCTCTGCTACCTCAGTTTCTCCCTTTAGAAAATGAAGGATTTTTTGTAGAGTTTATGTCAGTAAGATATATTGCAATACAATGATAATTCACAGGAATTCTGACTAGCTCAGTGCTAATATGCCATGCTATTCTGTTTTAACGCAGCTGTAGTATAGAGAATTGGTTTATTATATCATTGTGAATGGGGTTAATATAAACTATTGTTGTGATAAGAAATTGATCTTCAAATACTTTATTTATAAGAACCATGTGCTTCAAAGTAAGTAGTACAAAGCTGGGACAAACCAAATAAACACTTATCAGTGGCTTTAAGTATGAAAAATATGTAAACAATTAGTTTGGCTACATTCACTCCAGATATTTCCTGAGGGTTTTGGGTTTATTCTTAATAAATCCCTAACATCAGTGTTTCCTAATTTGGTTAATTGAATTCTTTTTAAGCAAAGATTTATAGACTTTTAACATTGAAATCAATTGTATCTATTCTCATCAAATTTGGTTTAGCTCCATAAGAAGAAATTTGGGGAACTGTGAATATAAACTAGAGAGTTAAGCAGTTAGGATCATTTAGGTGTATAACTTCTCTCATCCTGATTAACTGTTCTTAATTTTAATTGGGCAGATATATTGCATTCTTCTCTTTACTTTCTTAATGATAAATTTGCCAATGATTATTATATGCACAAAGTAAATATGTATGATAAAGCTAATTAGTATAAAATCTTTTGCTCTATTTATTTTACTATTTCATGTGAAAGTACTAAATGGGCCTAAATTAACTGAATAATTGTTAGCTCCTCTTAGTTATATGTGAAAATCATGACTTTAGACCATTGCTAAGAATTTTTCAGCAACAGGAAGTGAGCTGGATTTTTAAGATTTGGTATTTATGAACAAGTTGGTTATTTCCAGAAATATGAATTTACTTGTTTTTGAAAAGATGACTACTTTAAGTGTAGAATTTCACATGGTATTCAGTATTAATGACCTGACCACATACATATTTTAGTGTTGTTTTCCATAAAGCAATTTATTTTAAGTTGCAGCTAGTAGATAATTGATTTGTGTTTTAGAGATAAGGATCACTTAATTTTTGTAATTGTCCAAAACATAATATTAAAGACTATATCATGGCCATTTCTAATGCCAGCCTTTCAATACAGTTAAATCTTACAATCACATCTACTACCTAAGGAATCTAAATTTTTTTTCTATTCTGTCAACTCCTATAGTTGACAAAAGGGATGTCTAAGAAGATAATTGTATTGATTAATTCAATTTCTGGGTTGGGCATAAGGTTGTAAATTGAGGATTACTCATAGAAATTGAATACAGAGAGAAGATATTTTCAAGTCTTTTTTTTGGCATATTGACTAATACTGAACTCCTAAAAGCTTTCCAACCTCACAGAGCTACAATAAAATTCTAATGGGCTCCTGAATGCCAGCTCTAGTTTTGTTGCTTATAAGGTAGATGTATGAACAACCTTTTACTAGCAGGATGTATTTGTTTTAGTTTCCATTGAAAAACTCATGGACTAACACTTCAATTCAGTCGCTCAGTTGTGTCAGACTCTTTGCGACCCCATGGACTGCAGGACTCCAGGCCTCCCTGTCCATCACCAACTCCTGGAGTTTACTCAAACTCGTGTCCATCAAGTCAGTGATGCCATCCAACCATCTCATCCTCTGTCATCCTCTTCTCCTACCTTCAATCATTCCCAGCATCGGGGTCTTTTCAAATGAGTCAGTTCTTCGCATCAGGTGGCCAAAGTATTGGAGCTTCAGCTTCAGCATCAGTCCTTCCAATAAATATTCAGGACTGATTTCCCTTAGGATGGACTGGTTGGATCTCCTTGCAGTCTAAGGGACTCTCAAGAGTCTTCTCCAACACCACAGTTCAAAAGCATCAATTCTTCAGCACTCAGCTTTCTTTTCAGTCCAACCCTCACATCGATACATGACTACTGGAAAAATCATAGCTTTGACTAGATGGACCTTTGTTGGCAAAGAAATGTCCCTGCTTTTTAATATGTTGTCTAGGTTGGTCATAACTTTTCTTCCAAGGGCAAGCATCTTAATTTCATGGCTGCAGTCACCATTTGCAGTGATTTTGGAGCCCCCGAAAATAAAGTCTGTCATACTGTTTACATTTTTTCCCCATGAAGTGATGGGACCAGCTGCCATGATCTTAGTTTTCTGAATGTTGAGTTTTTTTTTTTTTTTTCTTTTAATTTTTTTATTAGTTGGAGGCTAATTACTTCACAACATTTCAGTGTGAGTTTTAAGCCAACTTTTTCACTCTCCTCTTTCACTTTCATCAAGGGGCTCTTTAGTTCTTCTTCACTTTCTGCCATAAGGGTGATGTCATCTCCATATCTGAGGTTATTGATGTTTCTCCCGGCAATCTTGATTCCAGCTTGTGCTTCAACCAGCACAGCATTTCTCATGATGTGCTCTGCATATAAGTTAAATAAGCAGGGTGACAGTATACAGCCTTGACGTACTCCTTACCCTATTTGGGACCAGTCTGTTGTTCCATGTCCAATTCTAACTGTTGCTTCCTGACCTGCATACAGATTTCTCAAGAGGCAGGTCAGGTGGTCTGATATTCTCATCTCTTTAAGAATTTTCCACACTTTGCTGTGATCCACACAGTCAAGGGCTTTGGCATAGTTAATATAGCAGGAGTAGATGTTTTTCTGGAACTCTCCTGCTTTTTTGATGATCCAACAGATGTTGCAATTTGATCTCTGGTTCCTCTGCCTTTTCTAAATCCAGCTTGAACATCTGGAAGTTCATGGTTCATATACTGTTGAAACCTGGCTTGGAGAATTTTGAACATTACTTTGTTAGCGTGTGAGAGGACCACAACTTAGGGACTTCTAATATCTTAGCGACTAAATAGCAGCAAATATATATTGATCTGTTGTCCCTGAAGTATATTTTTTATGTAAGTGTATGTAACCAAACTGGATTTTTATCTGTATATTTGTATATGAAAGCAGACATCGCCACATATATATGTATGTGCTATGAAAATGTGCTTAGTCGCTCAGCGTGTCTGACTCTTTGTGACCTCATGGCACTCCAGGCTCCTCTGTATATGTATAGTGTCCATATTTATTACACAGTAGTTAGTCTGTTGAGGGTTTCATCAGATAATAGATTCTCTAATGCAGAAACTGTTTTATCCACATCCTATCACCCCCAACAGCGTATAATACAATGTTTTTTACACAATGGTTGCTAAATTAGTGGTTGTAGTGAATGGTGACCAAAAGAATACACATTTAATCAGAGAGAAATGTACTATTTGATTCTGATACAGGTACATGGGAAGGATGTCACTTAAAGAATGTCCACATAATTGTCAATTAGAAATACTTTATTCTTATCTACTTAGATGGAAGCTAAGCTCTGCCAATTTTATATAGTTTTATTTGTAATTGTGAACATGTAGAACCACATGAGGCCATCAATAAGAAGAGAGATGGAGGCCCAACAGAATTATTTCTGTAGGTGGCCAATTTTTTTTCAATCAAGGACAGCTGAAAGGTCATGATTAAAACAGTGATTTTCCTGAAATTGTAAGTAACTGTTAGTGACTGTTTTGCACAAAGATGTCAAAACTACTTTTTTTCCTCTGAGCAAGAAAATTATAAGTTCTTGAAAATGTTGGCAGTGCTCCAAATTTCACTTGCACTACTGTAATGTATTTTAATTACTGCACTTGAGTCAGTTTCTTAAAAAATATGAGGAAAAAATAAAGTAGTGTGATAGTAAGCATACATAGAGTATAAACAGTAGTCATCTAAAGCCTCCTTGATAGGTCCATACTCATTACTCAAAATTAGCCGAGGAGTAGGACTTAACAGTTTTTACCCAAGGAGTGTGCATAGCATTAACTCATAAATCTACACAGAGATGAGGAATGACACCACTGTGTATTTTAATTAGAATATGGCAGTGATATTTGAGATACTTAAGTAGTTTGTTTCACGTAGGTCAGTTAGCAAAGGCAGCCAAGGATAGCGAATGTTGCTAGTGATTTCTGTAGGTGGCCCTTTATTTTCTGAGTCAGAATTGACTCTGGTCCCTGGGTGGTGGCCGGGAGGACTAACTGCTGGCTGTCATCATCTTTCAGATGAGGTGTGGACATGAAGTCCTAACCATTTTGTAGTCATTAAAGATTCCTCGGAACCCTTGTAGCAAGAAGGGTTTTAACCACGGTGTCCTGGTCAGTTTCCAAATCCAGTAATTGCATTCCGCCTTCCAGTGTCTTCCCGCAGGTTCTGTTTTTGTTTATTTGTTTGTTTGGGGTTTTATTGTTATTTTTGCTTGCAGATATGGGGCTGTAGTTTTGGGGGGTGGATCTCTCCTTGGTTTTAAGCTCTGTGTGCTTTTAGTCTTCCTTAGGCTGCACAGTAATAGAACTGAAGAGTTTTGTTAGATGCACATTGTTTTAGCCTGCCTTAATGGTTTATGTTCCATCCTTTTTACATGGTTTTAGTTTCATATTTGAAGAGACACGTATAAAGGAACAAAAGAAAGGAATAGTGATGTGAGGATCAACAGATATGCTGACAGACACGGTCTGCTCTTTGAGATATAGTCCCAGTGTACCTCCTTTACCTTGGAGGAAAAGTCCAGAAGGCAGAGAAGATGAATGTCACTTGCTGGGTTTGAGGAGGGAATCACAAGAGAACATGAGAAGTGTTAGTTCACTTAGAATTAAAAACTGGTAAAGTTTCATTTGAGTCCAAGAATGACATGGTTCGTTTCCATGTTAAATGTCAATCTTTTTCTCCCATTGATAAGCTTGTTAAATTTGGATTTGTAAGGCAGAAGGATATGTCTCTGATTTTAAGAGCAATATTTTGATATGTCATAATTTTGATGGCCATGTTTTGAATTGGATATTTCACTCATGATCATTTTTTTTGTAATCTACAGGAAGATAAAAGTCTATCAAATCAACATTTACTGGATGCCATCCATATTAAAAGAACTGCATTTGATGTATTACTCTTGAAGATACTTTATTTGGTCCAAAAAACACTGTATCAAGTATTTATCCTATTATATTCCTATTGGGTTGAAAGCATTTTCTTTTTTTTTTTTTTTCTTCTGGTTTTGTTGTTATTTTATTTATTCAACAAGGAAATGATAAAACAAAATTCAGAGTAATTTAATTCTAGAAGAAGCATAAATTTCATCCATTAGTCTCAAACTTATCCTGCCAACAGCATTATATAGTAGAAAAAGCATAAGCTCATGTGTCAAAAGAGCTGTTTTTTAATGCTGGCTCTTACAAAGTCTATGATTTCCAAATGGGTAAGTTCCTTAACTTGTCTCAGTTTTTTTCATTGTGAATAGGCATGATTGTAATATTTTGACCTACCTACAGAAACAGTTTTAATCAAATGGAAAAAAAACACATTTCCTTTTGAAGTAAACTCCAATCTATAATATAGTACTTTCCTCACTAATATTATTTATATTTTAATATATTGTTGAAGTGTAGTTTATTTACACTGTTGTATTAATTTCTTCTATATAGCAAAGTAGCTCAGATATATATATATATATTTCATATTCTTTTCCATTATGGTTTTTCATAGGATATTGAATATAGTTCCTTGAGCTATACAGTAGAACTTTGTTGTTTATACCTCACTAATGTTTTATCTTTCATCATATTGACTCTACATATAATCCTCAATTAGAAATTACTCTTCATAGATTTTCTGGAATCTTAGTTTGAGATGGAAGCTATTCTGGGTTTTGTGTGGTAGAGCGATTCTCTTCTGTTATAGCCTCTCTAGTGTTCTTTTCCCAATACTAGATAGTTTTATTTTCTCATTCATCTTTTTACCATATCTAAATCATGTAAGATAAATAAATGAAAGACTGTAATACTTCTTTGCCAGGCCCAGTTAATCTGAGAGTATCTGGACCTGATAGAATCAGTTGTCATTAGGATGGCAGAAGGCTGAAAACTGAGGATCAGTCAGCCACAAGGAGTAGGTGATTGGAGCAGATCTTAGCAATATGGGAAAGCTCATACCTATGAAGTATCAGTGACCTCAGGGTAGGAAAAAAATCTTGTCAAACTGGCTGTGGGCAGTGCAGTCCTGGAGATAAGGGTGTCCTGTCATGACTGGTAACTCCATCAACACATATTAGGAATGATCAAAATGATAAGCTGGCTGTATCAGAGACCTTTGACAGAAGTAGCAGACAATCCCAGGAGACTGTATTTTCAACAAGATAAAGAACCTGATGACAGAGACCATGGAAGCTAAGTGTAGATTCAGTAAGGAAGCAAACACAGACATTAAGTTTACAAAACTGTTCTAAAAAGCGGGATTCTGGCAACTCAGACCTTGAGGTCTGCCTGGTTGGGGACCAGAGAGTGAAGTAACTCCTATCAATATCACTCTCTTTGGCTTTCCTGCTTTAAGATCTCTTATCAGCTACCTCCTATCTCACTCCCAGATTCACACAGGGCAGGAGAAGAGAGAACTTACATCAATTTGAGAACGTGACTCTTATCCTCTTCACTCTTTTCTTCACTTTTATCTCAAACTAAAAGTTTATTACTACCTTATTTTCTTCTGTTTTCCCTCAGCCATCAATTACCTTTTCCCCTTTTTTCTCTTGAAGTTTCTGTAATCATTGTACAAAAGTTGCATAAAAATTCACTGGTTTAAGACACATTGTAGCACTTTTAAAACATATAACACTGTGATGAATCTTAAATCTCTGTGTGCATGCTCAGATGCTCAGTTGTGTCCAAATCTTTGTGACCCCTGGACTGTAGCCAGTTAAGCTCCTCTGTCCATGGGATTTCCCAGGCAAGAATACTTAAGTGCGTTACCATTTCCTTTTCCAGGGGATCTTCCCAACCCTAGGATCGAACTCATATCTCCTGCATTGGTAGGCGGATTCTTTACCACCTTATCACCTGGGAAGCCCCTTAAATCTGTGACTTATCTTAATTTAATTGACTCAGAAATTTTTTCTTGGTGATGCATAAAATATTGGGGTGTCCTCAAATTCTGGATGAAATACAGAGCTTACCTGAGTCAATTGTTGCCAACAGTGGCTTCAAAGACAACCTGAATCATAAAGATATATGATATCGCTGATAGCACATGATGTCACAGACACTGATTGTCACTGGGGCTTGAAGGAGCCACAGTAATTTGAAAAAAATCCCCTGAGAGACTAAGCCACCTATTCGCCATCTTGCCACATTCTCATTATAGAGGAAAAGAGCCGTCAGAGAGGGTCTGCACAGGAGGAGACTCCATACAGGTTTTTAAGAACTCTTGTCTTCAGAGCAGGATTTTTTTTGCATCTGACATCTTTCTCCTCATAGAATGTTATGAGTCAGTGCTTAAGTATTGCCTGTGTCCTCCTTTTATCTATGTACATGTGTGTGTCCACAAATGATGTCCTGGTGTTTGGAAAGAAAAGCGAATCTCCTTTCTTTAGTGGGTTCTATCCCAGTACAGGAATTCTGCTTAGTTTCCTGAGATTGAGGCTTACTTTGGCATTTTCAATATTGATTTCTTTGGTCACACTATCCTCCAAAAATGCTAATCTTTATTTCTAAAAGCATGACTTTGTGTGACCAGGACAGTTGAATAACACATGGAACTTTAAATTTTTTCTCATTGCCTACCTGAAAACAAACAAACATATATTTGCCTGGTAATTGTATCATTGTTTAAAGTCTTGCTGTTGAATTAACATATGTGTTGTTTTATTACAAGTAGAAGGCTTTCTTTTCTTATTGCTAAGAGCTGTAAGATATCTGCCATTTGATAAGCTGAATGTTTGGAATATGTCCCAATATTAGAAACTTGTCTCAATTGTTCAGTCTATAAGTGGTGTCCAACTCTTCGTGACCCCATGGGCTGCAGCACACAAGTCTTCCCTGTCCTTCATCATCTCCTGGAGTTTACTCAAACTCTTGTCCATTGCGATGCCTTTCAACTCTCTCATCCTCTGTTTTTCCCTTCTCTTGCTCTCAGTCTTTCTCAATATGTCTTAATATTTGGGCAATGTCTTGATTTTGTTGCAGAAAGGGGGGTCCCTTCCATGGCCCAAAAGTGGGCTCTTGTCTCACACTTGGAAGTGAATTATCTAAGGAGACATACGTGCTGACAAAGCGAGGGACTTTATTGGGAAGGGGTGCCCAAGTGTAGAGCAGGAGAGTAAAGGAACCCAGGAGGACTGCTATGTTACGTGACTTGCAGTCTTGTGTTTTATGGTGAAAGGATTAGTTTCTGGGTTGTCTCTGGCCCATCATTCTGACTCAAAATCTTTCCAGGTGGTACACACTCTTCTCAGCCAAGTGGGATCCTGTGAGGAGGATTCTGGGAGGTAGTAGGACATGTGGTGTCTCCTTTTGACCTTTGCTGAACTTTTTGGGTTGGTGGTGGCTTGTTAGTTCCATGTTCCTTACCGGGACTTCCTGTTGTAAAATAACTCTTGCTAGTAGTTACTGTGGTGCCTGGCTAGGTTGAGCAGCTTCAATCAGTGTTTCCTCTAGCAAGTTCATAAATGAAGCATATAAACATAAAGATTTTTTATAAAGTGCATATACATAAAATTCTTCACACAAAGTTTTCATAGGCAGAAAATAGTATATAGTATCATTGAAAAAGAAATACAGTAGGACTTGAGAAGTGAAGGAATTGTAAGAACTAGAATTATAGACTAAAAAAGAACAGCTATTTAATAATAAAGAATTGTAGGTTTTGATACTCTGCTTTTCTCAAAGACAAGGACCTTATCTGAAGGCAATAGCAAGCTTCCATTGAGGGAGAATTGGATATTAAGTGAGACTTGGTGAGACTCCTGGGGGAGACTCTCCTAGGTGAGACTTGAGGATGCTTGTGCTTATTTGGTGTCCTCGCTTAGAAAAACTACATACTCATTTTGCACTATACCCATAGTTGGTACAGTGTTAGAGAATACTTGAAGTCACCTCTCAACAGCACCCCAAAGAAGTGTTTGTATTCTGAATATTGGTGATTACATGAATGTGAGAAAGCGTTCTCTTACAAAAAGTAATTTCCATAGTGTTTCAAACTTAAGAATTTAGAAGACAAATACGGTTTTATTTAATATGGAGAGATCTCAGGCTCTTAGGCCTTTGAAGTATTTGACAACAGGCATGTTCCTGTTTATTATGCTCTCATCATATATTTCAGCAATTAGAAGTCAGGGAGAGACCTTGGATACTGAATGTCTATACTATTGGAGTTTAAGTTCTAACAGCCATCTCAAAGCCCTGTCTACTGAGTTAGTTTCCAATGACTGTCAGTGAGTAAGAGGAAACTGAGACATGTATGGGGAAAAGTTATTGTAACAAAAGCAAGATGGGCTATGGTGTAGGGTAGGCATTCCCTCTAGGTTTTCTATCCTTGTAGATAATATTTTCTGTGGAATATAACTCATGCAGTATTATTGAAGTTAATAGAATATCATTTTCAGCAAATCATTTTTGGTTTTCGTTATTAAAATATTTATTTATTTGATGTTTAGTGAGCTATTAGCCAGCATTCAAGGCCCAGTTCAAATGTCTTCCTATTTATAAAATTTTCACTCATTGTTTTCAAAATAGTATTTTCATTTTTCTCTTTAAAATAAATATATATTAGTGGACTGATCTTGTTTCTCCACACAGTCTATATGTAATAGATGCATTTGCTATTACAAAGAACAAAATACATTGGATGAGTTGTTAACAGTCCTTGACTATATATTTCTCAAAATATTGATTATTCTGAGAGCCCTTTATCATGTGTGAGTTTCCCAAAACTTTACTTTCTAAAGCAGTTTTTTCGATTTATTTTTAGCCATGGAATGCAGCTTGTGGGATCTTAGTTCCCTGACCAGGTTTTGAACCCAGACCTAGGCAGTGAAAGTGCTGCGTCCTAACCTCTGGACCACCAGAGAATTCCCCAGACTGTGCTTTCTTGCTGCATCTTCATGCTACCTGTCTCAGGCTTTTTGCCTTATTCATTTAAATTCTACCTTAGGAAGTGCAAAGGAAGAAATGAAGGATTCAAATCACTTGAAAAAGAGGAGAAGCATTCAGCCTTTGTTCACTCCTGGCTTTTGATCATAACCATAATTCTCTGTAAGCAATCCAATAAAACTTCCCATTGAGTTGCATTTGTATTTCCTTTGAGCTTGAATTTACAGACTACCATCAGTAGATTAAAAATCCATTAAAATCTATAAGAAAGCTGAAGTTACATATTCCTTTTGCTGTAGTAAAGATTTTTCTGAAAGATTTTACATTAAAACTCTGTTCCTAAGTAGTGATATTAATAGGCCATTTTAAAATCAAACTTGGCATGTCCTTAAGGCATGGAAGACTGCACAAAGAGTAGCTTCCCATATTCCATGCAATTGCATTTTGGACAGATGACTGAGACACAGTTGATTCTTTTCTCATGTCAGAAAGACAATGCTAGACTATTAACAAACAGCAGACAACCTCAAGGATAAGTGGTAATGAGGATAGTTGGCAAAGACCATACTAGGAAGGGGTGATAATAGATTCAGAGAGAGAGAAAGTGCCCGAGTAATTGTCCCGTAGATAGTGAGAAAAATGAAACAGGAGAAGGGATTAGAGGTCAAGGATAAAGATGTAGATTTAAACTAATATATAGGTTAACAGTAACCAAAAATCACAATGACCAATTTATAGAAGCACTTAGATAAAGTGCAGACATGAAGAAAATGTATTCCTGTCTGTGCCTTTTCAAAGTGATGCTTTTCTTTGAATGTGATACTTTATACTTTTCCTGCAAATTATCATGCTCTCAGCATCTTACAATCTTTGCAGATATTTAAGAATTAAATATAATGTTGAGATGTCATATCTGTCGCTCAGAAGGCAGCAAGACGTCAGTGGGTTAGAATGCTATGCTTCCCGTTTTCTTGGGTGATTTTTTCACCACCAAGTCTTAGATCAATCAACACTAAGAAAATAAGTATTTCTTCCTGTTATCTTTCTATTGTTTGTGATACCCAGATTCTTCTGAGTCATCCAAAGTAAAAGTCCTGGATACAATATCCTTATATTGGGTTGATTTTTTTTTTAAGCCAGAGTTTATTTCTACTTAAAACTGCTCAAGGCTTTCAAATGTCCAAAGCCCCAGGGATATCTGAGTTTAATATGGTGTTACAGTCAGGTTGTGAGTGTTGGTTCATTCATTGCTAATGCCTCAGAAGGATCCAGGGAAAATTATACAACTTCTATTTTTTCTTGTATTCTTCTGTGAAAACTCATGTCTGGTTTGCTTCCTATAAAGACGTTAATTCAGTGATGAAGAAAAAAAATGCTGTTAATAAGCGTTGTCTTTGCAAGGGAGAAAGGTGTACGGTCAGAGAAGAAAACATCAAAGCATTGACAAGTAACAATATTACTGCACTACAGAACAAATTGATCACACTATCTCAGTGTCCTGGGCTCCTGATTATGTTGAGACAATTCAAAATCCTTTTTCTCCATCTTCTCCTTCTCTACAGTGATCCTATCTAACTGCTTCCAAGTTTTGATGCTTCTGATTCCCAGATTACTGTTGGGAGTTTTCCTGTGCTTTTTACTTTTTATCAATATGGTTTACCATTTGTTTTTACAAATGCATGCCATGGTCATTGAAGAAATGCTAGGAAAAAAGATCAGAAAGAAGAAAAAAATGTTGAAAATACAGCTCTCATTCTGCTATCCAAAGATGATGATCAGTAAGATTTTGGCAAACAGTCTCTTATTTTAAAAATAAATTTGTATAATAAAGATATATAGAGTATATTAATATTTTCATAAAAAATGTTTTATACTGTAATGTTTTTAGAGCCTACTTGTACATTTAATGGTATGAACATCTTTTCATGTAGTTGAATATTCTTCATATATCACTTTAATGACTGCATAGTGTTCTGTATTCAACTACATGAATATACCAGAGTTAATGTGTCAAACTCCTTGTTTTGGAGCAATTGGTCTCGCTTTTTCTTTCCTACTTTCTATTCCCATTTCCATTCCTGGAGTCAACACTCTCATCCTACCTTGCTGGGACTATTTTAATGTTAACTGAAGTGATTGCTTGTGTCCAGTGAACTCTCTAATCCTTCCATAGTAAGTTAAAAAGCAAAAGCAAAAAAATGAACCATTCATAAGATTGTGACTTGAAGAGAGGCTTTAATGGTTTCAGTTTTCTTCAGATTAAAGTTTACATTTCTTAGCATTTCTGTTTGGTTCTCCTTTAATTTAGTCATGATTTAACCTACATTCACTCAGCTCATACTGTTCTTGATTTCCTGAGTATTTTGCTGTTTTCACCTCTTTGCCAGTATTCTTTCTTTTGCCAAGACTACCTTTTACTTTTGTTTCTTCCTGGCAGTCTCCTATTGATTCTTTAAAAGTGAGTTGAGTTCCGCGTCCCTCATCCTCTCAGTCAAATCAATTATTCCTTTCTCTGTGCTCCTAGAGCATATTGTTGTTTCCCCTGTTGTGTCTTCTAATGGGAAGTAATAATATAACAAGAAGCACATAGTCTTTGGACTGTGACAGTCCTGGGTATGAAGGCAAGATTTAGCTCTTATGACTTCTCCATCTCAATTTCATCATTTATTCATTCATTCAACATATACAAGTAATTGCTTCATATGTGTTAGGCCTTGAGCAGAACCCTGAGATACAACAACAAATGATATTAATAATGGGAAATATTTATTATATGATATCTGTGTACTAAGTACTTTTCATGTGTGAACTCACTTAATCGTGACAACAGGTTCTATTCCTAACTACCATTTATGAACGAAGAAATTTGGGTGCCAAGCAGCTAAGCATTTGTGAAGGTCACATGGCTAGTAAGCTGCAAAACAGGGATTCAAACCCAGGAGTTCTGATTGCAGAATCTGTTCTCAAGTCGATATGCTTTATTGCGTCCTAAAACAAACTTAAACACACAGACTCTGCCTTTCTGGAAGTTTCAAGCAAGTGGGGGAAGCATATTTCAGATAAATAGCAACAACAAATATAAAATTATACAATGGTAAGTGCTTTGAAGGGGACGTGCATGGTACTAAGGGACATAATAATAGATTTTACATACTTGTGGGAATTAGACTATGTTTCCTAACTTCCTTCCTCACAATGCAGCATTTGAATTTAGTTCAGAAGGAAAGTGGGAGTGAACCGAGTAAGGAAGGGAGAGAAGAATGCCACCAGGTTCAACAAACAAAATGTGCAAAAAGTCTGAGCTGAGTGTATGTAGGTTAAAAACTCTATATGCCTTGTTGAAGGGCCTGAGAACGGTGGCATGACTGGAGAGAAGCCGAGGTTACAATTAGGTGGGACCCAGAGTCCTTTAGGTCATGTTAAATCTTATCTATTGTAGGAGCAATGGAAAGTTATTATATATTTTAAGGAGGGCATTTCATGAGCATATTTTTATTCTATAAAGGTCTGTGTGTCTATAGTATAGAGGAGGCTTCGCGATAAAGATAGCAATATAATAGCTGTATAGGGGAAAATGACCCTTAGAGGAAAGTGTTTAGTAGACTGTAAGGGTTGCAGTGGACACTTTCTAAATGCTGGTGTCCTTCTTTCACTATTATATCCATCAGATCTAATATACTACTTTGCAAAATGTAGTAAGACAATAAGTGCTTGTTGATTGACCGAATGAATCAATAGATCATTATATATTTCTCGAAGATTTCCAGAAACAGGAAACTCTGTGCCACATGAAGCAGTCCATTAAACAGCTTTATGTGTGAGAAGCTATTTTTTCGAGCCAAAAAGCTCACTTCCTATAATTCTACTTAATTTTGCCTTGTGGACCTGGGTAGAGTAAGTATAAATCCTCTTCTGTGATAATCCTTCAAGTAGTTGAAGACAGTTGTTTGAAATATTTCTGTTTTACATTCTTCAGCCACATAACGTATCACCCAGACTCTGCCTCATTCTGCATGCTATCCTGAGGCCCCTTTATTTCTTCAGCTGTAGCACTGAGTCAGAACACCCCGTGTATTCCATCCAGTTCAGTAATAGTGAGGCCATTAAGTATTCAGGGTGACTATTGTAATTCACTCAGCTCAAAATTACATGAGATGTTTTGAAAGTGATATAGCCCATACTTGAGCTGTGGATTGTTTGAGCTTATCTAGGCTACTTTAGGATTATCAACATTAAATTTAATCGTTTTGTTGAAATATTTATTTATTTTAGTAGTTTTTTTTTTTTTGGCTGAGCTGGGTCTTCATGGTTGTATGGGCTTTTTTCTAGCTGCGGTTAGCAGGGGGCTACTCTCTAATTGCAGTCCTGGGTGTTCATTGGAAGGACTGATGCTGAAGCTGAAACTCCAATACTTTGGCCACCTCATGTGAAGAGTTGACTCATTGGAAAAGACCCTGATGCTGGGAGGGATTGGGGGCAGGAGGAGAAGGGGGGGACAGAGGATGAGATGGTTGGATGGCATCACCGACTTGATGGGCATGAGTTTGAGTAAATTCCGGGAGTTTGTGGTGGATAGGGAGGCCTGGCGTGCTGCGATTCATGGGGTCGCAAAGAGTCGGACACGACTGAGCGACTGAACTGAACTGAACTGAACTCTCTAATTGTGGTGTGTGGGCTTCTCATTGCAATGGCTTCTCTTGCTGCAGAGCACCAGCTCTTGGGCACACCAGTTGCAGCACATGGGCTCAGCAGCCGGGGCTCCAGGACTCTAGAGAACAGGTTCAGTACTTGTGGTGTATGGGCTTAGTTGCCCCTTGGCATGTGGGATCTTTTCGGATTGGGAATCGAACCCATGTCCCCTGCATTGGCAGATGGATTCTTTACCATTGAGCCATCAGGGAAGCCCTGTTGAAATCTTCTTGAATAATGATTCTGTTATCTAATGTAATAGTTCTTTCTTTTTTTTTAATTTATTTTTTTATTGAAGGATAATCACTTTACAGAATTCTGTTGTTTTCTGTCAAACCTCAACATGAATCAGCCATAGGTATACATATACCCCCTCCCTTTTGAGCCTCCCTCCCATCCCCCTCCCATCCCACCCCTCTAGGTTGATACAGAGCCCCTGTTTGAGTTTCCTGAGCCAGACAGCAAATTCCCCTCGGCTATCTATTTTACATATGGTAATGTAAGTTTCCATGTTAATCTTCCCATACATCTCACCCTCTCCTCCCCTCTCCCCATGTCCAAAGGCCTATTCTCTATGTCTGTTTCTCCATTGCTGCCCTGTAAATAAATTCTCCAGTACCATTTTTCTGGATTCCATATATATGTGTTAGAATATGATATTTATCTTTCTTTCTGACTTACTTCACTCTGTATAATAGGTTCTAGGTTCATCCACCTCATTAGAACTGACTCAAATGTGTTCTTTTTTATAGCTGAGTAATATTCCATTGTGTATATGTACCACAACTTCTTTATCCATTCATCTGCTGATGGACGCCTAGGTTGCTTCCGTGTTCCAGCTATTGTAAATAGTGCTGCAATGAACAATAGGATACATGTCTTTATCAGTTCTGGTTTCCTCAGGGTTTATGCCTAGGAGTAGCATTGCTAGGTCATATGGTGGTTTTATTCCTAGTTTTTTAAGGAATCTCCATACTGTCTTCCATAGTGGCTGCATCAAGGTACATTCCCACCAACAGTGCAAGAGCGTTCCCTTTTCTCCACACCCTCTCCAGCATTTATTGTTTGTAGACTTTTTGATGAGGGCCATTTTGACCCATGTGAAGTGATATCTCATTGTAGTTTTGATTTGCATTTCTCTAATAATGAGCGATGTTGAGCATCTCTTCATGTGTTGTTAGCCATCTATATGTCTTTATTGGAGAAATGTCTGTTTAGGTCTTTTTCCCACTTTTTGATTGGGTTGTTTGTTTTTCTGGTATTGAGTTGTGTGAGCTGCTTGTGTATTTTAGAAATTAATCCTTTGTCAGATGTTTCATTTGCTATTATTTTCTCCCATTCTGAGGGTTGTCTTTTCATCTTGCTTATAGTTTCCTTTGCTGTGCAAAACCTTTTAAGCTTAAACAGGTCCCACTTGTTTACTTTTGTTTTTATTTCTGTTACTCTAGAAGGTGGGTCATAGAGGATTTTGCTTCGACTAAGTTATTTCTTGTTTTGTATATATTTGCATAAACTTTTTCACAACTTCAGTTTTGTTGATAATACTATCAAATAAGTCAAACTTAAAATTAGAGCTATTGTTTTAGTAAAGATCAGTGTCCATTTTCCACTGACATGGTCATTGCTAGATGTCATTTGATTAGCTATAAATCTATATAGCTCTTTATTATCTATTTATCTATTTATTGTCTATTTAGCTATCCTGTCATTTTTTCATCTTACCTTTAAAAGCCCTGCTGGAAATCAAAGTCAAGTCATTTTTCTGATTCCCAGATTTAAATAAATCTTTTGAACCAGGGTGATACAAAGAATGTGAAATTATATATTGCGAGTAAATAAAACAACATTCACCTAAGGAGTCAAAACTGTGCCAGGCACTCTTTTGAGTGCTTTAATACATTAACTTGTTTAATTGTCACACAAAAAAACAATGCAATAAGTACTATTGCTGTCTACATTTTGCAGATGAATAAACTGAAGCACAGAAATTAAAACTACCCGCCAACTTCATGTACCTGGAAAGTAGTCGAGTCAGGATTCAGACCTTTGCAGTTTGACTCCAGATTCTGTGCTCAAACCATGTTGACTCAGGGATCAGAAGTTCTTATGTGCTATAGAAAAATTCAATCAAATCAGTGAAAAATGTGTAGTGTTTTTGGTTAGAATTATTTGGAAATTTGGGTTTTTTCCTAATACTTCACATATGGAATATTTTCTAATATGTTGTGTTATGCCTGAAATAATTCATACACTATATATTTAAAATGACTTACTGGATGTTTACTGTCTAGTGAACACATAGATGAAGAAACTTGGACTCAGACAAATTACACGTGGGGACAGCTTAATTCTGTCCCTTGTAGTGCACTGATTTCACAGTAGCAAATGCAAAATAAATTTAGCTCTGGGGAAAGATGGGGAGGTCTTTGCAGTCATTTATTGAATGCAAGAAAGTTCATGCGTACTGTTTTCAATACATTTTAAAATTTTGGGTAATGTTAGCTCTTCATGAAATAGAAAGAAAATTAGGAGTCAAAATACTTTTTCAGTAGTAGAGTAGTATATTGGAACATAAAAAATATAGCCTAAGTATGGCCCAAAAGAAATACATAATCTTCCAAAAAATGAATACCAATAGCAAACAGAGTTGTCTTGCATTTTGATGCTAGAATATGGATCTTAGCTTCTTTGTGGAAGAAATATCATAATAATGTAAATTATGATGCTGGTGAATGTGGCACTACTTTCATCAGAATTATCATTTGGAAATTTGGATTTTTTCCCTAATCATTAATTTGTAAGTTTCCCAGTGAATTATATCTATATCAAATCAAATCATCTGTCATTAATATGTATTGAGAAAGTTTTACCTTCATTGAAAGTATCCTGTAGGTGAGAATAAAATAATTCAATAGCATATGTTTTTCCTTTTCTCTCCATCATCAACAACAAACCCCTAATTTGGACAACTAATATGCTTAAGTATTCTCTGAAAAGAGCTACAATATATTTGAACTGTTTAGTTGCTCCCACAAATCATTTTTCTGTACAGCTTTGATCTTGAAATATGTGGAGTGATGCCTGATTTATGCTCTTGGTCCTTCTTGAAGATATTTAAGTGTTCTCGCTTAATGGTATTAAGTAAGCCCAAAGCTGCGAATGGGCTTCCTTGACTTGGGGCATTTGAAGAAGACCTATCCCTTTAAATTATATACCTTGTCTTTTTGGTTCACTTTGTTATGGTTCACAAATGCCTTTTTGTTCTTTAGGAAAGAATTTGTTCACTGTCGTTTTCACTTCTCATGCCCTGAAATCTCCTTGACTTATAGCTATTATCTTTAAATATTTGAGGGACAATATTCAAAGAAGGTCCAGTTAAGTTCAGCTGCTCAGTCGTGTCCAACTCTTGGTGACCCCATGGACTGTAGCATGCCAGGCTTCCCTGTCCATCATCAATTCCCAGAACTTGCTCAAACTCATGTCCATTGAGTCAGTGATGCCATCCAACCATCTCATCCTCTGTCGTCCCCTTCTCCTCCTGCCTTCAATCTTTCCCAGCATCAGGGTCTTTTCAAATGAGTCAGTTCTTTGCATGGCCAAAGTATTGGAGTTTCAGCTTCAGCATCAGTCCTTCCAATTTATGTTCAAGACTGATTTCCTTTAGGATTGACGGGTTTGATCTTCTTGCAGTCCAAGGGACTCTCAAGAGCCTTCTCCAACACCACAGTTCAAAATCAGTTCCTTGGCACTCAGCTTTCTTTATGGTCCATCTCTCACATCCATACATGACTATTAGAAAACCCATAGCTTTGGCTAGATGGACCATTGTCAGCAAAGTAATGCCTCTGCTTTTTAATATGCTGTCTGGTTTGATCATAGCTTTTCTTCCGAGGGGCAAGCATCTTTTAATTTCATGGCTTCAATCACCATCTGCAGTGATTTTGGAGCCCCCCAAAATAAAGTCTATCACAGTTTCCATTGTTTCCCCATCTATTTGCCATGAAGTTAGGCACCAAAGAAGGTTATTTGAGTGCAAAATCTATTGTGCTTTTCTAATTTAAAAATTCTAAGTAGGAGGTACTTTACAGAAAACAAATCTGGCTCTACAAAAGAATAAAAAGTTGGATTTATTTTACATTGTACATACATGGAGGTGAAAACTAAGGAGGTTGTAAGCATACCCATTTGGCAAATATAGACCAAATTCTAAGAGGTATATATATATAGAAAGCTATTTTGAATTATTATTGTTCATTTTATTTTTCTTTCCCACTGAACTTTTGGCTGTCTAAGGGTGAAAGCTTACTCATTGTTGCCTCCAAGAACCTAGAACAATATTCAGTACATTGCAAAAATATAATAATATTAATATTTTTAATTGCTTACTATGTGTCAGGCAGTATTCTAGGTTCTTCCCTTGTGTTATATCATTCACTTGTCATAACAGCTCTATAAGACAGCCATATAGTGATCTCATTTACAAAAGAGGAAATTGAGGCATGGGGATCTTAAATGTCTTGAGTACCTTGCTCATGATTACAAAGTAAATAGAGATTTATACACTAGAACAGTGTAAATGAGTAAAAAGAATTTACGCCTGATATTTTGGTATATTATTAGTAAGGTATAATTTATTACTCTGTGATTAATTTAGCTGTATTCATTTTGCCCTGGTTATCCTTGGTGAATGAAAATAGAGGTGGGATTGATTGACAGAATCCTGAGCAGTAGGGTAAGATGATTAAGCCTCCAAGCACAGAGAGTGGAACAATAATTGACTAGGCACTATCTAATTTGCATTTCAGTAGAACCAAACCCGAACAGAGGAGTCAAGTCATAGAATCAATGTTTAGGGTGAATATCTGGTATCATGAATCCTTGACAAGCCCCAATAAGTCCTGTCCCTGAGACCACTACACCATTCCTCAGCGAGGTGCAGCCTCAACTTCAGAACATTCTGTTGACTCTGTAGGTAAGGAGCAGGGGAAGTAGACAGTTTGGCATGAGAACCTATGCAACTTGAAAATACTTCTCTTGAAACACTGATATTGCCTTAATGTGGGATGCTCACACCATGGGAGACACAGGAGATTCGAGGCCTAGAAAGTGGCTGATTCACATCTCCCATATCATGCTTTCCCTGGACCATGAGTGAGCTGAATAGAATGGTATATAGTTACTTTAACAACAAACTTTCTTCTCTTTCTGCTATGTTAAAATAATTGAAATTCTCATAAGAAAAGGCATGGATGCTGTGGCACTGAAGTATGACGCACGTATAACCATGCAATTTGAAATATATATATATGAAGGAAATTTTATAATTTGTAACATAAGCATTGCTTTAACTTCTATGAAGCTTGAATTTATGCTCCATAAAATTCTGGATGAAGGGAAGGATGAAGAAACCCAAAGGAATGTTAACTGAGAGAACAGATTAGAGTGGCACAGAAATGCCAGGCATAAAAAGGCCTCATGCATGCCCCACTTTTGTTGAGGGATTGCCTTCTTCCAGACTGGGCCATTTGGGATGTTGAAAGGTCTATAGTCACTACAGGTCCTTGTGCATGCATGCTGAGTTGCTTCAGTCCTGTCTGACTGTGTGTGACCCTATGAACTGCAGCCTGCCAGGCTCCTCTGTCCATGGGATTCTCCAGGCAGGAATACTGAAGTGGATTGCCATGCCTTCCTCCAGGGGGATCTTTCCGACTCACAGATCAAATCTCTGTCTCTTATGTTGTCTACTTTCATTGACAGGTGGGTTCTTTACTACTCGTGCTGTCTGGGAAGCCCACAGGTCCTTCAACTTAAGATTTAGAGACTCACTTGCAATGGCTCTTCTAGGAATGATTGGATCCCAAGGACTAATTCCTGTTAACCAAATTTACTAGAAATTGATGTATACAGTTAATTTGAGACATTTGATAACTGTACATTTCCTTAGTAGAAAGACTTCCTTGGGCCACTTATTAATATGTTTCTAAAGACTGTTTCATGAACTCGGCTGGAGGAGGGAGTCAGTAAGATGGTTTTAACTGAAGTCACTGGACTCTGAGGCCTTATATCCCCTCTTCTTTCTTAGAAGATTTAACTTATTAACTCACTAAATAGACCAGACTACTCAGCCAACTATCAATGGTAACTTATCAGGGCCTCTTTTCTGTGGGAAGTGTTGAAAAATATAGTTCTCTTCTTCTGGCTCCTTTGTATTTTGTTTTTCTAGATACCATTCAGTTACATAAAGAGTCCTCTCTAAGTTTAAATGTTTATTTAGCTCACAGCTTAAAGAACTTGCATTACGTATGTTTTAGATTCCTTGATAACATTTGAAGATCTGAATTAGGTTTAAGCAGTACTCTGATACCATTTATATGTTAACAAACCACTTCTCTAAGTCATTTTTTCCCTGGAGATGTTTTATATTGATTTCTATTAAATTTCATTTCAAAAAGTTATATACTCTGAGATTGTCATCAAATTCTGTTTCTGTTTGGGCCTGTAAATGATGGGTGTAGTGAGGAAACCACCACTTTTGAAGTTAGGCAGATCTAGATGTAAATGCTAGCTCAACGGTCTTAGAATATTACTTGATCTCTCTCATAGTTTCCCCATCTATAAAATAGGAATAACTAAACCTGTGTTATAGGTTTGTATTGTATAATATGGAGAAGGAAATGGCAACCCACTCCAGTATTCTTGCCTGGGAAATCCCATGGACAAAGGAGCCTGGTGGAGTACAGTCCATAGATTCACAAAGAGTCGGACAAGACTGAAGTGACTTTAGCACACTACTTCTAAGGGGCATTTGCTGAAGATTTCACTGCAGACCACTCGCCCAATTCATTCCTTCAAATTACCTCTCTATGCCTTTGCATCTGGTCCTCCTTCAATACAATACCCTTTCCCCAGTAACTCCTCATTTCTTGATATTTTGACCAAAGAAGAGCAAAAAAAGGTGAGTAGAAATAGATATTTAAGTGCTTAAATTTAAAAAAAAAATCAAGCTCTTGTTTTGGAACTACATCTAAGGTGGTCATACTTTCCAAATTGATAACTAGCTTGACTCTGGGTCTGAAGGTGATGCTGGGTATTCAAAACTGAAACTTCCATAAAGAAAGTTTGTTACCATGACTCTGAACCATAGCCAGTTAATGCTGTTGCCTGATTACCAAGGATTTTCAAGGTAGTGGTCAGTTTTATCACCCTTGTCTAGATGCCCTGGAGTCTGGTGGCAACTATGTACCATTTGTAAAATTGAAGTGCTACATTCATCCTTGAAACAAATGGCAAATGCTATTTAGGATTGGTTTTAATTTGATGCTCTGGCAGGGATCCCATTGGGACACGCAAATTAAAACATAGTCTTGGGTCAATTATAGCAGTGTACCTTTTGAACAAGAAAGACTCAATGACTGGTTTGACAAGAGCCTGGTGACCTGCTGAGTGTTATTAATTTTATTGTCCCGAGAGAATAATGAAAATAGGACCTATTGTTTAGCCCTCCAGCTGCAATTGTACACCATTGTCTATATGAATAATATCTTAAGTAAACGCCACAGAATATACTTATGGGGGAGGGAGATAAGTACAGTCATTCCTTTAATATAGAAACAATCATTAAATACAGAAATAGTGACATGGCTGTAAATCCCAACTAGAACCTGTGGAAGAGAATATTCTGGAGACAGAAACCTTGAATTTTATTTCAAGATTATCCTGACTCTCACTGTCCCCATGATCTTCTGTTTAGGAAATAACCATAAAGTATCACAGTGAATGACAAAATACCACATTTGTATTTTTCTAGGGTTTTTATGATGCTTTTTCTGAGTGTGCTCTCTAGAAAGGCACAATAGTGCAAGGTTCAGAGAGGTTTTTAGAATCAGATTGCCTGTATTTGAAGTCAAACGACAACATTTATTAGCCAGTTATGGGAGCTTAAGCAACTTACTTAACCTCTAGGTTACCTCACTTTCCTCAGCTAAAAAAATGGGATAATAATAATACCTTCCTAATAATGTTAGTGAGAAAAATAAATATCATACTCTCCACCCACAGAAAGGCCCAATAAATGTTAGTCTTTATTCATCATTACCTTGGTCTAAGATGCACTTCAAACACAACCCAGGTCTAGATAAAGAAGTGCTCTATGCTTATTCAACCCAGTCACCCAATCTAAACAAAATTGATAAAAATAAAGCTTGACTGGGATGTTTTAAATAAAGTGTGTGTGCATGTGTGTTCAGTTACTTCAGTCATGTCTGACTCTGTGTGACCCCATGGACTGTAGCCTGCCAGGCTCCTCTGTCCATGGGATTCTCCAGGCAAGAATGCTGGAGTGGGTTGCCATGCCCTCCTGCAGGGAATCTTCCCAACCCAGAGATCAAACCCATGGCCTCTCCTGCGTCTTCTGCAACGCAGGCGAATTCTTTACCACTGAGCCACCCAGGAAGCCCGAGTCACTTCAGTCATGCCTGACTCTTTGTGACCCTGTGGACGTGGTCCACCAGGCTTCTCTGTCCATGGGGTTCTCCAGGCAAGAACACTAGAATAGAGTACCATATCCTCCTCCAAGGGATCTTCCCCACCCAGGCAATGGAACCAAGGCCTTATATCTGCTGCATTGGCAGGCAGATTCTTTACCACTAGAGACACCTACTGTAAATTATCATATCTAGAAGAGATCATTTGGTCTGCTAACTGACAAGAAATCATCAGAAACTAGCTGTTTGTCCAAAGTCTGAAGCTTCAAATCCATATACCAGGAAGAAGGGACTTTTAGGGGTATTAGGAGGAATGGGCAAATTGAAAATATGAGAAATGTAGAACATTTAAGTCCAAGATTTTCTTGGTCTCTCTGTCTTCCCCGCTCCAGTACAGTACACACAGTAATACCAGGGAACAGGAAGAGACCTCTCACTGCAGTGATGACCTTGGATATGACAATGGACCCTTTTCATTTTAATTCAAAGTTTCTATAGTCTATGAGCCCTACACTCATTTGCACTAGCTGTCTGCTCACTTGGTATGAAACTTGCTCATATCAGAAGCTTAGTCGTGTCTGACTCTTGGCGACCCCATAGACTGTACAGTCCATGGAATTCTCTAGGCCAGAATACTGGAGTGGGTAGCCTTTCTCTTCTCTAGGGGGTGTTCCCAACCCAGGGATTGAATCCAGGTCTCTCGCATTGCAGGCTGATTCTTTACCAACTGAACCACAAGGGAAGCCGTGCTCATATCAGGGGTCTCCTTAAACCCTGGCAGTCTGTGGGAGGCCCTAATACTTGGCCAGTGATTTAGTGTAACACAAACTACTATATGTTTATATAATATTTAAAACTTAGTCTTTAGTAAGTTTTTCTCACTCATCTTTAAAAATTTAATCATGCATGTTTTCTCCACAGTAAATTTATTCTCCATTAATATTTTTTGTGAGTTTTTTTTTTTTTTTTTAAAGAAAGGAAAACAGTTTTTGTCTATCTGAGGAATCTCAATGGGATTGTTTTTAATGGGACCTGGCAGACATTACCTGTGGGGGAAGAAAAAAGCAGCTAGTTATATGATAGAGGGGTCATTGCCTAGGACAGGGTGTCCAAGATGAGAAACCAGACATCTGTAGTAATATGATCTGTGACATCAGAGGAGTCCTCTCCAGGGAAAATATTTTAAATTTTGTTAGTATAGGCAGCAGATAATGTTAATACACTCATTCCTACATTATTTTGTTTCTTATAGTTCTTAGGTAATTGGCCCTTGTCATGATGGCCCCAGGGATCTTGGTGCATGTATCGTGCCCACTAAGGACAAACAGAGGGTGTATGGGTGGGGCATATAGGAAACTGTATGTGACTACATAGTCCATAGATGCAAAAGACTATGACCTTTGCCTCCAGTGAACTTTCTGTGCTTTCTGTGAAGAAAATTGATGGCTTATACACCATGGTGGAAACAGAGCTTTCAAGAACAGAGTACTGCTTCCAAGGAAATACTGTCAACCCAAATCATGACTGTGCTTTTTTTGATATGTCCTAATTTTATTTTGCATTGGGGTTGTTTTTCTCCTTTCTGGGGTTCCAAAGTTAGATATCACCTAATCATCATGTTTAATTGAAAGTACTACTTGGAAAACTGCTGGAAACTCTTCCTATTACATGAAAGATACTAGAGAACTAAACAAAAGGGATGCTGAGAAGACAAAATGTAAAGGGTTTAACGTATACTTCTAAATGTAGTTGTAAAAGTTGAGGATATTTGCATCCTCTCTCTAGTTTTTGGACAACTATGGACCATGTTTTTGGACCTTCAGGTAGGGTTAGCCAAGGAATGTTTTGTAATCAAAAAGCTCTTAGTTCTCTATGCAAGTAATTCCATAAGTACAGCTAGTCAAAAAAGCTGGCTCTATGCATCCCCTTAGCATTTCTGCACCTTGCTTTCTGTTAATCTGTAATCACTAGTTGGTTGCTTGGTTATTATTTTCTCACTGAGCTGTGTCTTCTAAGGCAGGAAACTTGTTTATATTTCTTTCTCATTTTGTGTTTTTTCCCCATTCTTTTTCCTTACTAATACCGGGAGTAGTAATTTGGCATGGTCCCAGTGATTTTCCCCCAGGCTCCTTGGAACTCTCCAAGTGATGATCATATCTGCTAGAATTGACATGGGGGAAAAAAAAAAAAGCAGCTTTTTGTAATTCTTTTTTTTTTTTTTTTTAGTTTATTTTTGTGTATGGTGTTAGAAAGTGTTCTGGTTTCATTCGTTTACACATGATTCACCATTTTTCCCAACACAACTTGATGAAGAGATTGTCTTTTCTCCATTGTATATTTTTGCTTCCTTTGTAAAAGACAAGGTGTCCATAGGTGGGTGGATTTATCTCTGGGCTTTCTATTTTGTTCCACTGATCTATATTTCCATCTTTGTGCCAGTACCATACTGTCTTGATGACTGTATCTTTGTAGCATAGTCTGAAGTCAAGCAGGTTGATTCCTCCAGTTCCATTCTTCTTTCACAAGATTGCTTAGGCTATTTGAGGTTTTTTTTTTTTTTTTTTGAGTTTCCATGCTAATTGTGAAATTATTTGTTCTAGTTCTATGAAAAATACCGTTGGTAGCTTGACAGGGATTGCACTTACTCTAAAGATTGCTTTGAGTAGAATACTCATTTCCACTATATTGATTCTTCCAATACAGAGCATGGTACATTTCTCCATCTATTTTTGTCACCTTTGATTTCTTTCAACAGTGTTTTATAGTTTTCCATATATAGGTCTTTTGTTTCTTTAGGTATATTTATTCCTAAGTATTTTATTCTTTTCATTGCAATGGTGATTGGGATCGTTTCCTTAATTACTTTTTTCTTTCTTTCTTTTTTTTTTTTTAAGAAATGCAAGGGATCTCTGTGTATTAACTTTATATCCTACAACTTTACTCTATTCATTGGTTGGCTCTAGTAATTTTCTGGTGGTGTCTTTAGGGTTTTCTATGTAGAGGATCATGTCATCTACAAACAGTGAGAGTTTTACTTCTTCTTAGTGGTCTTCTAAAGTTGGGTGAGTCTAAAAGTCATCTAAGAATTGTGTCAAAACTTGGATTTCTGGGTCCCACTGCCCAAGATTCTGATTCTGTAGGTGTTAGTGGCTCTTAAAAAGCTGCTTTCCTACTGAAACTTTGCTTTACGGATCCATCATTTCCACAGCTGGTAGAAACTGGGAGTATGTAACTGATACAATCTTATTCTTAAATATGACTGAACATCAGAATTCACAGTGGATATTTATAAAAATGCCTGGACCTCACACCCAGAAATTCTGATTTATTAGGTTTGATGTACAGCCTCAGCATCTCTATTAAAATATTAAAGTAACTCTCTCCCCACCACCACAATCCACAGGTGATTTTTCTTCTGTGTGACCAAGATTGATAACCGCTGCCTTAGCCCTTAACCCCAGTGTGTTGTTATTCGAATACTCCTCAATGATTACCAGGTAGAAGGCTGGAAAAGGTTGCATTCCTTGTGCATAATGAACACAGGGCAGAAAAGGCCGTTTTATCAGATGCCCCTCATTCAGGCATTGATTTAGTCTCCAAATATGACAAGCTGGACTTAATTTTTTAGGGAAAGAGTAAATGAGACCCGCAGATAGCTGGAACACAGAGACCTCTTGGTTTATTTCTTAAGTGTCACGTCAGTCTGCCCACTTAAGTGATTAAAGGAGAAGCTCTAAACTGCAAAGGGAACTGGGCCCTGATTTGTTCAGGGTCAGGAGCAATGGCTCGAAACCATCTTGTTTGCAGATACTCCTTTCATGTTATTAGCCTGTCAGTTGACAGACTTTTGCAAGATTTATGGCTCAAAACTCAAGTGTCCACATGTGTGTGAGAAGTGGTATGTTGCGACGGGTCCAATCCCACTGGATGAGGTGAGAGGAGAGGAAAGGCCTGAGGATACCAGGAACCAGGCCCTTTGGGGGCTTCGACCTCACAGTCCCACTTTCTGTTTTATTTTTTTCCTCCCTCTCATTCCAGTGAACCTCATATTTAGTTTCTGGGAATTTCTGCTCTTGGAAATTAAAATAGAAAATAAGACTTCAAAGGGAAGCACCTAATTTTTATGAAAAGATTCCTAGGGTGCTTTTAATAAAGTCCTCTTGAGGGTGTAATAAAAAAGATTTAGGAGCCCTGTTCCCTGCAACTTGAGAAAACTGCCCTTTCAAAGCAAAAGGAACTATACTTTGTTGGACCTGTGTGAGTCTTTCTGACATATTTGAATTGAAACTTCTGATATTTAAAATCTCGCATTCTCTTCACAGTAGGGACAGTAATTTCCCTGCATCTCTCTGCTTTTCCCTCAGATGTTTTTCTCTCTCCTGCCAAGAGAGACCCTGCTGTCTATTTCTGTGAACTTCCCTCCTCACTGGCTTCCCTCCTTCAGTTCCTCCATTCCACACAGAATCTTTCTCAGAGGAAATACTACCATGATTCTAGTCTGCTTGAATCCTTCTGTGATTCTCCAGGATGTATGAAATCCAAGTTAGAGAAGGATACAAAGCATGTTTGGGGCCGAGAATTTGTTCCTACTCCAACCTCCAAGCCTGCTTGCACACACATGTGTGCACATGCATACACACACATGTAGTTTTCAAGCCACATGAGTTATTGTCATTTCTCAAAATGCCATCTTTTCATATTCTTCCCTGTCTATCCACATTCTCTTCTTTCTCTCTAGTAGATATCACAAACACCAACCCTAACTTTGAGACTCCCCTTAAATACCTCTTTCTCTGTAAAAATGGAAGCTTTCCCCCTCAGTCACAACCTGTCAGGGATATCTCATTATATATGCATGCATGCATGCTCTGTCATGTCTGACTCTGCAACCCCATGGACTGTACTCTGTCCATGGGATTTTCCAGGCAAGAATACTGGAGTGGGTTGATATTTCTTACTCCAGGGGATCTTCCCAACCCAGGGATTGAACCCCCTGCATCTCTTGCGTCTTCTGCATTGGCAGGCGGATTCTTTACCATGCAGCCACCCGAGAAGCCCTAACTTCTTATACAGTCTACCAGTAATCATTTAGTGTTGGTGCATTGTATGGTTCTGTCCCCAGAGATACTGTTTGAAGGCAAGTTTTGGGTCTTACTTGTTTTACTACATTGCATCATAAAATGCTGAGCAAAGACCAATCAAGTAGCCCTAGAAGCTGTTGGCTGACTTAAAATTAAAAAACAAAAAAACAAAAAAAACCCCTAAAACTAGGGCTAGGAATTGCTCAAAAATTTGTTTCGGGGGCAGAGGAAAAGGCTTACAGGTAAAATATATGGAGAATAAACTGATTCATTTTCGTCCTGTTTCTAAGGTACCCTAATTTCATAGCCAGACTTACTAATAACCACTGTATTCTGGAATTCCAGTAGATCAAAAAGAGCTGAAAAGGATGCTTCAGTGGGATAGCTATTTGCCAAGCCACATTTCTTTGTTTTGGTGGCTCAGGAGGAGGGGTGTAAGTGCTCAGTCATGTCTGACTCTTTGCAACCCCATGGACGGTAGCCTGCCTGACTTCTCTGTCCATGGGATTTCCCAGGTATGGATACTGGAGTAGGTTGCCATTCCCTACTCCAGGGGGATCTTCCCGACCCAGGGGTCAAACTTGAGTCTCTTGTGTCTCCTGCCTTAGCAGATGGATTCTTTACCACTAGTGCCACCTGGGAAGCCCCAAAGGGAGGAGTGATTATCCCCAAATTCTCCATGAGTGCATGTGAAGTAAAGAAGGTGCAGGGCCTTGGCAAAGCCTCCTCATTAGTGATATCTCAATATGCTGTGTCCTGTGAATGCCGAGCGTCTCTCTGGCTAATAGATTAACTTCAAGATTGAAAGCCAAATTCTATTATTTTTGATAATTGGGAGGAGTATTTTGTGCCATATGTATTCATATGTGCTTGATAATTTATGTATGAAAAACTCATACAGATATTTTGGTTAAACACTAGCTAGAGAGTATAAATCTTTTTTTTCTAAAGTAGTATAGATCTCCATTGATTTTCAAATTGTATTGCTGATATTCAGTACTTGTGTACACGTGTGGGGAGATGGGGTTTGCTGTGGACTCAGAAAAACTGCATATGACAGGTCCCAAGAGCAAGTTTTAAGGCTGCATGTCCTGTCACTGTGTATGTCTGAAGGTTGAAGAAAACAATACTTTCCCTTCCTGGGAAAGCAGATCAACTCCCATCCTTTCTTCTGGCTTTTTCCTACCCAAGAATGTGTCTCACACGTGCCCCCAAATATGGCCCCTGGCTATGTGTGGCACTTGCCTTGTTTCTCCTCTTTGACTACAGCAGAAATGTTGCCTTTCACCCTATGATCTCCTTGCAAAAGGGCACAAGTTCCCTTGCACTGGGTCTGCCTGCTATTTCTTGGGTGGCAAAGGAGAGCTGGCTTGTGTTTTTAGTGTTACCCATGAATTTTGTGAAACAACCCTTTTATTTCATATTTGTCTTGCCCTTTCCCTGGGACTCTGACATGGGTCTGTGAGAGAAATTTTGGGGTCAGAAAACAATCTTAAGCCATATAAACCACTATACTTAGATGTGACACTCTCCTCTGAAATGAGCTCATTGTCCTTGGACTCAGTTTATGAGCCTCTGTTCTTATTTTCTCCCAGGATACCCTTGGTGCTTCAGGCAAATATACACTTGTTGGGCATAGTCTGTTTGTCCTCTGGACAGCAGAATACATATGAATTTGTGTAGCCACGGGACTCTAGGGGTCAGAGTGGCTTAGGTCAGTCAGATCTATGACTTATTCTATACCTATAGTGACAGTTGTATAGATGAAGGGCTAGAAGACCCCCAAAGTCCTTGAGGGAAATCATTTGTTCAAGCTATACAGTAGAGTTATACAGTATCACATTGGGCACTATAGTCTAGGTCTTTCTAACTCCAAAGTCCTATACTTTTAGTATTTCTCTTTTCTTCTCTCTCTTTAGCCTTCTTGTTATTCAGTTGCTATGTCATGTCTGACTCTTTGTGAACCATGGACTGCAGCATGCCAGGCTACCCTGTCCTTCACTATCTCCCAGAGTTTGCCCAAGCTCATGTGCATTGAGTCAGTGATGCCATCCAACCATCTCATCCTCTGTCATTCCCGTCTCCTCTTGTCTTCAATCTTTCCCAACATCAGGGTCTTTTCTAATGCGTTGGCTCTTCACATCAGGTGGTGAAAATTTTGGAGCTTCAGCATTAGTCCTTCCTTTATGGTTGATTTCCTTTAGGATTGATGGGTTTGATCTCCTTGCAGTCCAAGGGACTCTCAAGAGTCTACTCAGCACCACAGTTTGAAGCATCAGTTCTTTGGCGCTCAGCTTTCTTTATGGTCCAACTCTCACATCCTTACATGACTACTGGAAAAACCATAGCTTCGACTAAGTGGACCTTTGTCAGGAAAGGGGACCTTTAGCCTAGGTGAAGACATATAGTAGGTATAAAATAAATATTGAATGAACAGATGAATGTTGTTTATATCAGCATCACATGCATTGCCTGGCAAGTTGGAAACACTGTGAAGACAATGCACAAGTAACACTATTGTGTATAAAGTGTTTATTTTAAAAATATCACTTATTAAAATCTAATTCTGAAGAACTGATTTAGAGTTAGAATTTAGTATAAAATCTTGAATTTTTAAAGACAAAAAAATAACCCAGAGTCTTTATGGTCTGCCTCAGAGTTGATGATGGTTTCTTACAATAAGTATTTGAAGTGAATTTTTTTGGAGACTTAAACAAATCTCATAGAATTTTCTTTCTTTCTTTCTTTTTTTTGTAAATTAATTGATTTATCTTTATAAAATTAATAAAAGATAAAATTAATTTATATTCATTGGAGGCTAGTTACTTTACAATATTGTAGTGTTTTTTGCCATACATTGACATGAATCAGCCAAGGGTGTACATGTGTCCCCCATCCTGAACCCCCCTCCCATGTCCCTCCCCATCCCATCCCTCAGGGTCATCCCAGTGCACCAGTCCTGAGTGCCCTGTCTCATGCATCAAACCTGGACTGGTGATCTATTTCACATATGGTAATATATATGTTTCAATGCTATTCTCTCAAATCATCCCACCCTCGCCTTCTCCCACAGAATCCAAAAATCTATTCTTTACATGTGTCTCTTTTGCTGTCTCGCATATAGGGTCATCATTACCATCTTTCTAAATTCCATATATATGTGTTAATATACTATATTGGTGTTTTTCTTTCTGACTTACTTTACTCTGCATAATAGGCTCCAATTTCATCCACCTCGTTAGAACTGATACAAATGCATTCTTTTTAACAGCTGAGTAATATTCCATTGTATACATGTACCACAGCTTTCTTATCCGTTCATCTGCCAATGAACATCTAGGACACATGTACCCCAGTGTTCATCGCAGCACTGTTTAAAAGAGCTAGGATATGGAAGCAACCTAGATGCCCATATAATTTTCTGTAAGATGTATCTTTTAGGTGTATACATTTTTAAATAGTACAGTTTATGTCAGTGCCTTATTTTTTAAGTAAGACTGTAGCAAACATCGGGAAGCTCATATCATACTTAAAATGGCTTTTAGGGAATCCCCTGGTGGTTCAGTGGTGAGGGCCTGGGTTCAGTACATAGTCAGGAAACTAAGATCCCACAAGCCATGTGGAACAGACAAAAATAAATAAATAAAAATAAATAAATAACTTATTTATTTGAGAAGAATTTTTTAATCTTGAAAGATCCTTCCTTTTATGTTACCATTCATTATAAGGATCATTTCATGCTCCTCTAAAGTTCACTTTTATGTTTGGAAAGTAGTTGGTGTGTCTGCATGGAAAATGTTACATTCAAACCTGCACATACTCTTTTTCACAGAAATTCAGGTTGTAGTAATAATGTTTATTTTCTGATATTCACAATGGTGATACATACTAGACTCTGCATAGAATAATATATAGGGATACATTTGCATACATACACATAAATACATACTCAAGAATGAGTCCCTATTAATACACACATGCTTGCCTGCCCATCATTTCATGGATATGTAAGATTTTCCTCCCACCCTAGGAGTTTGAGTTACACAGTGATAGGACTTCTTTTATACTTGCTAATTCTATTCTCTATTATATTCCAAAAGGCATCATATTATCTGCCTTGTCCGATTTGCTTCTGTGCTCATTAAAGTGGCCTGCTGTGAAGTTAATTTTTCTTGCTCATTTTATTGGTATTTTGGGAGAGTTAGATTTTTTCCAAGCAGTTTCAGCTTTAGTATAGGGTTGTAGTAGCTGTCAAAAGAAGGCTTTAAAAACCATCCTCTAAAATAAATCAAAAATAAAAGCTGCTTATTTTAGTATCTCTATTGAAATATAAATTACAGGTCATTGATCTTTTCCCCCACTTCCTTGCAATTATTTTTATTGAATTTTTTAAAAAGTAAAACAATGCAATGCATTTAAAAAAAAGCAAATAAACCTCGATGATAAGAATAGTACCAAATGGTTTGTAAATGGCAGCAACACATTTTTTGTAGGAAAATAGCATAATAAAACCTAGCTTTGTTTTTAATCTCTACAATAGAAAATAAAGTGTAGCAGTGATAAGTATACTTCTGAGTCAATCTAAAGTCTCAGCATGGAGGGACAGTTTTAAATTCTAAAAGTTTAGATTCAATTATTCTTGTCAGTTCAATGTTTTATATATATCTAGACATAGATTTAGACATAAAATATAATCTATAATGCATAATAAAAAAATATAATTATATACATACATATGTATACACATGTATACATATATGTAAAAATATAATTATATACATATATGTATACATATATACATACATATATATAATTATATATACAGCATATATCTGTAATATATAAAATATATAAGTATACATACATGGTGAAATATATTTTAAATAATATATATTTATATGTGTATGATAATATAATACATCTATACATACACACAGAGAAGGAAATGGCAGCCCACTCCAGTACTCTTGCCTGGAAAATCCCAAGGACAGAGGAGCGTGGTAGGCTAAAGTCCATGGAGTCGCAGAGAGTCGGACGCGACTGAGTGACTTCACTCACATATATACACACACCACCAGGTGCAAGATGGATAGCTGGTGAGAAGTTGCTGCAACTTCTGGTGCTCTGTGATGACCTGGAGGGATGGGATGTGGGGAGAGGCAGGAGGCTTGGGAGGGAGGGTATGTTTGTATAATTATGGCTGATTTGAATTATTGCATGGCAGAAACCCATACAACATTGTACAAATTTACAGAGTGAAGTAAGCCAGAAAGATAAAGAACATTACAGCATACTAACACATATATATGGAATTTAGAAAGATGGTAACAATAACCCTATATGTAAAACAGAAAAAGAGACACAGAAATACAGAACAGACTTTTGGACTCTGTGGGAGAAGGTGAGGGTGGGGTGTTTCAAAAGAACAGCATGTATACTATCTATGGTGAAACAGATCACCAGCCCAGGTGGGATGCATGAGACAAGTGCTCGGGCCTGGTGTATTGGGAAGAGCCAGAGGAATCGGGTGGAGAGGGAGGTGGGAGGGGGGATCGGGATGGGGAATACGTGTAAATCTATGGCTGATTCATATCAATGTATGACAAAACCCACTGAAATGTTGTGAAGTAATTAGCCTCCAACTAATTTAAAAAAATAAATAAATAAAATTAAAAAAAAGAAACATGAAAAAAAAAATAAATAAATAAACAAGCAAACAACCAGAATCTAAACAAGTTATATAATGTATCTTTTAAATACTACATAACGATACCAAAAAGCAGACAAGGGATGATGCCAGTAAAAGCAATATCGTTTTTTGTTGTTGTTTTTTTTTTTTCGAAAAAATAACAGTCCAGTGCTTTGCCTGAGAGGCAGCTGGCAGGTGAGGACCGAGAGGAGTCAGAGACTGCCAGCTTTGCCACCCCAGCTCCACTGATTCCCTTCATCTCTCTGAGCCTCAGTTTGCCCATCTGCATAGCAGGGATAGAGTGCTTTCCCTATAGAGTCTTTCAGGGGCTTGAGTGAATTTCTGTTTGTAAGGCACTAAGGAAATAATGCCTGACATACAGTAAGCTTTGTATTGTGTTTGTGTAATAAAATTCTCAGTAGCTGGAGACGATAAGAAACAAAATAAATTTTATTTAGAATAACAGATTGCTATTTTTAGTATGGGCCTCCCAGGTGGGTGAGTGGTAAAGAATCTGCCTCTAAATGCAGGAGACACTGGTTTGATCCCTGGGTTGGGAAGATCCCCTGGGGAAGAAATGGCAACCCAGTGTTCTTGCCAAGAAAATCCCATGGACAGAGGAGCCTGGCAGGCTACAGTCTGTGGGGTCGCAAAGAGTTGGACGTGACTGACTGTGCATAAACACATTTTTAGTAAAATAGAGAAAATGTGTTAACTTCTCCAGATCCATTTAGAATTCAGCATTTTGAGGTAACAAATTGTTTTCCTTTGGAATATATCCTTAACTAAAAGTCCCAGAGTGGTACAGGGTCAGCAAAACAGTGAGAGGAGGAAGTCCACATCATATTCCCAGGAAAAGTCCAGGGGCACTGCTGGAATCACAGTACTGCTTCTGAAGCTTTTATCAGCCCAATATTGAGCACTGAGTTAAGTTCATCTCTTCCAACTTGTTCAACAGGCCAAGAGTTCTCTAAATTAATATGTGTGTTTGGAAGATGTTTGTAGGTAAAGTAAGTTTGCCAAACTCTGGGGTAAACACAGTTTAATGACAATCTTACAGTAGTGGGAACATGTGTTAGTATAACATATTATAGTACATATGATTTTACATTGAGGAAGTAATGCAAATGTTAGCTGAGTGTACTCAAAAGGTCTTTGAAATAGCACTTGAAAGGTTTAAAAGTCATTATGCTTGTGTTCTCTTTGTAAATAAATGATGAAAGGGAAGGATATTTACAAGTTATCTGGAATTACATTCAATTTCCTCTATACTAAAAAGATGGTCTATTTAAAAAAAATAATCTGTACTGCTTATACACTGGATTTAAAAAAATATGACTTGCAAAAATATCTTCTTGTAAAATGATTAGGATAAATCGCCATCGGTGCATTTCATTATTAACACTAAAATTATGTCACAGAACACAATTCTTTTTTTGAAGGGAAATGAACAAAATGGCATGTTAACTATCTTCTACTAATAATTTTTCTAATTTAAAAGAGAAAAGTAGGGGGACAGAGAAGTAACATTTTGAGGTAGGAAGCATTCAGGAAGCAGGTGAAAAGTAATCTTTAAATATTTTCCCATCTATGCCCCCAGTTTTCACTTTCTTGCTGTAAATACTTACAGATACACAGAATTAGTGGCTTGCTAGTTAGCACATTACTAGTGATTTATTGTGAATTAACTACTTGTTTCCATTCATGGACATCCAGAATAATTAGCAACTGGGACTTGTGAATCTAATTTACAATTTACACTCTAACACATTTTACATAGGGCATGCAGTTTAATAAACAAACAGCATCACTATTTTTCTTTTTGATAAATAAGTTAAATGATCATTTTGGTTTCAAAACTGAATATTACATGCATAGGAGTGAGAAGTGAAGTATAAATATATATGTATATTGGAGCTTTCTTAATTAAAAAGAAAAGCATATATTATTGTAATGTTTAATTTTGACAGTAATTTAAGGAAGAAAGTTTCAAGTTTATACACGCTGAAGTGTGTATATGTGAACAATAAAGCATAATCACAATTGCTACTGGTGGGTGTTACTTCTATCTCATAACAGCTAGTGCATTCTGTATCACAGAGTACGGTGTTACTGTGTGCCAGGGGACTCACTGAAGAAAACAGAGTGAAAGGTACAAACTTATGGAATATTTCCTCATAGAGATCCTTCTCTGAAACTATATGTAGAGAAGGATTGTTGACCCATGGGCAAAGATACATGTTTATTTTTATAATAAACCACTCAAATAATCTGTAATGTATACCATACAATTTAATTTCTAGTATATTATTTCTCTTTGATTGGAATAATCTTATTGTGATGAATGATTTGAAACATGTCTTCCATTTTTGTCATTTTGTAAATTGGAGATCCAAGGCTTCCTGCACCTTTTGTCTGCCTGGGGATATAGGGATACAGTGAGGGGAAAGAGAGAGGGGAGAGAGGGGGGAGGGAGAGAGAGAGAGGTGATTGATAGATGAAAGATATACATATATACATGCAGACATATGTTTTTCAAATCAGGGGAAGTGTAAAAGAAAGCATTTTGCTGAAAAAGAAGTTAAAGAAAAGATACTTTCCCCCCCTTTTCATCCCACTAGCATTTTAGAGAGATTCATCATCATTATCTGAAAATATTTTGAAGGCTCATGTGGCATTCATGCTCTTTAGAGTTGTTTAGACTAACAGAATCCTTGTATTCTAGGTGCTTATAATTCAAACCAGATAATGCCAGCCTGAAATCTACAAGGCGGAGATTGTATAATAAAGCATAGAATAAATACAGGAAAAGGAAATTAATTTAAGAGAAGGCCCAGATATTGGAGTTTGAAGGGTAGACAAAAAGAGTGTTGCTGAAGTTTGATCTTCTCTAATGCAGTATCCGCAAGTAGCTTTGGCACCAAGATCATAAGGCTATCTTCCAGAACCTGGATCAGAAAGCCTACTGTTTGTGAAGACAAATGCAGATGTGTCTGCAAACGGGCACTTCAGAATAACAGACCTTCTTAATGCTGTGTGGTTAGTTTGGAATGTTCTTAATCATTTGCTTTAGGTCGTTTATGAAAGCTCTATTGTGTCATTAACTAGATGATGCTATGATTTGAGCTTATTTCTTCATATTTAAAAAGCTTTCCAGGGCTACCCTTCTCTGGTTTGCATTTAAGTGAAATTAAAAGTCTGACTGTTCGGTATCGCCTGTAGACTAGCTGAAGTAGTTCCTCCAGCTCACATCCTTAGGGCCTCATTAGGAAGAAGCTCACAGCATGCCTGACACTGGTTAATATTTGCAGAGCTCATTTACCTACATTGGAAACAAACCAAAAAAAGGCCAGTCAAATCCTACTGAAGTGAAGAAGGCTGAGGGCATCAGTGCCCATCATCTGGGTCACCTTTCTCTGTCGGAAGTGGATGACCCACCAGGTGGTGACTTCTTATCTCTTCTAAACTGAAAGAGACCTGTTGAAAATGTGTCTTCAAGTACCTTTGCTGTTAAAGATCCGGCAGGACAAAATAGGTAACCCATAAACCTTGAGAGAAAAAGTGATTATAGAAAGGATTCCTTTCCAAAACAAGATGTGTCCTTTACATAAACCTAGTTAGCCAGAGAGTTTATTTTATAAGAAGATAAAAGACAATTTGGCCATTGCCTCTGCCCTGTTGGAATTCTAATCTAATAGTTTTTCCCTATTCATAAATGCAGGGTATGGTAATTTGTAGTTTTCCGAGAAAACTGCTCAACACTGTCTTCCTTCCTATTTCTCATTACTGTTTTTATAATTCCACTTTGTGTAACATGCCAGTTACATCAATGTATCCACATTGGGCTTCCCTGGTGGCTAAGCAGTAAAGAATCCACCTGCTAATGCAGGAGGCGTGTATTTGATCCCTAGGTTGGGAAGATCCCTCGGAGAAGGATTCTCCAGTATTCTCCAGGCAAGAATTCTCAATGGACAGAGGAGTCTGGTCAGCTACAGTCCGTGGGGTTGCAAAGAATCGGACATGACTTAGCAACTAAACAACAATTGGGAAATTAGATGTGAATAGTAATGGGCAAAAGTCCTCAACAGTTGAACTCTGTCTTCTCATTATATCAAACGTGTTTAGGAACCACTGTGTTTGTTCTTTTATGAAGATGATTTTGGCTACATTGAGATAAGTGTGCATAAATCATAGGCACTAGCTAGTTAATCTAAAAGCATCCTCAACCTTTGTATATTATTTGGCTGGCTAGAGATTATGAAGTACCTGGTCTCTTTGCTAAAGAGGGTCTGGTCTGTTGCACTTATTATGATAAAAGCATCCCGGAGAACATGTGTCAAAAGCTCTTGAACTCCAGTAGGATTTTTAGTAATTTAATTACTCTCAAAAATTAAACTGATCAACCTAGATTCAGGGTTTTTCTGTTTCCTCTACTTAACTTTTTCTTTCCGCTTTTGTTGAACAACAGTTTTTTTTTGGAAAAAAAAAAAGTTTTGAATTTTTATTAATGACAGTTTTATTGAGGGTGTAGTGTTTTCACATTGTCCAGCAGTTTCCTTACCAATGATTTCCATTGTTGTCATGTGAACCATACAGTTTTTTCAAAACCATATTTTTGTATCCTTAATTTGTGGAATTCTGATTTTTGTAAATGAGTAAAGTAAAAGCCTCTTGATGAAAGTGAAAGAGGAGAGTGAAAAAGTTGGCTTAAAGCTCAACATTCAGAAAACTAAGATCATGGCATCTGGTCCCATCACTTCATGGGAAATAGATGGGGAAACAGTGGAAACAGTGTCAGACTTTATTTTTTTGGGCTCCAAAATCACTGCAGATGGTGATTGCAGCCATGAAATTAAAAGACGCTTACTCCTTGGAAGGAAAGTTATGACCAACCTACACAGCATATTAAAAAGCAGAGACATTACTTTGCCAACAAAGGTCCGTCTAGTCAAGGCTATGGTTTTTCCAGTGGTCATGTATGGATGGGAGAGTTGGACTGTGAAGAAAGCTGAGCACTGAAGAGTTGATGCTTTTGAACTGTGGTGTTGGAGAGGACTCTTGAGAGTTCCTTGGCCTGCAAGGAGATCCAACCAGTCCATCCTAAAGGAGATCAGTCCTGGGTATTCATTGGAAGGACTGATGCTGAAGCGGAAACGCCAATACTTTGGCCACCTCATGCGAAGAGTTGACTCACTGGAAAAGACCCTGATGCTGGGAGGGATTGGGGGCAGGAGGAGAAGGGGACGACAGAGGATGAGATGGCTGGATGGCATCACCGACTCAATGGACAAGAGTTTGAGTAAACTCCGGGAGTTGGTGATGGACAGGAAGGCCTAGCGTGCTGTGGTCCATGGGGTCACAAAGAGTCAGACACAACTGAGCGACTGAACTGAACTGAACTGAAAGTTCTTAAATTTGAAGTTATTAGGAAAGAATGATACACATTTGTGGGTTTTGTTACTTAAATATTCTACTGCTCCAAATGATATTCCAAAGAGCAAAGTGTGACTTTCCCTTTCGTCTGGATCCTAAAAACTGTGGGTTTTTTTTTTGTTTGTTTGTTTAGTTTTGTTTTGCTTTGGGAAGTTTCTGGATGATAATTTTTATAATTATGAGCAATACATTTTGAATTGTCAAATTCAGTGAAATGCTGTTAGTAATCACCCTCCTTTTCCTCTTTGCAATATTTCATTCTGTTGAGCATAGCAATTACTTTAAGCTTTCATCTCCTCACATTTTATTCTCCTACACTTAATTGGTTTTTATCCTACTATTCATATTTGTTCTCTTTAGCTAATATTCATTAATAGTAAACTTACAGGCCCTGACACTCATGCTCTGATATTTATAGTCTCTGCTTCAGGAAAAAAATCCTATGGGTATATTCAGAATACACTTCTGCTTGAAATAGTGTGTGTGTACGTACATGCCCCATCATGTCTGACTCTTTTGCGATGACTGTAGCCTGCCAGGCTCCTCTGTCCATGGCATTTCCCAGGCAAAAATATTGGAGTGGATGGTCCTTTCCTTCTCCAGAAGATCTTTCTGACCCAAGGATTGAACCTACATCTCTTGAGTGTCCTGCATTGACAGGTGAATTCCTTGCCATTGTGCCACCTAAGAAGCCCAGGAAATAGTAGTTATCTTCAAATACTTGATACAGGGTGGGACTTAAAAGAATGCTACCAATGCCAAAGCCACTTTAGGAAAATTGTTTTATTTTCTAGTAAAAATACTATTTTTTTTCTCAACCACAACAGCTGAGGCTCAGCAGGAAGTAATTTTCTTGGCCAAGAGTATATGGTTAATAAGTAGAAGATTCAAGGCTTTCTAGAAAAGGTACCCATTGGAGGGTGTCTTGGGAAGGTCTGGAGCTGAGCCCACTTTATCATCTCTGTGCTTCAGTTTACTCGACTGCAAAGTGGGAATGATGATGTCTATTTCAACAAAGCTGTTGAGATCATTAAGGAATGTGTATGAAAATGCCTTGTTAACTTTAAAGCTCTGTAGGTGAGGAGTATGTATGTTTATGAGTGTGTTGTTATTATTTGTCCCTGAGGCTGTATATATGAGCCCTCTCCTGAAAAGTAGTTTTTACAGCTTCTCTATAAAATACATCATGTCTTCACTGTTTAGAGTTTTTTAACTAAGCTATTCTTCTCAGTGATGTGCTGTTTAGTTAATTCAGTTTGGGTTAGAAAAATATAGAGAAGAAAACAGTTCAGTGAGGTTGAACTGTGTATATTAGTCAGAAGTGTCTCATGTGCATAATGGCAACCCACTCCAGTATTCTTGCCTGGAGAATTCCATGGACTGCAGAGCCTTGCAGGCTACAATCCATGGGATCCCAAAGAGTGGGACATGACCTAGCACGCATACATGCATGCACACATGTCTCATGTGCACTCTTTCCTCCCTTTCAATGTAACCATGATAATATTTTACACTTTTTTTCGTCATTCACCTTGTAGTCTTTAACTAATCTTCCTTCCTCCAGTCTCCTCTCCTGCGTCAGTCTTCCCTACTGCCAATGGAGTGATCATTCTAATAAGAGAAATCTGATCATTTCATTGCACTGATTATAAATATTAAATGGTTCAACATTGTTGGGACTTTCCTGGAAGTCCAGTGAAAGCTCCATGAATGTTGTAAAATCGAACATATCTAACTATATTCAAATCGTTTCTTATATACTCACTCTCAATCACTGAAAATTGCCAGCCATTTTGTAAACAGAATTATCTTTGACATTTTTATTATTTCAGTGACTTCATGTTAGAAAAAATAATGGCATGTAAAGCTAAGTGCTCAGATGTTTAATTTTTGTCTCTTGATTGGAAGAACAATGTATATGGCAATAATCAGTAGATTTTGCTTGTGCTTTTCTAGATGTATGGTTATTTACATTAAAACTAAGATATTGGGGGAAAAGTTGATTATTGGGATAAGAATTTTTGCCTAAAGAAATGTCCTGGTTTAAAATAGTTTATTACAAAATTTAAAAATTCTAAAATGTTATAAAAGCATTTTATTTATAATGATTTGTTGTTGAAAATATTGGTGTGAATATAATTTTCTCTCCAAGTACAATATCCTGAATAATGTTATATCCATAAGGATTGCAGATCTTTGCAGTCTGTTGGCATCATGTTTCTGCATAATTATTCACCTTGTCAATTACTTGGATATGAGTGTTAAATGCTTAGAGTGTTAGTTCGAATGATACTGATCCCAGAATATTCCCTGGAATCTGTTCCTTAAAATAATTGATAATATGAATTTGTTTTATTATCATATGCTGTCTTCTAAAATTAAGATTAGGGAATGGGCATATGATTAAGAGCTGTTAATGAGATGCTGAGTGATTATGCCTAAATTATGGATATTGAGTTTATTGGGTGAAATCTATTGAGTTTCAAAACCAAGTGACAGGTTACTCTAGTTGTTGGCAGTAACATGGAAAACAAGAATCTCAAAGTCAGTAAATTCACAGAGTATTTTCTCTTAGAATACTCTTTGTAACAAAATAAATGTTTTCCTTAAGATTCAAATTATTTTGAGCAATTTTCTATTTAGGAAAAAGATAATTGATTTATAATGTTTATAGGGAAAATCCAAGAGCGTAAAAGAGAAGCAGGGACTCTGTCTTACTCATCTTGTGGCTTTGGATTTAGTTTGGTACATTGTAATAACTCACTCACTGTTTGATTAATGAATGAATGAATGGTTAAGGGGATGATTGGACAGAGAGAGGGAGAGTGGGTTGGATGGATGGATGAGTGAATGAAGTGAAGATCTGTCCAGAAGTCAGGGGAAAAGTTATAATAAATATAAACAATGATTTTAACAAAGCCCTATGTATATGATACACCCAAGAATGATTTCATACCACACTGCATTATATCCCTTCAAATGAATGTCATTTTTCAAGATTATTATTTCATTCTATGATTGCTGCTGTTTAATGTTAAAATATTATCTTATTTTAAATTCATAATAATTTTGAAGTTATATAATAAAACAGCCACTATGCTTCATTATTTTATAGGAACATCACAATACTTTAACAAGGTGTTTTGCCAAGTGTTCTCACCCAATTCAGGAGACCAAAAACAGGCTTGAGATGACTTTTGTGTCTCTGAAACTACATATGCCATCAGAGGAGTTTTGCTTATTGAGATGTATTTCGAAAGTATGTTGCAGTTTCTAAATGATAGTTCCAAAAACAAAGCAATGGAATTACTGAACTAAGTTTGTTGTTTCCAAAGAGACTACTTTGAAGGGGAAAAACTTATTTCAAATATGTTTAAAAAACAGGCTTATTAAATTGCTGTCCATACCTTAAAGCTATGTTTAATGACATAAAGATAATGTGATTTGACCCACTAAGAAGGTTACAAATATGTATCAATGATTTTCTATAGAATCAATATTTTTTCTAAGTATGTATTCGTTCTAAGTGTGAATTATTCCTGTGGCATCTTGGACAATAATAATTTGGTTTGATTTATTCTGTAAACTATTTCCCTGTATCGAATGAAATTCTGAAATTTTAAAATGTAGTACTAATGCTTTGTTGATTCCAAGAGGGTCAAGGATTTTTATTTCATTGAATAAATATTTTTATCCTGTTAGCTATTGTGGTATAAAACAATGACATGATATGCTGCTTTTTCTACTACTTCTTTTATGGAAGTGTTAATGTGACCTACATGCTAATTAATATTATAAAATTATTTGAGAAGTTTTGGTTGTCTAAATGTGTTGGGTTTTTTGTTTGAAAAAATCTGACCTTGGTAAAACTGCCTTTGCTTTAATAACTAGTGCATCTTTAACCCAAGTCTTAAAAACTCTCCTTAGGAAAGGAACAAAAGTAAAATAAGTAAGGTATCCTCAGTTAGTAATTAATATAAAAACAAATTGCATATATCATTTTGTTTTGGAACATTTGGAATTGTTATATAGAGCACAGACTAAGTATAAAAGATTAGTAAGAGGCTGAACTTGCTTGATGAGTACTGGAACTCATGTAATGACCATATTATTACTCTATTTGCACTTGAGTAAATAAAGGTTGGTATGTTTGCTTTTTGCTGTTGTTGTTTAAACTTTTGTTTTTATCTTTTATTTTATTTTTAACCGCATTGTGTGGCAAGCGGAATCTTAGTTCCCTGACCAGGCATTGAACCCTTGCCTTCTGCTTTGGGGAGATGGAGTCTTAACCACTGGACCCCCAGGGAAACCCCTTACATATGTTTCAATAAATAAATATTGGTACTTCACTTAATGTGACTGATGGGTTCAAGGGGAATGACTTGGCTAACTAATTTTTTTCATCTACATTATATGAAAGCATGTTTGTTAGGTTTCTGTCCAGATAGGTCCTCCAACAAGAGTTCACTTGCAAATCAGTTGTTGAAATTCAGAGTAGAATGTCTATAGGATTACTGTTAAGAGCTGGATCTGCAGTCTGCCTACCCAATTTCATCTAGATATCTAGTTAAAACAAACAGATTTATTGCCTTAATCTTTTTAGTAAACCAGTGAACAAATGGTTCACTGAAGATTAAATGAAATTAAATGAAAAAATATACCTACTAAGTTATACCTGTTGACATTGAAAGGTGAGAAGAAACTTTTAATTATGAGTTATATTTGTTTCTCTGCATTTGTTTAATTATTGTTCTAATTAAGCTTATAATTTCTACAGAGTGTAATGTTAAATATATTTCACCTATTTTGAACTTAGTACAGTAGTATTTACATGTGTTACAATAATTGTATGCAATTCCAAGCATTAATTTAGTTCAATGAAGAATTTTGTTTTGAATTTATATTTACTTAATCAAATACTTACACATTTTAAGACGTTAAAATATGCTTAGCTATGTGTAAGAATGCCAGAATGCCAGAGAAATGCTAATTAAACAAAAATAGTGATCAAATAGCTCATGAAGCTGAAATGAAACTCAATGAAATACAATGAAATGAAATACAATGAAAATGGAAAGAGAACACTGGAGTTGAAAAATTTATATTTACTTAATCAAATACTTATATTTATTTATATAAATATAAGTCAAATACTTATTTTTACTTAAATACTTAAATTTATATTTACTTAATCAAATACTTATACATTTTAAGAAGTCAAAAAATGCTTAACTATGTGTAAGGATGCCAAAATACCATAGAAATGCTAATGAAACAAAAAATAGTGGTCAAATAGCTCATGAAGCTGAAATGAAACTCAGTGAAATGAAATGAAATGAAATACAATGAATATGGAAGGAGAACACTGGAGATGAAAAATTGGAAATAAGGAGGGAAGTAAATTGTCTTTAGACTAATGAAAGAAACTAGGGACACTTCAGAGAACTTAATACTGTTTTCATACCACATATATCTCTCATTTCATGTGCTCAAACACTATCACTTATAAAAACATACATACCCACAGAGTTTACCTTCTTAATGAACTATTCATTGATAGAAATTTAAGTCCATGGAGAGAATATGGTGACACTTTCAGAATGCTCTAGTTCTTTTGTTGTGCACAATGGATACTGTTCTTTCAAGAATCAGTCATAGAACTTATTAATTATTATATCCAAGAAAACGAAATTTAAAAATTGTTCTTCTTGTTTACCTGAAACTGTCACAACATCTTTAATCAGCTATACCCAGTACAAAATATAAAGTTTTTAACAAAAAGAATATGAAAGAAAAATTGCAAAGAACTCCCTACTTTTACCTGTAATTACAAAATTGTATAATTTATCATTATTGAAAAATTTCTGAGATTATGAATGCTGAGTCAAAGAAGACACAGTTGAAATGTTTAATCTTATGGCCACATTCCATTTGTACCATTTTGTGATGTATGAAAAAGATTGTTCTTGCAGTGAAATATATGAAATATGATCCAGTTGCATAGATTTTATTAAGTGCTAAGTTCTGCTAGAATTATACTGGGTCCCAGTGATTTAATATACACAACAGGTAATCACTGAGAGTATGATCTATTATAAGTTCTGGGAACTATTGTCAGGGAGGAATGAATACAGGAGGGAAGAAAAGGCAGAAGGTAAAGCAGGGGAAGAGGAAATAGTGATGTGTCCTGCCTCTGAGGTGTATATTAGTAGTATAGCTCCCCAGAAGCAGATCCTGAGACAAGGATTCAAGTACAAGTTATTTATTAAAGAAGTGCTCCCAGGAGAAACCAGTAAGAAAGTGGAAGAAAAAGGACAGGGAAGGCTTGATTTCAGAAGTATGATTTCAGAGAGGGTGTGATTTCAAGAGAAGTCCTGAACTAGTCTTGTGGGGCACTTGGAATATAAATTATACCTTAGCGTTTTAACCTTCTCAAGGCAAAGGAGTTGGATGTCACTCTGCCCTAGGAGGCAGTCATGGATTATAAGCCGACAGAGGGTAAGACCTACATTTCCAGGCACTTTGAGCTCCCTGCTCCTCAATACAAGGGTCCGCAGTAGTCTAAGGGGAATCCTCAGAAGAAAGTTGCAGGAGCTAAACAGGAGAAACATGCCCACAGACACTGGGAATTGGGTCCTTAGAACCACTAAAGAAGGGGTCTGGTCTGAGGGGACACAATAGGGTCCATAAATAGAATTTCAAAATATAAGCTCCTTTTTGTTGTGTCTCCACCCCCACCCCCCACCCTGCTCTTTCTACATCTACTCCTATCCCTTACTCTTTAGAGTTTTCAAATACCTAGTACCCTATAGCTGCCTTTCCCGTGCAGGTCCAGACTTTTTTCTCAGTTGTCTCCACCTTTTCTTTCTACAGCTGAATGAATGACTTATTTCCTTTTTAAAATATTTCTTTATTTTTAAATTTTTATTTATTTGGCTTCTCCGGCACATAGGATCTTTGATCTTCCTTGCAGCGTACGGGATCTTTAGCTGCCACATAAAAACTCTTAGTTATGGCAGGGGGGTTGCAGTTTGCTGACCAGGGATCAAATCTGGACCCCTGGCATTGGGAGTGCAGAGTGTTAGCCACTGGGCCACCATGTCTTGTTTTCTTACCTCAACTAAGCATTGGAGATAGATTGGTTTGAATGCATTCACATTATCTTTTAACAGCTGTGTATTAACTGAAGTGGATATCTTAGTCATAATATTTTATTTTAGACCGTTTAGTGAAGAGAACTTGACACTGTACCAGGGAAGAGATTTTCCAGTGTGGAGGCCACCACGTGGGCAGAAATAGCCCTACATGTTAGACTAGCTTTCTGTACCTCTGAACCCAAAAGGTTTTCAGTAGCCGCAACTTTTTTTTTTGGTTTGTCTTAAAATGACTTCATGTCATGATAGTAACACTGAGGAAGCCGTGTCCAAAAAATAGAGTTTGATACTAAGAAATTTTGGAAATTCTTTAAAAATACTCAATGTAACCAACAAATGATGAGTGAAGAAAAAACTATAATTCATTTTTCATCAATCTTAGAAATCGTGAATATATTTTTTTCTATTGCCAACAGTGCTAGTAGGGTATGGCTAACTAATCTAGGATTGACATGCATCTAATTTATTTGTAAGAAAGCTGTGAAAAATATGTATTGGAATTGTTCATTAAATTAATTCTTCAGATGTTTGTAGAGATTCTTCAATATGAGAACCCAGTTAGTAATGCTTAGAGCATGATAGGATTTCCCAGGTGGCTCAGCAGGTCAAGAATCTGCCTGCAATGCAGGAGACACAGGAGACATGGGTTCAATCCCTGGGTAGGGAAGATCCCCTGGAGGAGAAAATGACAAGTCATTCCAATATTCTTGCCTGGGAAATCCCATAGACAGAGGAGCCTGGCGGGCTACAGTCCATGGGGTTACAGAGAGTTGAACAGGACTTAGTGACTGAACACACAACCAGAGCATGATAATACTTGTTCTCAAGGAGGATGCACTCATCTTTACTCAATTTCAAGTTTTTTGCAGAGATTAAAGGGCCAAATAGAAATAAGAAAGAATACTCTCAAAGTATAAACCTGTTCCTTTTTATAAGGCATGATTTACTTCTACAAATAACCCCTAAGAAGTTTTAAAATTTTTTCTATTTTCAAAATACATACTAATTTTCAATATAAAATAGCACTTTACTATTTTATTTTTCATTATAATAATGTAATGTACTAATTATAACTTATATATTATTACAAAAAATCAGAGCAGAAGAAAGAAGAGAAACATGAATGCATTTTACCCCACTAACATAAGATAACCAGTTTAAGTGTTTTTTTTTTTTTGCTGCCTAATATTTCACCCTTTATATGTACATTTTTGTGTCCTAGCTTTTTTTTTTTTTTCACTTAACTTTAAAACATACACATGGTTCTGTTGTAAACTCTTCATGAATCTTTTTTAATGCCTCCTCCCAAGTGTTTCACTGAATGGGTCATTAGGCTAACAATTCCCTAATTATTGGGCATCTAATTGTTTACAAATTTCCTCTCTTCCCCTTTCTAAAGGGTAATCAGCTGGACTTTTAGTGATCAGACCTCTCAAGTTAGCTGTGCAGAAGGTGCATTTACACTTCAAAGTCCTTTGTTGTTTAGGGAAGCTTCTGTGGTTCTCTTATATTTCCTTCTCCTGCCAACTGAGGCCATCTGCTTGGAAGAAAACTTGATGTCAGAGTCGGCCCTAGGCAGGGCTGACTAGGCCTGGAGCACCGTAATGCCTGTGTTCTCAGTCGTGTCTGACTCTTTGCAACCCCATGGAGTGTAGCCCACCACGCTCCTCTGTCCATGGGATTTTCCAGGCAAGAATACTGGAGTGGGCTGCCATTTCCTTCTCCTGGGGATCTCCCCGACCCTGGGATGGAACATGTGTCCTTGCATTGCAGGCAGAAGAGAACGTGTGTCTCTTGCGTTGCAGGCAGTGGTAAACACTGAACCAGTGGGAAGTCCCCAGGTGTCCCTGACCATTATCCAGAGTCAAGCAACCTAGATCTGAATGGCCCTATAGAGCTTATACTTGGCAGATGTTTCCACAGGCTGAGATTTTCTATTCATAGTAGTGAAGGAGCACTCTGTATTTCGAAATCAGAAGACCCTTGAGAGTTGCTCTTGAGTAGAGTGAAAGTTCCCGTGGGTTTCCCTCGTGGCTTAGAGGGTAAATAGTTCACCTGCAATGCAGGAGACCCAGGTTCCATCTCTGGGTCTGGGAAGGTCCCTTGGAGAAGGGAATGGCAACCCACTCTGGTATTCTTACCTGGAGAATCCCATTGGAAGAGGAGCCTGGTGGGCTACAGCCCATGTAGCCACAAAGAGTCAGACATGATTGAGTGACTAACACTGCGCACACAGAATGGATTCTGCCATTCTCCTGGTTTACCTGGAAAATCTTCTACAAGAGGAGGATTCCTATGAGCAGCTTATATAAAGGAAGGCACGCTAAATAGAGGGGGAGGTGGGGTGTTCTGGGCATGGGTTAGTCTAGTAGGCTGAAAGTTCCTTCCCCATCTCCCAATTTAATTCTAGAGACTGAGGATCTCAGTAACCAGGGAGGCAAAAGTACCTTGGAAATAAACCCGCATGGAGGTACGTGTGTATGTGCACATTTGTGAAAGACTTGGCTAGTGCTTTGAAAGGAATGAAATCCCTTGTACTTTTCACAGACCAGGATAATCTCTTTGGTAAGAATTTAGGGCAGTAATTAGTCTGGCACAGAATTGCACACCAGAATTTTTATCTATGTTTAACGTCTTAGAATCATTTTAGTTTTACTATAATTTGCTCCTTGTCATGAGTTTGGCAAAGTGTGCTAGAAGAAAGGTAAAGTCACTAAGGTCCGGGGAAGATGCTGTTAATCTGGGAACAGGACCATAGATAGGAGAGGTCACAGTCAGGATAAGTTTACTTATTTTAGTAGTCTGTGCTTTTCTAGAAAACTCTTTTAGAAAGGACATATTACTTTGAAACAGCAGTAGGCAAAAGCAAGACCAAACTGTGATGTAATCATCAAGAAAACCATATTTGTAATAAGGTTAATTAAATTTGCTGCAATCTTGAGACAAGCATCCTGTAAGTGTGCCAATAAATCTGGTCTTGCTTTATCAGACTGAAGGGCACCCCCTCCTCCTCCCAGAATGAGGAGCTCCTTGCCAGGGGACGGCGCACAGGCTGGCAACAATAACTAATACGTTATGAGAGGTTAAACAAGTTTAAATAGAATTCCTCTCTGAACTGAAGGGCAAATTGTCAGAAATTTCTTTGTCTGCTGGTGATGCTGTTAAATTGAAAGCACCCTGGGAGACTTGGTAGAAGCAACAATGGTTGAAATGACGGCCTGCTGTTTGGAGCAAGCATCCTGGCTCCACCAATGGGCCAGACATCTGCTAGCAACTACTTGTCAGGTTCTGCCCCACACAGGGCCCAAGAGCACTTTGCAACATTTAACTCATCAGAGTCTTCAGAGTTCTACAGTGTGTGCTACGTCAAGAATGTTTATGTTCTAAAAGAGAGCTAATTAAACATTTCAAAGGGAAACATTATTTTAACACTAATTAGATATGATTACAGCTTTTTTTTTCCCTCTATGCTCGGGCTGAGCTACACTAAGCACCTTCATTGTGCTTCCTTTGCTCAATTTGGTAACTGAGTTTTGCCAAATAACGCAGTGCTGTCCTGCCTTGTGGTATTCATTCCAGCATGTTGACAAGTTGAAAAACCTTTCCCAAATTAAAGATGATTTCAACAAAGAACAGCAGCAGTAACAACAATGATAGATTGGATTGCATGCCTCTTGGTAGAAAGGCATGTTAACATAACTTATACCCACTTATGGCCTTTTTGGAGACCCTTTTTTTTTTTTTTTGGAGACCCTTTAAAGGTGGATTCTTTTATTTTTTTATTTCAAACCTGAAAGGTTGATACAAGCCACAAATATCTCAGTTCCACAGATGAGGAATCCAGGACATAGCATAAGCAGGTCTGAAGCAAAGCAAGACTGGCTGAGATGCACAATTCAGAGCTTGGTTTCTGGGGAGCATCCCTTTAGGAGAGCTAGAAAAGTACTTTTGCTCAAGACAGTTAAAATCCACCAGATAAAAACTTATCAAATATGCGTGAAAGCCATACTGGATTGGCAATAAATAGACATGAGACCTCTTTAATCGAAGAAATAAGAAATGCTGCAGTATACTTTTAACTAATGACCAGAAACATCTTAAACTCAAAAAAACTAGTTTTACCCATCTATTCATATGACAATTTACATTTGTATTTGTGTGTGTAGTATGTTAATTGGCTTCCCTGGTGGCTCAGATGGTAAAGAATCTGCCTGCAATGCAGGAGACCCCGGCTCAATTCTTGGGTCTGAAAGATCCCCCAGAGAAGGGAATGGCTATCCACTCCAGTATTCTTTCCTGAAGAATTCACAGACAGAGGAGCCTGGCAGAAGCCTAAAGAAATTCATAAAGATTCAAGATCAGATTTCTACAGAATAGAAAATGCTTGCTGTTGGAAAACAAATTAGTTGAAAGCCTTTCAGTGATAGAGGGAAACTATCACCGACTCGATGGGCATGAGTCTGAGTAAACTCCGGGAGTTGGTGATGGACAGGGAGGACTGGTGTGCTGCGATTCATGGGGTCACAAAGAGTCGGACACGACTGGGTGAACTGAACTGAACCGAAGGGGTTTAAATGTTTACTTCTTAATGAATTCAATGTTATACTTCTTAGCTATTTAAAAGCTATTTATTTATGATTAAGAATACAAAGTATAGGGAAATAGGTATCAAATGGTATTATGATAGACTGAATATATATTATTTTCTGTGATCTTGAGAAATAGTGCATTTTTTATGCCTTTTCTCAAATTCTATGAAATCGTACTTTTTACAAAAAGAAATTGGTTCTCTGCAGTCCTAATTAAAAAGAACTTAATGAAAAGTTCTACTTCCAACCCAAGCTTGAGGGCATAGCAGTAGCAGGGGAGTGTTGTGTTCATCTGCTATTTGAGTAGTTGAGGAAGGAGTTGCCTTTCAAACAGCAAGCAACTAATATGATGCCCTCAGGACACTGCTGTCTCATCAGAGTTGATTTAAAACACACACACATCGTTGTCACCATCATCATCATCATCACCAAGTAGTTAAACTTTTAACAAACATACCAGAGAATTTTCTGCAGTTACAATTGTGCAGTTGAAATGATGGCTATGATTTTACCAATAACACCCAAATAAATGACAGATGATACCTTGTCTCACTAAGTGGGTATATCTAATTTTAATAAAAATTTCCATGACTGTGTAGGATTTTTTTATGACTTATGGATTCATTATGTACACCTTCACAGATATCTCTAAAGCTTGGAATAAGAAACTACAGAAGGATAAAAGTACTTCCTAAATTAGAATGTTCCTCTTTCTTCCTCCAATTAGATTTCATTTCCTATTTTCTCATTGCTATTAATATCCCTATTTTTACAATCTGCCACGACTTTAAATGTGGAATCTCCTTTTAGTTCTTGGTCTCCTTGGCATCAAATGCATTAGTAAGTTATATGATTTTTTTTCTCTGTGATGTTGTTCAATGATTTCCCTTGCTATTCCATGGACACCATTTTTGAATAGACCCTTTTCAGCTCTCTCCAATACATTTCACTTGTTTTACAAGTGGTCTTTTTTCCTAATTCTCTGTAAACTCATCTCTCATGCAGTTACCCTGATATCTTCCTAAAACAAAGCCTGTTCTTTGTTGATTTTTTGTTTGAGGATTTCCTTACTTCCCACTGAGTTCTTGCCTCTACCACCAACCAACCTTGTTACAGCTCTGTTCTAGCCAGAATCCCAGATTGTCTCAGCTCCTGTCCTTAGGAACCCAGATTTTACTCGGTGTCTCTGCTTCATGTGAGATGTTGACTATTTCTCTTTTTAAAATTTTTCATCTCTTTTGGCTTTTAAGACAATGCTAAGCCAGCTTTTCCTCCATCTTTCTACCTACCTTACCTTAGCATCCTTAATAGCATTTTTCTTCCCCTGCTCACCCCTTAAATGATGGCTTCCTTATAGGTTCTGTTTGATCTTTCTCCTCTTACTTCGTTAACTTTCTTGGAGTAACTTTATTGACATCAGTGGCTTTGACTACCACCTAAATGCCAGTGGTCACTAAATTTTTATCTTCAGCCTGTAAACTCATCTATTACATGTGCTTACTGAACATCTCCACTTAAAGGTACTACAAATACCTCAGTTTTTACATTTCTAAGTTGATATTATTTTCCCCACTCCAACCAAAATCTTTTCTTATTTCTGTAGTCTATTTCATTGTGAATGAACCCATTACTTCTGCATTTTGGCTGAGTCAGAGCCCAAGAGTCTTCCTAGACAGCTTATCAAGCAGAACATTATTTAGCACCAACTGTTGGTTTGACAGAGAGGGATATGGCAACCCACTCCAGTATGCTTGCCTAGAGAATCCTGTGGACAGAGGAGCCTGGTGGGCTGCTGTCCATGGTGTCACAGAGTTGGACATGACGGAGGTGACTTGGCATGCATGCATGCATTGGAGAAGGAAATGGCAACCCACACCAGTGTTCTTGCCTGGAGAATCCCAGGGTCAGAGGAGTCTGGTGGGCTGCTGTCCATGGGGTCACACAGAGTCGGACACGACTGAAGTGACTTAGCAGCAGCAGCAGTTGGTTGGGCATTTCTTTATGCATTCTTCATGTAGAAGGGGAAAAAAACAAAATATATAAAAAAGTATAATAATGATAGTTTCTAACTTTATTGAGGTATAATTGATATATATTTGCACATTTTGTAGTGTACAGTTTGATAAATGTTGACATATGCATACACCCTGGAAACAGTTAACCACAATCAAGATAGTGAATATTATCTCCACAAATTTTCTCATGTCTGTATCTTCTTTCTGTCACTGTAGATTAGTTTGCACTATCCAGAATTTTATACAAACAGGATCATCCACTACCTATACACTTTTCTTTGATCTGCTTTCTTGCCATAACTATTTAGATTTATCCATGTTGTTATGTGTATCATAATTCGTTCCTTACTATTGCTGAATAGTATTCATTGGGCTTCCCTGCCAGCTCAGTGGTGAAGAATCTGCTTGCCAACGCAGGAGATGTAGGTTTGATCCACGGGTCAAGAAGATCCCCTGGAGGAGGAAATGGCAACCCATTCCAGGATACTTGCCTAGGAAATTCTGTGGACAGAGGAACCTGATGGGCTATAGTCCATGGGGTCACAAAAGAGTCGCACATGACTTAGCAACTCAACAACAAGAGTATTCATTGTACAAATATACATAACTTATTTATCTGTTCACCTGTTGATAGATGTCTGGGTTGTTTCCAGTTTGACTATTACCAATAAAGTTGTTACTATCATTCATGTCTACATTTTTTATGGCCATTATTTTTTAATGTATCTGGAGTTAGTGCCTAAAAGTAGAATAGCTGGATTATAGGATAGATGTGTGTTTAACTTTTTAAGACACTGTCATTGTTTACCCATCAACAGTGTCTGGGGGCCCCAGTTCCTCTACATCCTCACCACACCTTGGTGTGGTTAGTATTTTACTTATTAGTCATTCAAATAAATGTGTAGTTATATCTCACATTGGTTTTGATATTTTTACCAAATGACTAATTATGTTGAGAGAATTTATATGTACTTATTTACTGTCTTCTTATCTTCTTAAAATGTCTGTTCATATGCCTTGCCTGTGTTTAAATCTGGTTTTCCTCCTTCTTTTTATTATTGAGTTTTGAAAGGCCCTTATATATCCTGGACACAAATCCTTCATCAGTATATTGATTTAAAAATATTTTGCTGTGGTCCGTGAGTTGACTGTTTTATTCTTTAAGAAGTGTATTTCAAGGAATCCAACTTTATATTTTTGATGAAGTCAATATTTTTTTTTCTTCTTCTGTGATTTATGCCTTTGGTATTGTATCTAAGAAGACAACCCAAAGTCACAGAGATTTTCTGGTATGTATTCTTCTAGCAGTTGTATAGATTTAGGATTTATATTTAGGTCTTTTTGAGTTTATATTAGTAAATGGTGCAAAGTGTAGATCAAGGTTTTTATTTTTCCACATGGGTATCCAGTTGTTTCAGCAACAATTTTTGAAAAGGCTATACTTTCTTCACTGAATTTTCATTTTGCACTTTTGTCAAAAGTCAGTTTTCCATATGTCTGTGGGTCAGTATCCAAACTCTGTCATGTTCTGTTTGTCTGTCTGCCCCTTTTTGTGCCAGTACCACAGTTTTTCAAAGATTTGTGTAGTTTCGTAAAAAGACTTGAAATCAGGGCAGGTTAATACACCAATTTTGTATTTTTTTCCTCAAAGTTGTATGGCAATCTCAGGACCTCTGCATTTCATATGAATTTTAGAATGAATTGGTCCATTTCTACAAAAAGTCCTTCTGAAATTTTGATTGAAATTTTGTTGGAAACATTTTTTGTAATGTGTAGAATAATTTGAGAATTGGTATCTTAATAATATTGGGTCTTCTGAGCAACAAAGTGGACCTCATCATTTATGTACATCTCTATCTTGAGAATGATTTATAATATTCAGTGTGTAGGTATTGCACTTATTTTCAGTCAAATCCATATTTTATAATTTTGGTGCTATTATAAATGATACTGCATTTTAAATTTAAATTTCTGAATGTTTCTTTTTGGTATAGAATATGATTGATTTTATGTATTATTTTTATATTCTGCAACACTCATAACTCATTAGTTCTATAGCTTTATCATAAATTCATACTTTTCTGTGTAGACAATTATGTTGTCAGTGAATAAAGAGAGATTACTCATTGCTTTCATATCTAGCAACCTTTTATTGCTCTTTCTTACCTTATTGTACAACCTCCAACACAAGGTTGAGAGAAATTGTGATAGTGGACACTTTGTCTTATTCCCAATCTTTGGAATTCATTCTTTCTTATTTAAGTCTGATGCTACATTCTAGTTTTTTTTGTAAATGTTCTTTATGATGTTGAGAAAGTCCTTTGTACTTTAAGGACACAGATTTTTCATGAGAATAGATATTGGACTTTATAAATGCTTTTTCTAATCTGTTGATATGGTCACACAGTTTGTTAATATTGTCAAGTTTACTGGCCAATTTTAAAACTTTAAGACAACCTTGCATTCCTAGTATAAATTCCACTTGAATTCAATTGGTTAACATTTTGTTAAGAATATTTTCTATCTCTGTTTGTGAGTGTTATTTGTCTGTATTTTTCTTGTATGTCTTTGTCTGGCTTGGTATCAGGGTATGTTGACCTTATAGAATAATCGGAAAAGTATTTTTTCCTTTTCAACTATGTGGAAGAGTATGTACAGAAATTATTTATTTATTAAATGTTTGGTGGAATTTACCAGTGAAGCAATTTGGAGCTAGATTTTTCTTTGTGGAAAGGTTGGTTTGTTTGTTTGTTTAACTAAAATCTCATTTTTAAAATAAAATGAACAGAAAGCTATTTGTGTTATCTAATTTTGTTTCTTATGTAAGCTTTGGAAATTTGTAGCTTGTAATGAATATGTTCATTTTGTACAAGTTGTCAAATTTTTTGTCATAAAGTTGGTCATAATAATATTATAACTTTAACATCTGAAGAATCTCTAGTGATGCCACATCTCTCATTCCTCATATTTATAAATTTTAGCTGCTTTGCCTCTCTTTTTCTTATCACCAGCTAGAGATTTATCATTTTTATTGATCTTCTCAAAGAACTGTAATTTGGTCTGATTAAGTTTACTTATAGGTTTGTTAATCTTTTATTTCATGGAAATAGTTCTTCTACTTGAAGAACTTCTTTTAGAATTTCTGTGTCATATATCTTTTAGTAGTTAATTTTTTAAACTTTGTATTTATATTTGATATTTCACCTTTCTTTTTGAAAGATACTTTTCTTGGGTATAGAATTCAAGGTTGTCAGTTGTTTTCCTTCTTTTATCCATGGGTTTGTATGTTTCATAATATTTGAAATATTTTTCTGACATTATTTCTTCAACTACTACTTTTCCCTCTTGACTTCTGTTATCCTGTATGCATATATATCAGAATGTATGGTTCTTGGAATTATTCCACAACTCTGAATCTCTGTTCTTTTCTTTTTTTTCCTTTTTGTGTCTTTTTTATTTAGGTTACTGTGTATTTCTATTCAAGATAATCTATTTTTTTCTTTAATCTCTTATGTGTCATTTGCTCCATCCAGTGTATTTTTAAATTTTAGGCATTGTTCTTTTTTATCCCTAGAAACATAGTAGTTTTCATATCTAGAAATTAGGTTTGGGTCTTTGTAATATTTCCCATGTCTTTAGTTAATTTTATCCATCCTTCTCCTAGGTTTTCAGACATATGAAATAAAACTAAATGCATGCATGCATGCTAAATCAGTTCAGTCATGTCTGACTCTTTGTGACCCTATGTACTCTAGCCTGCCACGTTCCATGGTCCAAAGGATTCTCCAGGCAAGAATACTGGAGTGCGATGCCATGCCCTTCTCCAGGGGAAATTAAATAACTAGCTATTATTTAATATTTTTTCTAATTCTAAAGTCTGTGTTAATTTAGGGTCAGTTTTTGTTCTAATTTTAGGTCAAATTTTCCTGCTTTTTTGCCGTGCCTGGTAATTTTTATCAGATGCCAGGTTTTGTGAACTTTACCTCATAAGATGCTGGATATTTTTGTACTCCTGTAAATGCTTTCTAGTTTTTTTTCTGGAGCTCAATGGAAGCAAATTAGTCCTGTTGGATATAGATTATGATTTATAAGTTGGGACCAAACCAGGATGTTTTTTCTCATATCAATATTTTTTCTGCCATGAAGACAAGGCACTCCTGAGTACTCTAAGATAGCTCAGTGAATTGGTAAATTGTTAGTTTCTCCAGTGTGGTTGTTGGGAATAGGCTCTATTAGCTTGTGTGAAACCTCGTTATGGTTTCATCTCATTTTGGCAGGTGGTTCTTTTCCTAGCTTTGGGCAAGTTTCCCACACATCTACCAATCGGTGTTCTGCTAACTACTTGAAAGGAATCCTCTACATCTCCCAAGTTCTCTGTTCAACTCTCTCTTCTCTAAAGGCTGGTACAATGAACCCTAGCTGCCTTTGTCTTCCTGGATTCATTTCTGTCTCATCAGCTCAAGGAGTCTGTCAGGTCCAACTTTCCAGAACCTCCCTTCTCCCCAACTTTTCCATCAGCTCACCTTTCCAGAGCCACAACCTCTAAACTCTCTCAAGATTTTAGCCTGGGGCAATAATAGAGCTCATTTCATTTGTTCCCTGGTTCTCAGCAATCAATATCCTCTGTTGTCTGGTGTCCAATAAATTAAAAAGTGTTATTTCACATATTTGTTAATTTTTTGTTGTTGTTTCTGGTGAGATAGTAAATCTAATCCCTGTTACTTTATCTTGTCCCAGTAATATGCATTTTAAAGGAAAAATAAAAATGCATAAGTGAATAAAGTAAATGTTGATAAGAATCAAATGTTAATACATTTTTCAAATTAAAGAAGGAATTTCCTGGTAGCTGAGTGGTAAAAATCCACTTGCCAGTGCAGGAGACATCGGAGACAGTGGATTCAATCCCTCTGGTGGGAAGATCCCCTGGAGTAGGAAATGGCAACCCACTCCAGTATTCTTGCCCAGAAAATTCCATGGACAAAGAAGCCTGGTGGGTTACAGTCCATGGGGTGGCAAAGAGTTGGGCATGAGTGAGAACCACGGCAATGATGGCAAAAGAAGGTATCTTTATCAACACCCTCTCCACCTATTTCCCATTTTAGAGAGGCAAAGAGAAATGGAAAAGATGGTATTTCTTTTTTTTTTTTTTTTTTTTTTAAGATGGTATTTCTATACACCACTATTAATACTATTAGCATCAAACCTTTGTTGGACATAGTCTAGAACAGATCTCTGTTCCAAATTTTATACCTCATTAGAGGCATGACATAGAGATCAATACCCTAAATCTTCCGTGTTTTGGGGGCTCAGTGTTATGAGGACTTTTATTTTAATTCAATCCCAAGTGATAGAATGGAGAGAGAAGCTGGAGAGAGGAGGCAGTACCTTGTATTTCCCTCCTCCTGGTTTCTCTTCTCTCTGTACTATATTCGTGAGCACCTGGTAGCACCTTTAATGCTTTCTTTTCCTGGGAAAAGCTGACCTTAGTTGAGGGTATGATCGCTCCTTTCTCAAAGTGGGAAAAAGTAGGACAAGAAGAGATTTTATGTATTTCTCAAAATTTGATTCAAAGTGAAGCACATGAAAGGGGAAATATAAAATAAAGCCTGGTTAACTTAATCCCAGATATTTTACTACTAAGAAACCTCCAGCAGGCTTTGAATGCTTACCTCATGTTACAATTAAGAATTCCTTTCCATTCACAAAGTCCACCACACCTAAATATAAACTTGATTCAGCTAGTGCTTAATTCAACAGTTTGGGTAATTACATTCCCAAGCCTCCTGAAAACTATACCAACTTGCCTTTTATCAGATTTCAGACCCTAATAACCCACATTTTTATTACCGCCTGTTTACATTGTTACTAGAATTTTGGACATATGGCACATTGATGTAGTCATATAAATAATAATCAAACAGACCAGTTTAGAGTATTTGAGAAAGAAATACTTTGTTATTCAAATGGGTTTTATAAAATCTGTTCCATTTGTGTGTGTTAGGATTAACCTGTATCAGAGAAGGTACATGTTCTTTGGGACAATGAATGTCCTTTCTGAAATGGGTAGGGGGCATTCAGCCCCTGAAGGATTATTCCAACCATTTACAATGCAATAGACCATACTGGTCAAAGAGAGACTGTTTAATCTAGTATTTTCTCTTGTGAGTGTGTGTTAGCTGCTTAGTCTTGTCTGACCCTTTGTGACTCCGTGGATTGTAGCCTGCCACATTCCTCTGTCCATGGAATTCTCCAGGCAAGAATACTGGAGTGGGTTGCCATGTCCTCCTCCAGGGGATCTTCACAACCCAGGGATCAAAGCTGCAACTCTTAGGTTTCCTGCATTGACAGGTGGATTCTTTACCACCTGAGGCACCAGTATTCTTTTCGTAGTCAAAATTTTTCTTCATACCACTGGTAATATTATTAATAAACTTCTGTTCTTTTTTTAATTTATCTGTACACATATTTTAGTATGAAAACCTTCTAATTCTCTTTCAATATATCCATCATCTTCCATTACTCAAGTACAGTTCCCAGGATTGTTTTCTTAAAACTTCTAGCTGACAGATTTTTTTCCTTCTTTTAATAATACTTTGCAACTCTTTGGATATAAATATGTTTCACCTGGTATGCCATTTTAATAACAACCTGAATTAAATCATGTAGGAGAAGAAAGATTTCAAACGAGGTTTAAAACACTCCATATATACCTTGTTTTTAGAAGCGAAGGGGAAGGTTTGCAGAAAGGTTTCAGAGCCATTTATAAAGTTTTGGAAAGGTGTGTCTTTCTTCCCAGAACGTGCCAATGGGTTTATATTTGTTCTATTTCTGATCAAGAAATACCTAATGCATATGTCCTATTCCTTCCACTAAAGCTTTTAAGGATTAGTGATTTTTAAAAGCTATCTTTTAAAAATATGTGTGATTTGATAGAAATTTACTTATGTGCTACTTTAAGTGTTAGGATATTTAGTTCAATTTTTCTATAAATTTAATTGAAAATCTGAAGCTGATTTCGGCTGTTATTAAGCACCCTCAGTTTTTAAAAAAGAAATTTTGGTGCATGCTTTGGAAAAGTAGAAGATTTATCTTTACTTTCTATTCAATGCCAGCAATGAATGATACACTACTTAGGAGTGACTACATATATTGTTGAAGAGATTTTTAAGATCTTTTGTTAAGGAGGAAGATTTTGTTATCTGTCTTCATATAGCAATCTACTAGGTTTGATTTTTTTGTCCCAGATAGAGAACTCTCAAACTAGTAACTTTTTTTTGATAACCTGAATATGTATAAGACATCTCTTGATTCAAAGCTGAGCTATAAAAATGTATTCAAATGGCATTGGTTTTTCAATTAAGACATCACTGGGATAAATGTTACCTACATGATCATAGTCTTTATCTGTGAGGGTGAGTATGATCAATTCCACATGCCATTTTTGGAAATTTTTTTTCTCCTAATTTACATTCTTAATTCATATGACTTCTCTAGGCATGCATTACTCATCATCCTTTCATGGAAAAAGCCTTGGCCCATTCATATATCCTTCTTAACAAAACCTTTTCTTTTTCTGAACATCACTCTTTCTCTAATTCTCCACTTACACGCCCACCCCTTTGCCACCCATATAACTTCCACCCGTATAACTTCCCATCAGTGACATCATCTGTATGATTAGGATCAGAAATGCCAAGCAGCCAGCACTGACCTGCAGTGTAAGACCATCCATTACTTTGGACTCTTTATCCTTGAAAAACACTTAAGTGACGTGAAATGTGGTACAGGTTTTCCTGTTTTGTTTTCACAGCCAGGGTGAATTTGCTTATAGAAGTCTAGAAGTCAGCTGTTTATCCAACAAACCCTAATACATGAAAGCTCCACCACCTCAAGAATGGTCTGAGGTTGTGGTGTTTTCTTTTCAATTTGGATTCTAATTATGGAACATGTATTCATTTGTGTCTAGAAAGGAAAGGATTTTTTGATCCAGGCAGAGGGCAGGCAGTGCACTCTTGGGTCCCACAATGCTTGCCTGAGAGCTCATTTCTTAGCACCCTAAGCTGTCTCCCCAAGGCACTCCATTGGCTAAGAAGAATCACCCTTTGAGCCGAATTTGAAATGCTCCGACTTCAAATATGAGCGTATAGAGAGCAAATGTCCTCCAAAAGATTAAAAATTACAGTATGTATCTTTAAATATGAAATTGCTCAAAACAGCAAGATTGAAATGGTTTATTTATTTATTTATTTTTTAAAAACCAACAAAGAAAAAACTGTTTTGTGGGCTAACCACAGAAACAGGTTCTAAATACATTAAAATATTTTATCCCATTATTTGTTTTGACCAATTGACCACAATATTAAAAATTCAATCATGGAGCAGCTGACAAGTGCAGTTGCCTAATTTTATTTAAGAGTTTTTTTCCTTTTTCCATTTTTCCATCCTGTTAACGCTGCTGCCTGTGCCCAGACAGTAATGGGCTTCTTGTATGCCCACGACTGTTATGATCATGTAAATTTATTGGTGCTTAGAAGAAGCGAGCTATTAAAACATTACAACAGCCATTACAGCCGGGCTCGTGTTGGCTTTCGCTCCCAATGAACATATGCTTCCGAGTGAATGCCTAAACTCTTATTTATGGATTTAATTTAATATGCGGAAAGAATTCAAAATTAAATTTTGTGTCTGCCTCCAGAGAGTGTCAGTGTATAATAACATGGTAATTTTTACACATCTTTATGAGAAATGGGAAAATTAATTCTTTCTGACAAGTTGTAATTATTCGACTTGGAACAGTTGCAGCTGAGCAGTTTGCATGCCTGTTGTCTGGTGTTTCGCAGTGTAAGGGGAAAACTCAGGAATGGAGATATATTGTGCATCTGAGAGTTTCTAATAGCTTCTGACATTTTAGCCTTGCATATTATCAGGGTGCTCTTTAAGGAGTCGAGGTATAATCTATTATGTTGCCTGGGACACACACAGTTCCAATAGCTGAAACATCTACAGCAATTTTTTAAATGTGGGAAATATCTCTCGGATCATCCTGTACATAGTTGCAATTGATGGGATAAAGTTTTATGTCTCTTAAGTGTATCTATTATTATCTGCTCCTTCACCTGCATGTACTGAGAACAGAAGGTCATGTTATAGGAGGAGAATTTTAGACTAGTATTTTTAAGAGTAAATATGTTTAAAATGAAACTGTGTTTTCTTACCTGTCCTCTGACCATGTTTTCCCATCCCGACCCCTCACTATCTACAAATGCTTTTGATTATAAATGCCCATTCTCCACCTAATCTTTAGATTTTATATTTAAGTGTTCATGAAAATGTAGGATTAATTTAATGCACAACTAAACCCAAACACCACTGGCTATGTTAGCAAAGAAAATATGGAACATGTTGTATGTGAAGAGATGGTATGCTGATTGACAGGCCAGCCTGGAGGGGAGTGGTGTCATCTCTGTGTGTAGGATCAATATAGTCCTTGCAAAATAAATGCAAACTTACAATGTAAGAAAGTGTTAGCAGATGAACATGAGAAAAATTCAATTGTCAAAAGCAAGCACATTTCCTTTTTTGCTTTGGTGCTTCTGCTACAAAACACAAGGATAAACAAGTGACGTGCTTCTGTTTTCTCAGTTGGTGTACTGAAACTTTGACATTGTTTTAAGCGGCAAGGTTTTGTTAAAAGTTTATCTTGAAGAATAAGATGTAAGGCAGAGTTCTACCTACCAGTAGCCTCCAAAATAGCAATGATGCCTTGTGCATATCAAGGCTGGAGTTCTAACCAGGGAATTGCTTTGTACCCTGCACTTGTTTCTTACAAGTGCCATTAGCTACCAGTTTGTTTTTAGTTTCCATTCAAAACCCCTCAACAGTGGACCCCTCTAACCTAAGAGATGCTGCATCTCACCAGCTGTGGTGTATTTGATTTTATCTAGTTAAAAGGCACAAACAACATCATGATCCTGGATGAAGACAACTCTGGGCTTCACATATTCCCTTGTCACTGATTCTTACAGGTCAGCTCTTACGTATTCTCACATTGTGATGGAAGATCAAGAAATGTGACTTTCGCAGGTTGGAAATGTATGCATGATAGTGTATCAAGGTTAATGTTAAAAAGTTCTAGAACAGAGTATGAGACTCACCGAAGGGAGCTTGATAACAGACTCCTCCAGACTCTCCTCCACCCTACAGCAGAATTTCAGGAGACTAGCAAAAGACATGTTATTTTATTTTACTAGACCACATAGGCCACCTATAATTGTCAATAATGACTGTACTTATTTTGGTGTTTAATAAATTAACAGTTTTTCCTATGCACTACAAACCCATAAAAGAGGTTGGGTTTTGAAACCTAGACAATCCCTTTGAAATGCAAATAGTACACTTCATTCTTATCTGTTCTTATAAGACCCATATACTTTAAATTCTGGACCTTGATTAGCCCCATTTAGGAGTAAATGGTATTTTTGAAGTATAGCATAAGATTTCCAGTGAAAACAGATCTAAAAAGATTTTTATAGCATAATAGACTTATTAAAACTAGTTTATTTGAGGTATATTAAAGACCCTCAATCTGTCTGAATGCATCAGATAACATCCACATTTAGAAACAACCCCAAACAAACAAAAAGCAATGTGAGAAGTAGAAGCAAGGGTCTTTTCCAAAGTGGAACTTTGATGGTAAAGCCGCTTCTAAAAAAATAGGCATAGCAAGTCCTCCCCTTGGGGTATGCTTGAAAGGGGCCAGGAAGAGCCCCTGATCAGTCAGAACTGCTTCCCCATCCCCAGCCCTACTGTCATGAGGGGCTGAATTTCACTTAAAAACTAGAAGCACTTGGTCAGGCACTCCACTGTCCCCATTCATTTTATTTAGTCATGTGCTGCACCTAAGATAGGCACCATTATAATCCTCTTTGCAGAGGAGTGGTTAATAATTGCCAAGGTCACAGAGCCAGTAATCATTGAAAGTGCAACTTAAACCCAAGAGTTTACTGTAAGTTATTCACTTCTTTTAGTGGGAACTGTTGCTCACTCTCTCTCCAGGATAACTACTAAGACAGAACAGAGAAGGAATGGGAATTTGGACCTCTATAGATTGGATTGAGAGGGAATGTCCCCCCAGGACTCTCCTCCCCTCCTTTCCGTGATCTCCCCTCTGATTTCCCCACTTCCTTTAAGGATTTCACACCTCAGTCCTTGACTTCTCTCTCTTACTTCTGGTGTCCTATCCATCACCACTGACTAATATTATTTTGCTTTTAGTGTCTTTCTTAGATGCTTCTTTCCTTTCCAGTCCTGTTTTCACCATCTTACTTCAAACCCTGGTTAACTCCCAACTTGTGTTAAGTTGTTTCAGTCATGTCCGACTCTTTGCGACCCTGTGGACGGTAGCCTGCCAGGCGCCTGTGTCCATGGAATTCTCCAGGCCAGAATACTGGAGTGGATTGCTGTGCCCTCCTCCAGGGGATCTTCCCGACCCAGGGATTGAGACCCGTATTTCTTATGTCTCCTGCATTGGCAGGCAAACAGTCAGACATGACTGAACGATTTACACTCACTTTCCTCATTCTTTACCACTGGCGCCACCTTGCTCCTATTGGGACTGTTTATAGTAGCCTTCTGTCTCCCAACTGTCTCTCCTTGGGCAAACTGGTGCCAGGCTCCTCTGAACTCTCTTCTCCACTGAGCTATGCCTTTTGGGCTTCCATCTCTGCCTTTGCCCGTCCAGCTTTAGCATGAATCTCACTAAATCAATTTAGCCAGAACCCCTCCCTCCTCAGTACCAGCTCACCTTCCATGCCTGATCAGGTTCTTCAGCTTTCTCAATTCCCCAGGTGATGTCTGGCCACCTTGCCTGCCTTTAGTAAGAATCCTATTTGGTTGATCTTGCCAGAAACCCCTCCTTATCCCTGATGTTTCCTCTCAGTAATTGCCATTCACTGACCCCCAGTCTACTCCTTGGCTACACATTCCCACTTTTCCTTTTCATACTCAGCGTTGAGCTTAATCTCTCTCTTGTACTGCAAAATCCCATTGTAGTATTGTAGTCCCTATTCTTCTTTTGAAGTTCCTTTGAATAAAATCTGCCTTATTATTTTAACAAGTGGCATGAATCACCTATTTTCTTTTAACACTTTATAGTCTCTCATAACTCACGTTGGTTAAATCATCCTAAAGTATATCTGGGATGGAGCTGTTGCCTCGTTCAGAAGACTTTAGTGGTTCCATGTGTGTGTGCATGCTCAGTCACTCAGTCATGCCCAACTCTGCAGCCCCATGGACTGTAGTCCGCCAGGCCCCTCTATCCAAGGAATCTCCAGGCAGGCATTAGTGGTTCCATATCATCTACAAAAAAACATTTTAGTTTCATATTTCAGGCTGACTTCCCAGTAATTTCAAGCATGAACTTTGTGTCCCAACTCACGTAGGTTGCCATTCCCCGAATACATGGAGGTCTTCCAGTCTTTGTGTATTGGTTCCTGCTTTCTCCTCCACTGGTACTGCCTGCCCTGAGTCCTCTTGAAATCTCTTTTAATCAGGCCACATGCTACTTTCTCTGTATGTACCCATGGATTCCATCATGATAGTCATCCTTCTGTCCTCCAGAGCACTTGGTACCTTTTCCTGTTGTAATCATTATTGTTGTTGTTTAGTCGCCCAGTTGTGTCTGACTCTTTTGCGACCCCATGGACTGTGGCTCGCCAGGCCTCCCTTTCCCACACCATCTCCCAAAGTTTGCCCAAGTTCATGTCCATTGCCTTGGTGGTGCTATCCAGCCATCTCATCCTCTGACTTCTTCTCCTTCTGCCCTCAATCTTTCCCAGCATCAAGGACTTTTCCAATGAGTTGGCTGTTCGCATCAGATGACCAAAATACTGGAGCTTCAGCTTCAGCATCAGTCCTTTCAATGAGTATTTAGGGTTGATTTCCTTTAAGATTGACTGGTTTGATCCCCTTACTGTTCAAGGGACTTTCAGAAGTCTTCTCTAACATCACAGTTTGAAGGCATAAATTCTTTGGCATTTTGCCTTCTTTATGGTCCAGCTCTCACAACCGTGCACGACCACCAGGAAGACCATGGCCTTGACTATATATATGGACCTTTGTCAGAAGAGTAATATCTCTGCTTTCAGCACACTGTCTAGGTTTGTCATAGCTTTCCTGCCTACCAAGAAGCAATTGTCTTCTGATTTCATGGTTGTAGTCACCATCTGCAGTGATTTTAGATCCCAAGAAGAGGAAATCTGTCACTACTTCCACCTTTTCCCCTTTTATTTGACATGAAGTAATGGGGCCAGATGCCATGATCTTAGTTTCTTTTAAAACTGAGTTTAAACTGGCTCTTTTACTCTCCTCCTTCACCCTTTGCAAGAGGCTCTTTAGTTCCTGCTTGCTTTCTGCCATTAGAGTGGTATCATCTGTATATCTGAGGTTGTTGTTTCTCCCTCCTATCTTGATTCCAGCTTGTAAGTCATCCAGTTTGGCATTTCTCATGATGTGCTCAGCATACAGGTTAAACAAACAGGGTGACAGCAGACAGCCCTGTCTTACATCCTTCTCAATCTTGAACCACTCAGTTGTTCCACACAGGGTTCTAACTGTTGCTTCTTGACCCGCACACAGGTTTCTCAGGAGACAGGTCAGATGGTTTGGTATTCCCATCTCTTTAAGAGCTTTCCACAGTTTGTTATGATCCACACAGTCAAAAACTTTAGTGTAGTTGATGAAATAGTGGTAGAGGTTTTTCTGGAATTCCGTTGCTTTCTCTATGATCAGCGAATGTTGGCCACTTGATCTCTGGTTCCTCTTCCTTTTCTAAACCCAGCTTTGACATCTGATAGTTCTTGGTTCACATAATGCTGAAGTCTAACATGCAAGATTCTAAGCCTGACCTTACTAGCATGGGAGATGAATGCAGCTGTCTGATGGTTAGTGCATTCTTTAATACTATTGTTCTTGTGAATTGGGAATTGTAATCATTATATGTGGTATTTATTTACATTATTTTACATGTGTCTTGTCTCTCCAAGGTAGTAGGTCCTTAGGAAAGCAAAGAATGTGTCTTATTTTCATTTATCTTCCCCAGAACAGTAGTGTATCCCACAGACTAGAAGCCCAATAATTGCTTATAAAAAAAAAAGTAAAAGCATTAGTTGCTCAGTCGTGACCAACTCTTTGCTCCTCCATGGACTGTAGCCCACCAGGCTCCTCTGTCCATGGAATTGCTTACTGAATGTATTAAAAAACCTAACCAGCTGAAAACCACCAAGAACAAGCCTGTAGTCTGACAAAATCAGATATATTGATTTGTAGTAAGAGAGGGGATTTCAAAGATCCATGGAATTAGATTAACAAGAGTTAGGAGGGAGCAACTTTTGAGGTGGGGTTCCTATTAAAGGGTTCTCAGCAGAACCTGAGGGAAAGAAGGTCAGTTGATATTTCTTAGGTGGGATTTTAAGTAGAAATTAACTCGGGATTGGATGCTGTCATAGTTTAGACAAGTGCAGGTCAGCTGCAATTGGGTATTCCTAATAAGAATGAAAATACCAAATAGGGCTGAGGTGACATTGATGAGAGAGGTCCTAAGGGCATTATACAACTATGGCATGGTCTTGGGAGAAACAGTGTTTTCTGTTTTTAGTGTTTGGCTTTTTCTGTGTCTGTCCTCCAAGCCCAACATAGGGCAGGGCTGCATTTTCTCCTTTTCAGCCTCAGTTCATTTTCCTTGTTTCTATTCAGGACAGATTTTGACAGTTATAAATAAATAAGTGAATTTTTAAAATACAGAGGAAAATTACTCTTACTTTTTTGGATTATGACTTAATTGGAACCTGAAACTAAAATTGTTGAATAGTTGGGAGGATATTACTCTCCCTGTGGCCAGTGGTTTAAAATTGAGTCTTTATACACACATATGCTGACTCACTTCAGTCGTGTCTGACAGTTAGCTTAGTGATGCTATGGACTGTAGCCCACCAGGCTCCTCTGTCCTTGGGATTCTCCAAGCAAGAATACTGGAGTGGGTTGCCATGCCCTCCTCCAAGGGATCTTTGCGACCCTGGGATCGAACAGGGTTCTTTACCACTAGCGCCACCTGTCTCAAGCCACATATGAGCCACATGTCTCAAGTGAATTGACACTTATTTCTACTTTTCCTTTGGACAACTTTCTTTTCCTTGCACCACCAGATAAGTCTGTATTTTTATTCCACTCTCCCTTTTCTGGCTCATTGTTTAGTCTTTAATTATAGATATGGAGCTGTAGAAATGTGCTAAGAACATTTTCACAATTTCTTCACATTCTTGTCCACCTCCCTGCCTCTCAAATGCCTTTAGTTTAATGGATCAGAAGCCCACTTTTGTTATGTGTAAGTGTTTGTGGGTGTGTGGTGTAAATAAAAACACATTTACACCCACCCCAACACACACACAAGAAGAAGAGGATATGAGATACTTTTTTATTAAAGTTTTCCCTAGAGCAGAAACAAGTAGAATCAATGTTAGAAATTGTTAAGCCATTTTCCTCTTATCCTGCAATCTTCAAAATTAGGTTAAAACTCTTTATGGAGGGCTTTTTCATGTCTTTAGACACAGTGTTCTGTGTTGTAGAATTTCTCATGGTGGTGATTTTTAAAAGGTACCAGATTCCATCCATTCCAGGATACTTTCCCTCATTCCTTCTGAATAAACCCACTAATAAAACCCCTAAAAATTTATTATTTTTTCTTTACTTGGATACCACAGTTGAAATCATATATTATTTGGCTCAATTTAAACATTAATGTTTTGTCACCTGCATTTATCAACCTGTCTGCAGCCAGATTGTTTAGAAGCAACAATCCAAAAAAAAAAAAAAATGACCTCACCATTTTAGAATTCACAACAAAAGGTGTTCCATTAGCCAAGGGCTCCATTTCAGATTCAAGAGAACAAGGTAATTTGTCCTAAAGTAGAAGCCTCCTTTCCTAATTTTGTTGAATGTTACCTGGGTAGCCCTGGTCATACCACAGAGAGAGAGCATGTCAATATTTCTGGTGTGGGCTATATATCAGAATGTGATTATAATCATTATATCCGTATTTGCATTTCTCTGGTGCTCTGTTTTCTTTTTAATTGGGTTATAAAACAATTAGTTATCACCAGGTCTTTTTAGAACTCCCGGAGTGGGCCCAGAGCTGTTTGTTCTCCCCGGACCTTGAGGGGAGGGGGCCCTCAGGAATCTCATTTAGTTACAGCAGGGTGAAGGTCAGAGAGAAACAGTTTTTGTTCTTGTGGCTGTTGCTTTCTGTTGTGACCTCCGTTGCATTGTTTGGCTTCCCTGTTCCCCCCTCCTTGTGCTTTGAAGAGCCGCACACCAGGTGTTCCTGTTCTGAATTACAGATGAAAGCAGCTCATCCCTGGACTAATTAACTAGTAAACTGTACCCGCCTCCCATGGGTTTAATTGATGCTGCTCTTAAAAGGGGAAGGCACTTCCCCATCCATTCCCCCCCCAACCATTTCACACCAAAGTCCTCTCTTCTTTATTTTTCTCAAATGTAGAGGATGTTCCAGATAATTTTGACATCTAGATAAGGTCTGGGGCAGTAGCATAGTTCATAAAACGATCACTCTGGATGAAAGGAAACCACTCTGAACTTTCTTCGTGACTTTTTAAAGCTGTGTGTGTGACTCTTTCTCCAGGGAGTGTCTTGTCCTGAGTGATCTACTTGCTCACAGTAGCAAGACTCAGTGTCTCATCAGTAACTTTCTGCATTTCTGCATCTGATTTTCCTTGTTTTCAAAGCAAAAAGCCAATAGGCCAACCAGTGCTGTCTATATTTATCTTTTTTTGTGGTATTGGAAATATTAAAGAACTATTACATTTACAGATTCACATAGCATACTATCTTGTCTTCTACGATCTCAGAGCTCGTTGATTTTATTTTCATCTGCAGGGATTCTTTTCTCCTGATATAGTGGACTTATCCTGTGGCCAGTTTTTTTGACCCTGATGGGCATTTCGGGGAAGTGCAGTGATTGGCGCATGTGCAATACAGCAGTCTAACTTTTCCTTTATTCTTGTCCTCATCTTTGAAGTGTCCGATCCTAGTTTTTTAAACATCAGGATTTCAAACTTATTGTATGAATTTTGTAACTTTTCCCATCGTCATTCTGCTGTGATCATATTGCTCTTGTTGGTTTTAAAACTTTTATTGATTTTAAAACTAGAATTAAAATATTGGAAGTAAGTTTTTATGTGTGAGGATGTTTAAAACGCTCTCGAAGCAAAATATTTTGTATAACCTCTTACATAATTTTGTGTAACTCTGAATAGTGTTGACAATGCTGTACTAGATATTTTAAAGTTGCGAAGAGAGTAAATCTTAAAAGTTTTCATCACAGGAAAAAAATGTGTATGTATGATGGATGATGATAAAGCTTCTGGTGTTGATCACTTCACAGCATGTAACAGAAAAGAAAATGAAAATTATTTCTGTATAAATTTGGCTTCCATAAGTCTACTTTTCAAGATCTCAGCCCAAGTATATAGATATCCCCAAGTAACTTAACCTTAAGAACCCTCCTTGTCTTTTCCTTGTTTTCCTCTTTCTGTGAGCCCTGATGGACATTTATTTTGGTACTAACTTCCAGAACAGGATGTGAAAGATGAAATTTTTTAAAAAGTCATACATATAATTATTTCTCTAAAGTGTAAGACAGTCATTGTTTTTGTTTTTGTTTTTGTAAAAGGCATTACACCTTAACAAACAGATCAATCATCGTGTTGGAAGCCCTTGCTGTTTGGCTGAAGGATTTGCTTATTGGATTGCACACTAGGTATGCATGATGAGATTAGAGGTCAAATATTTTCATCCTGAACGTCTTAGTTTGCTTAATTGAAAGCTACTTGAGAATGGCTGTTGTCTGAATCTATCATTTCTGTATCCCAACCCATAGCAGAATGCTTTGGTGCATGTGTGATCAATACATCTCTGCTGAATGTAACTGAATTGAACTAAGTAAATTTTTACTATGTATTAGGTGTTGAAGAGGGCCAGGAATGGGAAGGGAACTCAGTAGCACGGTCGAGCAAACAGCCTCTCTTAAATTATTAACAAAAAGATAACAAAGCTGTGGTCATGCTCCCTGAGTCTTTTAGGACTTGATTGAGTCTGAATTAGCCTCTGACATGAGAGAGGGTAAGAAAGTGAAGAAAAAATGCTGAGAATCTAGTTCAGTGTAGACAAAATGTGGCTGTAGAGGGTTTGTCCCAGCGATCCTGTGAAGTCTGAAAGTGCTTGTTTTAAACACAGACACAGTTTTAATAACACAGATGTGTACCACTCTGTCTCCCTCCCTTTTCCGCACATATCCTACACATGGCAATCATATGAATTTATCCTATATGCCATTACTCACAGAGTTCATAATTCTTAAAGTATAAATAATGGCAGCTGCTGATCTAAAATCATCCACCTGATATTCACTTATGTTGTACATTTTCATCTTCTGCATATTCTTACAGTGAGATTATCAATATATTAAAGTTAATGCTGCATGTTTAAGATGTTAGTTTAGTAATGCATTTTAATATAAAAGGATTACTTTTAGAGAAATGGAATCAAGGGGTACAAATAAATTCAATGAGTAATAATTCAGCTTTGACTTATATGATAGATGCAGTAGTAGATTCTGGGTTTTGAAAAATGCATTAGATAAATCTCTGGCCCTCTAGAAACTGCCAATCTAATGTCAAGGAAGATCAAACGTATAAAACCATTCAATACAGTGTTGTACATGCTTTAATAAAGACATTTATGAGAACTGTAGTTGTACCCAGAAAGAGTAAAATCTCTGAAGAGACTGATAAAACTTTCAGAAGCTGGTGTGCTGTAGTTCATGGGGTTGCAAAGAGTCAGACAGAACCTATTGACTGAACAACAACAGCTTCACCTTTGGAGTTGAATCTCGAACGATGAATTTTTGAAGGCAATTGAGAGATTTCTAGTTTGGAATAATTAGATGAATGGCGATGCTTTGGGAATCAGAAGGTATAGGTCTGAGGAATGGCGAATAATGAGTCACTTGTGAATATGATGGATAGTAGTGGCCTAGGTCACCTTGAGAGAGAGCTCTAGGTAAAAAATAGGGAGCTGGCACTTAGGATAGAAATGAGAGTTGAATATGTGCATGCACACACACACACACACACACGCACATACTTGGTTGTTTTTGAGATATAACTGCTAATTGAAGAAAGCCCGGAGTTAAGCAGATTTGCCCATGCAGAATGTGTGGAGGAAGAAGAGGAAAGTCCACATGCAAAAGGCCTCCAAAAGGAAGGAGAAGAGCACAGTGGTCCGTGTTGTCTTGAAGTACTAAAACTACTGCAGCTCCTGTCTGCTTTCTGTTCTCTTTTAAGGATCTGAGGAGTGTGCTGCGCTCACTTATTTTCTTTTTTTCTGCTCTGTCTTCCCCATTTCCATAGTCCTTACTCTCAGGAAATATACACTTCTCTTTCTTTCACTGCCATTTCCAACAGACGATCCTTAACTAAACTTCAATAATTGAAATGAAATATCCATATATGAATAAGTTACAAATTTTGAACTCCAAAGTCCAGCAGATTGGAGCTGATTCAGATTTATATGAGATTCTTATAGAGCATGATTTTTTACCATCTGCCCTTTCTCTTGTTCAGATAAGCAGATTGTCCTTAGCCTTTCATGTTCTCTCCCAATATGTATCTTACTCATTGTGCTAAATAGACTTTCACAAGACATGCTGTCCACATACGTTATTCTCTCTAGACTCATAGTTGTCTTCAATAATAATAATCTCATATCATAATTTGTTGAAGTATTTGAATCTATCAGCTATATATTTCCACACTACTGCTTTTGAATATGTTATTTCAGATCTGTCTTCTTTTCTCCTTGGTAAATTTCTAACATATCCTATAGTTCTTTCTCCTACTCGTATCCCTATTTATTCTTGCTTATTCCAGAAGCAAGCACTGTTAACAGTTTCTTGAATATCCTTCCAGGTAAATGCCATCCATATGCAATCTTAAATACATACACACACTTGCACACACACACACACACACAGAAAAACATACCCATTTTGTTTGAAATTTTACCATGGGCATATTAGAGTTACATAAAAATAAATATATAAAATTCTACTCTTAAAACAAATGGACAAAACCCCCACACTCTATGCTTGGCTTTTTGATCTTTCTAATCTTCAATTTCATTCTTTAAAACTCTTCACCCCGTATCTTTTGGGTTCCCTTTATTCAATGTATATCCCTTTATGTAATTAGGACTCTCAGTTTAGCAAAATAAACTCAACTCAGAGTAATTTAAACTGGTTTGCTTTTAGAATCTGTTTCCCTCTCCCTTTGTATCACCTTCTAATTGACTCTGCTCTGATTTATTGCTAGGCTTAGGCTGTTCTCAGATGTCCTCCATTCTAACAGCTCCAGTCCTCCATTAGAAAGGGATAACTGCCCTCTGTATGCAATTCAAAGAAACTCAGAGAAGGGCCTGATTTGGGTACATAGCCATCCCTGTACAATTCTGACTTGTGGCCACAAAGATCATGTACAGAGCCAGACGTGGGCTGAGTTCATACCCAAGCTACAGGTATGGAAGAGGAATACTTCAGAAAAAAAAATGAGTGCTTTTTTTTCTGAGGAATGGGATAGCATACGGGGCTGACGACATGTGTAGCTAACATACTCCACAGCGTTTATTTTAAAGAAATAGTAAAAGGTACATTGGCCATGACAAAAATAATATTCCTATTATGCTCAACTTCTTTTTAAGAGACATAGACTAAACTCTTAATATGCTGCTAATGACAATAAAGGGCTTATTCAGCTGAAAAGGTGTTTAATGTTCCTTCAAAAGCAACTTCATTATGGATGTATTTTCAATATTTTCTTTAAACTATTTTTTGCCTTAAATTAGTATCATCCATCCAACTGATTATTCCCATTAAAATAACAATGAAAGTTAAGTCATGACTATATGTTTATGTAGATTAATAATAGCCAGATATTCTTGTAAAAGTGCATAATTATGTTTAAATCTATCAGCAAAGCCCAGTATTTCTATGTGCAAATTCTATCTTGAAGCTTTCCCCTTCTATTCTTTTCTCCATTGCCACTGGAAGGTGGCATAGGTGGAATAGGAATATTCCACCATTTTTCTTCTGGACTTTAGCCATAGTTTCCCGATGGGTCACTCCACTTACCATCTCACTCGTCTCCTGCAAATCTGTTTTGGAAGAACATGTCACTCTGCTTTGACATGAGAACATGTCAAACACTGTCCGCAAATCAGAGCCTTTGCATCCACCGTTCCTGCTGTGTAGAACTGCCCCCACCCCGACAGTCACCCGCCAGATCCTGCTTTTTCTCATCCTTCAGGATTCTGCCAAAATGTCAGGTTTAGAGAATTTTCCTTGCTATCGTAGCTAACCAGTTAGCTTTAAGTGCCTTCCCAGGAATCCTGTTGTAAAAATTTTCAGAATCACTTCCTTTATGTGGGATGAAATACTCAGCGGTGCTTTATAATTGGAAATGACTTAACTTCTTACAGAGTAGCATACAGATGGAATACTGCTGGAAGGAAGTAGAGCCAGGTGTTGTCAACTGTGAGAGGATGGAGAAGTTGTCCCCCAGCCCCTTGGAACCAGTGATTTTTAACAAGGCATGATATCTCTAGTAAATTGCCAGGGATTCAGATAACTTACTTGAATGGGAGATTTAAAAAAACAGTGCGTTGTCGGCTGATCTGACTCAGTTGCAATGTTCGTCTTTTATTGTCTAATGGTTTCTTGTTTTCCAAGAGGAGCCTGGCGGGCTGTAGTCCATGGGGTCACAAAGAGTAGGACACGACTGAGCAACTCAGCATGCACACACCCTATCTGATTTTCTATCCTTCCCGTTTTCTCTGTGATTTTTCATCATTTTTTTTGGTATGCTTACAATTATATAATTTTCAGTCATTATGTTTACTTATTTACTGCCTGTCTGTCTCCCCTACTTCACTGTCAGCTTCAGGAGAGGAGAGTAAAGGTTGATGCCTGTTTCTTCACTGTGCACTGTTAATATTTACTTAGCACAGTGGTTGGCACAGAACTTTTGCTCAGTAAATACTTCTGAGATATCTAATAGTATGAATTAAAAATCCATTCATCTAAGAATTAATTAAAAATATTCTTCTACATGATATTGAAAATAGCAGAAATAAAAACAAAACATACCACCAAGAGCAGCAAAAACCACTGCTAGAAAGAAAAAGGAAGCTTGTCAAGATGAGGGACTAAAAAACCCCGAAAGAACCTCCAGAGAAACTAATCAAGGTTGGCTGGATGCTTACAAAAAGACAAAAATGATTCAAAGAGTAAAAATTATCCATAATAAAGCATGTTTCACCAAGCCACAGGAGATTGGGGTATGTGTCTGGTGGGATGGATCGTATTTCCCTCAGGAGAATAGTACACTGCCATGGGGACATGGGCTTACCTGAGGGTTGCAGGGAACAGCTGATGTAAAAATTTGACCAAACTCTATGGTGTTACTGTAAGTCTCTCACTTTTCTATGAGTTTGGTTTGGGGCTTAAGCTTCCCAAGTTAAAGTCAGGTGGGTATGTTTCATACTCATCCAAAAGGGAGTTGAGATTTGTTGTCTCTTTGGGGAGGGACCCTGAGGAGATTCAAGAATTTAATGGAACCCTATTCAATATTCAGTAACAACCTAAGTGGGGAAAGAATTTGAAAAAGAATACATACATGTATATGAATGACATTGTGTGCACCTGAAACTATAACACTGTTATTAATCAACTATGCTCCTAACCAAAGCAGGAGTATATGAATGGGGTCTCTGACTTTATTTCTAAACTGTGGCAGCAGGAATAATGGCAAAACTATGAAGGAGAAGCTTAGGAACTTTGTCAGTCTCTGCTTTCATGTTGCTTATAAATGAATCCAGGAATACAGAAATTGAGAAGTGTCCTGGCAGTGTGATTGGACAGCATTGATAAAGTAATGATCTAAACTCGGTAATCAATTTGTTTTATTTGGTCTTCATTTAAAAATATTTATTTATAACATGCAAGCTCACACTACATCCATTTGTAAGATATATCAATCATCATATGCTCATTCATACTAGCACATAATTATAAAACTAGCTTTTTGAACTTCAAAAAAAGTCATCCCTGAGAAGCCTTTTTAAGACTGGACCTGAAGCAGGAGGTGCTTAAGTGAAAGGTGGGAGGAAAGGAAAGAATTCCACCAGGTGAGGAGCAGTTCATGTGAAGGTAGGTGTTGAGATGAGTCAGTCCACTGTGGGCAGTGACACCAGAGAGCAAAGAGGCAGAGAGCTGATTTATAAGGTAGAGTGCTACATACGCTAGATTATGAAGAATTGTGTATACAGGTGTAGGATTTTGACAGAAGGAAGCCAAGAAGCCCATTTTAGCTGAAGAATGACAGGGTCAGATTTGCATAATAAAACAGTGTTTCTGGAGCCTATTTCATTAGTCCAAACAAAAGATTCCTGTGGGAAGAGTAGGATGCTGGTTATAGAGATGCAGAGAAGCTGAGATTAAAAACCAGTTACATCTTGTAGACTGTATAGTATATAATTATTTATTAAGTGTGAGTAAGTAAGTGTAGTCGCTCAGTTGTGTCCGACTCTGCGACCCTGTGGACTGTAGCCCACCAGGCTGCTCTATCCATGGGATTCTCCAGGCAAGAACACTGGAGTGGGTTGCCATTTCCTTCTCCAATTACTTATTAGTTATTCATTAGTTAATTAATAATTATTTGCTAGTTAGGCTGAGGATATGGAGAAGGAAATGGTAACTGACTCCGGTATTCTTGCCTAGAGAATTCTGTGGACAGAGGAGCCTAGTGGGCTGCTGTCTATGGGGTCGCACAGAGTCAGACACGACTAAAGCTACTTAGCATGCTTGCATGCATTGGAGAACGAAGTGGCAACCCACTCCAGTATTCTTGCCTGGAGAATCCCAGGGACAGAGGAGCCTGGTGGGCTGTTGTCTATGGGATCGCACAGAGTCGGACATGACTGAAGTGACTTAGCAGCGGCAGCAGCAGGCTGAGGATAAGGTGGGGTGAGGATAGGAATAAGGATAATTACCTGTTTGTTTCTTCCTGGAGCAGCTTTGTGGTGGCCTTACTGAAATGAGGAAGGCTGAAAGGAGTGCCCAGGTAAATGGGTCCAATTTTGAGCAGGTTGATTGTGTGGGTTCTGAAAGGCCTCCAATGGAGACACTGAGTATTTATTTGAGTCAGTGGATTTTGAGCATTTTATAAGTGTCCAGGAAGGAGATACAGATTTTGAAGGCATTGACATGGCATGTAGGTGGGAATTTAACACATGGGAGTGGATGAGATCATATAGAGATTCAAAAGAGGGCCAGGAAAGCAGGTCTGAGGAAAGCCAATCTTCAAGATTAGAGTTGAGGAAGGAAAAGGGTTTAGAGAGAAGGAAGAGCTGTCCCAAAAACCCAGAGAAGAGACCACATATAAGGAAGGGAGTGGCCAGCCATGGTTGAAATGCTACTGAGACATCAAGCAAAGTGTGGGTCCGAAAGTACCTACCCCTTGAATTCCGTGGCAAGTGGGTCACTAGAGGCCTAGAATCAGTAGCTTTGGGAGAATCGTTGTGCAGAAACTAAAGTCGTGTGAGTGGATAAGAGAGTAAAATAGTGAGGCAATGTCAAAAAAGAAAGTCTTAGGTTTTCCCCTCTTTGGAGGGAAAGTGATATCTAAGGAAACTTTATTTTTTGTTTTTAATTTTGTGTTCTTAAGAGGACAAAGGCTTTAGTTTGTTTAAATGCTGAAGGAAAGAGAGGGAAGGGTCTTCAGGTACATGTGCTGAAAATGTGTATATATACATATATATGTATATGTATTTTAACCTAACCCATCTATTAAACCAGCATAGACACAGTTTTTAAATGTTTTCTGAGTTTTCTTTTTCTTACTACTCAAAGATCAGAGTCAAAGAGAGGAAAATAGAAGGGGGCAAAGAGGTACCTTGAAGTGATTGAAAAGCATATTAGATTGTACTGGGTCTAATTATGTCGCCACCAAGTTTGTAGGTGCTCAGTAACCATTCATTGAATGACTGAGTAAGATCAGTAGTAAGGAACAAGCCTGCAACTGGTGTTTTCTGATGGGGTCTGTGTTTATGTCTTCAAAGTCTTCACATCCCTCATGAAATTGCTCTGTGATTCCTTCTTTAAGGAAACTTTGACCTGTATTATAAATCCACGAAGAAAATTTTATAATGAGGAATTGTTTTTGCATTAAAAATAATGGTTTTTAATATATTTTTGACCCATGATTAAAAATGAATCTAATTTTGATGTAATTCATTATTCTCTCCTTGGGAAAAATTAGCTATATTTATAATCATCAGAAAATGTCTCTCATCTTCCTTCACAGAGATTCTCTTTGTGCTTAGAGTTTGAGGAAATCTATGATATCACTCTATTATTCAGGAAGGAATCCAGAGGAAAACAAAACCCTGTTTTACATTTACCAGTGTATCTGAATATGTGTCACAAATGCTACCATCTTGTATTTATGGTCACTCTTCATTTCTTATACACTGAATGACTAAATTAGAATAAAGGCTGAATAACCCCTTTTAGATTTAGAAAGGACAGTGGCTATCTGAGAAATATTTTATTCCAATTAGTCCATTAGTCTCTCATGGAGACCAGTGCTGAATGTAGCTCACTGGACCCTAATTCTTCTCTTCCAAATAAAAACTCTTGACCAAATTTGTATTATGATGTAGTCCTGGGGATCTATTCAAAATGCATTTTTTTCTTTTTTTGGTCGTATTTCATAATATTCCACAAGTGATTTATGCAAGGACATTTGCATAACGAAAGGTGGTTTTAATGTATGCTATTTTCAATGAGGCCTGCACTTTCATATTGCTCTTTTTGCTGGAGGAATTACTGAAGAGTCCCAGGGGTTTGGCTTTCACCCTCCTCTGTAAACTAATCAGGAAATTTTTTTTTTTTTTTTGGTCAGGAAAAGCCAAACTCCAAGATTATTATGTGGGAGAAGAACAAGTACAAAGTGGTTTAGGACAGCAGGGAGATCAAGGGAGGCTAGAGATTTTTTTTTTTTTTATTAAGAAAAATACATACAGTATTTCACGTGCAGTTCATGGATTTGCAGTCGGACATGACTTAGCTACTGAACAACAACAAATTTTATGTGTCTGTTACTAGTCTAGATTTCTTTACAAAAAATTTTTACATGAGTATTTTATCAGCCATTTGATTGAATTTTAAAAGTCAACATAACTGCAGACTCCCCTGGAGGTCCAGTGGTTAAGACTCTGCCCTTCCACTGCAGGGGGTGTGGGTTTGATCCCTGCTCTGGAAACTAACATCCCACATGCTCTGGGGCACAGCCAAAAAAAAAAAAAAGAGTACAACTGTTTATCAATTTTTATTCACAAAAAGGGTGGTACTGTTCTTTCAGGGAGAGGTGAGATTCTCGATGTTAGCATGTAACTTCTGGAAGGATACAGTGAGAATGAGAGGGAATGGGGGCAAGGCCACTTACTCCTTTGGGAGTACCAGCTGCTCAACCCTGGTCCCCAGTGGGATGAGGATGTTTAAGGAAGGACATCTTCACATTTTACATGCAGTGATGATTTGCAGTTTTTGTTTTTTTGGGTTTTTTTGGTACACACAATTATAACTATCTCTCTGTTTTTGGAATATGCCTGATATGTATACCAAAGTGATTTATACTCAACTCCCAATTAAATCTGAGCATTGACACAAGGAACAAAAAGAAAGGTGTCTATCTTCTTGTAATTTAAAATTGCTTCTGAGATATGTTCTTTGACTTCCTGCCACATATACAACTTCCTTATAATGTTTTTAGTTAAACTATCCAGTTATTGATATTTCAACCACATGGTGGTTGGGCAGTGAAAAATGGCCTGCAAGTAAGATCTAATGAAGCAAAGAGTTTGGGGAAGGTATAAGTTGAAGCTGCTTTCTTGTGAAGCCTTGCAAGTAAATAAGGAGATGGCAGAGGATGAGATGGTTGGATAGCATCACCGACTCAATGGACCTGAGTTTGAGTAGGCTCCAGGAGTTGGTGATGGACAGGGAAGCCTGGTGTAATGCAGTCCATGGGGTCACAGAGAGTTGGACACAACTGAGCAACTGAACTGAACCGAAATAACTGTGAGAAGGCCTTTTTATCTTGTTAGTTACTGTGTCTCTTCAGTGTAATTCAGAGAACTTAAAAAGGAAAGAAAGTGTTTTTTCTGTGTTTCTGAGATGTAATGGTGCACTTTTGTGGTATTATCTGCTGTTTTGAATTAGTTTAGCTCTCTGATTTTTTAATAGTATTGGCGGATAGAATCTTTCCTATGCAAGTACTTCTTTTCAACAAACAAAAGAAACAGCTATCAGGATACTAGTGGGTTAGAAGAAATGGGCACTAAGGAAGTTGCTGTGAAGATGATGAATGTAGGGAGTAGTAGTTATATACCTGGGTGAGGCCAGAGGAGATCCACAGTCAGTGGGAGACCTGGCCATGTCTGCTCGGCTCTCTCCTGTAATGATTTTAACAAAAACTTGCTGGTCAAATCTTGGCTTTTGTTGGTGAGCTTTATGCTTCACCTCTCACCTTGGTTGACATTGAACTTGCCTCTCAAGGCTTCACAGCAGCCCAGCAGCGGTTTCTCAGCTCCTTAAGTAAACATCACATTACTTCAAGTTAACATCACATTGTGTCCTTCAAACACTGTTTCTGTAGAGTTATGTTTGGCTGACCTCTAATTCACTTATAGAAATTGCTTTTTAGAAACTTTCTCCTTCGTGTTTTTCAGGAAAGAAATGGAAACAAAATAGCAGCAAAACAAAATTATGATGGTTTATCTCACTGAGCTGTTTCAAGAGTTATGATGCTTTATCATTTAAACTACATATTCAGGACAGTGAGATTCATTTTACTAATTAGCCAGATATCTTATTTATCCTACTCGGGTATGTTTTTAGGGTATAGATTACCTTTTAATATTATGATCTGTTGTTCACTTTTGTCTTACAGACAAAATATCAAAAGGATGCGTAACATTCTGTGAAGGCACTTCGATGCTTGGGGTGATAATATGCTTTAATCTGGGATGGCAGTTTGTCTTGGATCATAACCTTCCCCTTCTTACTGAACCAAACTTTGATCTTGTACAGATATTTTGAATGCCACCATTGAGCAATTTAGAATTTTATAATGCTTAAAAGTAGAGGAGGAACTTCCATCTGAGGAAAGATACTCAGAACCAGTGTCCCATTGTCTTACTTGGCCTATAAGTCAGGTCCTTCCCTATGTTATATTTATGGATCTGTAGTCATTTTCAGTTGTCATAAAAATTTATATAACCTGGAGCCATTTTCTAAAATTCTCTAAGTCCTTGATAGCTTGTTGTAAGTGCTGGATTCTTCCAAATTAAGTATCTTGTTTTGTAAGCATTTACAGCCCACAGTGAGGAAAGTAATGTAATGAGTGAAATGAGCCTGGTCTAAGAATTCAACCAGCCCCCGATTTGCAAGTTGGAGCTCAATTCTCCACTGAGCCCAGACCTCATGTTACAGATGACTGGGGAGGAGGAGGTAAGGGAGACCCTGGAAACTCAGAGAGCATCTGCCTCAAGCAAAGGGAGCCTTTTAAATTTTTTTCATATTGGGTTTATTGTTACTCAGGCTTCCCTGGTGGCTCAGATGGTAAAGAATCTGATTGCAATGCAGGAGACCTGGGTTTGAGTCAGGAAGCTCCGCTGAAGAAGGAAATGGCAGCCCATGCCAGCATTCTTGCCTGGAGAATTCCATGGACAAAGGAGCTTGGTGGTCTCTGGTCCATGGAGTCACAAAGAGTAGGATATGACTGAGTGACTAACACTTTTGCAACTTGTTACTCAGTCTTTTTTCCAGCAAAGTTAGAATTCTAGATGCTTAAGTAAAGTGTCCTGATTTTTAAATGCTTTAGATGTTTTTCTAACACGGAACACAGATCCACACTGAAGACTAAATAAAACATAACTGTAGAGTCGCACCTGCTCTTTGGATAACCCATTTATGTCTACTGCCATAAAGAAAAGCTCCATGTATATAGTATTATCTTTTTTTTTTCTGTCAACTAAGTAGATTATGTCTTTATTTAGTCTTAAAAGGACTAATAGATCAGTAGATATATGGTATTACCTAGGATAAGGCTATTCAACCCTTTATTTGTTTATTTTATTTTTGGATGCAGTGGGTCTTTGTTGTTGTGTGAGGACTTTCTCTAGTTGCTGCAAGTGGGGGCTACTCTTTCTTGGGGTGCACAGGCTTCTCACTGTGGTGGCTTCTCTTGTTGTGGTGCATGGGCACTGCTTGTTTGGTTTTTAGTTAGTTGTGGTGCACAGACTTACCTGCCCCGCGTGATGTGGGATCTTTCTGGCCCAGATTTCAAACCCGTGTCCCCTGCATTGGCAGGCGGATTCCGTTCCACTGTACTACCAGGGAAGTCCTAACCCTCTGTTTTTGAAGGCCAGGTCATAATTTCTAATGGTACTTCCCTTTCTTAGCTCCAAATAAAATCATTTTAATTTATGTTGGTTAGGTGATGGGCAGAGGGTTGGAAAGCTCTGAAATAATAGTTTGAAAAGGCATTATGTATAATAAAAGCATTTTTGCTCTCTGGACCTTTATTGCTTATGGCATTTAGAAAAGTAGCCAATTTAAAGTGGCTAACTTTAGTAAATATTCAATTACTGGTTGAAAAGTAATAGCTCTTTTAAACAGAAAAATGCTTAGTGTTGGTGTGGATATGGAGACTAGAGCTCTAATAATACTGTTAGTGAGAATATAAATTGGCACAGCCACTTATGAAACTTTAGTATCTACTAAAGTTGAGCATATGAATGAATAACTATAATTCCAATTCCACCTCTAAGTATATATCCGATAGATATGCTTACATATGTTCACTGAAAGATATGTACTAGAATGTCTGGAGTAGCACTGTTACAATAGCCCAAACCAAGAAACCACACAAATGTCCAACAAATATAGAATGCATAAATAAATCACTGTTTATTCTTAATGGGGAAAATTATAGAGTAGTGAAAATGTATGATCTGTAGCTCCACACAGCTCTATATGAACTGCACAAGCATAATGCTTAATGCGTGAGACAAACACAAAGGGATATATACTATTAATATGAGTCTGCTTATGTAAAGTACAGTAATTGACAAAGCTGCTCAATGGTGCTTCTAAAGCAAAGATAATTGTTACCTTGGGACTATTAATAACTGGAAAGGAATAAAGCAGAAGGGCCTTTTGGGGAAGCTGGCAATGTTTTATTTCTTGATTTAGGTATAGGATTTTACAGATAAACTCAATTATTATAGAGATTGAACTGAATGCTGTGGCTTGGGCACTTTTTCTTTGTATATGGTTCTTTAATAATACATTGAAGTGAAAAAGAGTAATAGGTCTTATAAATTCAATTAAATAATTATTTGTAATAAAAGGAAGTATATTTATTTTTAATATCCTCTGATACTACCTATTTTAGTGTAAAATTAGGATAGAGTGGGGTTAGTCGTTAAATGGAGGTACTCTGTACATTATGGTTTTACATAATCACATTTAAAGTGTGACTTTTGCCAAGTTCAGAGATATTTTTAAGAATCTGCATTCATTTTACAAAATTTTTAAAAAGTAAAATGTAACCTCAAGTGTAAATCAGCTGATCATGCATACAACATACTCAATATAATCCCTATAATTTTTCCAGGATTCCTTACAGTGCTTACTGGTGAATAGTTTTAATGATGCAAAAAATTTTATAAAATGGGAACCTCCTATTTAAATTTTGAATTTTAATTTAATTCACTCTGAGGGCTAAGGAATTTTAGATTTGTTACTTGGAGGATTACACCCAGAGAAAGTTAAGGGATATTCCTTTCAAACAACCTTGTTTAGTGTCTAATACTAAAAGGAAATTCCAGTTTAAATTTGAACTGCAGATTAAGTTTGAAATATTTAGACTTATATATGACCAAAAATTATTATAGCATAATCCCTCTTTCTTTTCTGACATGAGAAAACAATATCAGAAAGGTTAAGGGATATGTCTTCACCATAACACATCATTAATACTTCTTATTACTGAGACCAAAACTCTCCAATATTTCCCAATGCTTGTGTCTTCAGTCTACTGAGAGCATTCATGTACATGATTTCAGTTACTGCTGGGCTTAACAGGAACACATTTGAGTAATTTAAAGTCATTCTCTTTTATCTGCCACGTGCCTGTTTATAATAACCCTACATTGGTATTGGAATGTTTTCCTGTTTTGTTATTCTCCTTGACCCTGTAGGTGCCTTGATTAAGAAAAAAATGTAGGTCGATTAGATTCTGTTTTACTTGAAGCTTTTTCAGGTTTGGCCAAGACTATAATGTCTGCTTTCATCTGCACATGAATTTTCCTGCCTACAATTGAATAAATACAGTTACTCTTGAATAAGGATTTCCTAGCATTTTTAAAAAGGATCTGCGATCATGTCAAGTAATCTCATCTAATGTTTTTGATATTATCAAGATGTTTAATGACCTTTCATAGTTTATTTTTGTTACTGGGGTATCAAGAACTGTCTGTGCCAATGATTTCAAGGTAAGGGCCTAGGAATTTTTCATTTTTATATAATTATCAGTTTGAGATATATAAGGTCCAGCATTTTTGTATCATTTATCATATATACATGTACTCCCCATATATATATAGGGGGAATACATTATATAGATATATATAGATACATTATATAGATACATTTCAAATTTTAAGTAAACTGTTTTAAATGTTTTAATCAAATAATACATCTGTCTGTGTTAGTCCCTCAATCATGTCTGACTCTGCAACACCATAGACTGTAGCCCCCCCAGGCTCCTCTGTCCATGGGATTATCCAGGCAAGAATACTGGAGTGGGTCACCAGTTCCTTCTCCAGGGGATCTTCCTGACCCAGAGATTGAACCTAGGACTCCCACATTACAGACAATTTCTTTACCATTTGAGCCACCAACAATCAAAGTACATGGCAATTGTGCTGTACCTTCTCACATCCACTAGCCTTGTGGCATTTTCCAAAGGAAAACATTTTTATTTTATTTTAATTTCTTCTCCATACTTCTGTGTCAGGAATTTTTAACCTGGAGTTGATTCATGAGGTTCCTATGCTTGGATAGTGGGGGTAAAGTTACATACAAATTGAAATTTAGCATAGGCAACCTCCCACAGTGGTATTAGCAGTATTGTGACTTTTTCAGTGGTATTAATAGAATTCAGAAGTATTTTCAAATGACCTGAAATTGTTACAAAGTCTATCTTGAAATATTGCTTACACTCCTGTCTGCTTCCAAATTAGATCTTATTATTTAATGCGTTAGTAAAGAACCATACCTATTACTATATCACACATTTGTTTAGTATTTTTATATTTCAGGATAATTGATTTCCTTTGCAATTCTGTATACTTTGTTTTGTGCCTTTAAAATATTATTTTGAGAATAGTTCCATAGGCTTCACCAGACTGCTAGCGGAGTCGATGCCAAGTATATGTTAAAAATCTATGTTGTCGATACTATGTATATAGCACTGTTTCTTGATTTATCAAATTGAGGCATTTTGAGGCATCCACTGGGTGCCAAATAGAAGAAGATTCAGCTCACTTATAACATTCTCTCATTCTTTCTCCTATCTTTGATATAGTACACAACGTTGCTTCTCTATTGGTTATCTTTTAAATTTAGGTTTCTACTTATACCTTTAACTAATATTGCTGTTTTCTGTGGCTCTTGATGTTCCATTTTACTAAGGGAAAGTATTAGCATTCTTATCCTTTTCTTTAGCTTTCATTTATTCCCTCCTCCACAATTTCTGTCATCTATACTTCTATATTAACAGTGTCAAAGATAGTAACATTTGCATTCTGTTCTAAAAACCTAATGATGTTCTGAAAACATAATTAAATCCCCAATTATTTATCTATATGTTGATTCTAAAAGTTCAAGATCAGTAAACAGTATTTACCTTGTAATAATTATGCAGATTTTTACTGTACATCTAACAAGCAAACTATGATTATATGTCCTTTTTGAGCATCTCTTTGTTTTTTGTGTTGAAGTTTCAAATTGCCTTCCTTTCTTCTTCTTCATTGATTTCTTTGCAATATTTGCCTTTATCATATCCTCAATTGTTTTCAAACTCTAGCATATCACTTATTCTAGTATTCACCTTCCTCCCACTTAAGGATTTTTCTTTTCTTTTTCTTTCCTACAGACTTCCTTTTCTGAACTCTTCTGTGACTTATTCTCATTGTTTTTTGGACTTGCTGCAGAACTTATCAGGGTACATCCTCAAATAACTTAGGAGGAAACTGTGTGTAGGAACAAACATTCCGGAGACTTCGCGTGTCTCAAAGTGATTCCATTTTATTCATACACTTGACTTTTATAACTGTGGGATAAAGAATTCCAAGTTGATAACCATTTCAGCTTTTCAAAATTGCATAAAGATATATCAGATATATATATATATATATATATATATATATATATCAGATATATAGTTTATTTAATTGATCTTTTGCCTTTATTTTTCAATTTTATGTTATTTTATTTATTTATTTCATTTTATTTATTTTGGGCTGCATCAAGTCTCAGATGTGGCACTCAGGATCTTCCTTTGTGGTGCAGGGACTGGCTAGTTAAGGCACGCAGGCTCAGTAGTTGTGCCATGTGGGCTTTGTTGGACCCAAGGCATGTGGAATCTTGGTACCCCGACCAACCAGGGATCGAACCTGAGTCCCCTACACCGTAACTTATTAAATTGCAGAGTAATGAGACTAGACCATCGGTACTTTTATTGAGAGTAGTAATGTCTTCCAGATTTGATTAATTATCTTGGATTTCTGTCACTTTATTTTCCCTTTTCTTTCTGTATTAAACTTTTTATATTGATTCTTCATGGATTTTCTCATATATTACATGGTAAAGTGTCTGCCTGCAATGTGGGAGACCCAGGTTCGATTCCTGAATTGGGAAGATCCCCTGGAGAGGAAATGGCAACCCACTCCAGTACTCTTGCTTGGAAAATTCCATGGACGGAGGAACCTGGTAGGCTACAGTTCATGGTGTCACAAAGAGTCGAACACGACTGAGTGACTTCACTTTAACCTTTCAATCTCTAAACCTATTTTTGGAATTAAAAACAAACTCAGTCTATCCACTTTTGATATTTAAGTATACTTTCTTCTTCTTTGATACTTCATTATTCATAGAATTTTATAATTTTATAAAATCATTGTCTTTTCAAGTCTCTGAAGATTTTGAGATTAATTTAAAAAATTTTCTCTGCCTTGAATTATATGTTTCCTCTAGAATTTTTTTAAAATTTGATCTTTTTTTTTTCCCAGCTGCAGACTTTCTTCAACTATTGCTGATTCTTAATTGCCTATGTGTATGTGTGTGCTAAGTCTCTTTGTGATCCCATAGACTGTAGCCCTTCAGGCTCCTCTGTTCATGGGATTTTCCAGGCAAGAATACTGGAGCGGGTTGCTGTTTCCTCCTCCAGGGGATCTTCCTGACCCGGGGATCGAACCCTGTGTCTCCTGTGTCTCCTGCATTGCAGATGAGTTCTTTACTGCTGAGCCATCATGGAAGCCAATTTATAATTGCCTATATAGAATTGTAAGGAGGAGTAGACTGAAGTCTGGTCTGGACAGTGCTTGTCAATGAGGGCTTCACTTAAAGGGGTGATCAGAAAACCAGTTCTTGTCTCCTCAGTCCTTCAAATCAGAGAGGTCTTTTCTTAGAAGATTGTCAATCTCATTAGCAAAATGCATTTTTTCAAATGGGATTTTTGCATATTGCTGAATTCTAGGCAATATGCATACAATGAGGAAGCTAATGAATGGGGTTCTGAATCCATTAATCGTCAGGTTTTCCATTTCACCTTTCCTTCTTGCTCTTCAAATTGAGCAGAATTTCTGAGTCCTGAACCTTCCTGAAGCTTATCAGGGCATCTAATCATATAGTTATTTGTAGCCTTTCCCCAGCTCTTCCAGGTTATAGTTTCTCTGTTCTATTTCACCATTTTTTTTTCCTTGTCCTTTCCATTGTCTAATAATATGTTGCAAATTCTTATACGCTAACCATTTCATCCCATGTTTTTATTGTTTTTTTATGTCTCTTTATGTTTCTACCTAAGAGATTGGACTCCCCACAATCCTAAACCAGAAGCCTTGCTCAGTTGAGTTGCTCAGTCATTTGTCCAACTCTTTGCAACCCGATGGACTGTAGCACGCCAGGCTTCCCTGTCCATCACCAACTCCTGGAGCTTGCTCAAATTCATATCCATTGATTTGGTGATGCCATCCAGCCATTTCATCTTCGGTCATCTCTTTCTCCTCCTGCCTTCAATCTTTCCCAGCATCATGGTCTTTTCCAGTGAGTCAATTCTTCGCATCAGGTAGCCAAGAATTGGAGTTTCGGCTTCAGTGTCAATCCTTCCAATGAATATTCAGGACTGATTTCCTTTAGGATTGACTGGTTTGATCTCCTTGCAGTCCAAGGGACTCTCAAGAGTCTTCTCCAACATCACAGTTCAAAAACATCAATTCTTCAGTGCTCAGCTTTCTTTATAGTCCAATTCTCACATCCATACATAATTACTAGAAAAACCATAGCTTTGACTGGAGAGAACTTTGGCGGCAAAGTAATGTCTATGCTTTTTAATAAGTTGTCTAGGTTGGTCATAGCTTTTCTTCCAAGGAGCAAGTGTCTTTTAATTTCATGGCTGCAGTCACCATCTGCAATGATTTTGGAGTCCAAGAAAATAAAAGGCTACCATGGTGGCTAAGACAGTAAAGAATCTGTCTGCAATTGGGAGATCTGGGTTCAATCCCTGAGTTGGGAAGATCCCCTGGAGGAGGAAATGGCAACCCACTCCACTATTCTTGCCTAGAGAATCCCCATGGACAGAGGAGTCTGGAGGGCTACAGTCCAGGGGTTCGCAAAGAGTAGGACATGACTGAATGACTAAGCACAGCAAAGTCTTGCATACCATAGTGTAATAATACAAATTTTGTATTGTTTATAATTATTTGAGCTGAAGTATAATTTTGTGTTACATACTAAAACAGAGCATTTTGTATGGTTTAATTTACATTATTTTTTTTTTAGAAATGCAACCCTAAAAATGATAAAACAAAGAAAGATTGTGTTGCATTTGTTCTGAACACCACTAAAGATGTTTATCATATTTCAATTTCTCTTTACTTTATGATACTTGAGTTATCAAATAAAAACCCAATTATATCAACCTGTACCTTTACCTCTGGCTTATTGTGATTTACACATAGCTGAAGATCTGTTTGTAAATCTAACTTGATCATTTTTTTCTTCCAGTGTAGATGTATTGAGTATTTGTATATTTGAATACATATTATTTTATTATAAATTATTGGTTTTTTTCCCTCCTTTATATTACAGTTAGTGCATTATATTGATTTGGTTAAATTCAGTGTCTGAGTAATTTAAATTATTTATTACTTTCATTTCAGAATAATAAGGGGTCAATAAAAAAATCTTTAAAAATGTTTCTTGGGTCTGATAACATTGAAAAACAGTAATCTGAATCATTGGAATAATTTTTTTTATAAGGGGCATGAAAATAAACTTAACAAATATTGAAAGAGAGAAATTGAACTCTAAAAATTGTTCTTTCCATTGATGCTTTTTAAAAGCAATGATTCAGAAATAACTACCCAGAAGTGTTCTATATCCCTGCATGTGATAATAAATCAGCCACATTCTATCTGCCTGTTCTCTACTTGATGAAGTCTTACTTGGATGTCTCCAACAGAAGCCAAAAGCCTTTGTGATAAGGGTCAGAGAGTAGACAGTTTAGGCTTCACAGACTACATTGTCTCTGCTGCAACTACTTAACTCTGCCATCATGGCATGAAAGTAGCCACATGCAATTCACAGTGTGGCTGTGTTCCAATAAAACTTTATTTACAAAATTAAGTGGCAGCTTGAATTTGAAACTAACAGGCTATAGTTTGCCAGTCACTGATCATTATGATGATCAAATCTTTCCATTCAAATGGAATGTCATTAGTGATGACTTTTTAAAAAATTAATTTATTTATGTTTTGCCTGCACTGGATCTTTTTCACTGTGCACAGGCTTTCTCTAGTTCCTGTGAGGTACCTCAGTGTGAGGTGCATTGAGGTGCATGGGCTTCTCATTGCAGTAGCTTCTCTTGCTGTGGCGCAAAGGCTGTAGGCATTCAAGCTCAGTAGTTGTGGCACACAGGCTTAGTTACTCCAAGACAGGTGGGATCTTCCTGGACCAGGGATTGAACCCATGTTCCCTGCATTGGCAGATGGATTCTTAACCACTAGGCCAACAGGAAAACCCAGTGATGACTTTATTATCCATTCCAAAGGCAAAACTGCTTAAACATTTTGAAATACTTGCCTGAATTTTGTAGTTTAGCTTTGGTAAATATGACTTTAGCAGTTCCTTCTTCCCTATTTGGCTGTTGGTTGTGATGATTGATAACCCTAGCCTACTTTATATGTGGAAAGAAAAACACTACTATTAATCTGCACCATTCTTGGTGATGGCAAGACCCTTTACAAAAGCTGAACCAGAGATTGTTCCATTAAAAAGGAATGTAGAGAGAGTGGAAAATATCTACAGTGAATTAACCTAAAATAATTAAAGGTCATGGAAAAATAATTTATGAGTAATGATTGAAGTTGTGATTAGTAAAGAAAGAAGGAAGCTTTTGAGTGCCTTATATGCGTCATCACATATTTGAAGAATTGCCATGAAGAAGAATTCTAAGGTTTAATGGTTAAGTTTCTGGTTTTTTTTTTTTTTCTTTCTGTTTTGAGATATTTAACAAGAAAACCTTTAAAAAAACCCACTTGATTAGAGGTTTACATGTAAGAAATCCCGTTGTTGTGAGAATCAGTGGATTTCACAATTCAGTCTACAATTAGAATTATTGGAATTTCCAACTTTAAAGGGTGTGGATTCAATAAACATTGATTTAGAGCAAAACCAGACAGATAACAAATTTTCTTCTCAATGATATACACAGATTTATTGGCTTTAAAGCAACTGATATATTGATATCTTATAATGCTCTTATTAGTGGTAGTAATGACTTTCTGTTAATTGTTTTAGTTAAACCCTGGTAAGACCCAGAAGCTGACAGTGTTGACTGGTCTAGTATATCACTCATAGCTACACTGTACACACTCTTCATTCCCTGCATCACAAACATATGTTTTGACTATGAACTTTGCCCTTTGATAGTTGTTATCGAATGTTTAACATATTCCATGAAACCTTTTCTAGATTTCACTTGGTAATTTCAAGTTTAGAAATGTGATTTGTTTACTACAGGATTATCTGCTGGGGGTGATTTTAACCCCCAGGGGCCATTTGGCAATGTCTGGAGACATTTTTGTTTGTCACAGTCTGGGGATGTTATTGGCATCTAGTGAAGTAGAAGCCTTGGGTGGTGCTAAACTTCCTACACAGCACAGCAGTCTTCCAGAATAAAGACTTTTCTGACCCAAACTGTCCATAATTCTGGGGTTGAGAAAACCTGACTTAGTGTAAAATTTGGGAAATAGGCCTTCGCGATCCTTTCAATCTATTCCATGCTAATTCTCCTCAATCTGGTCTTCATTTATGGAGATATTTGAAAATGCATCACTTTCTTATATATCTTTGAATCATAGGGAAATCATTGGTTGTCAATGTTTTGTTTCAGATCAATCATCCATTTGTTTATCAAATAGTCAATGAGCCCTTGATGTGAGACCTAGGCTGTCTATACAAACTAAATGAGAGAGAGGAAGGAGTGGTGGGATGAATTGAGTGAAATATATATATACACACATATATGTATACACACACACACACACACACACACACACTACCAATGTGAAATAGCTAGCTCGTGGGAAGCTGCTCTATAGCACAGGGCGCTTCAGCTTGGTGCTCTGTGATGAGGGGTTGGGGGGAGGGAGCCTCAAGGGGGAGGGTATATATGTGTGCACCTAGCTGATTCCCATTGTTGGACAGCAGAAACTAACACAGCATTGTAAAGCAAGTATATTCCAATAATAAAGAATAGCTGGTTAGTAGTTCACAGGAAAAAAAAAAAAAAAAAACTAAGAGAAAGCCTTAGTTGAGATTCCTGTTAGGCTGTTAGCATGATTCTGAGACCAATTCCAATGTGGGGAAGGGAGGCTCCCCCACACTTTCAACATGCAGTTCTTGGACAGCAGCAAGGTATTTGACAATTCATCTAAATTAGGACACAATCTATGGCTTCCCTGATAGCTCAGTTGGTAAAGAATCTGCCTGCAATGCAGGAGGCTCTGGTTCGATTCCTGGGTCAGGAAGATCCGCTGGAGAAGGGATAGGCTACCCACTCCATTATTCTTGGGCTTCCTTTGTGGCTCAGCTGGTAAAGAATCTGCCTGCAATGTGGGAGACCTGGGTTTGATCCCTGGGATGGGAAGATCTCCTGGAGAAGGGAAAGGTTGCCCACTCCAGTATTCTAGCCTGGAGAATTCCATGGACTGTACAGTCCATGGGGTCGCAAAGAGTTGGATATGACTGAGTGACTTTCACTTCACTTATATCACTTATGGAGAGAGCATCAGATCACAGGTAAAGGGCTTGGTACTACAAGACTGTTGCCCACTCACTGCTTCAGATACCAGTCTCAAGTCAAATTTATCACCTGTGCTTCTTATTGACTGATTGTAGATTGGAGGTTTCAAGACCCCCTTCTTGGGTTCTGTTAATTTGCTAGAGCATCTCACAGAACTCAGAGAAACATTTTACATACTTGATCATCAGTTTATCGTATATAACTCAGGAATAGTCAGATGAAAGGGATGCATAGGGCTCTGCAGGTGTGCTGCCATCCCAGCACCTCCACATACTGACCAAGCAGAAGCTTTGGTGAATCCCATTCTCTGGGGGTTTTATTACATAGCTAGGATTGTTTGAATCCTTGCATGCATGCTCAGTCATGTCCAACATTTGCGACCTCATGGAGTGTAGCCTGCCAGTCTCCTCTGCCCATGGAAATTTCCAGGCAAGAATACTGGAGCAGTTTGCCATTTCCTTCTCCAGGGGACCTTCCCAACCCAGGGATTGAACTGTGTCTCTTGCGTCTCCTGCATTGGCAGGCATATTCTTTTACCACTGAGCCACCTTGGAAACCTGATTGAATCCTTGGCTGTTGGTAATTGATTCCATCTCCAACTTCTCCCCATTTCCCAGGAAGTAGTGGGTGGGAAGGAAAGTTCCAACCCTCTAATCACATAGTTGGCCCCTCTGGCAGCCAGCCCCCAATCCCTAACCTGCTTCCCCAAAGTCTCCTCATTAACATGACAAAAGACACCTCAATCATTCTCAGTACTTTATGGGAGCTGTGAGTCAGGAAGACCTAATATACATATTTCTTTATTTCTTTTAAATCACGGTATCACAGTCATTAAGGTGCTTACACTGTTGTTGTTGCTTTCTATGAATTGATAATGTTTTGTTACATGATATCAAATGTTTGGGCTTTATTAAAAGCAAGGATAGGCTTGTCGTGAATTTTGGGGAACTTTATTTGCATTGGCAAGAAGATGGCACAGGATAGTTGGTTTACAGCATCATTAATTCTCTGTCTTTGCTTAAGTACTACATAGATCCAGCCAGGTGGAGAACAGTTGATGAGTGTTGATATCTCATAGGCAGGGGGGTGAAGTCCATGACTTCTGTCAAGTTTCTTTTGGAAAGGTGAACATCATTATTCCATAATGTGTCATCAGACAAAAATGTCAGTGGGATTGGCATTAAAGTTGGCATTAAAGTACGTTTGTGCTTTAGTATATTTGAACTTGTGGATATATGTTTTGCAGTAATTCTGCTTTATTGTTTTTGGAAACTAGGACATGGATTGTATGCTTAGTTTATGAATGTGGATTTTAAAATAATAATTTTTTAAAATAATCAAATATTTTTAGCATCTAATATTATTAAAATATTTTACCATTAGTTATGTTGAAGTGCTTTTTGTTTTGCTGTTGTTTGAAACTCATTTTCTTCTTTGTGCTATTAAGTGAGAAAGTAAGAAAACACCTATAAAGAGACAAATCTATTTTTACTGTGTAATGATCCCCCTAGTGGATATGAGAAGCAGCTAAATTCAGGATTTGCATAAAGAAGCAGGTGATTGTGGGTGAGACTTCACTACTTGTTTCTCACTTTTGGAAGTGTTTTACCATATCAGGACTATTTCTTCTGTTTTTAATAAAGGAACTCCCAGTGATTAAATCAACTATTAAGAAAGCCTTAATGAGGCAGAAAGTGGTAGGAGTGTATAAGTCTTCAAAATTGTAAAAAGATAAACATCTTAAACAAAAATTGAAGTGATACTTTTCAAAGCACTACATAAAGAATAGTGTTTGTACTAATTATTTGTACAAAACTTACTTTGTATTCTTTCATTTGAATTGGCTATTTTCAAGTAGTCATTGTGCAACCTGGTGTGGCTATATATCTGACCTGGAGTTAGAAGATTTTTTTGAAAACAAGAATAAATGTGAAGGAAAATTGATAATATAAAATTGGTTACTTACAATGAAAGTGCTGTTTGAAGTCATACTGTCAAAGTAAGATGTTTAAAGCAACTATTCATAGTAGCAATATAATAAAACTTTCAAAGTGAAGATTCATTTTTTATTGAGTAAAATGTTACTGTAATATTTAAGATACAGGTTTCAAATATTGGAAATATTTCAAACATTGGAAATAGGAACAACAGAATAGAGACAAATGCCCTGTGAGACAGAAAAAAACTTAAAACATTGCTAGCTCAAAGAGCTTTACTGTGTTCAAGTAAAAATAATGCTGATCTTGACCATGTAATGAAGCCAATATCAATATAGCATGGTATTGCCTGAGTGAACAGTGCTATTACTCCCCTCTCCCCAGTACCTTCTTGGCTCATGGAACTGTTACTGTTCTGAGAAAGGTAACATTTCAGTAGGAAAATAGCCTGTTTCTTTGTAAAGGGCTTAAACCACAGTAGAGGACAGTACTCTGTTAAACAGGATGCATTTTGTAAATGCACTGTGTCAAGAAGTCATGTTTGATATTCACTTTCTATCATAAAAGCTGTGTAAAATACAGAATACATGCATATGCTATTTGTGTAAACACAATTGTCTTAGTTTGTAATGGCCATCAATAATGTGATTTTAAACTTTTCACTGTCTTTTTTATGTTAGAAAGATACCTGTAGAATGAATAACTAAATAGTTAACTTTTTGACAGAAGTAAGGATACAGTATGTGTGATATAGTGTAGTAAGTGACATATAACATCATTCAGGTAATGAGAAGTTCTACAAGTTTTGCTTGATTACTGAAAAGAAAACCCCATTTTTCAATGATTAACATTCTTTGATGACAGTAATGACGATGCATGAATTGGATAAGATAGGAAACAGGAAGATAAAAGGATGGAAAATCTATAATTAACAAAAACCATACACAAACAATAATTAGTGTAAGTGAAATATATTTCTGTAGAATAAAAATGGAACAAAGTGAACAATGAAAATCCTAGACAATTAGGGTGGATGTAGCTTGGATCATAGAAATGGTGAAAGGCAAAAGATAATATAATACAACCTGTACAGAGAAACAATGAAAATCTGTTCAAAAGTGCTTTTAAAAGGCCTCCCCCTCACACATAATGTATCCTATTCTGCCTTTTCATTAGCATGTTTTCTTTAATGTTTTTAACTTACAGGATGCCTGAGAAAAATAAACACTTGGCTTGATTTGGAAACTTTAGCTCTGCCATATCATATTTTGAATAAGTATATATGATATATGGATTTACTTAAATATTCATTGGGGTTTGCTTTTGAGTGGCCTGCTGGTCCAAACTGCCTAATATTTAAATGTTACCATAGTGATGAGTAGTGGACACTGTCATCTTTCTCTTTTTAATTAAGGAACAGATGCAGGTAATGCTGACCTCTCAGTGACCCTCTTTAAGTTGGCATCAACACATTGATTGTTTCAATTCTTTTCTCTCCGCTGCAATCTTAGCTTTGTCCTTTCTTCATATCAAGGTCTTCATCCTCTTAGGTTAAAGATGCTGGAATTCCTTTTAAACTCTTCCTTTGGGAGCTTTATCTTAGAAGGAAAAAAACACACTTCCACTAAACACCAGTGAAACACTAATGCATTTTTTTTTTTTTTCAACGAGAAACCCTGGCTTTCTCCACTTTAAAATTCAGGAACGTGTGAGTGGTATTTTGTTAAAATTCTGTATAGACCACAAAGACCATAAATATTTCTATTTTCACAACTTTTTGAGAAAACAAAAATGGCTTTTCCTGTTTAGTGTATTTACCAACAAAGTGTACTTGGGAGATTTAAATGGTGTTATCAATGCGGTCATTCCTCATTGGGCTATAATCTCCTAAACTACACTAATACTGTAAGTACGTGCATGGTGCTGTTTTAGATGTTTTTATTTTTTCAAATAAGAAAAATTGATGCCCCAAAGATGCTCACAGTTTGTACATGAAAGTGAAAGTTGCTCAGTTGTGTCCAACTCTTTGTGACCTCCAGGCCAGAATACTGGAGTGGGTAGCCTTTCCCCTTCTCCAGGGAATCTTCCCAACCCAGGGATCAAACCTAGGTCTCCTGCATTGTAGGTGGGTTCTTTACCTGCTGAGCTACCGGGGAAGCCCAAGAATACTGGAGTGGGTAGCCTATCCTTTCTCCAGCAGATCTTCCTGACCCAGGAATTGAACCAGGGTCTCCTGCATTGCAGGTGGATTCTTTACCTGCTGAGCTACCAGGGAAGCCCTTATTTGTATGTATGCTTGCATGTGAGGTAAACAGTAATGAATATTTAAACCTGGTCATGATATGCTCTGATGGAAGAAACGATATTTTCCTGGAGAGATTAGAGAAGGGGATTAATAGGTACCCAATTGACAGAGGTACGGAGTATACATAAAATGCTTGTCCTAACCAATTTTTATTTCTTCCACTTAGGATTTAACTTTAACTCAATACGCCTATGGTTCTTCCTTATCTCACCTCAATTTTATGGCAATTTTATCTCATTTGATTTTTGTATTAGATTTCATTGATGTTGGAGACTAGCTAATCAAATTTATTATCCCTTTTAGGGTATTTCTAATTTCTTTTATGCATGTTAAATAACATGGATTCCAATGCTTTTTTTTTTTTTTTCACTTTTGATTTCAACCCTTTTGACTTCATCTGTCTTTGTGATCTTTAGGCAGGTACATTTTCATGAATCATTTCACATTTTACTTTGCATTTGGAAACCATTATGTACTTTTGAATATTTTCCCAGTAGAATGGATGGTCTGTAAGTATGCAGAATCACGTTTATTTATACAGTTTTCAAACAGTGACTAAAGGAAGTACTTCTTTTTTTTTTTTTGAAGCTTAATTTATCGATATATTCAATTAACTGTTTCCATTTATAGTATATGATTACTAAGATGTATGTACCCATGAAATCACTACCAGTCTACTTACAGGGCATTTCTTTCCTCCAAAGTTTGCTGATGACCCTTTGTAGACAGTTCCTTCCTTTACCTCTGGCCCCGGACAACCATTGATCTGCTTTCTCTAGATGTTTGCCTTTCCTGGAATTTCAAATACATGGAATCATACAGCCTGTACTGTTTTGTGCCTGGCCTTTCACCTAACATGTTTTTGAGATGCACCTAACATGTTTTTGGATTCAGCACAAAAAAATAAGTGGCAGTAGTTTACGCCTTTTCATTGTGGATTTCATTACGTGGATATATCACATTTCTTTTAAACCCTTCATCTTATGAAGAATATTGGAGTTTGCTTTTCTATTTCATTTTTTTGGCTATTCTGAATAAAAATACTGTAACTGTGTGCAAGTTTTTGTCTGATATATATTTCATTCTTTTGGGCAATTACGTAGGAATGGATTGCTGAGTCATGTAATTAGTATATGTATATAAAAATTGCAGTGTTCCAAAGTAGATGTGACATTTTTATATTTCCATCAGCAATATATGAGTGTTCCAGTTACTCCATATCCTCACCAACAGTCAGCATTGTCAGTCTTTTAAATTATAGTTATTTAAATATGAATACTTTGGTTTCTCCTTATACTTTTAACTTATATTGCCCCAATGCCTTGTGACGCTGATTGTCTTTTTGTGAGCTAACTGGTCATTCATATATCTTCTTTGATGAAAAAAATCTGTTCAAACACTTTTGTCCAATTTTAATTGGATTGTTGGTTGGCTCTTGAGAGGTTTTATGTTTTTCTGAATACAACTTGTTTGTCAGATACTTGTATTGCAAATATATGCTCCTGTGTTTGCTAGCGTGTGTTTAGTCGCTCAGTCATGTTTGACTCTGCGGGTCTATGGACTGTGGCCCGCTAGGCTTCTCTGTCCATGGAATTTCCCTAGCAAGAATACTGGAGTAGATTGCCATTTCTTCTTCCAGGATATCTTCCCGACCAAGGGATTGAATCCACACCTCCTGAGTCTCCAGCAGTGGCAGGCGGATTCTTTACCACTTCACCACCTGGGAAGCCCAGGTGGTGTTTGCATGTCTTTTGTTTTTTTTCAAACATTGTATTTTTAAGTGCAAATATTTGATTTTTATAAAATCTAATTTATACCAGTATTTTATTTTACTTTATGCTTTTTATGTTTTATTTGAGAAATCTTTGACCATCCCAGGGAGAAAGGTTTGCTTCTGTTGCTTTTAATACTTTAAGATTAAGAAGTAAGTAGTAGTATGATGACCTAGTCTATTTTATTACTGAGAGAGGATATTCTCAGCTATTAAGGAAAGAATGAAACAGGGTTTCCTAAGTTGTGAAAAATGGAAGGTACTTACTGAATTGTTTATAATTGTATTAAAGCTTCTTTTGCCTTTTTGTCTTTGATCAAAATTTGTTCTGAATATTTTCCCCAGAATATTATAATTTACATTCTCTGAATATAGTAATTTTAAATGATCAAGTCATTGATGGCAAAAATTCATTGTCTTAGAGTTGAGAAACTGTTTCACATTCTTTATGTGCAAATTGAAATTATACAAAATTATATTTTTCCAAGTCTTCAGTTTACTGCTTACAGGTTTGTTAGTGTTCCCTCTAAACATTTTGAAAAGCAAAATGGGATTGAATCATTTACTTTCTTTTTTCCATCCAAGAAGAGGATTTGGATGAAAAACTGATAGTATAAATTCTAAGTAAGTGTGCTTTAGGGGCAAGTTTGTCTTTGACTTGGGGAATAAGCTAAGATAGAGGCATTGAGATGAATTTATCAGATGCCAACAAATGTAGCTGATATTATCAGAAGGACCAAGCTAATGACTGCCTTCATTCTGCAGTAAGTGATGCACAGTGTCTCTTTTTCTTAGTAGTAAACCATTCTAAGGGCTTCCCTGGTGTCTCAGAGGTTAAGAATCTGCCTGGAATGAAGGAGATGTGGTTTCAATCTCTGGGTCAGGAAGATCCCCTGGAGAAAGAAATGGCAACCCACTCCAGTATTCTTGCCTGGGAGAATTCCATGACAGAGGAACCTAGTGGGCTGCAGTTCATGGGGTCACAAAGAGTTGGACATGACTTAGTGACTAAACAACAACAAACCTTTCTAAAGTAGTGATTAGACAACTCAAAATAATAAGTCAGATCTGACTGGACTATGTATGGCTTGAACGAAACAATGGCAATCTGAGATTTTGCTTAATGATCAAGACTCCCAGTTGTATGGCTGTTTTGGAATAAAGTTATTGCATCTAAAACCCAACTGTTGCAGTGGACACAATATTGTATTCAGGATAGGCCAGCGTTCTGAATTAATCTGCATTCATCTGCAAAGAGCTCTTTTGTTAGAGATACTTCTGAAAGTGTCCTGCTTCTGGCACTGCTCAGCTGGTTTATGTTGATGGTCTATTGGGCTTCCCTTGTGGCTCAGATGGTAAAGAATCTGTGTGCAATGCAGGAGATCCAAGTTCTATCTCTGGGTTGGGAAGATCTTCTGGAGAAGGGAGTGGCAACTCACTCCAGTATTTTTGCCCGGAGAATTCCATGGATAGAGGCACCTTGTGGGCTACAGTCAATGGGGTTGCAAAGACTCAGACATGATGGAGTGACTCACTTCACTACTTCACTTACTGCATCATCGTTAGTTATGTGTTAATAATTGTTTGCTGTACCACTGTATCAAGAGTAATGATGATGATATCTGTGTCTTAGATCCTGTGTTATTTAAATTTTTCTTTAAAAATCATTACTTTAATGGAATTTTTTCAGAGCTTGCTTAAATTAAATCTATAAAGTGGATTGCATGATCTTCTAAATATGTGCATTTGGTTTCCCAGAAGTTGTCTTTAGATTATAAAAGTATCCTTTACAGTGAGTAAATGTTTTTTTGGCCTTTGGAACAATAGAATCTATAGTTGATGGTTCCTAATACTTAGAGTAAATAATCAGTTGAAGGCAACAGTGGTCATTTCAGTACAGAATTTGTGAACTCATTTTATTGTGGTAATCTTTCCTAATGTCTCCATTTCTCAAAACATTGGTTTTCCAACTTCAGTATTAATATACACTCAGTAAACATTCTTGTGTGTATGTTCACAATGAATGAACCAAAAACACAGATAAAATTTTATTCACTATCTCTATCAGGATGCATATGAAATTATAACATTTAAAGAATAAAGAGATTCAAAATTTGGTCACAAAATAGACACTCAAAACTTTTTTATATCCTCTTTACTTGTTCTAGAAAAGCAGTCCTTATAACAGTTTTATTCCTTCCAACTTTAAACCTGCAAAACTTTCTTTTAATGATTTTTTTCTCACCAGAAGACACATATGTTTTCTATGAAAGGAAACATTGGTATTGTTTATCAGGGAGAAGATGTTAATGAGCTATGAAAAAATCAGAACTCCACTACATTGTGCACATATTTTTTTATCCCATATTTGAGAAATGCTACTTGAATCATCATTTATCTCATAACTTTGATATAGGTGATCGGCTTCTTCCTAAGATGTTATATAATAAGTTCACTGTGTAATTCTTTCATAAGTTAGACTATTTTTATAATGCTTTTACATGTTATTCTTTACAGTTCAAGTGAGAATTAAGATAATGACATTGAGGGAAAAGTTATTATTGAAGACTTTTGAGTTCCTGAAAACTAAGAAGGGTGAATAATTTATAAAATGTAAAGCAAAGATTTTAGCATCTTCTCAAACAAACCAAGAAAAGCACACAGCTACTTAGGTAACATCAACAATTTACTTTAAATGCTTCTTTATTTATTTCTTGTATATGAACCTCTGGTGCAACATATAGCAATTAGAGGCCAACTTTAATTTGCTTCGCAATTTGAACTTGGTAATAACAATGTGTTTCTATTATGGATCCTTGAAGAAGCATCTTGGGTTCAACCCGAGATTGTTCTCTCTGCTTTACATCTTCACCCTTGCTATGTTAGCCCAGGCCTATTAGTCAGGGATTTCATTTTGCCACCTCAGAACTGCTAAGGCAACCCTGTCATTGTAATTTTCACGCCCTTTCTTTTTCTTTGTTCTATATGTCAGTGAAATCTTATCTCCACAGTCTTCTGTCATAGGTTAATAGCTTGGAACAAAGTTCAGTCAGAGTCTCTAGCATAATAGAACAAAATGCATAGATGAAAAAATTAGTAGCCACTGCCCTTCCTTGTACTTCATTCAAGGGCTCTTTGTTGAATTTTGCTCATCGGTGAAACCGAATTAGTAGATTTGGTGGGATATTGTCAAATGTGCATATACACATAGATTTTGGAGACTTGAATGCAACTGTATTCTAGAAGATGTGCCAGGGGCATTTTAGTGCCCTGGATATGTTCTTGATGTAGATTTTATTCTCTCATTGATGTGGCATTTAAGCATATTGTTAAATCCCCAAACTCTGAATATTGTGTGGAAATTTAACATCTGAACGCTATCTTAACATTTTTAAGCTTTTGGAAAAGAAGTATTGGTTCATTTCCATATGCTGCATTTATTCAATTAAAATCACCTTAGCTAACAGGTTAAAGTCATGGGTCATTGTACTTATTCTACTCATGTTGCTGCCTGCTCAAGGTCATTTGGAAATTACATGGCAGAGAAATTTTCCGTAGAAATAAATGGCATTAGTGCAAATTTACTAGCTGGATTATTTGATAAGAAATATGTTGACACCATTGAATATTATCAACAATTCCACTGCCATCACGTCCTCCTCCTCTACTCAATGAGCTGTTAAAAGACACAATTTGTTGTACTATGTAGCTAACAAGAAATAAATAACATGCAGCAGGTGCTACACAGGAAGGCACTGAGTGTTATTGTACTAACTGTGCCTGACTAATTCTAGCCAAAACAACAATTTCATATTCAGGAAAGGAGAAGAACAGATAATTTAATGGAGATTTGGAGCCTAGTTGTTTTTCATGTTGGGGTTATACTTGGACAATAGAACCAAGTGAGAGGCATGGCATGAGGAAATCCTTGGCTGCAAAGACCTTATCCTCAACTCATGAGAATCTGATTCAATGGAAGATAATGGTATGCTGATGACTTAAAATATTGGATAATCCAAATTTTTTTGTGTAGATTTTTAGAAGAGCTATAGGATCATTTGGGCATGGATCTACCCTCTACATCATGCTTCTTTTAAAATTAACATTAAAACTGACTTGAGTTCACTAAGAAAGTCACACCAATTTATACTCTAGGGAGGTGAAGGACACAACATGATAAAAGGGGGAAAAGCTAGAAATAACATTTGCCAATCATAATCTGCAGAAAGAATAATTTTGAATGATATAAGTTCTTTTTTCTCTCGTACAGTGAGTTGATGTATATCATTTTGCTTATTCATTTACTCAATAATTACTAATTTCTATTTACTATGCTTGGCATCTACTATATGTCAGGAACTGTGGACAGAGCAAAATCAAAGACAAATGAGGTCCTTCTTGTGTAGTGACTGTATTCTACTGGGGGAGGTAGACAATTATTAAGTTAGAAAGAGTAATTATAGATTGAAATGAGTGTGAATTTTGAAGGAAATAAAAGAGGATGCAGATACTTGGAGAGAACTTTTCTAGGAGGTTTTCCTTTGAGTATGGAGCTGAAGGGTGGGAATGGGTCAGACATGACTGGAATTACAGAGGAAGATTTTCCTGGACAAGGAACAGCAAGGGAGATGTCTTGGAAGGGAACAAACCATTGCCAAGTTCCAGGAGCAGGAAGGAAGCTGGTATAGTTAGAGCATCATAACTGATATGGAGGGTATAAAATTGGAGAGATAGGCAAGAGCCAGATCAGGGGAGTGTCTTGTAGGCAGTGGCTCAAAAGCTTAGTTTTCTTTTCGAGAGTAATAGAACCTATTAAAGGATTTTAAGAACAGAGTGACTTGAACTGATCAATTTTTTGAAGAAAAAAAAAAAAAGTCACACTCCTCTCAGTGGAGAAGGGATTGGAGAGAGGAAGAGAAGAATGGAAAGATTCCTTGTGAGTTCATTGCAACAGTATTGATAGATTGAAGACTAGGGATGTGATTGCAGAGGTGAAGAAAATGTGGAAGTTAATGCATACTGCAGAGCTTAAACTGACTTGACTTGGTAATGAACAGGATAAATGATAAGGAAAAGAAAGAGATCAATAATGACTCCATACTTTCGGACAGGGCACTGGACAGATGCACGTGACATTTAATAAGATGGGGAAAAGTGGGGAAGTCCAGGTTTGAGCAAGTAAGGAGTTCTAGGACTTTTTGGATTTATTAAGTATGCAAAACCAATTCTGTATTGAAGCAGAGATGTCAAATAGGTTAGTTATGTAAGAGTCCAGATATTCGAGGAAAGATCTGGGTTAGAGATATAAATTTATTCCTCATAAGCATATAAAAATGGCATCTAATGTCATTGACTTTGATGAGTTCCCCTAAAAGGAGTGTAGATAAAGATGAGGTCTCAATACCTAGACTGAGGTACTCAGCTTCTAAGACTGAGTAATGGAATGAGACGAAGAAAGAAACAGCCAGGGGCATAAGAGGAAGCCAGGAGAGGAGAGAGTGACAATGTTGTTGACACTGCTGACTCTGGAAAAAATGTAATTTTTAACTTTGAAATGAACCATTTTCATGCAGTGGTGAGGAATGGGAGCAAATTGGAGTGAATAGATTTAAGAATGACGTGAGTGGTTTGGAAGTGAAGACCTTGACTTCAGAATTGTTATTCAGAAATTTTATCTGTGAATGGGGAGGCTTAAGGAAGGATAATAGTGGATAATATAAGAGTTCAAGGGACGTTTTATTTCTTTAATTATTTAATTTAAATATATATATTTACTTATTTATTTGGCTGTACCGGGTCTTAGTTGGGCACTTAAGATCTTTAGTTGCAGGATACAAGCTCTTAGTTACAGCATGTGGGATCTAGTTCCCTGACCAGGGATCAAACTTGGGTCCTCACATTGGGAGTGTGGAGTGTTAGCCACTGGGAAGCCACCAGGGAAGCCCCTATTTGTTTATTTTTTTTTAAGGTCAGAAAAGCCGGAATATGTTTGATATTCTAATTTTTTTAAGATGGAAAAAGCCAGAATACATTTGATATTCTAATACCCACAATCCACTGAAAAGGGAGAGATTGTAGATGTAAGAAATGGGGCCAAGAATTGAAGTAGAGTAATATTTTAAAAAGAAGCATAATATCGATGTTTATTTATTTATTTATATTTAAAAGAAGTATAATATAATTTCCATGAACAGCATTTGTGCATCTCTAGTACACTTACTGTGGCATAGTATCATTATCACCATACAAGAATTGGGTTGGAATGTACCATTAGAGCTCATCACAAGCAAATTTCCGATTTTACAACTGACCAATGAAGGTTCTGACATAAGCTGAGACATACACCTTGTCTCACAGCTAATTAATGAAACGGAGAGTGTCAGTTTGGCACTATTTGTTGACAAGGGGGGTGTAGGGAGGAGAAAGCTTTTTCCTACTTAATGTCATAGCCAGTGCATCTGTATTCATGAGCCCATCTAGTGCCTCTTAAGCAAATCACGAGGTAGACTAGTGGCTCAGGTTGAGAGGTAGCTGACTTTAGTACAAGGCACGTTGTGTCACCCAGGCTTCTCTTCATGATGAAGCACTCATTCCCTCAGCTGCTGGAATTGCTGGCATCCCCAAATTCTCAACTGAGTCACTTTCTAAGACTTGCTTCACCCAAAGAGAGCTACTTTGCGCCATGACCCACCCTCTTCCTGTGGGCACCCTGCATCCAGTGATTGGTCAATGAAGAAATATAAAGGTTTAGCTCCTTCACCCCGATTTAGGATAACTCTGAATGACCACCAAAAATGCTTGTAGAACCTTCTGAGGCTTTTTATTAGTATTTGGATCACGTTACAATTTAGCTCCTCTCTCTGACCAATCCTGTTGCCTTTCAGTTTGTACTCTTGATCCCAAGAGTATGTCCAGTAATCTTCTTACTAGAATATTTTATCCCAGGATCTACTTCCTCAGAGATCTTGACCTACAAAACCCACAAAGAATATAACCAATAATTAAAACTACAATACTAACCTTGGAGTTAATCAGATACAGATTAGTTATTTTAAAAAGTAACAACTGTTATGTAGATTATTTTAGCAAAGGGAATGACTGAAGTCTGACTCTGTGTCAGGGTTATGTTGGTGGAGAAATAACTCCTTTTGGAATGAGACCTTACCTGGAAATGGGAAATTTCTGGGTATCAGGTTTTGGTCTAATAGAGAAATAGAAGATAAAATTTTTGAAATGATCAGAACCTCAGCTCTGAATTTTATGCTCAGAAATTATTCTGAGACTAACAAGTAGCCTTCAGCTAAGCATGAAACATGTTGATATATAGTGAACAAGAAAACTATGCTGGGAGTTCCCTGGTGGTCCAGTGGTTAGGACTCAGGTCTTCCACTGCGGGAGGTTCCTCCTTGGTTGGGGAACTAAGATCCCACAAGCCAAGTTGTTGTTGTTTAGTCTTTAAGTCATTTCTTTAGTTGCTCAGTCTTTGCAACCCCATGGACTGTAGCCCACTAAGCTCCTCTGTCCATGGGATTTCTCAGGCAAGAATACTGGAGTGTGTTGCCATTTCCTCCTCCAGGGGATCTTCCCAAACCAGGGACTGAACCCACGTCTCCTGTTTGACAAGTGGTTTCTTTACCACTGAGCCACCTGGGAAGCCCCGCAAGCCATGAAGTGTGGCCAAAAATTAAAACAACAACAACAAATTGCACTTTGTGAAAGACACATAGATACCCAGGGTTAACATGTGTCTGGGCATATGAACACATATAGCTAATTCCAGAACTTTCCTTCTGTTGGGAATATGGCTCCCAGCTATTACTTCCCTTGGTCAACGTAGGCTCAGGAGCTGGACAGACCTGCCTCTTTAGGGAGAAGGATGTTAACAGAGAAAGGCAGGAGAAGGTGAAAGCTGAAAGTTCAAGATAGAGAAACTTTATATATTTCTAGGAAGAAAAATTCCTGTACTAAAGGAAATTTTGTCTTTGTCCTCACATTTCTAGATTCCTTCTGATGTTCAAGAATATTTAGTTTATCAAGGGGGTAATAGCATTCAAATCCATTTGTGTAAGCACTGTGTCCATTTCTTAAAACCTTTCCCTGTTAATAAGTCCTGAAATTTACAGGTAGAGGCCATAGGGGGATAAATGAATTCAGTAAAATGATCAAATTAATACCAAGGTTTCAAGCAACTGAAAACTCTTTGTGTAGTATGTCTGTGTGCTTGTGTTGTTAGGGCTGGAAATGATGAAGAATTAAAGGAGGGTTTGTCATGCACAGTCTTTACATTTCAGACTATCACCAATCATTTCAGAAGGGAGGCTCTACTTGTAAATGATTTTTCTGGGAAACAAAGGAGGGAAGTAGCCAAGATAATTTTGAAGAAGTACAGATTTATGGATGACTTTCTCTGAAATCCCATTACTTAGTACAAAGTGAAAAAAAATTTAGACAGTATGAAATTGGCATTCAGTTCATCTTATAGAGCAAAGAGGGAGGACTTGAGGGTCCAGAAACAGTTAAATTCATATATGAAAGCATGATATTTGACAGTGGTAGCATTAAAACTCGGTAGGGAAAGTACTGGCTCTTCAGTATATGGTGCTAGGACAATTGGTTATCCATATGGAAAAAAGTAAAATTAGATCCTAGTGACAGAATAAATTCCAGGTGGCTTTAAAATCTGAAAGTTAAAAGCAAAACTTTAAAAAATTCTACAGTCAAAAATAGGAGTATTTTTATGACCTGAGGTTAAGGAAGGATTTCATAAAGGAAAAGATTAGTAAATTCAGCCTCATTAAAACTGCATTTTCTATACATCAAAAGAGACCATTAAAGGAAAAAAAAAAATAAAAACAAGCCACAGACAAAGGGGAGATATTGGAAAACCTATAGCCACCAAAGGATAAGGATTTAGAACTTTAGCATTAGGAAAAAGGTGAACACCCTAATATTAAAATGAGTAAAGGAAATAAACAGGTATTTTACTGAAGAAAAAATATAAATATAGAATAAAATGATCTACAACATCACTAGTTGTGGTGGAAATTCAAATTAAAATAACATGCCATTTCGATCTCATTAGATTGCCAAAAATGAATGACAATACCAATGTCTGGGAAAGTAAAGAGCAGTGGGAACTCTCCTACAATTCTCGTGGCAGTGAAAATTGATGTAGTCACTATGGAGAGCAATTTGGCAATATGCAACTGGGAAAAAATGAACAATCAAAATATTTTCAATAGACAAAAAATAAATTATAGTGTTTATTCATACAATGGTTAAAAGGAATGAACTAGGATGGCAAATATCAATCTAGATAAATAGGAAAATGTTATATTCTTTAGATAAAATGGATCCTCTTTGGACAACACGGAAAAAGGTTGCTTTGAAAATGTTGATGTGGAACACACAGTTTAGTGATATTTTAATTGATTGGATAGCCCTAACTCTAAAGTATTGATTAGTGGATTGGATAAGGTGTTCCATCCATTAGCATTTTTGATAATTAACAAACCACCCCTAAACCTGATGGCTTAAAACAGCTATTATCATTATTATTATTTTTTTTAGCTCATGGTTCGGTGGACTGGGCAGGATGGTTGAGACTGCTGGGAAGGTTGGGTCCTTTTTCCATGCGGTCTGATATCTTCTAGGAGATTAGTGCAGGTGTCACATGGTGATCTCTGGGTCCTAAAGACCCTCAAGAGAGGACATATCCCAAAGACCAAGTACTTTCTTGGACCACAGCTAATGTTCAGTGCTCCAAAGCAAGTTACCTGGTGATGCTCAGACTTAGGTGTGAAGACTCCGCCTCTCAAGGAGGAGCTTTGAAGTTACATTGCACAAGGGCATTTGCACAGGTATGGGAAGAATTTATGGACATTTTTGCAAGCTGTTACTGGTATCTTTATATAGGTATCTGAACTTGGTCTGGGAACCTCTCTTATATGTGGATGATGATCCTTAACTTATGAGTTACCAGAAGATGCAGCTTTTATTAAAATGTCAATACCCCTATTTTAGTACCCAGGACCATTATATCTAACAATTTTCTGACTGAATAGACTGTAGGCTTTCTGGACCTGACTATTTCTAGTGGAGTGGAATTTACTGATGAAGCAGTCTACTTCAGGGGCTGTGTGTAGTTCTGCCTCTACAGTTTAGGATAGACATCACTTCCCAAGACTGGATATGAAATAAAATACTTTGCTTCCCTGATAATGTAGAGGCCCTATTTGTGAGGAGAGAGTTTCCCTTGGTATTAATCTTTAAAGTAGATCCAATAAGAAAATTGAGAAAAACTCAGCAACATTTGGCTCAGGCTTGGAAAGTAAATCGTGGCTTCCCTGGCGGCTCAGATGGTAAAGAATCTGCCTGTGATGCAGGAGTCCTGGGTTCAGTGACTGGGTCAGGAAGATCCTCTGGAGAAGAAAATGGCAACCCACTCCAGTATTCTTGCCTGGAGAATTCCATGAACAGAAGAGCCTGATAAGCTACAGTCCATGGAGTTGCAAGGAGTTGGACACAACTGAGCGACTAATGCACACAAAATTTCAGGAGATGAAAAGAGTGAGTGGGTAGGTGGACATGAAAGAATAGTTAGTGAAAATAAATGAGTAGATAACTCTAAAAGCCCCTACCTCACTAGGATTTTCATATGTCACAGATTGAATGATTGGATTCATTTAAAGAAAAATACTGTATTTTCAATCTTAACATGGATTCCTATGTTTTAGTAAGTAATCAGGGCCATTTGCCTCTGTCTCACCCCATTCGGGGACTGTCTTTATTAAAGTTCTTTATAAAATGTCATCATCCCCTACTCTATTATCACCTCTTCTTTCAGGGAGGAACATCTAGTTTTTATTTTTTTTTACTTTTAGAAACGTCTCAATTTTGCCATCAGCTTTAACCAGTGAGACACCACTGATACAGTGTATGATGAAAATATATCATAATTTTATTACTTACAGAAACTATAATTCATGATTCAGAATTTGGTGTGAGTCAGACTTTAGAATTTTACTTCATTCATATTCTATATTCTCTTTATCATGTGTCAGTTTAAATACAAGACTTGTGATGTTTAAAAACACCAACACTTAGTGAGTATTCCTCTCAGAAGGCGAGCATCTCCAAAACATGGTGATTTCTTGTCAGACGATGTCACAAAACAAGCTCTTTTTTTTTTAACTGGTGAACAAAGAACCAAACTTAAGAACGCCCTTGGTCTTTGTTATTCCAAAGTTGTTCTGAATGACGATTAACAGAAAGAAAGTAAAGAAAATAGAACAGCAGAACTCTTGCTCTCTGGAATGTTTTTCTGTTTTTTCCATAAGGTGTCGACAGTTCTCTGTCAACTTGAAGGCTTGAAAAACAAAAAGCAGTCTTGCTTGTCAGGTGTTCCGCCGTCTCCCTGCCCCAATTCTCCCAAGTGCGCAGAGCTCTGGTTCAGATGTTTCACTGTTATGTAATTTATTCTGTCGCTAAATGTCATTTCGCCACTATCTCATGATTTGCTTTCAGATCCAATGCCTACAGCACACCGCCAATTACCCTGAAAAGTGCTTGTGGCACATACCTCCCTCTCTCTTATATAGGTAGTGCATGGGTAAAACTCAGTTGCTAACAAGAGGGATGGGGAGGGAGGTGGGAGGGGGGATCAGGATGGGGAACACATGTAAATCCATGGCTGATTCATGTCAATGTATGGCAAAAACCACTACAATATTGTAAAGTAATTAGCCTCCAACTAATAAAAATAACTGGGGGAAAAAAAAGAGTAATGAAACTTTGATAGTGAAATATACATGTATTTTGGATATATTTTAATCCAAATATTTGAATATATCCAAATATTTGTTGCATATTTTGATGTTATTTTCATTGAGGGGACTTCTTGATCATACAGTTATCTTCTTATTGTTTGTGTTTCCTTTACAAAGACTCACACTAACATGTGATTGTATCATTTCACTTACTGGGAATATATACGTTTCTTTGAGCTTTCGGAGGTGATTCAGTCAGTGGTCTGTAATTCAACAATATGAAAGGAGTAATCTTCATGGTCACATAGTAATGTAGTGAACATGAGTTTATGTTTCCCCCCTTTTTTTAAAAATATGTTTATTTTTAACTGGAGGATAATTGCTTTACATTATTGTGTTGGTTTTTGCCATACGTCAACAGGAATCTGCCATAGGTGTACACATGTCTCCCTCCTTTTGGAACCTCCCTCCCTCAGTTGCTAAGTCGTGCCCAGCTCTTTGCGACTGCATGGACTGTAGCCCGCCAGGCTCCTCTGTCCATGGGATTTCCCAGGCAAGAATACTGGAGTGGGTTGCCATTTCCTTTTCCAGGGTCCATCTACCATTCATTCTAAAATGAGTACTTTCACTGAGTTTAAAGTTAAGGATTTGAAAAAGGCACTTGTAAACTAGAGATTTGCTGTTTCCTTTAAAATCAAGATTGACGTGAAAGAAAAGTTGTGGAAAATGTTTTACCAAGGTTTTTAATTAAGTGGTTTAAAAAAATGAAGTGATATCCATTTTCTGGGGATTTTAAGGTACTTTGAAATCAGATATTAAGATTCTGTTAAACATCTAAAATATTTAATTACTAAATGTGTATTTTGAGCATACTTTATCATCCTTAAGTGATTCTACTTAGTCTTACGTACCAATTCCTTTCATTGCAGGAAAAAATATATATGTACTTTCCACTTTTTTAATATATAATAGAGATGGTTTAATAACTGTAAAAAGTCATTAGAACTACCTTATAGTGTTTATTATACCAAATCTTGCAGAGATCCAACTAACTTTACATAAATGAAGAAGGAAAAATAGTATCTGAGAATCCCCATGTTCAGAACACATCTTTCATTTACTTTAACTATTCAGGTCTCATCTTAAAGAATTCCTTATAGGAATCTCTATGGCAATCTGGTGTTTAGACCAGGGAGGCAAGCACAGAAGGCATGGCATTTTACCAGTCTTTCTGCTCTTTGTCATCTGCTGTTTGGTTATCACCTAGAGGGTACTTCTGTGCCTCAATTTCCCACATTTATCAAAGATGACAATATAAGCTCTGGAATATATACATTAAAAATTTCACCAAAGTTAAATTTCCTATTTGGTTAAATTTTTTATATGCGTGAATATTATAAAGTATGTATAGTCATATATAAATTCCTAATATTCATGTATAAATAGAAGCCTGAAGCTTTTCCTTTAGAAAGTCAGGACATTAAAATATTCATGCCAGTTTTTCCAATATATCAATTTATGGGACTGGATCTGGCAAAGCTATCATTTGTAATGACGACTGGAATGCAGATGGATTTTAGTGACTGTATATAGAAACTGGGGGGAAGGGAGCAGCAGTCGTTCTTTGTTGTTTAGGATGAAGCAGAAAAATCTGCTTTCTCCTATATATGGAAGAATTTGTTAGAAGCAAGAACTAAAATAAGGAATTACTGATCGGCTAGAAATTGCATTTCTTTTATCTTCCCACTTCACTAATATTTTTACCCTCTGGAAATGTATGGATATTTTTACAGAGATATATTACTGACTTTTGGATGAGTACCAGTATTTTTCATTTGCAATGAGGAGTATATTACTGGTGTTATCTAAATATTCTTTAACGAGTCATCAGAAATTTTATTATAGGCATCTCAGGCATAAAAACTGATAATTAAACATTTTGTTCCATTCTTAAGTAAATCGGCGATGATCTCAACCAAGTGACACCACATATCTATGTAATGTGATGTGATTCGGAAGGCACTTTAAAAGTACTTCTATTTTAAATATATGTCACTAAATAAGATTTACTGCCATAATGGGCAACATTGCCAATAGGGTTATGTACTGTTTCTCAAGTGTGTTGAGATGGAAATGTTTGCAAATGACTGATTTAGGGGACAGGATGATGCTTTATCATTGTAAGACTCTATGGCCTTATTCAAGTGGAAACATTGAATCATCTGAAATAGTGATTAGAGGATAGGTAGATAGGAGGACTGAAATTAGTGTTTAATAAGTCACTCAAAATATCTTCATTAATATTAGATTGCCAAATTATTCACTTACATTCAAGTAGTCAAATTCATACAAATGTTTCCTCTTGGTACTTTTCCTGTTCCCCAACTAGTATTTTCTTACCTTTTCGTGATTCAGCAGGTATGGGTGGAAATATTTTGTAGCTCAAAGCCTATGGAAACTTCAGTATGGTAACTTTTAGTAACAGAAACAATGATGCTATACTGTTCTTATATAAATGAAAGAAATTATTACAGTATATAAATGGAAACAACAGACAATTGCGAAGACATTATTCAGAGCTCCTAGCTACAAAGAATAGGGGGAAGTCTATCTTCAAAATGAACCCTTTCCCCCTAAAATCCACATTCACCATGAGATTAATGTTGAAAATATATAAAATCAACATGTTTTTGATTCAGTATCCCCGTATTAATACATCCTTGATTTTTGTTTAAAGGTGAGATTTATGGAAAGGCATATCTATACTTACTGTGTTTCTAAAATGTGAGAGCAGAGATACTTATTGATTGCTCACAAACTTTCCTGGGGGAGGGGGGATGTAAGTTTCAGCTTTTGCTTTTTGGCCTGTTTCTGAGATAATCAGTAGAGACTCACTAATGGGAACAGTGGTGAGGACTAAAGAACCCTGTCTCTCTTTTTCATTAGACTGAGACCCTGTTAGTTCTGTTAACAGGAGTGGGAAACAAGAGTTCCTTTTATTTTTGCCCGTTGTTCAAATACATGGAGACTGTGAATATTTAGAGCAGTCTATTTTTAAATCATAGCTCCTTTCAGTATTTTAATCTTCCTTTTCCAGTGGGGAAAAAGTATTTAAGAATTGTCTCCTAGAAAAGTGTAATGTGATTTTCCCCACATATTCTAAACACATTATTTACTGTAGTAAACTCGGTGATCTCAGAATTTATAATTAGGGGTCACACCTTAACTTGAAGTGCTTTGCTCCCTAATATATCGCATTCCTGATTCCTTTTCAGAGTATTTGCTCTCTGCTAAAATAAAAAACACATAATATGATATTTTAATCTTCTTATCAAAGATAAAATAAATTCAGCCTCCCCATGTAGACCTTTACACCCTTGTAACCAAGTAAATTTGCCTGACACTTTAGGCAAAACACCCAGTTGGTTTTACCTGTAGACTTTAATAAACACACAAGGTAAAAATAGAAACAGGAGAAGATGAGTAATAAAGATAAGAGATATTTACTGCTTCATATTACTCTTTTGCATGTAACATATGTGCAGGGTAAGTGTTTCATTTAAAACATAATGTCTCTCTTTGAAAATTTGTCAGTATAGCTTTTTGTCTTATTAACTCATTTCACTTATAAATTATGATTGAAATTTTAGTAATTTATGGACCAGTAATTCTGATGAATTCTTAGTAGCATTGATTGTATAATTAAAACAATTCTAAAATGTTATATGTCTTTATAGATGTACACATAAAATATATATAGCAAGAGAGAGGAACACCCTGGATGGTTCTTTAAACATGTGGTTCAGTGTAGCTACCTGATCTGTGTCCAACATGAAGAAACATACAGAAGTCCTTGGAACTAAGTTAATTAGATGTATATTTAAATAATTAATAAAACAGGCCCCTGTAAATTTTGTGAAAATATGACATCTGTACATCATTTTTGTTTAATGATCTTAGAACCCTGTCTTTGGTTGATACTTTCGGAAATACTCTTGAAATATACTGTGACAAAAATGAAGATTCATTGAATGAATGAATTATAACATTCTAAACCTTGAATATTTGACTACGCTTTCAGATTTTACAGTTACGTATTCATCAAATTTGGGAATTCTCACCAACCTCAGTGGATTTTTATCTAGTGACTAATTTAAAGAAAGAAAATATTTTAAAGCATAACTGTTTTCTTGAATTTTTGACTCCCCTAGGTCCGTCAGACCACTCAGATTCCACAGAGAGAACCACAGTTATTAGAAATGAAATAATAACATTATTTTTAAAATCTGGTTTTATGGATGATACATCAATACCTGGGAATTCATTTCTGAAATTTTCTCCTCTGACTAGCTCCATTAATATAATTGGAAATGAGTTTTCCCTAAGGCATAGCAGTCTGCTCCTCCTCTTCTTCTTTCTCCGCTTTCTCTTCCTCTGTCTCCATTAAATTCTCACAACGGCGCTATGCGTTAGGTCAAGTTCTAACTTGACCTAAGAAGGGGAGGAGGTCCCCTTCTTGTTTACTAAATTCTGTAATCCAAAGTCTATATATTTAAGATTGCTTTAAAAACAGACAGACAGGTTTTCTATTCTTGAGGCACTTCTGCAAGTGCTATAGGAATTTAGCACTACATCCTCAGTTTCCCAAATCATTTCTTATGGGAAAAACATAATGAGTGTCCATGAAACTTGCTATATATACTGATTTTACCCAATACTTCAGAGTCTTTAAACTATTACCAACCAGGAGTTTCTTAACTAAGAGTTTATTTTGACAATGAAAAAAAAAAATTGTTCAGTATTTTCTCTCCCTTAACAGCCAAATTGTGTTTGGCAATGCTTCCTTTGGAAACATAGACAGTAATAGGTAAAATAGTTTTAAAATCATTTTGAATACTCTTGGCTTTCTCAACTACCCAAAAGAAAACTTTTGATTTGGCAAATCTAGTTTGAATTGAGAAATACTTTAAGAAGTATATTACTACCAAGTAAAATATTTTTAGTGTAATTTAAATACTTTTTTTTTTTTGTATGCCTATGCTTGCTTGTCTGTGTGGATGACTTAACACTGTTTATCTTACCTTTGGGGTTTTTTTTTTCTTTTTTTACTAATTTAAATGTGCTGACTTAAAACTTTTATTTAGAAGACTATGTCAGAGGGATGGATGTTTTCAGTTAATTGCTTTGCCCATTTAAAAATTAATAGTAGTTTTTCTTTTTTGTTAATAACAAGATGGTTTTCCTTTTTTTTTTTTAAAAAAAAAGGATCCCTTCTTCTTTCAAATATGGCAAATTTGAAATCATTGGCGAAATATGTTTCTAGATGCACCTCCCTCCCATTTTATTAGGAATTAGTTAATTAAGGAAACAACAGACTATAGTGTTTTGGTGGAACTTATTCAGCCCATGATCACTAACGCATATGTATATTGTAGCCAAATAATTAACAAAATGTAATCTTATAAAAATATGAAATAAAATGATGCTGATGCTGAGAAAGATTGAGGACAGTAGAAAGGAGTGACTGAGGATGAGATGGTTTGATCGCATTATTAACTCAATGGACATGAGTTTGAGCAAACTCCGGGAGATCGTGAAGGACAGGGAAACCTGGCGTGCTGCAGTCCACGGGGTCACAAAGAGCCAAACAAAACTGAGCGACTCAACAGCAGCAACAGTGAAATAAAATCCTGAGTTAGCATAATGATATTTGCAATGATTTATTGTGGCTGAGAGTAGGGCCTCTGAAGTCCAAATGCCTTTGTGACAACTTAGATGCTTCCATTAACTAGCTGTGGCCTTGGGCAAGTTAGTTAACCTCTGTAAAATGGGCAGAGAACTTGACCTAACTCATAGAGTCATTGTGAGAATTAATGGAGACAGTGTATATGGAAACAGAACACATGGGCAGCCAGAATTCACACTCAGTTGTGTAGTTTTTACATAGCCCCAAGGTGCCCAGTTAAGGAGATGAATGGGAGTTAACGGGGCTGAAATTCACCCATTGGATCTCATGCTGGCCATGCTCTTGCTTGCAGGACAGGACCAGTGAGTGGGAGGTCTTTTTGAGTAAAGGTCATAGATAGGATAGTGGTGGCTCTGTATGTCAACTGTCTTATCATCGTAAATAAAAACACACACCTTCCTTTTTCAGGTGGTCTTTGGGAATTTTGGAGTCATCCTGTCTTCCACATAATTGTTATGAAAATGTGGTGTTAAGGTAGTTAGGAAGCAAATAAGGCAGATATTTAAGCTCCATTTAGCCTCATTGATATTATGTAGAATTTATCAATCAGGAAAAAGATAACCATAGTTAGAATTTAGCATTCATAATAATTAAGGTAGAATGCACAGTGAAGAGATAGGGCTATCCATTAGAGGACAGCTATTAAAGGACAGTACATGCCTTGTGAATTTATATTAATTTCTCCTGGTGGCTCAGATGATAAAGAATCTACCTGCCATGCAGGAGACCTGGGTTCGATCCTCGGGTTGGGAAGATCCCCTAGAGAAGAGAAGGGCTATCCTCTCCAGTATTCTTGCCTGGAGAATTCCCTGAATAGAGGAGCCTTCGCAGGCTATAGTCCATGGGGTTGCAAAGAGTTGGACAAGATTGAGCGACTAACACTTTCAGCACGTCAGTTTATAAAATAAAATAGGAGGCAGGACACAATTAGAAACTTCATGAGGAGGACTGTTTTTTAATTCAAGATGATCATTGATAATAACTACAGCTATTGTAACAGGTAGGATGCACGGATGGATGTTTGGATTGGTAAAGTGTACCATATTTATATTTTACTTTCATTATTTTTTTCAGACAGTAAAATGTATAGAAGAATATTTTTGTGCTGAAATTTTATTTTAAAAATGCCATACAGGGTTTTAATTAAAGGACAGTGAAAGAGCAAAATAATGAATTAGGAATCTTAGGTCTTGGAGAGTTATACAGAATATGAAATCTATTATATTTTGAAGCTAACCCTGTAGGGAATAAAATAAAAAGCCCTCTCCCATATTTTCAGTGACATGAAGGAAGTTAAGTGTGAATCCCATCTCTGTGGGGAGACTGTTTCAGTAACCCCTTTACTGACTCCACCCTTTTGCTTTCTGAATCTAGACCCAAATTCCCTTTTCTTTCTTGAACCTGTCTTCTCTCTTCACCGCCTGTATTCAAATATCACTTAGATGTCTTAGATTGGCAACTTGACATCGTTCAATGGTATGGATACAGCCATCCTGGTGTAAAACCTTAGAAGTCACATTAACTCCCTTCGCCTTCTAAGCCACCATATCTGGCTTCCACCGCACACAGATTTTTTTTTTCTCTCTCTCTCTTTAACACATCTTCTCCTTTCGTTGGGCACAGCAGAGACACAATACCCTCCATCCCCTCCAGCTGAAATCCTGAAGTAGCCTTGGAATTCTTTACCTGGCTCTTTGTCTTTTCCAACACCAATCAGTGGTTTTAAGAGTATCACTGAAAAACCGCTGAGTATGCTGTGGCCTGTCTATTTCCAGATCTATCTTGCCTTCATCCCATGCACGCAGCCTCTGTAGAGACATAATGGGCCACAAGTATTCCTTGTTATGATCTCCATCTTTCAGTTTCTTTTGTGTTCATTTCTGTTCCTTCTTGCTCCCCGTCTACGTATCCCCAGGATACGGTCTTTGTTTTAACCCTATTCTTAATTTAATACACTTCCCATGATGCTTTTCAGATGGGTACTCTCCATAAATTAACTCAGCTTGCCTGCCGTAGTTGTAGAAAACTTGCACTTTCAACTTGCGAAGTGAAAGAAATCTTCTACCTATTTGTGTATCTATATCACTTCATACAATGTGAGCCGTTATACCGGTTTAGTTGTAGGTCTTTTCCAGCAGATTATAAACTACATGAAGACATCTTCAGTGTGTATCGGAATTTACCATTGCCTGGTGCAGTACCTGGCAGATAGTATATGCTCAAAAATACCATAGAATAGATGTTGCAGAATTTTGGTGGTCAATACACATTTTAAACCACATACATATGATTATGTATATTTTGGTCTTTATGATTCACAGCATAATGTCTGATCACACAGTCACTATTAATATTTTTTTCCATCTGCTATAAGAAAGAAGTCCCTTAATACACTTTATAGTATTTAATCTTATAGTGTATAGAAAGGAAAAATGTAATTTTTATTAGAAAGTTAATTGGAAAGACTTGAGAAATTATCAGGCATCTGATTAGTAAATCTATTTTTCGTTATCCTAATACATGAAAATGAATATACTATAAAGGCAATGGTCATTCTAACATGTAAGCAATTATAAAAATTGTGTTCTATAATATGAGGAAAAGCCCTCTTTTTAGTATTAGGGCTGCTGAGAATATCCAAAATAACTGTGAAGTCTGTCATCATTACTATAATTTTATACAGGCTTCCCTGGTAGCTCAGACGGTAAAGCGTCTTCCTACAATGTGGGAGACCTGGGTTCAATCCCTGGGTCAGGAAGATCTCCTGGAGAAGGAAATGGCAACCCATTCCAGTATTCATGCCTGGAAAATCCCATGGACCGAGGAGCCTGGTGGGCTATAGTCCATGGGAACTCAAAGAGTCGGACACGACTGAGCGACTTCACTTCACTTCATACATATATAAAATTATATATAAATATATATATATAATCTTTGTAAAATCATCAAATGAGAAGTATACTCCTAGTAATAAGTGGTTTAGAGTAACTGTGAAAAATAACTTACAAAGTGTATTAATGATAAGAGGATCAATAGCACAGATATCTATGAGTTAAATTGAAAAGAAAAATTAACAGGGGAAAAAAGGCAAACAGTTTTTGTATTCCTGCAATTCAGGTGAGGTATCTTCATTTTCTTCTTTTTTTTTTTTTTCTCATTAATGTAGAAACCCATAGAAATAAGTCTCTGTGCAGCTCCAAATGTCCCCATTTCATTTCAGATGGTATTTCCAATAAGGGTACTGTTTTCTTGCAAAGAATATTACATCTCACTAATTGTCCTACAAATCCCATTCTTAATTAAAATCAAAATCTTCTTCGTAACAACTTTACTATATAGCTTAAGAATATGTGATCTTCTTGTTTGTTTGGAGGACGATGCTCTGGGTACATTTTTTTTTCCCCCTTTCAAAAAGGAGCAGCCTGGTGAGAAAAATTTGCAGCAATTGATTTTGTTTGTTTGTGGCTGCAACCATAAAAACTCCCAAGCAATACTAAATAGTGCTTGTGGGGCACAGGTCTGGCAGTTCATAGGTACACAGTAAGTTTTATAATACTATTAATGCTAGACAATAAGACAAGGTATAATAATTCCAATTTCATCATCTGTCTAGGTTTTATACTAAATTGTGCACTCTATTACGAATATGCTGGCTATAACATGACATACTTAATTCTGCATTTAGTCTCTGCTTTGTTCCTCTGCATGAATATAGCAAGTTTGCTTCTCAAATGCCATGTCCCAGCCCTCTAAGAACAACAACAACAAAAAATTAAATACAAACTAAGTTTGAATAACAGTAATGGTGGGAAAATCTATCCCAGGGTTCATTCTTTTTACAGGGAGTTGGCAAACCAGGAAGAATAGACTTTGTCATGTGCAAATATGGTGACCATAAATGGTGCTAGAGGCTTTTCCATTGTCCTCTGAGTTTGCCATGAGAGAAAGCGGGTGAGAGAAAGAAAGACACGTTTGATAGAGTTGTGAAGAATGTTTGAATGGCTATTGGGTGTTGAGCATTGTCTTGCAGTGACCTCAATTCGGTACAGTAGAGACCCTTGAAAGCACTGTCTGAAGTCACAATACCACTATTCTCCTCCATTTACTAAAAGGGATTAGTTAAAAGGGTGACGTTCCGTGCAGAGAGTTCCAAGTATTCCATGAAACAAAAGGCTCTGAAATGTTTTTGAAGTTATTTTTAATTGAGTTGAACTAATTTAATAAAGGTCCTAAGGAGGAAAAAAAAATAAAGGAATGTGATTGTTTTATGATTCCTCACAGATGGAATGGACATTTATAGCATACTTTTCCTTTAGTGTTCCAGAGAACAGTAGCTCCATTTACAGCTACTGTTAGCAATTTAAAACTGCTCCAAAATGAAGTCTTTCAAGAAGTTGACAGCTTATAAATAAATCTGTCTGATAAAATTGAACATAAACTGCATCTGTGGTTAGTTTGCCAAAATTAATTCTACATTTAATTAGAGATAGCAGTCAAACATATTTAATAAAAAACAGTCTTGGAGAGTAAATCAAATGAAGTCAGAATTTAGCAGACGTTTTGCATTTTTTTTTTTTTTGCGAGGAGTGATGAAATGACCTCACCTCTCCGATTCCCAGTTATATGGCAACTCTGTAGAGTTATGGGGAAGCCAATGAGTTCATGCTGTTTGGAAAGGTTCCTTGCTCAGCTTAGAGTAAAGAGAGAAAACGATCATTTTGTGATTTCGCTTGATTCCATCATTGGGCTATACTTTGATGCCATATGTATTAAACTAACAAGTTATTAAGCATATTGCTGCTAATGATTACAGAGACCAAGCTAAGGTGATTCTAATTTTTATATATATATATATATTTATATATATATATTTATATATATATACACACACACACGCACGCACGCACACACACACACACATATATACAAGTTCGTAGAATTGCCCTTAAACACTTTTTGCTTCCTTGGCAACCATTTTTTAAATTATTATAAATTTAACCATTTCAATGAGATGTATTAAGATCATATATTAGATACAATGCCTTTCCTTCCCCCACAAAGACTTCAAAAGATCAGCTTTGCTTATCGAACGTTTGTGCTCACTTTGCATGGTGTAAGCAGTATGGTATAGCTCTGGTGTCCTGGGGAAGATGCAGAAGCACACAGATCAGTGAGAATACAGCAAACAATATTTTGGAACAAAAGTTACTTACAGTTCAAAGGGCAGAGAAACAGATCTTCAAATACTGGAAGTTTCAACACATAGTCCATAGTCCTAGGTGAAGTCTACAGACAATAGAAACTAGTATTAGCAATAACAGTTTCAAATATGTATAAAAATTGTATATGTTATATGTGCCTGCACTAATACATACAAAAATTGATACCAATTGAACCAAATTTTATTTTGATCTTTTTAATGGTGTGATGTTACTTTCCAGCAATATAGAAGAATATAAAAAGAATAATATGGAGATACCATTGCTGTAGATAGTTAACATCAAATTTGGATTAAAAAATATTTTTTGATCTCCTCTATGTGCCTAACATTGCAATTCTAGAGACAGTTAATCTATACTAAACATTTTTCCAAAGTATCATCATATTTTGGTGTCATGTCATTATAAATATAATTTCTGACTGAAATACGCAGAGGTGTTTTTCAGTGACATAGCTTTTAAGTGTCCTTTAGCTTTTTTGTCCTTTCAGAATTATATTTTTATTTTACATACATGAGTTTGTTTCCTAAGTCATTTTGTGAAAGTTTTGCTAAAATTTTTTAGAATAGTAGGATGTAAAAGTGGTATACCTTTATTCCTGTATTTAAATAATATGTCATTATTTTGAGGTTTGACCTATGAGCCTTATATAACTTGTACTGTGAATAAGTAAAACAGTAGAAAATATATACAACACAAAAATTTCTATTCACTAATCACTTTTAAATCAATCATGGAATAATTATGCTGTTTTAAAACACACAGGTCAACTTAGATGCTAATGCATTATAGTTGTTTCATCATTTATCAAAATACAAAGCAGCTACAGACTATAAATAGAAAAAGGTATTTAAAAAATCAGTTTACTTCAAAAGGAAGAGTTGACCAGTTCAATAATTTTTGTAAGGTCTTAATCATCAGTGAACATATCCCAAAAGATTGACCTCATTAACAATTTATACATTTGAACTGATGAAACAATCATTTTAATCAATGGTCTCAAACTGGTATATATGTTTCAGTACCATTGGAGTATTGGGATATTATTAATGCAACTTTGTAGATAAAAACTAAATGACTGTCCCTTTCCTTTAACAAAAATACAAATAAATAAAACATCTTCCTTAATATAGGAAATATATAAAAAATACAACATTTTTTTGATTCTCATGTCATGCAGTTTTGTAGATCCTTGGAAAATAACCCCCCCTCCCCAATTTCATTAACAACTTTGTTATCATTTATAATATGAATAGCTTCAGAAATACAGGTTAATAGTTACATGATTCCTGTGATGTTGTTAGAAAAACTAACAGCAGTTGATTTTATCTTGGGCAAATCACTTAATCTCACTGGGTCAAGGTTTCTTCATCTTCAAAGTGAAAATATTGACTAAATTCTTATGCAGCTTCTTTAACTCCATGTAGAGCTTTCTAGCTTTCTCTCTAATTTCAAATAAATGCCATGTATTTTCATCATTTTGGCTGGCTTCATGAGGTGACATTGACCAGAGCAAAACTAATGGAAGGGGAGACACAGTCTGAAACTGACATAGTTCATTTTTGCTTTATCATCAGGTGTGGAATATTCATGACGATTAGAGAAGTAGGTCAGTTGATGCTCCCAAGGCATTTGGTGCAGAGGTGCTAAGTCACAGTCACTATATTTTCATAAAAGAAAAAGTCTACTCTGAGAGTAAAACCTGTCATCCTTTCATTGCTAATGAGATTGAGAGGTTTGCTTAAGAAATGCCTGAAAAGTTGCTCTACAAAGATATATATTCTAAAAGGCGAAGTAAACTTTTAAAAAGCCACGTAGTTCCTTGATACCAATGCTGTTGGATGTATAAGTTTAGGACTTTATGGAGAGCACAGAGAAAATTGCTCTCAGGTGTCCATGCTCCCACCTCACTCGAGGTTCTCACTGTCTGTCCATGTATCATAGAATTCTCCTGAGTGGACGCCTCGCCTCCTGTCTCTTGTTTCAGATCAATTTATTTCATTGACGATGCCAGTTATGGTTTGAAAAAGGCAAATCTGGGTATGACATCTTCCTGATTGAAAACCTCTAATGACTTTTAGTTGCTTACTGGATAAAATCTAAACACCCAAGCCAGGTAAACAGGACCTTGATCTGTCTAACCCCAATGCTGCTTTCCATCCTCCTCTTTATATAGCTACTTAAGGTATCTCTTGTTTCAGATCCATTCTGGATGTGTGTCTTTCCATTTGCAGCCTTCAAAACTATGGGTTATTTTTAAAAGGCAGAACAAACATCATCTCTTTGGTCAAGCTTTCCTTTTCTCAGGCACCTCTCTGATTTATGATTCTGTGTTTCTGTGTTTCTCTGTCTCTCCCCTCTTCCATATGTAGTGCTCCTTAGTCATTTTTTTTCTAATCAGTTTTTTTAAGTATGCACCACCAAATGAGACATATATACTTAAGAATAAATAAATGAAAGATAACTCTGTAAGACAGTGAAATACAGCTGATAAATGAGATGTATGTTGTTTCCATGTCTTTTATGGAGGTCATGTCACCTATGTACATATTATAAATATTAAATTTATGCCTCTTTCCAATTCTAATATGGCTATGCATTGTATTCAGTGAAAATGAATTATTCTTAAGGTTTTTCAAAGTCTCTGTATTTAATGTAACATTCATAATTGCTGTGGATATGTTGTTAAGATTTTAAATTGCCATTTTGAAGCCAAACGTGAGATTTCAGTTTACATACATATATGTGTATATAAATGAAAATACCTTTCAAAGAGAAGTACCACCTTCCATAAATTAGTAATTTCTTTTAATTGCCTCAAATGCTTCAGTCTCATGTGGATTTTTGAAGTTGCATGCAGCTTTGATGTTTTATTAATTATTTTCAAGGTGGCTGTCTTTCCAGAGCGAAGCATACATATTGATTTTGTGTACGATGAAGACTGAAATTTCTCTCTTGGCACTGATACTTTTTGCAATCAGATCTAGAAAGGGTTTGATCGTTTTTGAGCAACTCTCCAACAGTTAACTGCTGGCTGCCAAAGTTCAATTTAGATAAGTGAAGGGGAAGAGTTTAGAAATTTCACACATTAAATGTGTGATGGGAAAGACCCAATATAATGTATTAAAGATGCAGCCATTGGAAGGAAAACATGGAGTATCATAAGAATTGTGTGCCAGTCTCCAAAGGTTTTCAGTCAGGTTTGGTTCAGAAAAGCCCTTGAATGTGTTGGAAGCAGATCTTGGAAGGGATTGTGTGGTGTGTCGGGGAAAGCACCAGAGAAAGTCTTGGTTACACATCGTCTGTAAAATCGACTGGGGTAGCATGACAAAACTTGGTCTGTGTAGTTTGCCGCTGCCAATCTTCATGATTGATACAGATTGTTGGAGCCATATCTATCATATGGTGCTCCATATTGATTGTTAAAATCTGCAAAAATGAATTATTTGGAGTGTATTTTTTCCATATCATTGGCTAATTTTTCCTGTGTCAAAGAGTTTAAAAGCATTTGACCTTTGCTCTGAATTTGCGGTTGTCACCATGACTAGAGGGAAACCGAAGCACCACTTCTTTATACGTTATACTTGAATAATGATATTGTAATCGAATTCTTAAGGAACAGAGTAGAGGAGAGAAGGTTCTCAGTAAGTCGGTTGTTTCTATTTTTAGGGATGGTTTAGATATTTTGTTTTTAAAATTGCCATGTAGACTTTAAGAGAATTAGAAGTCTTGTGCCAAATAAACTCTTTTAGAAGAGCTTTCCATCTTACCCACCATTACCAAAAAAAGGAGAAAATGGCTTTGGATCTTTTTTAGTATTGGGATTCGTCCTATTTATCTATAGAATTCAAATGTGATCAACATGAATATGAAAATGCGCCAGACTTTTTCAAATTGAAAAGATTCTGCATGTTTGCAAGAGACGAGTGGCATAGGAGAGTTTCCTTTAAATCACCTATAATATCAGGATCATTATAAAGCTAAGCAATCCAGAATGCAGGATTATACAGCTGGAATGAACCCACATAAGAATGAAAACAGATGGTATTATCATTCTATCCCAAGCACTGTGTGGATTTTTTTGGTCAGAGTCTGATTAAGGTTTCTGAAATTATTAAGTGGGTAGATAATAGAGAATAAGAAAATGAGAGCACAGAGGGCTTGCCAAGTCTTTAATGCTCCCTTAAAACTGCCTGCAGGTTCAACAAACCCATTCCTGGGTTTTGTGGGTTTACAAGGTCCCTCTCCAGAAAAGTTGTTTTGGGTGATGGTCACCATTTTAATTAAAGGAATATCAAACTATATGTTTAGAAAGATAATAATAAGCCACCCAAACCCAGATGGTAGATGCCACACATGTTGGAAAAGGGCTAAAGAAGAAGAAAATCCAAAAACAAAAAATCAAAACCCCAAACACTCCCTTGTTCTACAAGCTGGATTTAAGTTAAGCCAGTGGGGATAAAGTTACGAGCATTTTTGTTTTCCATCTCCTGCAGTCTTCCTTCTCTGTTTCCTCACTCCCTTACTCCATACCTAATTATCAGCTATTCCATTTCTTACTCTTCAGCGAACATTTGTGTTTTCCGAGTGTTTCCTTTGTATCACATTGGGCATCGGTGTAATTCTACTTTGACCTCTTCAGCTCCTTTGAAAAATTATCATGAATGAAACGGTTTAGCAAAAATCAAACAAATACAACACAAGCCATGGGATTCTATGAATACTTCCAGTTTTATTCCAATTGAGGAAGATTAAAACTTTATTTCAACCACTTTTTAAAAAAAAAAATTGTGGTTCAGTCATGCCTTTATTTTTTTTTAATAAAATAAAAGTTTCTCAAATTCAGGTGGACAGTTTTAGATTATGACTCCATTCTCCCATATATCTGCCCTCAGTTTTACAGTAACCACTTACAAAACTAAATATCTTTTCCTCTGTTCCTACTGTCCAGGCAACTCAGGTCATGGCCCTTTTATGTGAAATACAGAATTTTTAACAGCAACACTTGACTCTCAAAAGAAAAATTTGACACATATATTCTTGAATTTCCATTTAAGTCTTAAATGCTATGTTTCTAAATGCCAGTGATTATTAATGAAGTAAATAGCCTATCGGTCTGTGCTTCCATCACCAATCACCTCCACAAATGTGTGTTGTTTTTGCTTTCTCTCTGTCTCTTCATTCTTTCTGGAGTTATTTCTCCACTGATCTCCAGTAGCATAGTGGGCACCTACTGACCTGGGGAGTTCATCTTTCAGTGTCCTCTTTTTGCCTTTTCATACTGTTCATGGGGTTCTCAAGACAGGAATACTAAAGTGGTTTGCCATTCCCTTCTCTAGTGGACCACATTTTGTCAAAATATAGCAAAGTCTGATGCTGTAAAGAGCAATATTGCATAGGAACCTGGAATGTTAGGTCCATGAATCAAGTCAAATTGGAACTGGTCAAACAGGAGATGGCAAGAGTTAACATCAACATTTTAGGAATCAGCTAAAATGGATTGGAATGGGTGAATTTAACTCAGATGACCGTTGTATCTACTACTGTGGGCAATCCTTTAGAAGAAATGGAGTAGCCATCATAGTCAACAAAAGAGTGAAATACTAACCCAGGCTAATAGACTTTTGCCAAGAGAACACACTGGTCATAGAAAACACCCTCTTCCAACAACACAACAAAAGACCCTAGACATGGACATCACCAGATGGTCGATTCCAAAATAAGATTGATTACATTCTTGCAGCCAAAGATGCAGAAGCTCTATACAGTCAGCAAAAACAAGACCAGGAGCTGACTGTGGCTCAGATCATGAATACCTTATTGCTAAATTCAGACTTAAGTTGAAGAAAGTCAGGAAAACCATTAGACCATTCAGGTATGACCTAAATCAAATCCCTTACAATTATACAGTGGAAGGGAGAAATAGATTCAAGGGATTAGATCTGATAGACAGAGTGCCTGATGAACTATGGACAGAGGTTCATGACAATGTACAGGAGACAGGGATCAAGACCATCCCCAAGAAAAAGAAATGCAAAAGGGCAAAATGGTTGTCTGAGGAGGGCTTAAAAATAGCTGTGAAAAGAAGAGAAGTGAAAGGCAAAGGAGAAAAGGAAAGATATACCCATCTGAATGCAGAGTTCCAAAGAATAGCAAGGAGAGATAAGAAAGCCTTCCTCAGTGATCAGTGCAAAGAAATAGAGGAAAACAATAGAATGGGAAAGACTAGATATCTCTTTAAGAAAATTAAAGATACCAAGGGAACATTTCATGCAGAGATGGGCTCAAAAAAGAACAGAAATGATATGGACCTAACAGAAGCAGAAGATATGAAGAAGAGGTGGCAAGAATACACAGGAGAACTGTACAAAAAAGATCTTCATGACCCAGATAGTCATGATGGTGTGATCACTCATCTAGAGCCAGACATCCTGGACTGCAAAGTCAAGTGGACCATAGGAAGCATCACTACAAACAAAGCTAGTGGAGGTGATGGAATTCCAGTTGAGCTATTTCAAATCCTGAAAGATGACGCTGTCAAAGTGTTGCACTCAATATGCCAGGAAATGTGGAAAACTCCGCAGTGGCCACAGGACTGGAAAAGGTCCGTTTTCATTCCAATCCCAAAGAAAGGCAATCCTAAAGAATGCTCAAACTACCGGACAATTGTACTCATCTCACATGCTAGTAAAGTAATGCTCAAAATTCTCCAAGCCAGGCTTCAACAGTACATGAACCGTGAACTTCCAGATGTTCAGGCTGGTTTTAGAAAAGGCAGAGGAACCAGAGATCAAATTGCCAACATCCGTTGGATCATCGAAAAAGAAAGAGAGTTCCAGAAAATCATCTATTTCTGCTTTATTGACTATGCCAAGAATCTGACTGTGTGTGTCACCACAGACTGTGGAAAATTCTGAAAGAGATGGGAATGCCAGACCACCTGACCTGCTTCTTGAGAAATCTGTATGCAGGTCAGGAAGCAACAGTTAGAACTGGACATGGAACAGCAGACTGGTTCCAAATAGGAAAAGGAGTATGTCAAGGCTGTATATTGTCACCCTGCTTATTTAAGTTATATGCAGAGTACATCAGGAGAAATGCTGGGCTGGATGAAGCACAAGCTGGAATCAAGATTGCCAGGAGAAATAGCAATAACTTCAGATATGCAGATGATACTACCCTTATGGCAGAAAGCGAAGAAGAACTAAAGAGGCTCTTGATGAAAGTGAAAGAGGACAGTGAAAAAGTTTGCTTAAAACTCAACATTCAGAAAACTAAGATCATGGTATCTGGTCCCATTATTCCATGGCAAATAGATGGGGAAACAGTGGAAACAGTCCCAAAGTTTATTTTTTTGGGCTCCTGGAATCACTGCAGATGGTGACTGCAGCCATGAAATTAAAAGACACTTACTCCTTAGAAGGAAAGTTATGACCAACCTAGACAGCATACTAAAAAGCAGAGACATTACTTTGCTAATGAAGGTCCATCTAGTCAAGGCTATGGTTTTTCCAGTGGCTATGTATGAATGTGAGAGTTGAACCAGAAAGAAAAGTGAGTGCTGAAGAATTGATGCTTTTGAACTGTGGTGTTGGAGAAGTCTCTTTATAGTCCCTTGTACTCTAAAGAGATCCAACCAGTCCATCCTAAAGGAAATCAGTCCTGAATATTCATTGGAAGGACTGATGCTGAAGCTGAAACTCCAATACTTTGGCCACCTGATGGGAAGAGCTGACTCATTTGAAAAGACCCTGATGCTGGGAAAGATTGAGGGCAGGAGGAGAAGGGGATGACAGAGGATGAGATGGTTGGATGCCATCACTGACTCAATAGACATGAGTTTGAGAAAATTGGTGATGGACAGGGAGGCCTGGTGTGCTGCAGTCCATGGGATAGCAAGGAGTGGGACATAACTGAGTGACTGAACTGAACTGAACTGAAATAGCCTATTAGCAGGAAAGTAGCAGATTTATGTGTGGAGGGTAAAAAAACAATGAATCTAAAGAGTAGAGACCAAATTTCTCGGTCATACTATTGTCATAGTTAAAATTTCTGCATAAGGCACAAAACTTTTGAGAGAATTGTGATAAAATTCTCAGATAAATTGTGAAAGCTAATTCAAGAGCGTGGCTTGAAAGGCTTTGGGATTTTCTTTTACAGGTACAAGTTTTGTTCATGGGAAAAAAAAATAAGACTTCTTAAATTGAATATTGAGCTTTATTTGGTAATTTACAGAAATAAACATTGAGCATGACACCAGGTTTGTGTGGGAGTAAGGTAAATTTGGGCTCAATGACTGATGTACTGTTTGAATATAAACATCAGATTCCATATTGCAACTGTCTGTCACTACTCTTGTCCTTAATCAAATAGGTACTAAGATGTACAGCAATGTTTAACTGTATTTAATATTGTTAGTTTTTATAATCACTGCTGTAGCTATTCAGGTGCAGGTGGTAGCTTCTTTTTTTTCTTCCCGATTTAAGATTGTGAGATCATTCACTGTCTTTCTATAGAATTAGAATCGGATACACAGGTTGGATTTGATCTGTGGAGTTTGGTATCATCTATGATCTAGTGGAGATGTAGAATTTAAAAATTGTGAACATTACTAAAGTGTTGAGAGAAGAGGAAACAAATTCATATGATTTTTGTGTGTAGCCTGATGATAGATCAAGCATACCTCTAATCTAATTTGTAAATATCTATGATCTTACAAGTAAGAAGTAGATTGGGAAAAAAAAATGGAGGCAGTTAGTTAAGTGAACTTATTCTATATTTGTCTACATTGAACTTTGATAGAAACAAAGATAGTTATGTTTTGAGTGCAAATTAATAGACATTCAGCATTTTTATAGTAAATGGTGGTGGTTTAGTCACTCAGTCGTGTCTGACTCTTTGCAACCCCATGGCCTGTAGCCCACCAGGCTCCTCTTTCCATGGGATTTTGCAGGAATAATACTGGAGTGGGCTGCCATTTCCTTCTTCAGGGGATCTTTCCAACCCAGGGATTGAACAACCCAGTTCTTCTTCATTGCAGGTGATTTCTTTACCCACTGAGCCACCAGGGAAGCCCCTTAGTAGTGTTTAATTTCCAGGGAACCAAATTTACTTTAAATCTCATGGATTAAAGACTTAAGCTAGCTTTTAAAGACAAGATATTTCTTAAATTTCCATGCTAATGACATTGTAACTGGTACACTCTTTAAGAGTCATGTTATAAGGGACTAATTAGAAAAAAGGAAATGCATAGGCTGGTCAAAAAAGGTAACTTGTTAGACTGCTGCTGCTGCTAAGTCGCTTCAGTCGTGTCCGACTCTGTGCGACCCCATAGACAGAAGCCCACCAGGCTCTGCCGTCCCTGGGATTCTCCAGGCAGGAACACTGGAATGGGTTGCCATTTCCTTCTCTAATGCGTGAAAGTGAAAAGTGAAAGGGAAGTTGCTCAGTTGTGTCCAACTCGTCGCGACCCCATGGATTGCAGTCTACCAGGCTCCTCCATCCATGGGATTTTCCAGGCAAGAGTACTGGATGGGGTGCCATTGCCTTCTCCAAACTTGTTAAACTAGTAATAATTTATTAGAAATTTATGAAGAAGTTGTCTGATAAATTTGTCAAGAAGTTTCCTCTATGTTCAAGTTTATTATTTTGCCTATCAAATAATCAAAAGCTGAGAGCAAAAATAAAGTAGAAAGGCAATAAATAATTTTTTTAAATTGTCTGTTTTTATGCATGGTTTGTAAAAACAATTGCTTAAATTCATTGTGTGTTTATTTTTCTTTTAAGAAGATATCAGAAGTGTGCAATCAGAGCACTTTCTAGGTAACAGATCTAAATTTGAATCATTATTGAAAAATTCTGTTTTCTAATACAGATGTTCATTTGAAAATGATAGATGGTCCTTCAGGAACCCAGAAGTGTTTTCATAGATTCTCATGCCTAGTTGGCAATTTTATTGAAAATGGCTGTAAATCAGGAAAGAGAGCTGAAAACACATCTCATGTCATCTTTAAAGCAACTGTAAGTTATTGTCCCAGAAAATGAAGAGGCCATTTTTATAGAAGGTAGCAAGATAAGATGTTGAAATGGATAGGGGAAGAAAAAAAAAAAAAGACATGTTTCTAAAGAAGTACCTCCAAGAGTTACTTGTTAGTTATAGTATATATGGGAGGGGTATGGAAAATAAAAATTAAAGTCAAGATTGTTTATGAAGTCCAAAGTGTAAATGACCTTTAGCCCATTTACATGTGCTTCTTCTTCTTTTTTTTTTTTTCTTTTTTGGTGACAGTGATGGTGTGCTTCTTTTACAAGATGTTTATTCACTAGAAAATTGAATTTGAGCTATTATACTGTGCTTCTTCTTCTTTTTCTTTTTCCTTTTTTGGTGATGATGATTGTGAGTGTTCTTTTACAAGATGTTTATTCACTAGAAAATTGAATTTGAGCTCATATACTGTAAGAACCAGGTGAACTCCTATTCTCCAAATGCATCTGTTGTTTGCTTCTTTCAGAATAAATATTACAATTCTGGATGAGCAACAGCTGGAAGGCTTGCATGTGGTTCCATTCCTCATGGGTTCACAGGATGAAATCACTTGTGCATCATTGACAGTTTCAAATGGAAAAGTGCATTCCATCATGATATGTCACAGAAAAAATTTTAAAAAACTATATTTTCCATTTTTGAGCTGTACACTTTAGTATAGTGAATGAGTTGAAAGACGTATCTTATACCCCAGCCTTCTCTGAGACTAATTTATGCTTGTTTTTTTAGTAATCTTTTCGAAATTAACATGTCCTAACTGCCAAAGTCTAGTTCGACAATGCATTCAAAGTAGAAACTGTTTGATCATTGTACTGCTAACATTTGTATGGGTATCTTTTAAAGCATGTGAGCTACTTTATTAGTATTAATGTTTCATTTTATTTTACTTTTTCAGGTGAGGAGTAGGTTTCCTTTGGCAAGGTCTCATGGAGTAGTGGGTGAAACAGTGCTCAGAGACAAAATCCTGTACTGGGAGTTAGTGACTGTGGCCATACCTAGTGCCTCTAAGGAGCTTTGTGGCCAGGGTCAAGGCTGTCATCTCCTTGTGCACACTTCCTCCTTGATCAAATGAAGGGTTAACTTTGGATGATTTTCTTTTCAAACCTGTGAGCCTGCAGTGTCTTCTAAACAGGTCTCAAGTTTCTTGATATTTGCTGCCATCACCGTTCTCAGCTGTTTCTGACCTTCACTGTAGATACTACCAGTTCCATAAATTTTGGTGGTTGAGTGTATTTAATGATTTACTTTATCGTGCACATCTTTTATATGGCAGTCTGTTTTTTCATTCAGGAACATACATTAGTTGTCACTGCTCTTTGCAGCATTGATAAACTTATCAAATTTAGTTGCAAACTTATTTAGAAACCATGCCATGTACTTGATTCACAACAGAAGAAACAGAACATAGTTAACACATTAATGGAAACAGAGAAACCTGAATTCCAGTCCAAGGTTTAACGTTAGCTGACTCTGGGTTTTTGAACAGGTCACTTGTGTTTCAGTTCGTTCATCTCTAAAATAAGGGGAAGAGGGAATTCTTTGGTGGGCCAGTGGTCAAGACTTTGCCTTCCAACACAGGGTGTGAGTGTTAGATTCCTGGTTGGGGAGCTAAACTCCACATGCTTTGTGGCCAAAAAGCCCCAAACATAGAACATAAACGATTAACAGATTCAATGAAGACTGTTAGAAAATGGTTCCCGTAAAACAAGGGGAAGAGACTTAAGTAATGTCTACGATTTCATCTGACATTCAGGTTCTGTCATTTTTTTCCTGTAAATGTTATCATCAAAGTGATAAACAAATTTTGCTTGGCATTTTCATAACCTACTCTTTCTTAAGCATTTTTATTCCTCTTTTAATTCAGTGACACAACACACTTTTATTGACCACTTACTGTAAACTAAGCACTTGGAGTCAGAAAGTACAAGATTTGAATCCAGTTATTACTTAAAAGTGGGCAAATCGTCTCACCTTCTTGAGCCATCTGCAAAATGAAGATCGCAACAGCTGCCTTACAGGGTTGATAAGAGGATTAAATAAGGCAATAAAGTCAATAGCCCAGTTCCTGCCAAATAGAATGGGATTGATATTCTTATTAACAGTGTCTTATGCTATGCATTTAATTTTAAACCATTAATCACAGGGCATATTTAATGGTCTATACAATATAAATATAGTATAATATCACTTGAGTGTAATGGATTTAGAGTTTCAGATGCAATTTTATGTTGATTTTCTTATCCTTTCTTTTGGAAACCTGGTACAAAAATACTTGTCTCCTCTTGTATTTAGAATTAACTGAAGTTAAAATGAGATAAGGCAAGAAAATTTGCAACATACTGTTTGGCATGTAACACTTGAAGATGTTTGTTTTAGGCAAAACTTTCCAGGCGGCTCAGGCAGTAAAGAATCTGCCTGCTATTCTGGGGACCGGGGTTTGACCGCTGGATCAGGAAGATCCCTCAGAGAAGGAAAATGGCTAACCACTCTAGTATTCTTGCCTGGGAAATCCCATGGAAAAGGGAGCCTGGTGAGCTACAGGCCCTGGGGTCACAAAGAGTCGGACACAACTGAACGACTAACACAACAACTCCTGTGGCAATTAGGTAAATTAGTCTAGTTTTGCTCTAGACAAAATTTATCCATGTATTCATTACCTGTGGTGGAGAATTGACTGAGAATGAGCGGGGATAAACCATCTGGGGCAACAGAAATATGTTATCTCCTAACCTGAATGTCATTACATAGAGAAGTATATACATAAAAATTCTTTTAGCTGTATTAAGACATTTCATTGTACTGAATGTAAATTATACCTAAAAATATTCATTTTATCCCAACACATAAATACTATATTATATTTTATAGCTAGGAAAATACCAGTTAATAATAATATTTTTCTAATGCCATAGCTAAAATGTTACTCTCATACAATACTTTTTTCAACAGTACATAAAAGTGAAAAAGAGCACCATGATTCCTTGAAGCTCCTGGTGCCTGAAAGTTGTTGGAAGAACATTCAGCGGTTCTATGTATTTCACCACCCAATTGTTTCAATTTGGCACACCATATTTTAGGATATTTATTGCCTGCTTACTTCTCAAATCTATTCTTTCCCCTGGTGCAGACAAAACTGTACATCATGGAGTATTATTTTTATGAGGGCCCGGTCAAAAGGACCTGATCAATCCTCTGGCCTCTTTCTTCATGTATTTATCTGAGATGAGGACTAACTTATGACTTCTTCCAATCAGGCTTTATTTAGGATCGGGTCTGTAGGATGGAGTGGAAATGGCGGGGGTGGAAGCGGAAGGGACAGCACAAATATATACATACAGTGTGTGAAAATAAAGAAAGGCATCTTTTGTTACAGCTGGTTGCAAAAGAAGTTTCTGCTTGCACGGCTGAGGATGGTATGAGATTAGTGAGGTCGTAGTGTTGTCAGGACAAAGACAGGCTGTGTGAGAGGGATCAGTGTGTTTGTTCAGCAGAGCTTTCTCTCCAGTTGTTGACAGATTTAACTGGTGTAATGTCAGGCCTGGCTAACTCCTCCCCATGATTGTGAAGAGGCAGTCTTTGCAGTAGTAAATGGCCATGTGGAGTATACCATGAATTCCCTATTTGTGTAGTAGCTGTAGCTTAGGGTGGAGATTTAATATTGAATGGACTCCAGATTGTCTAAATTGCAATCACAGTGTTTATTTAAATAGCCTATGGGGACCATTAAAGCATTTTAACTTTTGCTCCTATGTTTCTCATGTTATGAAATCTTGAAGCACATGGGGGAGAAAAGGAAAATCCAGCCTTGTAAAAGCATTAGGATGCTAAAAGTTCTCCCTGCTGCCAAAAATGCTTCAAGAGGTTCAGTTCTCTGAGCTCACATGTAATGTGATGGATGGGATCCTGCTGTGGTCCCTAACTAGGGGATTTTCCTTATGCAGATACACTCATCTGTCACAGTGTAGCCACTGCTATCTCAGCTAGGGATCCTTCCCCATATCTGATCTCCACTTGTAAAGCTAAGGTCTGTCCTGCTTACAATTAGTTGTTACAATGCTGCAGCTCTAAAACTGTGCAAAACTCTCTTTTAATCACATGAAAACTGAAAGTCACTCAATCGTGTCTGACTCTTCAGACATGAACTATAGCCTGCAAGGTTCCTCTGTCCATGGAATTCTCCAGGCAAGAATGCTGGAGTGGGTAGCAATTCCCTGCTCCAGGGGATCTTCCCGACCCAGGGATCGAACTTGGGTCTCCTGTGTTACAGGTAGATTCTTTACCATCTGAGCCATCAGGGAAGCCCCTCATGTAAAATTAAAAGCTTAATAATTTCATGGCAACTATGTGATTAAAAAATTATTAAGCTTTTAACTTTATAGGAGGGGCTTCCCTGATGACTCAGATGGTAAAGAATCTGCCTGCAATGCAGGGGACCCGAGTTCAGTCCCTGGGTCGGGAAGATCCCCTGGAGCAGGGAATTGCTACCCACTCCGGCATTCTTGCCTGGAGAATTCCATGGACAGAGGAGTTGGCAGCTTATGATCTTGGGGTTGCAGAGTCAGACATGATGGAGCAACTAGCGCTTTCACTTTTTCACTTTTACATAGAGAAGAGCTATGTCTTTTACTCTTCTGGGAAATCCAGGGTGATGGTGAAACTCACTTTGGTGTGTGAGGCCAAGGACTTGCCATGCGGAGGAAACATGTCCATCTGTTTCTAAAGCAGGACTTTGAAACAGAGAGCATGACTTTTGTTTCCATGCTGTGATTTAAACATAGCACAATTAAAAACACTTCACAGTCATTGTCAAAGGGCTCACAGAAGGGTCTACAGTCAGTTCCCTTCTTTAGGAAGATTTTTCTATTCTTTTGAAGATCCAAAAGCTGGGGTGCATTTGAAGATACTAAGTATTGTTTTCTGATTATGGCAGCAGTCTGGTCCAAGAGATCTTTCTGAATCACTGAGCTCAATTTTCAACTTAAGAAAAATTGGTACTAAGTTTCCAGGGCTGTGCTAACTGCTTGGGGCCGTGTTGAAATTGGTTTCTATTCTTGAGGCTCCAACTCTAGGTGAGAGGACAAGGTATGCCTCACTAGACTAGTTCAGGGCACTCGCAGGGCTCACTAGACCAGCCCCTCTGCATCTTTTTGCCTTGTGTTTATAATGTGATAACAATACCTGTCTATCTCAGAAATAAACTGGTGGTTAATGTGCTAATGTATATGAAAGGCTTTGGCCTTTCTTGAAATAAAAATACTATAGGAGTAGTTTTGCCGAGGGCATGAGAAAATCAGCAGTAGCATTTTGCAGCTAGGCAGTGGCCATTTAACTTGACTCAGATCATGCGCAATTGAAAGTTCTTTTTCACCACAAGTTTTCTGAAATATCTTTTTATGTATCATCTTGGTGTATAACTACTGGGTTAATTACTTCCAAATACATCATAATGTAGGAGTAGTCATTTTCCTAATATTCTTTACATTGTTCTTTATTCCACATTAGAATAAAAAGTCCTGGATTTCTTTTGATTCAGTGTTCCAAATATTTGGAACAATATTATCAGTATTCCCCACTGTCCTGTTATATACTTGCCTCTCATCTCTTATTCTTTTTTTGGAAACATTGTTGATAAAATCCATAAATTTTATTGAAGCCCCATTTTACCAACTATTTTTCCTTTCTTATCACAGTAAACTTTTTTTTTTTAAAGAATTGATCCATAGCTTATTTATTCTCACTTTTCGTTTCCTCTTGCTTTTAACTACCTCTTCTTCACCCTATCCCCTCTCTCTTTCTTTCCTGATTGTGTAAGTAATGTGAACTATCCAAAGAAAATAAAAGCTGTATAGGGGGGAGTGAAGAGAATGCTTAATCCATAAAACTGATGATCAGTCTCAGAATAACAAGGAGCTGACCATTTGTCTCCTATTGGAGGGTGATATGTGCTTCCTGGGTGGCGCTAGTGGTAAAGAACTCACCTGCCAAAGCAGGAGACTTAATAAACTCGAGTTCAATCCCTGGGTTGGGAAGATTCCCTAGAGAAAGGCATGGTAACCCACTCCAGTATTCTTGCCTGGAGATTCCCATGGACAGAGGAGCCTGGCAGGCTGCACGTCCATAGGGTTATGAAGAGTTGGGCATGACTTAGCACATAGAGAGCGATACAGTATATATGACTAATTAGGAGAATCTCTGTTTTAAGAGTTATACTAGATAAGAGTACATATCTTTCTTTTATCTGATGTTCTTCTAATTTCCAGCGATATTCTTTCTAGGACTATCAGCCTCCAAAAAGGATATTTTAACTTATTATATTGTTGAAAAACACTGGAGTTTGAGACTAGAGGGGAATCAGAATTATTTTATTTTTCTGGAGCAAACTCTTGGTACTAATACTGTTGATGGTTGTTTTGACTATGTTACATTTTGCTGAGCCTGGGGACTGCTTTTGGAAGGTTTAGAAGTATCCAGGGAGGCGCCTGCCACTTTGATTATTCATACCCAGCTCTTTATTTTTATTTGAGACATAAAATAAAAACACACCCTGGCTTCTGCTCAACCTCAACTGGCGTTCGTTTTAAAAACAAACCCCAAACTGACCAAATGGCAGCAATACAAGTTTTTCTGAGACTGACTCATCGTTCATGTCAATCAGAGTTCATTTATGGAAGCATTAAATTCTAGTGGCGGCCAGGCCACCTTTAGCCAAGTTAAAATGGGTTGGGATTTGGTAGGCTTGGAACAGAGGACCGAAAGGAAAACCAGGGTGATGCTATGACTCAGAAAGTGACTCTTTTCCTTCTGAATCAGAACCGAGCCACTGGTAGAATCAGTTCTCTCGGGAAGATGGCAGCCTTTAGGTGAAAGGTTAAATGGAATCTCTGACCACCTATGTTCATCTTGTTGTTGGTTTCAACTCTGTGCCATTTTGGATAATTGCTTACTCTTCACCTTTTCCCCCATTGCTTAGTTGCAAATAAGAGTAATTTTTTCCTTTCTGTGTGCCTTAAGACATTTTTAAGGGTGACTGTGAACTTTTAACCACTGGTACGTTTTATACCAGAGATGGTTTTGTTTCTGTGATGTGTTAACTGATTTCTGCAAAAATGTACCATGGTTTTGTCACTCTGCTCTTCTGATAAACACTGAAAAATGTTTCTGTAGATACTTACCCTCTGGAATTTGATGCTTATTCTATTTATGTACAAACAACATCAATTCTAGTTTTCACACTTTTTTGTTCATTCTTTTTCTTAGTATTTCTCAGTACAGTTCAGTCACTCAGTCATGTCGCACTCTTTGTGACCTCATGGACTGCAACATGCCAGGCTTTCCTGTCCATCACCTACTCCTGGAGCCTGCTCAAACTCATGTCCATCGAGTTGATAATACCATCCAACCAACTCATCCTCTGTCATCCCTTTCTCCTCCTGCCTTCAATTTTTCCCAGCATCAGGGTCTTTTCCAATGAGTCAGTTCTTTGCATCAGGTGGCCAAAGTACTGGAGCTTCAGCTTCAGCATCAGTCCTTCCAATGAATATTTAGGACTGATCTTCTTTAGGATGGATTGGTTGGATCTCCTTGCAGTGCAAGACTCTCAAGAGTCTTCTCTGATACCACAGTTCAAAAGCATCAATTCTTCGGCGCTCAGCTTTCTTTATGGTTCAACTCTCACATCCATACATGATGACTGGAAAAACCATAGCTTTGACTAGATGGACCTTTGTATTTCTGTCTCTATTTTACTTCCAAAATGATTTTACAGGGATTAATTGTTTTATTTTTTATTTTTTTTAATAATCAGCTAAGCAAACATTTATTTTAAAGTCATTCAATCCAATCACAAGATATTCTATTAAGTCGAGCTTTTAAAAAATTATATTTTTACTATATGAATGCTTGGAATAAAAATTGGTGTCATTTTCTTCTCCAGATTTCAAAACTATCTGAAGTGAAACTCTGTTCAGAGCAAAGATAGTTTCAGAAGCTTTCTGTTGTTTTTTTTTTTTTTTTACTTTTTTGCCCACAACTTTATTTCTTGATAACCTCTTCATAGGACAATTATCTTATAATATCATTTTCAATAGAGGATTAATTGTTTTAGAAAGCACTTATTGATCACCTATAATGTGTGTCTACTTCATCTTTTTTTCACTATGTCTTTATCAGAAGCTCTTGAGTTGACCAAAAATTTGTTTGGGTTTTTCCATAATATGTTAAAGAAAAACTGGAACAAACTTTTTGACCAACCCAAAATTTTGCCTGTTTTTACTTCCATATTTGATTGATTTCTTTGTTGTTGTGTTCAGTTGCTAAGTCATGTCTGACTCTTTGTGACCTCATGGACTGTAGCCTGCCAGGCCACTCTCTCCTCCACTGTGTCCCAGGGTTTACTCAAATTTATGTCCATTGAGTTGGTGATGCTACCTAACCATTTTGTCCTCTGCCACCTCCTCCTTTATTAAATTAATTTAGTAGATTGATTTCTACTTCATGCCATCTTAAAGTTCAGGATTTTATTAAATCTTCCAAACACCTACATTGGTCAGATTGTGTGTGTGTGTGTGTGTGTGTGTGTGTGTTTTCCTGTATTGACTCTTTTTAGTCAACAAGATAAAATTTTAAGAACTCTCTACATTTCTCAGCCCTCCATATCAACTGATAATCAGGAGAGGTTTTATATCTTTTTGCAAATTTATATGGTTGGTTCATTACAGAATTATGACCATTTTAATCCCCAGCACATTTGTTCATCCTGTGTTTATTCTTTTAATGCACAGTTCTTGAAATCCTATTATGTATCTTTAGGTTATAAGTTCCTTGAGGTATTATAATACTTTTGGAAGGAAAAAATAAAGGAATGCATGGATTGATAAGCATAGCCCCTTCTTAGGAGCAAAGCTCCTTTATAGTAAAGTTGACTATGTCCTCATCCTACTCCAAATTAATTCAGGATTCATGTGGTTTTGTAATTATAGGTACTGAGCCTTTGTGTTGTTGGCAGAGCAGAGACAGAAAAGGTAAGGATTGATGCTCCATGGAAATCAGGGGCCTGGGACTGAGGTGAGGAGATGGGAAAGTTGACAGTGGTCATTGCGGGCAACTGCCAATTTAAAGTCATGGACTTTGGCATTGAACCTATTTAATGATTAATCATTTTGGAGGTATCTGTACCTAATCTTTACCTTATTATCTTGAATATTCTCAAATCTATCTTCATGCATCCCAAGAGTTGATTAGAAGCAAATGGCTTGCCCATGGAAACTGGACTTCTGATATTTAATTAGCAAGAACATCACTACCACACAGCATCCACATGGTTCTTGCCTTCTTTTTGTCATTGTATTTGATACCTGCAACAAGTTAGTTCCTCTTCCTTCATCTTCAAGGGGTTGGAAGGCACCGAGTAATCAGACCTGGAGTCCAGAACAAGCAGCTAGTCAAGATCAGGTTCTTGAATTTAATCTCTCTGCCAATCCATTGTCGTTATTACGGTAACTGCACACGAATCTGACCATTGCACACCCTCTAATCCCCAAACTATTATACCCTTTTGTCCCTCATTGCAAAGCAAATTGCCATTCTTCATCAGGGAGGCTTTTCTATGCAACTGGGTTTAATTTTAAAATTAAAGCATTTGGAAATTAAGGATAATTACCTTCCAGTTTTCATTTTCAACCTCAGCTTAAAAATTAGTATCTCAGAGGAATGTGTATGAAATCTCTTTAGCTAATAGCCTATATTTGTGCCCTGTGTCCCTACACTCTTCTGATAAAGAGAACTTAGGTTATAAACTCTGCCATGTGGACACATCCTTACGTATTAACAGGCATATTTTAAGAGTACAGCCCTTCTCTGAGATGTGAGTTCTTGAGTCATGAGTAAGTCGCGAACCCTGAGCAAGTTCACATATACATATACATATTCATTGTTCTATATAACAGATATTTATTGAGCACACCCCTTTTGAGTCCAAGGTATAGTAGAGAACAGAGTGAGGTCCAGAACCATGGGAAAACAAAGACAATAACCTTGTAATGTTTTAAGGAAAAATCAAGCACATTTAATTTTATTGTGGATGCAACTTTATGTCTAATTATATTATCTTACACTTGTTATTACTATAAATTTTTTAAGGATTTCTCATTGGTTTAATGTTATACTTTTATGTATTTAAAAGCAGTTTGTAAACTATAAAAAGCTGGATATATAAAACATATGAGTTAAGAGCACACAACTTTCATTGGAACTGATCTTGTGCCATAGCTACTGGATTTTCAAAAGTAAATTTAAAACATACTATCCCAGTGTATACAAGAGTTATCTCAAGTGCTTGAAATATTGCATTACAATCTCTTTGGATGAGGTTTGGGAGCCTGTAATTTTAACAAACAAACTAGCCAACTCTAGTGCTGGCTGTGGGAGGACCACAGTTTGAAAAATGCCATATTAGAGAGTTTATCAGAGGGGGGCTTGGAAGGGCCCCTCTGAGAATTGAATATATCTTTCTTGTTGGTGCCTCCAACTCAGCAGCTGACATTGGTGATGCATTCAGCTTTTCTAGGCCATGTGCTAGGTACAAGCACTGTGGAGATGAGTAAGTCATGGACCCTGAGCTCAATGATCTCACAGTTTATATATACCATCCTAGACTTCTCTGCCATTTTATAACTAGTTGTCATGCTATCTTGTGGCATTTTCCATTTATCTACTATTTATATACTTATATATTACTACATTGCCACATTGATCCTGGATGCATGAGTTTTTTTAAAATTACACATAGTTGTCATTACAGATGAAAACAGAGGCCCAGGGAAAACTGAGTTATGTTGGCCAATTTCTGGTTATGTAGAGCAAGGATGTGGCAGAGCTCGATCCTCTGATTCTACGTACGGAGTTTTTTTTTTTTCCCCCACTTCACTGCATTTGTGTGCCTTGTGAATATGAGTTTAGAATTGAGTATTTCTTTACCTCTCACAGGTATATCATAATATTCAGAAATTCTTCAGTCTGTGTGCAGGTTGTTAGTACCATGTTCCTAGCCACTGAAAAATGAACTCATTCAGTATCCTTAAGTAAAGCCAGATGGCTCCATTGAAAATGGCAAGGATCTCTTGTAAATAGGATTACTTGTACATTCCAGAAACTTATGACAACTGACACATGAACTAATACTAGGAAATAACATATAGACTTGCTGGGAGGGAGCCAAACTTTGACCACCTCCGCTTGAAATGTTTCTCACATTAGAGACTCTTCTTAGTCTAAGTAGTGCCATTGCTGAAGTTTATTTTTTGATTTACTGTGTCTAACTGTTACTTGTCTGTTCATTCATTCATTCAATAAACATTTACTGAGCACTAATTGTATACCAGAGCGGGCCAAGTCACTAGTGTAAAATCATGAATGAGACATGTTCCCTACCCAAATATGAAGCAAACTATATGTAATGACTGCGGAGGCGTGAATACGGGTCTTTTCTATGATTTCTCAATTCTGACAGTTACCAGTGGAAATACTGGTTGGAGAAGTGAGTGTGTGGGTGAATTCTTCAGGAAGGGTTGAAATTTGTTATAGCTACGCATCTGGCAGTACTTAGGAATTGTGCATGATTTCATGTTTCCATGGGCACACGGTACATTATAACACATTATGTAATAGACTGGTTGATAAAGCACTTTATAATAGTATAACATTGTGCCTCTCTTCCCTCATCCTTAAATCACTGTACACACATTAGTTCTCACAATATTATTCCTAGGAGTTGTTGTGAGGATGTTTTTATTATCAGTCATCGCTGTGGTGACATCAGTCCAGAGCTGAAGAAAGTGAAATGCAAAATAACTTGCCTAGGGCCACTGTACAAAAGATTGGCAGCCTCGCATCTCATAATTCTCTGTTCATTTTCTGAGTCTCAGAATTTCTTTGAATGAATTGCTAGCCTGGATATTTTGTTCACTTATTTTCCTATAACTTAGCTGGTGCTTCATGTAAGGAGTAGAATTTTCTGCGGGTGGCTCACTGGCAAGCTCTTAACTCTTCAGGGCCTTGTCTTGAGGAAGCTGCCATACGGTTCCCATTCTTCTACTTTTTCTTACAGAGAAACCATAGTTGAAGAGCTCTGGTCTGTATACTCAGGAGATAGGTCTTTGTGGACTTGAATTTCAAACTTTATAGAATACTCATCAGTTTCTGTCACTCAGAAACATTTAAAGCCATTGATATTTAATCAGTCGTCCAGTTAGTTTCTTTTCTGTAATTATCTGCCTTACTCTGACATCATCTAGCATTCTTTAGCACAGACCACAAGGTAACAATGTTGAAGATCAACTGTGCTAAAACCAGAAGGAGAACTCAGAACTAAAGGTGAAGATCTTTTCAGGCTTGATTCCACTCAATGCTTCTTAGCTATGCAATAGAGAAGCCTGGAAGAAAAAAAAAAAGCATTTCAGAGTCAGAGAAAAATTTTCTTTGCTCAGGCAGGTCAAGTTAGTCACTTTTCCCTTTTTTGTTGCTGTTTCACATCAGTTTACCAACTGCACAGTCAGGAAGTGAGTCTATCTTTTGAGTTTAGAAGCCTATGATGTATGACTTGGTGCACATGTGAGGATGTCATTTGATGAAAATTAGTTGATTCAACTGTTACAATATTGGTTTGCTTCTTGAATATATCTTGAAGTTTTTTTCTCTCTCAAACTGCTATATTAAAAAAGAACAAAACTCCCGTTCGAACACAACAATTATTTGAAACCATTTTCCACAGAGCAAGAGAATACTTTATATAGTAATGAGTAGCAAGCCGTGTTTTAATGTTCACATGATTGACGCAGCAGTTCGTAACAGTTCCTCTGGAACCATTCTTGCTTCTTACATTATAAGTAAAGCCTGCTCAAAGAAGGGAGCATAAGAAAGAAAGTTTCTTTTCTGTCAGGTTGATGCAATGGGTATATGGCAACCATATAAACCTCAAGTGATTCAGTTATTACAAGGGACCTAATTACTGATCTTAGACTTTTGGGTGACACCGAATACCTTTCTTAGGACCAAATTGCTTAGCTTTTTGCAAAAAAGTCCCTGTTTAGAGTTTTGCACAAAAGTTGTTGTTGACAGTGCAGTAGTAGCATGATGAAGTGGTGTCTTGGTGTTTATAAAATGTTATTTCTATCTGGATAATCATTTGGATGTGAGACTGAGTGTTACGACTACAGCGTGGGCACGCTGATAACTGGTTCTGGCTCCTCTGCAGGCACAGTGAGGCCAGTTGGAAATACTAACCCAGATTGGAAAGCAAGACAAGCTGACTTTTGGTGTTAACCGTAATACTTGATATTGTTGTTCAGTCACTAAGTCATGTCCAGCTCTTTGCGACCTCATGGACTGTAGCCCGCCAGGCTCCTCTGTCCTTGGAATTTTCCAGGCAAGAACACTGGAGTGGGTTGCCATTTCCTCCTCCAGGGGATCTTCCTGACCCAACAATCAAACATAAGTCTCTTGCATCTCCTGCACTTGCAAACAGATTCTTTAACACTGTACCACCTGGCTTGTCATAGCTTTTCCTTAATGTTTAGTACTTCTTAGAAGTTATCCCTCTATTACTTGCTTATACCTGATACAGGGAAACTGAACCATGGTGATTTTTTTTTACTCCAGCCTTGGTTTTCATTCAAGATATTCAGTTTTGGTAAGGAAACCTAACAATAGTAATAACTAAAAGGACAAAGAAAACATCCAACCTTCACTGTGCATGTGTGCTAAGTCACTTAGTTGTATCTGACTCTCTGCGACCCTATGGAGGGCAGCCTGCCAGGCTCCTCTGTCCGTGGGATTCTCCAGGCAAGAATACTGGAGTGGGTTGCCCTGCGCCCCAGGGATCAAGCCTGCATCTCCTACATTGACGGGTGTGTTCTTTACCACTAGCACCACCCAGAAAGCTCAGCCTTCACTGAGTACTTGCTAATTGCAAGTATCTTAAGTTCTTCACATACATTGTCTCTGTGAGGTGATTTATTACCCTGAGCTGGTTGTAGGTGACAGAAACCTATTTCAAATATGCTTGAAGGAAAGGGAGTGTTGTTAGTTCACATAAGTGAGTGTTTCAGAAACTGCCTAGCTTTAGGCATGGTCATTTCAAGGTTTATGTGCTCTCCTTATCTCTCATCTTTCTTTGCTTTTCTCTGTGTTGGCTTCAGTTTTAGACAGGCTTTTGTGCATATTACCTAAAAAGTTAAAAAGTTAAAGCTTCTTTCCTCATAATTCTATCAGAAGTCCCACATAGGTCATCTGTTGGTTCTGCCTGTATATTGAGTCCATCCATACCTGAACCCATTTTTGTGGTTGAAAAAATAAAATGCTTTTTTTTTTTTTTTTTTGGCCAGGGCATGGTTTGAGAATGAGGGACCAGTTGTTTCCCACAAGGGGGGGGGGGGGCGGAAATTTAATGTGAAGTTGCCAGGCAGGTCAAAATAATTAATCTCCATGACATCATAGCGGTATCATTTTTTCTTGTTTACAAATATAAGAACATTGCCCAAGGTCACAGAGCAAATATATGGGAGGATATGGACTATAACCCCATCTGTGTGATGCCAATGCCCATGTACCCACAAGACACATAACAAGGTTGAGAGTATAAGACTAGAGGTAAAAGGTGTAGATGTGATTCTGACTCCACCTACCACTTACTAGAACTGTGCTTTGAGGAGCAATGTAATCTTATCAAGTCTTGTTTCATTACCTGTCAAATGAGGATAATAATTGTATCTACTTCATAGGGTAAAACTGTGAAGATTAAGTGGCATCAGTGAATGTAGAGTGTTCTGCATAGTTCCTAACACTTTTAAGTGCTCAGTACATGGTAGCCAGTATTATAGTGTTTTGTTTTGTTGTTTTATTTACCACAAAACTAATTTAAATCATCAGCTGTTCTGACTTCATGTTTATTTGCTGATTTACTCTACGTAAAAAAATGGATTAATAAACCCAAGCCATCACCTGATTAAAACTTCACATTTCTTCCATTACTCAGCATCGCCAATTCCATACATTTAATTTATTATTTTTTTAATATTTTCGATATTACTTTTGTAGTCTGATATGATTAACTCTTTTACTATTGCTTGATGAAGCAGTAAGTTTGTACAGAAAGGGAACCACATTTGTTGTGCACCTGAAATTAACACAATATTGTAGATTAACTGAATTGTGAAAATGTTAGTCGCTCAGTCATGTCTGACTCTGCGACCCCATGGACTAGCCCACCAGAATCCTCTGACCATGGAATTCTCCAGACAAGAACATTGGAGTGGTTGCCATTTTCTTCTCTGGGGCACCTTCCCGACCCAGGGATTAAACCTGGATCTCCTGCATTGCATGCACATTCTTTACTGTCTGAGCTACCAGGGAAACCCCCAGATTAATTCTACTCCAATATAAAATGAAAATTTAAAAAAGGGGGGGAACCACATTTTTTTCCCCTACTGATGTTTCACAGTACTTAGAACTTTGTGTATACAATGTAGATATTTGTTGATTTCATTTATTATTTTTCTGTACTTTTGATTATGGCTGTATCTTGAAAGACCTCTCATAGAAAATTAGCAGGCAAGATGTGGTTCCTTTTCCTTGAAATTTATAGGTGAATCCAGATTTTAGGGTGAGGCTGGGAATCAGATACCAGAAGTCTGTGGGAAGATATGGCATGCCCCCTCCCCAGGTGCAGAGGCCAGCAGAGAAGACTCCTTGTTGGGCTCCTAAGGAGTCCATCCAGCTTTCCTAACATGTCTACCTCATTTTCAAATAAATTTAAGGCAGCATGGTGATAATAGAATTTTCTTTAGCAAATCCACTAAAAATCAAACTTTGAACTAGGTAAGTAGAGTTTTCTACATTGTTTCAGTGATTTGCAATGCCTCAGTGCCAAATGTGGGCTTTATTTATCTGAGAGGAAGAAAATAAGCTACTTAGCAAGATCACTCTTCCAACCACCAATCTAGCCCATTTCCTTTTAAGATAATTAAAGATTTCGGTAATATGGGAGTGTTTTGAATATGGATTTACTATCAATATCACACAGGAGAGCTGATTTCAGAATAAGGTGCAATTTAATGCCAGAATTTCAATATTTAAATGTCTTAGAGATTAGACTATAATGATAAATATGATATGCATATAGTATTTGTATATATATGTATAAAACATTGTATATAATTACAGAGAGTACTTCTGTAGCGAGTGATAATTTTAAACTCCTTAAATGTTACAATAAAGTGAAACAGCCTAGTTAGATTAATGCAGTGTTTCTTGAGTCTTGGTTATAGACTATTCAAAAAGGAAGCACATATTTGACATATATTCTCACAAGAATCATGAAAGGCTCTTTGACATTTGTCTTCACATTATTTGATCCTCCCACCAGAAGAAGTGACTTGAACAGAGCCTTAGACAAAGCTGTTTAAACCACCTTTATTTATTGACTTTTTTAAGGAGTTTATAACAGCAACCTGGTCAAGGTTCAAGGTCATGTACTCTTTCCATGTGGTAAAATACTTTGGCCACTTTCTAAAGTGTAGCATTTGGACTGGCAGCCTAAAGGCTAAAAAGCTTATATCTTTTAACCAACATAAGACAATAACTATTCCCTCTATATTTACAGAATTTTTTTTTTTTCTTTACAAAAGTAATAACATTCAGTAAACAACAAAGTGCTGCTAGCATTTTGGAGTTTTCAACTAATTTCTCAGCAAAGAAAATGTACTGTGCCCCAGTTGTATTTAGTGTAAAAATAAGAGGAACATCCTTGAAACAGAAGCGATTTTTCAAGTAGGTTACCTACAAGGATATATATTGATTTCTATTGGTAGTACTGGCTTCTGCCTACAGATGTACATTGTGTCCAGGGGTTTAGAAAACAGAGCTTTTAATTCTTTGTAAATAGTAGCATTGTATGAGAGGGATTTTTTTCTTTTTTCACTGCAACTACAAAAAATATTGTGCACATTGGTTTAAAATGAATTGACCTTTTGTTTCAATGAGGGCGGTGTGTTACTTGTTATGGAGTGACTCCATTTGCCCATGCAAATAAGCACAAAGCCAGGATATTATCAGGCAATGGCAAAATTAAGAGGTAGGTCAGATTTAATGGAAACATCTGTCATTAACCCTTTTACAGAAACTGCCTCGGGGAATCCTTGCAGATAAAAGCTATGCTAAGCTATCTTACCTTGCTTTGCAGAGCTGCAAAGGCATGGCAATCACAACACAGAAATTCTGCTCAGAGAATGTACTTGAAAGACTGGTGCATTTTAGAATATGGAAGAAAACAGCAAGGCTTATTTCGTGTGGCATTCTCTTTATAAAAAATTTAAAGTCAGTAGAACAATTAAGGCTGCTATTATTTTTTAGATTTTACACCAGCATAATGTTCCCTGCTGTTGGCTGCATCATGTAACTCTAGTGTCATCATATTAATACCTCAAATCACAAATGAAATATTTACAAGCTATTTTCTGAAATTATGTAAAACACGAAATTAGAAAAAAAAAGTGTACCCATATCTGCACATGGTACTCGACGTTTGCCTGTGTTGCTCAGTAGTGATGAGAGAAAGTTAGTTTTGCTAACTGAGCATTGATTGAAGATAATTTATGAAAGTTGCTTTCACTTGGATGCCATTTATTTTTGTTGCTTTAAACAACAAAATACTAATAAAAGTACATATGAGTTGATATGCATTTGCAATGAAATTTAAAATGCAACTTTAAAAGATCATAATCATGCAGTAAACTGCATTTGAAGTTTGTGTAAGTGAACACTTAAGTCTTTTTTTTTAATCCATGTGACAAGTATTTTAATTTCAAAGTGAATAAACTTTATAAGCAATGACAAAGCTGAGACAGTGTTATCTCAGATATTATCAGAAGAAGACTTGTCTGTGAAAGAGGAAGACCAGTCCTCTTAACATTGAGGAATTGATGCCGTGCAGTTATCACCGGTGTTTTCCAGTTGTCTGGGCTCCTCATTGGGTAGCTTCCCACGTGCCTGAATGATGGAGAACACTTGACTTACTTGATGTACACACGTTGTTCAAGTTTTTTGGCCATCATCAAGTGACCTTTCCTGTGTGCTTTTTTTTTTTTTTTTCATTTATTTTTATTAGTTGGAGGCTAATTACTTTACAATATTGTAGTGGGTTTTGTCACACATTGACATGAGTCAGCCATGGATTTACATGTATTCCCCATCCCGATCCCCCCTCCCACCTCCCTCTCTACCCGCTCCCTCTGGGTCTTCTCAGTGTACCAGGCCCGAGCACTTGTCTCATGCATCCAACCTGGGCTGGTGATCTGTTTCACTATAGATAATATACATGTTTCGATGCTGTTCTCTCGAAACATCCCACCCTTGCCTTCTCCTAAAGCAACTAGAGAAGGAAGAAATGAAGAACCCCAGGGTTAGTAGAAGGAAAGAAATCTTAAAAATTAGGGCAGAAATAAATGCAAAAGAAACTGAAGAGACCATAGCAAAAATCAACAAAGCTAAAAGTTGGTTTTTTGAAAAAATAAACAAAATTGGCAAACCATTAGCAAGACTCATTAAGAAACAAAGGGAGAAGAACCAAATTAACAAAATTAGAAATGAAAATGGAGAGATCACAACAGACAACACTGAAATACAAAGGACTCATAAGAGACTACTACCAGCAGCTCTATGCCAATAAAATGGACAACTTGGAAGAAATGGACAAATTCTTAGAAAAGTATAACTTTCCAAAACTGAACCAGGAAGAAACACTTAAGTCTTAATGTTAATTTGTTTAAAGAGGGCTGTGGGAAATCCCTGATTATCTCCATAGGGGGAAACATTCCAAAATGATATTTCAGGTATTTTAGTTATGTTTACTCACAATATAACTGCCCTTTAAAACTATCTTGCCCCTCATTTCTCTCAATATATTTTATTTTCACATTTTCTTTCATTGTGATTTTTTATTATTTCTTCTTTATAGGATTGTTTTTGTCTCCTCTTTTAACTTTATCTTCGTACTGTTCTGATGAGTATAGCCTGGCTATTTCTTTCTTTTACCTCCTTGAACGTAGGATGCACAGATGAAAATTCACCTCTCTTTTCACTGCTTCTTCTGTAAATAAGGCTTTACTGTTGTTGTTCAGTCACTTAGTTGTATCTGACTCTTTGTGACCCCATGGACTGCAGCACACCAGGCTTCCCTGTCCTTCACTGTCTCCCAGAGTTTGTTCAAACTCATATCCATTGAGTCAATGATGCCATCCAACTTTCTCTGTAAACTTATCTAAAAAAGCATTGTATAATGAATAGAAGGATCATTTGCTTTCTCTGTTGGGGGACTTTTTATACAGTATCTGATCCCTTCCTTTAAGTGGGAGGAACCTACACAAGTTTGTGTCAACTGCAGAATGATAAACCATTTTAACACGTAACCAACCTCCTCAAAGCCATGAGCTTGAATTAGGTATAATTATTCCAAATATTATTTTGGACAGATTGAGAGCGTATGGCATGAAAGAGATTTAGTTTTAACCATGGCTATTTATGTGCTTTAAAAAATACTAGTATCCATTTTGTAAATTTAAGCATTAAAGATGTTTGAAAACTATTACTGGACTTTAAAAAAGTCAAGTAACCTCAAGCTCCAAACATAGATTTAAATGGGCTTAACATTATTTTAAGTTCTTTCAGAATTCCCCTATTAATTTTACATTGATCAGAAGCTAGCATTTGTTTTCAAAATATCAGTCATCTTAGCTGCTGTCTGTGGACGTGTGAACATGAATTCCTATTACTGGGTCTGTTCTTCTAGGACCATGAGCTGCTCAAAGGTGGGGATAAGTCTGTCTGCCCTGACCATTGTACAACACTTGTTTCAACAATATACACAATCAGGCACCCAGTTAGTGTGGTTCTTTATTGACAGATGCTTTCATACACTAATACTTGATTGCAGTGTATCACTCTGCCATGTATAGGAAGGCAAGACATGAGAAGCATCAAAAATCTGTATCATGCATGACCCTCCACTTGATTAAACATCATGTACAGTGCTACCTCCTTCTCCCAATTATAGTGAGGAAGGCTGTTGGTCCCAAAGACCAGGCAGACCTGCTTAGTTATTTGCTAATGATTCCAGCTACCTCCCAACAGCTCACAAAAGCACAGTCTTTCCCTGAATATTTTTCTTTCTTACTCAGCTTAATAAGCCATGGTATCTCTTAGGTGTCATTGTACTTTGTTCTCATTTCCTCATTCATAATATTCTTTGCATCCAATGACTGGACAAGGTGTTTTGGAGATCTTGACATTTGACTGAAATACCTATTTTGAAAGAATTATTTTTTTCATTTTTATCAGGCTTTAACTATTCTTATCTAAGAACCCTTTTGATGATTTGTCTTTTTATATACAATTTTTTTTTTGTTACAAAGACACAGCTGTGAAATTCCTTCTCTGAAGTTTTATTTGAGGCAAGACATCAACTTTTTCCCCCCATGTCCCATGGATGGTTGACCTGTATGTAGCTAGAAGACCCCTATCAGTTCACCAGGCTATTTGGTATCCTCTCCTCATTGTATCTCTCTTTGATAATCAGGGCATAATTCCTTGGTTTCAGTCAATAGAGGCCTCTTTCTTGAAGGAATTATCTCAAGTAGAAGTAGTCGTGTATCTGACTGATAGGCCTGCTAGACTTAAATCTAGATTCTTAACATGAAACATTCTCTTGCTGCTGATTTTTTCTCCAAACCAAAAGAGTGTATTGTTATACTAACAAGATATTCAGAATAGTCTATTGGAATTATCTTTTAATTCTCATTTGGGGAAAACTTCAATTTACTTAATTGCATTTATTGGATAGTCACACAATTCAGAATTCAAAAAGTGTAGAAGTATGTACCATGAAACCCAATAAAATGCACCTAAGTCATCAAAAAAAAAAACCAAAAAACAAAAAGAGTTTGTACCATGAAGAATATTTCCCCATTCCCATTGTCCATTTGCCCAATTTTTACTCTCTTCATTCCCTGAAAGGAACAGTTGTTAACTGGTTAACTTGTATGTTCTTCTAGACTTTCTTTACTTGCTGATTCTTTGTGATAGTTCAGACATTCCCAGTCTCCCTATTTAATGCGTGTCCATGTTCACTTGATGTTCATAAAGTGTCTTACTATGAAATGACATTTAACAATGTGCGTGTTGAATCTGGGTACTTTTTGCTTGGCTTTGCATTCATCTTTCCACTTATGTTTTGAAGAGAAATTTCATATTTTCTTTGCTCTAATTCTGGTTGCCAGGATGGCTGAATGCCATTCCTGGAAGGGGTGTGTGTTAGCGCTGGCACAGACGGAACCACTGGCAGAGGAAAAGGAAACCATTCCTGTGTCAGGGAGATTTATCTATTCATTATTTTAAAAATTGTTATTGTTGCCATCACTGACCATTTATTGTGTGTGACCCATGTTCTGGGTACCATTTTAAACAAAGAACAAGGCATGTTCCTGGGTGGTGCCCAAGGAACTCCCAACTGGGCACATTGGGACCCTGTGTGTGGCAAGATTATGATTTTGGTAGCCAGATCTTTAGCAGTAAGGAGACAATAGTCTAGTACAATTGTTTCATCTGAGGAAAGCTGTAAGCTTTTTATATGTGACCCTGGGGCCAATTAGTATAGGGAAGGGGAAAGGATGTAGCCTACCGCTTTGATCTCTTTTATAAATTGTGCCCTTATAAGATTTCTCTCGGGCTTCCCTCATGGCTCAGTGATAAAAAATCTGCATGCTAATGCAGGAGATGCGGGTTCAGTCCCTGGGTCAGGAAGATGCCTGGAGAATGAAATGACAAACCACTCTAGTATTCTTGCCTGGGAAATCCTATGGACAGAAGAACCTGGTGGGCTACAGTCCATGGGGTATCAACGAGTCAGAGTGAGTGAGCATGCACACAAGATTTCTATTGGAGAAATATTTCCACGTCTTTTAAAATGTTTGAAATCCCAGGCTCTAGAAAACTAAATGCTACATACTAAGTAGCTTCAGTCACAACCGACTCTTTGCGACCTTATGGGCTGTAGCCTGCCAGGCTCCTCTGTCCCAGGGATCCCCCTGGCAAGAATCTTCCCAACCCAGGGATCAAGCCCAGGTCTCCCGCCTTACAGGTGGATTCTAACTGTCTGAGCCACCAGTGAAGCATACTGGAGAGAATTCCGGTGCTGACCTTCCGGGGTAATCTCCCCGACCCAGGGGTCTAACATGGGTCTCTTAGATCTCCTGCATTGGCAGGTGAGTTCTTCACCACTAGCGCCATCTGGGAAGCCCAGATGCCACAGCTGGAGTCAAGAAATCTTTCTTTAAACCTTGCTGTGCCTCATTTTCAATTCCGTGTTGCATGGGGTGCCACAATCTGATGAGGACAAGTAGCAGCCCACTTTGCAAGAGAGATCCCATTTTGGAAGAAAGAAAGTCAAGTCGCTCAGTTGTGTCCGACTCTTTGCGACCCCATGGACTATAGCCTACCAGGGTTATCTGTACATGGGATTTTCCAGGCAAGAATACTGGACTGGGTTGCCATTTCCTTCTCCAGGGTATCTTCCTAACCCAGGGATCGAACCTGGGTCTCCCGCATTGTGGGCAGACACAATTTTGGAAGAGTTTAGAGTAAATATAATGTGATTTAATTGATTTATGCTTTTCATGCACTAGAGAAAATAACTATTTACTGGGATTCTGTAGGCAGGGTTTTTTTGTTTTTTTGTTTTTTTTAAGTTAAGGATCTCTTTATAAAGTGAATAATACCCTATTTTGTTCTTTAGGTTTGTGTTTTTGATTTATATTTTCTTTAAGGGAGAAACATGTATCAAATAAGAGTAGCACGGACTTCCTAAATTATCCAAAAGGTATAACATTCAAGGATACACATATCAGAGGAAAGAAAAGAAGTGAAGGGGACTACCCTTCCCCTGGTGGGCCAGTGGTTAAGACTCTGCACAGAACATACATACATACATACACACATACACACACACACACAAAAGGAACAAGTAGAGGATGGAGAGGGGTGTTATTTATAAACAGTATATAAAGGGGTTTCCAGGTTTTACAGTGTTAGTGGAGGAAACACAGCAGCAGAAAATGATCTGGCGATACTGAGAGACTGATGGCTATGTAATGAGGAATGTGAAGACACCTAGGTAATTCTCCTTCCAATATTTTTGTTTAATTCTACTATTGGTTACAAATTATGGAAAAGAATTTATTTCCAAGTTAAACTTCAGCACTTTCTTAAAGTTGTTACTTTATATTGTGAAGTCAGTCAGTTTCATTTATGTAGCATCTGGTTGAAGTTTACATGTTAAAGCTGACTCTAAAAACAATGTTTCACATGACACTAGCAATAAATAGATGATGACCGAATTCTATTAAATACAGTCAGATATATCCTAATAATTGTAAAAGCACTAGCCATCTTTAAATAGGTTGTGAAAGCTTTAAAAAAATCAAGACAATGTGAAGTTAGAAAACACATTTTTACTTTAAATTGGTTAATTCATTATAGATGTCAACATATGTAAGGCAACTAGTAGTAACAGAAGAAACATTCATTAAGTTAAATATTAAAAAACCTTTTAAAATGAGCAAATTAGTATTAAACATATTGAAAGTAATATAAGTAGATTATCCATGTATAGAAATCCATCCCACTGGAACCTGGAATGTTGAAAACCATGTTTCTTTGTTTGTTTGTTTTGTTTTGTTTTTTTGCTGCTGCTGAGTGCAGTCTTCTGTTTACTTAGTTATCAATAGTTTTCTGGTTTTGTCATTCCTTTCTAACTTTGATCTGTATGCCTTGGGTAGGGCAGGAATTGGGGCTTCCCAGGCGGTGCTAGTGTTAAAGAACCTGCCTGCAATGCAGGAGACATAAGGGATATGGGTTTGATTCCTGGGTTGCAAAGATCCCCTGGAGGAGGGCATGGCAACCCACTCCAGTATTCTTGCCTGGAGAATCCCATGGACAGAGGAGCCTGGCGGGCTACAATCCATAGGGTCACCAAGCATCGGACATGAGTGAAGCAACTTAGCACACACACACAGGACAAGAATTAATGGGGAAGCATAGACTTTGGGGATTCCCCACGTGAAGAAGCCATGGAGGAGGATGAGGCAGAGAGACTGAGAAAAGCCAAGCAGAAAGGCAACAGAGTCGCCCAAGATGCCTTCCCAGCTCTTCCATGGGGGCCAAGAGCTGATGGATTTGTGTGTGGTGGTCTTAAATGCTAAACAGAGGTTAAAAAGGATGAGGCCAGAGAAGCGCCCGCTGGACTTGGAAATTAGGTTTCAGTCACCTTTGGGAAAAGAGCTTCCGTGAGAAGGTAGGAGCAGAAAACTGCAGTGAATTGAAAACTGTACAGGAGATGAGTGGGGAGAGGAAGTTGACAGGGCCAAGCTTTCAGGAAACATGGTTGTTGGTGGAAAGGAAAAGGAAGCAAAAAATAAGGGAAGCAGGATCAACAAAAATAATACAATGATTTTACTATGAACTACGTGTTTGAGTACTATTTGTTACAAATAAAATTCCTTAAAAGGCAGTTTTCTTCTTTCCCTAAGTTACCCCAAACAAATCTTGAATGGTTGGCACTGTTTTCAAAGACTTTATAGCAACTTGCTTGTGGGTTTTCACTTTTTGTCTATTTTTTTTAAGTAAAAAATTACTGGAGTAGATGTTCTTGTATTGAATCAGCTTTCCATCCTTGCATCGAATACTATATGATTATTCTTTCATTCACACTTGTGGTGTACTTGGTAGAATCTGCTTTTTTAAAAAGTGGTTTTGGTCTGTAACAGTGTATGTGTGTGGTATACCATGATACTGTCATTGTTTGACTTGGTATCAGGATTGTGCTAATGCTATAAAAGAATTGTGAGTCTTTTAATCATTTTATTGTTTTGGGAATTGTTTAAACAAGAAAAAAGTTTCTCTTCAACTTAGTTTTATTAGAATAAATATAAAACTACCTGAGGCAGGAAAAAAAAATCTACCTGTCTGGCATATTTTAGAGATGGATATTTAACAATCATCCCAGTTTCTTCTGTGGTCATTGTCCTATACAGGCTTTCTGTCTTTTCTGCCACTTGGTAATTTCTCTTTAAGAAAATCATTTTTAGGATGGGGAAAAGAGTATATATTAGGCCATGGAGAAGGAACAAATAGATGAGAAGGAATTTATGATAAAAACAGAGGAATCATGTAATTAAAAAGAAATTTTTTTTTCTGGAGGAAGGAGTGATGGAATAAAGAATATATTTGGAAGGGTCAGAAAGAAGCAGGTAAAGATTGGCCAAAATAGGCTAAATTTAGAGGTGGAGGAAGCTTTGTAATTAAAGGGGAAGGAAGCTAACATTTATTCGTTTATTCTCTGCCAGGCATTGTGCAATGTGTTATGTGGAAATACTCACACTTAATCTTCATACAACTCTATGAAGCAGGTTTTATTCTCTCTATTCTGTAGCTAAGGACACCGACAGGTTCAGTAATTTGCTCAAAGTATCACTTCTGGAAACTGTGAATCTTTTATTAGTATTTATGCAATATGATTACAGAGCTTTAAGTGAAAATAGTTATTTTTGATTCCTATGACTGGAATAAAGGACAGAAATGGTATAGACCTAATAGAAACAGAAGATATCAAGAAGAGATGGCAAAAATACACAGAAGAACTATACAAAAAAAGATCTTTATGACCCAGATAATCACAATGGTGTGATTGCCAAACATCCTGGAATGCCAAGTCAAGTGGGTCTTAGGAAGCATCACTAAGAACAAAGCTAGTGGAGGTGATGGAATTCCAGTTGAGCTATTTTAAATCCTGAAAGATGATGCTGTGAACGTGCTGCACTCAATATGCCAGCAAATTTGGAAAACTCAGCAGTGGCCACAGGACTGGGAAAGGTCAGTTTTCATTCCAATCCCAAAGAAAGGCAATGCCAAAGAATGCTCAAACTACCACATAATTGTACTCATCTCACATGCTAGCAAAGTAATGCTCAAAATTCTCCAACCAGGCTTCAACAGTATGTGAACTTTGAACTTCCAGATGTTCAAACTGGATTTAGAAAAGGCAGAGGAACCAGAGATCAAATTGCCAACCTCCATTGGATCATCAAAAAAGCAAGAGAGTTCCAGGAAAACATCTACTTCTACTTTATTGACTATGGCAAAGCCTTTGACTGTGTGGATCACAATAAACTGGAAAATTCTTTAAGAGGTGGGAATACCAGACCACCTGACCTGCCTCTTGAGAAATCTGTATGCAGGTCAGGAAGCAACAGTTAGAACTGGACATGGAACAGCAGACTGGTTCCAAATAGGGTAAAGAGTACATTCAAGGCTGTATATTGTCACCCTGCTTATTTAACTTATATTCAGAGTACATCAGGAGAAATGCTGGGCTGGATGCAGAACAAACTAGGATCAAGATTGCCAAAAGAAATATCAATAAACTCAGATATTCAGATGACACCACACGTATGGCAGAAAGTGAAGAAGAACTAAAGAGGCTCTTGATGAAAGTGAAAGAGGAGAGTGAAAAAGTTGGCTTAATAATCAACATTCAGAAAACTAAGATCAAATCATCTGGTCCCATCACTTCATGACAAATAGATGGAGAAATAGTGGAAACAGTGACAGACTTTATTTTGGGGGGCTCAAAAATCACTGCAGATGGTGACTGCAGCCATGAAATTAAGAGACACTGACTCCTTGGAAGGAAAGTTATGACCAAACTAGACAGCATATTAAAAAGCAGAGACATTACTTTGCCAACAAAGGTCCATCTAGTCAAAGCTGTGGTTTTTCTAGTAGTCATGTATGGATGTGAAAAATGGACTATAAAGAAACCTGAGCACCAAAGAATTGATGCTTTTGAACTCTGGTGTTGGAGAAGACTCTTGCGACTCCCTTGGACTGAAAGGAGATCCAACCAGCCCATCCTAAAGGAAATCAGTCCTGAATATTCACTGGAAGGACTGATGCTGAAGCTGATACTCCAACACTTTGGCCACCTGATGGAAGAGCTGACTCATTTGAAGAGACCCTGAAGCTGGGAAAGATTTAAGGCAGGAGAAGAAGGGGATGACAGAGGATGAGATGACTGGATGGCATCACCAACTCAATGGACGTGAGTTTGAGTAAACTCCGGGAGTTGGTGATGGATAGCGAGGCCTGGCGTGCTGCAGTCCATGGGGTCCCAAAGAGTCAGACATAACTGAGTGACTGAACTGATACTGGATAGAACACATCTACTGTTAGACATATATGCTTGTATTTGTGTATATTTGTATATATAGCCACAACTGCCAATAGATTTTCTGTGTATCTAAATATACAAATATATAAGATTAGGTATGTGTTTATATGATTCATGTGAACAAATTCTATAGCTGGAGATTTACCTAGAAGGAGCCCTCTCCAGGATGATAATAGCAATGATGATAATGGCTTCATTTATTGAGGAATTATGTATTGTCTACTTGCTGAAAATTTATATTTTTTATATTTTGAATCTCACCACAATCATAAAAGGTAGAACAGTGATCACTAGTTTTATAGATGAGCTTATTGAAGCCTCAAGAATTTCAGAAACTTGCCTAGTATCACAATGGTGGTCCTTACTAAGCAGGCAATCAAACCTAACTTTAAAGAACTCTATTTCTCTATCTATCAGATATGTCTTCATTTTGGATTTTCATTTATTATTTGTCAGAATTACTTAAGTTGCCCTTTTCTGTTCATGGAAGCCACTCCAATGATCCTACTGACTTTCCGGATTCAGCTATATGAATCTTTGATGGTTGGAGGACTTTTTGTTGTGATTCTGCTAGGCAGTTTTTCTTGGCCTATGGTACTCTATTTGAAAAATCAAAATAAAATTAAACAAACCCTCATTCTTACTCCACTGAAATGGCATGCACAGGGAGTACATTTACAAAATATTTGTTGATGATGTTTGTAACCCTCCAGATAAGGCATGCCTACTCAACAGGACTAAAGAAATGATACACCTGTTTATTTGTACAAAAATGAAAAACGACTCACTTTTTAAAAATCCTGTGGCCATCTGACTGGTGATTTTTCTACTTAGTAAAATTAATCAACGTCAACTTTGGAAAATTCATATTTCAAGAAACTTCAAAGACATTTGTCATGATCATACACAGTCTCTTACTTACTCCCTTTTTCTTTTTCACTTTTACTTTTATGCCTCTGTGCCCACAGCATGTGAAAGCATTGAAAGAAAATAAGAATCTTAGCCTCATAAACATACCTGCTTACCATCTGGCAGGCATCCCAGCAGTCTGGTGATCTCCTTAGTTATCCAGCAGATAGTAGAAAAACAAGAGCCCTGTGAAGATTTCACATGTTGCCATATCCCTGCCAGATGGTGATTTGTAAAACATGGACAAATTGCACTGGCTCCACTTTCCCTCCGACAATCACAACAGAAACACTGTAGCAATTGTGTTTCATTTGAAAGCAACTTCTATTCAATAACTTTTAAGGTATAAACATCTAAAGATGATTGGGATAAAATGTAGCATCATCTCCAAAGAGCTAGTCCTTTACAAATTTGCTGTTCTGTGCCCTGCCACTTCCAGCGTGCATGCTCAGTCGTGTCCTACTCTTTGCGACCCATGGGCTATAGCCTGCCAGGCTCCTCTGGTATTTTTCCATGCAAGAATACTGGAGTGGGTTGCCATTTCCTTCTCTAGCTACTTCTAGGATTCTCCCTAAAAAAAACAAAAAAAAACTATATAGGGTTGGGAAATGTCAACATCATGGGACATTTGATTACTACCTACTGATTCTTTGCCGCAACAGGATGTTTTTCTGGCATCTAATGATGGGCTGCAGGACTAAAAACTTGTATTGACAGATTTGCCATTTGGGGCAACTGACCTCACATTGAAACGCGAAGAACTGAGTCTGGGTAGAAGCAGGGAATTCTACTCTCTGTGTTAATGAAACAGTAAGTAGTTTTAAAATAATATTTTCCCACTGTTTCAGTTGTTCTTGTGGCTGCCTACACAATACTCAAATCACTGGTGAGTTCAGATGAAAAATGTCAAACAAGTGGTTTAGTCCTGGGTGAATAAACTTGTAGTTTGTGGTTCTAACTTTTTCAACAAGTTCTAGTCTCAAAGCGTACTTGGCCAGAGAAGGATATCATTTCAACTTTTTCAGTGATTCAGAAGTCCACCTGGATCTAGCAGACAAAAACTTTTCTGATATTGAGAGAAAATGATAGAAGATAACCAACTCTTCTTCCCTATGGCAGTAGTTAAATTTGCTTAGTTGTTTCTCTGCTCTGGAGAGAGTGTACTGGCCATTTTCTCCTGATGATATGGATGCAGTTAACTTTTTTTTTCTTTTTCAGTGTGAGCTTTATTAAGATATATTTAAATACCAAGTATCCATTTAAAGCATACAATTTGGTTGTTTTTAGTATATTCATAGAGTTGGGCAAACATCATCATCATCAATTTTCAAACATTTTCATCCCCCCAGGAAGAAATCCCAAATTTATTAACAGCCATTCCACATTTCTCCCCAAACTCCACAGCTGCAGGGAACCACTGATTTACTTTCTCTGTAGAGTTGCCTGTTTGGGCATTTAAATTAGATGGAATCATATATGATCTTTTGTGACTGATCTCTTTCAATTAGCATAATGTTTTCAAGTTTCACCCATGCTGTGTGTCAATATTTCATCCTTTTTATTGCCAAATAATATTTCCTTGTGTGGATATGCCACATTCTATGTACCCGTTTATCATCTGATAGACGTCGGGGTTGTGTCTACTCTTTGTGAAAATGTAGTTATGCACATTTGGGTACAAGTTTCTGTGTGAATGTATTTTATTTTTCATGGGTTTATATACCCAGTAGTGGGGTTGCTGTGTCAGTTGGTAACTATATTTTTAACGATCTGAAAAGCACAAGGACCGTTTTTGTTTGTAACTTCTTAATCCTCACAGGCCACGAAGGTAGTTAGACTGTATACACACTGAGTGTCTGTAAAATCTAGTATTTCAATTCCTATTTCAGACTAGTAAATGAACATGGATTTCACAATTAGGCAAACCTAGATTTTAACCCCAATCTCACCACTCACAAACTCTATGAATTGGGCATATGACCTAATATCTCTTAAATCCCATTCCATCGTCTGTGAAATAAGGATAATAATACCAATTTTGCCTGCAGTTTGTGTGCATTGAACGTGATGTATTGAAAGCAACTAGCACAGTCCTGATTACACAGCAACTTTCCAATAAATGTTATTTTCTTTTGATTTTATGCTTTTGAGCACCTGAGATGTGGGAATAGACTTAAGGAAAAACTTTGGGGTTGATTCAGGTGTTCAGGTGAGGGTCTTCTCGGCTGAATTATAGGCTACTTGGAGACAGCAGTCACATTTTTATGTTTATTAGTTAGGACTATATTTAGAATTTAATAATCAGAAAATCAGGAAAAAAATGAGTGTATTCAAAACACTGCTGTAAATTTTAAGAACTCAGTGTTAAAAAAAATAAGACTTTATTGCAACACTTATGCAGTTGTGTCTATAGCATTTTAGTATTGGGGGGCTTGTTCTACATGTAGACCATCTCATAAGGAATTGAAATAAGAAGGAAGGATGATTCTGAGGATTCTTTTTGTGTTTTTACTGAAATATATTTGATTGACATATAACATTGGATAAAGTGTAAGGTATTCTGAGGGCTTCCCATGTGGCACTAACGGTAAAGCAGAAGACAAAAGAGACTCTGATTTGATCCTTGGGTTGGGAAGATCCCCTGGAGGAGGACATGGCAACCCACTCCAGTATTCTTGCTGGGAAAATCCCACGGACAGAGGAGCCTGGTGGGCTACAGTCCAAGGGTCACAAAGAATCGGACACGACTGAAGCGACTTTGCAAGCATGCAAGGTATGTTGAGCAATCATTTCTAGTTAAAGTTTCAAAGCGAGACCTTTCCATAAGGACCTTTCAGATAATTTATGATTTTCAAACCACCAGGCCTTTGGCTGACCCAGAATTGGGATATCCAATTAGTTCCATAGAGATGGACCTTCCTAAGGAAGGTATTATAAGTCATAAACATCTAAAGTCTTTAAGATGTCTTCAGCATAAACCTTGCTTAGAGCGCACAGGATGATACCATGTTGAAAGGTCAGGAGCAAAGGGGATTTCATCCTCCTTCCCAAGATTGAAATACCCATGGGAGATGATTTTCTGCATGCAAAATCTGGCCTTATATGGCACCTAAATCCTTTTTGCTTCATTTAAATCCATTTCCATTAAATCCATTTTCATGAGTCCAAGGTATTATTAAATAGCATGACAATCTGTTAAAAGAGCAGGAAAATATTTATCTAGATTAGCAGGCTTTCTCTATATCCCCTAGTCTTTTAAACTATCCCAGAGAGGTGCAGTACGGCATCAATGGTTGACCAGTGAAATTGACATGTTTCCTTTTACCAGTCTTTGGGGGTCAATTGTGCTGACACCTTGAAGCTCTAGAAGTATTTGAAGAAACCAAGAAAGTTTTATTCACGCTTCTAAAGAGAGGCAGGGAGAGGAAGGAAAGGAAAAGTGTAAATGGGCTGGGAGATGGAGCTCAAGTGTATTAATAATATTGTTTATACTTATACTTGGACACATTTTTAAACCTTTTTTTATGGCTTCAACCTCCAAGTTTAGGTAATCTTTTTAAGTTTACCCTTTTAAGATAATAAATTTGACTGTTAGTTATATGTATTATCATATATCTCCTATATTTTTGTGTCAAAACAGACTGTTTGAATTCTAATAATTCCAATTTGCATTATTAAAAACACACTACCAGACTGATATCACAGATATTAATAAACTTCCTGGGTGGCTCAGTGGTAAAGAACCTGCCTGCCAATGCAGGAGACACAGGTTCGATCCCTGGGTCGGGAAGATCCCCTGGAGGAGGAAATGGCAACCCACTCCAGTATTCTCGCCTGGAGAATACCATGGATGGAGGAGCCTGGCGAACTACAGTCCCTGGGGTCACAAAAGACTTGGACACTTGCTAGACTGAACACTTCTCACAAGACAACTCATGCTTTCTTTTAAAATGAAATTTGAATTTCAAGCCTAGATTACTTCGTAGTGTCATTTTAAATCGATAACATCTGGAAGGGGTGGGGAGGGGAGGGGAGTTCCCCTTTCAGCTCTTAGATTGTGTTTCAAGCCCACCAGAAAATTTGGACCTGCTGCAAGTTTAATTTTTGCATCACTGCTGGTTTTTTTTTTTTTTCCTTTCTTAAATTCTCTCCTCGCACACTCCTTCCCTCTGATTATAGTCTCCTCCCCTGCTCTTAAATGTGTCTGTTACCCTCAGGCTTTGACCTTGGGCAGACTGTGAGCACAAAGTCATGTTATTTAGAGTGAAGTAACACCAGTAGTCAGGAAGGAACAATGTAGTTCAAGCCAGATAAAATAAATCTCTCATTTCCCGTCAAGGGACTGAGCCAAAAGCAATGATGAGAGACAGAGGGGGCAAACCGCGCAACTCGAAACACAGACGCTGGGGAAAGACAAGACCACAGGCCTCCTTTGAATACAGACAACAAAACCCAAACGGGCCAGAGTGACAGGAGAAGCCAGAGAGCTCCGGAATAAACCAAAACACAGAAAACAGGGGAATCTCGGCAGCTCGCTGCCATCCGGAAAGACGTATTTGAATTGTTTGAGTAGAGAGGAGACATTGAGGGATTCCCCTGCACCCACTGGGAGTTTCATAAACTTTGAAACACACCTGTGGAACTGCCACTTTTGACTCAGACAGCTTTAGAATGTAAGCCAGACAGCATCTATCTCTGAGTCACTGGGGGCTGCATATTAAATATGCAAATAGCCACAGGAAGGAGCTCGGGATCTCAAAAGACTGACCTCGAGGTGATCACTGTCCCCATCTTTAAGAACTTTGTCTTCTGAATGACTGCTCGTTTACTAAACAAACACACCGATGGAGTGGCTGTTAGATACAGGTGCTGTTTAAAGTTATTTCAATTATTCCTCTAATCCTTAAAACAAGCCGAAGAGGAGGCACTTTTTCCTCTTTTTTTATAGTTGAGAAGCCTGAGGCACTGAGAGGGGAGAGGACTACTTGGGTCTCGTGGTTCGTGAGGCTTAGAGCCTTGATATGAAACCCAGCCCTGCTGATCCAGAGTCCACGCCCTTAATTATCCTACTTTGCTGGATACGTGGCCATACTCTATTAGCATGACATTTTTTGCACCTTAGTCGTTTGCAAGCCCTGCTCAGATTCTTTTGAAATCCCCTTTGTTTCAGGAGCACAGTGCTCAAGTCTGAATGCTCCTGTCAGATCCAAAAGAAATACAAAAATTAGTGAGAGCGTGCCGCATTCATTAACTAAGATGTGTATGCATGCTTAGATGCTCAATCGTGTCTGACTTTTTGCACCCCATGAACTATAGCCTGCCAGGCTCCTCTGTCCATGGATTCTCCAAGCAAGAGTACTGGTATGGGTGGCCATTCCCTTCACCCAGGCGATTTCCCGGACCCAGGGTTGGAACGTGGGTCTCCTGCATTACAGGCAGATTCTCTACTGTCTGAGCCACCAGGGAAACCTGCTGGCCATGCTGAATATTTCACTTTTGTCTGAAGCTCTTCCAAGACGGTAAGGGACTGAGAATTTGTTCATTCATTCATTTGTTCCTTCAGCAAATGCTCATTATTGAGTGCTCACTACATGTTACACACTCTGATGGCTGACACAGAGTCAATCAAGGGTGTGTTTTAGATCCAGTGTGGAACAGAATATACTGTGTAAGGGGGCTTCCCGGGTGGTGCTAGTGGTAAAGAACCCACCTGCCAGTGCAGGAGACTAAGAGATGAGGGTTTGATCCCTGGCTTGGGAAGATTCCCTGGAGGAAGGCACAGCAACCCACTCCTGTATTCTTGCTGGAGAATCCCGTGGACAGAGGAGCCTGGCGGGCTACAGTCCACAGGGTTGCAGAGAGTCAGACATGACTGAAACGACTTAGTACCCACGCGCATACTGTGTGAGGAATCCTTCACGGATACAGCAAAGTTCTTAAAGATGACTCCTAGTTTATATTTGGAGATAGGAATTTTTTTAGGATGAAATATCATTTAACCTTTTGAATCAAACATTTAGAAACTCATGTAGAGATAGGAGCATTCTTTAAGAGACTGTCCACTTAGTGCCAAATGACAATGGACATGAATACTTTAGAAAAAGCATGCCTCATTGTGAGAATGTTTCTAAGACTTCATTTGTAGTCTTCCATAATCCTCCTTGCACCTCTTAGACTAGAGAAGGTAGCAGCATTTTGGATCTAACTCTACACTGTGCCTAATTCTTTTGTGGCACATAACATATTATACTACACTTAGGTGCAGTAGCATACTTACCTGCTAAACTAAGCTTCCCGAGTGGGGTATTGCATTCTTCATCTTTGTGGTCTACTGCCTGTTGTAGTTTCTGGAGTATAAAATTTACTCGATATATGACTTTTAAATTAATGGATATATACATTTTGCGTATGCACATAACTCAGAGACATGCACACACCTTTCCATGTGTAATATTATGCAAATCGTGGATGGTTCAAGACAAATTGTGCTATTAAAGGCAATGAGTATTCCTTTTATAAAATAATAACCATAATAATATAACAGATAATTTATTTGAATGTTTACTATAGAAAGCCTAATAAGATCCCCTTCTATGTATTTAGTATGGGCTATTTAATTTAATCCTTACCCTAGTTTTGTGAAGCATGTACATGCTTTAAGGTCCAGTTGAAAATGAGGGAATTTCCCTGGAGAAGCCCATGTACTGCAACGAGAGTGTAGCCCAAGCTTGCTGCAACTAGAGAAAGCCCACTGTATTACAGACAGATTCTTTACCTTCTGAGTTAACAGGGAAGTCCAGAGAAAGCCCACATATAGCAACAAAGACCCAGCACTGCCAAAAATAGTTTAAAAAGTTTTTAATGCATCATAAATGATGGACTTTTTACTTTAAGTATTATATAATGAAATATATTCTGTTACTATTACTAATGAAAAAACTCAGGGAAATAAAAACATGTTAATCTCCCTCCCTTTCTAAGAAATAATATAGTCCCAGTTCAGGAGGTTGATTTTTTTTTTAAAGAAATTCCGTAAAATTTCCAGATGCTCAGAGAAGAGAAGTCATGTAACTCAGGGAGAGGTTTTGTTTGGGTGATATATGATTGTATGAGGAAACTTGTGCATTGTTAAGATATGTAGACCACAGAGATGCCCCATAATAGACTAAGAAAACCCTTGCCTGAACCCCTGGAGAAATTCAGTAAGAAAATTGTATCAAACCAGTCAGACCCATGTGGGTGGAGAAGGTTGTTCTAGCTCTATCATGCTTAAATTTGAATGAGAAAGATCCCTTTGATAGGGTTTGAATTGTGTTTGTTGTATGTTTAGTAATCTGTCCCTATATGATGCCTACACAGAACACAAACTATTTTAACAAAATGAGAAAATTAATTCAGATGTTCAGACATTTTGTTTCCTGATGCCCATAGTGTGTACACATACAGGTACCCTATAAATACTGACTAGTCTTTTGCTTTCTGATATTTATTGACCTTTTTACCTCTCTGCTTTGTCATCTGTTGACAGAAAATGGGACTTTTGCTTAATCTAACCCAGGATGTTTCCTTTAAACAAAACAATTACTTCCTTTCGACAGGAAATTTATGAACCAGAAAGTCTGTGTAGACAATTCATCTCTTCTTTAGGTACTTTGCAACACAGTGTGAGCCTAAGGTCGGCTCAGGCTCTGGTGGGGAATAATATCAATTATTTTTATGAATCAAAATGCCCCAACTTGGGCTATCTGTTCCCATCTCTCCTCTACGAATATTCATAGTTAGGATATGACAATTAAACAGTGGTAAGTAATAGATAACGCATTCTTGGAGAACCATGTTTGCTGAAGGGATTGTGTGCTTCACAAAAGCAGAAAAATGAAATCATCTAGAAACAAGGAATGACGGACACTAGTGATGGCTGTAGTGTAACCGTGTGTAAAAGATGAAACTCAGGAACTATTCACGGTATAGACAGAAAATGATAATGAAAATACATATCTATTGGTGGATTTCTTTACCTTTCCTGAGGAGGAAACAACCAATGAAATCAAGTATAATGATGCAAACAGATAAAAGGAGATATATTTTATGCAACATACATCTAAACTGTGGAATTCATTGCTACTATCACTGAAACAAATGGCATACTTTAGTGTTTTAAAAGGGGCCAATCATTTTTATGAACATGGAGAACCCTGTGATTACATTATCTTGAGAAACTTTAAGAAAGTCCAGTCAATCACTCTTAAGATCAGATCAATAGCTTGGTCAGGAAGAACTAGTTCCATATTTTGTTCGTTCAGCATACTTGTTGGCATAGCACACTTGAGGGCTTTGCTGGTGGCCCAGTGGTAAAGAATCCGCCTACAATTGGGGAGACTCGGGTTGATCCCTGGATCATCCCCTGGAGAATAGAAAAGCAACCCTTTCCAGTATTCTTGCCTGGAGAATTCCCTGGACAGAGGAACCCGGCGGGCTACATTTCATGGGGTTACAAGAAGAGTTGGACACAACTTAGCAACTAAACAACAAGAAACAAATAGCACACAGAATATTATTGATTTCTAGATTCTCTTCTTGGCCAGTATTCATGACAGATTCTAGATTAGGATAAGAATTGTACAAAATGTTTTGTCAGTTTTAACTGCTTCATTGCTGCCTCGTATATGTGATACTATAAAGGTAGGTATTGATATTATTGTGCAGAAATTAATGCATGATTATTAGAACTAATAATACCAAGGCTTCCTAAAGTTGTATTCTTTGCTTACATGTGTGTCTTTTAGTCCTTTATTTTTGTGATAAAAATTTGGTGTGAATCCAGTTCTACATTAATTTTTTTCTGATATGTGAAGACATATTAAAAAGGGTTAAATGTAGTGTTGCTTAATCACTTGGATATAAAGTAAAAGTGGTCAGTACTGTGTCCTGTGCATGGCAGTTGTTAACTTTAATGATTAATTTGGGGCTTTAACAAAAGGACTTAGTATTACTTAATGTGTACTTAATGTTTATTGTTAAATGCAGTTTAAAATAACAGTTACACTTATTATTAACCAAATAATAATAATAAAAATAACCAATTAAATAAAGGATGTTTCACCCAAATTTGTTAGTTTGCCATTTGTCACAAGAATATTCTCAAATTTAGGGGTGGTGTTTTGAAAAATTACTGATTATTTCTTTATAGTCAGATCAAAAATTGTTATCTAAAGATGTATCTAATTTTCACTTAGGCATTTTGATATTTCCTGAGCATGGGAAGCAATTTTTTATTTCACCTGTGTTTTAATTTTTACAAGGCTCTTTCAATATTCTGTTCAACATTAGGCTCCCCTTATGTGAACAGTCTGGAAAGTTTTTTTTTTTTCCTCTGGCAGTTATAAATTCACAAGAGAAGCCCAACTTTGATAAAGAGATAAAATGAATGGTTTAAGGACTTTAACATATATGGTTATGGTATTCTATTATACATATATAGTCTTTAATCAAAGGAATTCTGAATACTTTAATGTCCTCATAAAATTCATTTTATAACTGACAGTATTTCTTAAGCCCCAGATTGATTCCTTTCTCTGTCTTCTCTATCCAAGAATTTGTCATTTTTCTTGCACATGGTATCACTAGTAAGCAGTTCTCTGGAGTTTGTAACTTCACTATTCTCAACTTAACAAACATGTTTAATGCTTATAATAGAGGGACTGAAGGTATACATATATCCAAGATAAACTTACTTAGTAAGTTCCCTAGTATTCAGTGAGTCTTATGACAAACAAATTCTCCTGTAGGATTCAGAAGACAGAGAAATTCCCCTTCCTGGTCCCCCATAATCATCAAAACTAATGTTCAGGATTGTTCATTCTGGTGTCTCTGGTCCCTTTATAGAAAACTAAGTTTTCCTAAATGTCGAGATTTTCTACTTTAAGAAATATTAGTGTATTTTGATTACTGATGAGGGGGAATATTCTTTAATTTAGAGCTATACTTAAAGTATGCTTGGGGTTCTTCACAAAGGTTTGTTCCCTAATCACAAGATAATCCAAATGTTTAAAGGAATTTTTAATAAGCATTACAGACATTTAGCTCAAGTAAATATATAATATTTGTGGGGCAACATCAAGTCATTTATGCTTTTCAATTATCAGAGAAAAATTGTGCAGATTTTGAGCAATCCAAGTGCATAATGTCTTGTGACGGTGTAATAGCAGTAGTGCTACAATTATTTTCTTCCTATCATGAGCGAGTATTTACTAGGGATTTATGTTGGTAGATTTGTGATATTTTTCACTTGACGAAGTTTCATCACAAGCCATTTTATAGTTTAGAAAGTGAAAACTCAGAGTTGTCAAAGTAACATGTCCATGGTCATACAGTGAGAAAGTTAGGACTATCAACTCTAATTTCTGTTCATTTGTCTAACTGCTAAAGAAGTGATATTTAGAACTATTTTTTTCAATATTCTAGTCCTTCGAATTTATGTCAAAATATTTCCATAATTCTGCATTAAACACTACTGTATGCTCATCACAGTTCTAGGTTTCATATATACATGACACAGAAATCGTGTTACATCTTCCTGGGAAAATAATGCTAACATAATTGAACCAAGACAAGCCTGTGTGAGCACCTTGGTATGAATTTAATTTTTATTTTTTAAAAATCGATATGTGTATATTGTTTCCATAATAAGATTAAAATCAGCAAAGTTAGGTAATTACTGTTCGCTTCTACTGTATCTGCATAGATAGGCTTCCTATGGGACCTTGCCACTTCCGACTGGACACAATAGGTGATTGATAAAAGTTTCTTGATTAAATGAATAGCTTTTCCTTGGTTAAGTTTTTAATTCCATATGTTTAATACATTATCCTTCTTATACTTCTGTCCTTAGAAACATATGAGAGAGTTCAAAGGAGTAGGGGAAATTAATATGTACATACTGTAGGATTTGGATAAAATTTTCACTGATATGAAAATGCTGAGATTCTTCTAGCATCATGATACCTAGAAAAATATTTTACCATTTTTGTAACCATTTGAGCTTTAACTACCTTAAGTGTATATGATTTGCCTTTTATTATTAAATATGAACCATATTAGATTTATTAATACACAGGTGAGCCCTATTTGAATTGACTTTTATAGTTGCAGTGTTTCAGAAGCTTTTTTTTGTTTCTATAATCAGTGAATTCAAGAAGAGCGCCTTGCATCTAACTCATCTCTGTATTATCTATCCAGTGTTGACTTTAGTGAGACCTTGAACAGTCACCACTACACAATATGCTTTAAAGTTTTAAAAGCTATTTGTTTTGGCTTGTTTTAGTCTAGCAATTGAGAAATTATTTAGTCATAGCTGATCTTACTTACACACAGGAAAAACCATCAAATCATCATCTCTTTTTGAATCTCTATGTTTTTTCGGAAGGCTTCATTACTTCTGGGGATATAAGTGAGTCATATGTGTTGGGAAAGCTCACAGTTTCCATGATTGCTCACATTTTTTTACTTTAATATTTACCATTAAAAATGACATTTTATCCTGCCAGGATTATGGGAAAGGGGGTCAAGCTCCAGAAGTCTCTTTTCTAGTTGAAACTATGATTGGATAAGACTATGCAATAAATAGGTGTTTTTGTTGTTTTCATTTCTGATGCTAGGGGTCAGAAGAAAATGTAAGAAGTAAACTAGTTGTAAAAAGCAGTGATCATTGTGAGAATAACAATTTATAATTTTTAATTGGGATGTCCACATAAAAATCATAGAGAACTCTGTAGCTGACTTGAGACTGATGTGCTCCATGTCTGTAAACCGGCCTGAGGCACTGTAAACATTGATGAAAGTGTACTACAGCTTAGAAAGAAGACTTAGAAATAACAGATCAGCTGATGTCCATTCATTTTCTATCATATACCGTTCAAGAGTGAATAGTACAATATTGAAATATTGAATTATTTTCATTTGAACTTCAGACCTAAAATATGTAACTTCTTGCCATGTGTAGTAGATAAAAAACATCTCCTTAATCTTCCTTTACCTGAATTATGTTGGGCTCCACTTGGACCTCTTTGCCCTCCTTTGCAAAAATGCAAAGCAAAGTGGGGGTTGAAGTTCCCATTATGTCAACAGGTCTCAAGAATGTGGCAATGTTTGGTTGTGTAACTAATTTGTTCTACAAAAGGAAGGGCCCTCCTTAGGATTTTTGGAGCTAACACTGAAACTCCCCAAACCTTATCACACTTCATAGGACTGTGGCGAAATATTGTTCTCTGGGTCACTGGGAATCACAACAGAGTGATTCCCTCTTGACCCCTGGCTTCTCGAGTTGGTATTGTCACAGCTCCAGAAGGTAACGGGAAATCCCAAACTTGACAGTACAATGCATATGCACGACCCCTGCATTCCTGTGTCTCTGCCACTGACAGAGCTTCCTGGGAATTCAAGGCACATGTTTTGCTCTGAAAAAAACTCCACACATTCACATGGTTTCTGGCTGAAAGAAAGGCTTATTTGGTGACTCATTTACATCTATCTTCCTCTGTTAATTTTGGTAGGGTTTTATCTTTGTTTCTAGCAAACTATATGATGAAAGAAAGTATACAGGATAGTTTTGTCAGATTTTAAATCTCCATTTCTACTCTTTTCCCCTTTTGGATCTCTTTTTAGGGAAGGGGGAATGAGTGATTTCAGAAAGCATCTTTAAAGTATTTACAGCATCCTGCATAACTCTTTATGGGTTTAGCTGTCAAGTTTGGACTACTGCTTTTATCACGACTCTGTGTAACAATTTGCACTAGACCTAGTAATACTAGCATTAAATGTACATTTAAAACTCTATAGCATGTAGTGCCACTAAAATGGAGTAGTGTTGGAAACTGCTAGACAGACACCAATTAGTCTCTATTTTGAGGAAATATTTTAGTGAAAGTGAATAAATAATTCTTGTAACTATAGATATGTACAAATGCACATTTATGAGATGTAACATCTTTTCATAAAATTTTATATTTAACTTTGGAATAGAAATACGTTTGACTGGAATATTTTGAACTTTTTAAGCTAAATATCACTTAAATGATATATTTCATCATATACTTCTCACTGCATTTTTTATTTGCCAGCCGCCTTGACTCTCCCTCAGTATAACTCTGATCATAGACTGAAGCGTTTTAGGACAAGGTAGCTGTCTCTTTTTCTTAGCTCATTTAGCTCTTTTAGCTGTAGTTGATTCACAGCAAGTTTATATCCAGATTCACAGAATTATTGATTGAAGTCATGAAATATCATTGCCATCTGTACATGGGAGTTCATCTAGTATCATCAATGACAATGCTGAGAAACAGACTTCAAAATGGTTAATTTCAAGGTGTCAACCTATCTGCTTTATCAGGATTCACTCTTTTCACTGTCTGTATATCTGCTCTATGTATGTGTATATATGTTATTTATTGGAATTGTCTTAAGTGCATACTTGAATAGCTCACAAGGGTCAAAGAGAGTTCAAATGATAGAAAAATGGTTTGTTATTTTCTCCCTCCCCCACCCCCCATCACTAATACTAACTGATGAAGAGTGCACGGCAGTGTCCTTCAATTTAAAGAGACAACCTTGTTCATTCGGAGGGTGAGAATGCCATTTTTGTGAAATACTGTAAATAGTAATTCACAAGAGGGTGACTTTTTTATTGCTTTTACATTGATAACATGCCTTGTGAAGACTTACAGTTATTCTGCTGAATTTAAGAGAGATAAGAATGGAATGTGTGTGTTAATTTAAACATCTGTACATACAATGAAAGAAACCTTTATTATGCAGGAAATCAGATCCTTTCGTGTGTTTACCAATATCAAATAACTTTTAAAGTTGTTATCCAATATGTGAATACTTTATTCCTTTATTCAGATTTTCCTTCCACCCTGCCTTCCTGAAATATTGGGAAAAGGATCCTGATGGTAATATAAATCTCTGAATCTACAGTTTATAAAAGTGAATTTGAATCACATCTAGAAGCAGCATCCCACTGGGAAGACCCAGAGGAATCGGGTGGAGAGGGAGGTGGGAGGGGGGATCGGGATGGGGAATACATGTAACTCCATGGCTGATTCATGTCAATGTATGACAAAACCCACTGAAATGTTGTGAAGTAATTAGCCTCCAACTAATAAACAAAAAAAGAAAAAAATAAAAAATAAATAAATAGAAGCAGTATCCCTAGCCATAGCAGCATCCGACTGCAGAGCAAACCACAAGAACTGAGAGCTGATGTCGACCAAAATAAGGCGCAGCTTGCTATGTATTCAGTTTGTATACAGCCTATTATTCAGTCTGATGAAAAATAACGGCCACGTGTACAGGTTGCTGGTGAACATAAAAATCATATACTGATTCACTCCTCAAGACAAGTACCTTAGCAATCTCAGTTGGCTACCTTGCATATTAACCCTGTATACCTTCATGGTATTTTTTTGGTAAGGTACAGTAGAAGCATTTGAGAATTGGAATGTGAAAAGCTGTTAAGTAAGTGTAGTGTTGGAATGTTTAATGGCATTAATTATCATTTATACATGGACCTATTCCTTCTTAAGGCCCAGGAGGCAGTGACTCAGTGTGTTGTCATTATTGCTGGTCAAGTCAACTTCCTATTCATAAAAATAAACAAAAAAAATTAATGGTGAAATCATGTCATTCTATAATACAGTATTTGTGTTGCTAACTATCTTATTCCCTATTCTGTTGGCATTTGGAAATTAGCTGGATCTCAATATTTTTATCATTACAGTTAAAGCTTTAAGAAAAATCTCTCTGTGTATATGTGTGTATAATTTTTTCCTTTCCTTGAGGTTCTCCTAGTATGGGGTGGGGGGAAACACCTTGCAAAAGATTTGTAGAGAAAAAAAAAGAAAAAAAAAAAAAAAGATTTGTAGAGGAGTTTTGTTTTTGTTTTAAATTGATCATCTCTGAGGGACAGAGATCAATTTTGAAGGATAACTACCTAGAGATGGAAATAAACAGCTGGCCAGTTCAGGGGAAAACTTTCTCCAGTCTGAGAATTTGGCACCATGCAATTAAACCGTTCATATTTTGTAATGAATGAGGGGCAAACAGTACAGATAAATAGTTTTAGAAGTTTAAGTTTCATAACATTAAAATATGTGCAATTATACATAGTGAGGGAGATGCTTTTCTTTCTTTCATTAGGAAATTATTTATACATAAGGGCCAGTGAGTCGAAGGACTGTGATTTATTTTTTTGAGCTAATATAGTTATTACATTTTATTTATGGTCACTATTCCTGGATGTGATATCATTTACTTTTGGTTTCTGATAAAAGAAGAAAAAATATCCCCGTAGTTTTCTTCTCTTCTGTTTCTTTGTTGCTTTATTTCTTTGTTTTAGGGTTGCTGCTTGGTTTGACTTATACATTGTGCTAGCTTCAAATGATCCATCAGGAAAGCTGGTTTTTATTTCTGATTTTGAATTCTTCTTTGTAAATGTTTATTTGTAACTGGTTGTTATAGGGGTTCGTGTATGGACTGTGTGTATCTAGGAGTGTATGACAGGCTGAAATGTAAACTGTGGTTGTTATCAGTGGTTAGTATTTACTGAGTAACTGCATATTCTAAGTCTGGAGTTAGTGAAATTAAAAAGTAGATGGCATTAGGATAAGATACAGGTACAAGTTGCCAAAAGTAATTATATTAAGTTTTCTACCCTCGGAGTCACTTAGAATCTTCTCACAACGGCTATTTCTGTCATCCTGTAGTATTTATTGAGAAGTCACAGTTTGCGAGGTACAGAAAAAAGCATTGGAAAGAGAGAACCATGATTTCAGACAGAAATGTAAAACAGGATTTGGGAGACTTTGAGCTTACATCGTCAGGAGACGCTGGGGTTTAGCATTCTGTTTCATGTGGAGACCCGCAGTTAATATGGTCCTTGTTGAAACTTAAAACAGCTCTATTAGGAGCTTGATTGAGAAGTGGGGGAAGAAGGCTAGAGTAAACAAAAGTGTGCATTCTCAAGGCAGCCTAATTGTATACAGTACATTTGCTTCCGCAGTTCCTTCTAATCCATCGAATAGTGAAACACACAAGTTTGTTCTATTAAAGTAGATAAAATTGTTAGGTAAGTAGAATACGTAGACCAGAAGGGGGAATGGCATCCCTTTAACAATTCCCTATTGTTCAGAGGATCTCAGAAGTACTGTTGCCTGCCTGTCGCATTCAATCAACTTGGGGAAAATGCTGCTTTGGAGAAAAGGGAGAGGGAAACTCTGAAAGTATTTGCTTACACCTTTTTTCACAAATTCCTCCAGAGTGGTGGTGATGAGCGTCCCAGGAGCAAGGGAGAATGTGGGTTTGTGAAGTGAAAGAGTTATTGGCTTCCCCTCACCCCCATTCCTGTCTTTTACTTTGGTCCTGCCCAGGAAAACTGCACGGCAGTCGGAACTAATTGTAACTCACTCAGGAAAGTCTTCATTAGCACCACCACACATGGTTACCAGATGTGCCGAAAGGCAAGGCCAGGGAGACCGGGGCTGAGACATCCAGGGAGAAGAGAGAAACAAGTAGCTTCATTTGAAAACTTAATAATCTGCCTTTTGTTTCCAAGCACATTGTGTTAGAGAAATTGGAGAGAAGGGAGTTTGGGAAGATGAAATGCCTCCTTATTCACTCATTCTCTGGAAGCTGAATGGAATTTTTTTTTGTCTTCCAAAGATCAAAACTTTCTGTGACCATCAGTGGGTTGGACATGTTTTACTTTCGCCGTCAGAAATGAAAAGTACCTAGATTATCAAAGGAGTCATGTTTTTCTCATGGCTGAGATTGATACTTCTAAATTGGGAGTCTTTGAATAGAGACTTATAAAAATGTAAATGACATGTAAAAACTGTTGTCTTCAGATTGCAATTCCAACTGAGAGTTATTGAAAACAGGCAAACAGGGTTCTTCTCACCTATTCCTAACCTTGATCCAAGTCAGGCATGGAGTGAAAGTGTGAAAGTGAAAGTCACTCAGTCGTGTCCAACTCTTTCCGACCCCATGGACTATACAGTCCATGAAATTATCCAGGCCAGAATACTGGAGTGGGTAGTCTTTCCTTTCTCCAGGGGATCTTTCCAACCCAGGGATTGAACCCAGGTCTCCTGCATTGCAGGCGGATTCTTTACCAGCTGAGCCACAAGGGAAACCCAAGAGTTCTGGGGTGGGTAGCCTATCCCTTCTCCAGCGGATCTTCCTGACCCAGGGATCAAACCAGAGTCTTCTGCATTGCAGGAGGATTCTTTACCAACTGAGCTATCAGTGAATGTGGCATTATGTCTTCTTTCATACAAATTGTGCTACTTTTGGCAGTAAAAAGTACTGATTAAAGACCCTGAGATTAAATATTTTATTTGCAGTACTTACGGATAAGTTCCCTGGAAATTTGGATTTATTTCTACTCACCGTATGTTCCGCAAGGGACTAACTGTGGTCACAGATTCTGTTTCTGAAAATGTATTCACCATCTTCTGACTTAACTGCATACCTCTGTCTATAGACATAAATTATTTTGGAAAGCCGGGAAGAACGCTCCTATCTAGATGAAACCTCTGGTTCTCAAAATGGAACCTTTTTTCACTGCAGGAAATGATGACATTAAAAAAAATGACACAGTAATTTGGATTCTCATAAAAACATAGCAACTTTGTTATTTATTTATTCAGCGCCTGGACTGACATATTTTTCGAAAAGTTCACTTTGCAGTGATACTGGAGTTTCAAAGTAATTTTTAAAATTAGACATCAAAAATCTTGAATTAATGATTTGTAAAAATCTTGAAGTCTACAACTGAAAATGTCAAGACTGCCTAGGTATTTTACTAGCAATTTTATTTTATTTTATTTTTGCAGACTAGCAATTTTAGGACAGCACCTTTTTGGGTGATGCTGAATTTACCCTTCCATTTCTAACACTGCAGTAGAATCATATAAACACCTGAAAAAAATATAGCAAATCAAAAGAGAAAGTTGCTTCAACTGGTCTTGTGAGAACATGGCTTAATTTCATTGTTAAATAAATGACTAAGTGGTTATTAACCTGTTGGGGGTCATGGAACCATTTGAAATTTTGATGAAATCTATGGACCTTCTTCTCACAAATGTATTTGTACATAGACTTTTAATGTAATTTAAGACTTTCCAAAATCCACTTCCGGTTTGAGATTTCTAGTATAGAGCCTTCTAATACTTCTCCCCACCCCCCCAAAATACCCACAAAGTTCAAGTGTTACAAAGTGTAAGCTATGTGACTTGCTCTATTTAGTCCTATTAAGTGGTAGAACAGAGTAGTCTGAAGGAAATCAGTTGAAAATGAAATGTTCTTCACCAACATGTTTAGTTTCTGCCATTAAAAGAGATGCATCTATATTTAGTTTCCTTAATTAAGTTTTAAGTTTCAGATAGTAATCATTCCTTCTTTTTCACTTAGAAGACTTCCCAAAGAGCTTAGTGTAGTTTTTACCCACCCAGTACCTGGCATGGTATGTCTGACTGACAGAATGAATGAATGAGTTAATTTTAAAGATCATTTATTGGTAGCTTCTGTAGTTAACAGCAGAAAAAGTATCATACTAATACTAAATTTGCCTTGAAAATATTACCTGTAATTGTAGTTTTTTATAACTGAATGAGAAAAATATATTCAGTCAGATTTTTGGTGTATTATATCAAAGCATGAATGTAACAATTAATTGCTAGTTAATTCTGGTTGATTTTATCATAGATTAAATTATAGAAAACACTGGTATTTTCAGGAAATAAATTATTTTGGGTGGTATTTTAAAAATGCCCATTTTAATAGATGTTCAGTGTTACAAGAGTATATGACAAAATACTAGTATTTAAATATAAAGGTTCTTTGGTGGCTCAGCAGGGAAGAATCTGCCTGTCACTGCAGGACACAAAGGTTCAATCCCTGGGTTTGGAAGATCCCTGGAGAAAGAAATGGCAACCCACTCCAGTATTCTTGCCTGGGATTATAAAATCTTATGGACAGAGGAGCCTGGCTATGCAAAAATGACTACTCTTTGTGTTTTTTGAGGTTGGTATAATACAGCCACATGGAGACTGACTAGGTTCACTTCCAAGCCCCTTCCTTTACTCATCTGAGCACATGACTTCATCCCTCTAGGCCTCAGTTTCCCATCTAAAATAAGGCTGAAAACAACAGCAACCTCAAGTGTTATTCTAAGAATTAGATGTAGGGACTTTCCTGGCAGTTCAGTAGTTGGGATTTCGTCTTCTAATGTGGGGAGTGCGAGTTCAATCCTGGGGTTCCACATGCCTTGCAGCCAAAACAAAACAAAAAACATAGAACAGAAACAATATTGTAACAAATTCAATAAAAACTTTAAAAAAATAATTAAATGTATTGATACATATAGTGCAGTTAGAACCAAACCTCGCACATATGAAGTGCTGCACTGATCCATGTTTGAGCTATCAATGTTTCTCAATTCTTTAATTAAATAGAGTGATCTAAAAATACCTTATGAAAAAGGATGTTGAAAATTAATTGTCCTCCTATTAAAAGATTTATCTTTAAACTACTATATTTCAAATTTTTCCAGCTTCTTTCCTAACACTTCTTCATTCAGGAACTTAAAAAAGCATAAGAACTTAGGAAAGAAATAATATTAGAAGACAATGATCAGCATTTAAACAATATGAATGCAAAAATATCAACCCAATTAAAGAAGTTTCACTGTTCAGGCAAAGCTAAGGCAAAATGAAGTTGTATCTAAAAATAAAAATGTTGGGTAAGTTTTGGCTCTTGATAAATATTTCATTGAGTACATTTAAATTAACTGTGGTATAAACTGATGAGGAGATCTCTCAGTTTTAAAGTAATTATCAACAGTTGCTAAGCAATATAGAAAATAGACAACAATGTAAACTTGCTATTAAAAATGTCATCATTGTGTGGGAAAAACTACTTTTTACAATTTCTTGCTATGTTTCTATATATGAGAATATGAAGTCATTATTATTTCTCATAAATATAAAATATGGTTATTTATTTTTAAAATAAATTTACTTGGCTTCGAAGTAGCACCAACTTATTTGTTGACTTAAGTCCTTAACATTCTTGTGTTTGGGTAAAATGTCTTTTTTCTTTATTTGTTTTTAGAAACAAGTAAAAAGTATATTTTAAATTAACTAAATAATATTAAATAGCTGTTTACTGCTAATTAGTGTATGGTTTGAATTGTAATTATGTCATCCAAAGGGACTTTATAAATATAGTCTAGTTAAAGCGTGATTCAATCTTCAATGATTCACAGAGGCATACATTCATTATTATTCATTTAGTGCTCTCTGATTTGAGCTCTAAATGTAATCCAAGAAAAGATGGAGGGATTTTACTTTTATTGTCATGATTTAATATAGCAGGTCCCTTAGTTATCATCCTGGACTAATCCAGGGATTGTTACAACTTCTTAGAGTCTGTTATTTGATTTTTAAATCAGTCTGTTTATCATACTAGCAAGGCAGCATGTAAATTCAAGAGGTTAGAGGAAGATAACCCATCTCATTACAAGACAATAAGCATATATTTTTCTACTGTCCAAATTTTAGTTTAACTTTGCTCTTTGATATATTACTATGTTAAAACTCTTAACCATGGCTTCTATTCATCTAAATTATAAAGAAACTACCAACTTCATTTATCCAACAATCTTTATTAAGTCCTGAGTCCATGTTGTGTGACAGGCATTGTGCTAAGTGCTCTGAATAGGATACAATTATGATCTACCCTGAGAGGTCTTACAGACTAGAATAAAACACTAAAACCCTGAAAAAGTACTGTTTATTATGAAACTGTTGACTTCTACAGAAGTTTTTTTTAAGATGTATTTATTCAGTTATTATTACTGTTTTTTGGCTGTGGTCGGTCTTTGTTGCTGAGAGAGGGCTTTCTCCAGTTGCAGCGAGCTGGGACTATTCTTTCCTGCTGTGTGTGGGCTTCTCATTGCGGCGGCTTCTCGTGTTGCAGAGCAAGGCTCTAAGCACTCAGGCTTCAGAAGCTGCAGCACGTGGACTCAGTAGTTGTGGCACATGGGCTTTCTTGCTCTGTGTCATGTGGGATCTTCCCGAAGCAGGGATCAAGCCGGTGTCCCTTCCATTGCAAGGCGGATTCTTCAACCCTGGACCACCAGGGAAGCTCCCAAAGTTTTAACTGCACAGAGTGCTCAAGAGACAAGGCAGCATCTCACTCCCATTTCACTCTCAAATGCTCGAAGTCATCGAACAGCATTTTCTAAGGCTCAGAAGGGAGAGAAAGAATAGTGGAATCAAAGAACTGCCAGGTGAGAAGCATGGGAGAGCAGAGAGAATTGTGAACAAGCAGTTAATAGGGACCAGCCTGGGGTCGGGGGGAGGAGGGGCTTGCAAGCTTGTTTAAAAAATGTGGGACTTTTCTTAGACTTGTGGTGGTGATGGAAAGTTTGATGTGATTGGATTTGCATTTTTACTAGATGAGTTTAGGTGTAAAGTAGAGGATATGTTGGAGGGGAACATGACTAGAGACAGAGATGATATGAATAGCCTATGATGATGATCTGGAGAGAGATCATGATAACTTAAAAGCAGAGCCAATTTCTAATACTGGGGAACTTGAGGGCAAGAAGGAAACTTTGGTGGAAGAGTGGGCACATAAAGAGGGGGTTTCCCTATGAGGACCTCTGTATGTCCCAGGCTTGCTTTCACATTGCCATCCTTAGGACTTTTCATCTTGGCCTTAAAAAATACCATGTCATACTACCTTCAGATAACCACTTGAATAATCTTTACAGAAAGGACACTGCTTTTGGAAATCATGTTGAAGGGAAGTTATCATTCACCAATTTCTATCTTATCTTATCTTGCTCCTTCTCTTTATCGTGCTATGTGTCTGCTCAAAGTAGAGTTATAGAGGACAATAGAGTCAGACTTGAGAGATATTTAGGAGGATAGATCAATGTGACATAATCTTTTGCTGGATGTTGGGGATTATTCCTAAATTTCCAGCTTTGGAGTTTTGGTGAATAGTGGTGTTGTTTAGAAAACACTGAGGAGAGGCAGGAGGAGGTAATTTGATTTAATTTTTAAAAATTTATTTATTTATTGGCTGCACAGCATGTGGGGTCTTAATTCCCCTACCAGGGATCAAACCTGCACCCCCTGCATTGGAAGCATGGAATCTTAACCATTGGGCTGCCTGGGAAGTTCCTAAATTTAATTTTAAACTTGCTGAACTTGAGATGCCTACAAGACATCCACGTCAAGATGTGGATGAGTAGAATATGGTAGTCTGGAGTCAAGAGAGCAGATTTGAGGGTTCTTTTCACATAGATGGTGCTCAAAAGCATAAGAGTAAATAATACATGAGGGACTTCCTTGGTAACTCAGTGGTAAAGAACCCATCTGCCAGTGCAGGGGTTATGGGTTTGACCCTTGGGTGGGGAAGATCCCCTGGAGGAGGAAATGGCAACCCACTTCAGTATTCTTTTTTTTTTTTTTTTAATTTGTTTATTTTTAATTGAAGGATAATTGCTTTACAATACTGTGTTGGTTTCTGCCATGTATCAGCATGAAACAGCCTTAGGTATACATATGTCCCCTCCCTCTTGAACCTCCTTCCTACCACCGCCCCCCGCCCCAATCCCACCCCTCTGTGTTGTTACAGAGCACCTGTTTGAGCTCCCTGAGTCACAGAGAAAATTACCACTGGCTGTCTGTTTCACACATAGTAATGTATATGTTTCCATGCTACTCTCTCCATTCACCCCCCTTCCCCTCCTGTGTCCACAAGTTTGTTCTCTGTGTCTGCATCTCCATTCCTGCCTTGCAAATAGGTTCATCAGTACCAGACATTTCTTCAAAAAGGACTTATAGATGGGTAATAAATATACAAAAAGATGCTCAACATCTCTCATTATTAGAGAAATGCAAATCAAAACTACACGAGATATCACCTCACATGGGTCAAAATGGCCATCATCAAAAAATAAATGCTGGAGAGGGTGTGGAGAAAACGGAACCCTCTTGCACCATTCAGTTCAGTTCAACTGTTCAGTCGCTCAGTCATGTCCGACTCTTTGCGACCCCGACAGCACGCCAGGTCTCCCTGTCCATCACCAACTCCCAGACTTCACCCAAACTCATGTCCATTGAGCAGGTGATGCCATCCAACAATCTCATCCTCTGCCGTCCCCTTCTCCTCCTGCCCTCAATCTTTCCCAGCATCAGGGTCTTTTCAAATGAGTCAGCTCTTCACATCAGGTGGCCAAAGCTGGAGTCTCAGCTTCAACATCAGTCCTTCCAATGAACACCCAGGACTAATTTCCTTTAGGATGGACTGGTTTGATCTCCATGCATTCCAAGGGACTCTCAAAAGTCTTCTCCAATACCACAGCTCAAAAGCATCAGTTCTTCGGTGCTCAGCTTTCTTTCTAGTCCCTTGGTGGGATGTAAATTGATACAGTCACTGTGGAGAGCAGTATGGAGATTCCTTAAGAAACTAGGAATTAAACTATCATATGACCCAACAATCCCACTACTGGGCATATACCCTGAGGAAACCATAACTGAAAAAGACACATGTAACCCAGTGTTGATTGCAGCACTGTTTACAATAGCTAGGACAGGGAAGGAACCTAGATGTCCATCTACAGATTAGTGGATAAAGAAGCTGTGGTACCTACATACAATTGAATATTACTCAGACATAAAAAGGAACACATTTGAGCCAGTTCTAATGAGGTGGATTAACCTAGAGCCTATGATATAGAGTGAAGTAAGTCAGAAATAAAAAAAAAAAACCCAAATATTGGATATTAATGCATATATGTGGAGTCCACTCCAGTATTCTTGCTTGGGAAATCCATGGACAGAGGACCCTGGAAGGCTATAGTTCATGGGGATGCAAAAGAGTTGGACATGACTTAGTGACTAAGAAGGCAGTCTAGTGTAAGATCATAAGGAATTTCCAGTTCTAAGGGTCTGGAATTTCAGAAGTCAATGAGACATTGTTTTGAGGAAACAGGAGTATTTAGCTGTAATAGATGTACCAGGGAATTAAGCAAGTGAAGGAATATGTGAATCAGCATCTGCTAGTTTTGTCAATGTGAAGGAAGAGTTTCAGTAGACTCAGGAAATTTTGAGATGGTGTGCTAGGAAAAATTCATGTTAAGCAGAGACTATAACTATACCAATATGATATGAAGCTTTGTGGGTTCACCTGGCTTTCAAATTCACTTTTAAAAGTTTACCTATGTATAATTCTTTCTTAAATGCTTCCTTACCTCTATAGTGTGCAGTTTTATATTTATATTCTCAGTCGCTGCAAAGTCCTTTGGGATGGCTATATACTATTCCCTTGGTGGCTTTCTCTTCTAGTGAGTGGATGAGATTACATTAACTCTGTTGCAGATGTGCAGTGGAAGACTTTAAAGAAATCTTTGTATGCAATTTAAGAGCCATAGCTGAAGGTAACAGCTCCTCTATAGTCAAGGTTTCACCAGTTCTAGTCACAGTACTAATGGGGATTTCCTTAGCCACTAGTTCCTTGATAGCTCAGATAGCAAAGAATCCGCCTACAATGCAGGATACTTGGGTTTGATCCCTGGGTTGGGAAGATCCCCTGGAGAAGGGAATGGCTACGCACTCCAGTATTCTTGCCTGGGGAATTCCATGGACAGAGGAGCCTGGCAGGCTATAGTCCATGGGGTCGCAAAGAGTTGGACATGACTGAGCAACTATCACCAGCCACTAGTTAATTATAGTTGATGATTTTTTTAAAAAAGATATTTTTCTCAAATTTTTCTCTTTTGAGATAAAAAACATTTTATACTCAGAACATCTAATACAGAGTTGGAGGAACTCTTTGCATGTTAAAATTATGTTATCTTCTGTAGTCCAGGAAGTATCGTTGAAACCCTAGTCCCATGATTACCCTGTCAAAATCATTTCCTTTAGGAAGCAACTGCCAAGGCTAACTTTAGTTTTCCTTTGCTTTTTTTCCCCCTGCTTTGTTTACCCTAATTATCATGAGGCATTTTTCTTTTTACAATTTTTTAAGTAAGACTGTAAGCCTATAGCTATGTTGAATCTGGTTATTAAAAAAAAAGTTAAGCCATCTTATTGGATATATTCAGATTCTCAGATTCTATTTACATATGATAATCCAGTCTATTAAAGGGATGTGAATTAGAAAGAAAATCTGGTCTCCAGGAGCTAATTGTTTAGTGTACAGAGTTTCTATGATTTTTATTCTATTCCTGTTAATCTTAATATTCACCTTAGTGAGAGCCAATTCAGTTTTCTGATTCATTTGTGAAGCAAATTGGGTCGCCACAAATGAATATTGTTATTTATTCCATGGAATGTTTTTTCTTCCCCCCGCCCCCCAGAAATTATAGTCACTGGTATTTTTTAAAGTGTGCTGTTTTATTTTGTGAATAATTTTGAAAGTTTCTTTTGGTATTTTACCATCTACCACTTGTTTATTAGCTGTCAGCTAATTTGAGGATTTGAAAGGAATATTTTACTCTTCCCTGTAATAAACATTAGGTGCCACTAGATAGAAGTAGAGAGTCTCTGCAGCCTGAGAATGCATTCATCTGTGACTATTTGAAAATCAGACAGTCACTCTTCTCTGTATCTAAAATAATATTTGAGAAAACTTCTAGCAAATTTATTATGGTAAAAAATAGAAATGGAGATGTTTAAGCAAGAGGACTAGAGTTGAACTAGCATATTTCAAGGCTTTTTCTCTGGATTGGATTCTATTTATTGCTTACGTAACCTTCAGACCTTTTGTATGAGTTTAGTAAAATCGATTAGAGGCACATTGTTTACCATGGTCTCAGGTTCCTGGCTGCCACACACTTTGGGTCACAGTCTGTATATAGTGTGTGCTCAGTCATTCAGTCGTGTCTAACTCTTTGTAACCCTATGGTCTGTAGCCCGCCAGCCTCCTCTGTCCATGGGATTCTCCAGGCAAGAATACTGGAGTGGGTTGCCATTTCTTCCTCTGGAGGATCTTTCCCATCCAGGGATGGAACCCTTGTCTCCTGCATTGGCAGGCGGAGTCTTTACCACTGAGCTACCTGGGAAGTTCAGTACAGTCTGTGTACCTTCCATTTCTCATTCGAATGTTATCCTTTAAGTACAAAGGTTCATTCTCTCCAAGTTTGCCGAGATCCCTTTTATTTTTTTTTTCCGAGATCCCTTTTAATGAGCTTTCTATTTTGTTTCTTTTTTATTTTCTCCTTTTTAAAAAAATATTGTATACCCTATAAAAGACAGTTAACCTTTAAAAAATATTTTCCACAGGTTTCTTTCTATTTTTTTTTTTTTTTTTGGCCATGCTGCTTGGGGGATCTTAGTTCCCCAACGAGGGATTGAACCCAGATCCTCATTAGTGGAAGCACGGAGTACTAAGCACTGGACAGCCAGGGAATTACCTCCACTGCTCCACTGTTTTTTTTTGTTTGTTTTTTTGTTTTTTACGTGATTAATAAAGAATGTATTTTTAAGTTACTGCAAATTTAAAATTTAGTAAATGGAGGGATTTTAGGAATCACATTTTAAATATACGTATAAGTTACCATGTTAAGAGAGATCATTTCTGGAATTCCCTATTTGATAGAGAAATTCTGTGTAGGTTATTAATATTAATCTACTTTGCTCAGTGAAAATCTAAGTGCTTAAAATTAGGCTTTATAATCTTTTCTTAATTAGGTCAAATGAAATTCTGAACACTCAAAGTTAGAAATTGGGTATGTTATGCAGGGAGATGAAGGGTTATAGTCCTTTATGATGCATTCTATCTGACCCGAACACATTATGGACCCCTTCCACTTGTTACTTTGGCAGCATCTGTGAGTATAATAATTTGGAATTAATGTTTGAAAATTATTACACATATTTAGAAATGTCTGAAATATAGTCAAATTTAGTCAACTTGTTTTGAAGCAACATATTCATCTTGAGCAAATGCCTATGAATTCTCATATTTTCTGAATTCTAATGGTTATTTTTAAGTTATACTACTTGCATTTCATAACTGTCATATAGCAGTTATTTAGGAGGTTAAATCTAAATCGATTTGGTTTGGTTAATGTGTGTGATACAGTACAGTGTTGATGAAAATACATTGTCTTAATATAAAATTAACTTGATATTTTGCTGGGTGAATGAGATATACTTTATAATATGTCAAAGAAATTATAGTTTTGTAGTTAAAACCAGATAGATCTTTACAATGTATAAAATAGAAGAGTACCATCTTGGAAAATATAATTAACTCATTCTAACCATTATATTTCATTTCAGTTATATTCCAAAATGCTGAAGCAATAATGTATTTCTTTGTATTCTAATAACTTAGTAAAATTAAAGAATATTCTCATAGTACTCATCTTAATCTAAATTCACTTCTGACATGAAGGGAATCTGGCTAAATACTTATTATAAGATCACAGTATTTTAAGAAAAGCATAGCAGAATGTTAAAACCTAACACTCTAGAGTCCAGAAACGTGGGTTTACCATTTACTCATGTAAACCCAGGGCAATTTACATATTACCCTAAGTCATAATTTCCTTAGATAATGAAAACACCTTGAGGACAGGGATTAAATCTATTTTATCCTGGTGGCTCAAATCCAATGCAGGAGAGACCTGTTTTGATATCTGGATCCAGAAGATCCCCTCAAGAAGGAAATGGCAACCCACCCCAGTATTCTTGCCTGTGAAATTTTGAGAAGCCTGGAGGGCTACAGAGCATGGAGTCATGAAGAGTCAGACATGACTAAGCAACTAAGAACCTTCACTGTTGTATTCACAGTGCCTGGCACATAGCAAACACTCAATAAATATTGAATGAATTAACAAATGGATACTGTACCTCATGACTCTTGTAAAGATTCAGTTAAAAATAAATAGTTAAAAAATTTTAAAATAGGTAAGTAAATACATATGTATGTATAGATGAGTGGTGTTGTTTCATTGCTAAGTCATGTCTTGAATCTTTTGTGACTGCCTAGACTGTAGCCCATCAGGCTCTTCTGTCCATGGGATTTCACAGGCAAGAATATTGAAGTGGGTTGCCATTTCCTTCTCCAGGGGTTCTTCTCAACCCAGGGATCGAACCCCTGCGTCTTCTGCTTGGCAGGTGGATTCTTTACTACTGAGCCACCAGGAAAGTCCATAGTGGAGTATATAATATATTTAATTGCTCAACTAACAGAAGTTATATCATGATTCTTCCATGTCAATTCTAAGGATAAATATTTTAAATTACCCCAAATGTAGGACTGTTTTTTGCCTATGTCAAAATTAAGTACAAGAAACAATCAGGATTAGCAATTAATTTGGTTGTTTTTCTTGTTGAGTATAACTTGAAATAATGTTTACAAATCCTCTAAACCAGTCAACACGTTCTGTACTGAGATAAATTCTCCTCCTCCAAATCAGACGCTGTAAGACTTAAAATGTCTACAAGATAATTGTACATTTTATATCTGGGATTTGGACAGCTTTTCTGGATTTCAGACTAATATGAAAAATTTAACATTCATCCAATTTCTGAGATTTGTCTTAACTATGCAGATCAAGTAATAGTGCTTTTCAGAAAGGAAATGAAGTGGCTTTAAGAGAAACTTGAAGAATAATCCTCAAAAAGCTCTTGATGCAGCTGTTCTATCATGTGTAACAAACATCTGATATTACTTCCTGAATTTGCTCATTATTTGATAGCTTCATATCACATAAGGAACATAGATTTCATGAATGCTCCCTGGGAATTATGACTCACAGACATGTTTGTAACTTCTTTATATCCATTAAATTGAAATAGAAAACTTTAGATTTCATATTTGGAAAGGGGTTAATTTGTCAAAAGCAATGCTGTTATACCTTTGGATATCTTACAAGGCAGAAACCATCGTTTTCCCTTGAGAAGACATCCAGTGCAAACAGTAGCAATCGATTTCAAAGAGGGAAGAATTCGAGTTCTTTACTCATGGTCAGAAGTTTTACTGAGGGCACTGACCACCATCTTCTGGTGGGGCAGTGAAGTTAAAAGCCGTTCATTCATTCATTCAATGGCATTGAACAAGCATCATATTAAAATGCTTTTGAGTTATTTAATTGAAATTAACTTTCATCAAGGAGTGGTTATCTTTGTGAGAAGATCATCCCCTTCAATTAGGCTCCTGGCTTAGGCATGGGAGCATGTGTGGAGCTGTGATATCGACTGAGTCAGCCCTGATAGTCCTTGAGAGGAAGATGCCATTCTGTTGCACAAAGCATTGTGCTAGGCGCTGGGGGGGGGGGGGGGGGGGACAATGGTGAATCGCTTTTACCACTAGAGGTTATGAGATCTATCTCTAGATCTCATGGGATTCCCGGGTGACTCAGTGGTAAAGAATCCTCTTTCCAGTGCAGGGGATGCAGATTCGATCACTGGGTTGGGAAGTTTCCCTAGAGAAGGAAATGGCAACCCACTCCAGCGTTCTTGCCTGTGAAGTCCTATGGACAGAGGGGTCTGGCGGGCTACAGTCCACAGGGTCGCAAAGAGTAGGACAGGACTTAGCGACTAAATAACAACAATTAGATCCCAATAGAATAGCGGGCAGATTGCAATCGCTACCCAGTTCTGATTGTATCTTGATCACTTCCTCTTAAAAGAATTTCAGACATTTTGTACTTATTTTTAAGATGACGCCAGAAACCTTGATGTGACCTACAATGTCACTTTTTATGTTTTAGGGTCCACCTGCCCCTCCAGACTCATCTCACACAGTTCTCAGCCTTGCAGCCTAAATTCTAGACATGTCCTTTTCAGACCAATTCACGTGTGTTCTCTCAGACAGCAGAGTCTCTGCCTCTGTCTCCTCCCTTTCCACCAAATTCAGCTTAAATTCTTACTTCACATCTTAGAAAAATGTGTCAATTTCTCAGGGAATCCTCCCTTAATAGGTTGAATTTTCATTATACCATGTACCTCCTTTGAACATATACTACATTTAAATTTTACATTTACTTAAGCATTTATTTGATTATTTTCCCCACCAGCTAAACTTTAAAGACCACAAGGGCAAAGAGTGTCTGCCCTTAGTCATTTTATCTCCAGTGCCTGGGACAGTGCCCGACACACAGATACTCAAAAAAATTTCCTCAATGGGTAAAGGGATAAATGAATGAATGAATAACACAATATACAAACAAAAATGCTATATTCCATAAAAAAAGGTTGGGAGTTTGGAACTCCCAAGACACTATGGGAGTTCAGAGGAATAAATGAATTTCCCAAATAACTAACATAGGATACTTGAAAGTAACAACTATGGCTGCATTCTGTAAAGGTACAGAGTGAAAATCTTGCCATATCAGATTGGATGATACAAGCCCTGGCATTCCACAATTACTGTCTGTCCTATATCGGGCACTCTATTAGGCACTTCAGTGAACCACTCAGATAAGAATTATACTCCTCATTGTTAGTTTATGATTCTGGTGCTGATTCTATTAGTCAAAAAAGTGACCTTGGAATTCTCATTTTTTAAAAAAAAACCCTCTGAAATTACATTTTTTTCCTTTGGAAGAACTACTTCATTTGCTGGTATTTCATTTGAGGAGCCCTGGGCCTTGATTATTATTGGGCAATGGCATTAGGGTCCTGAGAGGTTACCCTTCGTAACTCTCTGGTGTTGACAGGGTGAAAAGTGTTAAAACTGCCATGGAAGTCATCACATCTTCAAACCACTTAAACCCGTCTTGCTAATGAAAGTCTGCCATGCCCGGCCTATGTCAGTCCCTAGGGCAATCTGTAGGAGGAAGAAAGCCCAAGTGTGGATGAACTCCAGCCCTGCTGGGGAAGGGTTGGGAGTGCCTGCCTCTGTCTCTCAGGTCTCCTGAGGCACTTTGACCTCGGTCTTCATCTCATGCAGGGCTTCTAGTCTATTTGGAGGAGGCAGCTGTCTTCTGATACCTTTTGAGATCTCAGCATCTTAAGGTACTGATGGACTTGACCTTTCATTCACTTCCACTTAATAATAGGTGGTTCTTATTCCCGCGCCCCCCCCCCCCCGCCCCCATCTTTTGATAAATGTCCTGGAGCTCCACAGCCCTGCTCATGCTCTGCCAGTGACGTCACCCCGTGGTGGCTATAGCTCTGTAGCTGCTGGTGAAGACCTTCGCTGGGAAAGGGACCAGGCCCAGCAGGCACTGTGCCAGTTGTGGCCAGCTCCCTCCATGAACCCGCAGTTGTTGGGATGCTCTCTGCAGCGCAGATCGCTTCTTCTTTAATCACTGGTCATAATGAAGTTTTTGTCATATTAAAGGGGAAAGAAGAGAAGCGATTGAGAATAGTTTGAGAGGATGACTGTGTTGTCCCTCAGGTCCAGGGACAAGAGGACTACAATGGGTAGCTTTCAGAACTACATATGGTCTTCCTTCCGAGGGAGTTGATTAAGCGACTCCGGATGAAATTGAAATCCTGTGATTTGACCTTTGTCTGGCCTGGGAGGGCTGCAATTCGCATAACAATTTCCTTTTGTTCTTTGTTTGGCGTTATTAATCCAACATGAGCCTCGAATTAATCAGGGGTAGTGCGTAGCTCCATTTCTAATTCACAGCTCCACTGCTTGTGTCTTTTTTAATTAAGGCCGAATGATAGCAAGCCTTAGCTCTGATTGCCACACTTGCTAACCACACATTGAGGGATGAAGAGGCTAAACAGGCAGAAGGAGATTACGTCAAGGTTTCACTTAATTGTTTTCTTCCTTTAAGTAAAGAGCACTGGCTGAACCTTGTTAATTCTGGGCTGGGAGAGTTCCTTTTACATGTGTTACTTGTCTTGACTTTGGGATGTGGTGGAGAGAAATTCAAGTTCTCGTTAGTACCCTCAGGTATAATGACCAAAGGGATTACCCCAGTCACTGTTGCAGTTATAGTTTGAAACTCTTCATGGGAGATGGGAGGTTGGTTCATCATGGGGCCCATGTCAGAGAACTTTGACCCTTGGTTGCCTGTACATTAGGGCTTTCCTGGTGACTCAGATGGTAAAAAGTCTCCCTGCAATTCAGGAGACCTGGGTTCAATCCCTGAGTTAGGAAGATCCCCACTCCAATATTCTTGCCTAGAGAACTCCATGGACAGAGGAGCCTGTCAGGCTATAGTCCATGGGGTCACAAAGAGTCCAAAATGACTGGGCAGCTAACACTTTCACACTTTACCTATACAGGGGTTGATACCTCTGAAGCTCTAAGGACTGTACAACATTGCTCAGTCAAAACTTTGTAAAATGAATAAATTGGAAATGTGTCTAATGTGACTTAGATTATTCTAGAATTCAGTATCATATGGTTCTGTCTTCTACTTTGTTGGAAAGGATGTAATTACTAGAAGGACCTAATTATAGTTTAGCTTTACTAAGTAGGCTTTGCTACAGTGTGGATCTCAGGCTGTATCATGTGGGATTTTAGTAATAACTTTTTCCCTTTGGTAAAAGTTATTAATTGCCTCCATTCCTTCAACTGCTTCTCATGTTTTAGAAGGGAAATATGATATACAGATATAGATCAAATGATAAGTAAAATTGAACTCCAATTTACTATGCACCTCCCTGGAAGAAAATGGTTCCTTATAGAAAATCAACTCTGAGACTCAAAATCATTTAATTAACTACTGTTCCAATGAACTTAAGATCTCTGTACAACTCCACAGGTAACTTATTCCTCCCTCCAAATGTCTGACTAACCTGGAAGAAATTGACTATTACCCTAGAGTTCAAGCTTGGGCAGAGGTGTAGAGTGAAGTAAATACAACAGCCTAATTGGTGCATGATATTTTCCTTTGTGAGACTCAGGTTTTAGAATAAACAGACAAGCAATGGGAAGTTTGACCAGGTAGTCTATATTGTTCCTTTCATCTTTAAAACTGTAATTCTGTTTACATTTTCCATCAAATCCCAGATTTGGTCATTTATTTCACTGATCTTTTTCTGTCTATGAAAATAGTAGGCTTCCACTGGCTAGAGATGTATGTGTATTTTCTGCAGAATTAAAGTCTGGGTAATGTTTTAAACTGCAAGGAGATCCAACTAGCCCATCCTGAAGGGGATAAGTCCTGGGTGTTCATTGGAAGGACTGATGCTGAAGCTGAAACTCCAATACTTTGGCCACCTCATACGAAGAGTTGACTCATTGGAAAAGACCCTGATGCTGGGAGGGATTGGGGGCGGGAGGAGAAGGGGACGACAGAGGATGAGATGGCTGGATGGCATCACCAACTCGATGGGCATGAGTTTGAGTAAACTCCAGGAGTTGGTGATGGACAGGTAGGCCTGGCGTGCTGCGATTCATGGGGTCGCAAAGAGTCGGACACGACTGAGCAACTGAACTGAACTGAATGTTTTAAGTTTAAATGTATTATTGTGTTTCAAACTGACCTCTTATGGTTGCACTCAGTGTTACATTGTTTCTGTTGATATGTGAATCCCGCCAGGCTCCTTTGTTCATGGACTGTTCTTGAATTCTACAGGCAAAAATGCTGGAATGAGTAGCCTTTCCTTTCTCCAGGGGATCTTCCCAACCCAGGGATTGAACTCAACCTGGGTCTCTTGCTTTGCAGAAGCCTATATTGTTCTTACTGATATGTGAATAAGAATTACCTGTGAAAAGGGATAAATTAAAGAATAGAATTCAATTTGTAGAGGAAAGGACACTGAACCGGAAGTTAGGGAACCTTAGGTCCCGTCATAGCTCTGTTCTTACTTGCTGTGTGCCCTAAAGTGTTTAGGTCTTATTTCCAACTTAGGCAGAATTAGGAAGAATAAACCCGAGTTTTCTTCCAACTCTGACTTTCTATAATTCTGATAGTTTTTTATTATGATTAGGACTTTGAATCCAATACATCAGATGTATTGAATGTTGTGTTTTTCATTGTAGAATGTTTTCAGCTCTTTATCGATAGATACGTAAAAATACAGGTAACATTTCTAAGAAAATGATAAAAAAGCAGCAACAAATTTCAGGGAAAATGTATTTTCATCTGCATTTTAAAATCTAATTTTTGACTTTAATAATAACAGGCAGTCAAAGTGACCAATGAGATGGGGCTGAAAATATCTTTGCAAACGAATATAGGAAGATAAAGGAAGATGGGGATGTGAAGGGAGGTTTAATAGGATGAGGATGATTTGAGCGTGTTTATAGATTAAGAAGAATGATTTGATAGAACAGAAGAAACACTCAAGATGGGGAGAACTGATGAAGCAAAGTCCCAATGTGAGGTGAGCTGAATGTATTCTAACTACTGGTGGTGGTGGTAGGGTTAACTTCAAATAGAAGGAGAAAGACTTCCTCCTCTGACCCTGCAGAGACATTGATTAGGTGCATTGCAGAAGTGATGTGTGTATGGATGGGGCAGGTAGTACCTAATTAAGGGAAGTGAGGTCATCTGAATGCGGTGGGGTGGTTTGTTAAAGAGAGAGGTAAAGGTTTGAGACAGCTACAAAAGAGAGTGAGAGGAAGTGAGAAAGGCAACTCAAGGAATCTTGAATGAGCTTCAAGCCCAAGTGTACGTGGGATTCTGGCAAGAGTCTGTACTGTGGTATAAGTTTCTCTGGCTGTGTTCAGCTGCCCCAGGAGGTCAGGGGTGGGAGGGGTGATGAGTTTCAGAAAAGGCAGACTGTAGATTTCACTGGGGAAGCTCCTGGGGAAGAGATGTGCGGGGGTAAAGAGGAATTGATATGCCTTGGTGCATCAATCATATTAATTCCTCAATTTTGAAAGATAAACACAATTTTTGACAGTTTGAAGAGAGAGAGACAGAGACTACAGGAAGCTAGATAATGCCTTGAAGTCAAATGTTCTTGTCCCTACACTGTATATTGTCACTTAATAGTTGAACACTTCCTCTTTCATTGTTGCCAAAAAAATTATTGGATTGAGTCATTCAATCAGATTTGAATGAGATGAGAACTTGTAAGGAAACTCAAAAGTAAACCTTGTCTGGTGAGTAGATTTTGCTTTATGGTAGAGGTCAAATCCATGGAAAATCTAGAAGCAGAATTTACCATATATTTATGGGACACCAATCTTTGGCTTTCAGTACTGTGTCACTGCCTTTTGCTCTTTTCCTCTCTTGGCTGAGATTCAAACAATAGTTTTAACCTTTGGGAAAGGCTGGTAGCCCTATGCAAGTCAAGATATTATTGCCACATTTCCAAACTGTGGATGCCAAACTCTTTGGGGTTGTGATACACCCAGATGGTCTTCATTTTTTGCATTTCTGCAAATGTTATTACCAAATACAACAATTTTTCCTCCAAAGTCATTAGAGCCCATTTGGCACCTTCTCTAGTCTGTCCTACCTGTTACCTTTTAATTACTTTGTGAGAGGATCTAGTGGTCTTGTTGTTGCTGAGGGCCAAATGACCAAGGGGTTAATGGTTTTCCTGTCCCTGGCCAATTGGTTTTTAGTGAGTAGTTATTTATGGGGAAGTCCAGGGACCATTAGTTTTCAAGTATGTACAGCTGTACTCTCACAATTGCTAGTCTGTAAGCAAATGTGGACTTACTTTTTGTGTATGATTTTTTTCCCCCTGATTGGTTATGCCATTTATGAATGATTTCTTGATGCAAAACATGGCATTGAATTCTATTTCATTATTTGGATTCAGTATTTCATAAGATGCTGTCATCTTGATTTAGACAAGGCACAAGAGTATGCACCTCCTGCCACTAGTGACAAATTGCTCCTGTGTAGCAAAAGATCAAATCTCGCCCACCTCGTATTAGCTGTACCAATCTCCATACATTGGCATAGGTACTGATGATCCTCACTGTAAAGTCAGTGACCGGTCGGCCTTGGTCTCTTTCGGGCTCATGCTCTGTTCTTTTGGACATAAGGTAGAGATTACTATTAATGGTTCTTTCAGTTTCTAGGAGCTCCTCCCTCTGTGCTGTCTTACTGTGATTTTTTTTTTTTCCTGCCCTCATTGAATGGTAGTCTTTGATGTCACACAAGAGAATACTGTTGGCTAACAGTCTGGAGACTGCTTCATTTGAGCTAACCACCACATGAAAACAAATGTGATCCATCATATTTCATTAACTAGCTGTCCTCCTTTTGGTTGCCCTTTTTTGATGTCAGAGTGCATCCTGACAGGAATCAGAAAGATATGTGTGATTAAGAACAGTAATAATGCTTATTGCATTGTATTGTAAATTACCTTCCTGGGCCCTGCTACTTTATCAGCCCCACTGGCATTGGCTCCCGTACATTTTTGACTACTCAGTATATACAGTGTATTAGCGCAATGGAGATCATTATGTGGCCTGTATTTGAGTCATTTTTATTTAAGATGCCAAACAATAAGCTGTTGATTGGGGGAACAAGAGGCGAACAATAATGTTCTGTGTCACATAATACACCACCATTTTCCAGCTTTGCTTTAGAAGGGCCCTCTTTATTGTTTTTGTATAAAAATGGTTCTTAGGAGGAGGAATATTTTGCTGAGGTATGTCATTATTTTGCAAATTTCTATTATCTCATCATGTTGTCTTCATTGTAAATTGCAGCTAATTAGGAACCTAGTTAGAGCCCCAGCTTTGAGGCTGGCTTTTTTGTGAAAAGAGCCCACCGATTACCGCACTACAAGAGAGGAAGGGAGAGAAAAAGGAGATTAATCTGGTTACCTAGGCGACACTCGCTTCCATCTGCGAGGAACAATACATTTTTGTTTCCTTGGCTCAGTTCAGATCTGTTTTGTTTAGATGGAAAAAAAAAAAAGAGAGAGAGAGAGAAAGAGAGAGAGAAAGAGAGAGAAAGAGAAGGAACCTAGCTGGACAACAATGCTGAATTCTGTCTAGCCCAGGCTTACAGGCTTGATTCCTCTGCAAGTTAGGGGTCTCAGGGGAGTGAGAAGATGAAAGAGATAAGCTCCAAAGTTGTCAAAGGTCATGACCTTGCCACACAAAGCCAGCAGTTTTACCTCTAAATCCCCTTCTCCCAAAAAAGCACTTAATGAAATAATATACTGTGCTTCTCAACACCCCATAGTCTATACTAAGGACTAAGGTCCCACAATTGTGCATTTAAAAGGAGTCATTTTTAATTTCATACTAAATTATCAGTGACTCTAAGAAGTTACTTATGGGTCCAGTTTTTGTCTTAGCAAGTTAACTTTGACTTTTCTAATTTTTTTTTCTTTTTTTTCCCAAGTAGCTTTCCCCAAACCTACTTTTTTTTTTTCTTTCTTTTTGGGTGGTGACACATAATGTTTAAGTTATGATTTTACTTTCCAGTGAATAAAACAAAACTATGGAATCAACCCCAGATTGAGACTTATTAAGCAACTTCCAGTTGCTTTTGTTGTATGTCAAACTTCTAAGTGTTTAGAATAGGATGGCCATTTATTTTGCTCGGGCATCATGTGTGGGTGTTGCCAGACTGTTGGCAGCCTCTTATACAGTCACCAGAAAAAGGGCTGAGAATGGCAAGAAAGTGAAAGAATCAGGCTAAAAGGCTCAGGAATCTCAGGGCTTCTTCAGGAGAACTGGCTAAACCCACAGTCTCTGATGAGCATAATGCTTTCGGCATCATGTTCTCACTGGTTGGTATGCCATCCTGCATAATGAGTAGTTATCCAGGAAGGTTATGTGTGATGACATACAGTTAAAGGAGGCTCCAGGAGAGGAATGTTGGCTTATCTGTGTTTCTAGTCATAAAATGCATTGATTAAATCAGAGCAACTGGCTTATTTTAAAATACCCTGTAGAATCCATGCTCCACACCCCTGAATGTCTCATCATTCCTCTTTCCAAAATACATTCTTAACAAAAGGAAAATAAATATTTTCATAAGAACTACGAGTTACTAATGGTACTCAGTGTGCAGTATACACCAATAGGCTTTCTCTTCAAAGGGGACTACCCATCTCTCTTGTCTTACTTGAAAAGATACTTACCCAAATTATTCTGTATTTATCACTCATCTGGTCATCTAGACCATCTATATTCTTTCTTATCCTCATTACAGCATTAGGGCAATTCCAAATGATGCATCTCATAAGATTTATAAGGAGTCCTATAAAACTGAAAAAGTTTTGAATTCATGCAATCCTAATTCATTCTAATATTAATAAATTTTATAGATAAAAACAAAATCTTCCTTCTTTTCCCAAACTTACCCTCAAAATGATTCTCTGTTTTTTGACCCTTTGCAGGAAATCAGATAAGCTTTCCAATTTACATGTGTACCTCAACTGAGACAAGATACAAATTAGTTTACTATGGCAAACCTTCAACAAGAGTCTTCTCCCAGTAACCTATTACTGGATAAGGTCAAATGACAACATACTGCATAGTTATTAAAAGCTGGAACCTCATTCTGAAGTTTGTGAAACCAAGGTTACTCTTGGCAGTGGCAGGGACTAAATGCGCAGTTGTATTTTAGAAATCCACTTTGAAACAGACAATGATATAGTCTCTTGTTATCTGACAATTAACTTTTTTCATTTAAACTGTGAAGCCTTTTTAATCTTTAAGGGGACATGATCTCAATACCTTTTTTTTAAATGAAGAATTTTAGTAAGTTACACAGTTACACAGAGAACGAGTTGTGGCAAGGAAGTCAACACAGCTCAGAATAACTTTCTTTACAGAAAGTATTTGCATTCTAAGGATCCCTGTGTCCTTTCTTCATCTGTCTGTAGAGTCAGTCCATCCAACCCCTATTCTCAGCTTACCAGAGTCACATATGGAACTTAATTTCTTTATGAAGGCTTTGATTGATTATATGCTGAGAAGGTAAAGGCATGAAAATGAGAAAACTATTTAGCATGTGCAGAAGCATATTTTTGTTCATTTGAGATAAAACAGGATTCTTTAACCACAAAATATGTTAATCTAGCATGGGAATGCAATTATCACCAGATGAGATGGCAATAGCTACTTCCTTACCAGGATGACTGGTGTTAATAGACAGTAAAGAAGGGTGCATTTACCTGATGGATTTAGGAAGGATTTGGTACTTCTCTAATACCTAAGTGTCTTGTGGCTTCAATCCTGACTTATTGTTGCTTGCTCAAGGCCTTAGGTTCCCCTTCTTAGGAAGTAACTTCTAATATTCTGCCCTGAAAAAGTGGTTCAAAATGGATGCAGAGGAAAGAGTGCCACCTGCTGATCTGTCATCCTAAAGCAATTCTGATTTCCTTGGAGGCTTCTCAGACAGGATCTAGGAAAGTCTGATACTATTTAGGTCAGAAATGACAAGCACGGAGCCTAGAGTGGTGAGGCTATAGGTCTATGAGTTGTCGGGTAGATTCAGAGGAATTGAAGGATTGATTGCAAAATATTTTCGTTCAGTTCAAAATACTCAATATTGTGGGTCTTAAAACATTCAAATTCATCATTTCATCAAGTTTTCACATTTTTCTTCTTACTAGTTACAGGGAAACTTGTGGACAATAAGGAAGTGACTTCTTTGTCTTACGAAATTTCCTTGTCTGGAATTACTTCTGGACTCTTCTCAGAGTGGAAAACATGTCTAATAAAAGCCACTTTGTGATAGTAGAAGTTGCTCTCATGTACATGACTTTTTCTTCATTCTGCTTTGTAAGGAAACATACTTCTTTCTTGTTGCCTGTGACACTATCAAAGAAGACTGCTTAAAGTAAAGTAAAATAAAAAGATTTATTAACTTGTCCCTTAAATGCATTTGCAAATTAAGCTTGTAGAAATTCATCATTTCTGTTTTTCCTTCTGAAGTTTGCAATTCAGGGGAATTTTATAAGTTTTAAAACAATAATTGATATGTAATTGCTCACAGAATATTGGGAAGTTAGGAGAAGTAATCTATGTCTAAGAAAGACATGAATTTCTAGTTGATGAATGCAAATTGAAGTAAGCCCCATGAAGAATTTTCAATTGAGTGTGATTCTGACATCATATATATCAGTGTACCTTTTTTATTGGCCACATCTGTAGCAATTTGTATCAGTTTGACCACACCTGGCTAAATGATAGGAGAAAACACTGTTTTTCTGATTTAAATGGTGGAGGGAATGGCCCCTAATAATACCCAGCCTTTAAAATTGACACCGAATAAACTATAATTTTAAAAATTGACCAAGATAACTTTTTAAATTATACTTAATTTTAAGTATAAACTTAAGTATCAGGGTGGGCTGATGCATGCTTATCCAAAGTGAAACTCATCACCAATTGCAGTTTATTTATCCTTGTTACTTGAGGACAGTTAATGTTAACCTGTGCCTCCAGTGTTAAGGTGATTTTATCCCTAATCAACTCAGGCATGAATCAGGTTGCAGGCACAGCAAGAAGAATGAGCAACAAAGGAGTTGTTACCACAAAGGAACAACTCTCAAAATGGGCCAGAGTTGTCAATAGCTCTTCGTACTCTACAAATAGAAGTTGACAAAAAAATATATAGAATCCTTTTCTTTTGGAGAAATAAAAAGAGAATAGATGGAAAGGAAAAATAATAAAACATAGTCACAAAGCATTTATTTGTAGTGTTAGCAAAGTGAAACAAATTTTCCAATCCTTAAAAAATAGGAAACTGTTATCATGTCATTGATATGAGTGATCATGGTGGCTATTTTTATTTAGGTGAGAGGAATCTGCATGTGTGTGTGTACACATACATGTGGGCATGTACACATGTGCAGTATAAGGAACACTGTTTTCTATTTTTGTGTGTTAGTTGCTTAGTCGTGTCTGACTCTTTCTGACCCCATGGACTGTAGCCAGCCAGCCTCTTCTGTCCAAGGGATTTCCCAGGCAAGAATAATGGTGTGGGTTGCCATTTCCTTTGCTGGGTGATCTTCCCAACCCATGGATAGAACTCAGATCTCTCACATTGTAGGCAGATTCTTTATCATCTGAGCCACAGAGGAATTTGACTAATTTCTGTAGCTATTTTGTAAATAAGCAAACCTGCACATGTATAAATAACTCCACCATATTATAGACCGTTTTCTAAATAGAACACTTTATTGCTATATCCTTGTTATGATTTTCCCACTGATATGTCTTTTGTTTTTAAATGGTAGCTAGGTGAGGTGATGGCTGTATATTTGTTGTTGTTGATTTTTTTTTTTTAATATTTATGTATTTATTTGACTCCTCCGTATCTTACTTGTGGCACCTGGGATTGGGATCTCTAGTTGCAGCATTCAAACTCTTAGTTGCAACATGTGGGATCTAGTTCCCTGACCTGGGATCAAACCCCGGCCCCCTGCATTGAGAGTGCAGAGTCTTAGCCACTGGAATGCCAGGGAAGTCCCTGCTGTATCTACTTACCTTTTAAGATAAGAAAAAAAAAATGGTTAGCAATTACATATCATTTGGAATTTAGTCCATTGGTCTATTTGCCATTAAAATGCTATTAATATTTTAGAACACTATTCTGATTTCTAAAGAAATATTATCCAAGAAATGCATAGCCACTGGTGGTAATGTCAAGTTTTAGATAAGGCACAAGATCCCTTGCTTCCTTGTTCCTGAGTGCTAGGTCTTAGTCCTTTGGTTTAACTTCCTGTATTAACTATTTCCTGGAGGAGGTAGTGGCAACCCACTCCAGTATTCTTGCCTGGAGAATTCTGTGGACAGAGGAGCCTGGTGGGCTACAGTCCACGGGGCCACAAAGAGTCAGACATGACTGAGTAACGGAACGCACACACACACATGTGTACATTAACTACTGAAGAGACTGCTGCCTTCTCTACCTACATTTTTTTTTCTTATAGGAATCATACCTCTTGGGATGCAATTTAATTTCATCACTGCTGGTTACTTCATTCTTGTATTTCTCCCCAAACATATACACATAATCATTCATTTGTTTTACACATATTAATATTTATTAAGTATTTATTCAGTACCTGTGTGTGCCAGCAATGTTCCAGGGATGTATCTTGGGATACACTGTGTATTAAGGAACAAAACCAATAAAGATCACTGCCCCTGGAGAACCACATTGTAGTAGGGAGGGAGGTGTAAAATAAGCAGATCTTAACTCTGAAAACTTTGACAAATGTACTGAGTAATAGTAGTTGTTCAGTATGTTTTGAAGTTGTTTTAGTGTAAGGAAGTACCTGGAAAATCGTTCTATTTCTGCAGTGGTAAAATGCATCCAAGGTTTCAACTACATTTGATGACTGAATGAAGGTGAGGAAAACTCCAAGTGATGGGGACACACTAGATATTGGACCATTTCTTCTTCGGAAGAACACAAGACCCACAAAATAATTCCTGAAAGAAATACCAACTTTGTTCATTGTTCCTTCTGTAACTCTTCAATACTTTTCTCTTATAAGATCTTTCTAGTGAAATATTTTGCTGTTATTCAGTCACTCCGTCATGTCTGACTCTTGGTGACCCCATGGACTGCAGCATGCCAGGCTTCCCTGTCCTTCCTTCACCATCTCCTGGAGCTTGCTCAAACTCATGTCCAGTGAGTCAGTGATGCCATCCAGTCTCATCCTCTGTCGCCCCCTTCTCCTTCTACCTTCAATCTTTCCCAGAGTTAGGGTCTTTTTAATGAGTTGGCTCTTCACAACACGTGGCCAAATTATTGGAGCTTCAGCGTCAGTCCTTCCAATGAATATTCAGGATTGATTTCCTTTAGGATTGACTGGTTTGATCTCCTTGCTGTCCAAGGGACTCTCAAGACTTTTCTCCAATATTACAGTTCAAAGGCATCAATTCTTTGGCACTCAGCCTTCTTTACGGTCCAACTCTCACATCCATACGTGACTACTGGAAAAACCATAGCTTTGACTACAGACCTTTGTTGGCAAAGTAATGTTAGGGGAAATTATTAACGATGAGTGGGAACACAATATCATTTGACCAAACAAATATTTTGAAACATTCTAAATAAAATAAGACGTGATATCTCTGGCTTATAAAGTTTTAAATTCTAAGACATTTTTGATTACATACTATAGGCTACTTTAATGATTCTGTTTTCATTTGACTTTCATAAAATCATGGAAGTTTCAAACTGAAGGCTTTACTCTGATCTTATTACTCACTTCTTGGGGTTTAGCATCCCTTTGAAAATCTGCTAAAAGACACAGGACCTGTCATTCCAAAATTTTATATATATATATATATATGTAAAACAGTGCTCCAAATTTCAAGTAATTTGTGGATACCACAAATCCAGTGAGTTGCCCTCGGATTTGACCTAGATCTAGACTAGTCTGTTCAGTTTACAGATAAGCATATAGAGATTCAAGTATGTTGTAGTTTATTTAAGACCATAAAGTAGTGACTGTCAGCCTAAGAATAAAGTTTTCTGATTCCTAACTTGTGTGAATTATTTCCACTCTCCATCCTGTTCTGGATATTTAAAGCTGCATTATAACCTAAGTCATAACTCTAAGACTTAAACTGACACTGTCCATGGGATTTCCCAGGCAAGAATATTGGAGTGGGTTGCCGTTTCCTCCTCTAGGGGATCTTCCTGACCCAGGGATCAAACCTACATCTCCTCACTGCAGGTGGATTCTTTACCACTGTGCCACCTGGAAAGTCCTGTTATTCAAAATTTAAATATTTAAATTATCCTATTGAATATGATATATTTTTAATAGAATAGTTATTTTTCTAGTGAATATTAAAATGGAGGGTCATAATACCTTAAAAAGGAATCTCAAGGAACTGAGAACTTATATTTCTTTCCTTTTTTGAAAGTAGATCTTAAAAATATACCTGCAGATATAATCCAAGCTCTGCATCAAGGATGTCCATCCATTCCTCCTGGTAATTGAATTCCACTGACTGACATAATTAGGCCTTATCTGTTAAACCTGTTGTGTCAAAATCTTCTTGAAGTGTCTTCATTTACATATTTCTAACGTTGCAGAACAATCATAATAGTCGGTTCTGTCAAGGCCCATTGTCAAATGCTTTCATTCTTTGATTGACAGTGATAATAATTGATACTATGGGTCCTTTATATTAGAGTAGTTGTTTATTTGACATAACATTCTGGAAAATGTGCACCAAAAATCCTTAAAAAGTGTTTTGGTTAAAAGTAGTTTCATCAATTTTTCATCCATTTTTCCCTCCTGTCATTTCAGATGGTTTGGATCAAACTGTCCCTAAATTATTAGACTGGAAAAAGAGCAATCTTAGTCTCTTATTTCAGATATTTTCTGGTCTCTATAGTCATTCCTCTGTGTATTCATTGACAGTTTGTGGAGTGGCAGAAATATATAAAAATATCTAATGAGTTTAAACCAAAGAAAGTATCCTTTTTCTCTTAGCCTATGCCTTTAATTTAATTAGAAAGACATTGCAAGACCTTTTAGTAACTAAGGGAACTGACATATTATAAAATAATGCAAAAGAACGTTAGGGACTTAAGTACTCCCTAATTCTCACTGCTTCTGTTTTTTCAGTTAAGACATTAACACTAGTCAGTTAAGACCTATTTGGAATTATCTGAGGCAGACTAATCAAAAAAGGCTCCTCTGCCTGATTTTTTGAAATCCTGTCATTATACAAAGGAATAAGCTAAATGAGGGCTGAAAGGTTATCTTTACTGCTGATAAAAGTGATATCAGAGAATGTGGGCAGGACATCTTGCTAATACTGAGTGCCAAGATTTGTCAGATTTGCTCACCCAGTCATGGCAGAGTGGCCAAGGGCAGACCTCTCTCCCCAGGGACAGAACCAAGCAGAACTTGTGATGCCCGCAAGCACCCATCTTCCAAGAGAATAAAAAAAGTGGAAGGAACTGGGCAACTTTATATTCACTTTCTCCTAGAAAACCACACACACACAGTTACTGCCTCTCTCTTAAAAAGCAGTAACAGAGGGGACAGTGAGAAATGAAGAGGAGACGATAATGGGGTTGACTCCACAAGTAATGACAACAGGAAAAACCTTTTGCCACTAATTTTCTCTTATGTTCTCTTATGTTATGTTCTCTTAACATCTTAGGTTTAATCATTAAACCATGAACAAGATAATCTATGAAACAAGCTCTCTTATCTTTCAAGACAATCTCCTATCTTAATATTCTTTCTGTTCTACTATTTGGATGAAAAGATGGGGATTCTCTTTCTGTACATAAGAGTGACCATGGGATGCTCTAACAAATAGCTTTCCTATTCATTGACTGGGTCAGTATAATAATTCTTTTTCATTGATGATTACTACAAAGGCCTTTGGCATCAATGGTCCATTTAAATAAGCCAGTGATAAACCTAGCCAAAGGAATGAATCCAGAATGGATATCAATGCAAAACAATTCCAGATGGAAATAGAGGGTTCAACTACCATTTAGGGCAATTTTTTCTTCTATATTCGGTTCCATTGGAAATTTTTCTGAAATGAATATTTAGTAAATCTGTTCAAGCTTTGATAATGTATGTTACAGCTAGTGAAACAAATGCATATGTTTGTTTATGTTTAATCTCTCTGTATTTTATAAACATTTTCTCAAGATAGTTTCAATTTCTCTTGTTACTAACAGTTGTATCTGTGATGTGATTCATTCATTCAGTAGATATTTGTTGAGATCCTAACGTATGTTGGATACTATTCCAGGGCACTTCTCTTATTTAATAATGAACTTAAAAGAAATGTTAATGAGGGGGAAAAATGTGTAAACTAAAGGAGATGAGAGGAGAGAGGGCCTATTTCAGATAAAGTTCTTTTCAAAAAAGTGACACCTGATCAAAGTACTTAATCAAAGTACTTAAGTGAAGGAACAAGCCATGAAGATGTCATATGGATTTTGGAATTGCAAGCCACATAGAACAGTTGCATATACCAAGGCTCTGAGGCAGAAACATGCCTTACAGTTTGCACTAGCATGTAGCCAGATGTGACAAAAGGGTTGCAATTTGAACATGAATTTGATATTTAGTGGTAAGGAAGAAGTCAGCATATTTTACTGAAAACAAATACATTCTGTATTCACCACTGATTCGATGGACAGGAGTTTGAGCAAGCTCCGGGAGTTGGTGATGGACAGGGAAGCCTGGCATGCTGCAGTCTGTGGGGTCACAAAGAGTCGGACACGGCTGAGTGACTGAACTGGACTGAACTCTTTCTGATAATCATCTGATCATTCAAGTTGCTCTTCTTCAATTATTTATAACAGCAACTTCTTTGAGAGGCAATTAACATAATTTAAAATTTGCCTAGTTAAGTATACAAGTTGGTGATTTTTTTAAAATGCAAACTTATAGAGCTGTGCGACTATTACTACAATCCAGTTTTAGGACATTTCCATCATCTTCAAAAGATCCCTCAGGCCCATTTCCTGACAATCTCTGTTCCCACTCCCAGCTCCAGGCAACCAATAATCTGTTTTATAGATTTTCTTTTTTGAACATTTTCTGTAATTGCAATTATACAATATGTGGTTTTTAAGATTTGGCTTCTTTCACTTGGTAAGGTGTTATAGAAAAGCTTGAACGGCATTTTTGGCCGACCCAATATAATGTTGCTGAGATTATTCCCTATATGAACATGCATCAGCTGTCTGTTACACTTTATTGTTGAACACCATTCCACTGAATGGATAGACATTTTGCTTTTTGTTTTACTTGGTGATGGAAATCTGTATTTTTATTTTTATTTTTTTTACTTTTTGCCTATCATGAATAATGTGCTGTCACCTGCACATTCATTGTATGGATGTATGTTTTCATCCTGTTGATTAGAAACCTAAAAGTTGAATTGCTGGGTTTTATGGCAAATTTATCTTTAATTAGTAATGAACTTGACAAACTGTTTTCCAAAGTAGCTATATGGTTTTGTACACCTCCCAGCAATGCTTACCTGTTCCAGTTTCTTCACATCCTAGGCAGCATGTGGTTTGTCTGTCTTTTTGAACATAGTCATTATTGTGAATATAAAGTGGCATCCTCTTGTGGTTTTAATTTGCATTTCCCTAATGGCTAATGTTTTTAGCACTTTTCATGTTATTTAACTATATCTTCTTTGTTGAAATGTTCATTCTGATTTCTAATAACTTTTTGATTGTTCTATTTGTTTTATTAAGTTCTTTGTATGTTCTAGGTATAAGTTGTTTGTGTGCTATATGCTAAGTTACTTCAGTCATGTCTGTCTCTTTATGACCCCATGGACTGTAGCCCGCCAGGCTCCTCTGTCCATGGGATTCTCCAGGCAAGAATACTGGAGTGGGTTGCCATGCCCTCCTGCAGGGGATCTTCCCCATCCAGGGATCGAACCCACGTCTCTTACATCTCCCGCATTGGCAGGCAGGTTCTTTACCACTAGTGCCATAATTTAACTTAAACGTTTTTTCCTGCAGTCTGACTTATAGTTTTAATACTCATTAATGGTGTCTTTTGAGGAGCAAAAGTTTTAATTTTCATAAAGTTTACTTTATTATTTTGTTTCTATTTTGTGTGTTGCTTTAAGATCAGGAAGATTTTCTGTTTTCTTCTAAACGTTATATAGCTTCAGTCTTTACATTTAGGTTGATGATCAAATGTGAGGTCTTTTTTGCTTGTTTTTGTTTTGGTGTTTTTAGATGGCAGTAAACGTGTGTTAGCACATGGAAATCTAATTGTTTCAGCAATATTAGTAGTTGTTGTAGAGATTTACATATGTACAGTTTAAATGATCACAATCTAGATGAGATTAATATTAACCAAATTTTTATGAGGTATAGATACTCTGCTCTACTATATTTTATTTCTCCCCACTGCTTGTACAACTAATATACATAATGTATATATCAGTTCAGTTCAGTCGCTCAGTCGTGTCTGACTCTTTGCAACCCCATGAACCACAGCATGCCAGGCCTCCCTGTCCAACATCAACTCCTGGAGCCTACCCAAACTCATCTCCATTGAGTTGGTGATGCCATCCAACCATCTCATCTTCTTTCGTCCCCTTCTCCTCCTGCCTTCAATCTTTCCCAGCATCAGGGTCTTTTCAAATGAGTCAGCTCTTCACATGAGGTGGCCAAAGTATTGGAGTTTCAGCTCCAACATCAGTCCTTCCAATGAACACCCAGGACTGATCTCCTTTAGGATGGACTGGTTGGATCTCCTTGCAGTCCAAGGGACTCTCAAGAGTCTTCTCCAACACCACAGTTCAAAAGGATCAATTCTTCGGCACTCAGCTTTCTTTATAGTCCAACTCTCATATCCATACATGACTACTGGAAAAAACATAACCTTGACTAGATGGACCTTTGTTGGCAAAGTAACGTCTCTGCTTTTTAATATGCTGTCTAGATTGGTCATAACTTTCCTTCCAAGGAGTAAGCGTCTTTTAATTTCATGGCTGCAATCACCATCTGCAGTGATTTTGGAGCTCAAAAAAATAAAGTTTCTCACTGTTTCCACTGTTTCCCCATCTATTTGCCATGAAGTGATGGGACAAGATGCCATGATCTTCGTCTTCTGAATGTTGAGCTTTAAGCCAACGTTTTCACTCTCCTCTTTGACTTTCATCAAGAAGCTCTTTAGTTCCTTTTCGCTTTCTGCCATAAGGGTGGTTTCAACTGTTAGATACAATTGCCAGGATATTTCTCCTGGCAATCTTGATTCCAGCTTGTGCCTCATCCAGCCCAGTGTTTCTCATGATGTACTCTGCATAAAGTTAAATAAGCAGGGTGACAATCTACACCCTTGACATACTCCTTTTCCTATTTGGAACCAGTCTATTGTTCCATGTCCAGTTCTAACTGTTGCTTCCTGACCTGCATACAGATTTCTCAAAACTCAGGTCAGGTGGTTTGGTATTCTCATCTCTTTCAGAGTTTTCCACAGTATATTGTGATCCACACAGTCAAAGGCTTCGGCATAGTCAATAAAGCAGAAATAGATGTTTTTCTGGAACTTTCTTGCTTTTTCAATGATCCAGCGGATGTTGGCAATTTGATCTCTGGTTCCTCTGCCTTTTCTAAATCCAGCTTGAGCATCTGGAAATTCATGGTTCACATTTTGCTGAAGCCTGGCTTGGAGAATTTTGAGCATTACTTTACTCGCGTGTGACATGAGTGCAGCTGTGCAGTAGTTTGAGCATTCTTTGGCATTGCCTTTCTTTGGGGTTGGAATGAAAGCTGACCTTTTCCAGTCCTGTTGCCACTGCAGAGTTTTCCAAAATTGCCGACATATTGAGTGCAGCACTTTCACAGCATCATCTTTTAGGATTTGATATACTCAGTAAGAAAGTATGATAATTATTGATTCATATAATCTATGCCTCTTGAAGTTTGGAAAAAAATAGGACAAAATAGGACAAAAATAATTTGCATTTTTTATAAATAACTCACATATTTATATTTTCTGGTGCTCTCCTTTTTATTTTTTCCTTTTTTTTCCTGTGGATTGAATTACTATCTGCATATCTGCTTTAATTTTCTTCCTCCATTAAACCTCAATATCTCCATATTCCTTTTGCTAGTATATATATGTATATATTATATTTATAATTTCTATATATGTTCTAAGTATATACAGAATATTATAAATGCATTTTTATTTATAGAAATAAATTTCATATACTAATTTTATGAAGCCAACAGTACAGTTTTACAATTATTTTATAACTTTTTTTTTAACAAAATTATCTTTTATAAACATCTGTTAAAGGATAACAAGAAGATACATATATTTATACTGCATTTACAGTGCTCTATTTCTTTATATGGCATCAGGTTACCATCTGGTGTCTTTCACTTTCAGCTTAAAGGACTTTCTTATTACTTGTAAGAAAGGTGTGTTAATAATTAATTCTTTCATTTTTTGTTCAAATGGACATAACTTTATTTCTCATTTACTTTTTGAATCAAAATATAGTTGCTGTATACTGTTATGTTAGGTGTACTACATAGTGATTGGACTTCCCAGGTGGCGCTAGTGATAAACAGCCATCTGCCAATGAAGGAGACATGAGACTCGGGTTTGATCCCTGGGTCGGGATGATTCCCTGGAGGAGGAAATGACAATCCACTCCAGTATTCTTGCCTGGAGAACCCCATGGACAGAGGAACCTGATGGGTTACAGTCCATAGGGTTGCAAAGAGTCAGACACAACTGAGCAACTTAGCATGCACTAATGATTGGATGTTTGCATACATTAGGAAATTATCACTGTGATAAGTCTACTAACAATCTTGTCTTCAACAAAGTTGTTACAACATTGTTGACCATTTTCTTCATGCTGGTATCATATTTCCATGACTTTTTATTATGTTACTGGAGGTTTGTACCTCTCAATTCCCTTCACTTATTTCACCTCCCTCACCCACTCCCCTCTGGCAACCACTGTTTTTTCTCTATGAGTCTGTTTTCATATTTTAAATTTTTTTTTATGGATTCCACATATCAGTGAGATCATATAGTATTTGTCTTTCTCTGTTTCTGGCTTATTTTATTTAATATAATATCCACTCCTCTATCCACGCATGTTGTCACAAATGGCAAAGCTTCATTTTCTATGGTTGAGTGATCCTCCACTATATATATTCCACCATGTTTTCTTTATCCATTCAACTACTGATATGCAATTCATGTTTTGGGGACACATGTTGGAAGCCTCAACAGTTATTCCTTCAAATATTTTTCAGCCCTTTTCTCTTTCTGCTTTCTTTCTGGGACTCCTATTATTTATATGTTGGTGCATCTGAAGTTTTCTGACAGGTCTCTGAGACTTTGTTCCTAGTTCTTCAGTCTTATTTCCCCTTCCTTTTAAGATTAGATGATCTCTATTTATCTATCTTCAAATTAGCTGGTACTTTTTTTTTCTGCTACTCAAATCTGCTGTTGAATCATTCCAATAAAATTTTCATTTCATTTACTGTATTGTTCCAACTCTAAAATTTCTTTTTTTTGGAAAAGCATTTAACCTCTTGATTGATATTCTATATTTGATGAATCATTGTTGCTAAACTTTCTGCCTTCTAAAACATGTTTTTATATATATATGAAAGTGAAAGTCACTCAGTCGTGTTCAAGTCTGTGACCCCATGAACTGTATAGTCCATGGAATTCTCCAGCTAGAATACTGGAGTGGGTAGCTTTTCTCTTCTCCAGGGGGTCTTCCCAACCCAGGGATTGAACCCAGGTCTCCCGCATTGCAAGTGGATTCTTTACCAGCTGAGCCACAAGGGAAGCCTGTATAAAGTTCGATCTCCGGTCAGGAAACTAAGATCCATCTTGGTTCTCTGACTGGAGATCAAACTTGTGCCACCTGCAGTTACAGCATGGAGTCTTAATCACTAGACTGCCAGGGAAGTCCTAAAATATGTTTTATAAGAAAAAAATTTTAAGCATAATTGCAACAAATATTTTGAAGTTTTTATCTGCCAAGTCCATCATTGGGGGCCCCTCAGAGACAGTTTCTATTAACTACTTTTCCCAGTGTATGGATTATAATTTTTTTTTGTTTCATTAAATATCTTGCTATCTTATTGTTGGAAACTGAATAATTTGATAGCATACTTTAGTAACTCTGGGTTATGAGCTATCCCTCCTCCCACCTCCAGGAGTTACTGTTTTTGCTATTAATGTTCAGTTGTTTAGAGATTTGCCTGGATTAACTGTGTGGATTTTAGCTTGCCCTCAGTGTGCATGATTGATGTCTTCTCTTCCTTATGTTTTTAATTTATTTCATTTTTTTTTAAGTCTGGCTTCCTAATTTCCCCTGAATCAGCTTATTTTTCAGACAGTGATAAATCTGAGGTCATTCTTAAATATCTGGAGCCAGTAAGATACCCATCCTTTGCCAGTGGATCTGTGTGTGAGTTGAGAAACACAAAATTCAGACACTTTATGAATATGCCTCAGCTTTTACTTTCTGCATGTGCAAGGCCTCAAAATCAGGAAAGTATGATAGCTAGGTCTGTCTTCATTATCTTGTGATTACGTTCATAGCCCTTCTGACACCAGGAGTATGTGGGAATTGATCAAGGCCCACAGTGGCTGTCTCTTTCACTGGATCTCTCCAAAAAATTTCTTAAGTTTGTCTGAAGGTCTATCGCTAACTCCAACCAGTATTGTAACCTTATGTAAGCTATGATATTGGCTTTTCCTGATTGTCACAGAGATAGCTGTTGCTTTTGATAGCACCTCAAGGCATGGGCCTTATCAAGCTCTACTCCAGATCAATTTTTTCCCTGTCTGGAAAGAAAGCTGATGTCCTTTACAGCTTGTCATGCCCTGGTAAATACAGCAGTAAGGAGCTGGGAACCAGTGAAGGGGTAGAAGCAGCCCCAGGATAAAATGCTACACAGACTCCCATTGTTTTTTGGAGGTGGAGTAGTTTTTCTTAAATAAGCATATTACTGCATTTTTGTATACCTGTGATTAATTTTCAGAGCTCTGAAATGTTTGTTTTTGGCAATTTTAGCCAGTTTTATTGTGGCTTTGCGTGGAGAAAATTTGCTAAGCTTTTTACTTGGCCATTTAAAAAAGCCCTTCTTCAGTATGTTTTCCTTAGTCGAAATTTACAAAAAATTAGCCATCTTAAAGTACCCAGTTCATAGTCATTTAGAATGTTGTACAACCACTACTTCTATATGTCTCCAAACATTTTTGTTGCCCCAAAGAAAATTTTGTACCCATTAAGTAGTCACTCCTTATTTTCCCCTATGCTCACATTTCACCAACCCCTGGTAACCACAAATCTGCTTTCTCTCCCATGGATTTACCTACTCTAAATATTTCATATGAATTGAATAATAAAACATGTAAACATTTATGTCTGTCTACTTTTACTTAGCATATTCGTTTTGAAGCTCATCCACATGGTAGTATGTGCTAGTACTTTATTCCTTTTTATGGCTAACTAATAAGATTCATGTATTTATATATTTAAATGGGGCTTCCCTGGTGGCCCAGCTGGTAAAGAATCTGCCTGCAATGCAGAAGACCCCAGTTTCATTCTGGTTTGGGAAGGTCTGCTGGAGAACGGATAGGCTACTCATTCCACTATTCTTGGGCATCCCTGGTGGTTCAGATGGTAAAGAATCTGCCTGCAATGTGGGAGACCTGGGTTCAGTCCCTGGACTGAGAAGATCCCCTGGAGGAGGGCATGGCAACCCACTCCAGTATTTTGGCCAGGAGAATTCCACGGACTATTCCATGGGGTTGCAAAGAGTCAGACATGACTGAGCGACTTAATTTTCACCAGATTTTATGTAATCATTTGTTGGCGGATATTTGGGTTGTTTCCATCTTTTATCTGTTGTGAATGATGCTCCTGTTAAGTTCATGTACACATAATTTGTTTGAGTCCTTGGCTAATTTCTTTGGGTATACACACAGAATTAGGGTTTCTGGGTATTTCTATGTTCACCTTTTTCAAGGAAGCATCAAACTGTTGTCTCTGCAACTTTACTATATTTTATATTCTCGTTAGCCATGTTATGTGTGCTCTGATTTATCCACATTCTTATCAACACTTATGTTTCATTATAAAAAAAAATTACTGTAGTTATCCTAGTGAGTGTGGGAGTGAAGTATTAGCGCATTTTTAGTTCAGTTCAGTTGCTCAGTTGTGTCTGACTCTTTGCAACCCCATGGACTAGAGCACGCCTGGCCTCCCTGTCCATCACCAACTCCCGGAGTTTACTCAAACTCATGTCCATTGAGTCAGTGATGCCATACAACCATCTCATCCTCTGTTGTCTCCTTCTCTTCCAGCCTTCAATCTTTCCCAGCATCAGGGTCTTTTCCAATGAGTCAGTTCTTTGCATCAGGTGGCCAAAGTATTGGAGTTTCAGCTTCAACATCAGTCTTTCCAATGAATATTCAGGGCTCATTTCCTTTAAGATGGACTGGTTGGATCGCCTTGCTGTCCAAGAGACTCTCAAGAGTCTTCTCTAACACCACAGTTCAAAAGCATCAATTCTTTGGCACTCAGCTTTCTTTATAGTCCAACTCTCATATTCATACATGACTACTGGGAAAACCATAGCTTTAATTAAATGAACTTTTGTTGGCAAAGTAATGTCTCTGCTTTTTAATATGCTGTCTAGGTTGGTCATAGCTTTTCTTCCAAGGAACAAACATCTTTTAATTTCATGACTGCAGTTACCATCTGCAGTGATTTTGGAACTCCCCAAAAATGAAGTCAGCCACTGTTTCCCCATCTATTTGCCATGAAGTGATGGGACCAGATGCCATGATCTTAGTTTTCTGAATGTTGAGTTTTAAATCAACTTTTCACTCTCCTATTTCACTTTCATCAAGAGGATCTTTAGTTCTTCTTTGCTTTCTGCCTTAAGTGTGGTGTCATCTGCATATCTGAGGTTATTGATATTTCTCCTGGCAATCTTGATTCCAGCTTGTGCTTCAACCAGTCCAGCATTTCTCATGATGTCCCTTGCATATAAGTTAAAAAAGTAGGGTGACAATATACAGCCTTGACATAGTCCTTTCCCAATCTGGAACCAGTCTGTTGTTTAATGCCCAGTTCTAACTGTCGCTTCTTGACCTGCATACAGATTTCTCAAGAGGGAGGTCAGGTGGTCTGGTATTCCCATGTCTTTAAGAATTTTCCACAGTTTGTGATGATCCACATAGTCAAAGGCTTTGCATGGTCGATAAAGCAGAAGTAGATAGTTTTGTGGCACTCTTGTGCTTTTTTGGTGATCCAATGAATGTTGGCAATTTGATCTCTAGTTCTCCTTTTTCTAAATCCAGCTTGAACATCTGGAAGTTCACGGTTCATGTACTGTTGAACCTGGCTTGGAGAATTTTGAGCATTACTTTGCTAGCGTGGGAGATGAGTGCAATTGTGTGGTAGTCTGAGCATTCTTTGGCATTGCCTTTCTTTGGGATTGGAATGAAAACTGACCTTTTCCAGTCCTGTGGCCACTGCTGAGTTTTTCACATTTGCAGGCATATTGAGTGCATCACTTTCATAGCATCATCCTTTAGGATTGGAAATAGTTCAACTGGAATTACATCACCTCTACTAGCTTTGTTTGTAGTGTTGCTTCCTAAGGCCCACTTGACTTCACATTCCAGGATGTCTGGTTCTAGGTGAGTGATCACACCATCATGGTTATCTGGGTTGTGAAGATCTTTTTTGGATAGTTCTTCTGGGTATTGCAACCTCTTCTTAGTATCTTCTGCTTCTGTTAGGTCCATACCATTTCTGTCCTTTATTTTGCCCATTTTGCATGAACAGTTCCCTTGGTATCTCTAATTTTCTTGAAGAGATCTCTAGTCTTTCCCATTCTATTGTTTTCCTCTATTTCTTTGCACTGATCACTGAGGAAGGCTTTCTTATCTCTCCTTGCTATCCTTTGGATCTGTGCATTCAAATGGGAATATCTTTCCTTTTCTCCTTTGCCTTTCACTTCTCTTCTTTTCATAGCTATTGCAAGGCCTCCTCAGACAACTATTTTGCCTTTTTTCATTCCTTTTTTCTTGGGGATGGTCTTGATCACTGCCTCCTGTACAATGTCATGGAGTTCTCTCATGACAAGTAATGTTGAAATGCACCTGTACTAATGTGCTGTGAAGCAGAGTTTCATAGAATTGTGGCTCTGAGGGGAAGAGCCAGAAAGGCATTTCTGGGGAATGATATTTGAAACCTTCAAGGAGTTAATGAAGCAATGAGTGGACAGGAAGATCTTTACAGATAAAGGAGAAAATATTTGCAGAAACCCTCATGGCAGGAGCAGTATGGTGACTTCAGAAGCCTAAATGAAGACTCTTGTGATGTTAGAGAAGAAAAGAGAACACGCTGCAATATCTGAGTGGAAAGGTAGGGGGAATATCATGCTTTACCTTGTAACTTTCACTCAGCAACATGGTGTATATGTTCCTGGATGACATGATCAGATTCACTTTAAAAAAATAATTCTGGTTGTTCTGTGGGTAATCAAGGAAAGTGGAACATCATTAGGTAAGATTAGACAAACTAATAGACTGTTATAGTATTCCAAACAAATTGTCATGGTACCTAGAACTAGGTAGAGAAGATGGAGAGATGAGTTTGTAATAGAGATTTTTAAGAGATAAACTGTCCACCCTTGGATTTCTTAGAATGTGTATTTATATCAAAGATTCAGTCTGACTTGGTTCAGGTGGGTAAACAAGGAGTAAGGACAAGTTAATTGCAGTCTTTCTCTCACTTAAGCACTTGTTTTTCTATCAGTATTTATATTCATAATCTTTCATTTATATTTATTTATCTATCTTTAAATATATACATGTCAGTGTATATGTTTAAATGTCATATCCTCTCTTTCAGTACTGTGGGGCTAATAAAATCTTAATAAACATTAATTTTTATCAAATTTGCCAAGAAAAGACTCTCACAAATCTTGTTAGTTTTTAGCATTCTGTTCATTTTGGAGCCTAGAATGTATCTCCAGCAGGGACTGTGCTTGGAAGCACCAGGGACTTCTTGGAAGAAAATATACTTGACAGATCTTGGGTCAAACCGTAATTTTCCTTCAGAAAGACTGATTCTGGACATACTGTAGGTAATGCATTTTTATACTGTTAGGATTTATGTCACTTTGTTGTTCAATTGTTCTAGACATTTTTTCCATCAAAGCATGAGCATCTACAGACATGTATATAATAACAGCTTGTTTTCTTCTGTTAGACTCCAGGTGCAAAGATGCCCATTCTAACTTTTCCATATATGTCTATGAAGGTTTGGAAAATTAGCTAGTGAACCTCACCTCATGACCATAAATGTGCCTGTATTAGCCTGTGAAGAAAATAAATCTCACTATTCCTTTAATTTAGGAATTTCCTCTGTCCTTCCTCCAACAATTGCCCTCCCCTCTCCCCATCACCATGCCATGCTCACATTTGAGTTTTCTCTCCTGGAAGAATGAGTACAGACCATAAGAAGTCAGAACAAAACTGCAGAGAAAACAGATTGGTAGTATAATCTTGAATAATGGAAAAAATGAGAGAAAATAAATCCATATACTTAGATGTAGATGCAAATAGAGACATAGGTATCTATATTGTAATCTGTATCTATCAATCAGTTGATCCACAGCACCTTGTACACCTTTTTCTGAGGGGGATTCATATTATTTAGTCAAATTTACATAGCAAATGGGCTAATTTGATACTGATCTCTGAAATTTAAAAGATTTATTAATACCTAAGAAGGCTTTTCATATCAGGAAAATTCAAGTAATAATTTCTCTTATTATTACTATTATTCCTTCATTTTGCTCTAAAATTCCCTCTCTTTTCTGTTTCACTTATTTCATTCTACTATGTCTTTGCTCATTTATTTCTTATGCCTTCTTTATGCTTATCTTTGTAGAGAAGGGAATGACAATCCACTCCAGTATTCTTGCCTGGAGAATCCCATGGACAGAGGAGCCTGGTGGGCTACAGTCCACAGCATAACAAAGAGTCGGACAAGACTAAATGACCTACACACACACTTGTAGAGATACTGTTTTGTCTATTGCTTCTTGAATTTTCTCTTACTATTCTTTACTTCAACTTAAAAGGACGTTTTTAACCAAAAGATTCCTAGAAAAAAAAGTATTTTCCATTTTAGATCCCTTGTGGCTTTGGGACAATGAGGGAGTAGGTAGGGGGTTGTAAGTGGAAAGGTTACTGAGTCTGCACCCCAGAGGTATCTGGAAAAATGTGTGGCATGTTGACAGTCTGAGATGAAGTTGTCATAATGACGGTTTGGAGTCTTGTCTGATTTGACAGCATTTACTTGCTTTGCCGCTCCAACTGGAAAAGTAACATTGTGTCTGGGGACTAAATCTACTTGTGTATTCTTGAACTAAATTAAAGGCAGATACTAAATTGTCTATGTAGGTTTTCTTTTGTTTTTGGTCTTAATTGTCTGATTTACCAATGTTCTGTTCTGTTCTTTAGTATACCTTTAGGTACTTAAAAGGAAGTGATTTGAAATATTTATTGGTGTCATTGCAAAGTCAACGAGTTGACTGAAATTCTATATTTCATTGATCATATATTTATTATTTTTGAATAGCATCAATAAATGTGAATTGACCTATGGAGTGTTTTAATTTCTGACTGGCTGTGATATCTAACCTATGGACCCAGAGAGTGCATTATACAATTTCTGAATGTTGTATGTCCAGCCCAGGAATGGAATATATCTTTGTGGAATTACCCCAGTAGCCCCAGTGGGGTTAATTTTCAGTATGCCCATTAATAAGGAAGGGACAGATACGAGCAGAATGAAAAGTAAAATGTTAGAATCATTTTGTTACTGGTCTTCTTACTTCCACAACCTCCTGTGCAGAGTGGTTCAGTAGAAGTTTTATAAGCATGAAGTTTCACCAGCATGAAGTTTCTCTTGTCATGTGTACTTTTATGATTGTGACTTAGAACTATCTAACAAATTTTCAGTGGAAAAGAAACTTCATGTTGGCTTTGATTAACTTGTTGTACAGTGAAAATCTCCTTTCCTTTTTGGCTGTAAATGTTACTGTGTTATGTAATATGCACTGAAAAAAGAAATTAGGAAAAAATGTGTATATTTAAATGATTGTTTGTACCTGCATTCTTAAAAGTCCTAAAGACAATTGTTTCTTGACAATCAGACAGTAACTATTAGACAGTCAGAGAAAACTCATGAAAATTTTTTTTTTCTGAATATAAGATGATTTATGGAATAAAGAAAAATATTAAACTTCTGAATGACTATTATAATTTTAATAATTCATATTTTAAAATAAACTGTTAATTATGGCTGCATTGCAAGTAGAGTATTAAATCTTTTAAATGGTTTATTTGCACAATTTGACTTTGAAACAATGCCAGTAAATATGGTCAAGTTAATAAACTGACTAGGGAAAGAATCTTTTTTATATGTCACATGAGTTTCTGCAAATCTTCTGAAGTATTATTCTACCTGAGTATAATAAGGGGAACAATCTAGCTTTCTAAAATGTCTCATTGTTAACTAAAAATATTACTATAGGTATTGCCAGAACAATTATCAGCACTCTTCTGAAAATATTTGGAAGCTATTGAGATACAGATTTTAAGGAAACTTATTTAAGAAGGAATTTTCTTCTTTAATAAACACTACTCAGGATTTCCTAGAACTGCAAATTTATTATTTTTTTATTGATGATAATGAAGGCTGATAGCATTATGGTGCAAGAAATTTGACTTTTGGAAAGCTGCATGGTAGAAAATAGGTTTTATGTTTCCTCTGTCTTTAAAGAGCTAAGGACATTTTAATAAGTGATACCTGGAAATTATTGACAAGATGATCTTGAAGCCAGTCCAAGGTGTTACCAATTATGGATCAGTCCAGGGCATCTTTTTTAGACTGTTAAGATGAGGTCTATATTATTTATGCTCTATTCTTTTAAGTTCAATCTGCGTAATTATACAAAAAGGTAAAAAAAAATACCTCCTATATTCATTTATCTGGTAACTGCATCTGACCCATTATGATAATACATTATTTTATTATCAAAGGAAGGAATTAGAAGCAGTAACCTCCTGTGACAGTATCGACTATGAATTTCCTAGTATCTACAAAATAATACTTTAATACAGATACGTATATATACATCCTGCACCGTGTGACTTGGGGGAATCTTAGTTCCTGGTTCAGGGATTGAACTTAGGCCTCAGCAGTGAAAGTGCTGAGTCTGAACCACTGAACTACCAGGGAATTCCCAAGTCATTTTGTAATTGGAATATTAGAAATGTGTTGTAGAATTTTGGGTAATTCATTTAGAGGAAAACCTAAATAGACCTGTCAAGAGGCTATGTATTTAGTGTGGATATCTATATGTAATGGCAGAAATATTAACCTATTTGATTACAGCATATTGCCCTATACCTCACTGTCAATTCTATGTAATATAATGTATATACACCATATTATATTTCTCTAATCCATTTTTTTTTCAGTATTCTGAAGCTCATTTGACGTCTGGGGTTTTGGATAAGAAAATTCACCCATGAAAAAGGGAAATTGAAAGTATTAGCTACTCAGTTGTGTCTGACTGTTTGTGACCCCATGGATTATAGCCTTGCAGGCTGCTCTATCCATGGAATTCTCCAGGCAAGAATACTGGAGTTGGTAGCTGTTTCCTTCTTCAGGGGACCTTCCTGACCAGGTATCGAACTCAGGTCTCCTGAACTGCAGGCAGATTCTTTACCATCTGAGCACCCAGGGAAGCCCTATATAAATATTCACTTATTTATGCATTCACCTATATAAACAGTTAAATTTAAGTCTATCAGTATCATAGAAAAATGTAAAAAAGAGTTCTAATCTTGCTTTACAAGTAGCTGTGAAAAGCAGAGACGCAAAAAGCAAAAGAGAAAAGGAAAGACATACCCATTTGAATGCAGAGATCCAAAGAATAGCAAGGAGAGATAAGAAAGCCTTCCTCAGTGATCAGTGCAAAGAAATAGAGGAAAACAATAGAATGGGAAAGACTAGAGATCTCTTCAAGAAAATTAGAGATACCAAGGGAACATTTCATGCACAGATGGGCTCAACAAAGGACAGAAATGGTATGGACCTAACAGAAGCAGAAGATATTAAGAAGAGGTGGCAAAGATACACAGAACTATACAAAAAAGATCTTCATGACCCAGATAACCATGATGGTGTGATCACTCACCTAGAGCAAGACATCCTGGAATGAGAAGTCAAGTGGGCCTTAGGAAGCATCACTATGAACAAAGCTAGTGTAGGTGATGGAATTCCAGTTGAACTATTTCCAGTCCTAAAAGATGATGCTATGAAAGTGATGCACTCAATGTGCCAGCAAATGTGGAAAACTCAGCAGTGGCTACAGGACTGAAAAAGGTCAGTTTTCATTCCAATCCCAAAGAAAGGCAATGCCAAAGAATGCTCAAACTGCCACACAACTGCACTCATCTCACGTGCTAGTAAAGTAATGCTCAAAATTCTCCAAGCCAGGCTTCAACAATACATGAACCATGAACTTCCAGATGTTCAAGCTGGACTTAGAAAAGTCAGAGGAACCCAAGATCAAATTGCTAACATCCATTGGATCATCAAAAAAGCAAGACAGTTCCAGAAAAAAAACATCTATTTCTGCTTTATTGACTATCCCAAAGCCTTTGACTGTGTGGATCACAACAAACTGTAGAAAATTCTTAAAGAGATGTGAATACCAGACCATCTGACCTGACTCGAGAAATCTGTATGCAGGTCAGGAAGCAACAGTTAGAACTGGGCATGGCACAACAGACCCGTTCCAAATTGGAAAAGGAGTACATCAAGGCTGTATGTTGTCACCCTGCTTATTTAACTTATATGTTGAGTACATCATGAGAAATGCTGGGCTGGATGAAGCACAAGCAAGAATCAAGATTGCCAGGAGAAATATCAATAAACTCAGATATGCAGATGACACCACCCTTATGGCAGAAAGCAAAGAAGAACTAAAGAGCCTCTTGATGAAAGTGAAAGAGGAGAGTGAAAACGTCGGCTTAAAGCTCAACATTCAGGAAACAAAAATCACGGCATCCAGTCCCATCACTTCATGACAAATGGATGGAGAAACAGTGGAAATAGTGGCAAACTATTTTGGGGGCCTCCAAAATTGCTGCAGATGATGACTGCAGCCATGAAATTAAAAGGCACTTACTCCTTGAGAGAAAAGTTATGGCCAACTTAGACAGCATATTAAAAAACAGAGACGTTACTTTGCCAACAAAGTTTCGTCTAGTCAAGGCTATGGTTTTTCCAGTAGTCATGTATGGATGTGAGAGTTGGAGTATAAAGAAAGCTGAGCACAGAAGAATTGATGCTTTTGAACTGTGGTGTTGGAGAAGACTCTTGAGAGTCCCTTGGACAGCAAAGATATCCAACCAGTCAATCCTAAAGGAAATGAGCCCTGAATGTTCATTGGAAGGACTGACGTTGAAGCTGAAACTCCAATACTTTGGCCTCCTGATGCAAAGAGCTGACTTATTTGAGAAGACCCTGATGCTGGGAAAGATTGAAGGTGGGAGGAGAAGGGGACGACAGAAGATGAGAAGGTTGGATGGTATCACTGACTCAATGGACATGAGTTTGAGTAAACTCTGGGAGTTGATGGACAGCGAGGCCTGCCGTGCTGCAATCCATGGGGTCACAAAGAGTCGGACATGACTAAGCAACTGAACTGAACTGCATCTTGTCTAATTACTATTCATACCTTCTACCTTGTGTATGTAGCACCTTTCATTAATTCTATATCAAGACTTCCATCTTACATTAGATAACATCTATTCAGCAAATTATTGAGCACCTACTGTGTAGTAGGTATTTTGCAAGGTTCTAAAGAAACAATAGACAGAGGATGAGATGGTTGGATGGCATCATGGACTCAATGGACATGAGGTGGAGTAAACTCCAGGAGTTGGTGATTGACAGGGAAGCCCGGCGTGCTGCAGTCCGTGGGATCATAAATTGTCGGACACAACTGAGTGACTGAACTGAACTGAAAGAGACAATGTCTGTGCCCTTGAGAATCTTAGAGACCTTGCAAAGAAGCAATACAGGGGAATGTATAGAATAACAGAAGCATAAAAGATACAGAAGTAGGAAATAGTAGGTTGATGGTTCTTTCTTGGCAGAGATGTAAGAGAATGGACAATGTGGCCTGTGAAGAATAGGGAAGGCATCACAGAGAATGTGATGCAATTTTCCAAGTACATCACAGTTAAAGGGAATAGGTGGAGCATAACACAGATGCAAGGAGTGGTATGGTATTGGCATGGAAGGAAAAGTAATTATATTGCAAGGGAATGATGGGGAATGTGGTGGAAATGTGTCTGGAGTAATAGTCATGGATCAGATCATCAAGGTCCTCTATTGCCACACTAAGGAGCTTGGACATTATTCTGTGGATAATGGGAAGCTACTGAAGGGTTTATGGAAGTGAGTGCTATGATCCATTTTGCATTTTGAAAAGGTCTCTTGTGAAGTCTTGTAAAGATGGACTAGATGGGAACAAGATAGAGACCATTTAAGAGAATAAGGCAATTAGTAGGGCAGATGTAGTAATCTGAAGCACAATCTTTTGGTTTTGATTTGTTAAAACATATCTTCCTTATTTTCTTTTAATTCCTTTTCCTCTCCTTTTCACCCTCTATTTTGCTCCCTGTTATTCCTTCAGCTCCAGAATTATATTATGGTTCATAATGACACTATTTCTTCATATACTTTTCAATCTAATTAATGTTTGTTTAAATAAGTTTTTCTTGTAATTCATTGTTTAAATAATCTTTGTGTAATTAATCTTCTCTTTCTAAAGTTAAGCCCCCTGGATATTTTACTGTCATCTATTGTAACAGTTTTCTCGCCTCTTTTTTAGATGACTTTAGGGCTCATGGGCTATCTATTCAGTATTCTACACTCGGTCAATCTTCCTAACAATCTACAAGGTCACTTATTCAAGTAACCATTCTCTGTTTCATCTGAAATCATAACTTCCTATTCAACACTAAATGAAATCTATTTCTTCAATTCTCCTCTAAGGGAACCACACAGGATGACCCCCGGAAACACTGTTCACACTGTATTCTATGTGAGCACGACTCTAGATATTTCATATGAATGCCTCTCCCTGAAGTAGTGCAAAGGAAGCCCTAACTATCTTGCTCCAGCTAGACTTGTACTTGTCTTATGCAATTTCAATCCTTTTGATTCTTCTCTTTACCTATCAGTTCCTTCTACTTCACTCAATTCCCTGTGATTCCAGACCCATGTGGGTATCACTTCTTTTACTCTTGTGAGAGTTTAAAAGTCCCATTTCACTCTTTTACTACATCCACTTTGGTTTAGCTAGTCTTTTCTGTTTCTATACCTATTAAGCATTTCTGAAGGAAATCATGTAATTGTATTGTCATTGCATGCTAATTTTTGATCTTCCTTAACTGAGAACTTCCTATACTTCTCCCCCACATAACTCTCAATTTCTTTTGCTTGACCTTACACACAAATACTTCCCATGATCCAAAGAAGCTAAGCCAAAATAGTGAAAGGAATAGATATTATTTTTCTCCAGTCCTCACACAACTATGTGTCAAGCTCTCTTCTCTACCTGTTTACTCTTCCTAGGTGACCTAATGTAGTCTTCCGTACTAAAAACCATCAATAGTCTGATGACCTTAACATTTTTATTATCAGTCCAGATCTCTTCCTGGAATTCTCATATTTATATATTCAATTGATTACTTGACCTCCCTCTCCAGATATCTGGTAAGGATGTCAAATTTAACACAGGCAGAATAGAATTCTTCATTTTCTCCACAGACCTGCTCTTCTGTTTTTCTTCTCTGTCACTGTTAATAGAATGATCTTCTAAGCACTTTCTCAACTCAAAGAACTGTGAGTTATTTTTGACCCTTATTTTTATCTCTTCCACATCCAGTCAGCCATCAGATCCTTTGTACTACCCCCAAAAGATAACACGAAGCTGGTCATTTTTTAATCATTTCTTTTATATCATTTTAATCAAATTACCATCACCTCTCACTTGGATTACTGGAATAAGATCTAATAAGATCTTGGTTGGTTTTTCCACTTTCAGTTTTACAATTGTTTATCCCTTCATATAGCAGCCAGGATATTCTTTTTATAATGGATATCCTATAATATTCTCTTCTTGCTTAAGCCTTTCAATGAATTCCTGTCATCCCTTTTACCAGGGCACTCAGAAGCCTCTTTGATGTGGTTGTGGCTGCTTCTCTAAGATAATTCTGTAGTGTTGTCCTTCTAGACTGCTTAGTCTACTGTGTTTCACTTGCACTGGTCTTCTGTATCTCAAACATTAAATTCTGCATTAAAACTTACTTCCATTAGTGGTCTCACTGGACACAGTCTCAACACCCAGTCATTCTAGATCATATCATTCATTTGAATTTTCTGCATAACAGTTATCACCATTTGATCTTTTTCTCTGGCTTATTTATGGATATGTTTTGTCTGCTCTTGTCTGTCTCCTTTTTAAACTGTATCCACACCTTCTAGCATAGTACTAACACTTAGAAGTCACTCAATAGCATGTTAAGTCAATCATTGAAGTTAGCCTTATTGACTGTAATAGCAAGTAAAACTAGTAATTAACTGAACTCTACTACATTTGTAGTTGAGAAAAGAAAATATATATTTTTTCCTAACTAAGAGTTAAGGAGTGATTTTTTTAGGCAAGCCTTTGATTAACACAAGGAGAAAAACTTAAAAGTAGAATTTCAAGCTTTTTTTTTTTTTCTTGAGAGAGAATGGGGTAGAAAGAAAAGTTTTGCTAACTTGATGAAGTTTGTCACACAAATCCTTCAAGGATCATAAATGGGGATTATGATTCCCCTAAACTATTTTTTCTTTCCTAGACTATTAAATGAAGGCTTTCATGGATACTTTGTAAATCTGGTACCACCCCTACTTGATAGTATAATGGTCTGTCACTTCAATGAAAAAAAATCATTCATGTTGATGAAATAAAAGATCATTCAAATCAGTTGTTTAGAATCATGTAGCTCTGTCAGTTGATTAAGTTTTTCTTCATTTTTTTTTTACTTTCTCTATAGACTTATGAGTCACCGAGTTGATAAAAGACATATTTTGTTCTTCTAATAGTGCATTTTGAGTCATGTAATGAAATATGATTTATTATTGCTACATTATTCAATTAATTTGATTGATGTTGGTAAATATTATTATTATTATTATTTTTACTTAATGAGTACTTAAAGTGATGAAAGGCCTTTACCGACCCCACCCCCAATTTTTATTTGGTACGTGTGACTTATATTTTCTCTCTGCAAACTTCATGAGGACAGGGATTTTTGCCTGAGATTGCATGAAAGCCTGACATCGTGTTGCAATCAAATCTTACTGGGCAAAAATAAAATATAATTAACACCAAGTGTACATTAAAATTTTTCTTACTCTGATAGCTTCTATGGTAGGCCAACCCCCACCCCTGCTGCCAGATATCCACACACTAATACCTGCAACATATAAAAATTATGTTCTATAACATAGTGAGTGAGAATTAAAGTTGCAGATGAAATTGAGATTGCCGGTCAGTTCAAATAAAGAGAGCATCCTGATTAATCCAGGTGGGCCCAGTAAGGTCCTGAAATGGGGAAGAAGGGGACAGAGAGATGGCCTTCTGAGAAAGACTCAACATTGGTAGCTTTGAACATGGATGGGGGCCAGGAAACAAGTAATGTAGGAAACCTTAAGAGCCTGGAAAAGGCAAAAGCAACAAATTCTTCCCCAAGATCGTCCATAAAAAATGCAGCCCTGCCAATACCTTAATTTTAGCCCAGTGAGACCACTTTTGTGCATCTGACCTCCAAAACTTTAAAATAATAAATGTGTGTTGTTTTAAGTCACTAAGCTTGTGATAATTTGTTAAAGCAGCAACAGGAAACTAATACTGGTTTCCTTTTGCTTTTCTTCTCAGGAAAAAAAAAATGGAAGAGCATAATTTCAAGGAAAGAGAGTAGATTTCATTTGTGTATCTATGAAGGTTATTCATTTAGCAATAGTATTTTATTTTTGTAAGTTCTTTTTTTTCACTATGCATTCTCCTTAGATCACATATTGTGAGAAAACATAGACCCAATTTGGCCATTGTAATTTAACTACAAACTTTTAAGTTGTCTGCTTTTAGTATGCATGTCAACTTAATATTAGTTAAAGAAGGAAATATATAAAAACAGATATATTTTAAAAATGCTAATCATCCTGACATCACCCATTTAGAACATATAGCTCTCTTACGAACATTGGACAGTAGTTTCTCTCTTCAGTAACAATAAAAAAGTGATTCAGATGATGTTTGTAGTATACGAGTTTGCAGAGTGGTGCTCAAAATGTTTAAGAGAACACATGATTTTAAAGCATTTTCAAATACTTTAAAGACACATATTTATAAAGAAACAATTGTACTAATTATGATTATCTGTCCATTTTATCAAATGCCGGCTCAATATTTACTAAGCACTATTTTCAAACTTTGATTTGCTAGATCTACAGAACATCTAATTTAAGCATTTAGTGCCAATTTAAGGGAAGCACTAGATTTATAGAATGAAAATGTGTACAGTTATAAATTAACCCTTATTTTGACATTTTCAACTATTCACTATTCAGAGTTTCTTTTGATTTCCTCATGTATCAGACATTGATGATAACACAGATTATACATTTCCATCCAGCCTCTCCTCACTACTTGACTGTAGTCAGAGATCCAGTTCATACTGGACAATCTGCTATTTCACGAAATGGGCCATATTCTCTCTTCCTTCTAGAATTGTGAGCATAGTGTTGGTTTGTAGGAAACTTGCTGATATACAACCAGCTCCTCCATTCACCCTTTGGTGGGTTTCTGAGTCACCCAGGGCTCAGCTTCAGTTGAAGAGTCTCCTCCTTAGGAAGTCTGCCTTGACCCAGCACTGAGCTAGATGTTTCTCCCACGCTTTGTGCACCTTGTAGGCTTTTGTAATCCAAACTTAGAGTTTTCCAGGTGGTGTGGTGGTAAAGAATCTGCCTACGAAAGCAGAAGATGCAGGAAAAGCTGATTTGATTCCTGGTCAAAAAGATTCCCTGGAGGAGGAAATGATAACCCATTCCAGTGTTCTTGCCTGGGAAATCCCATGGACACAGGAGCCTGGCGGGCTACAGTCCATCAGGTCACAAAGAGTCAGACATGACTGAGTGACTCAACATTTGTTGTCATTCAGTCGCTCAGTTGTGTCCAGTTCTTTGCCATCCCAGGGACTGCAGCACGCCAGGCTTTCCTGCCCTTCACTGTCTCTGGGAGTTGGCTCAAACTCATGCACACACACACAATCCAAATGTACTCCATTTGTAGCGATTATCACAGAGGTTGTCCTGTTGAAAAAGTTTTTCTCTGAGTTTATAATCTTAGAATTGGAAAATAATTTAGAAAGTAGGCTGTTTCAGTTGTTGTCTCTGATCATTTTTGAGGATTCTGATTTTCCAAATTCAAAACACATTGAGTTTCATTGCTTAAATTTTGTTTCATTTGTGTTTTAATTCTGTTAAAAAAAAAGAAAAAAACAACTTATTTTCTCTAATAACATTTTATAAATACAAATTTTCTTAGATTTAGAATGTTTATAATTCTGAATTTTAAGGGTTTTAGTCCTTTTAGTAAGCTATTTCATATTTATGACTTTATGATATTTACTTAATTTATGTAGTAATTATATAGTTTTAGCATAGGAAGTAAGTTCCCAGTTCATCTATTCCAATTCCTAAATTTACAGATGAGGAAAACTGATGCCCTCTTCTGCAGTAACTGTTCAGGTGATTTCAGATGACAGACATATTTCAAAGGCCAATATTCTGCTCCCATGATTATTCACATTATTCCAGAATGGCACAGTGGTACCATCTTATTTATCTTTGGGGAAACTAAACACCTCATCTAATAGCATGAACCGAGCATTGGAGCTACGCAAAAAAGATTGGAGAGAGAAGGAAACAAAAGATGCTTAAAAGTCCCCAAAGCACTACACAGTCTATTCCAATGCTCCATTATTGGTATAAAGTGATGAGGACACCACCCATATCTAAACACAGATGCTTAAGGCTTCCCTTAGGGACTTGAGGTATCCAGGCTTGGTTCAGCACAGTGGACTCCAGGTACCAGTGACTGGTAAACCTAAATATTTTCTGCTACTTGCTCTCCAAGATTTAGTTCAGGTTCTTGACTAGGCTGGTTTGATTGTTTGAAAGAACCTGAAAAGGCCTGGCAAGGGCATAAAATAACACATCTGCTGTGCTGTCCTATAAGGTAGCCACTGGATATGACTGCTGAGCACTTGAAATATGACTACTCAAAATGAAGATGTGCTAAACGTGTGCTCAGTTCAAAGGCTTAGTAAGAAAATATGAATTTAAATTATGAGTTTAAAATATATTATCTTTAATATAATCACATGTTGAATGTACTTTGGATATATTGGGTTAAGTAAATTATTCAAATTATTTTCAACTTTAACTGTTCTTTAACTCTTTAAAAATGTGGCTGCTTAGAAAAATTAAAATTTATATGTGATTCATACATATATACATATAAATATATAACATATATTGATTTCCATGAGGATGTGTTATTTTAAAAGGTAGAGTTCAGTCGCTCAGTCATGTCTGACTCTTTGCAACCCCATGGACTGCAGCACGCCAGGCCTCCCTGTCCATCACCAACTCCCATAATTTACTCAAACTCATGTCCACTGAGTCAGTGATACCATCCAACCATATCATCCTCTGTCGTCCCTTTCTCCTCCTGCCTTCAATCTTTCCCAGAATCAGGGTCTTTTTCAATGAGTCAGCTCTTTGCATCAGGTGGCCAAAGTATTGGAGTTTCAGCTTCAACATCATTAACATGATGTTAAATGTTCCAATGAACACTCAGGACTGATCTCCTTTAGGATGGACTGGTTGGATCTCCTTGCAGTCCAAGGGACTCTCAAGAGTCTTCTCCAGCACCACAGTTCAAAAGCATCAATTCTTCGATGCTCAGCTTTCTTTATAGTCCAACTCTCACATCCATACATGACTACTGGAAAAACCATAGCCTTGATGAGACGGACCTTTGTTTGCAAAGTAATGTCTCTGCTTTTTAATATGCTGTCTAGGCTGGTCATAACTTTTCTTCTAAGGAGTGAGCGTCTTTTTATTTCATGGCTGCAGTCACCGTCTGCAGGGATAGAGTAGGTAACATTAAAACCTCCTTGTCAGTAAGTGGTACCAAGTCTCTCAGTCACCAAACCATGATTACTATCAACTGTATACCTGAGTTAGTTAAAATGGTTGACCACTATGGGGCTCTAGACACATTCGTACACATCTCTGAATGGAGATTTAGGAGACTCATAGGCTTATGAATAAAAAAAGCAATGGTTCTCCACTTTGACTACCCAGTTCTCTATGTCATATATATAAAAGAAGTGGAAAAAGTTGCACTCAGTTGAATATTATGAGCATTCCACTTCTTTCCAAATTAAAAAATGAATGTGGCATCTATTCTGGCTTGAGGCTGAAAACTATGAGATAAAAGAATTGTTCTGTAGGTCATAAATGGAATTTTATGAAAAGCCAACAGTTTATGTTTATAGTCATTCAAAATACTTTCTCCAAATATATTTCTCAAGGCTTAGAATTGGAGTTCCAGTTCAAAATGTTCTTTAGTGCTCACTTCCTTATTAAGGAGTTCATTCTGTGTACCTATCTCCATCAGTCATATTTCACTGAATATTCTGGATGCTGTAGTACACCAAAGGACTTCTTAAATTATTAAATCAATATTGCATATTGCAATAGAGTGTTGCCATAAATATTCCAGTGACTTTGGCAATATTTTCATATATCACTGTATGAGGAACTCTAGTTAATTTTCCTAGTTATCATTGAGTGCACTTGTAGAAAACAAGGAATTATATTTATGAATGGGGAAGAATAACTATTGGATATTAAATGAAAATTTAGAAAAATGAACATCAATTTAATAACATTTATGAACCTCTTGAAGAAATATGCCCAAGAACTCACATCTTGGAAAAGAAACAAACAAAACAAACCTTATCTTATATTTCAGGTTTCCTCATTCAGAAATAATTTGTTTAACAGCTGTGTTCTATGATTTTATTTAAAAAGTAAGCTAAATAAATCAGAATTGAAAACCAAGCTGTTCACAAGTGTGTGTTTGTATATGTGTGTGTATAAAATATATTATAGAAAAATAATATAGTGGTAACCTAGGTATAGTCAGTCACTGTCATGGAATTTCCTGATTAGTACCAAAGCCATACATTGACTATGGACTTCCCTGGTGGGTCAGCAATAAAGAATTTCCCTGAAGGGGACGTGGCAGGAGCCATGGGTTCAATCCCTGGGTTGGGAAGATGCCCAGGAGAAGGAAATGGTAACCCGCTCTAGTATTCTTGCCTGGAAAAATCCCCTGGACAGAGCAGCCTGGCGAGCTATAGTCCATGGGGTCGCAAAAGAGTTGAACACGGCTTAGCAACTAAACAGCAACATGTATTGACTAAAATGTTGGCCATTACAGATTAGGAAACATGATTAGGTATGTAGGTAGTGAAACTAGACTTGGAGATCTCTGAGTAGATCCTGGCTACTGTTTGAGGAACCATGTACAGACATAATTTGAAAGTGTTTAAAATCTCTTAACATGTTGAGCTTCAGACTCAGACTACCAGGGCTTTTAGAAGGACCTCTGGTGCTCGCTTCGGCAGCACATATACTAAAATTGGAACGATACGGAGAAGATTAGCATGGCCCCTGCGCAAGGATGACACGCAAATTCGTGAAGCGTTCCATATTTAAAAAAAAAAAAAAAAAGATAAAAAAAACAAAAGAAAAAAAAAAAAAAAGAAGGACCTCTGTTGGCTCTGTTCTGATCATGACACCCAAAGAGAAGAATGTGAGGGGCCACAGGTGTATGCCCATGCAGACCCAAGACACCGCTTCTTGCTCTTCAACACAATACATCAAAGACTCAGAACAAGGAGTTCTTGTCCAAACAGCCCAGCCGACAGCCGGTGTTTCCCCAAGGTCTTCCCCAGCCCAGCCTGGGGGTGCTAGGTGCTCTCCCTTGGCCCCAAGGTATAGTTCAGGGGCTATATGTTTCCTTGGGATGATGAAGAACAGATACAGCATGATGTGGGGTTGAGGGCAAGGAGGAAAGGAAAGTTCCATCTCTCTTTCTGTCTGAAAGGATAAACAGGAATAGGCCAGAAGTGTTGTCATATGTTTTAACTATCTTAGGAATAAGATAACCACAAAATGGAAATTGTTTAAAAAAAAAAGCATTTTAAAATGTGTCCTTTTACCTCCCAATATTAATGGTAGTCTTCTCATAAACTGGGCATATGAAGGATATTTGTTCACCTTCCACATTCTGTTCAGATTTTAAACTCATCTCCCTCCCAGAAATTTATATATATTTATATGATATATATGATATGTCATATAGTTTGAAAGAAAAAATATATGTGTGTATACATATATATGTGTATATACAAATATATATAGTTTGAAAGCAAACATATATGTGTGTATACATATATATGTGAAGAAAATTATATTTAAAGGAATGAGAATGTCACCAGTGGCAGTGAATAAAGATAAATGAAGCAATGTCTTCAAAGTTGGAAGGGAAGAAAGATATTTAACTGTATTGTGTATTATGCAAAAGATACTTTCAATCATGTGATAACTCAGGTTATTACTCATTTGCCCTATGTGGAAAGATTATTCAAGAGGATCAACCAGAAAAACAAAACAAGAAATCTTAGAAAAAGGCATATACAGAATTCAGGCAATGAAGTATGACCGTAGGAAGGAGGGAAGCCAGGAAGTAAATGAAAGAGAATTTGTTAGGTACTGGTGCTTGGAAGGTTCTCCTTCAAAGATGAAAAATTAAGATATAAGGTTGCATTGTTTTATAAGGCCAATAACACCTTGGTCTACAGTTTAAAACAATATTGTTAATGTTAATTTTTTTTAATATTTAAAGCTGTAGTAGTCAAAATGTGATAAAAAGGACCTAAATGATAAAACTTCATAATTACATTATAGCTATTTTTTTTGAGGTGAGGGAGAGGGATAGGTAGAGAAAGTGTATACTAATTACCTGTTTCATAGCAAAAATCGAGTATATATCACTTTAATTGATAATTAAATATTATTCAATATAATTTAAATTCAGAATGGCAATGATTGAAAGAACTAAGAAAAAGATACATCTAAAAACTTAATGGAGGAAAGAAAAGGTGTGATTTATGGTTTTAAGTTTCCTAAATACTCAGAATTTTTATATGTAGTATTGGAAGGTGGTAAATTAGTAGAGTACATGGGAAATTGATTTATTCCTTTTATAGGGATGCAAAACTCAGACAGTTATGAGGTAACTTTCTGTTAATGTTGATACTGATCTTTAATTTCAAATAAATGAGTGACAATTTATAGACAGGTATGGAACCCAGAATGAGAAAAATGTATAGGTTTCTACTGACATAGCTCTAGATTGATTTATGATAAAAGCAATAAATTCTTTATCATATAGATTAAAGGCAAATATTTCACCATATTTCTAACATATATTGTAAAGAAGAATTGGATAATGATTGCAAAGGCATAGAAAAATTGCGTATAGCACTTTAGGTGATGTATATGAGAAAGCTTGGTATCACATCTTTAGTCACATCACATGTTTTAATTTTTGATAATTAATCTGTGCATGTTTTTTATTATTAATTCAAAAGTTTTGATTTCTATTTTAAAAATAAAAGAAACAGTTTTAAACTTTGATATTCTTGATTGGTTCTTGTTTGTTATTGGCCACATTTAGACTTCATTTTTATTTAAGATTGAAGACATAAGTGTTGAAATGTGCAACATGGTATTCTTTCATTTATGACTGAAAGACAAATTTTGGGATATTGAAAATATCATGAGTCAATCTGTTCTTGGAAAATTACCAGCCAAATTTTGCAGAGGTTTATATTAAGTTAGCACACCTTCGGGTACTTACTCCAGCAGAATTTATTGAAGATTAATAATAGTTGTATGTATCACATGTCATAATACGTTTTTATCCAGTAAGGTGTCATTTAGCTCCCTAAATCCAAAACACACAGTGTGCAAGCTGTCCCAAACTTGTGAACAGGTTGTTTCAAATAGTTTGTTTGGAATTTACAACACATTTATCTACAGAAATAAAGTTATGAATTGTGTTTGGATAATCAGATAGCCCACAAAAGCTTATTTGATCTACAAATTTGTGACTGGGCTACAGTTCTAACAGGTTTAGAATTGGTAGTCAAGGGGTGCTTGTGGTTCAAGAGGGACAGGAAAAGCATTTTTTCCCCTGAGGTGCAGGGGTAGCCTAGATAGAGTGTCTTCAACACTCTAAATTTTGTCAACACTTTCAGCCTCTCTTTATGCATCCTCTTCTTTTTCTATTATACCAATTTTCTATTTATTCAAACTTCAATCCCATCAAGTGTACTCTTTTGGAAGCAGGGACCTAGGGAGAATGATAGACTAACATGGCATCACTTTAGAGCATGTTTAAAAACCCAAATTATCCCTTCCTACCTCCCTCTGAGTCTCCTCCATACTGTGTTGATGAGTTCAATGAAATGTTGGAAAAATTAATCTGTTAAATTCATTCATATGAAGTTGTGGATGATAGTCTGAATACACATCCTATCTTCTTGCTATTGTCCTTATTTCTCATATCCAAATAGTTTTTATCCAGATAGGAATTTATTGATAATGCAGAGAAAGTAATGAGGTTAAATACAGAGTTCAGTCACAATAGAATAAGATATTTTGCTATATTTGAGAAAAAGGGCCCATCTTACAGACTCTTAAGTCCTCTTCTAACTCCCTTCCCATCTTTGCCTCCTATATTTGCTTTTCACAATTTTTTTTTCCCTACTACTTCTAACGAACAGATTTTTTTAAGGTGGCATTTAAAAAAAAAAAAAACAAATAGTGGATTAACAATTAATACGGGATCTTGGAAAGGGATTTCATGTTCTTTGTACAGAAAGAACTGAATGTGCTATTATAATGACATAGTTTACTGACTTTTGTGACAGCTATAAATCCATCTTCAAATAAATGTCTAAAGAACTTTCAAATTATCTCAAGTAACATTCCCTTTTTTATCCAAATTCCAGTCTTAACAAATCTTATGTTCATTTGCTTTTCAATAAAATAACTAAAATTGGTCCAATCAATGAATTTGTTTCTTGGATTCTAGTAACTTTTATTTTTCTCTTTCTTCTCCTTCTGTTAACCTTCCTCCTCTTTTTTTTTTTTTTTTAATTTTTGAATAGTGTTGACCTCATAGAAATGTTTAAAGACATAGTCTGTAAGAGACAGTTTCCCCAAGATTTAGTCAAATTGTCAGTTTTTTGTTTTTAGCAATTTTGACAAAATAGGTTTTACATTTATTTAATTCCAGACAGAACCTTTTAAAAAAAATCAGTTCAGAGAATAATATTTTCTGACTATCCAAGGATTTAATTGTTATTTACTTTGAAGGAATTTAAATTTCTTCACTTTTTTATTTTTAATTTGAGGATAATTGTTTTTCAATGGTTTCTGCTGTACAATAACATGAATCAGCTTAAGTATACATATATCCTCTCTTTTATTTTAAAATCAGTTGTTTCAAGATTTGAAGAAAAATTGTTTTGTCTTTTAAATGTACAAATTTACCTTATATGAAAATGTCTTTTTTACTTATTGGTGTGCCTCATAGTCTATTTACTGTATTTGAGTCTGAATAGCTGGAAAGAATATGTTAATTCTAATTTACTCATCATAATTTTGCTTACAAGTAAGTTGAGAAGGATAACTTTTCTTAGGTTAAGTAGCATATTAAATAGTGGATTAAATACAAATCTCAGAGTATAAAACTTTTGACATCCTTTCTAATCTTAATAGCCAAACTTAGTGCTTGTCATGTACAAGGTACTTATGTTATGCATATTCATTAATTTATTCCTTATCATAACCCTATCAAATGGGTGGTAATATAATCAGTCTCACTTAGCAGATGGGGAAACTGAGGCACAGAAAGTAGCTTTGAGTGTCAAAGACAGTATATGAACCTGGACATTTGGGCTGATTAAAACCTATGGTCTTAGTCATGACATCACATTGCCTCACTAGAAAGACAAATGTCACTGCAAAGTTTCTGTAATACAAACATGATTCATAGCAGAGGGCACTCACGACTATAATAAAGACAAAACAAACCACACTTCAGACTAACCAACTAACAACTAACCAACCAATACAAATCACCAAAAAAAATCAGATTTGAATGCACGAAGAATACATAAGACTCTAATCAATGAACTTGTTATGTGTTGCTCTTTCATGTTTTAGTTTTTAAATAAGCTCATCAGATAAATAGTTTTTAAATAAGCTCATCAGCTTTTAAATAAGCTCAACATCTTAAGATGTTAAGAATTAGGGTCTGGGTTAGCTCTTTTGTTACTGTACTGAGTTGTTAGGTGGTGCTAGTGGTAAAGAACCCTCCTGCCAGTGTAGGAGACATAAGAGACACTAGTCGATCCCTGGGTCAGGAAGATCCCCTGGAGAATGGCATGGCAAGCCATTCCAGTATTCTTGCCTGGAGAATCCCATTGATTCAGGTTCCTCTGAACCTGGCATGCTACAGTTCATAGGGTCACACAGAGTCAGACATGACTGAAGCAACTTAGAACACACATGTCAATAAGACAAGAAACCAATAAAGGAAGATTTAGGAGGTGCTTTTTCACTGGCTATCTATGTAACAATATTTCAAGATTTTTCTAAATCTACTTTTATTTAAATTAAGTATTTGAACATTTTTCATTGCTACTTTCCTGTGATTAACAGTCTAGAATGCCTACATATAAGTAAAAAATGACTAATGGAAATTAACTTACTTTATTCTTGTAACTGACAAATTTAATACTAGGAAGATGCATAATCAAATAAAAATAATTTATTTTACCTTATCTTCAAATACAAATGATTTACCTTTAGATTGATATCTTAGCTCCATTTTGTCAACCTGCTTTTATAGATTGTTTCTCCTAAACATATTTATTTAGGATTTTCTTTCTTAATGTTTTATCTTTTCTTATATTGATAGTGCATTTCAAATTTTCCTTTTATTAGTTTCTTCTGATTCTCCTAATTTTCCTCTGATTCTTACTTTATTTTCATATCAGTAAAATTTCATCCTTAATCACTTGTTTTCCTTTCCTGTATCAATCCATTCATTTTCAAATTACAACTCCACAAATTACTTTTCTGTTTTATTTTCTTGCAAAATGATTCATTCCCTTCCCATGTTATCTTCCTGTTAATTCTTGTCCAGAGCCTAGTGTTTTCAGAGAATCAAGTATGGGTCTAATTGTTCAGGAGGACCACAGTCTAAGATTTTAAAAAGAAAGGATAGGCTGGTTATAAATCCACCTATCAATGATGATTCTTCTCCCCATAAACCCTTTATCTTTTAAAACTAGATCATGTCTAGGCAACTTTTTTATTTTTATTTTTTTACCTTTCTTTTGGGATAAGAGTACAGAGTCTTGTTTGCATCACTAAGATAAACAATATTATTGTCAACAATTGCAGCTAAAACAAAATTTAAAAAAGGAAAAGCAAAAGAAAAAAATTAGGACTCTATCCAGGATATGTTTAGTATCCCAACTTTTTAGTTTTGTAATCTGTATTACCCGGAGTTGTCTATGCTCAGTTTCTGATTCCTAAATACAAATACTTAACTGACATTATAGCTTGAAGAACATCGGTATCATCTACTTTTTTAACGTTAAATTTCAGATAGAGCAGAAGTGTTGGTGTACAAGGTCTCAAGGTGCATCTCTGACCTTTTCCCATGCTTGAGCCAAAGCAGTATAATTTCTTTGATATTTGGAGACGTTATGCGAGATTTTATTAAATCTCAAATTCATATTTATTGAGTGCAGAAATGAATAACTAGTAAAACCTTGAGAATCAATGTTACTTTAATTTGGAAAAGGAAATGGCAGGCCACTCCAGTTTTCTTGCCTGGAGAACCCCATGGACAGAGGAGCCTGGTGGGCTACAAGTCCTTAGGGTCACAAAGAGTTGGACACGATTGAAGCAACTTAGCATGCGTGTTACTTTAATCATACTTCTTTTCTAGATGTGGTTCTTACAGAGCTCAGTGTTTTATCTATATTATGGAAAAATAATCACTATTATTATTTATTTTAGGGGAATGTATAATATAGTGAGTTTAACATGCTTGCGCAGTATTTTAGCATTGAGCGTGCAGTCACTCAGTGATGTCCAACTCTTTGTGACCCCATATACTACAGCCTACCAGGCTCCTCTGTCCATGGAATTTTCCAGGCAAGAATAGTGGATTGAGTTGTCTTCTCCAGGGGATCTTCCCAACACAGAGGTTAAATCTGTATCTCTTGGGTCTGCTGCATTGGCAGGTGGATTCTTTACCCCTGAGCCACCTGAGAGGCCCCTATTTAGCATTAAGTACCTCTCGATCTATGTTTTTACTCCTACCTGAATCTCTTATGGCAAAATAATTAGCAGAGTTGGGAAAGGTACACAATTTAATAGTAGTTCTAGTTTTCTCTCCAAAATGTTAGAATTACTGATAAGATATTGAACGGGTTACATTTTTCATTTCTTAGATTTAGGAAAATGTGAAAAAACAATCTACACAGCTTTGCCATCTGTGAATCTATTGTATAGTATATATGCTTAATTTATATTTATTTAAATCCAAATCTCTCCACTGTAGAAGAAGCAGTAGTGGTAATTATGGTGGTAATCTCCCTGGATAAAATGTGAGTTGTAAAAAATAAGTCATCTGGCACATCTACTAGAGTCGCTATAGTAAAAACACACAAACAAAAAAATTGGAAAATAATAAATGTTGACAAGGTTGTAGCCCTCTTAATGTCGCTTGTGGGAATGCTATAAAAAAAGATTTTGAATGTTCCTCAGAAGCTGAACAAAGTTACCATACGATATAGCAATTCTTTTCCGTATCATATTCCCAAAAGAGTTGAAAACAGAGGCTCAAAGACATATACCAGATGAATTGTAGCACTGTCACAGTAGGTACAATGTGGAAACAACCTACATACCTGTCAACAGATGAATGGATAAGAAATGTGGTATATTCATATAGAATATTGTTACCTAGAAAAGAAATGATACATGCTACAATATATATGAGCCTTGAGAACATCATGTTAAGTGAAATAAGTCAGACACAAAGGAATAAATATTGTATGATTCCACCTATATTAAATATATATGTTTTTTTCATAAGAGAATGTAGATTAGAGGTTATCAGAGGTTGGAGTGGAAGGTAAGACTGGGAGTACAAAGCTTCAGTTTGGCATGATGAAAACATCTTGGAATTAGACAGTGGGGCAGTCGCACACATTGTGAATGTCATTAATACCACTGAATTGTATACTTAAAACAAAATAGTAAATTTTATTATATCTACATTTATCTCCATCCTTAAAGAATTATAATGTAATATTCCATATACCATTGGATTATACACTTTAAATGGGTGAACTGCAAAGTATGTGAATTGTATCTCAATAAAGTTGCTAAAAAGCTGAAAAATCTTTGAGGTTCTCCTTTGTTAGGAGGAAGGGAGTCATTACTTTTCTATTCATATGATACGCTGTGGGGATAGGCCATTCTAATTCATTTCATAGTATAAAATAGAATGCTGCTGTGATTAACTGTTGCCCAGCAAGAATATGTTATACGTTAACAGTGCACCCGTGCATACTGACGTGCTATCAGGAAGTAAAAGGTTTCTGTGTTTCTCCAACTTAGTGAATGAGTCACTTAGCTGGGGGAGGGGACTACTGGCCACAGAACTTCAGATTCCTGCTTGTTAGAAAGTCATTGTGGAACACTGTCCTCACGCTTGAGCTCAGGTAAAATATTCCTAGTGTTTGCTGGTTTGATTATAAACCAAAAGAATGCAACTTGGAGCCATACCCTACCATCTTTGAAATGGTGCCTGACTCTATTATTTCATACATTTTGAACTTTTTTTTATTATGTGAACCTATCACTTTTCACCCTGAAAGTAAGTGGAGTAACAACTGACACCCCAACAATGAAAACTAAAGTGAGCTAGTTTATTAGTCTGGGCTAAAGCCACACTGAACAAGCAGAATTTAAATTGAAATAAAGTGTAAGATTGAGGGCAGAAGGAGAAGAGGGTGTCAGAGGATGAGTTGGCTGGGTGGCATCACCAATACAATGGACATGAACTTGGGCAAACCTTGGCAGATGGTGAGGGACAGAGAGGCCTGGCACGCTGCAGTCCATGGGGTCAAAAAGAGTTGGAGAAGACTGAATGACTAAAAAACAACAAAGTTTGAGTAGACGTTGCTGTTTAGTGGCTAAGTCATGTCACACTCTTGTGACCCCATGGACTGTAGCCCGCCAGACTCCTCTGTCCTTGGGATTACCCAGGCAGGAATACCAGAGTGAGTTGCCATTTCCTTCTCCAGGGGATCTTCCCAACCCAGGGATCGAACCCATGTCTCCTGCTTGGCAGGTGAATTTTTTTAACCACTGAGCCACCTGGGAAGCCAAAGTAGACATTAGCCAAATAAAAATTTGAATAAACATTATTACAAACAGAGAAAACAGCAGATGACAGACGCCTTACTCCAGAGATGACTCAGTACATCCTGATAACAGAGATAAAACTGCTGTGCTTGGAACCTGGTAGCAATAAAGAGGTCTTGTGTAGGCCATAGTATGGGTGATGGATTTTATTCTAATTAAAAATGTGAAAATTGAAGGTTTTTAAACATGGGAAATAACTTGATTTTTTCTTTTTTCCAAAGGAGATAAACCTGAGTATTGTGTGTGGGTCAAAATCAAATGGTGGAAACAAGAGTGTGTAGAGACAGACTGAGAGGAAATTATAGTACTTTAGCAGGAGACAATATTCTTTTGTGGTGGCAATGAAACAATTCAAGATACATTTAGGACATGGAACTAGAAAGACTTGGAGACAAATAGATTTGAGACCCTGAGGGACAGTGGAGAATATAAAAAATAACTGAATCCTAGGTTTTGGACCCAAACATTTGGATGGATGTTGACTCCATTTATCATGATAGAAAAATCGGGGTGAATAGTGGAGAGGTGATGAGGTTTACTTTTGGGACAAGTTGAGTTTGAGGTGCTTATAAGACATCCAAGTGGAGATATAAATTAGAAGAGGGGTCTGAGATAGAAATATTGGTTTGGAGTCTTGAAATTTAGGCGTTGTTAAAGTTGAAAGATTAAATGAAATTGTCTAGTGGGAGAGAGAAGAGTGAGAATTGATGCTCCAATCAAGCAGCCACAACATTCAGCCACAGCATAGAAGGAACAACACTCAAAGAATTCCAAGAAAGGGCTGACAGAGAAAGATGATGAAAAACAGGGCTCTGCTGTAATGGAAATAATGAGAGGAGAATGTTGAAGAAAGGAAGGCTTGGCCGAGGTTAAGAATTGAAGTTTCCTCTAGATTTAGTAATATGGCGGTCATTGTCAATCTTAGAAATAGTAATTTTGGTAGTGCTGTGTGTGTGAAAGCTGTATTGTATTTCCTTGAGAAATGAATGTGAGGTGGTTAATGGTAACAGCAAAAGTAAAACACCCTTTTGGGGAAGTTTAGCTGAAAAGAGTTCAAGAACCAGTACTAGAGAGGCATGTAAAGTCCATATTCTGCCACCTACTATTTGTTTGAACATGGAAAATTATTTAATATCTCTGATTTTGTACCCCAATAGGATCTTACTAACAAGAGTGCCTACCTCAAAGGATTTGTTGAAGAGTGTTTATGACAATGTCTTGCTACTTAGTAAACATTTAATAAATGTAAACTGTGCTTACCCTTGATCTAGATATTATAATATCCATGATATAATAGGGAGCTTCTCAGTCACAAAACTAAACTTCGTATTCTTCAAAAAAAATTAGATGAAAACATCAAAGCCAGGCCAATCAATATAATGACAGAGAAATTAAGGTCTGTTTATCCTAAGTAATCATTTTAATTTCTTATTATTGGTTTAAAAGTCTTTCCAGTTTCCTATTCTCTTATATCCAATTTTTTTTTTTACGTATTTCCTAATATTCTAACATGTCTCATTGCAGAGAAAAAATGCAGTGTTTTTGTTATAGACATTGGCTTAGATTGTTTTGAATTTATAAGGATATCTTAAAAATTATTGTTTGTAATCAGAGAAGACATTTATTTGGGGAAATATTATAGATAACTTACAGACCATACATTATCTTCCTATTTCTACTCCATGTTGCTTATTATCTGTATAATTTTATGAAAAGAAACCGTTTTGGCAGATACTAAATAACTAAATTAAAAAATAATTTAGAATACCTTGCATACTTAGTTACTTTTTATATTTTCTATTTATGTATATTTAATATGCCTTTTAAAAATACCAGTTGAGCTTTTCAGATTGCTCTGTTTCAATTGCTTTTTTTTTTTAGCTGTAATCCATCTATTTTAAACACAGATATTTCTCACATTTCAATTTAAAATGCTCAGTTCATTACTATGGACCCACCTAGTGTCGACTTCTCAAATTCATTTTTTTTTTTACCATATATGCATGCTTATGTTATACATCATATACATCATATAATAAATGAATTGCTTATATAATCTTAACATTTAAAAGCTCATTTCCAGAATCTTTATGTTTTTGTTTCCTTTCTTATGGCATGCATTGTGTGCAACATAAACAATCTGAGAATAATTGACTATGGGTTAAACATACAGCTGCTAGAAAACAATCTTATTGCTCTTTTCAGCATCATTCACTCAAGAGGAAAATGTAATCACTGGTATGAAGGGTAGTATTATTGAGAGGGGTCATTTTACATAGGAATTTGTATGATTTATTCGATGCACTGGAGTTACTTTTCTAAGTTTATAAACAATACCTTATTGGCTGAAATAACTGCTAATACTTATATTGCATTTCACAGTTTATAAAGCATTTTTCATGTATATTGTAATATTAAATATTTATAACATCTTTGCTAGATAGGAATTGTTATCATCCCCAAGTTACTAGTGAGGCAGCTGAGGATCAGAGAGGTATGAGGGTAGAATTGTGACTTGAACCTAAGTTCTCTGAATTCGCATAATAAATGTTTGTGTTGATTCCTAATACGTTGCTCCTGAGATATTTTTGAGTATATAATCCAATCAATACATATCTGTTATGGCAAACTATGTACTCAGTATGCATATTACATAAAATTTGGTCTGGATATCATGTACCTAAATTGTTCAGAAACTGGCCTGTTTGCAAATTACATTAATAAGATTACATTAACTTTACTGGGCAGTTCAGCATTGCGCTTCTGTAATCTTATTTCTCATCAAATAAAGTATTTTGTTTACATCAACTTAATTTTAATGTTTATTTTTAATCTATACAATATATTGAAACATAAAACTTATTACTTAGCTTTTAATGACAATCACTGCACAAAACTTCCTGCTTTTCAGTTTCTGCCAAAATAGAAACAGACTTGTTCCTTCCCCTTGTCTCAGAGGGAAAAAGTCCAGTACAGGCCATTTACCCAAGCAAATCTTTTAATGTGTTCACTTGCTTTTGGGGGAGGGGGAAGCAGAGAAAGGGGATATTGGGTTTCTCTTTGCAAAGGAGAGGAAGAAATGAAAGGGAGAGGAAGGAAAATAAATGTTGTATTCTCATCCTTTCTCACCCTACACTTAACCTGGAAAACTGAATATGCAAAAGGACTGAATAGGCCTCTTTGAAACCTTGACTAAATAAGGCAGTAATCTGCATCAAGTAATAGACAACGCAGAACTTCTAAGGTAGAATATTATTGTGGTCTGCTGGTCTCCAGGTGCTTCAGTGTCAACTGTAAGAATGTAAAAACAAAGGTCACTTAGCTCTGTAGGTGGGCCTAGTGGTCGTGGTTGTTAAACACTCACAGAATCGCATGAGGACCGTAAGCCCCTATGCAGAGGGTCAGTACGCAGTTTTCCAGGAAGTTGTCCAGTGCTGGAGTGCCTTACCTGTGGCCTTCTTGCCTGAGGTCCTCACTGCTACCTGGCTGCAGTGGTCAGTGACTCTGAGGCCAGTGTCAATGGTCCAACATGCTCCGGCTGTCAGGGCTGAGCCCTAAGTAGTCAATAAAATTAAAGGACAAGCTGATAGGCAAGTAGGTCATTCCCTCAAACGTGGCTGTACAGGCCACCTGAGATTGAGGGGGACCCGTGTGTGCCCCTGACTACGTGCTCTGGACTCCAGGCATGGACAATTCGCACCCGCCCCCACTGCCCTACAAAGGCCATGGTAGATGGCGTCTGCGCAGGCCACGTTGCTGACGTCAGTGCGCACAACAGGCACGTTCCCTTCCGTATCCTGCCCGCGCAGGGACTGCTGGGAATCCCCGCCACCCTTGCCCTGGTCCTGGTCTTCGCTATGGCCGAGGTCTGCACTCCTAGAGACTGATGTTTCAAGTTTAGTTCTTTGCGCATGCAGTCTGCCAGCTTTCTGATGTCATGGGTTACTGTCAGAGATTCATTTATCAAGGTGGGCCAGAACTTACCCTAAACATGTAAATATACTTTTGATTTTGTAGATATACTGATGCCCATATATACGTACTTATATGACCAGGCATACATTTGTATTTAAAGTAATCAAAGCCTTTATTGCCCAATTTGATGTACTTCAAGTATTCCTCTGCCATGCTTCCAGAATTTGATGTACTTGAAGTATTTGAAAAACACTAAGGTAAATGGTCGTATCGGGTTAGCTGGTATATTACATGTATATATATGTAAGTATGTATGTAAGTTTTACTTATATATGTGGTAATCATATATGAATGAGTAATAAAGTATATGACCAACACTTAGGGAATTACCCATTGTTATTTGGACTTTACATATTCAAACAATGAATGATCTTCTCTAGGAGAGTATTATGTTGGCTTCCTTTTCAAGGTTGGCCTTGAAAGAGCAGTGTATGTTTTATTCTTCAGGACGTCCTATATTGGAACCCCTGTGCTAACTGGACAGCTATGTATCTTTCAGTGAGACATAAAGTACTTAGTAACTCAGGCATGTCTTTTCTGCCTCAGGATTAGTTGCAAAGTAAATAAAGGGGATGTAGTGAAGGAGTGTTTCTGAGGAATACATGAGAATTGTGGGAAAAATGACAATTACAGTTGTATAGTATTTGAGGACAGTGAAAAAATTAAGAGGGCAGAGGAGTAAACTGTGATAAAATAACATGGGACAATTTGAATGTACACTATAGCAACTGTTTCTTTGTATTATCAATATACTTTAAGAGAACAATTTAGTACTTTGTAAGAGACACTGTATTTAAATGAAATGAAATCTCATTTGTTGAAGTATTTTAAAACTTGAAATCCCTGACTTTTAAAATTGCTGAAATGCATGGATTTAAATAAAAATTAACATATAGTACATTATGAAATGTTTGTAAATACCTAGTTTAAATTTGTGTAATATTTTAATATTTATCTCCCTAAGATAATATATCTTAATTTTCATCTGCTGACATTTAGAATTATTTTTGATATTATGGTTTTCTAACTTTTCTAAGGTTTAGTGGAATTCTCTTCCATCCAAACTCTGCTCCAGCTGCTCCCCCCCGCCCCAACTCACCATTATTCTCTAATTTAATTTTTCTAATTCCATTACCTAAGTTTTGGGGGTTTTTGTTTTTGAGAAAGTGTTCCAAGGCTAAACAAGTCTGGGGATGACTGCTTTATAATTAATCAGTCACAACTAGTTTATTAGCAGTCTAGTTTTATTTATAGAATGCATATTTAAATATTATACACTTTAAATGCATTTGCTATCTATGGGATAAAATTTGTAGTCTTTCAACATTTTGTGCTTAATTTGTTCCTGCCTGTGTGCATGCTGGACTTAGGATATAGTCAGCTGTTGTGATCCTGTTAAATGTATCTATGAAAGCTCTCTGTGATCAGGTCATTAAATTAACAAGTCTGGTGTTCCCTGATACTGAATTTTGCTCTTCAATGAATATATCAGATTCAGAAATCAAGGACAATTCCTTGAATTCTGCATCTGCTTTTATAATTTCTTAAACTGTAGGTATGCAGACAGAACTGCTTATATGTGACCGAAAAGTATGATTGTATGTATTTGACAGAAATTATAGAAAAGTAGAAATGAGATAAATTTACTGTTTTGAACTAATAGAATGTAAGTGATTTCTCATTTGCGTTTTTCATAACTAATCTTATGTTCAGGCAGTGATTCCCACTTTCTCCTTTATTTCTTTAGTATCTTGATAGGATAGCTTCTTATTGGTTTAATTACTTAAGGATTTGTTCAAATATGTTTTCATTTAAGAGGGTATTTGCCATTTTTTGCACTTAGGTGCATCCTTTAAAATGTTCTTTATGTAACAAGGCAGTTTCCTTTTAAAAGAATTCACTCACTTCCCTTAAGCTAAAAAAGGGTGGGCATCTTTAACATATGTGTTGGTATTTATCATTCCTCTGCCATGCTTCCAGAATATCAGAATGATAAGGGGAAATCATTAGATTCTCTCCATTTAATTTAACAGTTTTAATTGGGCAGGATCATTATTGCATTTTCTTTCAGTGAATTGTGGGTTGCTTTTTCAGTGAATCAAACTGTTCAGGTTGCTTATGCGGTTCAGCCCTTGGCATAATGTCACTAATGATTTCTACAGGACCTTGAAATAAAGCAACAGGAAAATCTATCAACAAAGAGATATAAATGGAATATTTTAGATCAAAAATAAGATTCAAGTCTTTGTACTGGAAGAAAAGGACAGCAATGGGCAATTTCATACTTGATCATTGTAAATGCAATCAAAATGGCAGTTACTGCCTCATTGCCAAAATAGCATCTGGAAAAATGAATGGTAGTTGTATAAGACAGGGATTATTACCATTAATAAATTTATAAAGCTCATTACTTTTTTCCCTCAAAAACTTTTACATTTTAAATTTTCTATGTTTTTCTTTCTCTCACTGGTGCATGTTTCCTAGAGTATGCTGTCAGTTGATGCTTTTCTCTTTCTAGTATAACTTTTAATATGAAGACCCTGTGTTATTTGTAGATAGAGTCTTTTTTATGGAAGGGAGTAAAATATTTGTTTGTGTGTGTATGTGCATGGATGTGTGGGGTGTTTGCATGAATGTTTGCAGAGGGATAGAGGAAAGCTATGGAACTTATGGTTTCATTTTATCAGAGATGAACTCTTGTGTTATTTCAAGAGCATCTCTCAACAGTTACTGACTAAATTGCCAGAATCAATAGCTTTTAAAATAGGCCTCTTTTAGAAAAAAAAAATGTCATTATGTCTGTCCTTTCCTGAAACTTTACTTTTTCTAGTTTAGTACTTTAGTCATCTTATTAAATAGACTTTCATACTTACAAAATAAAATCTACTTTTACCATGATACTTTTACACACTTCAGTTTCATATTTCCATCTCTAAGTTAGAAACCTTTACTCAGATGTTCTGCCATTATGTCAGATTCAACTTAGCATCACTTTTCCCACAAAAAATCCCAAGTTCCAAACTTCTGTTAATTCCACCACAGTCTTCTATGGACTTTGACCCTCCACCCCTTGTTGTTTCTTACACTTCAATCCTAGTGTAAGGAAGGCTTCTTTGAGGAGGTAATATTTAATCATGGTGTAAAAGCGATCATAGGGAGCACAACCTGTCATTGGGAAAACTCTTGTGCAATGGCCTGATACCAGGACAAACAGACATAGGGTCCCAAAGGCTCCTGATTTTTTCTTCAGGTAAGAGTATGCCATGGGTATTATAGAACATCGAAATGTTCTGTGGATGGCCTGGAGGATACAATCATGAATAAGACAGAGCATCCGTCTTTTTTAGAGCTTAGAGCTAAGTAGTTGGGACTTACTTTCTACCTGGAATTATGGCAATCACAAGAAGGATAACAGGTGAGGGATCAACATGGGATTCCAGTGGAGTCTTCTGCTTCAACAGACTTGAAGGGGGAGTAGCAATTAGCCTAATAAAAAGGGGTAAGGGAGTGTGGAAGAAGATGTTCCAGGAGGAATGTGCTTTTCACACACAAGCATTGAAGGAAGGATTAACAGGCTGCTTGCCAACAATTTTACCAGCCTGATATCGCAGGAGCTTGAAGTTCATAGCATGCAGGGAGAGATTTCATGACAGAGCATGAAGAGTCTAATATGACAGGTTAAGGACTTTTTATTTATAATTAGGCTATCATTTCTCATACTCTTCAAACTATATCCAATCCTCTTTTAAAGAAAAAATTATATACCCCAAAGGATATATTCAGTAAGGTCTTTGAATTCAAGTTAAAAAAACATTTATTTCAGAAACTAAAATCATATTCTGTGAAAAGATCATTACATTGAGGATTATTATTAAAAAATGAGAATTCTGGTCTTTTTTAGTAGGTAAAGTACTTTTTAATAACAAAAATTACATATTAATTACAGACCTCTCAGAATAAGATGTGTGGGGTCTGCTGTTACGAATCAAAGTAATATTGTGTATAGTTGATGAACAACCATTGGAGAGGTTTTATTTTAATTGGATGTGTACTTAACTAATATATGTATATTTAAATTTTATGAAAACATAATGGATTCACATTCAGAATAAAGAAAAAATATAAAAATCTTTCAAAAGCATATAGCAGAAGGGCTTTAATCTCATAGCTATCTTCCTTCTGTCCAGTTCTGACTTCCCCCTCCCTACAGTTATAACCATTTTTATTTCATTTTCTTGTATATTCTTTCAAAGTTTTCTTATGTACATATCAGCAGAAAGGAATTTGACGTCTTATTTTCACAAATGTAGCACATTTTACTCACAGTGCTCAGACGTGTACCTTGCTTTTCTTCACTACATGCACGTGTGCATACACACATACACACACATGTATATGGGCTTCACAGGTGGCAATAGTGGTAAAGAACTCGCCTGCCAGTGCAGGGGACAAAAGAGATGCAGGTTTGATCCCTGGGTTGGGAAGATGCTTTAAAGGTGGGCATGGCAACCCACTTCAGTATTCTTGCCCAGAGAAACCCTTGGACAGAGGAGCCTGATGGGCTACGGTCCATAGAGTCACAAAGAGTCAGATACAACTGAAGTGACTTCACGCCCATGTGTATGCATACACACACACACACCAGAAATTTTTATACTGAGGATATTTGGTATCAGTGCATACTTACATTCTTTATTCTTTTGTTAATAGCTTTGTAGTTTAATATGGCTTTGTTGTTTCCCTGATTAATGACCTTTGGATTGTTAACAGTTCTATGCCATTATGTGCTGTTCCACAGTAACTAACTTTGAATACATGACATCCTGCACATTTGAAAGTATATCTCTAATAAATTCCTAGAAGTGGAGTTGCATTTGTGATTTTGGTAGTTATTTTCAAATTACTGTCCAGAAGGTTTATATTGATATACATTTCTACTAGTAATATACAAGAGCACATGTTTCCATAAGTCACCAACAGATTGTAGGTGTTAGTAAGCTTTTGCTGTGTTAACAAACAAGGCCACTCTCTCCATGGGTTACTGTTTCTAAAAGAATCTTTTCTTGCATGTGTAACATGAAGTCTCTGTGGGTCAGCTGTGTGTTGACCTTATCGAACTAAGTCTCTTCTCATTTCTAGTACCCAGGCTGATTGAATAGCCCTTATCTGAGATATACTGTTTTCATGGTGGAAGACAGAAACAAGATAAGGTAGCTGAACCAAATCAGACATTCACAGAGAAAGCTGAATATTCCATTGACCAAAGCACATAACATGTCTAAGATAATGTCAGTGGAGTAGGAAATGAAATCTGTTGCAAGGGAATTTAACAAGGGAGAGAATAAATTATTTATGAGTGAATAACACAGTCTAACAAAATGTTTAATTTTTCATTTTTGCCAAGCTAATAGGTTAAAAATATAATAATCACCCTGTAGTTATAAACTGCATTTATGTTAAAGGATATTGAGCATCTTTTTCTTTGTTTAAGAACCAATTCTATTTCCTTCTCTTTGAATAAGTTATACCCTTTGTCTGTTTCCACTATTGGATTGTTGACTTTTTCCTCATTGATTTAAAACGACTCTTTATGTATCATGAAGGTTGTTGAATTCCTTTGATATAGGTTGCATAAACTGTTTTTCCAAACTAGTAAGACTATTCCAAGTTTATACAGCAGTTTACTCGTTCTCTTCTGGTAGATTTATGGTTTTATTCTTTACATCTAAATCTTTATCCATTTGGAATTTTAAAAATTATTTTTCTTATTTGTTTATTTTTCAAGGCAGACTTTTTAATTAGTTTGTCTAGTATTTTAGGCATAGGCTGGTATTTTAACTTGAACTTATTAAATCTATACATTCATTTAGAGAGAAAGCATATTGATACTACCTATCCAGGAACATAGTATATCTTTCCATATTGTGTTAAAGCATTCTTCAGATAGGTCTTTATATGAATGATTTTATTCTTAGATATTTTATCTTTTGTGTTACTAATACTGATGAGGTATTTTCTTCCCATTATCTTTTGATAACTGGCTGTTATATATACAAAACTTATTGATTTCTTTATACTACATTTGTTCTCTGTTGTAATTCTGAATTCTCATAGTGCTTCTGAGATTTTCAGTTGATTCTCTAATCTATATTTTCTTAATTCCAACAAACTGATACTAAAATTCTTGAAGGTCAGAAAATAAGTTATTTTAAAACCACTTGTTACTTAAACTACCCACAGAATTTTGTTTCACTGAATAATACTTTTATCATTTTATCTTTGGTGTGATAACTTTCAAAAGTAGCTTTCTTGTAGAGTAGAACAGGCACGAGGTTTGTAATTGGAAGAAAGTGAAGTTGCTCAGTTGTGTCCGACTCTTTGCGACCCCATGGACTATAGCCAACCAGGCTCCTCTGTCCATGGGATTTCCCAGGTAAGAATATTGGAGTGGGTTGCCATTTCCTTCTCCAGGGGATCTTCCTGACCCAGGGATCGAACCCTGGTCTCTTGCATTGTAGGCAAACACTTTACCGCTTGAGCCACCAAGGAAGTCCGTGGGTTCAAGTGGTTTTGCCTATTGTTAGTTATGTAATCCAAAGATAGATAATGTTTGTTCCTGTACTTCGCTTGCCATTTCAGTGACGTGGAACTAATATTCATAACTGATACATTCCAGATTTGTTTTGAAAATTAAATGAATTAACCTGTGTGAAAAGTATAGATTTCTAGTTAGTAAGAACTTGATAATTTTTTTATTGGAACAGAAAGTCCATATTTTGCAGTAGGTCCTAATTCCTTGGGGAAAAAAATGTTTATCTTTGTGCCCTCACCTTTGATCAGAGTGCTGTGGCCAGAAAAGGGGCTCATAAAAAACATAAAAATCGTCATGTGTATTTGTTTTTTTCCCCTCAATAAGTCTAGTAAAATTCATTGAACACACTCAATAATAGAAAAATGCTTACTAAGATGACTTATACTTTAAGAATAATGTTTCACCTGTAAAGGCTGAGTAAATCTGAAGTTTGATCCCCAAACCAGGAGGGACATGCATTTTAATTTTTTTAAGGTATGCATGTGGTGCTGGCATATCTTACAAATTCCTAAAGTCTTTTACTATATGCTTTAACTTTAAGTGAAAAGTGAAAGTGAAGTCGTTCAGTCGTGTTCGACTCTTTGGGACCCCATGGACTATACAGTCCAGAATTCTCCAGGCTAGAATACTGGAGTGGGTAGCCTATCCCTTCTCCAGGGGATCTTCCTGACCCAGGAATCAAACCGGGGTCTCCTACATTGTAGGCAGATTCTTTACCAGCTGAGCTACCAGGAAAGCCAAATAAATGTTTCAGAATACAGACCCATGATTTGTTTAAAGGGCTTCCTTGGTGGCTCAGATCTGCCTTTATTGCAGGAGACCCAGGTATGATCCCTGAATTGGGAAGATCCCCTGGAGAAGGGAATGTCAACTCACTGCAGTATTCCTGCCTGGAGAATTCCACGGACAGAGAAGCCTGGTGGGCTACAGTCCGTGAGGTCACAAAGTCAGACATAGCTGAGCAGCTAGCACACAGACACACAGTTAAGTACTTTTACATACTAATGCACCATTTGACACCCAAATAGTTCTTCAACTTCAGGGAAATTTACAAATATCAGTATGTCTTTTTTTCCCATTTATGAAAGTGTGCATTATAAACAATGATGTTTTAATATATAAAGGTGGTTTACAATACAAGTGTAAATTAAACATTCTATCCATGCTTACTGAATAATTGTATGAATATATTCTTTTGATAATATCTATTTTCTTTAATCCTGTGCATAGTCTGACTGAATTATTTTCTAAATTGTGGCAGTAAGTCATTTTAGTTAACAGTAGTGTGGAGGGGAAGAAAAAAAAGAAACTGTGTATTTGGCAGGAGTTCTACACAGCGTCCACAAACTTCATTTTAAAAAGTAGGTTTTCTTGAACACAATTTACCTGTCAGGATTTCTCACATTTCAACTTTTCAGTTTGAGTTTCTCATTTGATATTTTGAAATTTTAGATAAAGACAGAATCCCTTGTGTTTATTTCTCCCTGCAATGCCAGTCACTGTCATCACACAATGTAACATGTTCAATATAGTAATAAACTGCCTTTACTTCTCTCATTAAATCAGATAATACCAATAAATGTAATTGCACTTAGAAAAAAATGAAAGTTGTGACTTGAAAGTTTAAGCACAAAATTTTCAGAATCACAAATAGGTGAATTTAGTGATAAAATTAGTTCTTTAGAAATGTGTTTTTGTGTGTGTATGTGTGTGTTGACCAGTTGAGTTCTTCTAGTCGTTTTAACGTAATTGAACTTATCCAACTAATTAATCAAAGGTCTGCTGGAGAAGGGATAGGATACCCACCTCCAATACTATTGGGCATCTCTTGTGGCTCAACTGGCAAAGAATCCGTCTGCAATGCGGGAGACCTGGGTTCGATTTCTGGCTTGGGAAGATCCCCTGGAGAAGGGAAAAGCTACCCATTCTAGTATTCTGGCGTGGAGAATTCCATGGACTGTACAGTCCATGTGGTCACAAAGAGTCGAACAGGACTGAGCGATTTTCACCTCAATTAATCAGATACTTTTCTTCACAATCTTTTATGAATTAATTAATTTTATATTTATTTATTTTGACTGTGTCTTCACTGCAGCATTTGGCCTCTCCAGTTGCAGCTCATGGTCTTAGTTGCTCCAGAGCACCTGGGAGCTGATTTCCCTGACGAGGGAGTAAACCTCCATCCCCTGTATTAGAAGGTGGATTCCTAACCACTGGAGCACCAGGGAAGGCCCTTCACTATCTTGTTTTGTGGATGTAGAGTTATCACATACTTTAAGGGGTTAAAATAAAGTACAAGAATTGTTCTTAAAACATTTTTGAAAATGGAACATTTTTAAACTGAAACAAAACTGAGAAGGGTAAGAAATTTTATTTTGCAGATTATAAATTGATTTATCAAAGAAGAGATTATAGAATTGGAATATGAGAGTTGAGAAGGACTTTAAAAATCATCTTCCCTGAGATGTTAAAGGTATAGGCAAGATTGCATCACCAGTGAGGAAGGAACTGAGGCTCTCCTAGAGCTCAGGCCTCCTTACTTTCAGCTTAGTCATGCTTTTTTCTTCTCAGCTGTTCTAGATGTAAGTAGACTGAACATTATTAATAGGTAACATTTTCATTTACTGTGAATAGGATATATTTGTCATTTAGTTAATATGCAAGCAAGAAGAATATAGAGAGTAGACAAAGTAGGATCAAAAATGAAACTAATTGTTCAAATATTTTCGTATATTACTCTATTTTCCCTTATTTCTGTTCTGATTAGTTAATATTAAGAAATAGCTACCTCAGCTACAGTGGAAAAACGTCCCTGAAAGGTGTACACTAAAATATTTTGTAGAAATTATCTAATAAATAAGAATCTAAGCCACACTGTAGCAATATTACTACTTTTCACTTTGCTGCTGCCTCTAGGTAAAATATCAGTTTAGTGTGTTCCCTAAATTCCTTTCCTAGTTGAGAAATACATTAACAGAAAGTTCGGTGATCAAAAAGTGCACTTTTAAAAGTATGATCCCATTTGGATAGATTCTCTTCTCATGGGTTATATGGATTTTTTTTTTTTTTTTTTTACTAAATAGGAATCTTGACTTTTACCACCAGAGTGATTGGTTAATGTCTTTTCCAGCCTCTTGAACTGACAACAATTAGACAACACTACTTAACACAAGGAGAGATGATTGTGTAATGAGTAAAAAAGTAAAAGTGTGAGTTAGATTAATCTTCCTAATAGGTACCTTTTCTTAAAATGATTCTTTCTGTAAGACAGAAATTTTACTTCAGAATAGTTACATGGTGACCAGAAGATGATGTTCAGTTGGTAAATCATGTTCAACTCTTTGTGACTCCATGGACTGCAGCATGCCAGGCTTCCCTGCCCTCTCTCAGATCACGTCCATTGAGTAGGTGATGCTGTCTAATCATCTCATCCTCTGCTGGCCCGTTTTCCTTTTGCCTTCAATCTTTCCCAGTACCAGGATCTTTTCCAGTGAGTCGGCTCTTCACAATGAGTGGCCAAAGTATTGGAGCTTCAGCTTCAGCATCAGCACTTTCAATGAATATTGAGGACTGACTTCCTTTCGGATTGACTGGTTTGATCCCCTTGCTGTCCAAGGGGCTCTCAAGAGTCTTCTCCGGCACCGCAGTTTGAAGGCATCAATTGTTTGGTGCTCAGCCTTACGTCCAGCTCTCACATGTATACGTGACTACTGGAAAAACCATAGCTTTGACTATACAAACCTTTGTTGGTAAAGTAATGTCGCTCCTTTTTAATATGCTGTCTAGGTCTGTCATAGCTTTCCTTCCAAGGAGCAAGTGTCTTTGAATTTCATGGCTGCAGTCACCATCGACAGTAATTTTTGAACCCAAGAAAATAAAATCTGTTTCTGCTTCCACTTTTCCCCCTTCTATTTGCCTTGAAGTGATGGGACCAGATCCCATGATCTTATTTTTTTTAGTGTTTAGTTTCAAACCAGCTTTTTTACTCTCCTCTTTTACCCTCACCAAGAGGTTCTTTATTTCCTCTTCACTTTCTGCCATTAGAGTGGTAACAGCTGCATAGATACTTGCATTCTGACAGAGGATGAGATGGTTGGATGGCATCACCGACTCGATGGACATGAGTTTGAGTAAGTTCCGGGAGTTGGTGGTAGACAAGGAAGCCTGGTGTGCTACAGTCCATGGGGTCGCAAAGAGTCGGACACGACCGAGCGACTGAACTGAACTGAACTGAATTGCACAAATAGGCCCCCTTTATCTGCAGTTTCACTTTCCCTAGTTTCAGTTACCCATGGTCAACCATGACCTGAAAATAGTATATAGAAGATTCCAGAAATAAAAGATTCATAAGTTTTAAGTTGTGCACCTACTCTTAGTAACATGATGAAATCTCACACCTTTCTGTCTTTGTTCTGCCTGTGATCCCCATCCATTGATGATATTATGACTCTAACCCAGGATGACTCAAGCACATTGATCCTCTTCCTGACATATTATCAGAAGGTCAATAGTAGTTTAATGCTATCCTAATGCCTGTGTCTTTCACCTCATCTCATTACATAGGCATTTTATCATCCCACATTACCACAAGAAGATAGGTGAGTACACTATAATAAGAAAAGTGAGGGCTACTGTATTTTCCTGTGGAGCCCCCAAATCATAATCACATTAATAAAGATAGCATTTAGAAATTATTTTTAGAAAGAGAGCCAAATTTTATGATGAGTATACTAATTCTGATATTTATTATCACCATGAAGTTGGGATGAGGGTACTATTCTTTGTTGTTGTTGTTGTTGTGTTAATCACGCAGTTGTGTCCAATTCTTTGTGACCCCATGGACTGTAGCCTTCCAGGCTTCTCTGTCCATGGGATTCTCCAGGCAAGAATACTGGAGTGGGTTGCCATTCCCTTCTCCAGGGGATCTTCCCGACCCACGGATCAAACCTGGGTCTCCTACACTGCGGAAGATTCTTTACTGTCTGACCCACTAGGCAAGCCTCGTCTTTAACTGTTTGTAGTTGTTGTATAAGGAATAATCTTTAATATGAAGTTATTTGTGAGGATGGAGTAATCATCACTCAACCTAACTTTGACGTTTAAACATTCACTTAGCATCAAAACCGCTTTAGAAGCACTTTCCTGCACACTTGATGTTTAATAGTGTTTAGGGTATATTTGAGATAAAATAGCATTTGATGCCTTTTGGGAACTTTGGAGGAAAGTTACCATAACTTTGGTGTTACCCATTTCTGCATTTACTAGTTTTGGGACATCAGACAAATACTTTGTAAGCCATGGTTCCCTCATTTGTAGTTGGGATGAAACAACTTATATAGTTGTTTCGAATATTAAATGTAATTATTTTATATACATCACAGATACTGGTAGAAAGTATTCAGATACTGAGAGCTATCACTTTTAAATTACTAAAAATTGTTCTGAAGGAGATAAATGGTAAAACATCAAACAGTGGGAGCTATTACTGGGAATGGCATCATGTCTTTTAGAGAAATATGGGACTGGAGTTTCCAAGGCGATCACATTCTTTAAGTGTTGTTGAAGAACACTAGTTGGCCAAAAATGTGATCTGAGGACAATTCATATGTTTATTCTAACTAACCAAGTAATAATACAGAAGAGTGTGAGGATGGAAAAACCTTGAACTTATAGACCATTGTATGTCAATTTTCTTGCATAAATGTGTTATGGGGAATTAAAATTTAGGACTTTAAAAAGGAAGAAATGTTACTGAATTTCTTAGGTGTGTTTCTAAAGAAATTCAATTACAGGACTTTATTCTACTCTAAGTCAGAGTTTTAATCTGCCCCTGATTGATCAGTGGTGAGCTCACCAGGTATTTGGTTTGGTGAATGGCTCACAGATGTACATTGATTGGAAGTTCTTTTTTTTTTTCTTTTTTTTTTTAAAACATTTTGTGACAAAGTTAAGTAATTTCAGGGGAAAAAAAAGTGAATATTTTCTTAATGTCTATTGAGGCAGGTTAAGGCAATATGATAATTGGTATTGTCTGACACTGGTATTAATTAATTGTAGTTATAATATTAAAAGTTTCATTTCTCAAAAATAACCTTACAAATTCCATAAACTGATAATAGGAACATATATCAAATATTAAGATGCTATCTGTACCTGTGACTACATATTTTAGTTATTAAAACAAAAGCTGTTCAACAATTCTGTTTTAAAATAGGTGAATGGATTTTCTTCCTTTTAAAATGAGAAATATTAGAAAAAACTGGCCTGAAACAGTGGCTGAAAGAGGTCAAATTTGGAAATAACTTGTTTATCATTGTAAAAGATTCTGATATTCTCTTTGAGAATTCTCCAGCAGTATTCACTAGCATATCTTATTTTTTCCCAGCTTATGTGAGTATCATTTTTATATCTACAATGGAAACAACATAAGCTCAAAAGCACACTTTTTTCAGCTTCATCCCATTTTCCATAATACTGCTACAGCTATGTCAAAGAGACTCATTAAATGTTTTATGGGCTTTCTGTTGTAGTTTGTGCTTTGGTTCCCTCTGAAGATGTATTTATATTCGTATCTGTGTTTGTAGATCATTTTGTATTTCCCACCAATTTAATTATTGTTCAGTAAGTTCTTGTCATTGCTTTTCTTTCACTTGTTTTTGGTTTTAACTTTGCTTACCATATTTACCTTGGGGAGCCTGCATATGAAACAATTACTCTGAATTTTGCTTATATATATTTTTAAAATTAGATTTATTGGAAAATTTTCTTGATTCTACTTTTAAGGCCACAGGCTGTAACATGCTGTTAAGCACTTAATAAATGTTCAGTGAATGATAAAATATATCTCAGTCTACATACATTATGAAGCTTCCTGGAGAGCTACTTATAATAGTATAGCAAAGTCACATTGAGGTAGACATTAATTCTAATGTACAAAATACCAGATAGATAACCAATTGAATGTCTTGAACTGTTCAGGTAATTGATAAATAATATAGATTTATTTAACACATATGTGCTAGTTACTAGCACATAGTTACTAGCACATATTTAATATTTCAACATTTCAACATTTAATGTAAAATAAAAAGATTTTTAGTAACAATTTACTATTAAGCATCAGGTTGCTTGGATCAGTTCAGTTATTTAATAAAAGTATCAATGACAGGATTTGAGAGAATATTTTGAAACTGCCTTCTCTTTTGCTGACTTCTAAAATCTTGCAGAAGATATTAATTTGCAAGGTAAATTCAAATGAAAGAAAACTTTTGCAGCCTAGAGAGGTACATTTGAAACTATTTCATTCATCCATCAAATGCAGTACTAATTTAGTGACAATGAGATTATATCAAATTTAAATTCATTAACAATTATGTAAAAGCCTTTTAAATCACTTAAAAAATCCCAGGTACCATCTTGGGATTTTCATTGAGCTATAAATTCTGGAGTGTTATTTTATTATGTATTATGGTATCAGACGTGAACTAAGACCTGGCTTCAAGAAACAAATGGGCCACTAACCAGCTGTAAGACTTTAAATTCCTTTTGCCCAAGTTTAAACACTGGGAAACTTATTAGGAATATACGTACCCATACACTTTTCTATGCTGCATATGATCTGTGAGTTAATCTATGTGAACAGAATTCTTTATGAGCTTAGAGTTCCATTAGTTCAAATCATCATTATTAGGATATTCATTATTATATCTGACAAATTTTCTATCTAGTTCCTAGTCTGTTCCATGCCATTTAAGGATAATTTTCCAAGAAATAGTTTGTATTTTTGAAGGGCTACAGGAATGTTTATATAAAATATTAGGATCTTAAACTAACTTAGAAACCATTTAACAGTTTCCTATATGTCCTTTTTTGTTTATTTGGCATGTATGTACTTACACATGCACATATTAAATGTCTCTAAAAACAAAGCTAAAGATAAGGGTGATTCTGATATGAGCATCTTTCCACACTACAGTTGGCCTCAAACACTCATGCTCTCTTTCTTACCTGCTCTGGTGACCTTCTGAATCAGAGTTTTAGAGAAACAACCAGAGGTAGTAGCTGTAGCAAGATAGCAGCTGGGACCATACGGATCTCAGCATCCTGCCTTATGGCCATTATCTTTGTTTCTATCTTTATGCTGCCACTACGTCTCCTTCTTGTGTTCTCCCCGCATCCCCTGCTCACTGCCTCCTACTCTTCCTGACTTCAGCTCCCCACTGCCCCTTGTAACTTACCCTTCCTCCTTCATTTTTCTCTGTTGATACAGGATGAACCAAGATTCCCTAATTAAGACTTTAAAAAAAAGACTGTTTTTTAAAGTGTGTGTAGCCAGGCAGCTACCATTTCCTAAATCCCATAACCACCATTAACAATAGAAAAATTATTTTTGTATACTTTATCAATTAGACTATATTAGATTGTAGGGCCCTTAAGTGCTGAAATAATAGATATTTAAAATAAATGCAACAACTTTCTCATTTTTCTCTGTAGGAATGGGTTGTTGCTGTAATAAAAAATAATTTGAGGCTAATGACAAGAAAGTATAGTGAGTAATATCCCTTCCCCTTCCCCAACTGCTGAAAATGAAAATCATGTCAGCATCCAGTCATTTTTGCCACATCCCTTGTTAACAGCTTTTTCAGGGTGGGTCATAATTCTGTGTTTTGTTAGTGTCTTAACTCCATAGTGACATGCTTAAATCTTATTCCACATTGATTCTGTAGTGTATATATGTGTATTTTTAGGATAGCCCATGAATGATGGACCTCATTATTAAGTTATTATCAACTTTGGCAAAAATTTTATAACCTTTGAGTGAAAAATAAATTGATTAATATGATAAGGTTAATAATTGATTTTGCTCTTTGGAATTTGTGTGTACTGTCTCACTGTGTATGTCTAAAAAAGTAAACTTACTGTCTGACTGTCGCCAGGAAAAAAAAGTGGGACCTAATCAAACTGCTGTGGGGTCAACCCTTGTGGTTTTAAAGGCCCTTAATGTTGTCCAGCTGCAAAATAAAAGGGATTGGGAGGGGAAGCTGGAAGGAGTGGAGGGGGTTGGGGGGGAATGTGTGGAAAAGAACAGGGAGTCTGGCTTTTATTTTTTTTTTTTTTAAAGTGAGTTCAGTGCCAGCCTGGACATTGGCTGTGCAGACTATTGAGCCATTGTCTGCTCCATTTCCAGAATAGCCCCCAGTTAATCACTTCGGCTTTGAAGGGAATTTCCTCGTGGAATTCTCCACAGAAAATCTAATCAACTGACCTGCCCTCTCAACAATGGAAGGCTTTTTTTTCTCTCTTTCCCTTATTGGGGCGGGCTCTGTAATGTAGCCTTTTGTGCCGAATGAACCCTCCCAGTAGGAGTGGAGAGCGTGTGTGAGTGACTGAGTGTGTGTGTGTGTGTGTGTGTGTGTGTGAAGAATGCACACTATCTCGTGTTGGTGAGTGTGTGCTCACTCCCTGACCAGATGCTGCGGTGCACGGGGCAGCCACCATCTCTGCATGCGTGTCTGTGTAAGTCTCTCTCTCTGTGTGTATGTGCCTCTGTGCTTCTGTCATTTCATGTCAAAGGTACATTACCTGATTACCTTCCTCGCCTGCCAGATTTTTATCTAGATAATTGGAACTGCTATGGAGGCTGTGCCTTGCCAGCCAGCTTAGGAGCCGCAGAGCCCTAGTTTGTCCACCTTGTTATCTGTGGCTGCCTGGGCAGAGGAAATTAAAGAGATCCCCCGTCAGGGGAGCGCTTCCTGCCCGACTTCCCCAGCCATCCCAAGCAGGACAGTTTGTAAGGACCATCTTTTTGTTTTCCTCTGTTGGTTTGGTGTGGGGTTCTGTTCCCTGGAGTGTGTGTGATTTTGGCACGTGGACACCTTTCCCCTCCACCTCGCACATCGTGTTTTATGGAGTTTGGAGCTGAGGAAACTTTGGTTGGGTTGCCAGGACGTTCGCACCACTTTGTGGAAAGCGCGAGCTAACAGTGAGACCGACAGAGTGAGTGACAAGTTGTTTACAGGTTTCCTTGAAGGGGCCTCTGCTATATTTCAATCTGTCAAAGTTGCTTTTCTTCCCTCAGAACAATGCCTGATTGTTGTGTGCAAGTGTGTGTCTGTGTGTGTGTGTGTGTGTGTGTGTGTTTCCGTGTGCGCACCGAGAGAGCCTAGAAAGGGGTGAGAAGGCATAACAATTCTTTGTGTAAAAATGCTATTACTAACATTTAATCTTTTTGCTCAATGAGTTAATCAATGCAGTGGAATCGGGGTTGGGTTCGTGCACAGATTTCTCGTTTAATCAGTAGCAAATGCATTTTCAAAAATCATATTTTGTGTGTGTGTGTGTGTGTGTGTGTGCATGCGTGTGCGACTTTTATTATTTAGAGGAGAGAGTATGGGAGACACACTAAATGAGTTGACTTCTCACATTCGGTGGTGTCTGGAAGGGAGAGTTAAAAGGAAAGGACAGGCTCCCTGAGGTTGTCTAGTGCCTTGCAGCCCGAGCGTGCGGCTGGAGGAGGGGGGAGCGGCCAGACCCCGCTGCTGGAAGTGCGCTACCCCTTTAAGAGACTGGTCAAGGAGTCCTAGGAGTGGGAGGGGGGAGAGGGGGAGAGGGGGGAGAGAGATTGAGAGACAGAGAGAGAGAGAGAGAGAGAGAGAGAGAGAAAATCAATTGGTTTAGAAGGTTTGGACTCACTTGACAGGTTCAGTTGGAGACGATCATAGGTGGCTGCTGTGACAAAGGGAAATTGTGCTTTTCCAGCATGCTTACTGACCCTGATTTACCTCAGGAGTTTGAAAGGTGAGTACAGTTTTCCCCCTCTGATATATTGAAGTGCAACTCTCCCATTTTACAGTAGTCTCTGAATCCATTGGAAGATGCTCGCCTAAAACGTGTTTGTTAGAGAAGCTTTTAGCGAGTGCTTCTGCAGTCTTGTTAGCTGATTTTTGTTGTGATTGCCCAGACCAAATGGAACTGATTTGCAAAGTCTCCGAGATCTCTGCTAATGTTTCTAGGTTGTGTCCTATAACAGGAAATTAAATGAACATTAAGCATCTCTCTCTTTCTCCCACTCTCTGCTTTTCTCTTTCTCATTCACTCTCTTACTCTTTTCCTTCATTGATATTTTTCTCCCCTTCCACACCTTTTAAAAATGCTTTTGTGAAGAATGTTACAATTTTCAACATTTGTGTGTTGTAATTTCTGGGGTGACAGAGGGCTTTGGTGGTGATTAAAACGGACGCTATAAGTTCCTATTTGATCCTTCTGTAAAACTTTGGAAGCTGCTCAGTAAAGCACATGACCTTTTGTTGATATAAGAGAGCGGATTTTTTTTTTTTAAAGAAAATGTAACATCACAGTAATCTATTAGTACATTACTCTTGAAATGTCAAAAAAAAAAAAAAAGAGAAATGGGGATGGTCCCTTTCTAAGTTTTGTGGCCACTTTTTGTACTGTCTTAAGTTAAATTTTGATTTATTTTATTTTCTATTTTGCTCTGATGGGAATAAGTTTATTTGTTATTAATATTTCTTATTAGAGAAATATGTGCTAATACCCTTCCATTTGATGTTGCAAGTAAAGAGGGCTTTGAAAGAATTTTAGCCCTCTTCGTGTTCCTCTAACTACACATTGCAATTTTTAAATTTGAGTTCTTATCCCAGCATAAGTTCATTTTTTGGAACTATAAATAGAATTTTGTTTGCCATTAAAAAGAATTCAAACTTTGTATTCTGTATGGTGAATTAGAAAAAAAGCTAAAAAAAGCCAGGATGCATGATACCCAGGCTTTTTTTTTTTTTTTTTTTCATTTTCATGAAAGCTACCTTCTGTATAAACATTTGTTGTATCTGACTATGCAATGCAAGCTAGGTGCTAGACCAGCTGGTTAAAAATATGCTAAGTCAAGCTGTTCATCGCTCAAAAGACTGAATTTGATATGAAAAGACGAAAAAAGAAAGGACAAAGATTAAAACATTCTAGAAGTGAAGCAGTGGAAGGGAAGAAGGGTATTGAGAATAAAATAATGCTCGAATGTGGTCATATATTAGAGAAACCAACATCAGATCAGGGAAGAAAATAAAATAGCCAGTACATATACTTTAATACTGTCTTCTTTCTTTCATTTCCTCTTCTTTTTTTTTTAAACTTAAGATGCATCTTCACTACATAATTCCAGTGAATGGTTGAGCTTTCTTAACAGTTTTGGGTGATTTTTTCCCCAGAGTTCTGTATATTAACTCTTTATAATAGTTAGCTTTTTTGGGTAAACATAGCCTGTTTCATATGTAGATATTGAAGTTGTTTATATTGGAACATACTATCGCTTAATAGTACAGTGAGTTTTCTAGTATGTACAGAGCAGCACTGAAATGATAGTATACTTTAACGCTATACTTTTCAAAAATAAAACTCTGAGTCTGATTTGTAAGTCTGTCAACCTGACTTTTCTTATAAAAAGGTAGTTACATATTAACAGGCTGTAGCCTATTCCTTTATATAGGCAAGCTTTCCTGCTGTGAACTTTATTTGTATCTTTTCAATTATCTCTTTTTAAACTAAACTTTTCCATTTGCTATTCTGATACTCAAATCTCTTTAACATTTTTTTTTTCCTCCTAGTGAGAATTTCATTTTTTATCACCCAGAGGCATGCTTTTCTAACTGCCTAATTAGATAAGCCAAGTGATAATCAATAGAGTTGTCAGTATAGACAGCATATTTGGAAATATTAGTAGCTAAAATAATTTTGAAAAATGTCCTACAATGCAAAATTTCTTAATAATTTCCCCTGTGGTTATAATTGGTAGTACATACAAAATCTCAGTAAATCATTACTATTTGTTTACATTGAATATGTACGGCTGAGAGTATCTGTAGTTACCCACACAGAGTATATATCATACAGACTCAATATTGAATGTTTATATTCTCCATAGGAGGTATATATGCTGTAATTATACTCTATTATATAGTCAGCTTTCTTTTTGCCTTTTCAACTACTGCAACTTTCATTGAATATGTAGGTCATTTCTATCAAGTGTTAATTTTTATTCTATTTGCTCACCTGATATAGATGAGTAGTTCACTCAAACTTAGTTGTAAATTTAAAAAGACGACTTCTAAATTTCTATATGAAATAAAGAACGTTACTCTGGAGGGCATTAATAAGTTGCTTGGAGTTTATGTATTTTGGAAGTTGTAATTTTTTTTTTCTAGTTTCATCGATTAGAGTCTTGTCTATCTTCTATTATCCTTTCCAACCTGTAGACTATTTGAAACTTCAAGGAATATTCAAAACAAGTATCTGGATCAAAATTTGGATGTAGATTTCTTATGTCTGTATTATCAGCTGTAGAAATGAACATGATCAATACTGTCATAAACAGTTGTTAAATAATTCAGAAGCAGTAACAATTTCATTGTCTGCTAAAAAATATTCAAGAGGTAAAATAAATTTAAAAGTGATTACAAAAAGTAAAGAAGTTGAAATACTTAATTTTTATTTTCAAACATCTCTAACATGACTGATTATAATTAATGAAAAACACAGTTCTCAGGTGGGAGGTGAATATGTAAAGTATGTTCTAAGGAATTATTTGTAAGCAGTCTTTTACATCATCCTATTTAGAAGAAAGATAACTGGCAACATAGTCAAAATGTTAGTAATAGTGTCTAGAAGGAGTGCTTGAACTCTCCTAAAAATTTTTAAATGAAGATAGTGAATTTATATTTTTACCTGAAAATAAATAATAAAAATTGTGACTAAGGGCTTCTCCTTTCAGAATATCATTTATTGTTTTCATATTCTTAGAATGAAAATATTTAAAACACTTGTCTTAAATAGCTATATCAGTTTGTTTCTGATAAGTGATAAAAGTATTTTGTTACTGTCAATAATAATTATTCTATTTTTCCTCATGTATATATTTATCATATTTGATTGTAATGTAATAGTTTTATGACCAAGCTACTTGTTACACTTTCTGATCGCTTTATGTTAGAGACTTCATTAAAAAGCTAGTATAACATGATTGCTTAAGGAGACAGTCTGTTAATGTCTAGAAAAAAAAAAGTTGAGCTTGAAGGTAGTGGAATGAAGCAAATTAAGCTTGTAATAGCACCTATTTGATGGCTTCTCTCAAAACGGGTGCAGAGAACACACTGCCAGTTTTCTGCATGTTGAAGGGAACACTACAAGAGTAAAATCTTCTGCAATAAAAACTTAAATTACTATTTACTTTATATTCACATCTAATTTACTTATGGTCATATTGACTAAAGAAATAATTTTTCATATTAAAAAAGTTTGTTTTTCTGAAGAAAGAAATTTGCATCAGGTATTGTAAGAAATTAAAATTTATAATTACTGTGAAAAATTACCATTAATGGGCTGCAAGGATATTTCTGACATTAGCAGTACTTTACCTAAAGTTTGGCCAGAGTAATTAAATACTTATTACCAGGGATAGATTCATACAGCTTAATTGCAGCCTCTTTTTTTTTTTAAACCATTGTACTCATGAGTGATAAATACATTCAAGTTAGCAGGTAACCCCTAGGTGTGAATCAAAGGCAAGTTTTCCGCTCACATTCTGTCACCTAATGGCACCTGTAAACCTATTTAAGTTTGATAGTATATTTTCAGGATGTCCTGATATTTGCCTTTGTTCATTTTATTTATTCACTATTACTTTGTAGAGGAAAAGGTAACTACAACTGATTATAGGTTTTAATTACCATCCCAATAATTTGCAAGCTAACTTAGCTTGGAATACAGCCTGCATGAAGCAGTGGACAAACTGTACTTCTATCACACTCACCCTGGAGGACTGTCCTGAAGACTTAGCAGGCAACCCCGCTGATTACCAAGAACAATTAAGGCTTAGATGTCAGGTAGTTCAGTGTTTAGCAGGTTGATAGATATAGAAATGTGTGGATGTTAGGATTACTTCACACATTGGTATATTCTTATCTTGTGTTTCTAAAGTATAATAAGCGTACAATAATGTATTTATCTGTGCTTAGGGAGCTTTTAACTAAAGTCTGTGTATGCACCATACCTGAGAGGCAAATAATAAGACCTATTCTAATACTTGAGCACATTACTCCTCCATAGAGCTGGAAGCTTTTTCAAATGGATTACATTCATAATGCATTTAAAAAGCAAAATTGCATCCATGGATAAAGTCTGATTTTACTGTCTGTTCTTTCCAGTATCAATTCTCCAGTCACCTAATGAGTATGTGTATAATGCAGATGTGTATTACGTATGTTGAATACCTCCCTTTCTATAGACTAGTTACATATAACTGAAAGATTTTGGTTTTCTTCCATAATTTGTTACTCATTTATAATTCCAATGAGGTTAACTAACAACATGGAAAATAAAGCAATCTTGATGTTTCTTTTGTTGTGACTTAAATGTAGTTTACTATGTCAGGTTTCTGACTCAGGTGATGGCACTCAGATAGAAATATGTTCAAAGATTTAACCAAAACATGAAATATCTTCCTTTTAAAGGAAATTTTTTGTTGAACAAGAAATGGACCAAAACATAAAAAAATTCTTTCTTGCTTCATTCATTCTGTCCCCCCACCCCTTTTTTTTTCTTTTCACGGATTGAGCGCTGTGTCATTTATACTGAATATAAGGTTTGAATGTTACGTAGACGAACATAATCAAGTGATATTCCTGGAGAAGAAAAAAATTTAAAGACTGATAATATTTTACTTCAACGAACACCATTTATTTGGACATTCTATAAGCGAATGCCTCCTAATTCTTCATTTCAATCAGGAACTAATAATGGTGCAGGACGTGACCTTTTCATCCTTTCTGACTTCTGTGTTGTCTCCTGCAGTTTGGAGGCTGCTCTTCATTCTCTGTAGCATTATCTATTCTTCTCTTCACTTACTAGTTGAGAGTCCATACATCTCTGGAGATGCTGTGGCGTGTGGTTCTGCTTGTCCAATAGGGGGATGTTGTATTTCTCCACACTCAGTATCCTTTTCCTCGGAGCCTGAGAGTAAAACCTCAGCGGTACTCCCTGCCTTTGCCAGCCTGAGGAGTCAGAGACTCAAAGTTGTTCCCAGCTCTTGCGCCTTTCTTGTAGAGCTGCATTTCTGCTCAGTGGGCTGCCGAGAAGGACCAGACCGAAACAAGATTTAGAAGAATTCTGGTGAGAACTGTTTATAGGGATATGGTATTTTAAAAGAATGTCGTAAACAAACAGAATTGTGGCATAAACAAAGATAATTAGCATAAACAATGTCGTTTTAGGACAGGTGGTTTTAAAAAACAAACAAAACAAAAAACCCAAATATGAACCCAACTTGAATGCTGCCAGTTTGGAACCACTGAACCTTAATCTGTACTTCATGAGAATTACCCAGGTTTGTTGATAAACTTATTAACATGCTTTTTCTGTTTCTTTTGTATCATTTTCCGGTCATTATGCCCTTTTGTCACCCAGCTTGAAAGTAATTAATCTATTACAAGGTAGTTTAAGGACTTTTTACCCATAAAACTTGACAGAAGGAAAACTAAAAACAAAAGCTTGTGGTTGTTCGTAGACATCTGAAATCGGTGTTGAAGCTTAAATCAGTTCAAACCTGAACTCAGCTCATTGTATTTTAAATCTCTCTTTTTATGTAAGTGACATTTCAGTCACTTGGCTGTTTAGTATTAATACGTTTACTTCTGTCTTGCCTTGGAATTCAGAGATTTCTTGCTATGGCTGAATCATTACTTGTGTTTTATGCTTATTTCTCAGTGTTGCTTATGTCTGCTTCCTATTTTCTCTATGACTTAGTGAAGGAGGTACAGCAGTGTATAAATGTGGCTGGTGATCATGCAGACTGAGGATGCTAACTATTGTAAACTATGTTATTTAAACCCACTACTCTGTTGTGATGAACTTTTATCTGGAGACATTTAGGTTTATCACTAAATGACATTTTTTCTTAATGCCTTGTACTGGAATATTTTGATTTAGATGAAATGTGGAGTGTGGAGAACAGAAAGCTGTTTATTTTTCTTGCATTAAGGACCAAAGTTCTTTATGGGAGTTAAAAATAATTTTTTTTCTATTTGTTTTCTCATGGAGATTGGGGATCAAGAATTCAAAGTAGGTATTTCTAGTATTCTGTAGCCCTTTTCTTTGCTGAAATGAAAGCATTTGTGAATGAGTTTTGGTTTCTTGGAGTTATAAAGATGTGTGTAAACTAGTAAACCATGTCTCATTCATGTGCTATGGAGATTTCTCGTACTTCAGGACAAAAATAATTTGGCTACTAACGAATTAGGGCTACCTGCCAGTGCCAACACATACTGTAGGTAAGAGGAACACTATAAAGAAAAGCTTCTGGCAGCAAATCCGTTGAAACTTTCATATGTGACAGTGTTTCTATTTCTGCTCTTCACATCTTTGAAAGAACGTGTTTTTTAGAAAAGAAAATGTTAAAAAACAGAAGATATGATCTTTCTTAAAAATGTATTACTAGCTTCATTTTTAATATTTCTCATTGTGGAAATGCCTAGAATTTTCCTGTGTTCTGTGCACACATGCCTCCCCTCTTCATCCCAATCATTTCTGTGACATTGAAACCTAAGAATCAGATGCATTGAGAGTAGATGTAATATGAAGAAGTGAAATTTACTGTAGAGGGCTCTCCCCCAAAAAGGTACACTCAAAACCTTATAAGATTTTTATATTGGCAGTTTAAGAGAGTTAGATCAGTTGGGACACTGAGCAGCAATTTCATATAAGATGTGTACTCTCCTTTAGGGCTTCAGGAACATTATTGAGAAAATAAAGGAAAGAGTTAACCTGCTTTGCTTGTTGATAGTTTTTTAATCTAGTAACATAAGGCCCAAATTCTGTTTTCTTGGTATATTTTTAATCAAAATTTATTTTAAATGTAGTAAATCATTTACTTTATTACTGAATTTGGTTTTGTTTTTATATGAATTAGGATGATGACACCAAGGGGGTAGGTTGTTTGAGAACTGATTGTGGAACTTTCACAGAAAGTCTGTTAATTTGTCATTTTAAACAATTTTTATCTAATAAAAGAGCATCCTAATGAACAAAAAAGCACAAAGATTGAAAGCAAGCAATATGCCTTCATGTAAGAGAACACAAGATGAAAAAGTAAGGCTTTATTTATGCTATTAATTTTTCAGTGACAGTTAGGATAACTTCTAAACACTGACAAAGCTCTAAAACATTTTTATTCTAATTCTGGAGTCAAGGTATTACTTGTTTGCTTACATTGCTTCCTTTGGGTTATTTACCCTGAGCCAGAGTTTGTTGGGCAATCATTTACAAAGTCCAAAGACTTTTTTTAAACTCGTTTCTTGATGTCCTTTTGTTTCAACCCCCATTCAAAAATTTTGCTATTGAGTTTCATAATATGTTTGAGAAGAGTTTGCAGGAAAGTGTCATAAAATTAATGTTAATATTTTTTCCTTTTTTTTTTATCAGCGCTATAAGAGATCTATGTTGAAGATTTGTTAGGATAGTGTGTAGTGAAAGGAGTGAACTGGTAATCAAAGTTCAATTTTCTGATTCATTCACTAATTCAGCTTTGACCTTGAATGAGTGATAACTGACTATCCAATATCAGATTCAGATTTTCATCTCACCCATAGTATCAGCAGGATGTGAAAAAAAAGTTTTAATATGCAAAGTACCATTATCCAAGCAGAACACCTTGGAGTGGAAAAACAAAGATAACAACAAATGTTCTTTCTGAGACAAGTACTCTGTTTCTCTCTAGTTCTAAACAGAATTTGGGAAACAGAGGAAAATGTATTGTTTTTAAAGCCTTAAGGACTGTGGGAGATAAATATGATAGTGTAATTGTTTCTTAACATTTAAGCATTAATGGAAGAATAAAATGGATCTGATTTGACCTATAAATAGTTTTAGAATATTTAATGCTTTAAAAGCATTCTTCTAAAGAAAGAAAAGCATATCCAAATGCTCCTGATATCAACTTAAGGAACAGAAGTGAAGAAGCAGAATAAATAGACTTTCAGAAGTAAATTAAAAGATAATTGGGAGTCACTAACAGTTATGTGAATAATTTATTTTGAAGAATATGATAGACACACATACACATACAAAAGTTTGGAATTCAGGAGAAACTTTTTTGCTTATAGAATAAGGCAATTTTGAATAAATTGATTTTGAACAAATCTTACTAAATCCTGATGAAGCTGTAGTTTTGGGGAGAAAATCTTGAAAGGAAGAATATATTTTGTAAAAGTACAAAGCCCATTCCCGCTTTCTCATTTGCAGCAGAGAATCTTATGACACAAGCAATAAGGATATATAGTAATACTCCAGCTTTAAAAATTGGAAGGTCATATTGTAGTTCATATTTAATGGAAAATTTGCATTCAAGAAGTTGGCTAAATCAAGATATGCTTGAGTAATATTTGAGGATATTTGAGATTTCTGGTTGAGATTAGAAATTTAAGTGCTAAAATATTGACACACATATAAAATGACAGTTTCTTAGTGGATTTTTAGTATTTCTCCTAAAGCATAGAATAATTTCCTCTTTTTTTGGTAAAAATATACATTTTTCAAAGTCTTCAATGATTTGCTTTTGGAATTTTTAACAGAATAGAAACTGTTATCAGCTGGGTATAAGTTCTCAAGATCCAGTTCTTCTGTACATAATGAAAAGAAGTTTGGGATCTTAGTGTATGCATCTATAACAGTTGAAGATGGGTTGGACAATCTCTAAAATCTCTTAACTCCTCTAACAGCTCATTGCTTTGAAATACATTTGAAAGATTCCTAGCGCCTTGCTCTAGTGATCAGATTTCTTGCATTTCTGCATCTACCTGCGGACAGACTATCTCATTCAACCAGCCTTTAACATGTGGAATCACTTCTCAACTTCCCTGTCAATAGAGCGATGTTGTGCAGGAACATGTAACCATAGTATATTTTACGAGTTCTAAATCTAAGTAGTATGTACAATTCTTACTCAGGATTAAGTACTCAAATATGCTGTGAACTATTTTGAATTTAAATGTTTCAAAAAAGATTCACAGTCTTGGTGTTTGAAACTCTCAGGTGCATCAGATTCCTATCCTCAACTTTTACAAGTATTGTAAAAAAAAAAAAATACATTATATATAGATTGTTAAAAAAGGCACTGAGGTGGGATGTAAAAAGCAGGAGAGTGGCATTTTAAGTCAAAGAGCTGAACGTCTCTTTACAAAGATAAGATAAAATAAGAAAACGAAGACTGGACAGTAGAACATTAGGACAACGGTGGGTGGGGGCGGGCGGGTAGCTCTGGACAGTGTATGTCTTTATATGAATAAATAAAACATTGACCTGGAAAGTGGCAAGATCCACTAAGATTGCAAACAGGTAGTCCAAAGAAAAATTTTAAGTGGTTCTCAAAATAAATTAGGCAACTATTAGTATTAGCATCAGGCCAGTCAACCTAATATGCATTAGTAGTTGGCAATGTCAGGAAAAATGTTAAACACTAGGAAGCAAGAAGTGGAGGAACAACCAATGAAAGATGCATTAAAAAGCTATATAATCTGAGAGGGGCAAGCATCATATGTTGCTAATATCTTATGTTTGGCAGATTTTATGCTTTTTTAAAAACAATATTTGGGGAAAAGTGTAGCTGTTCTTGCCTGGAGAATCTCATGGGCAGAGGAGCCTGGAGGGCTGAAGTGCATGGGGTTGCAAAAGAGTCGGACACAACTGAAGCGACTAAACAACAAAGATACTATCAGTTACATAATCTTTGACTGCATACCCAATGACCTTCTGTGTTATTTTGAAAATTTGACTTTTGAAATATTTTCACATTTTGAAAATATGACTATGGTATCAGGAAATCTGTAAAAATGAGTTGTAAATTTCAAATATAGATTTATATATTTGAGATAACATAGGTATTAAGTATATGTTAAAATTAATTATTTGTTTAATAATTATGATGGTGAATTTTTTTTTATTCTATTCCTGCCAGTTTTAATTTAGGAATACGGAATAGATTTTGTTATGCTTCTGGAACAGGTATAAAGGATGTTTAAAAAATTTTTAAAAAGCAGAAAAGAACCATGTTGAACCAGAATTACATTTAGAAGGAGGGAAATGTGCAAATTTCCTACTGTTAAACAAGAAAGAAAATCTGGAAGTTATCCCAGTTGGGCAACTTACTGCTAATATATTTTATAATCCAGCATTTAGTGATATACAAAGTTGGCATATGTTCCTAGAGTTTCTAAATCAAGAATTAAAACTTTATGATGTATAAGTCACTTAGATTTTTTTGGGTTTCAGCCATACATCTATAAAATGGGCTTTAAAATGAGTATAAAATTATTTATCCTCTGATGCTAATGAGGCATCTTAAACTTATGAAAATTTATAAAAATATTTGGATATCTCTGAATGCAAGCCATTGAATTAAAACTTTGAAAACTAGGTTTAATTCTGGACAATATAAAATGGTCAGAACTTCAATATAAAGTGTATGTTTTTGTTTTATATTTGAAAATTATTTTAGCATATAAAATATGTGTAAGAAATTTATTGACTTATTTTTAAAAATTTGTAATTAAGACAAGTATAATAGTTTTACATGTACTTAAGATTATTGATCCCAGGTAACTTGTACGTAAATAGCAGCAATATAGCTATAGTTTCCTCTGACTGCTTACTGCTAGTTATGAAATATCCTAAAAGCACATCTCTTCCCATTTTATGTGTAGGAAATCTGATATGTCAGATTGTTTTTTTGCATAAAATCTGTTATAATAAGTATTTAAGGAATGAATTTTATGATTAAACCTATTCCTGTGCCTTAACCTATGCAAATTAAAATTCATTTATTTGTGTATAATCATAAAAGCAAATAATTCTATAGAATAAATTATTGGACAACAAAAAATGATTTTCTGTTATGGTAAAAAGGTCACACACTATTGATTTTTAAATTATTATTTATACACATATTTTGAAAATTAGAAAATATTAAATAACTTGAAGAAACTCACTTACGCAAATCATAGATTTTCATAGTAAAAATAGCATGACTCATTTTGTATTAGCTACCTGTTCGTTTAGACCAGAGGTAAAGCTTGGAGAAATTTATAGATTTCTCTTTATGGGCAGCTGTATAATATGCAAACAAAAACACCCCAGAAACAGAACCCTTATTTTTGATATAAAATTGTTTTCCACTGATATAATCTGTTGAAAGCCAGAAGCCATCCAAAGTGCTGATACCAATTTAAGAAGATGATCTTTTGCCTTAATTATACATCTGGGAAATATTAGCTGAACATTTTGTGGAGAACAGTGAATACCTTATTTGCCAGTTGTCTAAAATGCTGCTAATGATCGACATAGTGCCAGTGTTTTGATGGCTCAAACCTAGGCTGAATATGAATACAAAGAACACAGTTGGGGGAAAAAAAGCACACATTTTATACAAAACAGATTTCAACCATCTGCTTGGCACTTAAGTTTGCGACTATAGGCGATATATGAAAGAGACCACTGTCCACGTTATGAATGCTATCACTTTTATTGGTACCTTAGAAAAACCATAGGGTTTTGCAAGCGTATATAACCCATGATTTTCTTCAGCTAAAGAATGAAAGCAAGGTCCTCGGCCAAAATTTTGTTCTCTCCATAATCTCTTCTATGTCAGTCGTCTTTTCCTAGCAAAGTGGGTTTCGCTAAAGTAGGTCTATAGGGTTAAAATATGCCAAACAGCCCTATGCAAGTGGCCCTTAGGAGGAGAACCCCAGATGGTTATCAGATAAAATACTGTTTGCTTTAGGAATAGGTTATATTCCTGAGTCTGTTGCCTGAACACTGTGGTGCATGTCAAATCAGCATGGAAGTTAATGGTCCAGAAGCACTTCTGATTTTAATGCTTTCCCATTTGTTCTGAATTTATAGTATTAAATCAGACCGGTGCTATTTCATCACTAGTGCAGTAAGGGAAAATCATACTACAGACAGCAGACTATAAGCAAAATCTAATTGTTTGACCCATTTCATTTACTTTAAAGGTATGGGAGAAATTCTCACTAAAATGATATTGGCGAATTTTATATACTGGAAGTTTATACATTTCTAGAGTTGCAGGCAAGAGATGTTATTGTCTGGTACTTAGGATGTAGTAAGCAAAAAATGAGTTTTTGACTTAAGTCATTTGACCTACTGTATTTTTCTTATCTGAAATGTATTTTATATTGTAAACATATGGAAAATTGAGTTCATAGAATGTGTTAGCTTACTGATTTGTCTACACTGTATGAATTAGCATAGATATATTGAGACCCTTTTAGCTCTTGCAGAAGAAATATGTAATTTAGTGAAAAGTGTAAAGAAATGTTCTCAGAATCCGTATGTACCTGTGCTTTCCATTATGGTAGCCACTAGCCACATGCTACCATTGAGCGCTTGATATGAGGCTGATCTGAATTGGGATTTGCTGTAAGTACAAGATCCACACTGGTGTTTTGAAGACTTGGTTTGAATGAAAGGATGTAAAATACCTTACTAAGATTTCTTAAATATTCATTATGTATTGAAATGATAACACTTGGATAGGTTGGCTTAAATAAAATGATTAAAGTATTTTCACCTGTTTCTTTTTTATTTTTTTAGTGTGGCAACTTGAAAATTTCAGATTAAATATGTGGCTCATATTTGTAGCTTACATTATATTCCTATTGAAAGATGCTGTTTTATGCCTTTCTGTGGAGGGAGGGAAATTAAAGCGTCTACCTCTGTCTAGATTTCAGTAGTTAACAGCTTGAAAGTGTGGTAGTGCATCAGAAAGATTTAAGTTTTTATTAACAGTCTTCCTTCTTAGCTTTCTTCAAGAAGGTGAAATTTTATGACTTTAAAAAAGCCCTGATAGTAACACTAACTTTCATAGATGATTATATCATTTACCCTGTGAATATTGTCAGTTTCTCCAAACTTCTGTGGCGTTACAATGGAAAAGAAGATGTTTGCCTAGGAATTGTTTGGATTATTTTGGAGATTATATGTTTGAAAGGTACAGGTTTATTTACTTTTATGAAATGCAATATGTCTTTAATTTCTTCACAGGATGTAAAGATTTTTGTGGTAAGTAGGAATACCTTCTCTTTTTGCATCCCAGCTAATACTTCACACAGTGTCTAAACTTGATCCTCAAGATGTTATCCAAGTTCTTTATCTATAAAGATAACAGTAACATTCAGTGTGTGCCCAGACAGCCTCACAAAAATCTTATCTCTATTTCATGAATGAAGAAGATGAAACAGAGAGAGTTGCCTAATTTAGCACAGGTAATAAGTGGCAGAACTGGGGTACCAACTGAAGCAGTCCAGCTCCAAAGACCTCACTTTCAACCATGAAAGTGTAGTACTGATCTTGATAATAAACCACTTCCATAACTTTATAATTATCATTTATTTTACTGTCAGAAATGTCTTTATTCATTGAACAAATGTATTTCATGTACCTATTTTGCCAGGAATCATTGTAGTTGCTGAGTAACTCACAAAATTGCAGACACTGTAAATAAATAACATATAATCATTGTGATTAGACTTCTAATTTTTCCTCTCGGGATGGATTCATTCATGGCACAAAGTGCTAGGTGGTGAAATCCAGACATCTGGACAATTAAATAAAGGGTTTCTTGGTAAAGGTTCCCTGGAACTATTTTTGAGAGATACCAATTTTCAGTGCACATTATAGTGGGAAATTCCTTACTGTGAGAAGTGTAACCATATAAAATTTCTCAAATATCTCTTTCTCAAATCCTTTACAGTGGACTACATACTGCATATGTCTTTATGGACAGGCAGTGCCTTCATTCAGAAAGTATATCTGATTAGTTTTTGCTATCTTAATTGGGCAGCAAGCTTCTTTACTGTAATTTTTAAGTATGTCAGTGTTCACATCTTATATGGTGATTTTATATGGAAATTTGTGATGAATTGGTAAATAGTTAATATGATATTGATCCTTTGATCTAACTTGTAGCTATGACCTATACTGATTTTATTGGGTAGCAGGCAGAAGTATTGGTAATTTTGAGTAGAAAACTCAACCAGGTATGTGACAGTTAAAAAAATTACAAATTCCTAGGAATAACAAGGCATTTGGGAATGGAGATGAACCTTGTGGTTTTACTACACAGATTTTCCAGTTTCACTATTAAATTTATATATGATAATATAGACTTGAGTTGTTCCATGGATCTCTGCTTTATGTGTTGGATCTTTTCAGTGTTTTTTCCATATGTAGTTATGGCTATGGTTTTTGGCGCTCTCTGATTTCCCAGTACTTATTAGCTCTAGTTACTGGTAGTCCTTGGAATTAGACTGCTAAAATTTATTCTGCAACTTCACCACTTATTAGCCATGTGACTTTTGCAAATGACATAAACTCCCCATGCCTTAATTTCTTTATCTGTGAAATGGAGATTATGATAATTCCACCATTTAGGTCATTTTGCTGCTTAAATATTAAAGAAAACATATGTAATTTGGCTTGCTCAAGTAGTGATTATTATTTCTTCAAACAAATTTTAATCATATAGAAGGAATTCCAAGAACATTTCAAATAATATGGCAAATGACATCAGATAGCATACTAAAACATAAATATTAAGTACTTAGTAAATAATTCTGAAGCCAGTGGTTTGTATAGGATTTATTAGAACTTCAGGTACTTCCTAAATGGATTAAAATATTAAAAAATAAAATATTCACATCATAGAATCACTTATATTTTACATATTATACAAATATGTTTTATATAGAATGTATTATACACATTTTATACAATTGCATATAATGCATATATTATACACAGTATATATATATATACATTTTATAAAGTGTGTGTATATGTATAGACATAAACTAGGAAAGAGAAATAATACTAAAATCTTGTTTAAGACTAGCTCTGTGTTTCCTGACAGTTATGAGGTTTATGGTTATCATATTTTGATAAGAATAAAAGCTTACCATTTAATCAGTAATCTCAATTGTTTTAGGGGACCCTGATGTCTAAGGGAGTAATTTATGAATTCTTAAATTGTTTTCAATAGAAATACTGCAGAAGATTCATAAGGCATTCTTCACATTGCCATTTTTAGTAGAGACTAGATAAGAGAAAGAATGTTGAATGATAACTAACTTAAGTGAAGGAAGGCATTTCTATAAGTAGCTAAACTAATGTTTGCCAGGTATGTAGATTTCCTGGTGAAAGGATACTGGCAGAGATCTAAGAAAAGGCTAACATGTCCCTTAAACTATCTCCTTTAAATAACAGTTGTTACATCCAGGCTGTTGCTAAGAGATGAGGAACAATCACTTCTTGACTGAGTTGTATTCTTGCCTATATTGAGGGCACTCCCACCTCTGTCCTTAAATTGACTCTAGATTTAAGACTACGTAGAGACAAAGCAAGAAGTTTCCTCAGGAAACACTTTTTGGATCTGCTCAAGTACCTGCAGAGCATCATATCGAGATCACAGAGTTTGGTATAGTACACCATTAGTGGCTATCTTCATTTGAAGCTTGTTAAGGCTATCTGTTATGATTGTCCACTGTGATAACTGTTTTGTTTGCACATTTTGAACAATCCGGCATCTCATTGGGCCCTCTGGGTTGATTTCACTTTAAAAATTACCCCAAATTATAAGTGAAAAAATTAACAGTTGATTTTATATGCTTTCATATGATTTAGTAGTACATCTACATTTAGAATGATGTAGACACAGAAACATTCCCATCTTGATTTATTCATTTTAAAATATTTGGTGAATATTTAGTATGTGAATAATTTGGTAACATGAAAGTACACACCAGTGTGAATAAATGAATGAGCAGGAGTGGCTAGAGCAGGATTAACAAGCAGTCCACAGTTTATTACTTTATCGATAAAAGAGTATCATTTAAAAGCACTGATTTTTTTTTTTCCTTTGAAAGCTAAAGTATTTCCCAAACTGATGGTTTTTGTTTAGGTATAACTTTCAAAGCTGCTATTTATGACAACCCCTAGGCACTTATAGCTTACAATGTCAAATCTAACTCATAAAACCTGGCAATTTTTGATTTTACAAATCTTTTTGAAAATTTCTTGCAAAAGAAAATAACCTGATAATCTAAAAAAAAAAAAAATCACAATTATTAACAGATACAGAATTCTTCTTAATATTTTCCTTTACTTCAGAAAACTCCAAATCTATGGAAAAATTGAATGTGTAACACAGTGAACATTCATATTCTTTCACCCTAATTATTAACTTCTGGCCCCGTTGCTTTTTTTTTTTCTTTTTTGAAAAGAAAGTAAGTTGCAGGCTAATAGTGGTTAAGAATGAGGGTACTCTCCTACATAACAGCAATAAACAGCACATCCAAGAAGTAACATTAATATAGTAATATTGTTTGACATGGTCATGGTCCATATTTTCTCATTGTCTCAATAATGCTGTTTTTAAGCTTTCTTTTTTTTTTTTCTTTTTAAATCCAGGATCAAGTCAAGCATCAGTTATTGCCTTTTCTTGCCATATCTCTCTAGGTGCCCTTTAATTGTAAATAATATCCTGCTATCTTTTGTCTTGACATTATTTTAATCTCATATAGTTATTTCACAATCAGAATCTGTCTGGTTGTGTCATCATGAGTAGATTCAGATTACATACAGATTTTAAAGATATGTATTATACCATTGTCTTTTTAAAAATCAGACAAGATTGTAATTAGATGTATTAGAAGTAACTACCTTGAAGTTCAAATTCTCTGTACCAAATTCATGGAGACTTTTTTTTTTCCCCTTGGCTTAGATTTTAAGAGATGCCATCTATCATCAGAAAGCTATCCAAGCCACTGTGATTTGTCTTGTAGAGAGTTTGGTGTTTGTTGGTACTAGTTGAGAAAATAGGACCTCCTTAATCCAAGAGACCATGACGACTTATCCATAAAGTCTACTCTGAAGATGCCCATAAATACCCAAATTTTTTCAGGTAATAATTTAAAAATATTGATTACAAATCTTTGTAATAGCACCATAAAAGTATATTTTGCTAGCCTGGAATTTATAACCACAGTGTTCCCTCTTTATGAAAATAATGCTAGAAGTCAAAACAAATTCAGGTCTTTTCCTCATTCTTCATTCACCATTCCCACATCTTGAAAATCAGAAATGATCTTTTTTAAAGTTTCTAACATATAAAAAATAAGTATGAACTTCTCTTGCTTAACTCTGCTACTTAATAAATGTTAAGATTATGGAATAGAGATCTTTTTGTTAGCAATATTTTCCAGTACTCTAGCTGCTTTATGACATGAAGCATTTATTCAAGCAGAGTGTTTAAGAATTTGAAAATCACTCCTATTTTGAAGTTGCATCCTATTTAGACACTTGCTCCTTGGAAAAATAGCCATGTCAAATCTAGACAGTGTTTAAAAAAACCGAGACATCACTTTGCCAACAAAAGGTCTGTATAGTCAAAGCTGTGGTTTTTCCAGTAGTCATGTTTGGATGTGAGAGTTGGACAATAAAGAAGGCTGAGCACTGGAGAATTGATGCTAAATTTTGAACTGTGGTGCTGGAGAAGACTCTTGAGAGTCCCTTGGACTGCAAGGGTATTAAACCAGTCAATTCTAAAGGAAATCAACCCTGAATATTCATTGGAAGGACTGATGCTGAAACTCCAATACTTTGGCCACTTGACATGAAGAACCCACTCACTGGAAAAGACCCTGATGCTGGGAAAAATTGAGGGCAAGAGAAGGGGGTGACAGAGGATGAGATGGTTGGATGGCATCACTGACTCAGTGGACATAACTTTGAGCAAACTCAGGGAAATAATGATGGACAGAGAAGCCTGGTGTGCTGCAATCCATGGGGTTGCAAAGAGTTGGACCTAACTTAGTAACTGAACAACAGCAAGAGCTAGAGTAACAACAGCACAAGCTGTAGAGTCAGATGCCTGTGTTCAGATCCTGGCTGTTTTTCACTGACTGTGTGATATGTAGCTAGTTAAATAACCTCTCTGAATTTCATTTTCCTCTTATGTAAAAAAAAATGCTGTTAAGTAATTAAATATAAAGTGCTTTAATTGGACCTAGAATAGCAAACACTGAATATATATTAGCTATTATTATTGGTGGCAAATTGTTGATTATGTAATTTCTGAATGGCACTTGAGAGAACAGATTTTAAAAGAATCAGTAAAATATGCATTCTTTCATGAAATACTTATTGAACATTTTATATATACTAGACAGTTCTGGGTTTGGAGATTTAATGATGAACTGGGCATATATGACTTTTGTCCTCATCAAACTTAGTGTCTGATAGGGAAACAGGCTTCAAGCAGTTGCAGTAAATAAAGGCAAACATTGTGAGTGGAGAAGAAAGTACACGTTGTGGGGCATTAATTCCGGTCTGTGTGTTAGAGCCTTTTTGAGGAATGAGAAGTGAAGTTGGAGAATGGTAGAATATTCCAGACCTAGGCAGTTATATAGGTCATTAGTGTGGCTCTGGAATAAGATAGCCTAGTTTACAAGCCTGGTTCAACCTTAAGCAAAATACATACCCTTGGGTAAGTTGTTTAGCCTGTCTGTGCCTGCCTCAGTTTCTTCATTTGTTGAGTGAACCTAGGAACAGTACCTACTTCATAGAGGTGTTCTGAAGATTAAAAGTGATGATTCAAGGACAATTCAGACCTGTCATTTTGACATTCTAAGTACCCCGTAAATGTTGGCTTATATTAATTATCACAGGTTTCAGTTTATATAAAGTCCTGATAGACATTAGTATTATCAACTGAAATGCTTGAAATTACTCCTTGGGAGGGACTGCGCCAGGATCCCGTGTTGCTGATTTCTTTCAGTTTTTATTCTCCTTCCCCTATAAATAGTTACAGAGCTTTATTTTGTAGGTTTATAGTAGTCTGATCTTCAAAACATGTCAGAATATCAAGCCAAACATTTTTATATTTGTCCTTGTTGTATTAATAAAAATGGCATTTTGTGAGGGCAAAAAATAACCTAGTCAAATTACTGCTGTCAGGTAAATTTTTAAAGGGTTTGAATGAATTAAAAATGAAGCATTCTACCAGTGTTCTTGGAAAGTTTGTGGAACAAAGTCGGCTTTACCAATGTGAACAACTTAGCTATTTTCTCTGCAGGTTGCCCTCTCCCCACATGACTCAGTAACATAGTTACATTTATTGGTTGTTTACTTACTTTTAATGCCCTTCATTCCACTAAGGTTTGTGAGGGGTAAGAAACAGAGCTCCAGAATGGATGGTTTGACTTGAAAAGAGACTTTGTGTGGTTAGAATGAGGATGAGTGGAGAAATTGTGGAGAAGTTTTGGTTGTGAACAGCCTGTTGATTGTTGGTTTTTATTAAATGGAAATACTAAAGAATGATTTACTCTCATGAAACTGTTATTATTCTCTGCTAATTGATGGAGTCTGATAAACTTAAGTGCTTTTTTTTTTTTTAACTGTAGAATGTCTAAATGTACCATTTTCATTTGCTTCAGTACAAGCTGTCATGTTATGTTAGGGCTCAAAACAATAGTATTTCTAAAAATTGTTTCAAAGTTATTATATATCCTCAGGTGAAAACAGGTTCATACAAATTTTAAAAAATGTGCAAGTATAGTTATCATGACATATGCTGTTTAATTATATTCTCTGTTGTGACCTTAGTGTGATCAGTTGGATTCTGTTTTTTTGGAAAATTTCTTTTTCTTTCACACTGTTCTTTAATTTCACTTTTTCTATATTGGTTATTCATTGTAAAATGCTCAGATAAAGGCTGCACCATGACCTGTGAACATTGATGCATACTTTGAAGACCCCTTAATTATTTGATTGGCTACTCAGCATAATTCAGCGCACAATAAAAAATTTGAACTTTTTTTAATTAAGGAAAGAGTGTTAAGGGTAGGAGATAAAGGAGCAACATTTATTACTTTAACATTTTTCAATGATACATTTGCTTCTGACCTTTTTTATTTCATTTATATCATGTCATATATAACTTTCCTTTTAACATAATTTTATATGATTTTTGTAAGATTTTTGTATTAGTTTGTTGATTTTACAAATTTTCAGGTGAGAATAATCCATATTTTGAGGAAAATGTGCCACAGTATCTAAGAAGCTGCACTCTGGAGGGTTGTATCAAATTCTCTGTTGTTTCATTTTGAATTTCTACAATACATCTCTTGGAAATACATTGTTCATGTTAAGATTTTCCACATTTATTTTTTAGAAGGTAGATTCAAAAGATATCAAAAAACTCAATCAGTTCTAATTTTGATTAAATATTTTCATAATTGCATTTATTTACATAAATGAGTAAGTAATAATGAATAGGTTATTTAATGTAGTAGTGGGTGATAGAAATTAAGACATTTATATGATAGACAATTTTCTTTGGAGTTTCTGATTTTTAAGTGTCCAAATTTTTACTTATTAGTTCTTGCTTACAACTTTTATTAGATACAAGACCTGAGATGCATAAAGATCATTGTCAGAAGGATAGCCATATTTCTTTCATTGAAATTCAGGCAAAGGAAAAGGCTGTTTTACTGTACCCATGAGCAGCCAACATTAACTTCCTTATTTATCAATGACTATTTTGCATATGGAATTAATATTGAAAAATCAAAGAACAGTGCTTATATTGCTTTATAAAACTACATTTATGTTTTCCATACTTTACCTGTGTTGACTTAGAGATGAATAAAAATGCAGAAACATATTTTTAAGAAGTTTATAAATTCAGATGTCTAATAAGTTTTATGCATCTTCCTAGTGGCAGTTGGAGAGCTTTGATATTAAAAAGTTCTATTTCAGTTAAACATGGCTGATCACTTCCCATAAAATTCCTTGGCCACACATAAGTACTGAGCTCCATTAAGGACAGAAAAGAAAATCCACATATCTGCTCAAAAAGGCCTCTGCTAATAGATATTGAATCTCTGAGACCTCAGTTTTCTTGGCTGCTAGGACTCACGGCATGTTGGCTGTGTGTTTCTCTGGTGCCCGGCCCTACTCAGACTTCTTGGCTTTTCACTCAGTATTTTCCTGGACTGATATGGCTTCTCTTCAGGCTTTCCTATTTCTCCCGAGTCATCCTCCAACCCAGTGTCCTTCCTCTTTTCCCCAATGGATTTTCTCTGGGGAGTTCCATGACTGTTCCTGGTTCCATCCTCTCCAGCTGCTTCTTGATGCTCTGGTTATTTTGGAGTGCATTCCACGGCCATCTAATACACACTGAATCCTTGAGGTTCTGGAAAATGTCACAACCTTTCAGAGACAAATTTCAAGGTGAGCTTCTTTGTGAAATCAAGTGAAATTGAACAGAAGCACTATTTTGCCTATTTGTCAAAGATTTTTACATTATAGTTTTCTTTGTAACAAAATACAGATGATAAAACTTGTTATTAAACAATGATAGAGACTGATTTGTAGGTACTAAATAGCCTGTGAGTTAAAATGGGAAAATTCAAATAACTCTTTGTAGTGGTCATCATCATTAAACAGGTGAAGTATTTCCCACTGCTTAGGAAAAGCACACTGTCTCAGATCTTAGGTTTTATAGCTGTGCTGGTATATAAGTATGCATGTATGCCTGCCCAAAAAGTTAGAGCCAGATCAAGAGTTAGCAGAAGACAGAGAGAGGGAGGTGAGGACTTGGAGACAAAGAAAGCAATGAAAAATGACAGGGAGTGCCTTTTGTAAAATACCATGAATTCTTCACTGAAGTGATATACTTCCAGTGGAAAGAGTAACCCTGCTTTCTCTCACATATAGAAGTTATCTTAGAATCAAGAGCCTCAACAAAGAGATTATACAGCTTATTTGAGGTGAATTTGATTACTTGATATAATGGTGAGGGACAGTGAAAAAGGACTTTGCTAATAAAATTTTTTGAGATAGTTGATACATGTAATCCAGACTACTGTTCTTTTGGAAAAAGAAAAGCAGGGAATGTCCAGTTTTAAAAAATCAGGTTCTCAAATTAATTAGGACTATTCTAATTTTATTTTTATTTGTAGAGCTAGATCCTTTGTTTCTTCTTAATTTTTGTACTAAAGATAATAGAAAAGAATCATGGGGTCCTTCATGGCATGTAACAAGAAATTCTTTATCCTGTTGCTGAATGCATATCCATATTAAGTCCTCTTGGAAACAGGCTTCTTGACATCTCCTTCTCTTCTGAAGCTGGTGAACCTTCCAGTCTAAGTTTTTGAGAATTGTGCTTCTGATAAGCAGATTTTGTGGGCAGCCTTAACTATTCTCTTTCACACCGTTTCTTTCTTTTTTTTTTTTAAACACTCAAATTGGTCACCAAAATATGTTTCTTTTGATAGGACAGAAATGGATGTGGTAATGCTTCTGTTGGATCAGTTTACTGGAATAATGGGCTAATTACAGCTCAAGCAGGCAGGATTTCTCGGCTCTTGTCTTATCCTAGCAAGGATTTGAAACAGCAGAGTAGTTTTTCAGTTCAGTTACCACTCAAGCAGAACCTTTTTAAAAATTTTTTTAAAAAAAAATTGTTTTTAGAACTGTTATTAAACAGACATGTATAGTACACTCCTGAGATGTGGGAGCAGGCCAGCCCCAAAGGAGAGACCATGATCCCTCTTGGCTGCCCCTTTTTATGCTTCCTATTTCTTCGTGGTTCTGTCCTGTACAAAATAGGGCTTGTACCCATACCAGTCAGGAAAGAGAATGCAAATTGGTGTATGCTCAAGGCCAGTCAGGAAAGGGGGCATGTCTGGGCACATGCAAAATAGGGCTTTAACATATTCATCTAGGTGGGTGTGGACTGAGACTTTTAATTGACAGTTGCAAGTTACATAACACCAGGCACTATTGCGCATGTCTTTCCCATGATTTAGTCTGTTATAATCAGATATATGTAAGTAATATTTATGAACTCTTAATGGGCTCCTGGCTGCCTAAGGTTACTTGAGGACACTGCAGAGCATTAAGGGAGTATGTGCTAGAGTTGGAGAAGAACTTGTGGTTGGTTTGTATCCACTGTGTGCCTAGGGCACATGCAACAGGAGTTGAAAAAGTCTCTCTGGTTATTTTTGTAGCATATCTGTGAACTCTCCAGGTGTGTCCACAGTAGGGTTTAGAGATCAGTTGGTGTTCTTTTCCTCTAGACCACCCCTCCTTGCTCGTGCCTAACTTCCTACCTAACACTTTGAAACAAAGAAATGAAGTACTATAGAAAAAAGGATAGAATTTTGAATAGACTGAAAATAATCTAAAAATTCAGTTGTCCACATGGGGATATTGATCAAAAGTAGATTAAACCTGTTAATTGAGAATATTTTATATCTTTATAATATTTACTTTTCCCATATAGATGACTCTTTGCCTGAAAAACATAGCTTATTTTTTTTCTCCCCTTCCACTGCATATATAATAGGCTCCGGTCCTACAATAAAGAAAAAGAAAGAAAACTTTTTACTGTAGATTTCTTCTAAGTTATTTGATGAGAGAAGCTTTTTTCTTAATAACACCTATTCACTTCTTGGAACGTGTACCACTGAATACATTATTGAAAATGCCTATGTAAAGAGAATCTATAAATGTGAGGCTGAAGAATACAAGTCCAGATTCAATCAAATCCAATAAAGTAAAAAATATGATAGTAAATAAATATGGATTAGCTATTACAAGTCATCCTAGTGTTGTGGAAATATTACATTGATTATGTATATTGATTACTTTGGTATCCTCTTATCCTTACTGAATCTGTATCCTCATCTAGTACCTTACAGGGCTGATACCAGTATGATACCATAATTTCCAGTATGGCTATATAGGTTATTGATAACCAGCATCCATGCTACTTGGTTCATGCCATGCTATACTCCCTAGTGAGATATTTTAATTATCATTTGTAACCACATATTGTGAGGATTAAGAGAAATAAAATATTGCATATAGTATTGTCAGAGCAGCATACAAAAGTATATCGTTTGTCAGGTTGTTTTCAAAGTGCATTTATTTATTAAAAAATTGGGATAAGGAAATGGGTTTTATATTGTTTCTTAAAAATATTATTGGATGAAAACATTTATTTTGGTAAAATGGTGTATGGCATTGAGTATTGATTTTTAAACAATGTAATGTGATTATGAACATTTCAAGATTTAAAAACAGCACTGTAATTACTTTCCTAGGTATAGATTACTATTCACCATTTACATTTACTATTCATCTTCATATTTAACTGGATCTTGAGATGGAGTTTTCAAAGGAAAATGTTTATGGAACCTATCAGTAAATTACCAATTATATTATGAGATTGCATGTGAAGTGTTTCTTGTTATATAAGAGAGGAGTGTTAGAGAAGATTATGTCAGGGACCAACTATGAACCACTCTTCTATAATTTGAATATTAAGGAGATGATAAAAATCACACTAATGTAGAACTTGCTTTCCACTAGTATTGAATTTACTCAGTAAATTAATTCAGATATAACACACAGAGTTATTAAAGCACTTTATGCATTTTTGGCATGTGAAATTCCATTGAATTTTACCTGTAGCAAAGAGCCAAGGTATTGTGCCTGTGTGTGAGGTTATAATTGTAGTTTGTGGCTGTATTATGAAAACAGTATATAGCTGTGATAATTGTACAAATTCAAATCATTGATAACATGTTTGTGATAATTTATTGATATGATACATGAGTTTTCTATTTTTTTCATGAGACAAGGATTTAAAAAATATAAAATTGAAACTATATGAATTTAAAAATATGAGTTTAACCAAGCTTTTGTTAGGTTGAAAATGATGACCATATTGTAGTATCAATTATTAAATGTCCTAAAGTCAATAGTAATAATTTAAATATCTTTAACAAATCTTTCTGGTATAAACATTTTGTGAATTCCTTGATACATGTTTTTTTTTCAATTTTTCCCCTTTATATTTAACAGTATAGCAAATATTCACTTATCCTTTAAGATTATATCAATTGAAAGGTTAGGTTATGGATAGCCTGTTAGTTCTGGACCTTACAAATGTTGTAATATTTCTCCATTGCACCTGATATAAACATGAATCGTTTTTACTCATAACTGAGGAACTTCTGATAGAGAAGAAAGCATTACCTCAGTACTTTTGGTGTGTTCGGTAAAAGTTCACCTTAATTTGTCAACTTATATAAGATTTGTATTTTTAGCTTCAAATATTTTATTCTACATATTGTCTTTCATATGATTTTTTTATGTTAAATTCTGATTCTGGGAAGAAAAATCCAGGAAGGCTTGCCACAAGTTCTAGAGGCTAAGAAAGCAATGATTGTGTAGTATATCTAATTACACAGAAACACTGATATGACATGCTTCATGTGTTTCATCTTTGATGTTAAATTCATACCATAAGTTTGATATTTCTGCTACCTTTATAAATTTTTATGATCATTAAAAAATACAAACACACCTAAATTATCTGGGTACAGTTCAATAAATATTCATCAAACATATTCTGTAATCAGCGCCTTTTTAATTGGCATTTCAGAGAAATATTGGAGAAGGAAATGGCAGGCCATTCCAGCATTCTTGCCTGGAGAATCCCATGGACAGAGGAGCCTGGCAGGCTACAGTCCATGGGGTCACAGAGAGTTGGACATGACTGAGTGACTATCACTCACTGGGGGAAATAATCTCCCTCAACAGCCTTCATTTGGATGGTAGAAAAGTTCATGTAAACATCACAAAAATAAAGAATAAAGCAACTACAATAGATCCTCATATAATTGCCTGGAGCTCAAAGTAGGGAAAAATAAATTCAAACCAGAAAAACAGAAGAAAGTTTCATAAAGGTGCTGACTTCTGAACTGGTCTGGAGGCCGGTTGTATAAGCTCTTGGAGCCCCTGGCCTAGGGTTGCAAGATTGAGCTCTGGCATGAACCAGACTGTGTAATCATGCTCAGCTGTGGACTTACAAGCATCTTCTGCGACTAAAACATAAAGTATAAAATACATAAGCTGGGGACAACCTGTGGAGGGTCCCAAACAATAGGATTGGCTAGTAGGCAATGGAAAAGTTCATTTTTGAGCTTGGAGCAGGAATTGCATGTTGGGCTTATTGTTAGCATATTTTGGGGGCATTTGCTTCTTAATTTAATAACTTCTGATAACTCTGCAGCATACTCATACTAAAAACGCAGGTACTTTGTTGGCATTCAGGGGATGTCCATTAAATAATTCGACCTTAATCAGACGTCCTGGCTATTTTGCTGTTGTTGAGTCACTTGGTGTGTCGGTCGCTTAGCTGTGTCTGACTCTTTGTGACCCCGTGGACTGTAGCCCACCAGGCTCTGTCCATGGGATTCTCTGGACAAGAGTACTGGAGTGGCTTGCCATTCCTTTCTCCAGGAGATCTTCCTGACCCAAGGATCAGACCTGGGTCTCCCGTGTCGCAGGCAGATTCTTCACTGTCTGAGCCGCAGGGACGCCTACTCCACCACTTACCTAGTTACTTAGGTGTTGATTCCCACCTCCACCCTTATCTCTGGGCACTCTCTGTCACTCTACACTTCTGTGCTTTTCTTTCTTGTGTGCCTGTGTGTGTCACTGTTACCATCTCGTCCTTTAATTATCTCTTTAGATGTTAGCTGCTTTCTGATGCCTCTTTTGACTGACTGAGAAAGTTATTTACTTCCTCCATGACTTTCATGGGATCTTCTTTCTACATCTGTTTACAGTATTTCCCACAGCTGTGTCTTCTTACCAGATTGTGACGTCACTAGACTGTGAGTACATCAGCTACGATTTAATCATCTTTATTTCCTTACACCAAACATAGTATCAACACTCAAGAAATGCTTGTTGAGTTGGATTGAATTTTCAAACAGGATAGATTTTATGGCCATTGAGTATGGTGGAGTCTATGTGACACAGTAACATGAATACTGCAGAAACCATCATTTGTCGGTAGCATCTGACTTTCTCTGAAATATCAATATCATCATCTACAGACTGGTTTGAACTTCCACTATATATATGAAGCTGAATGTAATAAATTGGAGAAATATACATAAGGCACAAGTGACCCATGAATGCAGCCGGATTTCCTTTTCTCTTTGTACTCATACAAAACAGAAGTTGGTTTTTTTTTTTTTCTCTTTGGACACAAAACCCTAGGTTTATTTTGTGGGTTGTTCTAAATTTAAAGGGAAAATACATAAGCACTGTGTGTAGGTAGTTTCAAAACAAGTATCTTTTGAGGAATCTTGGTAATATTCTTGTATTCTAAATTCTGGATTGATTATTCATGGCAGCATGGCATTAGACATTTTGTCTTGTTATTTTTTTTTATCTTTCTTCTTCTTTTTTCCTTTTATTTATTTATTTGTTTGTTTTTTAATCGAGACTGAATAGGAAACTGTGTTGGCAACCCCCACACTGGGTGGGATTCAGAAGAAGGTATACTAGAAAGGAGTGAAAACAAAGGTAGCTTTGGTCTTTTTAAAGGAGGAACATAGTAGCTAGTTTATAGGATTATTCCTCTCTGAGAAAAGGGTGGGCTCAAGGAGAAAGGGTCTGGTATTGCCTACTAGTCCATTTTTTTCTTTTTCTTTTTTTTTTTTGCCCTGCAAACTATAAATGCAAACTATAATCATTTCTGTGCTCCTTGCCCTTAATGAAATAATTGTTAATATGCTGGAAGTCAGCGATTGCTGTTTTGGATAGAATGAAGGAGTTTTACTTTGGAAAAAATAAATTAGTAATGGAGTGGCAAGGAAGAAAAGACAGAACAGCTTTTCTGTTTTCCGGTTTGGATTCTGCTAGTGGCTTTGCTGCCTTGCCTGCAGTGATGGGTATTGCCAGAACTTAGGGAAAAACAAAGCTAAAATGGCAACATCTCTTAGGAAAATCTGTAAGATTGTAAGAAGGCTGGGTGCTTGTGGGAAGTGGGAGTTGGAGAGCAGATGCCTTTGGTCTGAGTTTCAGTCCTCACAGTCTGTTTGCTTTCTTGCTTTGAAATATTTTTTGTTTCTACCTCCTTGGTTTACAGGGAGCTGGGGAGGCTCGTTTTTGTTGTTGTTTTGAAATGTAAGTTTGCCAACAAGTGAAACAGAAAATAACTGCTGTGACAGACATGTCCCCTAAGACCTTTGCTTCTAAGGGAAACACCTCTGCTTCATGTTTAAAAACAGAGGCCCCAGCATTGGAAAACCAGATTCTTTTTGTCTGCAGTGCAATATGAAAATGTAAAATTGTCCCTGTGGGATTTTTACTTTTTTTTTTTTTTTTTTAAAGGTCATATCAACTTTGAGGTCTTGGAGCCATAGTTTCACTGCTGCTGTGATTCGCATTGTTTTCTTTTTTTCTCTTTTTTTTTCTTTTTTGGTTCTTAGGGCAGACATTGTGCTAGTGGTGTGCCAGTGGTGAACAGCTGCTTTAAATTCTACTTATGAACGGAAATTTGAGGTTTTTTAAAATGTTCTTATTTAATCACGATCAGACCTCCTCTGATTGATGCACTGCTCCTGTTGATTATTTTTGGACTTCTTTATTAGGCTTCTTTGGCAGTACAGAGCCAATTTTAAGTTAGTTCCCTTTGAAAGGGTATATTAGGTGGATGGTGTACCAGTAATTGTTTACACAATGTAGAAGGAAGAGTCATGCATGTATTTGGACAGTCAAAAATTATTTTATGTGTCAGACACTGTTATTAGCCCAAGGTGCACAGCAAGAAGAAAATATACATGGTCTCTGTCTTCATAAAGTTGTCAGTCTAAATAGTAGTTCTACCTAGTTATCTCTTTAATCTTTTTAATATATTATTTTTACAACACATGCTGTTAGCCTTTATCAGCATTGTTTATAGACCCCATCTTAATGAACGAGATGCTTTTTTTTTGAATCATGCTGAAGTACATACCCTTTACAAATTGTTTATTCTGAGTCCCTCAAAGTTAATATGGACATTTAAGTCTAGGTGAAAAAAAATTTTTTTTTCAGATTTGTCCACTAATATACTTATCGTCTCCAATTTATAGACAGTTTATGACAGGGATATCTCTTAAAGAATAGGATCAAACTAGTGGCATTCACGTTTTCTTTTGGCTCTTCATGAGATGATTTCATGGAAAAAATATCAAGAAGCTTCTCCTTCCGATTCATATGTTATCTCCATCAATGTTTTGATTCGTGTAGTCAACTAAGATCTAAATCAAAATGGGAAGTAGGATGCCGGAAGCAGCAGTGTTATTGATCCATGCTGAGAATTTTGTTTCTTAGAACTAGTTTATTACTAATTTAAAGAATTACCTGACTAGGCTACCTGAGTCCTTTAAAGATCAGACTAGACAGTCTTAAAGTCTTGGAATGTACCCTGAAGATCACCTTCAACTGAAATACAAGGAACATATGGATATCAGGGAATTGTACCTCAGGCAGATGAAAATTAAGTGGCAAATTATTGGAAATAAGGCTTCTTTTCTATCACTGTGGTAAAATAATTTTATTATATTAGAATCTTTCTGTTTGGAAATGTATTACAATTAGCGCTTTTATAGCCTTTTTTTTTTCTTTGTTTTGCAGCAAAAATAAGAAAAAACTTTCAGAAAAGAGAAAATGCCTTAAGTGAATAGACCTTTGGGCAAAAAGGGTGCTGATTAAATAAATGCCAATATTTGGCAATGGGGCTACAGACAATACATTAGATTTATAAGAGAGTCTATTAATCGTGTATGGGCTTTTCTGGGACAGTTTTAATGTCAAATATTATAATAAACCATCCAAATTATCCCAGGGTTTCAGCATTTTGGAATCTAATTTTCCAGACTGTCTTACTCATTCATAAGTGGTACAAATACATTTGCCAGAAGATATGTCATTTTTTGGGTAGGTTTGTTTTTTGTGAAAGTTTGTGTATTTAAGCCATGTCATAGAAATCGGCAGTAGAAATAATGTAGTGTTTAAAAGCACGGGCTCTGGGACCAAAAACTCAGAATTGAATTCTGCTCCGACGCCTACTAATTATGCAACTTTGGACAAGTCGCTTCACCTCTGTCCCTTGGCTTCCTTAGCCATAAGTAGGGAGAGGATTCGTGCCTGCTTCTACAGGGACAAAGATTAGATAGTCAGGTACATTGGGAGATTGGTAATTAGGTAGATAGAATAACAGAGAGTCATTTCATTTTGTGTGACGTGTTAGGTCCATTTTGTTTCTGCCACATTTCCGTGAAAGAACCATAGCTAAAGTGACAGCAACACTGACATATTCTGGGATCCTTCTCATATCAGATACTCTGTTCACTTTAGACTCACGTTAAAGCAAACGTCACAAACGGATAGACTGGCTGTAGTGTGTGTTGCTTTTCTGTTGATTTCACTAACATTAAAATTTTGGAGATTTCTTCTAAAATTCCAGATTTGGGGGCTTTCCTCTTTATTAGATGTTTTGACAATGTTGAGCCAAAAGTCTCCCCTGAAAACTGCGAGCCTGAGCAAGGTCACAGCCACGACTCTAGTGTGGGCCTACGCCCCGCAGAGGCCACCATCTTCCTGTGGCCAGGATCCCACGCGGTGCAGGCATTTGTACAGTCTTTGCTCAGTGATACTGCCTGTCTCGGGCCCTTTAATTCTCTGGAGCTTTGTGGCATCCTGTAGTGCATCCTGATTTTTAATCAAGTTTTTTAAATAATGTTGAATTTAGGCAAAATATTTAATTGATGATTTAGGGAGCATTAAAGAGTCTGCCTTCAGTCCAGGAGACCTGGGTTTGTTCCCTGGGTTGGGAAGATTCCTTCCTGCAGAAGGAAATGGTAACCCACTCCGGTATTCTTGCCTGGAGAATCCCATGAACAGAGGAGTCTGGTGAGCTACAGTCCATGGGGTCACAAAGAGTCGGACACAACTGAGCGACTTCACTTTATGAAGATAAAACATTTGAAAACTGTGATCAGATAGAGCTGAACATTAGTATGTACCATATGCTTACACCTAGGAATATGCTTAGCCAAAAAGAACCAGATTCATTACCTGAAATGAGTTGTAAGGTACAATTTTTATTCTGAGTTTTTGATTGATCCTAAGATAATGTTGATTACTTTTTGTTGTTGTTTAGTTGCTAAGTCATGTTTGACTCTGTTACGATCCCATGGACTACAGCCTGCCAGGCTCTTCTGTCTATGGGATTTCCCAGGCAAGAATACTGGACTGGGTTGTCATTTCCTTCTTGAAAGAATCATTACTAGCTTCAGGTTTTTTAACTTGTAATTTAAGACTTACTATTAGTTCTTTGTAGTAGATTACATGACACTTGGAGGGAAATAAGATGTTAAAATTGTATGCCCATTTTACCTCAAATTAAACGTCTCTTGGAACCATATGCTTTAAAGTACTTTAAGTGAAAAATATTCCATAAAAGACCCTAAAAATTGTTACAAATGGGAAAACAGAAAGTCAAGGAAATTACTATGGTTGTATTGTTAGTAAATATAAAATGTACTCATCATCTGTCTATATTAAACCTAAATACATGCTAATAACTAGAAAGAAGAATGAAGAAAGATTAATCATTTTAAGTCCACTATCAGTCTTACAATGTAACTTATATTACTTATTACCAGTTTGGTGCTATTGTCTTTAAAACTACTTTTAAATATTTTCAAATATTTTGCATTTTCATGTTTTAAGTATTAATAAAACATTTATATAATTTGTGTATTTTATAAAATATTCACATTATTAGTTACTGTGTCATGAAGAATGATCCATAATTTCATAGTAGATGTCCAATCGATTGGTTCTCATGAAACTTCTTATTTAAACTGTTATAATTTCCATTTTCCACTATTTTCTAATTTGACCTTAGGCCGATTCAATTCTGCTGCTCACCATAACATATACCATAATATAAGTATTAGCAAACCATACCCATTCTTTTTAAAAATAATAAGATCTTAGTTTTCAAAGGAGCTATAAAAGTCAACTAGTCCAGGCTTTTAGAGGTATGCATGAATTCTCTCACTCGCATTTCTGATATGTGATCGACCTGTCTTCTGTTTGGGTACTTAAAGTATTGTGATGTTCAGTATCCCAGGAGACAAGCGTTTTTGGTTGACTCTGACAGTTGGAAGGTTCTTTTAACACTAAGCCTAAATGCACTTTCTCTTAATTTCTTTTAATACTTCTTTTATTCTATCACTGTAAATCTTTTGTGTATTATATAGCATTATAATTATCTGTTTATATGCTAGCTTCCACAAGATAGGGCCCCTGGCATGGAGTAGACACTCAGTAAATATTAAATAAATGAGTGAATAGTTCTGCCTCTGTCCTCTAAAACCACATGATATAAATCCAAAAATTATTTCTGCCACAGCAGAAGGTTACCTTTCAATAATTTTCTTTGATCTGTATAGAGAGCTGTATGTGCCCATAAATAGCACACAAAAATAATCCATGTATAAAATTTTAGAAGTTAATATTTCTTTAGATACTCAAAAATCCATGATAGAAATCCCCGTAAGCAGAAATTGTGACCCGGGTTGGTAAAAATGTTTAAAATCTGAACTTTAGTCATTACTCCAGGAATGATGCCCGTGTTAACACAGAAGTGGGAATTCTGATAATACATTCCTTGATAATACTCTGATTTCAAGAATCAGGAAGTCTACATGGATTATTTATTAGAAAACCTACTTTACCCAGTGTTTGTCATTAAAACAACATTGCTAATATTAAAGTTCAACAAGCAATATAATTTAAATGTACTTTCCCTTAGAACATAATTCTTTACTGTTTTTTATATTTGTTCACAGTACCCCATAATATGAAAGAGAGTTTACATATCTTGACAGTACTGTGACATCAGTGCTTAATAATTCTGAGTAGTTTCTAAATACTCCATGAGCTGAGGGGATATAGTCCATATGGCAGGTAATTGGTGATGTTTAAACTATCTTGATGGCTTTCCCAGGTGGCTCAGTGGTAAAGAATCTGCTTGCCAATGCAGAAAATGCAAGAGACGCAGGTTTGATCCCTGAGTTAGGAAGATTCCCTGAAGCAGGAAATGGCAACCCACTCCAGTATTTTTGCCTGGAAAATCCCATGGACAGAGGACCCTAGCGGGTTACAGTCCATGGAGTCAGAAAGAGTCGAACAGGACTGAACACACACAGAAGATATCTTGATATCATTCCAGTCTGAAGTAGCTATTATTTCAGTCTGCTTTTTGGTGATAGCCAGTAGAAATCTAACTAGAACTCCACATTTTCTGTTGGTTTTCTTCTGCCAAATGATTGATGGAGCATTCTAACTCAATTGTTTCCTCCTTGAGTTTTTGTGGTTACATTCACTTACTTTAAAACATTTATTAGCAAAGCATTTTAGGTGAACCACATGGTCATTTTGGGAATGTGTATGGCTGAAATTATTGATGATAATTTATAGGGAAAGAACAGTGTTAATCAACTCTTTTGGTAGCTAGTTACAGAAATTGAAAAGTTCTTACTAGTTTTCTTTTTTTTTTTACTCTTGTCATAGCTAGATTTTTCAGGTTAAAAATCATCCTTTAAGATATAGCCTTATGGACATCAGATAGTCATAAAAAAATTCTAGGTATGAATCTAAGCTAAACTCGTGAGTTTCTTACAGTGCTAGTATATCAAGTCCAGTGATACAGTATGCCTCTGTCCCACATTGGTTCTTTACAATAAAAATCCTTTTTTTTTTTTTTTTCGGTCTGAAATTCTTAGGTCCTACTATAGAATGGGGAAATTGTTTATGTGAACAGCAATTTTTAATGAAACTTTTGGAATGACTGAATCTTATAATAACATGTCCTACTCTCCTTTATCCTAAGAGGGTCCAGTTAACCCTTAAGGGGTGGAAGGAATCTATTTGATGTAAGCTGTTTGGAAATAAATTTCATGTAGCAAAAACCATATTCTGAATTCCTAGCAATGGGGTGAGGTTTTGGTACACTGGCAGTTGGAAGACTGCTAGCCTAGCCCTTGGGTCACTCAATAGTGATTTAACTTAGTTTGAAAGTAAAATTATTTGAAAGTGCAGAATGCTGCAGTACTGATAGTAGAACTCAAATACTCACTTTTCCCTCAAGATGCAGAAATTTTAGTCTTGCACAGTAAGTTCTAAATCTATTTTTTTAATTCAAAAATAAAAAAAATTGGCTGTATAGGTATATTAAAATAACTTTTGGCTCTTTAACATAGGTCCAAATATATTAAACACAGATGGTTTCTCATAGCTAATTAGATTGTGTCTTACCCTAACCTTAACTATGCTTTACAACTGAGTGATTTAAATTATATTCAGTTCAAGTCAGCTCAATTCTAAATAACAGTAATAATAAATAACATTGTTCATACATGTAGTATGTTTTGTACAATGCTCCATCCTTTTAGATGTACTCATTTATTTCCCTCAAAATATGTAACTAAAATTTCCTATAGTGAAAAATTGAAGGCTTAGGGTAAGTAACATGGTCAAGATCTTAGAGCTAGGAAATAGCATAACTAAGACAGCCCAGATTTTATCTAATCAAAGCTCATATTCTGAAATATTGCCTTCAAACCTCCACTCTGGTTTGCTACACACTGTGCTAGATCTTGCATTTGATTGAAAAATGAGTGATAGTGTTTGTAATTCAAAGAGCTTACAATTCAAAGTGAATAAATCACAAAACAACTCATGAAAATGAAAATCCAAAATGAGTGAACTTATGTTGATTTTGGTTAAAAAGTTTCTTCTAAATGAAAAGTCCATTAGATGCATCTCAGTATTGGAGATACTGGAAAAGGTCAGTTTTCGTTCCAATCCCAGAGGCAATGCCCAAAGAATGTACAAGCAATCGCACAATTGCACTCATCTCACAGGCTAACAAAGTAATGCTCAAAATACTCCAAGCTAGGCTTCAACAGTATGTGAACCGAGAACTTCCAGATGTTCAAGCTGGATTTAGAAAAGGCAGAGGAACTAGAGATCAAATTGCCAACATCCATTGGATCATAGAAAAAGCAAGAGAATTCCAGAAAAACATCTGCTTCTGCTTCATTAACTATGCTAATGCCTTTGACTGTGTAGATCAAAACAAACTGGAAATTTCTTAAAGAGATGGAAATATCAGAACACCTTACCTTTCTCCTGAGAAATCTGTATGTAGGTCAAGAAGCAACAGTTAGAACTGGACATGGAACAACAGACTGGTTCCAAATTGGAAAAGGAGTACATCAAGGCTGTATGTTGTCACCCTGCTTATTTAAGTTATATGCAGAGTACATCATGTGAAATGCTGGGCTGGATGAAGCACAAGCTGGAATCAAGATTGTCAGGAGAAATATCAGTAACCTCAGATATGGAGATGATACCACTTTTATGGCAGAAAGCAAAGAAGAACTAAGGAGGCTCTTGATGAAAGTGAAAGAGGAGAGTGAAAAAGCTGGCTTAAAACTCAACATTCACAAAACAGATCATGGCATCTGGTCCCATCACTTCATGGAAAATAGATGAGGGAACAGTGGAAACAGTGACAGACTTTATTTTTGGGGGCTCCAAAATTACTGCAGATGATGACTGCAGCCATGAAATTAAAAGACACTTTCTCCTTGGAAGAAAAGCTGTGACAAACCTAGACAACGTATTAAAAAGCAGAGACATTACTTTGCCGACAGAGGTCCGTCTAGTCAAAGCTATGGTTTTTCCAGTAGTCATGTATGGGTGTAAGAGTTGAACCGTAAAGAAATCTGAGCACAGAAGAATTGATGCTTTTGAACTGTGGTGTTGGAGAAGATTCCTGAGAGTCCCTTGGACTGCAAGGAGTTCAAACCAGTCCACCCTAAAGGAAATCAGCCCTAAATATTCATTGGAAGTACTGATGCTGGAGCTGAAGCTCCATTACTTTGGCCACCTGATGGGAAGAGCTGACTCATTGGAAAAGACCCTGATGCTGGGAAAGATTGAAGGCAGGTGGAGAAGGGACTACAGAGGATGAGATGGTTGAATGGCATCATCAACTCAATGGGCATGAATTTGAGCATGCTCCGGGAGTTGGTGATGGACAGGGAACCGTGGCATGCTGCAGTCCATGGGGTCACAAACAGTTGGACACGACTGAACGATTGAACTGTACTGAGTATTGGAGATAAAGACAGAAATGTGACTTTTGTATTTAAATCTAGAATTCTCAAGTGGATCACTTAGTGTAATAAAAAGTTGTTCTAAATTTGGACAAAGATCAGAATGAATAGACATGTAGTATAAGGACAGATTTTAAAAACTCTAATTATTAATGATAATAATTGATTATTAAATATCTTCATCCTTGGGAATTAATAATTTCCTATGATTTACTGTTTTTATTACATATTTTTAAGTTGTCATTATAACCTCAGTGTCTGTGCTTCTTCCCTCTATTTAATTTTATATTCTATACCATTATAGTCTACATTATTTTTAAAAAATAAAAATTGAAATATCTGCTTCTAGATATACTTCAAGGAAATTCTGAATTCTAAATTGGTTAAAAGTTGCTTGTTTGGTCAAATCAGTATCTATATAACTAAACCTAAGTTGAATTGACCTAAATTAATTCAAACCACTAAAGCATATTGAATATATCATGGAATATTATTAATTGATGATCATCTGTTACTTTTATATTGGTGGAAACAAACTACTAATAAAAAGTTTTTAGCAGTCAGCTTATCCATTCTGCTCCCCCTCTATAATTTTCTAAAAGACTGTATTATATAGTTAGCACCAACAGTAGTTGATTTCATAGGAAATAGATTTATTTTGAACTCTGAGGATGGAAGAAACACATATTTTAACAATTAATGATAATTATTTTGGAGATTATTCCACAAATTATTTACAAAGCTTGTGAGTCCTTTAGAAGTTTCCTCAGATAAACTGGAGTTTAAGTTGCCTTCCCGAAGTTTCACTTGTATGAACAAGACAAATTCTGGATCATACTGTTCCAGACTGAACTATCTTGGCAATATGATAACACATATTATCTTTTCTAAGCATTTAAATGGAGAAACCAGTAAGATTCAAAGTAAGAAATTGATAACCTAACACTGGGAACATATCCTGGGAGAACAGGATATCATCTGCCCTATGTATACATTAGGAATGAGTTGTGATTCTGTACAATGTTTACTTTTAGAACAATCATTAAATAGTTGCTTATCATGGTTCCAAGAAAATGGCATTGCAAAGAATGTGCTGGAAAAAAAAAAAAAAGAGAGAGAGCCTAATTAAAAAACGGAGAAGAAAAAAGATTTACTTGGTATGGGTCTAAGAACAGTGTTCAATAAAAGCGTGCATTCCAATAAGAACAACACAAATTATAAATATATTTCTAATTCTTTGGAGAAAAAATCAGTTTTAAAGTATACATTTGTGTTTATTCATAAAAAGATATTATTCCATAATGAAAATGTGATAATAATTAGATGAGGTCAAGCTCAAAATTCTAGTTCATCCACTTTCTAAATGCAAGACTTTTATCAACTTAAGTAACAGCTCTGAGTCAGTTTCTACAGGTAAAATGGAGGCCATAAAATCTGTTTTGTAGAGTTTTTAAAAAATTATTTGAGATATAATTATTTGAGATATAATTTACACTGTCCCATTTAGTGTACAGTTTGGTGATACCTGGTATATTCACAGTTATTCAGTTATCTCAACTTAGTTGTAGAGTATTTTCATCATTCTACAATCCATCTTGTACCCATTAGCAGTTGCTCCCCTTTCTCTTCCGTCTCCACCATACCCCTATCCTAGACAGCCACTTATCTACTTTCCTTTAAATAGATTTGCTTACTCTTGACATTTCATGCAAATATAAACATACCATATGTGTCTTTTTAAAATTTTTTATTGGAATATAGCTGATTTACAATGTTAGTTTCAGGTGCACGGCAAAGTGTATCAGTTACACATATACATATATGCACTCTTTTTTTAGATTCTTTTCGCACATGGGCCGTTACAGAGCATTGAATAGAGTGTATGTGTCTTTTTTTTAAACTGGCTTCTTTCACTTAGCATAATGTTTTCAAGGTTCATTCATGATGTAGCATGTATCACTACTTCATTCCTTTATATTACCAAATCATGTTTCATCGTATGGATATGCCAGATTTTGTTTTTCCAGTCATTAATTGGCAATATCGGCAGCAGTTCTATTTTGGGGCCATTATGAATAATACTGCTGTGCACGTTTGTGTGCAGGTTTTTGTGTGGATGTATTTTCATTTCTCTTGGGTATATACCTAGGAGGTGAATTTCTGAGTCATGTTCTTAGTCTATGTTTAACCTTTTAGAAATTGGCAAACTTTTCCAAAGATAATCACACAATTTTGTATTCCTGCGAACAACCTATGGTGATTCCCATGTATTCACATTCTCTCCAACATTTATTATTGTCTGTCTGCTTAATTTTAGGCATCTTAATGAATTATTAGAAGTATTATATTGTGGTTTTGGTGTGTGTTCACCTAATGGCTAATGATTTTTTTTTTTTTTATGGCTAATAATTTTAAGTATGTTATGTGTTTACTGATCATTTGTATATCATCTTAGATGAAATGCCTATTCATTTCTTTCATCCATTTTAAAAATGAATTACATGTCCTTTTATTGCAAGAATTGTTTAATATTTCTTTCTTTATTTACATATACACACATGAATTATTAGAATTCTCTATACATTTATTCTAGATACAGCTCCCTTATCAGATATAAAATTTGCCAGTATTTTCTCCCATTCCTTGGGCTGTCTTTTCACTTTCTTCCTATTGTCATGTTCAGCACAAAAGTTTCTAATTTTGAGGAAGTACAATGAATCTATTTTTTTTTTCTCTTGTCTCTTATGCTTTGGTATCAGATCTAAGAAATCATTGCCTAACTTGAGGCCATGAAGTTTTTTTCCTGTGTTTTCTTCTAATAAGTTTATGATTTAAACTCTTACATTTAAGTCTATAGTTAAATAGAGAGTTGTTATGATGACCAGAAAATGTATATTTAAAGCATCTGGCACAGTGACTGGTACATATCAGTGCACTATTTGTGAGTCATCCATACCTCTCTGAAACAAAAGTGAATAAATATGTCCTAGAAAGTATCTTATTTCCCACTCATAGTGTTATTGTTCTTACTGCTTTTTGCAGTGGTATATGGTGGCATTAGTGGTAAAGAACCCACCTGCCAATGCAGGAGACATAAGAGACATGGGTTCGATCCCTGGATTAGGAAGATCCCATGGAAGAGGGCACGGCAACCCACTCCAGTATTCTTGCCTGGACAATCCCCATGAACAGAGGAGCCTGGCGGGCTGCAGTCCCTGGGGTCACAAAGAGTTAGACATGACTGAGCGACTAATATGCAACACCCAGATCTCCCACATTGGAGGCAGATTCTCTACCATCTGAACCACCAGGGAAGCCCATATAACAAGTATACATTATTTTAAATAACACTTCCATAGAGATTTGAATCATTATAAGTTTTTATCAATAAGTTATTTATAGTAATTAGAATGCAAAGAGATGGAAGAAAAAAGAGCAAGCTTGAGCAGATTAAGGTTCTGTTGTTCATTTAGGTAAAAGTTTGTAAACATGAAGACATGTTACAGTATAATCAAAATATTCTCTTTGGAAAACATACTGAATTTGAGGAAATTTGGTTTATATGTGATACTTATTTAAATTACTATTAATTTTCTTAAGATGTCACAGAGTTGTGCTATCGTTTGTGGTTTGGTTTTTCCTTTTTAAAGTAATATGTTAGTGTGTGTTGTGAATAGCTGATAGATGATCTGCAAATGTTTCTGGGGAGTTTAGTAAGTATATTAAAAAAGGCAAGCTGAGAAGTTCATGATGGTAAAGAAGTGAATTTTTAAAACATTGCTCCTTCTTACAATGGAGTATATAATTTTTTCTCTGTACCCCACTTTCTTCTGAATGACTATTCTTCTGCCGTTATGACAGTGAAGGTGTTGTTTTTGATACACTTGAATATGCTCAGCTTGTTTCTTAAGAATCCAATATTTATTAGGGATTATTTGGTTATTTCTGGAAATAGACTACCACATGAAGCAAGTTGGTATATGCATGGCTATTTCTCTAGTACCTACTCCAGCCATGGATGTGGCAAGAGATGGGCTCTGAGAGCAACTGTAGTTCAAAACTCTAAAAATTATGTTTTGTATCCTGAATATACATTTCATGTTAAATATAAAAGTATACCAATTGGTGAAGGAATCACATTTTACCTCATATAAAAAAAGGATAATCCTTTTAGATCATTAACAGAGCAGTGTGAAGAAGCCTTGCACTGAAGCTGCAGCAGTCTTTGGCTAAATAGAGGATTTAATAACATTCAAATATTTGTCCCAACCTCAGAGGACATCCTGAGATAGAACTGACTTTACAGATGGTACAGGTCTCTCTCTTTGGGTTCTGGTGGCTCTTGCCCGGGATTTCCTTGGCCTTTTAATGTGTTTCTCTGACTCTTGAACTAGTGCAGTTGCCGGTAGCTCTGAGTGAGATTTGGCTTTAGTCCTTTATAAATAATGTCAGCATAGTATGTAGGAATGACAAATCTGAAAATAGGAAATGCATATTTAAATCTCTGGAAAATCTGCCCCGTGGTTTGATGTTCTTAGACATGTGAGAGCCAGGTTTTGAAAGGATTAATTAGCTCAGTCTAAATGTCTTTCAAACTTCAGAAGCATTTCTCACAGTTGTTACACACTCATGAGTGTGCTCGTAGCCAATCCCCTTCATATTCTAAGGAAACCCATTCTTTAAAATGTAAGATACATACCTTTGACTTCAGCATTTATTTTATCTCAAATACACTTTGCTATCTTTTGAAGGAGTGTGTCATTTTCTAGAGTCTCTAGCAGAAATAACTATCTTGCAATTAAAAACAATTGATAGTATTTTGGTAAAAAAGAATCCAAAACAAGTAAGTTTATATAGCAATTAAACATGTTTTCAGGGAACTGTGTGTGGATGGTTACATGGAGTGAAAACTAGTATTTTAAGAAGTCTTTAAATGATCATGCCTCCATAAACGTGCCATCAGCAAAAAAACAACAACACAAAAAAGCAAAACAAAAAAAAAGAGGAGGGAAGAGAAGGCCGGGGAGGATTCTGTCCCCTTTGGAACACAAAGGTCTTTCAGTTGTGGGTGATTGGAATGGGGGTGTTTGGGTAGTGGAAAAAAATGTTCTAGCATGTGGTAATGAGGTTAAAAAAAAAAACAGCAATGGATGATTACTTTTCTCCATCAAGGCTCCTTTATCCTCATAAGCTCAGACAGTGGTCAACATGTTAGACACCCCTCCCTGTTTTATCCATCCCTTAACTGTGTTCTTTGACAGGACTGGTTTATACAGCTGGGCCTTTGTTCAGCTTTGCGGGAAATACTACAGAAGAGCAGAATATATGGCAGAACACCTATAAAGTGGTAGATGGTAAACACTCTGATCCCATGCAGGATTTCACCTTGAAAGTTTGCTTTTGTTTGATTAGTTTTTCTTTTAGGGATTTGTAAAGTGAACACCTTTAAAACTTTTGTGCTTTTTTGTAATGAAGATTTTATGGTGATATAGGAAAATTGATTGTGTTAATCAGTAAAATTTCTTACCAGGTATAATTTTAATAAACAGAACTGAAAGGCGCTCACCTATCTTACTGACTAAAATTTTAGTCTATAATTAGACATTTCTATTATAGAGACGTACTATTTCAAAAAACATTTAACATGGTGTACACTTAGTCATCAAATTGACTAAAAAGAGAAAGCAAATAGGAAAAGGTATTGATTTCAAAAAGTTTATTTATATAACATACTCTAAATTTTTTTTTTAAAGACAGAATTTGTTAGTGACGTTACTATTAGCCCAATTTTTAATCTAGTGTAAATCTTATATTGGAAACCTCTTGTGTCTTTATACTAGTCATACCTTTATAAGAGTTTGATGAATTTCTTCTCTATAGTTTATGCTGTATCTTTTGAATTTTTGTTTCAGAGGCATTAAACTGGTAGCCTTTACGTTCCTACTGAATAGTTTGTACCCATTTATAGAAAAGAGCTAACATTTCAAAGTCATCCATAGTGGCAGTATGAATCATACTTTTAAAGCATTTTCCCCCCCTAAAAACAACAGGGAATGTGCTAAAACCAGAAAGATTAATGGGGGGAGAAGATAAACAGTTAAGACGTAAAATGAGTTTAGAGGTCAAGCTAGAAAAATAAGAAAGCTTATGGATTTAATTCATATTCATCCAAGCAAAGAAGCTTTGGCATGAAAGGGACCAATGAAGAGGCTCAGCATTCTTAGAGCTTCAGCCATAGCTGCATCCTGCTGTTTTGGAGTTTGGGTTGATAGATGCTCATCATCTTTGGCACTGCACCCTTCCTTTTGGACTTCTCTTGATTATTACGCCAAATTCTTCATTTTGCCTGGAAGTTCAGAAAACTTGTCTTTGCCTAGTATGCCTATCTCTCACATCAGTAGCTGTTGTTGTAGAAAAGATTTGTGCACTGTATGTGTGTTCTTTGCTGTCTCTTTTGAATATAATATAAATATTTTCCATTTTATTCATTTTTTTCAACAGCTGTTATAGAAACAGGCTGAAGTCAAGTCTGTATGGAGTATGGAAAAGAGAGTGAGTCCTCTTAATTGACCAGAATTGAGCAGAATCACATAAACTTTTTCTTGTTATTTGGATTCCAGCAAGGGTAGAGGTCATAATATTTTTCTTCATTGGACTTCTTAGTCATTCTCAACAAATCTGATGCTGATATTCAGTACTACTTTTAGCTATGAGCCTCCTTTCTCATCTCTGCTAGGGAAAAAAAAAATCCCATACCATTCTCTAGAGGTTTGCTTTTGAAGGCTTAACTTGCTTGATTTCACAATGACCTTTGAAAACAAAAGAAATTAAAACTAGACTGGTTACTTAATTATTTTTGTCATCATTATTAGATCCTAAATAAATTAAACATGCCACAGATTTTATTTCAAGATGTACACCATGCTAAGAATAAGTCACTTTTGATTATAGAATAATTTGCTATTTATTTAGATTTAGCCAGTAATGTGAGAAGAGAGAGCAAGAGTGGGGGTGGACATTGTTAAGAGGAAGCTCAAATAAGGAGACAGAGAGGGAAGCTCAAAATAAGTACTTAATGATATTATTTTGGGGAAAAAACATATATCCTTGTGATTCTGCCATAGAGAGATTCTCCTGGGAGAGTCAAATGACCAAATTGTTAAAATAAGTGAAATGTTTTTTTCTTTTTTTTTTTACAGAGGTGTCAATATCATTAAGCCTAAATAGATATTGCATCCTACTTCAAATCAAATTGATTTTTTTTGACATGTGCACCTTACCTAACGAGTTTTCTTCATAAATGAAAAACTGTATTCTTTTACTGTGGCTATCAGATACAGTGAACAGGTTATTGCAAACATGTATATGTATACACACACACACACACACACACACACATATATATGTACATGTGAACATATGTAGACACTCTTACATCCTCATGAGGTAAACATAAAACAACTGACTGGCATTCTTTTAGTAAGCAGTACTTAAGAGATTAGTGCTACTCCCTGTAGTAGTAATACTAAGAAATTCTTTCCCTTTGGCTTTTTCCTTTATTTTTATGGGTTAACAAATTGGAAGGAGTTTGTTTATACTTCTTTATTTTTTCCTTCAAAATACATACAACTTTTAACCAAATAGTTTTGAATTCTATAGCAAGTAAAAATTGTTAGTGTATGTTATGATTAAATTAACAAGGTCCTGTCTCATTGTTAAAGAGGTTCCATTTAAAAAAAAAAAGAAAAGAGTATTAATATCAGTTAGTATCGGTAAATATCTTTTCTCTCCTCTTCCTCCTTCTTCTTCTCTTTCTCTTTTTCTTTCTGTCTCCCTCTCACACATAACACAGGGTTGCCTAAATACACAAGACACAGGCTTCTCGACAAGGTCAAGGATGGAACAATAGGAATTGAATTAATCCCTGTTTCACAGCAGTTGTTCTGATAGAGAGTAAAAGAGATTGCCCTTCTCAGGTATTCTACAGACAGCTTTTAAAGATTACCTTCTTCAAGATACTGAGAATGGATATACATCTCCATGTTATTCTTTCAGTATTCTGTCCAGCTAAGTACAACCTGAAATTTATACATGTGGCAACCATGTGTCTCAGAAAAATCCAACAGGCTTCTGATTTTTTTAGATTTTCCTTATTTCTTTAACTCAAAGCGCACAATTACTTGTTAAACAGTCTGTCTCAACTTTTGATTTAAAAAATGGTACTTTTGTTGTTGTTACTTCTTAGTAATGAGAGTTTTACAACGTGTGTAGGAAGAGATAGTTTTTGTTAATCCCTAGATTTTCCCCTTCACTCCTCTGTCTGTCCCAGGAATGGATCGTGTGGCTCCTCAGTACTCAGCTTTCAGACTCATAAGGAGCCGAGCATCTGGGGAGACTCAGGAGGTGAGCACTTTCACGCTGACTCAGAGACCAGCCGTGTGACTCCAGCCTGGCGCTGTCACGCCTGGTTATGGAAAGGCAAGAACAATGCCTCCCTTGAGAAAGGGGAAAAAAAGTCTAGTGCAGTCACAATTTTGATGTAAAATTTAAATCATCCCTCCACATCCTGTGGACTTAGAGCTGTCAGAAAGGCAAAACTCATGCTCAAATGGAAAAAAGCTTTTTATTTCCTTAAAAAGTATACCCTCTCTAAACTCTAATAACAAGTCTCAGAACCACAAATCTTAATGCTAGATTATTCCAAATAATTTTTAAGTAATCAGAACAAAAAGACTTTATTTTTTAAACTGTAGGTAGCTGAAAGTTACACGCTCTTTTTCTGTTTGTTTCTGATTAATGACAAATGCACAACAATACACAAATTTTAAAAAATCATAACAAATTAGTACTCTTTTTTTTCTTTCATACTCATTACTTTGGTCATTTTACCTGCAGTGTAAAAGGAATTTCTCTTCAACATTTAAAAGTCTTAGTCATTTTCTATCCTATTTTAAGCAGATTGGCTGAAATTTAGTGTATCTGATGATTAAAAAGAATCTGATCAAATGTTTAATAGCGCAGATATAGGTGTTACTGTTTCTGAGATAAGGAAACAGTTTTAGCAGTTATCGAATAAGTCTAAGTTAGGGCTTTTTAAAGTACAAAATTCTTATTACCATATTCTAGTGCTATAAATGACACACTTTTTGAGAATTTTTTAAAGAATCTAGAATTCTATAAAGGCATTTACTATCTCTTGTCTTTATGAAAGTAACTATACCTCAGATCCATAAAAGTTCACCTAACCAATTTCTTTCAGTCCTAAATAGACTTATACTGAACTGTATTTTTTCTAAGCATTAGAACATTATAGAATAATTAGAAGAGAGTTTAAATTTAATGCTCTTTATATCTTTTTATTTATCAGGAATATTTTTGTTTTAAGCACTCAATTTTAAAATAGCACAATTAAAGCATAATATAGTCTTTTGGCTCCAGAGCCCAGCTTATTACATTACTGATAATAAATCAGTCTTCTATTTAGAAAATTTTCTTGGGGTCTTCATCTAATAACGTGCAGTCTAACTTTGGAGTTAGTTTTTAGTAATTACAATTAGTAAGACCGTAAAAGAAAGTAGGAAAGGAATCAAACTTTGAGTTCTGAATCATTGTAACCTGGAATTTTGCTGTCATAAACTGTTATTAAATGTTTACTTTTGGTATTTGTCTCTCTTGTTTAGGATACAAAAACAAATGGACATTTTAAAGTTTATTTTGCTGCAAACTTTAGGTCCATTTATTCAATTCTGAAATATACTTGTCCAACTAGTAAAGAAGAACTCATTTCTTTCAGATACTGACAAGAATTAAGTTCTATTTCTGAGTCCTCTCTTTCTAACTTCTGATGCATATTATTTTTCTCTTTCTTTTCCACACTTTTCCTCGGAAATCTCTCTACCTCTTCATTTTTTTCTCTTCTTATCCTTTCCTCTTTCTCTGACTGGACAGGCTGGGAAAGTTATTCGGTAAGAGAGAAATGCTAGGAAAGAGAAGGCAGAAAGGTGGTGAAGCAGTTCAGAGTGGTGCTCTTCTTATCAGCGAGAAGGGATAGCATAAGAGCTTCTTTGTCTCAATGCAGAGGGCATCTCAGGACCAAACATATGACAAGGTAAACATGGGAATCCACTTTGGTCACTTTGAAAGTTTTTTTGTGACTATGACGTTTTTAATTAACACATTTTTAAATACAGTTTAAACTTTTGTAGCATTTATTTTTTGTAAATTCAAATTATATTTTAGAACAGAATAAATTTATTCTTAAGTAACAGTAGCTCAAAAATTGCTTTTGATTTTAGATTTCAGTGTTGTGGTAAATTTTATTTGAAAATACTGGTAGAAATGAGTTTCTGGTGACGTATAGTAAAGACTAAAAGGGAATCTAGACTTCTTTATAACCCTGTGTCATCTGTTTTTATATTTCTGTGAAATCTGTATATCTCCTTCTGTTTATCGTGTATGCCAGGACCTGATGAACTTGTCTATGCTTCTAAATAACAATGTAATAAATGTGTTCTTTATATATGGGCAGCAATGTGTAGAGAACATAGATTGGCCTGTTCTGTAAGAGAAACTGATAGCAAAGAGGATTTACAGAAAAGAGAAGAAAAATGTTAACATTTGAAAGACTACATATTTACCACAAATACCTTTTCTAGCTAAAAGACTTTTTAATATTATTAATATATATGACAGACTTGGTTACAAAGTTTATATAGAATTTACAGAGTATACACAAAGCTGACTATAAACCTAGTAGGAAAACGAAGATGTTCAAAACATGAAAGGGGGAAAAAAGGAACATACCATGAGATATGAAGAACCGTAGTTGAGATTTATAGGTACAAAGTATGAAACTGATCTTTTTCTTTATTGAAATGACATGCTAAGTTTGTGTAAATCTATGTTTGTAAGGAGTGTTAGTATTTTCATTGGTAAGTGGACAGGAGTCAAAACCTGTCCATTCACACTAAACATCTATGTTGATTCCCCAGGTGGAATAGTTAAACATTCTATTGAGAAAAAAATCTTTGAAAAACAATAGAGGTTAATTCCTTATCTTGAATAACCTTCTCACAGCAAGCTTAGTTACAAAAGCAACCAGACAAGTAACCAGGCAAGTAAAGGTAAATATCCTGAACAAGTAGCTTAATTAGTAGAAAAACTTGGCATAACTTCTAGAAAAATAGTACTAATATAATCTTTGGATATGAACGATTACCAATTTTTATTGTATTTGTAATATTCCATGTTTGTTATTCCCTTAAAAGAAGATTCATCCTTTCAAATATTTCAGTTATTTTTGAAATGTTTTCTGTTTGCCATGCTTAAAATTTAACATGACAGAATGGATATTAAAAGGGAGTATTTAGGAGAGGAATCAGTGGAAGTTTTAAATTAGATAGAGTCATGGTCCAGGATTTTTTAAGTTCATATTCAGAATGTTTAGTTTTGCAGAATCATTTAGAGAATAGTTACATTTCTTCACATATCACTTGATTTCTCTTTATTTGTCTTCTGTGCTCTATCCTTTTCATACACTGGTCTCCCAAAGTTGGACGGAGTGCAGAATTTAGATTTTCTCCCCCTCCCACTGCTCTATTTTCTGTTTTTCTCTTGGAGAGACAGCTTTGTTCTTGCATTGCTGTTTATTATAGTGTGAAGACCGAGTAGTGTAACAAAAGATAATTAACCATTTTTATAACTCAGTTTTATTTTTTATAGATCAAGACTAATAAGAATACCGAATCAGAACATTGTGGAAGAAATCAATGACAGATAATTACAAGTATTGGTCAGTGCTCTACCTGTGTTTAAAAGATCACAGTGACTTAGTTACTTCCACAGAAGTAACTTTGGTTACACAGAAGTCCTCCATTTTCTGATTATCTGCTATTTCTTTTTAAAATTCTCTAGTCAACAAAGATTTATTTCTAAAATGAATTTAATATTTTCCTCCAAGCTGGCCTTCTTTCTAAAATATGTATTTTTCTTATTAGCAGTATCATTCTGTAACTCATAGTCAATGAATCTGTTTATCTTTGAATTATCTCACCCAAGCATTCCCCCTTCTCTGGTTTCCACCCTCAACCTTCTATCAGTTACTGATTTCTGAAAGACTTCCTTCCTAGAATGTCATTTTGATTATGTTATTGTGTAGCTCAGCAGTCATCTCCAGTTTCCTTCTACCTCCAGTATCAATCTCACATTTGGTACAGCCGTTCGCACTTGTTAGAATCTAACCAGAATCATTATCATCTGGTCCCTGCCTTTCACCTTTATCTGCTTTTACTCCTCATAGAATCTTCCGCTTGAACCAAACCGTTCTACTCACTATCATGTATCATTCTGTAAATTTCTTTAATTTGCTGATTCATTTCCCCTACCTGCAATCCCCTCTTCTCTGTGTCTGTTTACGCCTGACCTATCCTTCATTGCACTGTTGAGTTCCTCTGATTTGTAGGAAGCATTCCCTGATTATTTTAAGCAGGGCACACGTGCTAAGTTGCTTCAGTTGTGTCTGACTCTTTGTGACCCCATGGACGGTAGCCCACCAAACTCCTCTGACCATGGGGTTCTCCAGGCAAGAATACTAGAGTGGGTTGTCATGCCCTCCTCCAGGGAATCTTCCCAATCCAGTGATCAGACCCAAACATCTCCTGCATTGCAGGCGGATTCTTTACCACTGAACCACCAGGGAAGCCATTAAGCAGGACAGTATCTCTCTATTATCTATCCTCCATGCTGCTGCTAAGTCGCTTCAGTTGTGTCCGATTCTGTGTGACCCCATAGACGGCAGCCCACCAGGCTCCGCCATCCCTGGGATTCTCCAGACAAGAACACTGGAGTGGATTGCCATTTCCTTCTCCAGTGTATGAAAGTGAAAAGTGAAAGTGAAGTCGCTCAGTTGTGTCTGACTCTTCGCGACCCCATGGACTGCAGCCCACCAGGCTCCTCTGTCCATGGGATTTTTCCAGGCAAGAGTACTGGAGTGGGGTGCCATTGCCTTCTCCAATCCTCCATAGTACTCATATTTATAAAAAATCATTTACCTTAAATTATTCTTTCTTGATTTCTTAAATGATGTTGCTATCTGTAGGCACATGATAGTCTTTCCATAAATGTGTTTCTGTGAATGAATGAGTGAATTGCTGAATATGTCTTCTATTTTCATCTACACTGTACTTCTTTAAAAGTAAACCAGAAGCGTCTTTGTATCTAAGTTACCTGTTTCCTCTGTAACACAAAGGTAACTTGCCTGGCACAAAATAGACATTCTGACCATTCATTTACACATAGAAAAATACATTGAGTGACAACTATGTGTTAGGAATTATGTAGTTATATATTTAATTGTAACTCATTCAGTATAGCAGATTATACTATTTAGGGAAAAAATACAGAGCAGTTTGGAAAGATTTTTGTTCAGCTTGGAAAAATCACATGAAATGATCATCAGTAGACCTGTGTTTACTAAAATCTTGTTTTCCAGTAATAGATACTAATAAGAAAAAGAAAAATAATTAAGTTGTTGAATCAATGTCATAGGTGATACCGATGTTCAGTTTTTTTAAGTGGTCTACTAGCAAGAGTTAATGATACTGTCTGAGGTGGGGAAAAGTCATTTCATCTATGGTGGTTGGGGCAGGTTTTAATAAGAGCTGGGATTTTAGTTTGTTCTTTCTAGATTTTTAAAAATATTTTTATACATAACTAAACCTTAAAAGAAATAATATTATCATTCTAAAAGAATAACCAGTAGAAGGCACTGCTTCCTAGGACTTTATCTCTGAATTAACTAGTCAAAGGTTAAAATGTTTAGAGAAAAACAGAAACTTTAAATGGTAACTATTATGCACAGAAAGCACTGCCCAATCTGAGTCTTCCATTTTGTGCTTGGTCCGTATAAAAATTTCTTTGACTTTGTACATATCGTTTTCTAGAATAATTGCAGCAAAGAACATTTGCTAAGCAGACAAGAGTTAAATTTAAAGCAGTAAGTAGATGAGATTCTTCAGTAACAGACCTATTAATAATTAACACTGTAGCATTTTTTATAAAGTTACTTCACTTTTATAGTATTTTACTTATTGCATTTTAAAAAGAACTATAGGTTTTTTTTTTTTTCCACAAGTACTTAAAACCTAAATAAGCAAGGCTTACCAAATCCTCTACATAGAATTATTAAAAAGAAATTGAGTGTTATCACTGAGCTGGATTTCTTTTTTTTCTGAAATTAGAGCATTTTCTAAGCCTACACGACCTGTAAGACTGGCTCTTACAACTGTCTGCAGTTAGAGAATAGTAAGATAGTTCCTGGTTTTCAGTAGTAGATTTCATTAAACACACATTGAGTGAGAGACTGCTGCATTCAGAAAGGATTTTAAGTCCTGAGTAAGGAGCTGTGGACAAAACTAAAGTCTTCCTTCTTCAGTCTTACAGTGGGGAAGACAGATAAACAAAGAAAATAATTAAAATACTGCAGGTGATAAATGCTTGGAGATGATGTTGGAGCAGAAAACTAAATGAGATGCGGGAGCAAGAAAGTGTGTAAATGGGTTAGGAGGACTTCAGGTTGAGAAAATCCCTAGTATGAAAAAATATATTTCAGGTAGTGCTGAATTAGTTTTCTGTGGCTTTTGTAACAAATTATCAGAAGTTTAGTGACTTAAACTATACAAATTATTGTATGCAAACTATTCACTTAACTTTTCTAGAGGTCAGAAGTCTTATAGTCAAGGTGTTGGCAAAGCCCATTCTTCCTAGAGGTTCTGGGGGAAATCTGTTTCATGGCCTTTTATAGCTTTTTAGAGGCCACCTATGTTCTCTGACTTGTGATTGCATAGTCCATTTTCAAAGTCCCGCATAGTATCTTCCTATCACTCTCTCTGACTCTAATACTCCTGCCTCCCTCCTTTGTAAGGACCTATATGATTACTTTGGGTCCACTCACAATATCCAGAATAATCTCATTATCCCAAGTTCTTAATTATATTTACAAAGTCCCTTTTGCCTTGTAAGGTAACATATTCACTGGTTTCAGAGATTAGAGTTTGGGCATCTTGGGTGGGAGGTATTATTCTGACTTGCACAAATAACAAATAGCACATGTTAACTGCACATTAGAATCACCTGGAAGCCTTAGAAATTTCTGATAAGCTGTGTGCATTCCAAAACCAATAGCATCAGAATATCTGGCAGTGAGACTCAGGCAGCAGTAGTTTTTATACCTCTCCTTGTAAATCACTGCAGATGGTGATTGCAGCCATGAAATTAAAAGACACTTACTCCTTGGAAGGAAAGTTATGACCAACCTAGACAGCATACTAAAAAGCAGAGACATTACTTTGTCAACAAAGGTCTGTCTAGTAAAGGCTATGGTTTTTCCAGTAGTCATGTATGGATGTGAGAGTTGGACTATAAAGAAAGCTGAGCGCCGAAGAATTGATGCTTTTAAACTGTGGTGTTGGAGAAGACTCTTGAGAGTCCCTTGGAGAGCAAGGAGATCCAACCAGTCCATCCTAAAGGACATCAGTCCTGGGTGTTCATTGGAAGCACTGATGTTGAAGCTGAAACCCCACTACTTCGGCCACTTGATGCGAAGAGCTGACTCATATGAAAAGACCCTGATGCTAGGAAAGATTGAGGGCGGAAGGAGAAGGGGACGACAGAGGATGAGATGGTTGGATGGCATCACTGACTCAATGAACATGGATTTGGGTGGACTCCGGGAGTTGGTGATGGACAGGGAGGCCTGGCGTGCTGCGGTTCATGGAGTCACAAAGAGTCAAACACGGCTGAGTGACTGAACTGAACTGAACTGAACTGAACTGAACTGATGTAATTCCAATGTGTATTCAAAGTTGAGAACGTGCGTTTGAGCAAACTCTGGAAGATAATGAAGGAGAGGGAAGCCTGGCATGCCTCAGTCCATGGGGTCGCAAAAAATTGGACACAACTTGGCAACTGAACAATAAACAGTTCATAAATTCTTTAAAGCAGAGACCCTGTGTTGCATTTTTTTATTCCCATTAGATAACAGTCGTATACATAGTAAGCAGTGAGTAAAGGGTTGATGATATAAAGATTCCTTTCTGTCCTGGAATTAGACATCACTTCTTTGGAGAAGATTTTCTTGTCCACACACAAAGAAGTTAGTTAAAGACTACTTTATGAACTATAATAGTCATTGTTATAGTTATAAATGAACTGTATAGTTATAAACTAACTCCAGAAGTTAGTATTACCCTAGATTATAATTAGTCTCATGTCACTTTCTTTGAAGTCTGAGTTTTGTTCCTTGTCCATCTCGCACTTACCACTGGAATGACAAAAAGCATCTCTGAATGAATATAGAAGAGCATGCCCCAGCCTAGATGCTCAAGTTATTCTCAGGTGTTCTTGTACTGTAACATAGACATGTAGTGCAAGCTGAAGGATTGGAATCCTACATATCCCAGATGGACAACACATGGAAATTTTCAATGCCACCTTAATGCTTTTTTCAAAATTGAGACTTTAATCTATCCAAAATAAAACCCTTTGGTAGACGAAAAAATTCAAGAATTTAATGGTATTGGTTATTTTGTAATCAATAGTTTTAGAAGTACAAGAGTCAAACACATAATACAACCAACAGATTATTAGCTGTTAACATAATTTATGTATTTTGTTTTGCTTCTGTCTAGTTTTCCAGCCTAATACTAAACTATAACCATAGTCATTATTATTCTAGTAATTTAAAACATCTTTAAGAAATCTTTTACCTGAGCTACATAACAATACTCTTATAAGTCCAACACATTTAAGAACATTCTATAAGTCTCTAAAAATGGAATTGAAATAAACCTAAAATATATAATATTTTAGAATCAGTTGATTTTTAGCACCATGACTCCTTGGTATTTTAGACCTTATAATTTTTTTTCCATAACATGATATGTATATGGAAAGACTGTTTATCCAATTAGGTGTAGAAATAGTTTCGATATCGAGAGAACTAGAAGTTTTGAGAATAGCAGTATCTTAACTATCTCTACTTTATATACCTTTTATCTACTTTAAGACTTTTAATTTTCATAGTCATTACTGATAATGATATTAATAAAGTAGAAGTCAGCAAAAAGGTAATGCCTTCTGAAAGTCATAGAATTGTATTAACTAGCCAGCTGGCCACTAAATAAGCCATCTGATATAGTTTTCTTTTTGATAACCTAGAAACTGACTCTTGCTAATAGCCTGAAATTTTCAGACAGTTAAGAGACTGACTGTATTTAAGACTGGGGTAGGCACCAAAATACCAGTTTGTTAATTCCAGCAAGAATAGTAATCCCACACGGACCATAAATAATATAATTTGTATAACAAATGAATAAAATTATAGTCAAGTTTCATGTGAAACCAAGAAATAAAAGTCTCTTTATTGATTTAATGTGATAAATTACTTGTCAAAGACTTTGTGTATTTAAGTATGTTCTGTCACCTCATTCCCTTTATGGGAATCAGAAGTTTGCTTGGACACAGGGAGCTCAAATCTGGTGCTCTGTGACAACCTAGAGGGGTGGGATGAGGTGGGAGGGAGGTTCGAGAGGGAAGGAGCTACATATCCTCATGGCTGATTCATGTTGATGTATGGCAGAAACCAAATATAATATTGTAAAGCAATTATCCTTCAATTAAAAATAAATGCTTTTTTTAAAAAAAAGTTTACTTGGGTAGCATGGAAACGATACAGTGGGAGTTAAATATCTCTAGTGTTAAGTTATCATATAAAGTTTAATCTGTCAATTTGGGGATAGATTAAATGTCCCCAATGAGACTAAGAGCTTCCCTGATAGCTCAGTTGGTAAAGAATCCGCCTGCAGTGCAGGAGAAACGGGTTTGATTCCTAGATCGGGAAGATCCACTGGAGAAGGGATAGACTAACCACTCTAATATTCTTGTGCTTCCCTGTGGCTCAGCTGGTAAAGAATCTGCGGGAAGATCCCCTGGAGAAGGGAAAGGCTACTCACTCCAGTATTCTGGCCTGGAGAATTCCATGGATTGTATAGTCCCTGGGGTCACAGAGTTGGACACGACTGAACGACTTTCACTTCACCACTTCTAATGAGACTCAGTCTTTTCTAACTGTTGATCCCAGGCGCTTGCTCTTTCTACATACTTAGAGAATACCTGGGGTAAACCTTAGTAACGAGACCAGAAATAGTTAAAGATACCTGAAATGTGCTGGCCCAGTCCGCTTCTCCTTTAAACAGTGCTTGGTAACCAGTACTATTTCCTTTCTTTTCTCTGTTCTTCTGCTGATCAAGACTTCTGCCAATAACATTTTTTCTTTAATACTTGATAACACATTTGATCAGTTTATTATCAAGTGTGACTAACCAGGGAGCATTTCTCTATTGGAGACTGTGTATCCAGTGTTGATTTTACAGTTTAACTCTTAGGAGGCAATCTGCATTGTCATTTTTGAGTTTTTGTTGTTGTTGCCGTTGTTTTTGTGTTTTTGAGGGCGGTGGGTCACACTGTAGTTTTAAAGGTAGTGAAATAAACAACAGTATTTTTTATTGAGCGTCTGCTCCGAGCAAAATGCTCTGTAAGCCATTTTTCATGCAGAACGTAGTTCATTCTCAAAGTATTACAGGTGGATATTACATCTCATTTTAAAGATGAGTAAACTGAAATAGAGATTAAAGTAAGTCTCACAGCTAGTAAGTAGCAGAATCAGTGTTTTATTTTGTGTTTGTCTGATTCCACAGCCTTTGTTTTTTTCTACTCTGCTATTATATCTTCACAGAATATATCCAGACAATATATACACTTGTCTTTGAAAACTTCTAACACTAAGAATAGCATCATTCAACAAAGATTAGAGCCCTCTCATTTGGTAGTATATTTTAAATTTAAAAATCAGTGATACATATAAATGAAGTGATGTGGCAGTTAGTTCATACTTTCCTGTCTCCTGTATCAGTGGTATAGAATAAGTATGGATGATTTTGTAAACACTAATTGTTGAACAAAAATTAGTGTTTTTCAAGGTCAACTCAAGTTGTAAATACCAGACCTTTTCTTTAATTAAAAATTTTAACTCTATTCTTCTTCCATGAAAAGTTTAAAGAAAAGAAAATGTATCTTATATTTCACTAAACATATTTGACATTTATTTTTAACCTCTGATAACATTCTCAATCAGACTCAAGTACAAAAAAAAAATCTAAGTGTATTGTCATATAGGCATTAGCTTGTCAAAACAAAACATGCTTATTTAATTTATTTTTTCTTTGCTCAGGTATTATAAGGAAGAAATAAGTCTGAGAATCCACAGCTAAATATTTCATGAAACTGTGGAAATAAAATTGAAATATTTTTATATTCTTACCATTTTTTTTGCTACCTATAAATTTTATATTAGAACTAAAAGTCAAAATTGGGTGACTTGGGGATGTGAGAGAGAAAAGTCCTTAAATATTTGAGGATTAACAGTGATTGTAAAATTTCTTCAATTCTTAATAAGCTTTAAACAAATATCAAACTTTTTGTTCTGTGACCTGAGGTTTGCCAATAACCAATATTTCTACATTTTACAATAATCCTACTTTTAATGTAATTTTTTATAATGACAGTGATTCATTTACTTTGTTTACTCTTTGGTGAAAAAATTTTTAGTTATTTCCCTTCTTTTAACTGCCAACAGTATTTGCTATTCATGGATGTTCTGTCTTCAGTAAGGTCTATCAACGTGCAAAATGAGATGGGTATTTTTCTTCCCTTTAAAATGGAATGGTCTTTCATTATGCAGTGTTCTTAGGTGAATTCTCTTGTTTAAGAAGCCAGAATACAAGAGAGTGCTATATTAGTGTATTATTCTCACAACAAACAAGCACTGTTCTGTTGCTACCTGCTTGGCCATTGTTTCTGATTGTGTGTGCTTTGCAGTGGTATTTGGATGGTTTCCTGCTCTCTGCCAGCACAAAAAGGCATTTCTGTTACAATGGCCCCTAACCACACAATGACGGCATTAAGGATTTATGTGGAGGTTTCATTATTTTCTCCTCTTTTGTTCCTTCCAGGATGTCTTCCAAGCGACCAGCCTCTCCGTATGGGGAAGCAGATGGAGAGGTAGCCATGGTGACAAGCAGACAGAAAGTGGAAGAAGAGGAGAGTGACGGGCTCCCAGCCTTTCACCTTCCCTTGCATGTGAGTTTTCCCAACAAGCCTCACTCTGAGGAATTTCAGCCAGTTTCTCTGCTGACGCAAGAGACTTGTGGCCATAGGACTCCCACTTCTCAGCACAATACGATGGTAGGTTTCTCATGGTCTATTGTGCCCACACTCACTTTGTGACCAATCTGCTCCTCTAGTAGCTTGGCTTCAGTCCTATGCTTTGTAATTATCATCTACTTAATAATCACACACAAGATTCACTCCTAACATCTTAGAATTCTTTGTAAGTACATTGATTCCAGCAGGGAGTATACTTAAACTGTTTTTGTTTGCTTTGGTTTTTGTTTTTCAAGAATTCTGCTTTTGAGATGCTCCCAACTTAATTAGTGGAAAAAACATAATCTAAGAATAATATGAACATGTTTAAAATTAGTCCTCAAGAAAGTTAGGTATCTTTATATTTCTAATAAAGAGATATATTTCTAATAAAGAGTAATAAAATTCTAATAATTTTTCCAGATAGAGCTATAGAATTTTTTGAGTAATTCCACCATGATAAATCAGGGTGTTTTTTTTTTCTTTCAATTTTTGCTTCCCTCAGATTGGGTTCCAATATTTCTTATAGTATTTGGAATATTACAGAAGTGCATGTTTCATAGAGACAATACATTTCTGATGTAATTGCACTAATTCCTAACTCAGTCCCATTCAGTCTGTTGCTTTGATAATTCAGTAATTCCCTTGTACATCCTATTCTAGAATTTGCAGCTCCGGATAATTTATTTGGCCCCTGCTCCTGGGGTCTGGATCACCGCAGAAAATTAGGAAGCCATGGTTTCACAGATGAGAGGGAGAAGACAGCATAGTATCTTTGGCTGAAGCTTAAACAGAAGACCCACACACAAATAAATAAGGCCTTTAGGTTCTTCTTAGGAAATTAAATGCACAGAAACAGCAGGCTGGCAAGGTAGCCTGGCCCTTAGCTGCCAGTCAAGCTACCCTTGCCTTTTCAACATGACTTCTTGGGTGGGTATCACAATATTTGTGGCCCCTTTTCTACTTCAAGGATGCCCGTGCTGTTAATTTGAACCAGGTCACATCAACAAAAATATTTCTTCATACATTCTCATATCTTTAAAAAAAGGCTCTGATTCTGTTAAATCTTTATTTTATTTATTTATTTATTTTCTGCGGGGTGGTGGGACTTCTCTAGGAAATGATTACACATCATACATGTGTTTGGTACTGAAATACACCCACTTGTTTATGTCATTGAATTACTGGATATAGAATTAAACCAACAAGAAGAATCAGATTCTCTTCTAATATCCGTGAAATAAACACTGTTCTTTGATAATTCACATTAGATTTAAATACTTCCATTCAAATTTGAATCCTCAAAGGCAGAATTTCTCTGAGTATTTTTGACTGTGTGCCAAATTTTCTTACCAAGAAGAATGTTTTAGCTAACTCTTATATAGTACTCTTACAGGTGTGTTGTTTCAAGCACATGACATATATTAAATTCATTTAACCATCACAGTAATTCAATGAGGTGTTATCATTAATCCCATTTTATAGGTGAGGAGGAAACTGAGGCACAGTGGGTCTAAGTAGTTTGCTCCAGATCACAGCTAGTAAGTGGGAGAACCAGAGTTTACCCAGATGTTTGGATTTCGTGCTTTTAAATTTTATAAGCTCTTCACAATTATGCACACACATTTAATATTCTGATAATCTCTTATTTGTCAAGTTAAATCACACTATCCATAATTCCTCCTTCTTTCCCCTCTACTATGAGTTCATGTTAGTAATGTGCAATGATATAACTTCTTGGCCTCCTTCACAAAGGTTAAAACTAGAAAAGGAAAGGGGGAAAATGATAGTAAGCAACTCAACAGGGTAGAGAGGTCAGACTCCCCATTTGACGTTGCATCAGTGCTCATGCTTTTCCCCCTCTCAGTATGTTGACCATTGCCTTCTTTCAGAGAATTTCATGTGGGGGGTACTTCTTGGTTTGGTTTTCCTGTAATACTGCTATAAACATAAACACACAAATTTAAAGGAGTGAATATAAATAATTATTGCTAGAAGAAAGGGGAAACTATCTTAAGTACATTCAAGGATGAATATGAGAAAAGTATGTTAAATTCTTAATACATACTGTAGTTGGCACAAGTGGATGCTACAATGCAGGATGTTCAGTTCAGTCGCTCAGTTGTGTCCGACTCTTTGCGACCCCATGAATCGCAGCACGCCAGGCCTCCCTCACCAACTCCCGGAGTTTACTCAAATTCATGTCCATGGAGTTGTTGATGCCATCCAGCCATCCATCCATCCACCCATCCTCTGTCATCCCCTTCTCCTCCTGCCCCCAATCCCTCCCAGCATCAGGGTCTTTTCCAATGAGTCAGCTCTTCGCATGAGGTGGTCAAAGTACTGGAGTTTCAGCTTCAGCATCAGTCCTTCCAATGAACACCCAGGACTGATCTCCTTTAGGATGGACTGGTTGGATCTCCTTGCAGTCCAAGGGACTCTCAAGAGTCTTCTCCAACACCACAGTTCAAAAGCATCAATTTTTCGGCGCTCAGCTTTCTTCACAGTCCAACTCTCACATCCATACATGACCACTGGAAAAACCATAGCCTTGACTAGACGGACCTTTGTTGGCAAAGTAATGTCTCTGCTTTTCAATATGCTCTCTAGGTTGGTCATAACTTTCCTTCCAAGGAGTAAGTGCCTTTTATTTCATGGCTGCAATCACCATCTGCAGTGATTTTGGAGCCCCCCAAAATAAAGTCTGACACTATTTCCACTGTTTCCCCATCTATTTCCCATGAAGTGATGGGACTGGATGCCATGATCTTAGTTTTCTGAATGTTGAGCTTTAAGCCAACTTTTTCACTCTTCTCTTTCACTTTCATCAAGAGGCTCTTTCGTTCCTCTTCACTTTCTGCCAGAAGGGTGGTGTCATCTGCATATCTGAGGTTACTGATATTTCTCCCGGCAATCTTGACTGCAGCTTGTGCTTCTTCCAGCCCAGTGTTTCTCATGATGTACTCGTCATATAAGTTAAATAAGCAGGGTGACAATATACAGCGTTGGCGTACTCCTTTTCCTATTTGAAACCAGTCTGTTGTTCCATGTCCAGTTCCAATTGTTGCTTCCTGACCTGCATATAGGTTTCTCAAGAGGCAGGTCAGGTGGTCTGGTATTCCCATCTCCTTCAGAATTTTCCACAGTTTACTGTGATCCACACAATCAAAGGCTTTGGCATAGTCAATAAAGCAAAAATAGATGTTTTTCTGGAACTCTCTTGCTTTTTCGATGATCCAGCGGATATTGGCAATTTGATCTCTGGTTCCTCTGACTTTTCTAAAACCAGCTTGAACAGCTGGAAGTTCACGGTCTACGTATTGCTGAAGCCTGGCTTGGAGAATTTTGAGCACTTTACTAGCGTGTAAGATGAGTGCAATTGTGTAGTAGTTTGAACATTCTTTAGCATTGCCTTTCTTTGTGATTGGAATGAAAACTGACCTGAGTAGGCCTTACAAATAGCTGTGAAAAGAAGAAAAGCGAAAAGCAAAGGAGAAAAGGAAAGATATCCCCATTTGAACGCAGAGTTCCAAAGAATAGCAAGGAGAGATAAGAAAGCCTTCCTCAGCGATCAATGCAAAGAAATAGAGGAAAACAATAGAATGGGAAGGACTAGAGATCTCTTTAAGAAAATCGGAGATACCAAGGAAACATTTCATGCAAAGATGGTTCAATAAAGGACAGAAATGATATGGACCTAACAGAAGCAGAAGATATTAAGAAGAGGTGGCAAGAATACACAGAAGAACTGTACAAAAAAGATCTTCACGACCCAGATAATCACAATGGTGTGATAACTCACCTAGAGCCAGACATCCTGGAATGTGAAGTCAAGTGGGCCTTAGAAAGCATCACTGCGAACAAAGCTAGTGGAGGTGATGGAATTCCAGTTGAGCTATTTCAAATCCTGAAAGATGATGCTGTGAAAGTGCTGCAGTCAATATGCAGGGTGTTAATGAAAATGAAATCCAGTTTGTAATGGAGAATACAGTGTAACTAAATAAAACCTATGAACTACCTTCTTTGTACCAAGTTTTCATTGTGCACTATGGAAATAATTTTCATAAGGCATGACTCCTTTCCTCAAGCAACTTTACCCAGGGGAGAAATTCTTCACTAGGGTCTGTGGTTTTCCTGAAGATAAATGGAGAATTCTGTGTGTGCACACATGTGAGTAGGGTTATGGTTTTTATCAGATTCTCAAGTAGGTCTGAAGCCCCCAAATTTAAAGATCTGCTGTACTTGACATTAATCCAGTGTACGTTGAAATAATTTAACTTAGTTTTAGAAACATCAACACTGATAGTTTCTTTTACTGTATATATCTACTCGGTTTCTAAATTTGTTCCTGCCTCAAAAATGTCTTGATTTCTTTTATACGATCTCAAATTTCCAGCCTCTTCTCTTTCCCATCTTCCTCTCAACTTCCACTAGACTTGTTTCCCTGAGAAAAGAGTTGGATTATTTATCCCACTTTGGAAACTAATGTATGTCCTTGTTGCCTACAAGATTTAGTCTACAACTCTCTTCTCATAAAGCTCTATATAGACTGGCTCCAAAATATGCCTTTTGTCTCTTCTTTGACCACATCCTGCCCAAGACCCAGTGCTTCAGTCTTGTGAAGGTTTTCATGCATGTTCATAAACATACCAGGTGACCTCTAATGACACAAACTTATTCTTTCTACCTGGAAAACTCTTCTTATTTTACTTTCCTAGTAAATTGTGTTTCTCCCACAAGACTGAGTTGAAAGTTGCTTCTGTTAGATGCTTTCCCTGACTTCCCAAGACAGAATGGTTCTTTATCTATGGTATATGTTTATGTCTTTTCTCATGGTCTGTGTTATAATTTATGTATCTACATGTCTGCCTTTCTATGCACTATACTTCTCCTTGAAGGCACAGTTACACATATATACACACATGTTATATGTATTTGTATTTCTGATACCCAGTATAATTGATACTCAATTGAGTATAATCAATACTTGATATATGAGTACTGATTAAATGGCAAATTTTATATGGATGATTAAATAGGAAATATGTTTTGAGCAAAGATGTTAAGACATTATTCATGGTGAATATGCTGATTTTCTAAAAATTTTAGAACTAAAGTAGAATATACTAACGTAGTACAGAAAGTATGCTATAATAGCCATGATATATTCAGCTGTTAAGCTGATTAAGATGTATTTTACTCTGTTATCAAAATGGTTAAATACATTCATAGAATTCTTATTCAACACAAAATTCTTTATTTTTTTCTGAATACTAGGCCATTGTCATATTCATCTAAGTCCTTTTATTTCAATAGTAACATACATTATTTTTTTCCTATTCAGTATCTTTGAAAATAGAGGGAATGTCTCATTATCTTTGTATCATAGAGTTGAATTTAAGGAAACAAAAAAAAACAGGTTACCAGATTTCATTGCTGGTTTATATGTGACATTTATACTCCATTCTTTAATAAAAAAGAGAGATGTTGAGAGGTCTACATTTTGTATTGCCTACATAGTTTAGAGATAAAGTAAAACTTCTGAGTAATCCCTTTAATGCCACCTTGAAGTTATAGAGAAATGCTTTCAGTATAAAATATATGTTGGAAAATATTTCCTGAGATACAAATTCTGTACACCTCATGACTGCTGCCATATATTAAATTTGGGGAATTAGGGTCCTATGTTCATATTCAGGGTATGCAAGTGTTAAGGTTTGAAATGGGTCAGATAAAGATGGAATTCTTCCCTTCTGAAGTTGTGGGTTTTTGCCTTGATATTTTGGAGAAATAAGCTAAGTGGCTACCTAAGACTAACTCCCCATACAGTTATAACTGGTATAAATACTACAAGTCCTATTCTTGGAGAGTTTTTTTTTTTTTTCCTTGGAGAGTTTTACTTACTGTTCAGAGTAATATTATACTGTAATAATATTATATATAATTATAATAATATCACATAGGTAGAAAATACTGTCAGATTTCTAATCCATGTAAGATTGAGATACATAATTATAAATATGAAAAAGACTGATTCTCTTGGTCCTTCTCTGAAACTCTTATAATCTTGTCAAGAATCCCCACATAATCTTCAAAAAGGTAAAAGACAAGGTTGGCAAGTCTGTTTATGACATGAGTGAAAAGGCAGTTCTGGGCTTTATGTTTATGAAGGACAAACTTCCTTTCCCCCTCTGCCTGTTTTTGTTTTTCTTTTTTTTTGACATGAGTTTGGAAGCTGTGACTTCAGATTTTCAGATACAAGCAAGAGACACTATAATTTCTGGCTCATTTTTAATGATAGTTCTGATATAGATAGATTTATTTCATAATGCAAAGGACTATCCAGAACATATCCTTATGTCAGTCAACATGATTATTTATGAGCACAAGAGGGAAACAGAGTAAGTCTGAAGAGAAATCAAGTAGCAGCATGAGAGGCAGCCAGGGTACTCTGTGGTGGCCATGTTGGTATTCATTTTATCTGGCTACATGCTACTTCTGCTGCTTAGATGGTTGTTTTAGTGTCAAAAGGGATGTGAAATGGAAGTCTTGACCACCTGTGGTTACTGAATAACCAATTGTCTTTTTTTTTCCTATAAAATGTTTTCTCTTTCAGCCAAACTCTCTTTTGACTTAAGTTCCTCTTGAGTTGAGTGAACAGTTTTGTATGACTGCAGAGTGGGGATACACTGCTGCTTCCCAAGATTGATTTTTAAAGTATACAGTTACTTAAGAATATAGTTTTAAAAAAGTAATTTGAATTGTTCTCTCAATAAATAACTGAATTTCATATGAAATACATGCTATATTTGCATATAATTGTTTGAACATATAAAGACCCAGTGGATTTGTAAGTGTGATGCTATAATGTACTCTTATTTATTACTTATATTAATAAGATTTTCCTGGAATTGTTAAAGAACTTTGGGTATATGATGTGTTGATTAGTTTTAGTAATTGGATGTATCTTAATGTATTTAAGCATACAGAGACACTAGTTATCATAAAGTAAAATTCAGTGTGCATCAGTTTCTTCCTAAAGTCCAGCAGCAGGATAAAAAGGTGTTTTTTTAAGCTGATCTTCTATAGAAGTAGGACGTATAACTGAGAACCAACCATGAAATTATAGCAAAGCTTCAGTGTATGAAATGCAACATTTAACATTTATACACTGAAAAGATTCATTCAGTGCCCATGACAGAGAGAGACTTTTACTTGCTCAGGCTCACTGTCAACTCCTGGGATCTTTTATTTACCCAATATAGTTTTAATTGCTATATGATAGCTGTGTCTTGAAATACCCTTTGTATAAATTTTGCTTACAATCTGACAGTTGTTAGTAATGTATTTTCGATGTTTGACTAGGACAATTTTATGTGTGAAGTACTGTTCAGAAAACTTGAGAAGGAAAAGAGAAAATTGCATGTGTTATTTAAAAATAAGTCACAGAATAGGACCTTAATTATGGTATGGTAAAGATTCCTATTTTTATATGGTGGTTTTTATAAGCTTTTAAATTTCTGGTTACCTTTGTGCATCAAACTTAGCATAAGTTATTGTGATGGTATAATGCATACTGATGTTAACACTAGTACAATTATTTTGCCAGTTCTAATAATGAGAATTTCATTGTTTAGAAAGAGCATTCTCCTACATTCTAGACAAAAGTGTAATTACTTTTGAATGATGTGGAATGTGCTTAGTTTAATAGCATGGAGAATAGATTCAGAAAGAGTCAGATAAAGTAAGCCTAGAAGCCATATGTGCAGTGTAGCAGTTAAAAATTATGAGAGTAGGCAGTATAAATCTACACACACACACACACACACACACACACACATGATTTCACACACTTTTATCTATAACTGTTGCTTCCGTAAGAGATAGGTTTGCTTATCTAAACAAGGCCAATTCAATTGAAACAAGGTGAAAATGATGACAAGCTTGTATTTGTTTTTTATGCTAAATTGATGTTTATCATACAATGAAATTACATTGTTTTGAACATTATTCTGTAAATGTTGTCAGAAAATACCACACAAAGGAATTTATTTAGATAAAATGCTAGGCTTGTATTTGAATGTAAGTGGTTCAATATTTATATTTCCATTGTTTCTGAAAATTACCCTTAGGCTAGAAGGAATGTATGTGTGTGTGTGTGTATGTGCTCAGTTGTGTCCGACTCCTCAATCCCATGGACTTAGCCTGCCAGGCTCCTCTGTCCATGGGATTTTCCAAGCAAGAATACTGGAGTGGTTGCCATTTCTGTCACCAGGGGATCTTTCCAAAACAGGGATCAATCCTGTGTCTCTTGCATCTCCTGTGTTGGGAAGTGATTTTTTTTTTTTTTTTTACCAGTAGTGCCACCTGAGAAGCCCTTTCATAAAGGAATGAGGACATATGGAAACCAATCAGCTGGGATCTTTCAAACTCATCTATTAAGTTGGGCAATAGATCTGATTGTGTCCTGTTACCGCACAACTCCTTTCCATCCAGGTGTGAGTGCATCTAATATGAGATGGAGAAAAACTTGATTGATGTGATGTCCACAGTATTTGAAGTTGAGTTTAAAGTTAACCAGGCTTTGAGAAATTAATGGATGTATTGTCACCTAGCAAAAAGCACCATGTGTATTGCCAGATAGTTCAGGACTCTTTTTTTAAAAATTAATTTATTTATTTTAATTGGAGGCTAGCTACAATATTGTAGTGGTTTTTGCCATACATCGACATGAATCAGCCACGGGAATTCAGGACTCTTAATGAGGGTCCACCGTGAGCTTCTTCTCAGAGTGCTATGCAGTGACAGAGGAGTGAGTAAGAACGTCTAATGCTATGGTAATGGGGCAAAACGTGCTTGCTTAAGAAGATTCGGTCTAATGGAATTAATCGCTTACATTTAATAGGGCTGTTATGAAAAGATTCAACTCAGATATATACAATGGATACCTATCAGCAGAGATGCAGAAATGAATAAGAACTAGTCTTTTTCCTCATGTAGCTTTTTGTATAGTATGGGGGTAAGATGAGCCCAAAAGTCACCAGATTGTAATATAAAATATTAGAACCCTGATACAGGCTAAAAAGTGCTAAGCAGATTCACAGTTGAAGTATAACTCATCTATGGGGATCAGAAACATATTAATATGAAGTTGTCCTGTAAGAAAATTACTAGATGCCAGGATATTAAAAATATATGCACATTGGATCATTACTATTAATACAAATTCTTTATTTTCTAATTTTGCATTATTTTGTTTTTGCTTAAATATCTTATTCCCAGAAGAGATAACTAAGAAAAGAAGAAGAAATTAAGAAAACATACTAAAGACAAAGTGCCCTGTAAAAGGTCTTAAGATAAAATGTAGAGACGTTAGTAAAATATATGCCTCATTTTAATAGGAATAAAAACAACTACTTTAGTTATTAGTGTTCTGGATGTTTCCTTTCTTTAATCTTGATAACCACCTTGAATGAAAATGGAAATGAAGTGGAAAGAATGGTGGGATAGTTGACTAGGATGCTAGAAACAGCATGGATACTAGGAAGCAGTGCTGGAGACAGACTTGAATGGTGCTCCTGATTTTTGTGGAAGGGATAGGTGTTCATCTTTATCACATTCGCTATTCTTGTCTATTTGAAAAAATAGTCACAATCTAAACATTGAGAGTTATTTGGTAGAAATTTTTAGGACTTCAAGCCTGAGAGATAGCATCTCAAGTAACCTGAGAGAACTGCTCCAATGAGGCAGGGAGAAGAGTCAGATTTATAAAAGTTTTGCAGCAAGGGGAAAGTAGTCTGAACGTCAGAAGATTATTGTTAATTAAAGAGCAGGTATCTCAAGTTAAGGAATTTAGCGCTTTTCTACGTGTGGGAAGATGTTAAGAGTCTGGGCTCACTAAAATCATCCCTTTCATACACATCTCGGCTATGTGGGGCCGATGTCCTGTGTTTTTAACCCCCCGACCCCACCCCTGCTCTTTAGTCCTCATCATCAGGAGTGGCTGCAGCTTAATGGCTGCCAGATTGCAGGTATTGTTCTCCTTCCTGGGTGCCCTCTAGGTTCAGAAATTTATATTTGGAAGGCAAGAATCACTAGTGGCTATGGCATCCTTGTTTATTCATATGGCAGGAAATACTCCATTTCTCATCCTCATACCTGCATGATGGGACGATTTGTCTTTGGAAGTTAAAAATAGAAGTTTAGGAACCAACCTTTATTCTTTTTCTCAGATGTTTGTTATAAATTTTAGCTCATTTTCTTCCTTTGATCCTTTTCATTTGCTCCTCTTCTTCCTCTCTCTTTCAATTTACTCTGTCAGAAAGCATTCTTAATGGATCTACTTGTGGATCTCAAAGGAGCCATTATCAGGAAGGGAGAATCAGCACCATTGTGCTCTGATACATACTTCCTTCTTAGTTACATATACTGCCTCCTGGGGGATTGCCAAACCTTCCTGCAGTTTGGCTAGTCACTGTATAGAGATCAACTGGTCCTATGATAAAGTTTTCACTGATTTTTTTTTTTTTTTTACAAAGACTGTGTAGTTAGATTTTAACAAAACTATATATTTCTTCAGTTTATTCAGGGATTATGTACTTCTAACGTTTCTTTCATGATGCACTGTTGATAGTAGTGATCATTTTATTTTTAATATCCTAACATGGCAAACAAAAGAGCCTTATATTGATTTGGAAATTAGTTTTTGAAATTGTACTTGTCAGTGAATCCAAGTGTCTGGGACATAGTGCTTTAGTGGGTGTCTAAGCTCTTTGCATGCCTATGACAAGCTTTCATTTTAAATTATTTGACAATTTCTGTTACTATTTTCATTCAATTCTTTACCATTGCTTTAATTGTTTTTGTCTTCATATTTATTTTCAAAATTTGAAATTTTTATAGAGACTGCTAAAAATGAGAAATCAGAATGGAGACCATTTTACATAATTAGAAAGTAATTTTGATGTTTGCATCACTATATTAACTTAATGTAAGTCATAATAGTGATGAGTTTGTCATTATTTTTTATTTTATATTAATACTTGCAAAGGACAGTTACTTAAGATAATCCAAAATAAATTAGAATTCTGCAGTGCTGGTGCCTGAATTTTTAAGAATTAGAATGAAAACTATAAGACTCAATAACTAACTTGCTAACGGGACCTCAAAATATTTCAAATAATACTTAAACCATGTTTCCTCTTGGCTGTGTTAGTTAGGTACAATGACTTACTGTACCTAAGAAGGGAAAGCAGTCTCTTTAAAAAGCACAACCATTAGCACTTAATTTGGATCTTAAGAAAGTAAAGTCATAAAAATAATATAAGGTAGTATTGAACTTTCATGGCAATTCCCTTTTCTCACATAGTTTGACAGTTAGACTCACATAGCTTCTCTTTTAAAAGTTTCAACAAATACCTTGATTTGGGGGTGTTAACTTAAAAATACAAAGAAATCATATAGTACAGAAAATCTAATGAGAAGACGAGACGTGGGGCAGTTACAAGAGAAATGATTCTTTGAGAAATGACAATATGAATTCAAAATGCTTAGAACACTAATGCTGCATTAGATAAATTTAAAAGCATTAAACATATTTAAATTCTCTATTTCCTCTGTAAATTTTGAGATGTCATAATTTATACTAGCATTAAGACTGAATTCATGGCAGCAGTTCAGTTTGCTACCATTTTTGACCACTGTGTGCCATTTCCCCCCATTTATTGTTCTAGAAAGTAAATTTTATGTTTTTCTGTATTCTGCTAGATAAGGGGAGAAAGTTCTTTCTTATTTGAAATGAGAAATAAATGTAAAGCTAACTTTGGTTGACAATTGTAATCAGTCTCTTTGGTTACATATATTCTTTGTACAAAGGCAAAATGGTTTCAAAGTTTCTCCCATACACCGTTTTTAGGAATGATCCATGTGAGTAGATGAGGTGTGAATGTAAGTAGAGCAGCCTTGGCCGGCTCTGTGACACTGACATCACATGATAAAGTAAATGAACACAAGTGACTGGATTTTGTGTCTTATTTAGTCAAGGCTGAGTCTGTGGCAGCAGAGCAAACAGTGTTATCATTATATAGAGAAGCAGTGTTTACTTCAGTGTCTCTTCTTAGCTCTTAAAAATCTAGCCTGACTCCAGATAAAACAGTTAATCTTTTGGTGCATGTGCCTAGGCAAGAAAATAACATTCTAAGGGTTAATAAAACTTTTTTAAATGGAGGTAAGATATGAAAAAGGAATATAATTGCAAAGCTACCATTAAGTAGCTTTGTACAAAGTATGTACAAACACAGAATATGTATTGTGTACAAATATAAAATATGTACCATGTAAAAAGCCAACAGAAAACAAGTTACGGTAACGGTGTTCCACTTAATAAAGTACTGAGCTCTGTAACCAACTCTCTTGCCACTTCTAGACCCTTTCCTCTATGTAAGTGTACATCTTGGAAACAGGAGCTAGCTGTGCTGTTACCGGAATCCATCATCAGGCCTTGTGGCAGTGACTGGCACGCTTTGCACACTTGGGACACAGGACTCAGACTCAGAGAGCACACTTCTTGTGTATCTGAGATTCTGATTTCCCCAGGGTTATCAGCGGAGTATAAGAAGCAACTTTGAAAGTCTTGTGTGAATATATTTTGCAGCCTATCTTTAGTCTGATCTTTGCAACCCAGATCTGGAAGATTCCAAACAGTTGGTGCTCTTTCGAATATGGCATTCAGTAATTAATAATAATAGGAATGTATAATGTTTCACTGTTTTCTTTGTACCAGCACCCTATGTTTGTTATCTTAGTCAATTTTGTCAAACCAAGGAGCTCAGCAACTGTGATTTTTTTTCCCATTGTACAGGCAGATTGCTGTCTTAGAGAAAGGGATTTGCCAAATATATATACGTGGTATAATTTGGATTTGTGACATCAGAACTTAGTATCTGTGCTCACTGCTTTTCCATTCATACAAACTTTAAAATATTTTTTTCATAGTTTATCAGAATATATACTTTTAGAAGCTTTTAGAAATACTTGTAGGAAATGCAGGTGAAACAGCTGTTGCTTGATTATTATACCTTAACTCAGAGATAACTTGATTTTTAAGTTTTTTTTTAAGCTGGATTTAAATAGACCAACAGGTTTAAGTATTTCAGAATGTGAATTTGAAGTTATACATTGGCTATTGGGCAATATGTGAAACTTCAGAGGATTATTTGCTAAACCTTTCATATAAAGATTATTATTAATTTGTGCTCTGGCTAGAAGGCTGTTGGCACAGCATAATTGTTTCGACAAGGCCTCTAGTGACAGAATTACCAAGTAAATGCCAAGTTCTGCTGGTTGACCTCTGTATGGCATTTGGCAAGTTATCAAAATTCTCTGTACCTTGTTTTATCATCTGTAAAATGGGAATGATTACAATAGCATCTTATTTTGAGGGTGTTCGTAACATTTAAAGAAGTCAGTTCACATAAAGCACTCTGGTACTTGGAATGTAGCAGGAGCTTAGTAAATCTTAGTTATTAGCTAAAGTGACTAAGGAATGTTTAAGTTCTTTGATCTCAGAGAAAAATGGCACATTGTATTAAATGTCAGTTGCTTTCAGTTCCTGTAAATTTAAGAAATTTACAAGAAAGCTCTAAGTTAAGAAAACTACTTTAGAAATGAGAAATCCAATAGAAATCTCAAGCTCTTGTGATTAAAAGGTTTCTTTTACTTATTTATATATTTGGTAATTTGTAAAGGAGACCATTCATTCAATCTGAGATACTGTCCCTCAGTCAAATACTTTTAACAGATTCAGTTGTCACAGATATTGTTCATTGGCAGTTTACATTTTTGCTTAATGTTGTTTAAGGCTGTTTATCAGCTGCAACCACCACTGCAATAGAAATCTACATAAGCCAAGTCAGAACTATGTTTTGATAAGATGATGAGATAAAGAATGAGGTGGTAAAGCACCTACACTCTCCGTTAAGCAGTGTGAGTTCCAGTCATAATCCTGTATTTTGTGATGTGTGTGATCTTGTCTTTGTTGTGTGGCATCTCATGTATCTTTGTTTTCTCATCTAAAGCTGGGGCTGATAATAGAACCTCCTAATATATAGAGAGATTTTAAGGATTAAATAGGGCTTCCTGGTAGCTCAGATGGTAAAGATCTGCCTGCAGTGCAAGAGGCCCAGGTTTGATCTCTGGATGAGGAAGATCCCCTGGAGAAGGTAATGGCAACCCACTCCAGTATTCTTGCCAGGAGAATCCCATGGACAGAGGAGCCAGGCGGGCTGAAGTCCATGGGGTCGCAAGGAATCGGACATGACTGAGTGACTAAAACAAGGGTTAAATAGCAGAATTCTCATAACTGGCCTTGAACCATGCCTATTGCTTAGGAAGAACTTAATAGATGCTCTATTTATTGAATAGTTTTCATGCTGTTTACTAGTTACTGTTAATTACCAGAACAAAACATTGTCTTCTTTTAGTCTCCCAATAATCATGCTTTCCTTTTAGTAACCTGGAGGAATATTACCTACATTCCCCTCCCCATTATAAGTGGTTCTGTAGTCTTACCACTTAGCTCTGTCAGTATCTTTGGGTGTAATTCATCTTGAAAATGAGATGCAAACTCTTATTTAAAGGACAAATGGTTCCTATGGGTAAAAGGTGTGTCTTATTCAGTTTTATATACCCTAGAGTCACACCATGGCTGACCCACAGCAAGTATCTCAAAATAGTTGAATAAATGAATGAATGTCTCCAAAATCTTTGTTCAGAGAAGACATTCTAAGTGCAGCTTTCCTTATCTACATGTTGAAATAACAATACTTAATGAGAGTGGATATAATGATTAAATGAAATAATTACCTGGCATAATGTTTGTCATATCATGAATATTCAGTTAGTGTGAGCTGCCTTTTTAACCTCATTCTAATTCTTCCAGCCCATTTATTCTCCAAAGAGTGATGGAAGTCAACGCATTTCTTCTGTAGCTTCATATAATAATATATCTCTCTCCAAATAGTTTACCAGAGGGAAGCACCATCAAGACAAAACAAAACAACTTGCTTCAGTTTTCTTTTGTGGACATACATGATGATTTTCTTTTAGGACACAGTTAATGAAATTTATTACTGTAGTTTTATTATTATGTTCACTTTTGATTTTTAAGTTTCAGGACATTTTAAAATTTCTCTTTGATTTCAGGGATTTTAGAGGCACTGTGGGGGGATTTAGATTTTTTTAGTATTATATTTATTGATCATTTAGTCCTTTCTTCTCTCATTTCTGTTTGTCTATAAGAGTAGCTTGAGATGATATAAAAAGGGTATGATATGGATAGGAGGCACAATACAAATGAATTTTTGTAACAGCTCAACCTGTCAGAATTTGGACATCTGTTAAAAACAAAATTCAACTGAGTGGATTTTAAAGATCTCATTGCCTTTATTCAATGGTTAATGAGTTGGATGACATCCTATCTAGCAGGTAGAAGGAGCTCTGAAGACCTGGACAAAATGAAAAACTTTCATAGGCCAAAGGCAGTGGGACAAGGAAGTGATACTAGCAAAAAAGCAGATTGGTTGTGACAAGGTCACTTTGCTTTAGGGGATGACAGTGGTCTAACAGGCAGATTACCTCACAGTGATTCCTGATTGACTGGTTCAAGATTCCATTTCTGGGAGAGTCCTAAACTGTAATGAAGTTAACTCAGTTTGGTGACATGAGGCTTAGCATAAGTGACTCCATTTGGGGCCTGTTGTCTTGCTTTTAACACATCTAAAACCAACACACCTAACTGTAGTATGTGTTTCTCTAGCTCTTAATTCTTGTCAGTTGAACATTTATTTCTGCCCTTTCTTTATTGGATCAAACTGACTTGTCACTTTCCTAATGTGTTTCATGTGATCTTTAAATTTCCTATCATATAAATTCTTCCTCTTCTCTTATGTCCCCTTCACTGAGTCTATAATTATTTTTGTTTTACATAGATAGAAGCGTTTCCCCCCATTTTTACATATGGTGTTTTGACTTCATGCAGAGAGAACTACACAGATGACATTTTTAAAAACTCCATATTTTACTCAGTTTTACATTCTTATGTTCATGACCTTGAATATCTCCAAAATGTCCTTACCTAAAACACTTTATGGTGTTATTACTAGATTTATACCAGTAAAGATACATCAGCTTTCTTAGGGATAATCTTTAAGCAGACCTTAGTAAGACAAGCTTTGAAAACTATCATTCCTAGGAAAGTAAATCTCGAATCATGAAACATCAGTTTAATCTCTCCCCTTGACAACTTAACACGACAGATTGAAATATAAAAGCCGATGCAAGTGGGATCAATGGATTATCTGAGTCCCTGAACATCTTCTCTTAAACTGGGGACTTGACAGAGTGGTTGTGAGAGGAGTGTGTGTTGTGTGTCCCTTGTCATGTTCAGAGCATTAAGTTTTCAGAGATTAGTGCTGAGTAGATGTGGTCTACCTGGACATGAAGCAGGGAGAAAAAAAATTGGGAGGGAGTGAAAGAGAAAAGAGGGGGCTACAGGAGGAGAGGGATAGAGAGATTTACATGTGAGAACTCAGGGGGCTTTGTCATGGCAATTGTATAAAGTGATATACAGTGCAAATCGACTTGAGCTTGTCCCCGGATAGCAGGCGGTTTACAGCCTCCACGAGCTGAGATTACTGCTTTATCTTGTCATACTAAATTAACATGGCAGCGCACTGTTAAACAGTGGTGACCTCTTCATCTGGGGAAATTGCTGCCTAGAAGAGAGATGGTATTTAAGACTCCCTCTCTCTCTGTCTCCCTCCCCCTCTCCCTCTCTCTCTCTCTCCCCTTATACCCTTAGAGCAATTTGGGGTTAGACTATAGCCATTTTAAAATTCTAATAGAAAAGAAATTTTATATTAAGTTGACAATAGATAAGATACAATTATATCAAATGGCCACTTTACATAAAATAATAGATCTCATTAATCTAAAAATGACATTTCCTCTTTATACATTGGCATTAAGAGTGTATTTATTTTTTTATTTTAATCCCTTTTTATTCTACAAATAGTCTATTTATGTAAGAGTTATTTTTTTAAATAATACTTTCCAAAAGAATTGATTGGTGATGAAGAGGTAGGGGGAAATAAGGCTCAGATACTAGTTCTTCCACTCGTTAAGAGGGATTGCTCAAGAGAACTAGCAAGTGAACCATGCCTTAAATGGAAGTACCCAGGTTTTTTCTTCTTCTAGAGCTTACCTGGCACTGCTTCAGTCTTCAGGTTCTTTTTAATTCTATTAAAAGAAGTGAGAGAGACAAAGTCAAAAGATTAATTTGCCTCATTCTTCTGCCAGACTGTAGCTGCACCCTTCATGTGTTTTCTAAGTTCTAGATATAAATAATACCCTCTTTTTCCCCTGTCTTAAAATGTTGATAAATTAACCAAAATCCAGTACATATTTTTCTGTGCTTGGTTTATGCTCTTGGAATTTGAATAAAAGGAAGGGATAATGTAAAGATTCAAAATGCCATAAGTGTTTATTCCTATATGTCCCGAGCTGAAAACTCTTCATCCCTAAAGTGTAGCCCTGTGAATTGCTTCCTCACTAACCTCTAGAGCTAGTGTTTTAAATCTGATGTTAAATCACTTTGAGGACTGCAGTGTGAGCTTTATGGAATCTGTGAACCCCCTGAAATTGTGTGATAGATATACTTACAAATTTTTCTAGAGAAAGTATTCACAGCTTCCCCCAATGGGCCTTAGCCACCAAAATAGATAATTACTTTCCTATAGTGTAAGCCTGTCATAGGGCATTACTGGGGTACATCCTCACACTGGGGCTATATATCTGGCAAGTAAGATACTGACATACAGACACAGTAATTGGAAGTGCTTTCACCAAGTCTGCCTTGGAGGCTTTTCACTGGGCTGCCATGCTGGAAGTAGTCCTGAAGTTCATATGCTGCTCCTGACCACTTAAAACTGTCCCTCTTAACATCCTTTTGTTTTTTAGTTTTGCTTTTACAGATGGTAGAGTCTGCCTGCAGTGCAGGAGACTCAGATTTGACCCCTGAGTCCAGAAGATCCCCTGGAGAAGGAAATGGCAAGCCACTCCAGTATTCTTGCCTGGAAAACCCCATGGACAGAGGAGCCTGGCAGGCTACAGTCCATGGGCTCACGAAGACTGAGCGACTTCACTTTACTTCACTTTTCACTGACAGCCTTTCCCTCGGTCAATTTTTTGAGCCATAGATTGGCTTTAATTCTAGTATAAGGATGTATTTCAGTTCTCCAGTGCCATGAATTCAAAGTCCAGACAAGGAAACACACAGTTATTTAGCTTACAAGTGATGTGGAACAGAGGTTGTGTATGTGTGTTTCTTTTTTCTTGGTAAATTGCTATCTTCTGCCTGCTACCAGAACGATGAAAAAGAAAACATACAAATTTAGGGGATGACTAGTTAAATCCTTCCTAAGGTGCCCTGATACCATACTGTTTGACTAACATAGGGCGTTAATGTCTAGGAAGTTTGCATTGTCATAAACATGGTGTTTTTCAATGAAAAGAAAATGACAAAAAATTCTTAAGTTGTTGTAGTAATGCTCTGTATTGTCTTAGAGGTGACTTCTGAACACAGTCTTTTCCTCCTTCTCCTCCCTGTTGATAATTTTTTTTCCCTAATATATTTTTTGTCAGATTAGATGCATTAGCAGCTTTTCTATTTAAAAGAGAAAGTCACTTGGTAGCCCCTCTCTCTCATGTTTAACTATTTCTAACATTGAGAAGTAATTATTATTATTTTTTTGTTAAGTTCAGGACTTAAAGGTAAATTGATGTGGTATCACCACAATTTTTTGAATTAAGTAATTAATTTTATTTTTAAAATGTTTGGCTCTGCTGGGTCTTTGTTGCTTTTCATGGCCTTTGTCTAGGTGAGGAGGATGGAGGCCACTCTTCGTTGTGATGTGCAGTTCGGCCTTCTCATTGAAGTGACTTCTCTTGTTGTAGAGCATGGCTGCTAGGTGCATGGCTTCAGTAGTTGCAGCACATGGGCTAGTAGTTGCAGTTCATGGGTTTTAGAGTGTGAGCTCAGTAGCTGCAGGGCACAGGCTTAGTTGCATGTGGAATCTTCCTGGACCAGGGATCGAACCCGTGTCCCTTGTCTTGGCAAGTGGATTCTTATCCACTGTGAGACCAGGAGAGTCCAATTTGGTATTATCAAAAATATTAAGCTTTCCCTTATCTCTTACTTCTCCTTCTCTCTTATTTATTTAATAAACACATTTAATGAGAACTCTGCAAAATCATATACTAAAACTTGGAAGAATTTCTCTGAGGTAAATTGTGAATTTGATATAGAAAGTCATGGAGGACAGATACCATTCTATGTCATGAAACAACAGCATGTCAAAAAGTAACAGGACTGCATCCTGGTAAACTTCACTATCATCTCCTAACACAGAACCTTCTGGGTGGTTTGGAGGGGGACGATAGCCTGAGTGTCAAACAGCCATGACCATACAGTTAATCAGTCATAAATATGGGATGGTAGAGAGCCTTATTCTAGGACTGGATGCCTATAGTAAATAGCATACTTGATTATTGTAGGTTATTTTTTAGGAGATCTTCAGTATTTAAACCTGGGTTGGGAAGATCTGCTGGAGAAGGAATAGGCTACCCACTCTGGTATTCTTGGGTTTCCCTTGTGGTTCAGCTGGTAAAGAATTCGCCTGCAATGCCGGAGACCTGGTTCGATCTCTGAATTGGGAAGATCCCCTAAAAGGGAAAGACTACCCACTCCAGTATTCTGGCCTGGAGAATTTCATGGACTGTATAGTCCATGGGGTTGCAAAGAGTTGCTCAGGACTGAGCAACTTTCACTTTCACTTTCAATATTTAAAAAGTCAATGTCATACAGTATTTTCCAGAATAGCCAGAAAAACTGAGTGCAATAAAAATACAGAGAAAGTCTAAAAACAAGAAGTAAAAGATTGTCAGTTATCACACTAACTGTAAATGGGAAAACTTTCCTTTTTTTTCTGTATTAAAAAATATATACCTAGTTTTATACTTCTTAAGAATTTTGGACATATAACATGAAAATGTTAAAATTGTGGAGGGGTAAATATAGTTAGGGCTCTCCAGGTGGCTCAGTGGTTAAGAATCCGCCTGCCAATGCAGCAGACATGAGTTTGATCCCTGGGTTGGAAAGATCCCCTGGAGAAGGAAATGGCAACCCATTCCAGTATTTTTTCCTGGGAAATCCCATGGACAGAGGAGCCTGGCAGACTACAGTCCCTGGGGTCTCAAAAGACTAAACAGCAACAACAAAATGTAGAAAACATTCACAGAAGTCAGAGGTATCATATTATCAGACCAAATTGAATCAAATACCTGGAATGGAGTACTTTTATGTTGTATAGAAATAAATTGTCATGAACATTATACATGAAATGAACTTTATTATTTTTTTTTCCATTTATTTTTATTAGTTGGAGGCTAATTACTTTAAAATATTGTAGTGGTTTTTGTCATACATTGACATGAATCAGCCATGGATTTACATGTGTTCCCCATCCCGATCCCCCCTCCCACCTCCCTCTCCACCCGATTCCTCTGGGTCTTCCCAGTGCACCAGGCCTGAGCACTTGTCTCATGCATCCCGCCTGGGCTGGTGATCTGTTTCACCCTAGATAATATACATGTTTCGATGCTGTTCTCTCGAAACATCCCACCCCCGCTTTCTCCCACAGAGTCCAAAAGTCTGTTCTGTACATCTGTGTCTCTTTCTTTGTTTTGCATATAGGGTTATCATTACCATCTTTCTAAATTCCATATATATGCGTTAGTATACTGTATTGGTCTTTATCTTTCTGGCTTACTTCACTCTGTATAATGGGCTCCAGTTTCATCCATCTCATTAGAACTGATTCAAATAAATTCTTTTTAATGGCTGAGTAATATTCCATGGTGTATATGTACCACAGCTTCCTTATCCATTCGTCTGCTGATGGGCATCTAGGTTGCTTCATGAAATGAACTTTAAAAAGAAAAAAATATATTAAGCTAAAGAAAGGAAAAATAGTAGAAATATGAGATGTTGATAGAAACATAGTTATACTGAGATTTTGTTGTTGTTTTTTGTTTTTGGCCTTGTGGACCACCAGGGAAGTCCCTACAATCAGAGGTTTTTAAATATTCTTTTCTCTTTTACAGATGGAGGAAACAGAACACTAATTAATATTTAAAATATTTGATGAACATGCTTAATGGAATTGACTTAACAACTCTCTATATGTAGGTCACTTAATTTTTTTTTAAAGTGTACATGACTAAATAATTTTTGTATTAAGATTAAAACTACAAGATGCTTAAAAAACAATAACATGGATATCAAAACTTGTGTGATATATTGAAATTTCTAATATTAGCCAAATGTATAGTTTTAGTGCCTTCAATATTAAATAGAATTAGTGGGGAAAGAACAAAACATTCAGACTTTGAAAGCAAGAACACATTGTAATAAAATCACCCTAATAAAGATATAAAACAGACCTTGAGGAATAAAAGAAATGAATTAAGTGAACTAGAAGAAAATTGGGGAAACTTCTCCCTAGATTAATAAATGAAAAATCAAACAAACACACACATATACACAAAATAAGGACTGCTCAGGGGTAACCTTATTACATTCATGGAGATCTTATAAATTGTTTATAATCTAACATTTTCAAAATTGTATTCAAAGATCGCATGTTATATGCAGTGTCTAAAGCAAAGGTTTTATAGTCACATTAATTAGGGAAGCATTTCATAATGTAATTCATAATCTCACCTTTTGATACTGACATTCCACATGGTATGTTAAATGTTTTGAGAAGTTGGTCCTTTTTGTTCAGAGACCTAGTTAGCTTTATCTTGCATAATATTTCCCACACTTAATCAATCATAGAGCTTTTCTTTAATATATTGCCCCTTGAATCAATCCCTGGAAAATTATATCCCATTGACCATATACTGGCAAATACAACTGTTTAAACTTATTAACAAATTTAATAATCTCATTGAAATGCATGATTTTATAGGACTACAGAGAAAGTGGGAAACCTAAACAGACTCTATCCATAAAAGACTTTTTTTCCAAGTCAAAAATTAGCTGTAAAATTGTTACCCATAACCAGTTCAGTACCTTCAACTTCTAAGAAACAGAATTATCATGTTGTATGAAACTTTTTTCCAGAGCAAAATAATAAACTCTCCAATTAGCATAACTGTAGTGCCTGACCACTCCCCTAGAAGAAGTTCAATCTCATTTTGAGTATATATGCAGAAGTTCTAAATAAAGTATTAGAGAAAGTTGTTACTGCATTTTACTAAACTTACTAGACCATGACTAAGAAGAGTTATTTCGGGAAATGCAAGCAGAGTTTGATAAACAGAAATATAGATTAGCATAATCTGTGTGAGCAGTTGGGCTTCCCAGAAGACACTAGTGGTAAAGAACCCACCTGCCAATGCAGGAGACAGAAGAGATGCAGGTTTGAGCCCTGGGTGGGGAAGATCCCCTGGAGGAGGGCATGGCAACCCACTCCAGTATTCTTGCCTGGAGAAGCCCATGGACAGAGGAGCCTGGTGGGCTACAATCCATGGGGTCACAAAGAGTCAGTGACGTAAACTACTGCCTGCTGGGTTTGCTGCCTAAATCTGGCTTAATGGCCAAATCTGCCCTACTGTCTGTACTTGTTTAAAAAAAAAAAATTGAAGGACAGTTCCTTTACAATGTTGTGTTGGTTTCTACCCTGCAATAATAATCAGCCAGAAATATACATATGTCCTCTCACTCTTGAACGTCCCTCCCACTCCCTACCCCACCCTGCCCCTTTATGTTATCACAGTGTGCTAGACTGGGCTCTCAGGGTTATATGGCAACTGCCTACTAACTATCTGTTTTACATGATAATTCATATGTTTCAGTGCTGTTTTCACAATTCGTCCCACTCTCTCCTTGCTCCTCTGTGTCCACAAGTCTGTTCGCTATGTCTGAGTCTTTATTCCTCACAGCCACGCCCATCCATATACTATGGTTCAAGATTGCTTTTGCACCACAATGGCAGAATTGAGTAGTTACTACAAAGACCCTATTGCCCTAAACCTGAAAATATTTGCTGTCTGGCCTGTTACCGAAAATCTTTGTTGATCTCTCACGTGCTCAAGGAGAAATCTTGTTTGAAAATCCTCAGAAGGGTATTTGATACAATTCAACACCCACTGCTTTATACACAGTCTTCATAAATAATCAGTAGAGAAGTACTGGTATAATCTCAAACTAACAGATGCTTCAAATTTAATGATAAAATTGTCTAGTTCCATATACAGTCAGCAACAAATCAGGCTCATTTATTATTGTGGCTTTCATTGAATGTTTTATCAGGTTTATCCCTGTCTCCTTATCCCCCTTTCCCTATCTTCTTTCCTCCATTCCTTCCCTCCTGTTTTTTGCCCTTCTTTCCTTTATTTCTATTTTAAAAATTGTGGGACTTTTTATTCAAGAAAAAACAGGATTTTTTTTTCAGAATTATGAGAAATTTTAATTAAGAAGGAAAGGATAGGGGAATTTTTCTAGAATTATAGAACCTGAAATGATCTTCTGAAGTCCTTGAAGTGAAGTGAAAGTCGTTCACTCATGTCTGACTCTTTGCAACTCCATGGACTATACAGTTCATGGAATTCTTCAGGCCAGAATACTGGAGTGGGTAACCTTTCCCTTCTCCAGGGGATCTTCCCAACCCAGGGATCAAACCCAGGTCTCCCACATTGCAGGCAAATTCTTTACCAGCTGAGCCACCAGGGAAGCCCTGAAGTACTTAGGTATCCCAATGAAAACCTTTCAGCAGATAACTTCTTAATGATAAAGAACATATTTTTTCCTCTATGCTCCTTCTTTTTTTTTTTTTCAGAGTAGTTAATTTACAGTTTCTCTTAATAATGTCTCATCATGTGTTATTGTTTTTAAGCCAAAAGATTATGCTTCATGAGTATTGAATAGAAGCTTCCTGCTTCATTTTAATATTACTCATGTTCATGGACAAAGAAAAACTTCCGCATAGATTGTTACAAGTCTAGCATTAGATGAGCTGCACAGACTTGGTTTAAACATGCCAAGAAAATCCACTGTCCTATGGTCATAGCCTTGAGCCAGGACTGTTAGATAGACTAAGAGGTTGATGGCTTACTCTTAAGCTATTCACTTTTGCTAGAAAATGTCTGTTAAAGCTTGATGGTTTCTGAGCTATTAAGGAGTATCACGCAACAAATTTCTGTTGCCTTTTCCATCTTTTGAGGTGGAAAGCAGTACGGGTACAGAACTTCAGGGAGTTTGTTTTAAGTACAGTCTGTCTTCCAGAGCATTTTCTCTTTATTTATAAAACTAATCGTTTCCCTTAAGAGTTTGGTTTGGTTGAAGTTCACTCTCACTGTAGAATTTATCTATGCTCAGCAGAACCCTGGTATCACCTTGTGCCTCTTCAAGTTCATCTTTGGCTCTGGGTCACCTGGGGATCACTTTTTGTTTTTTCATTCTGGTTCCTTTCCTATAACTAACTTTTGTTTATTACATTCTAAGTCACTGCTTATAGTATTTAAAATTTCTCTTCTACATGGTTTTCAATTACTGAATGAAACATAGTGTGTTTTTACCAAACATTCTGTTCTTATTTCCTGTCCTTTTGCTAAGTCGCTTCAGTCGTGTCCGACTCTGTGCGACCCCATAGACGTCAGCCCACCAGGCTCTCCCATCCCTGGGATTCTCCAGGCAAGAACACTGGAGTGGGTTGCCATTTCCTTCTCCAATGCATGCAAGTGAAAAGTGAAAGTGAAGTTGCTCAGTTGTGTCCGACTCTTTGTGACCCATGGACTGCAGCCTACCAGGCTCCTCCGTCCATGGGATTTTCCAGGCAAGAGTACTGGAGTGGGGTGCCATTGCCTTCTCTGTCCTGTCCTTTTAGAGGAATCTTTTAAAAGACAGTAGTTTCACTAGGCCCCTCTCAAATGTCTAGAGATGTCTAAGAGCAACTGGATTACAGAGTTATCTATTATAGTGCTTGGCTAAACCTGATTGCCTCACTGTTGCTAGGAACTGACAGCAAGCAGTGACTACTCAAGGACAAAGTGTGGCACTGGGATAGACTTCCTCTTTGAACAACTCTGATGTGTTTACTATACTTAAATAAACTAATGTTCAAATACTATTTCATGAGGTTGTTCACCTAAGAATTTATTTTTTTTTTCTTGACACCTAAGAATTTAGATGAGAAACTGTCTTTTTGAATTTTTCTGGAAATGAATTCTGTTCCGTTTTGTAGGCCAAAGGATAATTTTCCGCATTTTTCCCTTTTCTTTCAGCTTTCAATAAATTTTCTTATGCTCATTTATAATTCCTTGATTTATTATAGAAAAGAATGTAGTTTTGTGAATCACCATATTTCAGGCACCTAATATTCAACATTTTTTAATTCAGAAAATTCGCTGCAAAGTGCCTGCACAGATAACCACATTTTTACCAGAGCCTTTAGCTCAGTAGTAAAGTCCACCCAGTGAAAGTCTTTTGTAATCAAGTTATGGGAAAGTTCTTTATTTAATAATAAGTTAAATAATAGTAGCACAATGACTAGTTAAACACGTGTAGCTCTTTGAACTTGCCTCGTGAATACAGTTCATCCTCGTGTGCTTTATTTCCACTGTGGGTAGTAATCCTTTACCAGTAGACTCCCATATATCCTTTGTGGCAAAAAAAGAAAAAAAGGAAAGAAAATGATATAATCTAAAGCAAAAATCATAGACTGTTTGATTTAAGTAAGAAATATAGTATGGAAATTAAAATATATGCTAAGAATCTGCAGTTGAGGTATGCTTGAGAATGAATGCCTTGGCTCACAAACATATAAACTGATACTTTATATTAAGGGTTCAGTAACATATAAACAAGTGGTTTACTTTTAGTGTCAGCAATGACATTAAAGTTAATTCTTGGCCCTGGAATCAAGTGCTCAGAGATATTGATTTAATGAAAAATGAAAATATGAATTTTTTTACAGTGAAAGAGAATTTTTGCTTATTATTTGAAAATAATGTAACTTTTAAAAATGATTATTTTTTATTTGCTAAAGCTGTCTCATATGAGGAAAGTAAGATATTAAACTAGACCTTGCTAATATTTTACAGCATTAGAGAGTTTGAGAGCAAAGGTCATTTTGAGTATCTGTGCATTTGGTGAATATATTTTATTCCACTGGTTTAGCATTAATTCATCACTGAATATGAAAACAATCTATATACTGGGAATATTTATCACCCCTTTGATTTCTATAGTACACTGGCTAACACGGCTAGCAAGATTTGTGTCCCCATTACTTGCATAGTTACATAGGCAGCCTTCAGAATTTTTTCGATAACTTTCTCCCCAAGTGTTCTAAAATCAAGGATATATTAATAATTATATAATACAAATCTCAAGCTGTACAGCAAACTAGTACTAAATAGTCCAGCTAAATATTATTAATAATATGATCATAAAAGTGTATAGTGAGAACTGTGACTTCAATATCCACGAAAAGGAAAGAAGTAATTTAAACTAATAATCCAGTATTTTAATAGTTCTGCTTCCAGTCTATACCCAGAATACATGTAGAGTTTTCAGTTTTATTTAATTTATTTTAAAATATTTATTGAGATACAATTTTATAAGCTTGCTGTGTACAATGTGCTGATTTGATTACATATATATTTTAATACGAATACCCTTATCAGTTCAGTTTAGTTCAGTCGCTCAGTCATATCCGACTTTGCAACCCTGTGGACTGCAGCACACCAGGCTTCCCTTTCCATCATCAAGTCCTGGAGTCTACTCAAACTCATGTCCATTGAGTCAGTGATGCCATCCAGCCATCCCATCCTCTGTCGTCCCCTTCTCCTCCGCCTTCAGTCTTTCCCAGCATCAGGATCTTTTCAAATGAGTCAGTTCTTTGCATAGGGTGGCCAAAATTTTGGAGTTTCAGCTTCAGCATCAGTCCTTCCAATGAATATTTCAGGACTGAGCTCCTTTAGGATGAAATGGTTGGATCTCCTTGCAGTCCAAGGAACTCTCAAGACTCTTCTCCAATACCACAATTCAAATGCATCAATTCTTCAGTGCTCAGCTTTCTTTATGGTCCAACTCTCACACCCATACATGACCACTGGAAAGACCATGGCTTGGACTAGAAGGACCTTTGTTGGCAAAGTAGTGTCTCTGCTTTTTAATATGCTGTCTAGGTTGGTCTAGGTTGGTTGTAGCTTTTCTTCCAAGGAGCAAACGTCTTTTAGTTTCATGGCTGCAGTCACCATCTGCAGTGATTTTGAAGCCCAAGAAAATAAAGTCTGCCACTGTTTCCACTGTTTCCCTATATATTTGTCATGAAGTGATGGGACCAGATGCTATGGTCTTAGTTTTTGGAATGTTGAGTTTTAAGCCAGCCTTTTTCTCACTTTCAACAAGAAGAGGCTCTTTAGTTCCTCTTTGCCGTAAGTGTGGTATCATCTGCATATCTGAGGTTATTGATATTTTCTCCCAGCTATCTTTATTCCATCTTGTGCTTCATCCAGCCCAGTGTTTCTCATGATGTACTCTGCATATAACTTAAATAAGCAGGGTGACAATATACAGCCTTGACATACTTCTTTCCCTATTTGGAACCAGTCTGTTGTTCCTTGTCCAGTTCTAACTGTTGCTTTGACCTGCATACAGATTTCTCAGGAGGGAGATCAGGTGGTCTGGTATTCCCACATCTTTAAGAATTTTCCATAGTTTGTTGTGATACACACAGTCAAAAGCTTTTGCATAGTCAACAAGGCAGAAGAGGATGTTTTTCTGGAACTCTTGCTTTTTCGATGATCCAGTGGATGTTGGCAATTTGAGCTCTGGTTCTTCTGCCTTTTCTAAATCCAGCTTGAACATCTGGAAGTTCATAGTTCACATATTGTTGAAGGGTGGCTTGGGGAATTTTGAGCATTACTTTACTAGCGTGTGAGATGAGTGCAATTGTGTGGTCGTTTGAGCATTTTTTAGCATTGCCTTTCTTAGGGATTGGAATGAAAACTGACCTTTTCCAGTCCTGCGGCCACTTGTGAGTTTTCCACATTTGCTGACATACTGAGTGCAGCACTTTCACAGCATCATCTTTTAGGATTTGAAATAGCTTAAGTGGAATTCCTTCACCTCCACTAGCTTTGTTCGTAGTAATGCTTCCTAAGGCCTACTTGACTTTGCATTCCAGGATGTCTGCCTCTGGGTGAGTGATCACACCATCGTGATTATCTGAGTCATGAAGATCTTTTTGTATAGTTCTGCTGTGTATTCTTGCCACCTCTTTTACTGTCTTCTGCTTCTGTTAGGTCCATACCATTTCTGTCCTTTATTAAGCCCATCTTTGCATGAAATATTCCCTTGGTATCTCTGATTTTCTTGAAGAGATCTCTTGTCTTTCCCGTTCTGTTGTTCCTCTGTTTCTTTGCAATGATCACTAAGGAAGGCTTTCTTATCTCTCCTTGCTATTCTTTGGAACTCTACATTCAAATGGGTATATCTTTCCTTTTCTCCTTTACTTTTTGCTTCTCTTCTTTTCACAGCTATTTGTAACACCTCCTCAGACAACCATTTTGCCTTATTGCATTTCTTTTTCTTGGGGGATGCTCTTGATCCCTGCCTCCTATTCAATGTCATGAACCTCCATCCATAGCTCTTCAAGCACTCTGTCAGATCTAATCCCTTAAATCTATTTCTCACTTCTACTGTATAATCATAAGGGATTTGATTTCGGTCATATCTGAATGGTCTACTGGTTTTCCCTACTTTCTTCAATTTAAGTCTGAATTTGGCAATAAGGAGTTCATGATGTGAGCCACAGTCAGCTTCTGGTGTTGTTTTTGCTGACTGTATAGAGCTTCTCCCTCTTTGGCTGGAAAGAATATAATTGATCTGATTTCGGTTTGATCATCTGGTGATGTCCATGTGTAGAGTCTTCTCTTGCACAGTCTCTTGGCAAAAGTCTGTTAGCCTTTGCCCTGCTTCATTCCATACTCCAAGGTCAAATTTGCCTGTTACTCCAGGTGTTTCTTCACTTCCTACTTTTGCATTCCTGTCCCCTATAATGAAAAGGACATCTTTTTTGGGTGTTAGTTCTAGAAGGTCTTGTAGGTCTTCATAGAAATATTCAACTTCAGCTTCTTCAGCATTACTGGTCGGGGCATGAGTGAGTGAGTGATAGTTGCTCAGTCACGCCTGACTCTTTGCAACCCCATGAACTGTAGCCTGCCAGGCTCCTCTGTCCATGGGATTCTCCAGGCAAGATTACTGGAGTGGGTTGCCATTTCCTTCTCCACTGGTCGGAACATTGACTTGGATTACTGTGATATTAAATGGTTTGCCTTGGAAACGAACAGAGATCATTCTGTTGTTTTTGAGATGGCACCCAGATTCTGCATTTCATACTCTTTTGTTGACTATGAGGGCTATTCCATTTCTTCTAAAGGATTCTGACCCACAGTACTAGATTCAATAGTCATCTGAGTTAAATTCATCCATTCCAGTCCACTTTAGTTCACTGATTGCTAAAATATTGATGTTCACTCTTGCCATCTCTTGTCTGACCGCTTCCAATTTACCTTGAATCAGGGACTTAACATTCCAGGTTCCTATGCAATATTGCTCTTTACAGCATCAGACTTTATTTCCATCGCCAGTCATCCACAACTGTGCGTTGTTTTTGCTTTGGCTCCCTCTCTTCATTTTTCTGGAGTTATTTCTCCACTGATCTCTAGTAGCATATTGGGCACCTACCAACCTGGGGAGTTCATCTTTCAGTGTCCTACCTTTTTGCCTTTTCATACTGTTCATGGGGTTCTCAAGGCAAGAATACTGAAGTGGTTTGCCATTCCCTTCTCCAGGGGACCATGTTTTGTCAGAATTCTCCACCATGTAGGGAGGTGGCATGGCTCACAGTTTCATTGAGTTAGGCAAGGCTGTGGTCCATGTGATCAGATTAGTTTTCTGTGATTGTGGTTTTCAGTCTGTCTGCCCTCTGATGGAGCAGGATAAGAGGCTTATGGAAGCTTCCTGATGGGAGAGACTGACTGAGGGGGAAACTGGGTCTTGTTCTGATCAGGTGGTGGGGGGACATAATTCAGTATATGTTTAATCCAATTTTCTGTTGATGGGTGAGGCTGTGTTCCCTCCCTGTTATTTACCTGGGGCCAAACTATGGTGGAGGTAATGAAGATAATGGAGACCTCCTTCAAAGGTCCCATGCATGCAGCGCTACACTCAATGCCCCCAACCCTGCACCAGGCCACCAGTGACCCAGGCCTCTGCCGGAGACTCCTGGACACTCCTGGGCTAGTCTGAGTCAGTCTCTTGTGGGGTCACTGCTCCTTTCTCCTGGGTCCTGATGAGCACAAGGCTCTGTTTGTGCCCTCCAAGAGTCTGTTTCTGCAGTCCTGTGTGAGTTCTGGCAGCGCTGTGGTGGGGTTAATGGTGACCTCCTCCAAGAGGGCTTGTGCCATACCCAGGTGTACTGCACCCAGAGCCTCTGCCCCCTGGCAGTCCACTGCTGACCCGTACCTCCAGAGACACGCAGACACAGTTCTGTCTCAGTCTCTGTGGGGTCTCTGGGTCCTGGTTCGCGCAAGGTTTGTTTGAGCCCTCTGAGCATCTCTAGCGGGTATGGGGTTTGACTCTAAATGCAGTTCGCCCCTCCTCCCATCTTGTTGGGGCTTCTCCTTTGCCCTTGGATGTGGGGCATCTCCTTAAAGTTGCCCCAGCGCCACACCGCCGCCGCTCCGGCGCCTACCACCCTGCTGGGGCTTCTCTGCCCTCGAACATGGGGTATCTCCTCAGAGTCGCTCCAGCCTGGGCAGCCGCTGCTCCAGCACCTACCGTCTTGCTGGGGCTTCTCTGCCCGTGGATGTGAAGCTAATAGACACTTCTCTCACATTACATAGTTATTTTATTATTATTATTTTTTTATGGTGGGAACATTTAAGATCCAGTCTTTTAGCAGCTTTGAAGTTTACGCAGTATTATCTATACAGTTTTCAGTTGTTTTGATGCTTTTTTGGTATCAAATCATAAGAGACTCTTACTTTCAGATCATTTAATGACAGATAATACAACTTCTAGAAGATGAGAATGAGCCCAGCTGTATGTATGTTTGTATTTGTAGTTTTGAGGATTTAACATGAGAGCTCACAGAGTCATTGCTCACCGTGTGGGAGCTATGCTGATGCTGCTTTTCGGCTGCCAAGGCTTGTCCAGCTCTCTGTGACTCTGCGGGCTGTAACACACCAGGCTCCGTGCAGTTCTCCAGGCGAGAAGACTGGAGCGGGTTGCCATTTTCTTCTGCAAGGGTTCTTCCCAGACCAGGGGTCAAACCCATGTGCCCTGCCTTGGCAGGTCGATTTTTTACCACTGAGCCACTTAGGGAAGCTCTGTTGCAGGTAGACAAGTAGATAAATGTAACACACAAAACACTCAGTGAAAATAAATGTAATATAAAGCTGTGTTAAATCAGTCTTTGCAAAGATGTAACACTACCACATAGTCTTAGAATATTGAGAATCAAGAAAAATTGCTTGGAGAGAAAACCTATTGACATAGACAGGGCCCTTTTATCCATCAAGCATTATAGGCAATAGTACTTTCAGGGTCCATGAGAATGTTTTGAGTTCTTTTAAAATATGAAGAAAAACATGAACTTTTATATTGAAGAAAATGTTTTAGTATATAATACTGTTGTTTTTATATTTCTACCACTAGAGTCACAAAATATAGTTTTAAATATATTATGTATTTTAAAACTATTATTATCAAAATTTTTTTAATGGAGGGAAGGGGGTTTATGAAGACATGATTTCTTAGGGCCTAGGAAGATGATTATGTAGCCCTGGTGGTGGGTAAAACAGTAAATAATTTTGAAAGAATTTCACATAGTTGCCTTTTATATAGAGCTCCTATTGCTTCCCTTCTTTCTCTTCTCCAATCCTCTTACCCACTCTCTTACATTCCATGTTTAATTATTCTGTGTCTGAGGTCAGAGTGTCATTCTTATTTACGGGTCACTTTGTTAACATAATCCTCTAGTAGCTTGAATCATGATATTGAACAACCTATCCTAATATTCATGTATGTTCTCATCCAAAGCAAAAGTCGGGTTACTATTTACTTCGTACAATAATCTGTGTATTGTATGAAGTGTAGCAGTTTACGTAAAGGTAGAACTTTTTGGTAACTCTGTGTAATGCAATTAACTATAAGACAGATTTAATAAAAATAGGAACAAAAATTATGTTCATATGGTACTGTTTTTCTTTCCATATTTTATTTCTTCTTGTTGAGTACTTCATTCAGATATAGTGAAACAATCAAAAACAGACAAAAAAGGAAAACTTTTGATTATTTGTAACTGAAATGCTTTTTAAGTTAATTATATGAGCCATATATATATATATATATAATATACATTTTGTTTCTTTAAATATTTCTCACAAAGATACTGTTTATTATTTTTTGAGGAAAATATATGATATGCCTTCAGATTTTTCCTTTGTAATTTTAAAAGAATACAATTGCCCCTTCATCTGATTTTGAATAGTTAAGTATTTTTGTTACTTGCAAATAGCTACTAGATTTCCATGGTGGAGAAGGGGATTTTTATGTGATCCCTGTAATTATAAAGAGATTTCCTTAGTGAGTGAAGTGCCTCATTTATGTACCTCTACTGAAAAAAATAAAAACGACATTGTAGTAAATCTTATATAAGTAGCAGTAGTAAAAAAAATTGCAAGATCAGTACAACCAGAAATCATCGAAAGAAATATGAATACAGCAAAACCACTAGGAATGGCACAAATCCAATTTAGGATAAAATTAACACAGAGTCCTATTTTCATGTCCAAACACCTGGCTATATAGCTAAAAGGGAAAAGTAGGTTGGATAGTTATTGTGGGATTGTGATAAGAACCTTAGACCTTGTAAGCTTAGCTACAAATAGGCTCAACTTCTGTGTTGAACTATGCAAGTGGAACTGTGTTGGTTTTCTAGTGTACCCTAAGTAGTTTGAATTGTTGCATTTTAAAAAAGTTTATAAGCTATTTGTGAAGTTATATATACATATATATGTATATATATATATAAATTCAAGATTAAGTTTTATTTTTATTACTCGTTATAATGTTCATTGTTATATGCTTTCTTGTTTGGAAGAAGACAAGAAATAGAGCCTGTATTGAAGAAATGTGTTAGCATTTGATAGGTCTCTAGGTTTATAATGGGAAAAAGTTTGGAAATTGGATATAATTCTCACTGTAGTTTTGTTTCTGCCTCTTCCTCCATCTCCGTAATATTCTAGTTGAATGGCAGATGGTTTATCAAACTGTGTTAAATCTTTGAGAAATAAGTCAGCTGTCCTTTTACTTATGACATGAAGTTCTGTATGCTACTGTGCTCTTCATTGTATTCTCAATTACTTCTCTTTCATTCTAAGCACCCTGTACATATAGTCTTTACTTCAATACTCTCCAATACTGTCTGCACCCAGGTGTACTATGACTACCAGAATGACAGGAGAAAATTGTCACAAAGAAGGGCGTGTTTTACCTACATCTTAAATGCCGCATCCTTCAGTGTAGTGATAGGGGAGAGAAGTCATCTCATTTAAGCTAACATTTATGCAATATTTCAGGTATGAAATATGCTAGATGAAAACATGAAAAGGGCACATTTTATCTTTGAGAATTCACAATCAGACACTGGATATGCATAAAAATCCTAATTAAGGCTTTGATAATACTGTGGTGAGTGTTACAAGTGGAGGGGTTTATGATATGCTATGGGAGTTTATGGGCTTCCCTGGTAGATCAACTGGTAAACAGTCTGCCTGCAGTGCAGGAGACCCTGGTTCGATAAATGGACTGGGACGATCCCCTGGAGAAGGGCTAGGCTACCCACTCTGTTATTCTTGGGCTTCCCTGGTGGCTCAGGTGGTAAAGAATCCACCTGAAAAAAAGAAAAAAGAATCCACCTGCAGTGCAAGAATTGTGGCTTCAATCCCTTGGTCGGGAAGATCCCCTGGAGAAAGGCGTAGCTACTCTCTCCAGTATTCTTTCCTGGAGAATCCCCAAGGACAGAGGAGCCTGGCGGGCTACGGTCCATTGGGTGACAAAGAGTCAGACACAACTGAGTGACTAAGCACAGCACATGGGAGCTTATGGGGGAAGAACAGCATTTTCTGGCTGAAGAAGAAAAGGAGCAAATGGTTCCAGAGCAGTGCTGCTGAAAATATGGTCTGTGCTTCATCGAGAAAGTCTTGGTAGGAAAAGAACATCAGCTGAACTCAACTTAAGGGTGCGTATTGATAGGATTGATTTCCATTTGGGGGCAGCTTGTTGTGGATTGGTGCTTTGAGGACTGCTCCTCAAACACATCCTGTATATGTGTGCAAATCACAGTAAATCAGAAATGAGTTGGATTCACTTCAAATGTGGGGCAGTAGAGTGGCTCTTGGAGGAGTTTCACTGAGAGGGTGGAAGTGAAGAAGGGCTTTCTAAAAACGAAAACAGATAAACTTAGTCTTGAAGGATAGCTATGATTTGAAAATGCAAGATGATGTGGAGAGAAATAGAGTGGAAGGGGATATTCCAAGCAGAGCAAAAGGAAAGCGCTCAGAAAAGGGAACACATCTAGGTAAGGCTGTGAAAATTTGCACACAATGTACTCCTGTTTATGTCTATTCAGGGAATTTCTAGGTTTGTGTGTGGTAGTGGTTGTTACTCCATCTCTAAGTAATGTCTCTCTTTGCGACCCCATGGACTGCAGCATGCCAGTCTCCTCTGTCCTCCACTATCTCCCAGAGTTTGCTCAAATATATGTCCATTGAGTCGGTAATACTATCTAAACATCTCATCGTCTGCCGACTCCTTCTCCTTCTGCCTTCAGTCTTTCTGAGCATTGGAGTCTTTTTCACTGAGTCAGCTCTTCATATCAGGTGGCCAGAGTATTGGAGCTTCAGCTTTAGTAACAATAGATAATATGGGTTATTTGATTAGAGTGTGCTTTCAAAGAATCTAGTGAAAAGGAAATAATATTTATCAAAAGGTAAATATGGGCTAGGAATTGTGTTAAACCTTTATATTTGTCAGGTCATGTAATGTTTACCTCTGAAAACACAGTGTCATTATTTTCATTTTCATGATATGGATACCAAAGCAGAGAGAATAAAATAAAGTCACAAGTCCAGTAAGAATGGGACTAACTCAAAAGACCATATTTTAGTGGAATAAAGTTGAAAAATTAGATTAATGGCAGATTGTAAGGGGCCTTGAGTGCTATCAGAAATTTGGAGTTTATGATCTGTAATTGTTGGGGAACCATGAAAGGATAGAGATGCATAAATGGCTTTATAAACATACTGTTTCATGAATTAAACATTAATTTATGATTTAGTTTTGACTCTAAATATGTGTCTTAGGATAGAAAGCAAAAAAGTCTAATCCAAATTTGTCTCCATACCAAATCTGTGAAAGCAGAATTGAACCAGGGTTTAGTCTGGGATGGAGTGAGAATAAGGGGAGATGGGCCCCCTGTTTGAACAAATCCTTCAAATATTTTGGCCAGTAATTGACTGATTTGTAGTTTAAATAAATACATAAAGTATCAAGTAAGTTCTGGGAAATAAGACCAACCATTTTTTCCTCTGTTCTGTATCAGAAAAAAAAAAAAAATTGCTACTGAGGACTGGATTATACAGAGATTGCAGTAGGCCTGTGAAGAGTATGAGAAAGGACCAGGAATATCTATATTTACTTTTCTTGCTCAAATATGAAAAAAAATAGGTTTTATTTGCTTCAAAGTACTTGCAGTATATTTTCTTCCCTGCCTTAACATTATTCCACCAGACCAGTCAAAATGTGGCAAAATCAAATGGATAGTTGAGCATTTTAGAAACATCAACAAAAAGAAATCTTATTTGACTTCTTGTTCCCAGAATGCTGAGTTGAGCTGTGGAACAGAACAGTTTACCTCAAGTAGAAAAGGCACCATATGAAATCTGGATTATACCAGTTAATATTAAAAGTAGTTGAGATTTTAGCACAGTTGTTGAAAAATCAAGATAAAAGGAAAGAAAGAAAAAAAGAAGGAAGGAAGGGAAAGAAATTAAAGTTATGTACCTGGGATTTTTGTCATTTCTCCACATTTTCTTCAAAATGTCATTTTCAATTGAGAATAAAACTATCTAATTGGTTTTTAGTTTATATATATGTACGAATATGTATACATGTATATACATGTACATATATATATGAGATACATGCATATGTATGTTGTATGTGTAATATATTATTAGCAATTAAAAACAATTTTTATATTGACTTTTGTATGCGGAATTTATTTTTAATGTCTTCTTTATTATTTACATCTAGCTGGAGCTTAATTTATAGATCTGTTTTTCACAGTAAGAGGGAACACTGTCCTTTTAGTGGTGGCGTAGTACCTAGAAAAAACCTATTCCTTTGCATAGGGACAGACAGCCTATTTAATCCATTTCAGTGAAGGCAAATAATAAATACTCCTAACCTGTTTTATATTTTTATCCATTTTTTAAATTTAAATACAGAATGGTAAGAGTTTTAGAACAGTTAAAGATTGCAGGTAAGACAATTATATGCTGTGGTTTTTTTTTTTTTTTTTTGTATATTTTCCACTCATAGACCTATAGAATTTTAAACCTGGCCTTCGCTCTTAGAGGTCTTTTATTTCACAACTCTCATTTTTGATACAGGAAAAATAAAGTTCATAGAGGTTAAGAGACTCACTTACGAAAAAAGTAGTGATTTTTGCTCCACTCCTGTGTGATTGGGAGAATAATGGTGCAACTTTAAAGAGGAAAAGCAAAAATGAGCCAAGAGCAACAGCTGGGTTGGGTGACAGGATTCTGATTTCACATGTATGTGTGTTCGGTTTGATGTACTGAGATATTTAGGGGGAAAACAGACTATTAGAAATGCATGATTGAAACTTTCCTGCCAAGAGATAGACATGTGAAAATTACATGCATATATCCAAAATTTCAAATTAATTTACTCCACAAATATTTATTAAGCATTTACAATTCCTCAAGGAAGTAAACCTAGACCATATTTTAAAGCTTGAATTTAATTTGAAAGAGGCAGAGAAGTGAGAAAATGAGGAGTGTATGGCCTCCTCATAAGCAAGGAGTTAAATGATGGTTCTATTGCTAAGTGGAGTGGAAAGAGATGATTCCTAAGTTTGTGGATTATTCAAAGGAGTTCATAATTTTTTTTTTTTTCTGAAAGCTGGGTAAAAGCTACTGAAAGGTCTTCATATAAATGTTAAGACAGATCCCTAAAACAGAGAGTTTAGGGGAAAAAGCAGGAAATTATTCTGGCTGTTGAATATATTTTAGAGGATTTAAGGTCTTAACAAGCAATGTTGGGGGTAAGAATGAATAGCAGAGGATGGGCCACCAGAAATTCAGGTAAAGAGTTGTCAGTCATCTCAAATATTTTGAAGTCATGAAATATGTTGGCTTCAGCAATTGGAAGATGATTTGTTTTCCTTCTAGGACCTCGAATAATGCTTTTCAAAAAGTAAGCATTTGGTTAACAATTTTGTGTGCATTCCTCATTCATGTGTGTGAATGGGGGGGGGCAGTGTTTAAAATGTCATTTAGAAGTTTGCCAAAATATTTTAAATTTGGAAATCCAAGTTAAAGAAGATGAAATATAAGATGTAGCCAATTAAAAATAGCAAAGAATATGGAACATGTCAATAAAGCACATTATGAAACCAAATCGGCATATTAGAAATGCTGTATGGGATTCAGAGATGACATGGAGATAAAACAAACTTTGATTAAAATATTAGATTACGGTTAGTAAAGTTAGAGCAGTTACTCGTTTTCAGCCCAGTAAAAAGCTGTATAGCATAATGGTTAGAAACACAATTGAAGGAATCAGAGAGATATGAGTTCAAATTATTTATTAACTTGAAGTACCTGACTTAAACTCAGCATCTGTATGTGTAAAAGCAGCCATAATAGCACTTCCTTCATAGGTCTATTAGGAGGGATCAAAGTAATAGCCTAGTAAAAACTCCAGTGTAGTTACTGACTCATTAAGTTTAGTAAAGTCGAGCTTTTTTTATTTTGCTAAGAATATACCTTTAGGTTCTGAGTGAAATCAGAGGTTAATTATGGTAAATAAAGAACACTGTAATACAACTATATTAAATGGAAGAATCCTTACGCATGTTGCAATCAGAGTGGTATGTAAGATGACCATATAAAAACTCACAGTAATTCAAATTGTCAAGTTATGGAATTGACATCCAAATGAAGTGGTGAAAGCTTCATCATTTTGGGTCATTTTGAACTAGATTCTACCACACTCAAGAAATCCTGTGGTCAAATTCTTATCCTTTCCACCAGTTGCATAGTTCTTCCAGGTACAGACCTGCTATTGACTTTCCTATTTCCGTGCACAAAGCTGCTATTCACTTCCAGGAATATCGGTGGCTCTGTGGAATTGGATAAGAATTTGGCCAACAATGAGCGATTTGAATGAATGAATTTGGAATTGGCAAGAAAATACAAACATATGCCACATTTACTTGGTACATTCATGCTTCGAGAGAACTCAGGTAGCACGTAAAGTCTGTGCAAAGAGCCAGAGATTTTTCAACAAGAAACTATGACAAAAGCAGCCTAAATCTTTTCTATGTATTTTTGTCATATTCAAAGAACAAGGCAAAAATATCATATTTAATTCCTCTTCATTGGAATGCCTCTTCTGATAAAAGGTTGTCTTCTGACTCGTCATGTATGCGTACATGCTCAGTAGTGTTTGACTCTTTGTGACCCTACGCACTGTAGCCCACCAGGGTCCTCTGTCTATGGGCTTTCCCAGCAAGAAGACTGGAGTGAGTTGCCATTTCCTCCTCCAGATCTTCCCAGCCCAGGGATCGAACCCCTGTCTCCTGCATTGCAAGTAAATTCTTTACCACTGTGCCACCTGGGAAGCCTAGTAGAGTCATGCATAGCACTGCTGTTTACAGAGCTGCTCTCAGAGAATGGGACTAGCAGTTTTGTTTTAGGCTACATTAATGTATGGATTTATTAACTTTTTTTCAGATATACTGTTGTTTTTTTTTTAAGTCAGTCTTCATTAGCTTGACTGACACTGGACTACTTACAAATTAAATGTTATCCTTTGCTTTATGTAGGCAAGATATAACTAGTGTATGTGGGACCCACTTGTGTACGGGTGTTAAGTTAGAGGTAGTCTGAGCTTTCTCCTGTTTTTAGTAGTAAGTAAATTTCTTCTCTGGATATTATTACTCATGCAGTTTTTAGTACCAGAAATATTGGGCCTTTAAAAAGGAAGAGATGTTACATTTCTGACAGCTTCTCCCTTCCACTGACTGAAACAATAAAAATAAACATGAAGCTGTCGGAATGGCCTCTGCATTTAATGTCATTTGCATGTGATTTCCTTTGCTTCTCTAGATAATTGAATTTACTCAGACAATTTATTTTTTAAATGTGTAGTCTCTGTGAACAGAAACATCTTAACTAAAGACAACCCTTTTATTTCCTCTTAATGAAATATATACATGTGTGTGTATTCTTCTGTTAGAACCAAGGGAATAGGAGAAAAATAATGGAAACACCAAAAATGTACCGTAAAAAAATTAATTAAAGAGAGGAAGTGTGACTCTTGTAACCAAATATCCTCTCTTTGTGTTCACCCCCTGTCTATGTTCAAGGTCTCTAGGTGCTCAATGGGAGCTTTTTAATTATTTTCCCCTGTTTGATGTGCTAAGTATAATGAATGGATAGCAAAGGACTTTAGTAAGAAGCCACTGTGTTTGTATCATCTCAGAGTTGGTAAACATAGCAATACCTGGTAGGTTATCATCCTGAGACTCAGTCTTATAGATCTCAGACTTAAAGAGACTGACTATTTAAATTGAGCTCTATTAGTCAAACTAAGTAGCTTTATAACACAAATAAAACTATATTCTTTTACTGTGGGGAGGATAAAGAATACAAACCATTATTTTGGATTGCCACTTTTGTAGGTTATAGAGTATCAGATCATAATCATGTGGGATATCAGAAATATTCAGGAATGTTAAGAAATTAAGAATTCAAGTAGAATTGTAAAAGAGAATGAATCTGTCCAAATTCCAAAATTATTTGTCTTTTTATAATAAATTAGGATTTAGAATTTTATTATAAATTAGGATTTAGTATAATAGAATTTCATTTTTAATACATATACCCCAATAAGTTCCCTTGACAGAATTTATTAATGGAGCAAAACCACCATCACTTCTTATTTAGACCTGTGACCACAGCTCAATAAAGCAATCAGAGCAGTAGATTTCTGCAGAACTTTTTGTTGTTCATTTTTATTTTTTCCTCATTTTAACATCACCTCTAAGAAGTTTGGAGGTTGAACATCCAGAACCAGGAATTCAACATTCTCAAAGTCCATTGTACCTAAGGGAAAGATGTGTCAGTTTCTGCCATTCTTCTTATTTTTAATGGTGCTTTTTTTCATACCTTAGTCTTACCTCCTAGAATAATGAGGAAAAATCTTCTTCTGACATTTTATTCTAATTCCTGTTTTGTGTATTCTACAGGTGCTCATTGCTATTTCCATGTACATGTTTTTCTTTACAAAATGTTGTTCATCTTTCAATGTCCAATTGTAGATAACAATACAATGTCAAAAATTTTACACAGTAAACTGGAGTCCCTGAAGGAGAAGCCAATACTTACTTATAACTGCCACGTTTAGAAATATGTGAAGAGGACCTAGCCATTTGCTCCTCTCCCTGAGTAGACATTTTCTGAGAACTCCTGAACTAAAATGTATTTTAACCATTCACTAGAAAATAATGATTCATAAGTCATTTTACTACCTTTGTAACCTGAATATTATATTTCAAGGTGCATCTGTATTTGAATGTCCCACATACAGATTTAAAGATCTCAAACAATAAATGCATCATTTGAGTCCTGAGGGAGATTATATAGCATCTTAGTTACAGTGCTAGGGTCAAAAGTTAGGGCTAATGCTCAAGGTATAAACTAATTTAGTTATATTATATTTATTAGTTTTTTTTTTACATATACTGATTCTATTTTAACAATCATCTGTTTGCTAACCATTCTGTTTTTGTCAATACTGTATTCACTGTTCCAACCTCCCAAGCAACAACTGTGTTTACTTTGACTCCTTCCTCCTTATTTTCAAGTTATTCAGTTTTAGCATTACCTACTTGAATTTGTCTCAACTTCAGTTTGATGGTTTGGTTCTTTTTCTTTTCAACTCCTTTGTGCCTGCTCAGTTGTATATGACTCTTTGCAACACCATGGACTGTAACCTGCCAGGCTCCTCTGTCCATGGGATTTTCGAGGCAAGAATACTGGAGAGGATTGTCATTTCATCATCCAGGAGATCTTCCCGACACAGTGATCGAACCTGCTTCTCCTGCATTGGTCGGCAGATTCTTTACCACTGAGCCACCTAGGAAGCCCTTAGAATCTAGAATACTTCTTTGTCTGCCAGGTCAAATATAAATAATTTTATTTCACTTTCATGACCATTCACTAAAATAACCCTCCTATGATAGTATAGTCATTTAATATTCTCCATTTCTTTATGTTAAGCCACTATATTCTCTTGTGTGTATGTGTGTGTGTGTGCACGTGTGCATACTATAAAATTTTCTGGATGATGCTTCTGGGAAGTAATGCTTTATTTTTCCTCTTTACCTGTTTTTTCTAGAGTTATATCAAAAGCTTATCTGTACATAAAGGAATAAATTATTTAACTTAATATATTTTTAATAAACACTAATAATAAGGTCTGGATAATCAGACCCATTTCCTGACTTCATGGTATAGAAAGAAAATTAAATAAATGATCCCAAAACATTGTGCTAACTGGCATGATAAAGTAGTTTCTATCTTCCTTTGATTTTCAGGATTTTCTCTTTGAATTTCATGTGCATATATAATTTGCTACTACATAATTTAGTATTTGTCATTGTTATGATTGCTCATTGTTTCTTGTGTGTTTTAAATGGCTCTCATATTTAATTTTCAACTCTGAGGGGAGTAAATCAGCTTGATTTTTTAATACCTTTAGCATCTCTTATAGAACCTGAATCAGTTGAGGAAGGCAGTATAATTTAATGATGACCAACATGAATTTTAAAGTTAGATGATCTTGAGTTTAATAACCCAGTTTACCATCTCCTATTATTACCTTGGGTAAATCCTCATCTGTTTAATAGGAATATAACAGTCTTTGTGCAACTTTTATGGAAATTAAATAAGGTAATATCCATAAAACTTTTGGAACAGTACCTTTTAAGAACTCAAATAATGGTAGCTATATTTTTACTGAAACCTTCTAATGAATTTGAATGGATTTCATGCATGTGGTCAGAAAAATGCCTAGTAGTTTAGAAATAATACTAAGTTTTCCAAACTATAAGACTAAAATAACAAAATTTATATATAGCATTACTCATATTAATTGCAAAAAATGTTTGCAGAGAACCTAATGTTTTACAAAAAGAATTCCATTGTCTCAGTGATTTTGGATGCTACAAGATGGTCCTTATAAATCTGCTAAAGTAGGCTCAAGAAATTTTGATTTATACCATGAATAAATAGTTTGGCTAGTTGGGAAATTTTATAAGTGTGTGGACTTCTTGATAGCTTACAAATGAGAACTGAAGCTTGTGTTTCTTCTGTCTCAAATCACTGCTTAATATCAATTCATGCTAAAGGTCCCTTTTAAAGAAATGCTGTTTTTACTATAAGTGGAGTACTCTATTAAAAGTCTTAATTAATATAGAAAAAAAATAGCTCTCTAGCTTTTTAAAAGCAGAAAGATGGGATTAGTATAATGATATAGCATTTGACTGACATTGGCTATGAAATCAGCCTGATATACTGGGGTTGAGGGGCTCTAGTCAAGGCGCAAGTAAAACAAAGAGGAGGGAAACTAGAAACAGAGTCAGTATTTCATCTGTTTTTCCTCATACTACCTCTGCTGTTTTGTATTTCTAGTGTAAATAAACCTAAAAATTTGTTTGCAAGAGAATCTAGTGGTGCTAATGTTCTCATAAAGAAAGAAAAAAAAATAATATGTCCATCTCACAAGAAGAAAGAGAAATATGAAAGAAAAGTGGAAATATGGCATAATAAGTAATTGGTGTCATGTATTTATGAAAAATAATTCATTACTCTAATTTTTTTTCGGACTTTGACTTTAAAAAGTTTTATTTCGTAATGAGGAGTAATTGAACATTCTTTCTTTGATCATTTTCCAGAGTTCTCACTTTGTAGAGAACCATTAAACTGTGAAATTTGAAAATTGAGTATGTGACAGAGATAAAAGCACACTAATGTCGCATGACATTTCGTGAACTAGTTTTTTTTTCCTTAAAAAAGTTTGTATTATCTTTAAAAATGGGCCACCTCAAAAATATTTAAATTATTCTTTTAAAAAAAAGATTCCATGGATGCAGTTTGATTTCAGCAGAAAGAACTATAGAACTACTTATATATGCATTTTCTTTTTTTGGTGGGGTGAGTAGATGAGGGGGTTTTTCTCCTCTTTTCCACTTTTCTGGTAAAAGGTCTGACTTTTTCTTCATTTGTGTTTATATATTCTGTGTTTTATTCATTGTTGTATCCTCATATGATGGCCTGAATCATCTTTGATTTAGGAAATACTCATATAGCCCTTAACATTTCTCAGTTACCATGTTAGTAGTTTTGTACCTTGTTATATGTATAGTAACTCATATAATCCCTTACCTAATATAACTCATTATTTTTAAATTTCTAATCCACTGATGACCCAATGAGGTAGATGACAGTATTATCCCCATTTTACAAACACAGAGATAGTTTAAATAATTTGCCAAGGGTCACACAACTAATGAATGTAGAACCATAATTTGAGTCAGATCTATTTGGGTTCACATTCTCTGCACTTAACTGTGAATATCGTTTTGCTGACTCACAATTAGCCTTCAAAATACTTTTATTACACAAATCAAAGAGAAAATTGAGTAAGTGAAATATTTCTTATTTTTCAATAATTATTTTATTACTACTAAATTCTGGAGATCTGGTATTACATCATAGCACATATGAATTACTTATTTGTTATCCCATTTTCTAGATGAAGAAACTGAGGTTTGAAAAGTTTAAATAATTTGTCCAAGATTAATAAATGACAGTCTCTTGATTTGAACCTGGTGTACTGACTCCTGGCTCCAGTAGGCTTCACTGTTGCTGCTTTCTGGCATCATATTTTACTGGGTAAGGGAGTCACAGTTTATTTCACTTATCACTGAACATATAGTCAGTTTCCAGTTATTAATATAAATGATGCTAACAAACACTTAGCTTAATATTAATAACTTTACCGAGTATCTATTCTGTGTAACAAACTGTGCTCATTGCTCTGTGCAATGAAAAGAATTAATTTCCCAAACAGATCACAGGTTGAGGAATTCCTCAAGTATCATTTCTTTCTTCAGACTCAGAGTGAATTGGTATCTAATCAAGTTTATTAATTGCAGTAGGACTATTCTAAAGGCTTCTTAGGAAAATGATAGGTGAATTATTATATGTAATTAGTGACTACTTTTTCTTTGCTTCTTAAGATATTTTTATATAATCCACAATGCTAGAGTGAAATGAAAGTGTTTTGATGTGTAGTCTTATTTTTGTTTAGAAACATCTTACTGTTGACCTTTGAGCCCTCAGGGAGGAGATCATCAAATGTCTTAAGAGTGTGTTTGCGAGATGTTTAAACGTGAGTAAGACACAGCACACAAATCATCAGTAGGAAGATAATGAGGCTGTCACAGCACAAAATGTTCTTTGTTTTTACAGGTTCTATTAGTTAATATATTAGAATTCTCTAAATGCCACTTTTGCTTATTAAGTGGTTTTGAGAGCACATGAAAACATACATTTTATGCTTGAGCACAGTGTTTCTGAGATTCTTAGTAAATGTGATTCTGGAAAAACAGCCATTAGACTCTTCTGCCCATGTAGCATCCAGATGCAAATGAAGAGATTTTCCAAAACTGTTTTTCCTGTTTCTATAATCTCTTATTAAATCATAAAATTTGCCTTTAAATTTCTGTTTCACTCACTGGTATTGAATTAGACGGCAAATATGATACTGCTTTAAAAAATCAAAAGAAATATACTCTCATTGTTTTATTTTTATTTTATAAATGAGATTAAACTATTAACAAATTCAAACCAAATTTTTAGTACATTTCTAAAAATAATCAATTTCCTCAATGAAGTAGACATAAATCTGATTCTTTAACCTGTACAATTAGTATGACATCAGCAAGTCCACCTCAGTTTCAGTATGTCAACATGGCTATTAAAAAAACATCAGCATCATTTTCCTCCAAAATGTATTGGTCATTTTCACCTCTGTTGTTAGTCGTCTGACTCTTTACGCCCCAGGGATTGAACCCAGGGGATCTCCCTGACCCAGGGATTGAACCTGGGTCTCCTGTATTGCAGGCAGACTCTTTACCTGTCTGAGCCACCAGAGAGGGTTTGCTAATAAATCTTCCCTGCCCCTCAGCGTCCTCTCCCCTCTGGGATATAGTACCTCTGAGCTCACCTCTCAAATCTGTTGTTCCGTAACTTTATGATTGCTTTCATCACCACTGCAGCTTTTAGTCATCTCCCCCTTTCATTCTCTCCCTCCTTTTCTCTTTTATCTCTTACAAATTTTCCTATATGAGTAGTTCTCTAACTTTAAGGTGTACCAGTCTCCCCTGGAAGTCTTGTTAAAATACATTTTGAAACTTCACCTTTGGAGTTTCGGATTCAGAAAGCTTGGGGTAAGGCCCGAGAAGAATGTGTTAAGTATTCCCATGTGTGCGTTAATCATTCTGGTGATATCCGACTCTTTGCAACCCCATGGACTATAGCCTGCCAGGCTTCTCCATGAAATTCTCCAAGCAAATAAGTGGGTAGCCATTCCCTTCTCCAGGGAGTATTCCTGATGCAGGGGATTGAACCCAGGTCTTCTGCATTACAGGCAGATTTTGTAATGTCTGAGCTACCAGGGAAGCCCAAAGTATTCCCAGGTCATGCTCATAATGATACTGCTCACTGACCACAGTTTGAAAGTTACATTTGTACACATCACCTGTCGTCTTTTGTTGTTGAGTACCATTTGAATGCATTTTAAGAGAGAATTCACTTTTAAATGTTTATTTAGTCTTCTGATCAGTAATTAAGTGTGAGTCGACGGTAATGTTTCATCTTAATGTTCGGTAAAAAAAGTATGCAAACTGAGTTAGACTTTTACTTAATGCCAATCTATTGTGCAGGAAAGGAATTTTTAAAAGATTCTATATTTTTAGGCTTGGGAAAAACATCAAATAGCTTTCACTTCTTTTGACATTGTCCTAAATGCATTAAAAATACTTGAAATATGGACTGGATTATATATTTTAAAATATAATGGAGCCCTTTTTGTAAAATAATTATCTTTTACCTAAACTTGATGAAACCTGTCACTGTTTAGAATGTTAGATCTATTCTCAGAGTAGGTTGTGTCTCCATTACAGAGTCAAATGAACTTCTGAGGTTTCTACAGTATTCTTTAAAAATTAGACCTTGAGCAGGGATATGGAATATGAAACTTTCCATAGATCACAGAGAAAAAAATATGCAGTATATATTTGAGTATTGTGGAATTTCTACCCAGTTTTTTTTATTGTGATGACTGAATGATTATAATCATTCAATTATAAGAGGTTAAAATATGTAAAATGTAATCTTTCCTTAAAATCTGGCTTTGGATTCCTATGACTAGCTTGCAGACTATCTAGACTAGGCTGGTACAGCCATACTTAGCATACAATCCCCGAGGAATCTTTAGAAAAACACATATACCTAGCTTGCTGGTCCCATCCCTAGACAGATTTATGAACCACTCATCTAATATCTGGAATCTCAATTACTTTACCTTGTTTAAGCACTGAGAATTGTTGATCTTGTGAAACTCAGTAAGTTTTACAAATGTGTTATCAGTGGCTTTTTCCAGTATAGAAAGGTGAACAGTTGTGATGAGTTCCATCTTTCTAGATGACTGAAAGTGACTCAAGCAAAACTACTTCTGTCAGTTTTTCATTTATTTGAATCACTGGATCCAAGTATGCATTAAACACCTCTTTTTTAGATAAAAGTTTAGAAAGGATTTTAAATCAGACAGCATTGACACCAACAGTAATCAGAAGCATAAAAGACACCCTTCAGAGATCTATCAGTACTGACTTTTCTTTTTCAAGTGTTGGGTACTGACCATATCCTGTTCCCAGAATTTTGAATTTAATCATGCTAACCAAAGAAAGATTCCTAGTGTTCTCTAGTGAGATTTTTTAAGTGTTGGTTTTTGCCTCAGTGTATCCTTCCTCATATGTTTAGATCCTGTTTTCAGAAAAATCCCTGTTTGAAATTTAACTGGTATGACTTTTCAAAATGGTGACATTCATTTATAAAAGTTAACAATTTGTTCTGCTTTCCATTTCAAATTTATGTGTACATTATCACAGGGTAATTTCTGAGTAAGAAGTCAATGCCCTAAATAAATGTACTCTCTTCTTTAATGTGTTTATTACTCTATATTAAAATACTGATCTCTCTCTAAAGGTTTATCTCAGAATAGTAAAACTTCAAGTTATTGAAACAGATGTCTTTATATTTATCTGAGTAAAACATCAATGAAATCTAGTTTGAGGCTCTTTTTACATATAGTAACTGGTCAGCTTTAAACCATCTAATTATATACATTGATGAGTTTATAGTACTTTATTGGTAGGTGCACATTTAGGTCAGAACTTCTTAACCTGGATCCCATGGTTTGTAAGAGTACCTAAGGGATTTCACGGAGGAAGTGCATAGTCGAAACTATGAGAGTAGAAAATTAACTCTCTAAAACTATGTAAAATTATGTGTGCAGTATCAAGAGTCTTTTCCTGCCTATATGCACATGTATATGTTTTGGAGGATATTCTAGGTACCATCAAGAGATTTATAATCCAAAAGAAGTAAGCATGCAGAGGTTTCGTGCAGAAATATACTGAAAAGTTTGAGGTTTCATGCAGAAATATAATGAAACATTATCTTAACCAAAAAAGCTTTACAAATTCTTTTTACACAATAATGATGTATTTTTTTCTATTACTAAGTGAAATTTGGCATCTTCTAATATGACAGAATAAATTATAGGTAGAGCAATTTAGCTTCAAAATAAATATTTGTAGTAACATTTTTAATACAATTTTTAACTTTAAGGGATAACTAAATAATAAATAATATAGATTTTAAAAATTGAGATATAATTGACTGGTAACACATTAGTTTCAGATGTACAACATAGTGATTTGCTGTATGTATTACAAAATGATCACCACAGTCAGGTCTACTCTCTTAGCCATTTTCAAGTATTGTTGTTCAGTCACTAAGTCATCTCCCCTCTTTGTGACCTCATGAGCTGCAGTACAATAGGCTTTCCTGTCCTTTGCTATCTCCCAGAGTTTGCTCAAACTCATGACCATTGAGTCAGTGATGCCATCCAACCATCTCATCCTCTATCTCCCCCTTCTCTTTTTGCCATATTCTTTCCCTGCATCAGGGTCTTTTTCAGTGAGTCAGTGCTTAGCATCAGGTGGCCAAAGTTTTGAAGCTTCAGCTTCAGCATCAGTCCTCCCAATGAATATTCAGGACTGATTTCCTTTGGGATGGACTGATTGGATCTCCTTGCAGTCCAAGGGACTCTCAAGAGTCTTCTCCAACACCACAGTTCAAAAGCATCAGTGCATTGGTGCTCAGATTTCTTTATGGTCCAACTCTCACACCCATATATGACTACTGGAAAAACCATAGCCTTGACTAGACAGACCTTTGTCAGCAAAGTGATGTCTCTGCTTTGTAATATGCTGTCTAGGTTGATCATAACTTTTCTTCCAAGGAGCAAGCGTCTTTTAATTTCATGGCTGAAATCACTGTCTGCAGTGATTTTGAAGCCCAGGAAAATAAAGTCTGTCACTATTTCCATTGTTTCCCCATCTATTTGCCATGAAGTGATGGGACAGGATGCCATGATCTTCATTTTCTAAATGTTGAGTTTTAAGCCAGTTTTTTCACTCTCCTTTTTCACTTTCATCTAGAGGCTCTTTAGTTCCTCTTTGCTTTCTGCTATCGGAATGGTGTCATCTGTGTATCTGAGGTTACTGATATTTCTCCCAGCATTCTTGATTCCAGCTTGTGTTTCATCCAGCCAAGCATTTCACACAATGTTCCTCTTCACTTTCTGCAATTAAAGTATTATCATCTGCATATCTGAGGTTGTTAATATTTCTCAAGGAAATCTTAAATCCAGCTTGTGGGTCTTCCAGGCTGGCATTTTGAATGATGTAGTCTATATATGTTAAATAAGTAATGTGTCAATATACAGCCTTGACATATTCCTTTCCCAATTTTGAACTAGTCTGTTGTTCCAAGTCCAGTTCTAACTCTTTCTTCTTGACCTGCATACAGGTTTCTCAAGAGGCAGGTCAGGTGGTCTGGTATTCCCACCTCTAATAATTTTTCACAGTTTGTTGTGATCCACAGTCAAAGTTTTCGTGTAGTCAATGAAGCAGAAGTAAATATTTTTCTGGAATTCCCTTGCTTTTTCTGTGATCCAGCGAATGCTGGCAGTTTGATCTCTGGTTCCTTTGCTTTTTCTAAATCCAGCTTATACATCTGGAAGTCCTTGGCTATTGTATAGAATATAATATTATTAACCATGCTGCACATTACTTCTCAGTATTTATTTTATAACTAGAACTATGTGCCTTTTGGACACTCTCATCCATTTCAACCAAAAAATACAGTTTTTAAGATATTTTTCAAAGTGTTGTTTTGCTGTTTCCTGGTGATATCTATAAGAATAGTTCATTGCTAGAAGAAGAACATGATTATGTCAAAATTTGTTTACAAAGAGTTTTCTCTCTAGATCTGTAGTTCATTTTATGTTATCTCTGCAATGCCAAAATGAATGAACTTGTGTTAATGAGAATTTAATTAAAGTTAGTCCAAATCTTCTGTACTGTTTATTCTAAGTTCAAAACTTCATTGAACTAGACGGAATGGTAGAGGTAGCCACATATTTCATAAAGATAGATAAAGAAGCATAAACTACTAAGCATCATTATTTTGATTAGCCATTTGAGCTCAAATTTATGTGTTTGCTTTATATAGCTATTTAAATCTTCAGGTTTAGTTTTTTTGGAGTATGACATAAACCTTATATTTGGGTGGGTTGAGCTTTATAAGTCTGTAAATAGTTGTATTAATTCATTTCAAGATATGTATATCATTTCTTTAAGAGTTGACTGTATTGGGGTGAAAGCTTCTCTTTATAATTATTGAGAAGTGTATCTTGTGCAAGTATATCATTGATAGATATAGACATAGTTAAAAGCTTGTGGCCTTTTTCTTTTTTTGCTTGTATATTTTTAAGAGTGGGGTAATATTAGCATGGAGAAGGCAATGGCACCCCACTCCAATATTCTTGCCTGGAAAATCCCTTGGACGGAGGAGCCTGGTAGGCTGCAGTCCATGGGGTCGCGAAGAGTCAGACATGACTGAGCGACTTCACTTTCACTTTTCACTTTTATGCATTGGAGAAGGAAGTGGCAACCCACTCCAGTGTTCTTGCCTGGAGAATCCCAGGGATGGGGTCGCACAGAGTCGGACACGACTGAAGTAACTTAGCAGCAGCAGTAGCAGTATTAGCATGGCCATTGAAAATCAGGGCTCTGAAAGCCAAGTAGATCAAGCTGATTAGACTTTATATTTTAGTAGTCCTATTACCTCAGTCATTTACTTCAGTCTCTGTGCCTCAATTTCTCCAGCTCTGAAGTACAAACTATAGTTAGACTTGCCATGAGAATTAACTGAGTTAATGCATATGCATCATTTTAAACTATGCTGGACACAAAGTAAATATTGTGTAAATATATTGGCTGTCATTCTTAGTGATTATAATATCATAGACTGACTACTAAATGTAATGTTTTTACTATCCTGTACAGATTTAACTTCAATTTATAGGGCTGAAAAATAAGGAAGAGTTCACTCATTGGAAAAGACCCTGATGCTGGGAGGGATTGGGGGCAGGAGGAGAAGGGGACAAGAGAGGATGAAATGGCTGAATGGCATCACCCACTCGATGGACATGAGTTTGAGTTAACTCCAGGAGTTCGTGATAGACAGGGAGGCCTGACATGCTGCGATTCATGGGGTCACAAAGAGTCGGACACAACTGAGCGACTGAACTGAACTGAAAAAATAAGTATGATGATGTGTTTTTTGAAGTTAGAGTAAAGAATGAAATACCATTAAGTTAATAAAAGGAAGATATGCATCTGATTGGGCTTCCCTGGTGGCTTAGTGTTAGAGAATCCACCTGCCAATGCAAAAGATTTGGGTTTGATGCCTGTCATGAAAACCCCCTGGAGAAGGAAATGGCAACTCATTCCAGTATTCTTGCCTGGAAATTCCATGAACAGAGGAGCCTGGTCGGCTACAGTCTATGGTGTTGCAAAGAGTTTAGCAACTAAACAATAACGACATACCTGGTTGAGTTGCCTGTTATCTTTTTTTTTTCCAAATGAGTTAATTCTTCTTAATCACCAAACTACCTAAAGTAAAATTTGAATATTAAGATTGAAATATACTTTTCTTAAAAGGGTGTTCATAGCAAAAGACTATCTATGGAATTAATAAGAATGTATTTTTGAAAAGATATTTTGATGAGAGTATACGCATGGATACATTAGGTACACTATCTCATGGTTGCAAGGGTAACAGAAGGCAAGATTAAGTAAAGCTTGTTCAAGAATAACAAAGATTCTTAACCTCATTCTATAAGTTTAGAACACCATTTTATCATTAGAATTTAGAAGTTACACATCACAGTTCTGAGAGCTCCTGCAAAATACTGAAGCTTTGTGCACAAATTTTAATTACGTATATATTGCTGGCTTGGACCACTGATGGCATTTGTTAGCAGACTCTTTGGATGTTCAACTCCCAGGAAAGTGAAGGGAAATGTGCAGTCATTACTTTAGGCATGGTAAATGCAGTCCCAGGGTAGAAACTGGAAACCATAGGACTTCCTTGACTGAAAACTGTGCCAGTACTCCATACTCAGGCCATTCACCATGCAAATGAACAGTGGAGCCCCACACTGAAACATCTGTTAACTACATGAAGCTGTTAAAGGGATTAACAGTGCCAGAGGCTGAAATGTAATCAGACAGGTGAAACAGTAATAAGATAAATATTCCTGCATGAAATAGCAATAATGCTAAATAATTAATTTATTTTTATATTGCTGTGGTAACTGAGGTTAGAATTCTTATGAAATACGTTAAACTCTTTTCAATAAATCCTTCCTCTTTGCAAAGTATAGAGAATTAGAGACATGCAAAATGGGATACGATTTTATTTTACTTTAGTTTGAAAATTTTTCTCATATTTTAATTGACTTCATTGCATACAGTTTGGGTGCCATTTTCTGTACTGATGATGCTGCAGAAGGATGTGTGTAGTTTTCAATTATGGAATGTGAAGCTCAAATGACAAATTCTTGTTTGTAAAGTTTATCATCATATAATGTAAAAGCAGAGTATAAAATATGCATGTTTGAAGTGAAACTAAAATTGGGGTGTTTCTGCTTTTGACCCTGGAAATAAGTGAGAAGAAAGATTGTGGAAAATAAATACAGCAGTTTTGCTGTATTCCAATTTGCACATTAAACTGAGCTGATGTTTATTATGGGTCATTCATAAAACCATTCCTTAGTTTACTGAATGAATATGTGGTTGCCCTTTTCAGAGATATCTATATATGTATGTTTAAGTATTTACGTGTATTCGTGTGTCATTTTTAAGTAAATAATTACAAAAGTGTACCTTCACTTAGCCTGCAGGGTCTTGTAATTATTATACTATGTGTATTGATTTCCAAATTCAAGTATATTATAAACTAAGATTCATCTCTCAATGTATTTTTATAGAATATTTAAAAAAAAAAGAATAAAGAATAGTCATTGTAAGGGACATGTTCTGTTTGTAGGAAATGGAAAGCATTTGGGGTTTAGGTTTAGAATCATGATTTTGAAAATTCTTTTAACACACATTTTTTACTTATGCTGCTTCCACATTGCTTCGATGTAACCCAACAAACTGATGTTTGTACTATAGCTTATGTCCTTGCACTCACCAATGCGTGCATGCTTAGTTGCTAAGTCATGTCCAACTCTTTGTGACCCCATGGACTATAGCCAGCCAGGCTCCTCTGTCCATGGGATTCTCCAGGCTAGGATATTGGAGTGGGTTGCCATTTTCTTCTCCAGGGGTTTTTCCCAACTCAGGGATCGAACCTGCATCTCCTGTATCCCTTGCATTGGCAGGTGGGTTCTCTACCACTGAGCTATGTGGGAAGCCCATACTCACTAGTATCCTTTGACAAAAATTGTAGGAACAGATTACATTTGTGCTGACATCTCTATTTTTAATACATTAAAAAAACCTGAGAGTATTATTGAGTACTTTTCAGAGGTAGACAGCTTGTCCAAGATACTGGACCTGATTTGTATGATCGTTTATAGTGTTCCCTTGACTTCTTAGACCTTTGTATATAAATCAAATGCTTTTCTATCATAGGCCTGAAAAAAAAAAATATGTCTTAATCTAGTCAAAAATAGTAGCATTTGTTTTTAAAGATTAAACATGAAATCCATGTGATTTGTCATTTTTCTGAGGTCCACCGATCCTTATTAACATGTTTTAAAATAAAGGACAAGCATGTAAACATGGGTATAAGCTATTTTCCTGAAAATTAAATATGTACACAATCTCATATATTTTAATGGAAAATTTTAATGGTGTAGAATTAGAAAATAAGTCTAGAGAGAGACTAACTTACTCAAAGATGTTAGGATGCAACTTATTTTTAAGAAAAGCTCTCTTTTATGGGAAGTCGAAAGATTATGGGCTTCCCTGGTAGCTCAGCTGGTAAAGAATCTGCCTGCAGTACTGGAGATGCTGGTTCAATTCCTGTGTCAGGAAAATCCCCTGGAGAAGGGATAGGCTACCCATTCCAGTATTCTTGGGCTTTCCTGGTGGTTGGATGCTAAAGAATCTACCTACAGTGTAGGAAACCTGGGTTCAATCCCTGGGTTGGGAAGATCCCTTGGAGGAGGGCATGGCAACCCACTCCAGTGGGTTCTTGCCTGGAGAGTCCCCATGGACAGAGGAGCCTGGCAGGCTACAGTCCATGAGGTCACAAAGAGTTGGATTCAACTGAGCGGCAGCACAAAAGACTATGAAAGTAAGAGATTATACAAAGAAAACCTTTAAGAAAATAATTTTTTCTTTGTCATTTCAATATTATTTCTCTTGAAAATGTTTGAAAAAATTAATATAATGCTGCTTATATAAAATATAAGGGCTTCCATGCAGGCTTGGTGGTAAGGAATCTGCCTGCCAATGCAGGAGATGCAGATTTGATCCTTAGGTCCGAAAGATCCCCTGGAGAGGGAAATGGCAAGCCTCTCCAGTATTTTTGCCTGGGAAATCACATGAACAGAGGAGCCTGGTGGACTAGAGTCCACAGAATCACAAAAGACTCAGACATGACTTAGTGACTAGACAACAACAACATACAAAATATACCCCCCCGAGTTACATAGATTGCCAAAGAAATTATGGGGGAAAGAATGTCTAAAGAAACACCAAAATTATGTTTACCTTTTGGAATTCTTGAATAGATTCTTTTCACACACATAACACAATCATGAAGAGGCAAAGTCTGCAAGAAACTTTATTTTGTAGGGCAAATGAGGCTTAATGTGCAAAATAGCAAAGAGTATCATCAGAACCAGTGCTTTAGATAAGGCATGGAATTGGAAAGATCTTCTGCAGAAGCAGAAATGAAATTGCAATATTCCTCTCTGATGTCAGAATCTCCTGTGTGTCTGATGCCTTCTTGAAAGCATGAGAGGGAGGTGGAGAACCAAATGAGGACCCTGCTTTGTTTAGGAGTACCATCAAGAAGAGGTGACTGCTTACAGTTAAATAGAAAATTGATATATGGAATGTTATTTGTTTAAACATTATAATACCATGAGAAGGTTTATTACAGGTGACCACTGCATTGGATGTTCATAGGAAAATCTAAGACTTTCAAACAAAAGCAAAATATATATATATATATATATATATATATATATGTTTATATATATAAAGCAAAAAATTTATAATATATATATATAATATATATAAAATAAATATATAAATATACTAAAATATATATATAAAATATATAAATATATAAATTTATAATATATAAATATTTATATATTATATAAAATTTATATATATATATATATATAAAATCAGTATAGGCTTTGTAGAAGATTTCATTGCTATTTGAACTCAGTCTTGGGGAGAGAATCTTCTTATTTTTCCCTCTCCTGTGATTCAGTCTTTGTCTCACTCTGGTGTGAGGCTGTAATGTTGATGTATTCTTTCTGAAATTTCTTTATTCCTTTTGCTCCTGCACACTAGAATTTCACTTTTTAATGTTTCAACTGAATAAGCCATGGTGAAAGTTGCTCAGTCGTGTCCAACTCTTAACGACTATGTAGTCCATGGAATTCTCCAGGCCAGAATACTGGAGTGGGTAGCCTTTCCCTTCTCCAGGGGATCTTTCCAACCCAGGGATTGAACCCTGGTCTCCCGCATTGCAGGCGGATTCTTTACCAACTGAGTCACAAGGAAACCCAAGGATACTGGAGTGGGTAGCCTATCCCTTCTCCAGAGGATTGTCCTGACCCAGGAATTGAACCAGGGTCTCCTGTATTGCAGGAGAATTTTTTACCAACTGAGCTATCAGAGAAGTCCTGAATAAGCCATGTAACCAATTAAAATCAAAAAGCTTACTGAATTTTAAGCAAATGTATGCATGTATATATATATATATTTTTTTTTTCCTTTGCTTTCTCTTTCAGGAAGTTGATGGCAATAAAGTTATGTCTTCATTTGCCCCACACAACTCATCTACCTCACCTCAGAAGGCAGAAGAAGGTGGGCGGCAGAGTGGCGAGTCCTTGTCTAGTGCAACCCTGGGAACTCCTGAAAGGCGCAAAGGCAGCTTAGCTGATGTTGTTGACACCTTGAAACAGAGGAAAATGGAAGAGCTCATCAAAAATGAGCCAGAAGGTAAAGGATTGCAGCCAAAACAGATTTGTTGCCAATCTCCTAATCTTAATGGTTTGGTTTTAATTTCCAGTTCCTTTCTCTGACACACTCTCAATGTTAGGTTGGAAGAGAGAGAAATGTAACGCTATGAAGATGAACATTTTTTTTTTTTTTAGAAATGTAAGTGCGTTTATCCCAAGTTTATAAATCATTAATTCTTGTGTGATGTCTTCCTTTTTTTCACACATGAGTAAGTTATGGTTGAGTACAACTTAAAGATTCAGGAATAGAATGTGGCAGTGGAACCCAGGATAGTCACCACCTACCTGCCAGATATCTGTAGTCTAGTTTCGGCATCTCAAACCTCCCCCCTGCACAAGCCTGACCCACCCCCCTCCCCCCCACTCCACCATCCCTGCCCAAGGCCATTTTACAACTTTGTTACATTTTATATTCTTTATACATTACACACTTCTTAGGCTACATAGACAGGTCAATTTTTTTGTATAATCCAAAATTGGTGTGGTTGGATGTAGTGTGTATTTGAAAAGTAGTGATTCTCTAACTCTCTTAAATGTGTTGAAGTTTCCATGTTTTAACTTCCAAGATGCCTTTCTTTTAAGATTTCATGCACTAAATCTCTTGAATAGTTACAGATAGTATCCTGCAGGTGATATGCTCATGGACTAATCTTAGCATTAAAGCAAACAAATAAAACAATTGATGCTTAACTGACAGCCATCTTTAATGCTACAGATATTCACTAACTTCTGTTTAAATCTGTGTCCATCCTAAGCATGGATGCCATGTTGCACACAAGAACATGCCTCCTATGTCAGAGTCAGATGGAAAATTAAAACAAACAAACATAAAACAGTGATATAAAAAGACATACTTCACACCAAAAATATACTGCATTTATACTATTTAACACTGAGTTGGGCTCATTTCTAGTCTGTTGTTAGACACTGGTAAATTATATCTGGCACAAAATGTATGTTAACCGGTATTAGGAGTCGTGTGGTAATTAAATATTTCTGGGTCTCTACCAGATGCATAGCTGGTACATGGATTTTACTTAAAATTTATGTAATTCACATGATCTTACAGTTGGAAGGAATTTTAGAGATAATCTAGTCAGCCAAAGACTTTTTGGCTCTAATCTGCATGGAGCTAAAAACAGGGCTTTGAGGAAGACCCAGACAACCTTTTTTCTTTTAATGTGCTGAAGTTTTTTCCGATATTGAAAATAGTATTTTCTTACTATAAAATTGTTTTACAAAACAGTAAAATTAAAAGGAAGAAAATAAAAATGACCCCAAATCATAGCTTTCTGATATAACATCTTTAATGATGCTTTTTTTGTCTTTATTTTTATATATGTTGTTCATTTTGCATGATTAACTTTCTGCATCCAAAATTATTTCGCATCTTCTATGTTGAGATACAGTATGATTAACTGAAGTCCAGAGTTCCTTCAAATTTCTTTAGTTGTCACTATGTGCTTTTCTGTTCTAGGATGTTACCAAATAACAGATTACATTTAGCTGTTTAGTTGTTAAGTCTCCTTGGGTTCCTTTTAGCTGCAACAGTTTCTCAGCCTGTTCTTGTTTTTGATGACCTTGAAAATTTTGAGGAATGCTATACAGACAGATTGTAGAATGCCCCTCTGTTAGAATTTGTCTAGTGATATTCTCTGAATGAAACTGGGATTGTGGGTTTGGGTTGAAAGACCACAGAAACCAAGTACCGTTTGTGTCACATCATATCAAGAGTACATCCTTACTGTGTGACTTACAAATGCTGATGTTCACCTTGACCACCTGGCTGATGTAGGGCTTGTCAGGTTTCTCCTTTGTAAAATCTCCCCGCCTCCTTTCTGTACCTCTTTAGAAGGAAGATGCTGTGTACAATCTGTATTTACAAAGTAGGGAGCCTTGATCCCCACCCTTTACAGTGGATCATCTAGAAATTTATTTGGAATTATTCTTTATGGGCGATTTATCTCTTCTCTGCCATTTATTACTTTATTCAGTATCTTATATCAGTATTGACTCATGGAATTTTGTTAGGTTATTCCAGTTTTGTTCATGGCGGGGGTGGGGATTCTTTCATGTCACTTTGACATACCACTGTGATTTTGCCTTTTTTTTTTTTTTTTTGAGCATTTTTTACTTTTTGGCACTGTAAGATCCTGCAGATTCATCTTGTATATTTCCTATTTATCATGAAAGCCCTAAGAAGCCCTGTTTTTTTTTTTTTTCCTAAGAAGCCCTGGCTCCTTTTATTGGAGAATGTTGTTAGAAAGCAAGATCTGGATATGAAGTGTGCTCTTTGCTGCTCAAGTGTCATTGCTTCTGGGGCCTTGGCCTCAGTGTTTCACGTGAGCTCCCTTCCAAATGGGTGCACAGACTCTCAATTTCAAAGTATATGGCAGACTGAAGCCAAATGAATAATTCCTAACAGGAAATAGGGCAAAGACCATGCTTACCAGTTTGCTTAGCAGGATACATTCAAAGGTTTTGGAAATGAGGAGAAAATTATAGATACACAGTCAAAGGAAGAGAGATAGAGCATCCAAGGCAGAAAGAGTTAACACGAGGAAATATCATTATTGTATGTGGGCATTAGAGTGTTTTCATTATCATATTTTCTACAGCTTTTCTTTTTTTACTTTTCTCCCTAAAATATATTAAAAGCTTAGCTCAAGACTGACCTGTTATTGAGTAATATGAAGACATGAGAAAATACAGAGTTAGTCTTTATGGAAGAATGGAATATAACTTGAACATGCCAAGCATCTAAAAGCCTGAGTTCCAGAAAGATGGTGTTTGTATAAATACAAAACCACTAAGATGGTTTTATGTTTATGTACACAAGATTCCTAGACATGCTTTGAGTATGCAGAAATGTAAATAGGAGTACCTGTATTTATTTACTTACTTACAATTGGCATATAATTGATTTACAATGTGGTAGTTTCTGGTGTACCGCAAATTGATTCAGTTGTACATATTTATATGTATATATTCTTTCCATATTCTTTCCCATTATGACCTATCACAGGATATTGAATATAGTTCCGTGTACTATACAGTAAGACTTTGTTGTTATCTGTTTTATATATAGTAGTTTGTATCTGCTAATCCCAAACATCTAATTACCCCTCCCCCACCCCTTTCTCCATTGATAAATTTGTTTTCTATATCTGTGAGTCTGTTTCTCTTTTGTAAATAAGTTTGTATCATATTTTAGATTTCACATGTAAGTGACATTTTATAGTTTGTTGTTCTCTTTCTGACTGACTTCACTTAGTGTGATAATCTCTAGGTCCATACATGTTGCTGCAAATGGCATTGTTTCATTCTTGCCTATACCTGAGTAATATTACATTGTATACATATACATGTGTATATATATATATACCCCATCTTCTTTATCCATTCTTTCAATGTCTGTTAGTGGACATTTAGGTTGCCTCCATCTCTCAGCTATTTTAAATAGTGATGCTGTAAATATTGGGGTGCATGTCATCATTTTTGAATTAGAGTTTTCTCCTGATATTTGCTTAGGAATGGGATTGCTGAATCATATGACAACTCTGTTTTTAGCTTTTTGAAGAACTTCCAGACTGTTTTCTGTAGTGGCTAAACCAACTTACATACCCACCAGTAGTACAGGGGGATTCCTTTTTCTCCACACCTTCTCTAGAATTTGTTATTTGTAGACTTTGTACTGATGGCCATTCTGATGGGTGTGAAGTGGTACCTCATTGTAGTTTTGATTTGCATTTATCTAATAATTAGTGATATTGAGCTTCTTTTCATGTGCCTGTTGGGAATCTGTATCTTTGGAGAAATTAGACTCACTTTTAATGATAACTAACTTTGCTCTTGCACAAATGGTTAAACTCTGTTAGGAGATATATCAAGGAGAAATTTATGTATGTATTATGTAAAGTGATCATCTTAATCACCAAGAAAAAATGACAAGGCAGAAATTTGTATCATAGAAAAGGAATATAATGTTAAAGGAAATTTCTTTCAAATTTTTTTTTTAAACTGCAAAGAAAGAAAAATGGAGAAACATATCTACGGAGATGTATAATAGCCTTTACAGCAAGTGGAAAGTTACATTCTAAATACTCTGATTCTTACTGTTTCTATTTTCAAATAGGGAACTGATGATTGAGTGTGTCATAGGGTGACTGTCGGGGTCATTATACAAACTGGTTAAAAACTCCATTAACTAAAGTGTATATTTAAACAAGAGAATGGACACCAGAACCTGGCATCATCCAAGGGTCTGCATCCAAGTGGCACTGCATACAGTGTCTGCCCTGTGTGCTAGTAACTACAAATGACCTGTAGTTCTGGGATGCAACAAAAGGAATAACGTATACAGGAAAAAATTAATGACGAACCAAAACATTGTTACAGTTCTGTGATTTGTGCAATAATACGGGGATGAGGAGAACGGAGAGCAGGTGAATGGAACTACTTTACAAATATCTGCCACGGAAAAATCTTTTCTTCCCTCAAGCTATTTTTTTCCCCATTGTTTTTCAAAGGCCATTAAAATGAACAGCAGGTTGTGATGAAAATTTCATTAAGCCCTAGCTAAATCATTATGAGGGGGCCATATTCATGCCTTTGCTTCCTCTCATTGAGGGGAGAATGCAGATTTCAATAGAAAGTCTGTTTTATTTCCAACCTTATCCCTGCCAACAGCAAACTAGCAGAAATTCAGAAGTTACAAGAGAATGGTGTATCATGCAAAAGGAGGCTACCGAGGTAAAATGGTTAGAAAGAAACTTGGATTTACCTATGAGTTGAATAAAAATGGCTCTATTATCCCAGATAGCTTATCTTTTCAAGCAGTTAGTTAAAATATTTTAAATGATATAAACAGGTGAAGATATATTGATATATTTGTGTTTGTATCTTTTTCTTTCATCAGAATTTTTGCTTGTCTTTTACTTGAAAAGTTCTGATGCTAAAGAGTCTCATTTATCCAGTGATACTTCAACTGATGTGGACCTGCCAAAATTAGTTGTAAATTTTCAGTTCAAAATGTCTGATCTAGGTAATATATATTATGTAATATAATATATTGGTATTTTATATTTGGTAGTAGCTGTGCTTTATCAGTTGGTTTTTTAACTATCAGACTAAGGGGTTAAGAGTGACAGTGAAGTGTTAATATCATATTATGTGATACATCATTCTTATACCTAGGTATTGAGTAAATGATATGTATTTGGGGGAAAATGGTTGTATTAAGTGCATATCTTTAAATAAAATGGGTTTCCTGGTGGCTTGCATGGTAAAGAACCTGCCTGCTCTGCAGGAGACCCAGGTTCAATCCCTGGGTTGGGAAGATCCCCTGGAGAAGGAAATGGGCACCCACTCCAGTGTTCTTGCCTGGAGAAATCCATGGCCAGAAGAACCTGGTGGGCTACAGTCCATGGGGTCACAAAGAACTCAGAAAAGACTGAGTGATTTTTCACTTGTATGAAATACTTTATTCAATCTTTATATAAATCTCATAACCAGGGCTACTATGAGAATCTATTTCCATTTCCGGAAATACCATACATATCATCGAAATCTTCTGACTCTTCTTACTTATTCCCATTTTCAGATGAGAAGACTGGTGATTAAGTATGTCACAGGGTGACAATCAGGGTCATCATTCAAACTGAAGTCATCTTTAAATTAAAATTAATTCCCTAAATCATTACTTTTACTGTTTTTTTTCTGATTAGGAATTTTGCCAGTAATAATGTTACACTTTAGCATTTGTGTCCCTAAATTTCTTTGAACAATTGAATGAAAAGTAGTATTCAGTAATTTTCAGCTAAAGTGATTTCTAATTCCTCAATGGTGATCAAATTTCCTAAAAGTTTTAATTGAAAATAGCTCAGTTTAAACTGTTTGATTTTAAAATGTTATAGAAAAATGCCTTGGAAGATATCTTAAGAAAAACTTGTTTTAGAAGAATGTCTGGGAGCAAATTAGTTTGGCATATTAGAATTTCAGAATTAGAATGAAATGAAGACATATTTTACCCCTCTCTGAGAGAGAGAGATCTGAGGTAGAGATGTACTTGAAATCACACAGCAAATTGGTGTTAAAGCCAGAGTAAGAACCCAGTACACATCCCACAGGTCCAGGTGCCTTTTTTTCCAGTTCACTTACATCATACATTCTGGTATTCTTAACTCTCTTTGTCTTTATTTCTGCTTTTTTTTTTTTAGAAATAATGTCATCACTTCATCTTTGTTTTAAAGAACATATCACTGATAATTAAATTTGAACAGATCTAAGACAACCAGATATCTTAATTTAGCTAATAAAACCAAGGTAGATGGGTATTTGTATATGTGTTCTCAAGGTTCAGGTAGCTATGGGTGATCTATATATAAATATGGATCAGCATAAATTTATGGGTCAGATCCAGACTTTAATTTTCCTTCAGACTTTAGGCTCATTAACAGTACAGGTGAAAATAATTTTTACCTTGACATGAACCTTATATATCTCATTTAAAATATAATACTTTTAGATATAATAGGCTTCATATTTTTACTTTTCTATATTAATGTCTATGTTACCTCCTATAACTTTTGGGAATGGCCTTTTCAGCTTATTTACATGTCTTCCTGTTTGAAACACAACAAAAAAATACCTTTTCTTGATTCCTATCCCCTCTATTTATAATTCTGTGTAATTCTTTTCCTCATTTCTCCAAGTCCAAGTTTGTAGAGTTACTTACATTCATTACAGTAATTTTTAAATATTTTTAAGAACTGTTATATGCTTCCCTCCATTGTTACAGTAGCACAACTATATTTTGACTATTTGTTTGTCAAATTTCTGCCCTGATATTAAACTCTATAAGAGTGAGTATTGTGCACATTAAATATTTAAAATATTTGTTGAGAGGACGTTTATACTACTTCAATATTGACCCATTGCTGTCTTGGGAAAAGAAAAGAAAGACCTTAATAAATATATACCTCATTTAATCCTCAGAAACTCTGAAGCTTGTATTATTTCTTACCTTAAAAATGAAAAATCACGACCTAATCACTTGATCATATTCTTGTAAGAAGGAAGAACTAGAATTAGAATGAGCCTCTTTTCCTTTGCAAAACTACTTGATATTGAACATAAGACCATATATAATCTGATGCCACCCTTTTATCTCCTTAACCTTACTTCCTACCTCTCTCTAAGGTACATGTTATCATATTGTCTTATTAAAGAAATTGCCTGCAGTTCTCTCAGAACTCTCCTATTTTTAATACTACTCTGCCTCTTCATATGCTATTTCTCCTGTCTAAAATATTCCGTCTTAGGTATCTAATGAATATATATTCACCTTTTAAGACTTACCACCTTCTCTAAATACCTTTGTTAGAATTTGCTTTAGTCTATACTGCTAACACTAATTCATCTTTGTTAGTTCTGAGCACACTACCATCATTATTTATTTACCTTCTATCTCACAAGTATATGAACGTTGAGATGAAGAGTTCTTGGTAGTATCTGTGTCTCTCCACTTCCTAATAATGAACTTGGTACATATAGGTGATTGTGTTACCTGTGAATGACGTAAACACGCTAATTGACATTTTATCGCTAACCTTCCCCTAAAAATTGAATTGATTTCATTTACTGTCATCTTTCTTCGTGTCTGACTCAGTTAACCTCCGTGTTTATCACATATATTTGTCCTCTCCATTCTTCTTGTCATTATTGAATCTTTGAGATCATTATTTTCAATTCTTTCTGTGATTTAGAGTTTAAAGTATTGTCCCAGATAACAAAACTAGATACTATAAGATCCAGGATACAAACTAAAATACACATCTAACAAAAACTTTATATGCTTTATAGTCACAGTAAACTTTTAAATAACTGTTATATTGCTGATCCCCTGGAGAAGGGCATGGTTACCCACTCCAGTATTCTTGCCTAGAGAATTCCATGGATAGAAGAGCCTGGTGGGCTACAGTCCATGGGGTTGCAAAGAGTTGGACATGACTCAGTATGTCACGAAGAGTTGGATACACTTCCACTTTTCACTACTTTTCACTATTGCTAATATATGGCATTATCTATGAATTTGTGGCCCCAGATTATAATTTCCCCCACTGCTACAGGCAAAGTCAAAAGTGAATTGAATTTATCTATGTATAATTTTCCAGAATTCAAAGCTGTAACTGCTTAAATGTTTCCTTCATAATGTTTCTTCGTAATAGAGACCAGCACTCCTTTCTAGGGTAGAGCTGGATTCTAGAGTAGAGGAAGTCACTACTTCTTATGATGGCTTCAAGATGCGAACAGTTTACAGTTGAATATTGTCACTCCAGCACCCCAATCCTGCCCCCACATGGTTTATCGCAGGAGGCCTGTAGTCAAAGAAAAGTTAATCGATTCAACACCTTCCTTCCTCCCATCAGTCTTTCAAGGACTCTAACATATAATATTCCCTCAAGGGTAGAATTTTCAAACTCAGGATTCACGAGTTCCTTCAGAGAGCTTATAAATCCTGGCAATTGTACCGCAGTGGTGAAAATATGTGTTTCTTCATTTTTGAGGCCTAGTTCATAGTTCTTACCTGACTTTTGAATTAGTTCATGATGAAAAAGAGGAACTACTTTGTGAGTCGGTGATTGAGTTGTAGTCCGGGTTCTGCCACTGATTGCTAGTCTCTGACCAGTTTTGAAGCAATCACCTACAAGTATTTAGCAATATTTTGGAATGTCATTGTATCGATTTGGCCACATTTGGGGGAATGCAGCTTTTAATTTTAAATAAGGATTTCTTTGCATGAAACAGATCGTCTGTGTTATAGTTTATATTATAAAAGACATTCTGTTTACTTGCTTTTAGGTTGCTGTCGTAATTGTGTTAATGTAACAGATATCTGTTGGCAATGCTAACTGCCCTACTTCCATCATAGGGTGTTGAAGGAAACAAATGAGGTAATGCACCTGAAAGTACTTTATAAATGATAACCAACTTGGAATTGTACCAGTGATTGTCATTATCACAACTTGACTGGTTAGAAACATTGCTAATTTAGGTGTACCAGAAACATTACCTGGCTCCAATGATGCTCTCCCAGGATATTTATGAGTACTGGAAAGTTCTGACTCAGACCTGCAAAATTCTGAAAATTTAGGATATATAATCCACAGCAAAAACAACAAGCCCAATATTCAGAAAATCCTGGGATAGCAAATTGCTTTGAAGTTTATTTATATAAATTTTCCTAAATCAAATGTGGTTAGGCAAGTTTGTACCTGAAGAGTTACTTTTCAAAAAGAAAGAAGATTTCTCTATATGGATGAAATTGCAAAGCGTGACCAACATGAGACTAGGAAGCAATTTAACATTGGATTTGTGGGTTTCTTTTTTCTTTTTTTTTAATTTATTTATTTTAGTTGGAGGCTAATTACTTTACAATATTGTAGTGGTTTTTGCCATACTTTGACATGAATCAGTCATGGGTTTATATGTGTTCCCCATCCTGAATCCCCCTCCCACCTCCCTCCCCTTCCCATCCCTTTGAATCATCCCAGTGCACCAGCCCTTGAGCACTTGTCTCATGCATTGAACCTGGACTGGTGATCTGTTTCATGTATGATAATACACATGTTTCAGTGCTATTCTCTCAGATCATCCCACCCTCGCCTTCTCCCTCAGAGTCCAAAAGACTGTTCTATATATCTATGTCTCTTTTGCTGTTTCGCATATAGGGTTGCCATTACCATCTTTCTAAATTCCATATATATGTGTTAGTATACTGTATTGGTGTTTTTCTTTCTGGCTTACTTCACTCTGTATAATAGGCTCCAGTTTCATCCACCTTATTGGAACTGATGCATATATATTCTTTTTAATGGCTGAGTAATATTCCATTGTGTATATGTACCACAGCTTTCTTATCCATTCGTCTGCTGATGGGCATCTAGGTTGCTTCCATGTCCTGGCTATTATAAGCAGTGCTGCGATGAACATTGGGGTGCATGCGTCTCTTTCAGTTCTGGTTTCCTCAGTGTGTATGCCCAGGAGTGGGATTGCTGGGTCATATGGCAGTTCTATTTCCAGTTTTTTAAGGAATCTCCACACTGTTCTCCATAGTGGCTGTACTAGTTTGCACTCCCACCAACAGTGTAAGAGGGTTCCCTTTTCTCCACACCCTCTCCAGCATTTATTTTTTGTAGATTTTTGGATAGCAGCCATTCTGACCGGTGTGAGATGGTACCTCATTGTGGTTTTGATTTGCATTTCTCTGATAATGAGTGATGTTGAGCATCTTTTCATGTGTTTGTTAGCCATCTGTATATCTTCTTTGGAGAAATGTCTGTTTAGTTCTTTGGCCCATTTTTTGGTTGGGCCATTTATTTTTCTGGAATTGAGCTTCAGGAGTTGCTTATATATTTTTGAGATTAATTCTTTGTCAGTTGCTTCGTTTGCTATTATTTTCTCCCATTCTGAAGGCTGTCTTTTCACTTTGCTTATAGTTTCCTTCATTGTGCAAAAGCTTTTCAGTTTAGTTAGGTCCCATTTGCTTATTTTTGCTTTTATTTCCATTACTCTGGGAGGTGGGTCAAAGAGGATCCTGCTGTGATTTATGTCAGAGAGTGTTTTGCCTATGTTTTCCTCTAGGAGTTTTATAGTTTTTGGTCTTAGGTTTAGATCTTTAATCCATTTTGAGTTTATTTTTGTGTATGGTGTTAGAAAGTGTTCTAGTTTCATTCTTTTACAGTGGCTGACCAGTTTTCCCAGCACTACTTGTTAAAGAGATTGTCTTTTCTCCATTGTATATTCTTGGCTCCTTTGTCAAAGATAAGGTGTCTGTAGGTGCGTGGCTTTATCTCTGGGCTTTCTATTCTGTTCCATTGATCTATATTTCTGTCTTTGTGCCAGTACCATACTGTCTTATTCTTGTTTGTATAATAAATGTGAATGTATACTGAAGAAAAATATAATTGAGGGTTTCCTTGGCCCAAAATTTCATAATTTTCTAATATTTTTAGCTTTCTCTCATTTGTTCTTCCTTTTGTCCCCTATTTTGATTTCTTCTTTTCATTTTTTTTTGTGTGTACATGTGGGTATGTGTGTAGTCCTCCTTTCAGATCCCACATATGCTTGGTTTTATTTAGCATCTGTCTCTGTCACTGTTCTTCCTTCTTAGAGTATAACGCCCACACCTCCGAAATTGTTACACCATGATGAGTGTACCCCTTGTGTGTAAGATACTGCTTTTTTGGTGAAGTTTTGTTTCTGTTAGAACTAGACTTTATCCTTTTTTATAGAATTGGGACCTTTTCTTAAAAAAATTATTTATTTTTATTGAAGGAAATTTGCTTTACAGTATTGCATCGGTTTCTACCAGACATCAACATGAATCAGCCATAGGTTTACCTGTGTCCCCTCCCACTTGAACATCCCTCCTTCAGAAAAATCTTTGCCACAGTTTTGTATTACAAGACCCTAAAATCACAACCTATTTCCAAAGTCACTCAGTGTTACTTTACATGAAGCAGTTCATTGATTTTAGCACAGACTTCACAAAAAAGTTAGTTCTCTTTTTGTAAGAACTAATAAAATAATAATGGAAAAGAAATCGCAACCCAGTCCAGTATTCTTCCTTGGAGAATTACATGGATAGGAGAGCCTGGCGGGCCCTAGTCCATGGGATCGCAGTGAGTTGGATGCGACTGGGCAACTAATATACACACAGTGAAATAATGGAATGAGTTTGAAAAAGTATATATCGTGACAGATCTCAGGCCTTCACCATCAGAGTCATCTACAGACCAGAGCCCATCACTGGGTGAAGAAAATGTTGGGAGTTTTATTGTCATTAATTTCTCTGTGTGTGTGTGTATGTGTCTCCCTCTTTCTTTGTTTCTCTCCAGCAGCTACAGCAGGGAATTTTGCTCTATTAATTAGAAAAACTTCAGTGGATATCACTCTGACAACATGCAGTCAGTATACTACATATTCTCAGTGGCAAATGCTAAAAAACTTCCACTTGAACTACCTGTGTACCACTTCAGAGATTGGATTGGACACTTTTTTAAGTTTGTAATTAGATGATATCTAGTTACAAACTTTAAAAAGTGTATAAATTGTTGGTCATGAATTATACTCTTTTAAAACTGAAAAATATGTATGAATATTATTTTGTTATATATCTTTTGATATTTGCTTCTGTCACATCTATTGAAAACAATTCGATTTAGTGGCTTGTACCTTCCATGGTACTTTACGTGTGCTCCCCCCCCCCCAATATTTATGTGTCAATGGACTTTTAATTTCTATTACAAATGTGTTGACATATAGACCCATTAGATTCTCTAAATGGATATAAAGCCTTTTTTTTTTGATAGAAAGCTTTTTCTGCATGTTTTAAGTTGTATTTTAGGGGTCCGAAAATAGGTATTATAAGCAGTGTGTTTTCATCCGTGCCATGCTGCAGCATCGTATGTAATTATTCTGTGGAAAACACAGGTCCCTAGAGCATGATATTTGGCCTTGTGAACATCCCTACAGGCATTGAATGTTTGATGTTTTGAGTTTACATTACAAATCACAATGTCTGCTCTTTTATTTTAAATGTCTGTTGTTGAGCAGCCCTTTAGAATTTAAATTGAACCATATCATATTTAACAGACAAGTTGAAACTGAACTTCAAAATTACCCCCTAATTTTACCAACTTTTTAATTATTATTTTTATAGGGAAATCATGGCAATTGGCTTTTCTATATTCAAAATGCCAAAGCATTCCATTAAATTAAGCATAGTGCAATCCACTTTGAAATTCAGTCTTGTTTTAAAACCACATTTGATGAGGTGGGAAAAATAAAAAGTGAACGAATCAGGGGAAAAGCCTAAAGATACTTTAATTGGCAGAGGTTTGAGTTGCTTTTGTTTAGTTACTTACTGTCCTTTTGACAAAGTACACGTTGAAGAGGCTTTGTAAGTGCTGTTCCACTGAAGGACAAACAAGGGTACTTTTCAATTGAGCCCTTTTAAGTTTTGTTCCTCACACTCCCGCTGCTGTTGGAGGCTACTCCTAATGCATTGTGGCTCCGTGTTCGTCTGCAGTCTGTCACTGGAAAATGTCTCTCTTCTCGTTGAGCGTGCTGGAGTCTAACCTCCAGGCTCCCTTTTGAAAGGCATCACTGTATGGAAATCAACACTCATAAAATGATGATAAAGAAAGAGTTTGTTTTTTAAAGGTCAGGACAAGAAGACACCCTCAAATGTTGTAGAGCTTATTTCTTCCGGAGTAGGTGCTTTAACTTCAGCACAGAGCACGCTGAGTTTGAAGTCTTGTGATTTTTCCACACTGGAGTGAAACTTATTCAAACTCATCCTCTTTTCAAGTGGTATCCATCACAGCGGTTTATCTTGATGTTGATTTCGTTAAGTGTTATAGAAAATTAATTTATATTTTCTCCAAAGATCTTCTGACTTGGGTTGTAAAAGCTCGGGGATCGCCTTTGGGAGTGTTCTTTAGGGCAAGAAGTCCCTGAGCCGAGATCACAGTTGTCTGTACAAGAAACACACTCAGCCAAGAAAGCTTCTATTTTTCTTTTTAACTAGAAAGTGTACTTTTGTTAATAAAATGTAGTCATACTATGTTCTTAATGTTCGTCTTCTGTGAGCAATCAAGGCGGCCTTCTCTTCTCAAGTCCACTGTTTGTGTGTTTCATGAGAAGAGTTCTGCTTGATTCCTGCTCATACGTGAGTTTATCTACCAACAGGACTTTTTCAGTCACTGCAAACATGTCTTTGCCCAAATGTTTCTAATATTTCAAAAGCCTTTCAGATAAATGAAGTACCCCTGTTTCCCTTGTCCACACATACCACCCTCTCAGTTCCAGAGCTGGAGTTTTAATGCATGGAGCACTTGAGAAAAGACCCATTGACCCAGGTTGAACATGGACATTAGGGAACAGTGCCAGCCCTTCTTGTTGCTCTAGTCCCCGTAGCTTTTGGAGATGTCAGTTATTCAAGAGTCAAGAGCCAGCCACCTGTTTCATCAGCCTCTTCCCCCTCACATTAGAGGTTCAGGCCCTTGCTGAATAGTAACGCTCTAATCTGGGGAACACATACAGCATTTTTCTGAAGCTGATTTGTCAGGCTCGGCTAGCTGGAAGATTCTGTGTGTTTGCGCAAGTGTATGTTTTTCAGTTACCCTTGAGGCACTTGTCATGACCGTGCATATTAAAATTAATCAGACCTCCTCGGCCCGAGTGTCTGTGTGTTTAACACGAAGAAGTGGATATCAAGCAAATGCTCTAATTAAATGGGCCTGCTTGGTTTTGTTCTAGTGGATTCTTGGTCTTTTTCCTTTAATAGGAGTTGCTTATGTGGAAGGCACGGACAGCACTAGAATCGGTGGAGAGCTCACTCAGAGCTTCCTTTGCCACCTGCTCCCAGAGTTCTGAGACCTCAAGGACTCCCAGCGTGCCCTCCTTAGCCGCCCTTAGTGTGGCAGAGAAATATGGCCAAGATCATGAGGGAGCAGCGAGGTTAGGACAGAACAGGCTGAGCATATGACCTGGACATTTGGGTTGATTAAGATAGGCTGTCTCACATGATGATAAACTTTGGATACCAGACTGGGCTCAGTGCTCCCACTCGGATGATGGAGTTTGACTCTGAGGGGAAGATCTTGTGGAGAATTCAGAACTAATGCCCTTTCTTTATGTCCTGAATTTGGAAGTCCACTTTTATTCTTGTATCTCTTCAGGTCATCTACATATATAGAAGCTATTTTATGAGACAATAAGTAATAAATATAAGTGTATATATTAGCATATATTGTGTGTATGTGTGTGTGTATATATATATATGTATATATGTGTGTATATACATATGTATATATATAAAATTTCACTTTTACTCTTATATTTTGGCCTTAGCTTACTTTGATTTATGTTAGACTTTTCTCTTTGCTTTTGGGAAGACTGTCATGGGCAGGACATTTTGAAACAAACTTTGACAGAGAGTAAGCCAAAAACACTGAAAATGTCTTAGGTTCCCGAAGCAGTAGCTTTCTTGTTTGCATATTTAATGTCATAAATGAGGTAAGCTTTTAACACCCAGAAAGCATATGGATTTTAGTTCCAATCCATCCATATTACTTGGACTTTTTTTTCATATTTTAGAAAATAGTAACAAAACTTTCTTCAGAATGTTTCACATTTGAGTTTATATATATACTCTTTATATAAAAAATAAAGCATAGATCCAACATTGAAAACAATTTGAAAAATAATGAAAAATCTCTTCAGTGTTAGAAAGTTTGGAGTTACAATTTAGCAGATCTCCAAATAACCACGGCAGGTTATCTGGTGAAAGATGACTCTGGCCGGACATGGTCCATAAAATTGATTTGTTCCTTCCCAAATTGAAAGGTTTGGACAGTTCCAAATAATGAAGCATTGTTTTACAACTTTTCTTCCTTTACTCCCATTGTGTCTAAGAGGTAAAAAGGTCCAGCCATTAACCTACATGCTCTCTTTTTGATGTGGGCATGCAGCTCACGTGGAGCTCTGTATCGACAGCACCAAGCGACCGTGCGATACACACAGCATCACACAGACTCCTCTGCTCACTCAGGTTGGTCCTTGTTATTTATTAACACAATGCAGACTGTTCAGTGTGGGTGTATATGAAATAGAAAGAAAAATAAAGGCCCTGAACAAGCAAATACATCTTTCATCATTCCTTTTGTTTGGTGTGTTTACTCTGTGCTATTCTTGGTCCATAGAAGTTATTTGACAGTTCTGCAGAAGGGTGAGGAACCTTTTCTTAAACTTTTGTTTTGTCTGTAGAAAAAAGTTTTCTATCTGCCATTCGCTTTTCTTTGCAATCTATCTATATAAAATGCTTTTTAAAAAAAGACTTTTATTGCTATTAGTATGACAAGAATACGTGATTATGAAACATGATAGACAGTTTTATCTAACTTGTTTGAAATGGACAGTTAAGGGACTAGAAGTCTAAGACAGTTTTCGTTTTTAAACTTTAATTAGACATAGAGAATTGAGATATTCTACAAATCACCTTTTTACTTCTTTCTAAGAAATGGACCATTTGTTCTTAGGCCTTATGTCAGCTTCACTGAAATATTGAGCCTTGATTTCATTTGTGTTTGAGTTCTCTCCTCCCTCCATATTAATGTAATATCAATGCCATGCTCATTGCCTGGTATAATTACTGAAGAGATCAGTAGCTGGGAGAGCATGTCATAATGGAGCATGTCTGTTTATTATAACAGGACAGTGCTCCTAAGCTGATATTTTGTGTGTAATAGATTAGAATTGATTTGTTGTTTCAAGATGAATTAAATCTGTTTCATAGGCCTTTTATTTCTGAGGAGTTAGGCTTTGTAGAAATTGTGTTCTACACAACGGTTCATACACCATCATGTGACATTAGTCAAGTGGAAGACTTGGGAGCAGAAAGCAGTAGAAATGAACAAAATGCACCCTTTGCAATTTAGAATCTTGTTTCCTTCTGGTTTTTTTTTCCCTCCTTTTCCCAGCCATAATGTTTTTGCATCAGTCTTTGCTCTGGCACTCTTAGTATTTTTCATCTCTGTCAAGATACCATGGTTAAGGGATGAGAAGCACCTAGACAGCGAGGTAGCAGTTTTGAGAGCAATTCCCTGAAAATAGGAGAGTGGGTTCTCAGCCTTCCCCTACAGGACCACACTCCAGACTCCCCACAGAAGTCATGTCCAACAGCAAAGTTAAACAGATCAGAATCAGACACCTGCTTGCATTTCACCTCCCCGATGCTTTAGTTTAGCCCTGCATGTTCCATGTTGCCGGAGCACATCCACCTTGCTGCTGTGCTTAGGTTTTCCTCCTTCCAGCTCATTCCCATTAGGGAACCAAGAAAACTGATGATAAATTGAAGTGGTATGTATTTTTTAAGTGCATCTTTTTCACTTAAAGAATATTGTCCATGCGTGTGCTAAGTCGCTTCAGTCGTGTCTGACTCTTAGCCTTCCAGGCTTCTCTGTCCGTGGGATTCTCCAAGCAAGAATACTGGAGTGGGTTGCCCTGTCCTCCTCCAGGGGATTTTCCTGACCCAGGGATCAAACCTGAGTCTCTTATGTCTCCTGCATTGGTAGGCGAGTTCTTTACCCCTGGCACCACCTGGGAAGCCCAAAGAATCATGTAATTAGGGGTTAATAAAAAACATTAAGTCAAAAAGCATAGTGAACATGAGGGTCCTTGACTTGTCTCTGCAGGATTTTTTCTTTTGTTTTCTAAATTTAAAATATTCAAATTAAGAATATTTGCAAGTTTCAAAGTATATTCCATTAAATAGGGAAATATTGCTTTTTGAAATGGTTTGTTTAAATTCCAAACAATGTGAACACTTCCTGAAATAATGTCTAATAATTGTTTTGAAGACTTAGTGTTAAAGAAATATTAAATATCTACCTCTATCAGTTATTTTTATCAACATCTCTGCTCACATACACAGGACAAAATCTTGCCAACTCTATTAGACCCCTGAAATTTCCCTAGAATTAAGGAGTACACACACACACACACAAAATAAATAAAATAAGTTATAATTAGATTTTAGGAGAATTTATCTCACTTAATCTCTAAACTAAGAATTTTGACTTCAAACAATTTTGAAAAAAGGAAAAGACACAGATCAGGATCTCGATACAGAACAGAAGCTCCCATTCTATTCCTGTTTTATTTTTTCCTTACCTTTGGACTCCTGCTAACGTCCTTTGTAAAGCCTCTCTTAATGCCCAGGAGAGAGTCAATACCTCCTTTCTGTGTAATCCATTTTTTTTTTTTCTATTTGCTCTCCTATTCACTCCTTACCTCATTCTGACAGGAAACACTTATTGAGGTCCTACTACATGCTAGCTATTTTATAGGTGGATGTAAACAGAGATCAAAGCTACATTTCCAGTCCTTAATTTGCTCATGGTATTTTGGGAGAAACAAACCATGTGACTTGGTGGGGAAAGGAACTCAGGAGGCTCTCTAGGTGGCGGCAGGGGGGCCTCACACCAAAAGGGAACATATAGTGAATCTCTGTAATTATTTAGCCTCAAAATTAATATCTATGTATTGATGGACATAGCTTTGTTTATGTCACCTGTAGAGGCCATGTGACTGTTATGACTTCTTAGCCAGTTCTGTTTACATGCATGTGCAGAAGGCTGTTATGGTATTCACCAGCTCTCTCTCTGCATGTAATGTAACTTCCTTTTTAAATTGTATGTGTTTGTCTATTTTGGCTGTGCGGGGTCTTCACTGCTGTGTGAGGGCTTTCTCTATTGTGGCCAGCGGCTGGGCTGCTTTCTCCTTACAGTGCCCAGGTTGCTCCTGGCGGTGGCCCCTTGTGCCGCAGAGCACGGGCCCCACGCACGCGGCTTCGGTCCTGTGGCGCGTGGGCTCAGTCGTTGCAGCTCTCAGGCCCTAGAGCGCGGGCTCAGCAGTCATGCCTCACGGCATGTGGAATCTTCCTGGACCGAGCATTGAACTGGTTTCCCCTGCATTGCAAGGCAAATTGTTCATCGCTGGACCATTAGGAAACCCTGACTTCTTTTGACGTTGTTTTTCTCATCATCTCATCTTTTCTGGGTATTTTCAAGTTATTGATTTCTGCTTATCCACAGCTTTCTGGGGGAGATTTACAGCCCTAAGGAAATATTCTGATTGCATTCCCCCAGGTTCTCAGACTAATAAGGCTAAGAATATAACGTATCATTTCCGCTTTCTCCCATCTTTAGCCTTTACTGACTAAAATAATAGAGGATACTGTCATTGAACTCTTATTTTAGTAGAATAGTAAAGCTGAGACAAAATCATGGTAATAATAATAGGTACATAACCTAAATCTTACTCAGAGCTAAAATTCACTTAGCTTTGTAAGTTCCTGATTCATGTACTCATCCATTCACAAATTTAAATGCTTAGCCAAAACTCTTTTACAGATCATTTGCCCTGTAATTATAACCTCACTTTTATTTTTTAAATTGTATTTATTTTGATTGTAGTTGATTTATAATACTGTGTTAATTATCGCTGGACAGCAATGCGACTCAGTTGTGCATATGCATATATTAATTCCCATATTCCTTTCCGTTACGGCTTATTATAGGATATTGAGTATAATGCGCAATGCTCTACAGTAGGACTTTGTTGTTTATTCAGTGTATATATACCCGTTTACATCGGCTAATCCCAAACTCCCAATCCATCTGTCTCCCATACCCCTCCCCCTTGGCGACCACAAGTCTATTCTCTACATCCCTGATTCTGTTTCTGTTTCATAGGTGGGTTCATTTGTATCATATTTTAGATTCTACATATAAGTGATATTTTTTACCTTTCACCTTTTTCATGTGGTGTTTGTCTTTTACTTTCTGACTTACTTTACTTAGTTTGATAATTTCTAGTAGCATTCATGTTTCTGCAAATGGCATTATTTTATTCTCTTTTATGACTGCATAATATTCCATCATATGTATGTTCCACATCTTTATCTATTCATCTGTTGATGGACATTCGGATTGCTTCCATGTCTTGGCTCTTGTGAATAGTGATGCTATGAACATTGGGATACAATATCTTTTTGAATTATAGTTTTTGTCTGAATATATGTTCAGGAGTGGGATGGCTGGATCATATGGTAATTATATTTTTACTTTTCTGAGGAACCTCTATACTATTTTCCACAGTGGCTACACCACTCACAGTCCCACCAACAGTGTAGGAGGGTTCTCTATTTCCTACACCCTCTCCAGCATTTATATAACCTCAATTTTAAACAAAACTGCTTGAATTCTAATACATACAAGTATATAACAGGTACATATAGAACAGAGTATTAATACATTTTCCCTGACATACTCACATATCATGTTGGCAGTTAATAAAATGCAGTGCATATTTTTAGAAATTATTTTCCCAAAGAAAAAATGGTGGAACAGACTCAGGAATATGGAAGTAGACATTTAATTTCTTCTCAAGAGTGGAAAAAGAGCCTCAGTTGGCATGTGATATGGTACTTGTGCCATCTTATGTGTTTTATTGGGTCTCCTGGAGACCTTTATTAGATTGGGTGGGTAGGTTAGCCTGCAGCTGCAGTGAGTTCACTTCCTGTCTTACTCTCCAGCCTCACTTCTCATTTCCTAGCATTCATTGCATCATTCTTTATGACTTGTTCTAGTAATTCTGAATTGCCCATGCCTTTTTGCAGCTACCATGCTTTTCTTTGCTTATGATGATGTCTGTTTACAATGCCTTTTACCTTACTTTGCTCCCAGATGATTGCCGTTCATTCTTAACACTTAGTTTGTTTCACCCACCTTGCTAGAAATTTTCTGCTAACTAATTGCCCTCACCCAGCCTCCCTTGAGAAATTGTTTTTTTTTCATCTCTCTCTCCATCTCTGTCTTGTCTCCATTGAACTTTGACTTCCTAAAGGCGGTGGTTGTCAAACTATGGCCTGTAGGACAAGTCGCGACTGCTGCTTAGTTTTGTATGACCTATGAGCTAAGAATTGGACTTCCCTGGTAGCTCAGACAGTAATGACTCAGGAGACCTGGGTTCAATCCCTGGGTCAGGAGGATCCCTTGGAGAAGGGAATAGTTACCCACTCCAGTATCCCAAGGACAGAAGAGCCTGGCGGGCTATAGTCCATAGAGTCACATAGAGTCAGATACGACTGAAGTGACTTAGCACATACAAGAATTCTTGCCTGGAGAATTCCATGCACAGAGGAGCCTGGCAGGCTACAGTCCATGGGATCACAAAGAGTCGGACACAACTGAGCAACCAACACATGCACACACGTGAGCTAAGAATTTTTTCCCATCTTTGAATCTTTGAAGAAAAAAATCAAGAGAGGATGATTTTATGACACATGAAAATTATATGAAATTTAAATGTGTGTCTTTAAATAATGTGTTATCAGAACATTGCCACGCTCATTCATTGACCACAGTTGGAGGTATTGTCCTGTAATGTACCTTAGTGATGTAATAGTAGAGTTGATTATAGCCTACAAAACCTGAAATATTTGCTACATGGCCCTTTATAGTCTGCCCACCCCTGTCCTACAGGGCAGGAACACAGTCTCAGTCACCCCATCATCCAGAGTTTCTAGCACAATGACTTCTAATTCAATGAGTTAACTGAATGGTGGAATAACCTCTCTCTGACCTGAAACAAGGAGTCTACTTCTGGGTTTCTAGTTCTCTTCCTAGGAAGTTTAATAAAGGAAATACTGAATTATGAAGACCCAGATGCTAGATTTTGCTCTGTCATTATCTGGATAATCGTGGACATATGCTTCATTTCCCTTTATTTGAAAATAAAATTATTTCATTAAGTGAGCTATATAGTTCTTTCTAGATATAAAATTTTAGAAACATTTTAATATTTTATAAAGACAGTATGCAAAAATGCTTAAAAACAGAATTGGAAAGCCCATATTTTATTAAGAAATATGAGCAAAAGGACAGAACAGTGAACTCTCACAGATCTGTTATATAAGAGGTTAATCATTGGTGTTGATTATGTATTCTGTAGTAATCCAAATAAAAATGAAATTTGCTGTTTGTATTATTCATTTCTATCTAGGGATAGAAGGTAAGATCGTTTGTTGTAAGATCTGTGGCTTATAACTTACCTGCATTTCGTTGAGTGAAAATTTTATCTGGATAATGAAAGGCAGACATTGAATGTTAGTTTTTGCCAGAATCCTGAATTATCCTGTATTTACTTCTCTTTTTTACAAACATGCTCACTGTCTTATATGAACCACCTCCCCAAAGATATTGCAAGGGCCAGAAAGAGCAGTGTTGATACCAACCTATATACTTCGTTTTATAGATTAAGAGACAGAGTCCTTACATCTCTAAAGTAACTTTTTAAAAAAATTCTAATAGGATGCCTGCTGTAATCTTGGAAAGTCATAAAAGTATCTTGAATGAAAATATCACAACATAATATAAGGATTCTTTGGGTGAAAATTGTTTCTGCAATTTGTACCTCTTTCTAACATATTTCTCATTTATAATTTTATTCATTCACTTATTTATGGCTATGCTGAGTCTTCACTGCTGCACAGGCTTTTCTCTAGTTGTGGAGAACAGGGGCTACTCTCTAACCGAGGTGCGCCAGCTTCTCTTAACGATGGCTTCTCGTGAAGCACAGGCTCTGGGGCATGCAGGCTTCAGTGGCTTCAGCACATGGGCTCAGTAGTTGCAGCTTCCAGGCTCTACAGCATAGGCTCAGTCGTTGTGGGGCATGGGCTTAGTTGCTCCATGGTATGTGGGATCTTTCCAGATCAGGGATCGAACCTATATCCTCTGCATTGGCAGGCAGATTTTTTTAACACTGAGCCAACAGGGAAGCCCTCTTTCTAACTTATTTTAAAAGACAATCAAAAGGGCAAACAAAATTAAACTTTCATTTTAAATATTCTTACTTCCATGAGTATATTCCTGAGTAAAATTGATCTTCACAAAAACCTATAAATATTCTATAGGTAAAAGTTCTTTTAATGTTTCCAGTAATTTAAAAGCTACTAAAGAAGTGAAAAACTCAGATATATCCATGAAGCACTTCAGGAAAAATTCTTTTGTAGAAGTTCTGTGTCAACTTCTGTGACATAACCTCAAGAAATAATAAATAAGTGATTCTGCATAGTCTCCTCACTTGTAGTGTTATGGTCCTACTGCTCTGTACAGTCTTTTTCCATTGCCTTCTATGGGAATCTCATACGGAAGCACTGCAGTCCTTCAGTATGGGACATCTCGTTATGGAAGAGGGTACATTTCCTATCAATCCACTTGCTTCAGTCTTTGCTTTGTGGTCTGTCATTCAATCAGGTCAGCTACTCGGTTCAGTTCAGCTCAGCTCGTGTCCAACTCTTTGCGACCCAATGAATTGCAGCACGCCAGGCCTCCCTGTCCATCACCAACTCCTGGAGTCTACCTAAACTCGTGTCCATTGAGTTGGGGATGCCATCCAGCCATCTCATCCTCTGTCGTCCCCTTCCTCTCCTGCCCCCAATCCCTCCAGCATCAGGGTCTTTTCCAATGAGTCAACTCTTCTCATGAGGTGGCCAAGTACTGGAGTTTCAGCTTCAGCATCAGTCCTTCCAATGAACACCCAGGACTGATCTCCTTTAGGATGGACTGGTTGGATCTCCTTGCAGTCCAAGGGACTCTCAAGAGTCTTCTCCAACACCATAGTTCAAAAGCATCAATTCTTCAGCGCTCAGCTTTCTTCACAGTCCAACTCTCATACATGACCACTGGACAAACCATAGCCTTGGCTAGACGGACCTTTGTTGGCAAAGTAATGTCTCTGCTTTTTAATATGCTGTGTAGGTTGGTCATAACTTTCCTTCCAAGGAGTAAGCGTCTTTTAATTTCATGGCTGCAATCACCATCTGCAGTGATTTTGGAGCCCCCCAAAATAAAGTCTGACACTGTTTCCACTGTTTCCCCATCTATTTGCCATGAAGTGGTGGGACCAGATGCCATGATCTTAGTTTTCTGAATGTTGAGCTTTAAGCCAACTTTTTCACTCTCCTCCTTTATTTTCATCAAGAGGCTCCTTCATTGCTCTTCACTTTCTGCCATAAGGGTGGTGTCATCTGCATATCTGAGGTTATTGATATTTCCCCCAGCAGTCTTGATTCCAGCTTACGCTTTTTCCAGCCCAGCGTTTCTCATGATGTACTCTGCATATAAGTTAAATAAGCAGGGTGACAATATACAGCCTTGATGTACTCCTTTTCCTATTTGGAACCAGTCTGTTGTTCCATGCCAGTTCTAAGTGTTGCTTTCTGAGCTGCATATAGGTTTCTCATAGGAAGTATATAAAGGGCAGTTCAAGAGAATTGATTTCAGTGAGATCATAACATGGCATATGTAAAGCATTTTTAATTCTATAGGGGATATATGATAGGGAAAATTAGTGTTATTGCTACTACTTGAAGTTTTCTCATACCATTTTTCACTCAAATATTTGCCAAGCACCAATTTCTCTATTTGGAATTCTGAATGTCCTTAAAACGTAGTTGAAACACATCTATATATAAATATTCTTTTAATTAAATAAATAAAAAGGATCGCAATACTCCTACATTCCCATTTGGATTTTTTTCATCTGAAAATCTATTATTGCTTAAATATCAAGATTCGCCTTGTGATTCTAAAGGAAACAATATTTCCCTTGTTTTGCTTCATGTGATATAATTATGGCATATAAATGTCAAAATATTAGTAACACTATTTGTTAAAATGTATGAACTTATTTCAATAAGATTAATTTAGCAGTCATCTCTCAAGTTACATAAATAATATGCAAGGAGATTATTTTGCTAATTGTTAAGCATATAGACATACACTTTCGAGAACTTAGAAATTCTTAACTTCCTTCAGAAAATTCAGGGATACATGTTCTTTCTCCTTATCAAGCTGGTAAACGAATCAGTAGTGAGAGTTTAAAAAATATGTAGTTTGTGTCTAAAACAAAGTAAGCATTTACTTGCTGAAGGTGGGTTTCTACCTGCAATGACAGTTACAGAACAACATGTGTTTTTATTAAAAGGCATTTGAAACAACTTATTTCTATATCTGCTTTTGGATTTCCTGAAAATACTGTTCAGAAAAATTCTGTGATTTTTATGTCGGTGAATGAGCCGACGCTTCTGCACCCTTTCTTTTCCTGTCTTTCTTGGGGTGTCCCTGAGCTCTACCCAGGCTGAGACAGATGGCTGCTGGTTTAGCTGTGTGCGTGGGAGAGAGGGACTTCCACATGTGATTTTTACCATTTGGTAGTAATTAGTTTGTTGTATAAATTAACATTAACTGAACCGTTCTTCAGGCATTGTTTGTAATTATCTTCTTTGAGTCTCTGAGTTGTGTAAAAAGATAAAAAGCAGAGAAGAAATTGTTCTTTATTTTATACAAAGTGGACCAATCTATCATTAGGCTGAATAGATCAACAATTACTGTTTGCATGCCCAATAGACCAAAAACTTTGAAATGACTGTAAAACAGAAAAACAAACCAAAAAGGAAACCAAAAAATGTTGGAACTTAACGCTTGAGAAATACAGTTAGATGTTCTGAAAATGTGTACTTTTTACTTTAAGATAGAACTGAGTGTAAGGGAAAAGTGCAATACAGTTTGAGGTATTTTTCTTCACATCTTTTAGAAAATAATTTTTTTTAGTTCTCCCAGTAACTTCCATTTGAAGGTCACTATTCTATCTTTTTTCTACTTTATATGTTACATACTGTGTTCAGGTGCTTTCATATAGAAACATTTTCATATACATTTTATGAGAAGCATTTTTTAAGATATAGTGTCAATATTCATCTTCTTAGGCAGAGCTATTCACTAGTAAGTGGGACTTTCATAATTCAGGTTTTAAACTCTGTGATGGAGTCACCATTTCCTCCCCACCTCCACCCCCAATAAAGATATTTTATATGAAGGAAACAAATAATAAGCAAACTGTGTGTCTTAAAATTCCCCTTCAGTTTGATTTTGGCCTTGCTCATGTTATTTCTGGGTTTGAAATATCCCTCTTGTGTCTTTCTCTAAAGATATCTAATAAGTAATACCATATAACAGATTGTCCTTTAAAGCATAAATGTTTCTTTCTGGAAAAAAAGAAAGAAACTCCCATCTGTGTTTTTTCTTTGGAAATTGCTCTAAGAAACTACCAAGAAGAACAAATTATTGCTAGACATATTTTGACCCAAAGTATTTAAAGTATGCCATTGCACTTTTACTGTCCATAACACAGTCATAATTTTGATGTTGACAAGAAAATATGATGGGCATTATCCTACTAAGAGCTTCTTTATTGCAGCCCATAAGGTAATAAAACCTCAGTCACAGCAGAATTAATATTTGTGTTAACCTGCTATTAGATTATTAATAAAACTAAAAATGTATACCATAAGTAGCTATTTTCTGTCATACAGTTTCAGATATTGGATCAGGTGTTACTTGTAGAAATTATAATTACCAGCAGTAATTTATTTCTTTGCTTTTTAACAAATATTGTAGCACTTTATTTCATGGGTACAGTTACTTAGTGAATCTCAAAGATTTAAAAATATCCCAATACAATTGCAAATTACTTGGAATAATAACAGTTTTCCTTTACTTAGCATGGCTATGTTTTACTGCATTTTTTTAGTGAATGAACAGAATTAAGGCACTGTTTTTACCATGACTAAGTGGGAGATTTATTCCTGAAATGCAAGATGGTTCAACATATGAAAGTCAATGAATGTAATACACCTCATTAACAGAATGAAGGAAAAATTTTAAAGAATAGAAAATATATAAAACATGTTCTCAGGCAATGATGAAATTAAACTAGAAAACAATAATAGAGATTTGCCTTTAAAATTCCCCAATATATAGAAATTAAACAGCTCACTTTATTAAAACAAAGATGCTTAAAACCTGGGTTTTGTTTTGAGTTGTTGGATAAGCCATTCATTGGGCTTCCCAAGTGGCACTAGTGGTAAAGACAACCCCTCCACCCCCCACCCCACCTCCCGCCAATGCCAGAGACAGAAGAGATGAGAGTTCCATCCCTCGGTCAGGAAGATCCCCTGGAGAAGGGCATGGCAATGCACTCCATTATTCTTGCCTGGAGAATCCCATGGACAGAGGACCCTGGCAAGCTCCATATGTTGCAAAGAGTCAGTTGCTACTGAAGCAACTAAGCACGCTTATTCCTGTTATTCCAAAGTTAACAGAGACATGCTTTTTTTTTTTTTTTTAATCTTTTTAGTGAGAGTGTTTCAAAGTTTCTGAATTATTAAAAATGTGAGATTTTTAAGTATTTCTAATGCAGAATGTATTTTTATGAAATAGGAAAACTCAAAGTACTATATGCCTAGAAGTTGGCCTCGCTTTAAAGTGTATCATGTTGCATTTTCCATAATTAACCAAGATTCTGAATCATGCTTCTCCTTTAAATGTATATCACTATTGACAATTTGAAGGCTCCAGAGTTTCTGAATTTTCACAAACCTTACCTCCTCAAATCTTGCACAAAAAATTTCTACAGATCTTGCACAAAATGGCTTATGTACATTTACTTTCTGAAGTGAGAAAAAAGAATCATTATGTCTTATCTCTTTATTTTGGCTATAAATCAAATAAACATAAAAACCTTATGCTCTGTGCTTTTCAGAATCTAGAGCTGGCTAAGAAGGAAGCAGCCTTAATCCTGAGGATATTTCCTTTCCCTGCTTCACTGGATAGAAGTGTATTTTCTTGTAAATTGGGCAGTATAGAGAATTTGGTCAAATTTTGAAGGGCAAACTTTGTGTCTGCTCAGAATCATTCCACGTACTATGTGTTCCCTGTAAGCGATATGAGTATAATTTTGGTAAAATATTTTAAGAGAACAGTTTTTGATTTATACATATTAGGATTCTTAATATTAGGCCAAAATATTCCTCTGTGTGAGAGAAAATAGTCTTTATGTTCCTCAAGTAAATTTAGATCCTCATTCCTGGAAGGGCAGCAAAATAAACACTTCTGCTTCCCGACTGTTTTGCTTCATTTATGTACTTGTGTGCATAAGAACATATAAATCTAGGCTTACATGCACTTTTTGAGGAAATCACACTATTCTACCATCCCCACCCATATAGACTAAACCATTTTTCCATTATTCCTCAAGTCAGCATTTTTATCTAATATTTCTTTTTTATTTTTAGATGAAAACAATCTACTATTGACAAATAACCTACACAGAAATGATCCCTGAATATTTTTTTGGCAGCCATTTGAAATGCAGACTCCTGTATGACATGATATATTTTGGATCCAAAGATAAGAAGGGAAGGGGAGAAAAAAAGCAGCTCTTCTGTGGCTGTGGCCATGAAGCTCAAAGAGAATACATTAATTAACCCAAGAGAATTTCTAGGAAGCTGGAGTGAGAAGCCGTAGCTTTGAAATCTAGTGATCTTTATCCACTGTTGGGTTTGGGTCAAAGACCTTGGACAGAGAAGGAAAAAAAGGGAAGGAGGTACATTATAGGAACCAGATGTTAAAAACTGATAAAGGCTACCAGCCCCCTGCTGCTGCTATCCACCGCCACCTCCATCAAAAAGGTGGCATTCTCCTCTGAAGCCCCTCTGTCCTTCGAGCAGAGAGAGACACACACAATTTTGGCTCTGCAGTTTTCCTTTGGCCTACCTCGTCGAATGGCCCTAGAAGACTAAACAGGTGTTATCTACTTTTGATTTCAGTGCATTTAAATTAATCCTGTCAGCTCAGCTGTTAAAACAACTGTCATCTCCAGCTGTTAGTAATTTTCAACTGGGCACTTTCACAGGTTGCCAAGATCTGAGCCTGCATCGTGTGCCTCTCTGAATGCAGTAGAGTAACAATTGTGGGTTTTTTAAAGGGGCTTGTATTGTGATGCTGCACAGATGAAATGATCATAATAACAATAATTTCCAAAGATTTTCTGGTGCCCTGTTTTGTGGTATATAAATAAACCACGTGCTGAATGCCACTCCTATCTATATTCTGTGATGTGTTACATAACTTTTTTTTTTTTTTTAATCCGGTGACCATTAAGTCAACTTGGAAGTATAAAGGAGAGAGGTCTGATGAAGTTAAGAGATAGAGACAGTACTGAACCTGCTTGTGATGATTTCTGTGTTTCCAGAAACAATAGTTGCTTCAGGTAGACTTCTGGTTTTTCTTTCACGGAAATAATCAGTAAAATATTGTTACATTTTAACAGTTTAAATAACTCTTCACTTTCAAGCCAAATAGAAGGCTTCTGGCTACATCTCCTCCTATTGAAATTTTAATTCATAAGAGGCATTTGTTGCATGCCTCTTTCAATATTTAGAATCTATTTCAGTTAGTATGTATTCAAATCTAATATTGTAGGGGAGAGAAAAGGCCATCAGGAAACTCAGTTTATTATCAACAATCGGAACCTGCTAAAACTGCAGGAATCTCAACACTATCAAAAAAGACTTTCATTTGCCACTGATTTAGTCACCTGGAACCAATGCGTTTTCTTCCTATCCTAATCTTACACATTGAAAATGGAAAAAATGATCAGTTTTCTGTTTCTATTACAAAGTATAAATTTGGGTTAGCTTTTTACTGTTAAAAAGTATATTTCCAAATAAATATATGTAACATTAATTCTAAATTGTTTGTATTTAAGAAGAATATAATCATGCCAATAATGAAAACAGTTTTCAATATAAGGGACCAGTCCTAAAATTTCTGGTTATCTTAAAATATTTTATTTGAATTTATGTAATACTGATGTGGAATAACTGTGCTCTGCATTTAGTAATTTCTAAGGAATTTCTGATTCCATATTTTAATTTATTTTAATTAATTTAGCTAATTTTTAAGAATGTATTACATATAGAAGGTAAACAGTAAGAAAAAAAAAGTAAGAACCTCTATATAATAGAAAGCATTTCCTCCTTTTTATTCCTGTTCTTCACTCACCCAATTTTAGCTCTAGAATGATTCATGTAACATGTTTTCTCCGGTATATCTCCAGAGATATTCTGTGCATATGCATGGAGCAGTCTGAGTGTGTGTGAATAGGAGCACATCAGAAGGATATAATGCACACACATACACATGCCCTAACTTGGATGTCATTACCTCTGGTTTTACATATTAATTACATAATGTTTATTACCTGAAAAAGCAGGTGATAAAGACATGTATACATGAGCAAGAAGGATAATATTATTATGCATGTGATATATAGGTGTGGAAATTTAATAGTTTTTATAGCTGAGGATTTTAATTCACATAGAATAAAGAATAATAGATGTTAATCTGTCTATACTTAACACAACTAAGATGTATATGCACTTTTGATCTAGCAACTCCATGATTGGTAGCTGAATATTCTCACAGAGATGCTAGAATTTGTAAATATTTTGTTTGTGACATTATTGTTAACTTTCTAAATGTCAGGAGGCTGGCTATATTACTGTGCATTTATAGATGAATTTCTGTGAGATTGTTAAACATTAGGGAAATTTATCCATAGAAATATGGAAAGATATCCATGATTTTTAAGTTCAAAAAGTTGAACTTAAAAAGTTTATAATAGTAGATATAGGATTATAATATTTTTAAAAGTGGGGCTTCCCCAGTGACTCAGTGATAAAAATCGACCTGCAGTGCACGAGACTTGCAGGAGACTCAGGTTCAATCCCTGGGTCAGAAAGATCCCCTGGAGGAGAAAATGACAACCCACTCCAATATTCTTGCCTGGGAAATCCCATGAACAGAGTATTCTGGTGGTCTGCCGTCCATGGGGTTGCAATGAGTTGCACACAACTGAGTATGGATGCACACATTTTTAAAAGTATGTGCATGTTTATATGAAATTTATTTTAAGTATCAAATATTTATCTAAAGTATATATATGTTATTGATACATGTTTTGCTATATTCTAGTAACATTTGACTAATTACTAGGAATTATATTTTTAAAAGCTGAGCAATCTTTATTAATGCCTAAAAGAATCGATTACTGATGGGTTTTGCTTTTAGTTTCTATGTATATTATTTTACATAAGCAGAAAGGGTCATTAAAAATATAGGAAATATATGTGAGTAATCACTAAATTAGGTGATGGGGTGGAGATGGGGTCAATACATGGATCATGAATGCATGCTAATTTGTGCCCAGCTCTTTGCAACCTGATAGAGACTGTAGCCTGCCAGACTCTTCTGTTCCTGGGATTCTCCAAGCAAAATATTAGATTGGTTTGCCGTTTCCTCCTCCAGGGTATCTTCCTGACCCAGGGATTGAACCCATGTCTCTTATCTCTCCTGCATTAGCAGGCAGGTTGTTTACCACTACCATAACCTGGGAAACCCACAGAGGATCATAGGAAAGACATAATAAGGGTAATAGATTGAAATATAGAGATAGTTTTGTTTTTATTTCTGAAGCTGTATTTGCTGAAATACTTCCTTTTAAAAATTTGATGAGAAAAAAAAGGAAAAAGCAGAATACTCTTGCCCACACAAGCATACACAAAGAAATAGTCTGAACTGTTTAACAGGTATGCCTTGCTCAAAAATTTGTTGTAGTTATTTGTTGTTTCCGTCAGTAAGATGTGTCCGACTCCTTTGCGACCCCGTGGACTGTAGCCCGCCAGGCTCCTCTGTCCACGGGATTCTTCAGGCAGGAAGACTGGAGTGGGTTGCTGCTTCCTCCTCCAAGGGGTCTTTCTGACCCAGGGATTGAACCTGTGTCTCCTGCCTCTCCTGCATTAGCAGGGGGATTTTTTACCACTGCACCACCTGGGAAAGTATGGTCATTAGGAAGGTTAAAGGACCTTCTGACTGGGAAAACTATACATAGAATTTGTGGGCTTTTTTTTTTTTTTTGGTTTATTTTCTTTTTTTTTTTTTAATTTTATTTTCTTTTTTTTTTAAATTATTATTATTATTTTTTTTCCAGTGGGTTTTGTTATACATTGATATGAATCAGCCATGGATTTACATGTATTCCCAATCCCGATCCCCCCTCCCACCTCCCTCTCCACCCGATTCCTCTGGCTCTTCCCAGTGCACCAGGCCGGAGCACTTGTCTCATGCATCCCACCTGGGCTGGTGATCTGTTTCACCATAGATAGTATACATGCTGTTCTTTTGAAATATCCCACCCTCACATTCTCCCACAGAGTTCAAAAGTCTGTTCTGTATTTCTGTGTCTCTTTTTCTGTTTTGCATATAGGGTTATCGTTATCACCTTTCTAAATTCCATATATATGTGTTAGTATGCTGTAATGTTCTTTATCTTTCTGGCTTACTTCACTCTGTATAAGGGGCTCCAGCTTCATCCATCTCATTAGAACTGGTTCAAATGAATTCTTTTTAATGGCTGAGTAATATTCCATGGTGTATATGTACCACAGCTTTCTTATCCATTCATCTGCTGATGGGCATCTAGGTTGCTTCCATGTCCTGGCTATTATAAACAGTGCTGCGATGAACATTGGGGTGCATGTGTCTCTTTCAGATCTGGTTTCCTCAGTGTGTATGCCCAGAAGTGGGATTGCTGGGTCATATGGCAGTTCTATTTCCAGGTTTTTAAGAAATCTCCACACTGTTTTCCATAGTGGCTGTACTAGTTTGCATTCCCACCAACAGTGTAAGAGGGTTCCCTTTTCTCCACAGCCTCTCCAGCATTTATTGCTTGTAGACTTTTGGATAGCAGCCATCCTGACTGGCGTGTAATGGTACCTCATTGTGGTTTTGATTTGCATTTCTCTAATAATGAGTGATGTTGAGCCTCTTTTCATGTGTTTGTTAGCCATCTGTATGTCTTCTTTGGAGAAATGTCTGTTTAGTTCTTTGGCCCATTTTTTTATTGGGTCATTAATTTTTCTGGAATTGAGCTGCAGGAGTTGCTTGTATATTTTTGAGATTAATCCTTTGTCTGTTTCTTCATTTGCTACTATTTTCTCCCAATCTGAGGGCTGTCTTTTCACCTTACTTATAGTTTCCTTTGTAGTGCAAAAGCTTTTAAGTTTCATTAGGTCCCATTTGTTTAGTTTTGCTTTTATTTCCAATATTCTGGGAGGTGGGTCATAGAGGATCTTGCTGTGATTTATGTCGGAGAGTGTTTTGCCTATGTTCTCCTCTAGGAGTTGTATAGTTTCTGGTCTTACATTTAGATCTTTAATCCATTTTGAGTTTATTTTTGTGTATGGTGTTAGAAAGTGTTCTAGTTTCATTCTTTTACAAGTGGTTGACCAGTTTTCCCAGCACCACTTGTTAAAGAGGTTGTCTTTTTTCCATTGTATATCCTTGCCTCCTTTGTCGAAGATAAGGTGTCCATAGGTTCGTGGATTTATCTCTGGGCTTTCTATTCTGTTCCATTGATCTATATTTCTGTCTTTGTGCCAGTACCATACTGTCTTGATGACTGTGGCTTTGTAGTAGAGTCTGAAGTCAGGCAGGTTGATTCCTCCAGTTCCATTCTTCTTTCTGACTGCAACAGCTCCAGAGAAACTCCTAGATATAATTTTACTTTTTTCTTTTTTTTTTTTTCTTTTTTTTATTTTTTCTTTTTTATTTTTTCTCTTTTATTTTCCTTTAAAATCCCCTATTACTCCCCCATTACTCCTTAACTTTCATTTCCATAGACTTTTATGAATTTTTAATTAGGGGAAAAAAAAATTTTTTTTCTTTTTTTCTTTTTTTTTTCTTTCTTTCTTTTTTTTTCTCTTTTTTTTCTTTTTTCTTCTTTTTTTCTTTCCTTTTTCTCTTCTATTTTCTCTTTTTCTTTTTCTCTTATTTCTTTTAAAGTCCTCTAGTACTCCTCTACTACTCCTTAATTTTCATTTTCAATACACTATAACCTTACAAAAAAAAAAGAAGAGAAGCCCTATTTTTAAACCGAAGATTATTCTCTCCCAATCTTGACTCTCTGTTTTCTACCTCAGAACACCTCTATTTCCTCCTTTCCCCTTCTCTTCCCAATCCAATTCTGTGAATCTTTGTAGGTGACTGGGCTACGGAGAACACTCTGGGAACAGACAGCTGCGTAGATCTGTCTCTCTCCTCGAGTCCCCCTTTTTCTCCTCCTGCTCATCTCTATCTCCCTCCTCCCTCTCCTCTTCTTCATGTAACTCTGTGAACCTCTCTGGGTGTCCCTCACGGGGGAGAATCTTTTAGCCATTAACCTAGAAGTTTTCTTATCAGGGCTGTATAGTTGGAGAAGTCCCGAGACTACAGGAAGAATAAAACTGAAATCCAGAGACAGGAGACTTAAGCCCAAAACCTGAGAACACCAGAAAACTCCTGATTACATGGAACTTTAAGTAATAAGTGACTGTCCAAAAGCCTACATACCTACACTGAAACCAACCACCACCCAAGAGCCAATAAGTTTTAGAGCAAGACATACCACGCAAATTCTCCAGCAACACAGGAACATAGCCCTGAACATCAACATACAGGCTGCCCAAGGTCACACCTAACACATAGACCCATCTCAAAACTCATCACTGGGTACTCCATTGCTCTCCAAAGAGAAGAAATCAAATTCCACGCACCAGAACACTGACGCACGCTTCCCTAACCAGGAAATCTTGACAAGCCAATCGTCTAACCCCACCCACGGGTTAATCCTCCACAACAAAAAGGAACCACAGACCTCCAGAATACAGAAAGCCCACTCCAGACACAGCAATCTAAACAAGATGAAAAGGCAAAGAAATACCCAACAGGTAAAGGAACATGAAAAATGCCCACCAAGTCAAACAAAAGAGGAGGAGATAGGGAATCTACCTGAAAAAGAATTTAGAATAATGATAATAAAAATGATCCAAAATCTTGAAAACAAAATGGAGTTACAGATAAATAGCCTGGAAACAAAGATTGAAAAGATTCAAGAACTGTTTAATAAAGACCTAGAAGAAATAAAAAAGAGTCAATTAAAAATGAATAATGCAATGAATGAGATCAAAAACACTTTGGAGGGAACCAAGAGTAGAATAACGGAGGCAGAAGATAGGATAAGTGAGGTAGAAGATAAAATGGTGGAAATAAATGAAGCAGAGAGGAAAAAAGAAAAAAGGATCAAAAGAAATGAGGACAACCTCAGGGACCTCTGGGACACTGTGAAATGCCCCAACATTCGAATCATAGGAGTTCCAGAAGAAGAAGACAAAAAGAAAGGCCATGAGAAAATACTCGAGGAGATAATAGCTGAAAACTTCCCTAAAATGGGGAAGGAAATAGCCACCCAAATCCAAGAAACCCAGAGAGTCCCAAACAGGATAAACCCAAGGCGAAACACCCCAAGACACATATTAATCAAATTAACAAAGATCAAACACAAAGAACAAATATTAAAAGCAGCAAGGGAAAAACAACAAATAACACACAAAGGGATTCCCATAAGGATAACAGCTGATCTATCAATAGAAACCCTCCAGGCCAGAAGGGAATGGCAGGACGTACTGAAAGTAATGAAAGAGAATAACCTACAACCTAGATTACTGTATCCAGCAAGGATCTCATTCAGATATGAAGGAGAATTCAAAAGCTTTACAGATAAGCAAAAGCTGAGAGAATTCAGCATCACCAAACCAGCTCTTCAACAAATGCTAAAGGATCTTCTCTAGACAGGAAATGCAGAAAGGTTGTATAAACGTGAACCCAAAACAACAAAGTAAATGGCAACGGGACCACACCTATCAATAATTACCCTAAATGTAAATGGGTTGAATGCCCCAACCAAAAGACAAAGATTGGCTGAATGGATACAAAAACAAGACCCCTATATATGCTGTCTACAAGAGACCCACCTCAAAACAAGAGACACATACAGACTAAAAGTGAAGGGCTGGAAAAAAATATTTCATGCAAACGGAGACCAAAAGAAAGCAGGAGTCGCAATACTCATATCAGATAAAATAGACTTTCAAATAAAGGATGTGAAAAGAGACAAAGAAGGACACTACATAATGATCAAAGGATCAATCCAAGAAGAAGATATAACAATTATAAATATATATGCACCCAACATAGGAGCACCGCAATATGTACGGCAAACACTAACGAGTATGAAAGAGGAAATTAATAGTAACACAATAATAGTGGGAGACTTTAATACCCCACTCACAACTATGGATAGATCAACTAAACAGAAAATTAACAAGGAAACACAAACCTTAAATGACACAATGGACCAGCTAGACCTAATTGATATCTATAGGACATTTCACCCCAAAACAATCAACTTCACCTTTTTCTCAAGTGCACACGGAACATTCTCCAGAATAGATCACATCCTGGGCCATAAATCTGGTCTTGGAAAATTCAAAAAAATTGAAATCATTCCAGTCATCTTTTCTGACCACAGTGCAGTAAGATTAGATCTCAATTTCAGGAAAAAAATTGTTAAAACTTCAAACATATGGAGGCTAAATAACACGCTTCTGAATAACCAACCAATCATAGAAGAAATCAAAAAAGAAATCAAAATATGTATAGAAATGAATGAAAATGAAAACACAACAACCCAAAACCTATGGGACACTGTAAAAGCAGTGCTAAGGGGAAGGTTCATAGCATTACAGGCTTACATCAAGAAACAAGAAAAAAACCAAATAAATAACCTAACTCTACACCTAAAGCAATTAGAGAAGGAAGAAATGAAGAACCCCAGAGTTAGCAGAAGGAAAGAAATCTTAAAAATCAGGGCAGAAATAAATGCAAAAGAAACTAAAGAGACCATAGCAAAAATCAACAAAGCTAAAAGCTGGTTTTTTGAAAAAATAAACAAAATTGACAAACCATTAGCAAGACTCATTAAGAAACAAAGAGAGAAAAACCAAATTAACAAAATTAGAAATGAAAATGGAGAGATCACAACAGACAACACTGAAATACAAAGGATCATAAGAGACTACTACCAGCAGCTCTATGCCAATAAAATGGACAACTTGGATGAAATGGACAAATTCTTAGAAAAGTATAACTTTCCAAAACTGAACCAGGAAGAAATAGAAGATCTTAACAGACCCATCACAAGCAAGGAAATCGAAACTGTAATCAAAAATCTTCCAGCAAACAAAAGCCCAGGACCAGATGGCTTCACAGCTGAATTCTACCAAAAATTTAGAGAAGAGCTAACACCTATCTTACTCAAACTCTTCCAGAAAATTGCAGATGAAGGTAAGCTTCCAAACTCATTCTATGAGGCCACTATCACCCTAATTCCAAAACCAGACAAAGATGCCACAAAAAAGAAAACTACAGGCCAATTTCACTGATGAACATAGATGCAAAAATCCTTAACAAAATTCTAGCAAACAGAATCCAACAACATATTAAAAAAATCATACACCATGACCAAGTGGGCTTTATCCCAGGAATGCAAGGATTCTTTAATATCCGCAAATCAATCAATGTAATACACCACATTAACAAATTGAAAGATAAAAACCATATGATTATCTCAATAGATGCAGAGAAAGCCTTTGACAAAATTCAACACTCATTTATGATTAAAACTCTCCAAAAAGCAGGAATAGAAGCAACATACCTCAACATAATAAAAGCTATATATGACAAACCCACAGCAAGCATCACCCTCAATGGTGAAAAATTGAAGGCATTTCCCCTGAAACCAGGAACAAGACAAGGGTGCCCACTCTCACCACTACTATTCAACATAGTGTTGGAAGTTCTGGCCACAGCAATCAGAGCAGAAAAAGAAGTAAAAGGAATCCAGATAGGAAAAGAAGAAGTAAAACTCTCACTGTTTGCAGATGACATGATCCTCTATATAGAAAATCCTAAAGACTCTACCAGAAAATTACTAGAGCTAATCAATGAATATAGTAAAGTTGCAGGATATAAAATTAACACACAGAAATCCCTTGCATTCCTATATACTAACAATGAAAAAACAGAACGAGAAATTAAGGAAACAATACCATTCACCATTGCAACAAAAAGAATAAAATACTTAGGAGTATATCTACCTAAAGAAACAAAAGACCTATACATAGAAAACTATAAAACACTGATGAAAGAAATCAAAGAGGACACAAACAGATGGAGAAACATACCGTGTTCATGGATTGGAAGAATCAATATTGTCAAAATGGCTATTCTACCCAAAGCAGTCTATAGATTCAATGCAATCCCTATCAAGCTACCAACGGTATTTTTCACAGAACTAGACCAAAGAATTTCACAATTTGTATGGAAATACAAAAAACCTCGAATAGCCAAAGTAATCTTGAGAAAGTAATCTTGAGAATTTGTGGGCTTTTTATTGTAACTTATAGTCCATTGTTACTGCGATTGTGACTCTGTTTGCTAAACACCCTATTGTTTAAAAAACAAAGCCAGAAATTGGTGCAATTTGCTAAATGCAACCCTGTCTTTTCCCTCCACGTCACTATTCTTACTACTACTGCAGGGAATTTTTTGATGGAACAAGGATAATTTTGCATTGTAAAGCACCTCAAGCTTGGGTTTACATGTTACATTGATTCCAAAGCTGTAAACCAAAGATCAAAAGAACTGTTTGAGTAAAGCTGACTCAAGTGATCCTCTTTGTATTTATGTCAGAGTTAAACATGTCTCTACCACCTATTAGGAGCCAAGTGTTACAGTCAAAGCTGATCTTCTCATCTAAGTGCTCGAGACTGGGGAGGAGAAGGTGTCACGGCATGGCTTGACCTTTCCTCTGGGTGCAGGGGTGCCTTCTAAAATAGGCCAGCCCTGTGCCTTCTGATGGCATTCTTAGGAGCCGTGGTGCCGAGAAAAGCTAGGTCTAAATGTAGAACACTGATTTTCCACCAAAGTATGGGAGGTTATAATGGAAGAGAAAAAAACCCATAGAGGGAAATGGAAGAGTCTCACTTTTCCTTGGCTCTGTAAGGCTATTATTGTGAGTCAAAACAGAGAAAGAATTGAAAGGATTGACATTTGCCTTTTGTTTTTTCATATGCCTTTTGCCAGAAAAAAAAAATGCAATTACTCATAAAATTGGGTATCTAAACCTTAAAATATTCCCAATTCCATAAATTCAAAGGAGATATTACAGTGATGTGTTCTACCTGTATCACCACTTAGAAAGTGGTGAGCAAAGGCTTTATACTGATCAAGCAAATTTCAAAATTTAACTGCACAGACAGTAAATTATTCTGTCAAATATTAAATTTCAAGATTATTAATAGGAAATGATAGCTGTATATAGAAAACATGTAGACTACAAAAAATTTCACTTAGATGATTATCTTGACTTTGCTTTGAATTATCATATTTGGTTGTGTATATTTATGTAGACCAGTCCAGTTCTTGTCTATCAGATTCCTAAGATATTGTGTTTGGATTGTATAAAATATGTAAACAGGTTTCTCTTTTAGTGGTAGATAATAAAAGCATAAAAATCATAACAAACTAACTTTGATTAGCTTGAAAAATTGTACTAACCTTAGTAATGCTACTTAAAAAAAAAAACAAAACAGATAACATTTATTGGGGCTTCCTCAATGGTTCAAGTGGAATTGAATCCACCTGCAGTCCAGGAGATACAGGAGACATTGGTTGTTCTATTCCTGGATTGAGAAGATCCCCTGGAGGAGGGCATGACAACCCACTCCAGTATTCTTACCAAGAAAATCCCTTGGACAGAGGAGCCTGAGGGGCTGCAGTCCATGGCATTGCAATGAGTCAGACACGACTGAGCACACACACATATTTATTGAACATACAGCAATTTTTTTTTCCTTAGGCATGATGTACTTCATTTCTTCATTTATTTTCTCTATATTAATCTATCTACCTACTTACCTACCTATAAGTAATCTATCTACTTACTTACCTACCTTCCTCACTGTAGTTGAGGAAACGGATGTCTCTATGGGCTAAATACATTGACTAAAAGTTAATAAAAGCAGGACTTGAACTTTAGAGCTGTCTGGTTGCAAAGCATCATCCATTAAACTCTATATATATTACAGCTTCAAGAAATATGGTGAACAGAGTTAATATGAATATATTTTGGAAATAATGAATGAATTAATTCATTCCTTTATTCATTTCACAGACTTCTTTTTAAACAGCTGGGCTTGCAAAATACTGTGACATAAAGCAAGTAACAGGCCTGCCTTATCATATAGCAGTGCTTTCCTATGATGATGACTTTCTCCAATGTATCAGTAGCAATGATAGGTAGCTCGAGAAAAAGTCAGACATCAGGTAATGATAAATTCTATTTTAAAAAGGCAGAGATAATCTTGCTAGAGAAGAAAATAGATTATTTTGTGATAGAGTGATGTCATTGAAGATGGCCAGTGTCTGAATAGGTGGCAACTGGGTGGGGAGGGGGTGAAAACACTCTAGGACTTTGTCAAGGGAGGTTGGAATTGGGTGAATGTTTAATAATTTAAAGCACAGAGGTTAATGTGCATCAGGTATCATCAGGGGAAATCAATAAGTTTATTGGGAATATAGGATAAATAAGTTGAGAAAAGGAAAATAAATTAGATTTTAAGTATATTTTAGAGTCAGATTTCAGAAGTCCTAAATGTTACACTAAGGACTTGAAATACACTGAAAAGCTGCTGATGACTTTCCAACAAGGGAATGTTCTGATCAAAGTTCTATCCTCAGAAACCATTTTTATCATTAATTATTGCACCTTACTACACACTTGCTTGAGTTACTTTTGGCTAACAATGATAACAAGCAGTCATGTCATGGATGTCCTGATAAAGGTTAATACCTGTGGATTTTGTTTTCCATTTTAATAGGATTTTATTAGTGTTGGTATATAGATATTGTAATGAGTTAGCTCAGGGTATCTTTATGTTACTTTTACTTTATGTAGCTTTATGTTACTTTTTTAAAATAAAACTTGAGTTTTACTGTAATACTTATTTCTGCCATGAGATTTTAAGTACCCTGAGGCCAGGAAGCTAGTTTATGTACTAAATAGCATGTACTGAAACAGACTTCAATACACGACAGTTGGCTATTTATTGTTTATTGATTGAGGTGATTGAATAAACATTAGCTGTTTACTCATTATTTGCTAAGTGGATAAATTGTAAACAAACAAAACTCAAATCATAACTCTCTGGCTTCCTCTGTCTGCAGCTCTGTCTCAACAGATATTCTACATTGAGCTTTTGTCACCGTATCATAAGTTGTCACACTGCTGAATGATATTCTTATTGTACCATCTTTTTGAAAGTTTTTAGCCCTTCCCTTTCCAGGATAATGTTTATATGTCCTTTCAAATATAGCTAAACATTACCTCTTCTAAGAAGGATTTTCTTCCCTCTTGTCAGCCTGGTTAGAAATTCAGCCTCTGTGCTCATTTTTAACACTTACTTAAGATTCACTATTTATACCGGATAGCACTTAATCACTCTGTTTCACAATCTCTTTCTCCACTAGACTATAAATTTCTTGAGGTCATGAACTGAGTTATTTCATTTTTGTATTGCAAGACTAATATGGTACTTCATTGCTGCTTAGTCATGAAGTCGTGCCAGACTCTTTGCAACCCCATGGACTGCAGAATGCCAGGCTTCCCTGTCCTTCACCATATCCCAGAGTTTGCTCAAGCTCGTGTCAGTTGAGTTGGTGATGACATCCAACCATCTTATCCTCTGTCGTCCCCTTCTCCTCCTGCCCTCAATCTTTCCCAGCATCAGGGTCTTTTCCAATGAGCTGACTCTTTGCTTCAGGTGGCCAAAGTATTGGAGCTTCAGCTTCAGCATCAGTCCTTCCAGTGAACGTTCAGGACTGATCTCCTTTAGGATGGACTGGTTTGATCTCTTTGCAGTCCAAGGGACTCTCAAGAGTCTTCTTCAGCATCACAATTTGAAATCATCAATTCTTTGGTGCTCGACCTTCTTTATAATCCAACTCTCACATCCATACATGACTGCTGGAAAAAGTACTTGATCAGTAGCAAATTAGTATTAACTATTTGATGAAAGAGTGATGGGTTAAAGGTTGGGAGATTTGTTAGGAGGACATGAGAGTGCTCTGTGATGGGGGCAGTTAAGACCCAAATAAGATTTTTGTCTTTATGAACAGAGAAGAAAGTAAGAATTTCAGAAATACTGAAGGGTAAAAATTAATGACATGATGGAAGATGTTCTATGAAGATAAAAACAGAACCAAGATACAAAGATAAAGATACAAAGTGACTGGCCGTATGAAGTTGCCATTAAATGAAGTAGAGGAGCGAAAAGTAGGACCTGATTTCTTACTGAGACAGATGATGAGTCCTTTTCTGGACATAATCATTTTGAGGTGCCATTAGGGATACTGAGATTTTTGCAAGTAGTTAGTGAGAAATCTAAATTTGAAAGCAGTCAGGAAAGGACATAAGCATTAGTATGTTAACCATTCTGTTTCACAACCATTTAGGATTGACTGGTACAATACCATTACAATACAATACATTACAATACAATACAATACATTACAATACAATACAGTACTGATACAATACCATTAGTATCATTAACAAAGTAAAGATAGTTGAAGTCTTTGAGTGCCAGAGATTATAATAGAGAGTTTAGAGGAGAGAAGGATGACTGAATCTTGTGGGACACCTACTTATGGCCAATTTTGAAAAGCGGTACCAGAAAATAGTGCGAGAAGAAAACAAGGAAATTCCTGAACAATTTCAGGAAAGTTAAATTCTAATCGAATGAGGTTTTCTATGTTTTTCCCCAGGTTTATTGAAGTGTAATTGACAAAATTATAAAATATTTAAAGATTTTATATATGTATACATTGTGAAAGTATTCCCACATCTAGTTAATTATGTAGTTTTGGAATATCAGAGAAGAATTGCTGGAGTAATAGTTTTTAACAGTAAAATATTCTGTAGTGTGGTTGATAAGCAGGTAGTGATACAGATCTAGTCTGAAGCCAGATGGCAGAAGATTAAAAACACAAAAAGGAAAGCAAGTAAAAGGGCCCATTATGTGAGCAGCAGAGTTAAGATAAATAATTGTTTATGAGGCATTTCTACTTTCACCTAAAATAGCATTCAAACCCATGGAAGATGCTTATGTGGAGTGTATTGAAATGTACTGTAGAAACACATGTATTTTACAAACAAATAGAGTTGTCACATATCTTTCCTGAATATCTGAGAAGACACAGTTAGGGTAGACTCTTTAAATATTATCCTTTTCAGTATTAATGATAATCACACAGCCAAACCATATTTATTTCCATGAGTGAACCATGTTTTATGAATGTGTTATATTTTGAGAGAGAAGACTTCAGAGTTAGTCAATATGTGAGGAATCTCAACTATATGGCTACTGTTTTTAATGAAACTCACATGGGGAATATCCATTGACTTGCCCCTTTGTAAGATCATGAATCATGCCTCATGCTTAAAAAAGGTAAAAAGAGAATTAAATGTCCCCTGAAGCAGCGATCCCCAACCTTTTTGGCATCAGGAACCGGTTACATGGAAGACAAATTTTCCCATGGACTGAAGGGAATTCAAGTACACTATGTTTATTGTGCACTTTATTTCTATAATTATTACATCAACTCCACCTCAGATAGTCAGGCATTAGATCCCAGAGGTTGGTGACCCCTACCCTAAAGTGTGTTCCATGTCTAATAGTTTGAATTTTACATTTGTAGCTTATATTCCCTGAGGAGGGCATTCTTTTTATAATAGCTGAGTGTGAATTCTGAAGACCATCATCTTATTTATCAGGATTGCTAGGACATGGTAGTTGCAGAGAGTGAATTGAACTAAAATACCTTATATGTTTCCCCTAAATGTAGACTATTGTCCATATAGCTGAAAGCATGAAAATCATTTACATCCAAAGCCTGCAGTAGGAGTGAAATCTAAATCCAAGACCCTCTGTAATTTAATAATTAGTAATCAACTGAAAAATATGTATAAATAAAACTTTGGTGTAAAAAGAAATGTTTAAAAGTGGGGCAAAAATCCTAGGTGTGAGAATTCATGCACAGATAAAAAGTTAAAAGAACCTGGGTCACTTGTATTGCAGGCAGATTCTTTCCCCTTTGAACGAGTAAAGCCCAAAATATTTGTATATAAAATATGGGAAACCTTATGACCTATATTTGACTAAATCAAGCTGATTTTTTACATTTCACCAACAAAATGTGAACAAAAAGTTTTTTAAGGGATCATTCCTGTAGAAATGTGGACTCCACTCTGTTGAACTTTAGGATGAGAGGTAACACTGGATAAGTCAGAGGTTGACTGTGGCTGAATTACCACTGTCTGTTGACAACTGCCTCTAATATATCTGTAGTCAAATGTGTTTGGAAGATTGAAGGGAATCATTAAAGTTGTCACACTATTTTCTTATGCCTTGTTTATCTTCTCTCTTCTTCCTCCTTCTCCTTTCTTGTTTTTCCCCCTTCTGTTCCTCATTCTTCTCATTAACCACTGTTTCATAATTAAAACAGGGCTTCCCAGGTGGCTCAGTGTTAAAGAATCTGCCCACCAATGCAGGAGACATAGAGGACGTGAGCTTGATCCCTGGGTTGGGAAGATGTCCTGTAGGAGGAAATGGCAACCCACTCCAGTATTCTCGCTTGGAAAATTCTCGCCTGGACAGAGGAGCCTGGTGGGCTACAGATCATGGAATCACAAAAGAGTTGGACACGACTGAGCAATTGAGTGCACATACGCATGTACACACACACACACACACACAATTAAAACAAGTTCCCATTTGTGTCAGCGCCAGCAAGTCCTCTCCACTGGGATTTGCTGAGAGCCATCACTAGGCCTGGGTGCTGTAAAATTGTCCCAGGAGCCAAGGGAAAATAGATAACAAGACTACCTGTTCCTCAAGAAGCTTCTCATTTGCTCTTTAGAAAAATAAGCCAAAGAAGAATGGGATGCCGTCATGATAGCATTTTCCTAAAGGAGTGGTTCTCAAAGTGTGGCCCAATGCCCAACTAACTGTTTCATAATAACAGAGTGCCTTTTAATATATGTATTAATTTTAACAAGTTCTCCAAATAACTCAATTCTTTGCATTATTATTTAATTTTATAATCCTATCAGGCAGGATTATTCCAATTTTACAATTAAGGAAATGATTATAAAGGCTATAGATGATATTCCTAAAGAAATTTCTAATGAGAATGCTTGTTTATTTTATGATATACTTTCTTCTTTCAGGCCTTTACTTTTGTAAACATAGTTTGCTACATGAGCAACTGCAGTGATATTTTTCTTAAATGCAATGCTTAACAGGAGTGTTTAGAGGGAAAGAGTAAGGGAAAGAGTAAAAATAAAAATTTTGGCTCTCCATCTCCATTTGTGGATTTGTGGTGTATACACCTAACCCCTTGATCATGTGTGCATGCGTGTGTGCTAAATTGCTTCAGTCATGTCCAATGCTTTGCAACCCTATGGACCATTGCCCAACAGGCTTCTCTGCCCAAGGGGTTCTCTAGGCAAGAATACTGGAGTGGGTTGCCATGCCCTTCTCCAGGGGATCTTTGCCATTCAGGTGTTGAGCCCACGTTGCTTATGTCTCCTGCATTGGCAGGCAAGTTCTTTACCACTGATGCCACCTGGGAAGCCACGTGATCATGTATATAGAAGTTTTATTTTGTTTTATAAAGAAAAGTGATAGCTAAATGTTATATCATTTGTGTCTCAGTTTTGAAGTATTACTGTATCCTACTTATCATTAACGTGTATATTTTAACCTAACACTTTTATACATCTCTCTGACAAATGTTTATCCATATATTAACATATTTATGGAGTTCTTAGTATATTTGGGCACAATTTCATGAAAGCCTTATCAGCACTTTATATCACAATTAAGAAAGTCTTATGACTTCTTCTATTATACTTACTGACATTTTTGTATCTCACTCTAAGAGTATTTCAGGTCTTTCAAATGCACTGTTATTTGTGTCAGTAGAAAATTTTTTAAAATTGCGTATTTCTATTCAATACCTTTAGAAGATTAGTATTGAAATTACATTATTGAAAATTAATCTAGGTTATTATTTATTGTGAAATGCATTATATCCAACATTAAGTCTCCAAAGGTACAATGTATAGATTGTTCAACTTTATATAGTTTTTTCAAGCAGAAATAGCTGTAGTTATGGAACATAACTTATGATAAGATCTGCTTAATCTTATCTCTAGAATACTGTCTGTAATTTTCTGTCAGATAAACTTTCTTCAGATTAATAATATTGAAAACTTTTTGAGTGTGTGTGTAACTTAAGGACAACAAAAGTGTTAGTTGCAGTTAGGCTGAACTCACCTTGTTGAATAGACAATTCAGTAGCTGGTATCTGAACCCTGCTTCTGATTCTACTAAGAGTATAGACTTTAATTTGCATTGTTTCAAAATGGTGGCCATGGGAATGGGAAAGACCGTAATCTTCCATTTTTTGCAGGCAACACAAATTGTTAGATCCTTAGACTTAATTCAACATACACTTATTAAATGCATATTGTATCCAAGTCAGTGTTTTAGGTACAGGAAATATCACAGAGACAAGACAGAAAACTAAATTTATGAATCTCCAGTGGGAGAAGTCAGATAATAAATGTAGTGATTAGGTAAAAGACATACTTTGCCCCATAAAGATAAGTGATATGGGCAAAATTAGGAAGGGGATAGAGATTGGGAAATGGAGGGAGTGATCGATTTATAAATTCTTCCTGAAAAGATGACATTCAAGCAAAGACTTGAAGGAGTTAAGAGAGCAAGCTATGTGGATAATCTGGGGGGAGATCCTTGTAGTTAGAGGGAAGATACAAAGGGCCTGGTAGGTTTCAAGAACAGCAAGGAGACCAGTGTGGATGAAATGAGATGAGCAAAAGGAAGCCAGGTGGAAGTGAGTTCAGAGAGGTAACAGGGACCTCGATGCTGGGATGTTGGAGTCTGCAGCAGGTACTTGAGATTTTACTGAGAGAAGTGAAGACTATCAAAGAGATCCCAGCAGAGCAGTGGCTTGCAATGTCTTTATAGCATAAAATTTTACTTGTATTTTCAGACTTCTCTGGAACAGTGCCAAGGTTTTAGAGGTTACGGGAGTTATCCCAGAAGTTTTCACTTCAAATCAAATAGATACATGGAATCTGCTTTCATATCTGGACCTTTTTTTTTTTTTAATTCTCCAGTAGGACCTGTTCTAAGATTTAGATTTCTTGTTTCTTTTCTTTTTTTTTTTTTTTTAACACCAAATAAGCAGAATTTCCAGTTTTTGGTCGTTTCTCAGGATTATTTACAGACAAAAGGTCAGGTGGAGGGTGACTCAGTGATCTCGTCATTGCTTCATAATTTAGTAATTTGCCAGGTAACCCACATATCCTGATGCTTTGAATAAAACCATATTCTATGGCCAAGATGCACCTGTGTGTATCCTCAATACTTTAAAAGAAGATTTCTGAATCACTTCCTCAAAAATATTGAAGACAAAAGTTTTTAGGTATAAATATCTACTAACCTGTACCAGTACCTAGTCTGGAAACAAAACAAAACAAAACAAAAATGATGCCTTCATTTTAGAAGAGTTAAAACAATTAGATACCAAAAGAACAGGTAGGCATCGGAAATCCATTCTTGTGTGTGTGTGCCTGCGTGTGTGTGTGTGTGTGTGTGTGCGCGCGTGCGCACACACATGCGTGTATGCTCAGTCATGTCTGGCTCTTTGCAACCCCATGCACTGTAGCCTGCCAGGCTCCTTTGTCCATGAGATTTTCCGGGCAAGAATACTGGAGTGGGTTGACATTTCCTACTCCAAGTTCCATTCTAGTAATATGATTTAAATTGATTAAGTGTCTGGTGTTGATTAAGACCACTTTGAAGCTGTATTTTCTTTCAAATTTCACATTCAAATTAGACTCATACTTTGCTTCTTTAAGGTGTATTCACTACAGTTACTAGTTTCTCTTTAGATAAAATTATCTCATGAAATAAAAAGCATGGAAATAAACATAGAAGCTTAGCTCCACCTTTTCTCATATATTTGTAAATATATTTTACCTTAAAGCTTTGGCAATGTGGAAAATGTTTCAGTGTACACACACATATAATACTGAGTAATAATGGATAAGCACACTAAATTAGAATGAAAGTTACTATATTACTAATCTCTTTAGGTGATTTCCAGATAGCTCTTTCATGCAGTGAAATTGTAAAACTCTAGCCCTTTGCAGTTAGGAGCAATTGGTCTTCAATTAAGAAAACCAGTTTAGGAGCTAAACACAGTTTGAGAGCCTAATCCAGACTTAACCCCTGCTGCCTAGTTCCCAGTAAGTAGAATGAGAATTTCATCACCAATGATAACCATATTTTTACCTGCTAGTTCTCCAGCTTTCACTGTCTTTAAACTACATGATAAAATTTTTGTGTTAGTTGTGCAACTCAACGATGAATATGTGCCCTTTGCTGGTAATTTAGGAAATTCTGACTACACATTCAAATATACTTTTCTTTATCCCTTTCCCTGGAATGTATCCTCTAGGGATGCTTAAACGTCTTTAGAATAATGATACGTTTACTTTCCCTGCTTTTCTTCATTGACCGTCACTATCTTCTTAGGTTCTGAGGGGCTTTGTTCAATGTCGCTTTACACTTCATACCAAGAAAGGAAGAATTCAGCTGCCAGGCAGGACTTCTAGGCAAAGAGACTTTGAATGAAATAGTATATAATTTGAGTTGTAAACACCATGGATGCATTGTAGTTTAAAAGTGTTCATCATAACTGAGTTGTAGTTAAAAGGATTTGGGTAGAGGATTGGGTATTGATAGGTAACAGTTAGGGGTTTTCCAGACTCCCTTTTATGTGGCTGAATGGGAGCTACATATAAGTCAGGTTCAGACTCTTAAATTACACCCTCCTTTTTGACCTTGTCTTACAGACTCCAGAGTATTTTTTGAGTTCATTAGTTAAATACTACCCAGTCATTTAAATACCAGAATACTCCATTTTTTGGAAGATTGCTTCCAGGAAAGGAAAATGATTATCAATAGAGATACTACAAATACTTTTATATTTTGTGCACACACACACACACATTCCTGAGAATGGCTTTCTGTACACTGTAGCTTCATTGTATAACAACCACCTTTGGAAATTGACTAATAGTGCACAGAAAAGGCTCTGTTCCGTGGCTGGTTCTACCCACAAAACTCCCATTCAGCATTTTTTCTCTTTTCTTGAATTATTTGAACAGTTAATAGGCACATACACATGAGCACACACTCAAACATACATGCTTCTCCCACATCACAAAAACCACCCTCACATTTGGCGCACCTCTGATCCTCAGTTCAGCCACAGGGCAAGACTTAACAGACTTGTGTCAACTCTAATAAAAAGGTATTCAAAAGTAGTCTCAAAGGGCAAAATTTAAGGAACATAGTTGAGGGAAGGGGAGGGGAAATTATATTTAAAATCATAATGCAACTTTTCTGTACTAAACAATAAATCTCAGGAGCATCTCTTGCTAGCATTTTTCATGAATTCTCTGTTCTTTGAAAAATCCTATAGAAGTTCATTCTTTAAACATAAAGTATAATAGCACTAGATACTTGATGGCATTAAGGTTTACTCTTGAGGTTCTCTTATGGTATAGTAGTTAAAAATATTTTATTTTATAATATGTCAGCTGTTTTGTTAGAAATCATCTTTCTAAGTTAAATAGTACATTTTAAAAGCTAAAATGTAGACCTGAATAAGTCAATCCTAATTTAGTTAGCTCTATTATCAGCTGAATATATGAACATGTGTATCTAAAAGGTGTAACTAAAAGGTGGTTTAGTTACTCAGCTATGTCCAACTCCTTGCATGCCAATGAACTGTAGCCTTCCAGGCTCCTCTGTCCATGGGATTTCCAAGGCAAGAATACTGATGTAGGTTGCCATTTCCTTCTCCAAGGGATCTTCCCAAGATTCTTTACTGACTAAGCTATCAGGGAAGCCCTCTAAAAGCCATAATTTTATGAAAAAGGCTAAATTTAAAATTGTCTTTTGCAGAAATAGTGTTTTTAAATGTTCTTATTACAAAGAACATAAAATATTTCCAGTTAGAGTTAGATTTTTATTTTTCTTACATTTACTAAATGTGAAAGACATTATTTTATTTGTTGCAGGAAATGCTAAAATGAATTAGACTCTAAGCCTACCAGAGGAAATCAAGAATCACACTATTATTTCATGGCAGTTTTCTTATGGTATCACATTTAACCCAATAGTTTATAATCTACTGTCGGACAGTGATACATGTAACTGTTAGACAACAGGATTTGTGAAAAGTGTTTTGGCATCAGCTATATGGTTGTATTCTTGAAAACTGTCATAGAGAGTTTGCATATAGAAATTAAGACCTTATAGTGAATTAGAACTTATAAGTCAATGCCTATAAATACATGTTTAGGTGAATAATAGTGAGGTTATATTATTAACCTAAATGTACATTTTATATGTATAGGGCATATATATATATATATATATATATATATATATATATTTTATGTTATGTAAATATATAGTGCCTATTTTATATTCATTAAAATAAACTAGTAAGAACAGTATATCAACTAAAGAGAAAGTCAAAGTCTCCCATATTACATCTGAATGTATTAAAATAGAGGGACATTCCTTTTTTGATAAAATATTTTTATGATTTGAAATAATTTTGTCAAGTGCTGTGGTATGATTTTATCCTATATTCTCTACTTATTTTTGGTAGACTCCCTTGTCTAGAGACACATTTGAAACAAGTAAACTTTATTTTGCTGTTAAACTATGGTAGCATCACTATGTCAGTTAATCCGTGCTCTTTGCGAGGAGCCAGGTAAGCTATGTTTTACAAGTTACTGAGTCCCAGTATCTCCTAAATACAAAATACTCTATTAATAAATGGATGGCCATCTTTATAATTCAGATCATCTTGCATTTTTTTTAATTGACTTAATTTGTAGTCTAATTCATCCAAACTTTAGGATTTGATGTACTTTCACGAGAACGCAGTTTGTGGATATGGAACTTGGAATAAAGTTTCCATAGAACATAACAATCTTTATGTGCTCAGAATAGCTGTCAATGTCCAACTCATTAAACACTGCAGATGAAATGCTCTGAAACACAATGTCTTTCTCCAATAAAAACAGCTGGAAGCTAAAGCACTCGTGCATAGTTAGGCAAACTGTATCTCAAGAATAGAACTGGAATACAAAATGATCTATTATTCTATATTTGTGAGTTGGACTCTAGAACACTATTTTTTTTTTGTAGCATGAGCCCTGTGGCATTGCACATCTATGGTAATAACCACTTTGTCTTAAGCAGAGATGCCTCTGTGTAATTAATGTCTGGTGGATGGCTTGAGAAGAAGTTTGCTCTGAAATTTTGATCATCAGCAGTTGGTAGACTGGCAGCAGGGCTTATTGAGGTAGGGGACACTGAAAGAATTGGAAGTAGTTATACCAAGTCCAAATGACAATTTTGCCTATAAGAATATAGGCAACTTTTTCTTGATTTTAAATGGATATTAATTATCATAGAGCAGGTATAAGGATTAAATGAGATAGTACACATAAAAGTCCTATTACTGTGCCTGGCCCTTAGTATGTACTCAATATCTGGATATTGTTCTCAGAGCTTCCCTGTGTGTATGGGTGTGCCGTTCGTATGTATTTGAATTGGCAAGACTGAAAGGGAGAGTGTAGTTGTTATGTGATAAATATTAGAACTGAATGTAATGTCATAAAGATTGCTATTGAGCTATTTATTGTATGTATCATGTCCAGTTCTTAATAAAATTTTTTACTTTTTAAACAGTGCTTTTCTTAAAAACTTATACCAGACTTAGGACATGTTTGTGTATATTTGCAAATCATGATGCTGAAGAGGTGATTATGAAATAATAAAACTCATATAAGCATGGAAAAGATGATTTAAATGAAGAAAAATAGCATCTTCTCGCAATTAAGTAGAACACATAAACTGGGAAAATTAAAGCAAATGTTATTCAATTACATACGTTTGTTTTCCAGTTTTATAGTTAGAGTGATTAACTTATTGAACCCAACTGGTAGACACATTTTGCATGAATCTATTTCTATATTTGATATTCTTATACACAAATAAGATTTACCACTGGTTTACTTTACATGGTTAGTTCTCTTAAGAATGCTTATAGAATATATCATGTGATAGTTACCATATAGTTCATTCTAAGAATGATGAAGATTGATCTTAATAAAGCTGAAGTGTTATATTTCACTGAAAAGCACAGATTTGATTTTGAAAAGTTTGAAACATCTCACTGGTCCTTTATGTGTGTGTGTGTGTGTGTGTGTATGTATATATGTATGTATGTATATATATATATGTATATTTTTTTAAATTTTCCTCCTCATATATATCTGATAATATTCAGACCAAGGAGAGTTGATTTGATTTATATTCAAACAATAGTAAAAGTTATTCTGTGTTCTATTACCTTTTTCTTTTATCTCCTTGCAGACCTTGAAATTGAACTTGACACATTTGTAAATATGATTTTCTTTCCTAGGTCTTTGGAAAGTTTATTTACTTGGCAAATAAATTATCCTGAGAATTAAATGGTAACTTTGAGTATATTAGCACACTAGGAAATTAGCTTTCAGAGATCTAGGTTAGTTCTCTATGCGTTACTACTACTATGAAGGTAATTGGTTCTAACATGATAATTGAAAAATTGAGGCTCTCAGTGCATAACTCAGTTCTTGAAATAGGTTAGGCAAGAAAGCTAAAATATATACCACACATATTAATCTTTTCTGTAACAGTTTTAACTTTGAAACAGCTAGCCAGGCAAAATCTGTACTGAAGCTAATACTTAGCTCATGTATAGGTATTTAACCCTGGCTTTGCCCCTGTGACTGACTAACTGACTTGCCTCTATACACTTGATGCCTTAACTTAGAGAGTAATCTCAAAAGAAATATTGTGTTCTCTTCAAGAACAGGCCAAACACAGAATGAGGAGGAGGAAATGGCAACCCACTCCAGTATTCTTGCCTACAGAATTCTATGGACAAAGCAGCCTGGTGGGGCTACAGTCCATAGGGTCCCAAAGAGTCGAACACAACTGGAGGACTGACTGACACACGAAGACAGAATGAGGAAAAATCACAGAGTAGTTCACCTTATCCGTCAGATCACATTGACTAGAAATGATCGTTTTCACCCTGTCACTACTGGTAAAAATAGGAAGAAACACATTTTCATTGAATATTGGAAATATTGAAAATAGGTATTACTGCTATTGGAATTAAAATATGTATTAGGGATAGGGTTGGCGGCAGGAGGAGAAGGGGACAACAGAGGATGAGATGACTGGATGGCATCACCAACTCGATGGGCATGAGTTTGAGTAAACTCCGGGAGTTTGTGATGGACAGGGAGGCCTGGCGTGCTGCGATTCATGGGGTCACAAAGAGTTGGACACGACTGAGCGACTGAACTGAACTGAACTGAGGGATAGGGTAAGATAGGTTTTGAAAATATTAGTGTAGTTTAATGTTTTGTTTGAAAAAATGATCAGAGTTAACTTATAAAAATGGATAACTTTTGATTGCATTATAATTCAGCCATTTACTTAATTCTCTTCCTTTCTCTCCTTTTCATTTTTTATTTTTTTCTTTCTCCCTCCCTTTTCTCCCTTCTCCTTTCTTCCTCCACCCTCTTTTTCTTCCTTCCTCTATATCAGAGATGATCTGTGTCATATATCATCAGATGTCGTGTAGACATGATTTAAAAATTACTGATATAATTCCTAGCTGGGTGATAGGGAACCCCAAAAGCCCCATTCAGTGTTCTTTGTGTTGTAAATGGTTTGGGCTTCAAGGAGAGATATCTGAGAAACAGGCAAGGAGAATAGTCAGAAAAAGCTATCTTTTTATTTATATACCATCTCATGCCTTTAAAAGAAATACAAAGCAGTATGCCTTTTATATAAAACTATATTTTTTGGACATCTTTCCTTCTTATATCAGCCATGGAGATTTATGACTTTTACTTAAGATTTTTAGAATGTTTGTACTTAAATAATGCAGTTCTCCAATTGGAGGAAAAGATTCATTGACAGACCTTGTAGTAGGTTGTAAATATTCTCTTTGGCCCTTAATGTATTTGTTTTTATCTTGTATGGGGCTTCTCTGGACTTTCCATTTGGCTCAGTACTAAAGAATCCACCTGCAAAGCAAGAGACACAGCAAATGCAGGTTTGATCCCTGGGTCAGGAAGATCCCCTGGAGAAAGAAATGGCAAGCCACTCCAGTACTGCCTGGAAAATCCCATGAACAGAGGAGCCTGGCAAGCTACACAGTCCATGGGTTCGCAAAGAGTTGGACACACCTGAGCACACACACACCTTGGGGCTTCTTTAGCAAAAGAAACAGTATACAGTAGCAGTCCAATTTATTGGTACTTTATTTATTTATTTGTGTAGAATCAGTATTATTCTCTATTTTCAATGAATGGTACCTGGCACATATTATGTGCTCGATACATATTGACTGAATCAGTCTAATAAGCAATAATAATTTCTGCTTTCCATGCTCTTGTCAAATTGCATAAAGTCCACAATCTGTTGTTCAATTATTATCAGAAGCTCACTTGCAAAATAAAATATTCACATCTGATTAGTGTTAGCCTAACCTTACCTAAAGTTTTCAACATTGTATCCCTGGTTGAAGCAGAATTTCATGTTCCCTTCTTAGGCCATTGTACAATTGTTTTTTTTATTAAACTGTGCTTTGGCATTATATCATTAGTCTGCATGGAAGAATTTAAAAAGAAATGTTCATTAAAAATGCTATTTCAAGGATATAGTTCACTAAATCAAATTGGATATTCCATTAATGAGGACCCATGGGAGGATTTTTCACTCAGATTTGTGCATCAGGAAAAGCTTTTTTATACCTATCCAACTGGTTTGTTTTTGTCTGATGGATATCATGAAACTGTAAATGGCTTCTCCTATAGGCCTGAGCGTGTAGGAGGCCCTGGCAGTTGTGCCAGACCTTAGGTTTGTATGCGCTCCTCTGTGATCTGACCCCCTCGATGGATTTTATTTCAAACCTTTCTTCTACATTTTCCCACATATTTTTATTGTTGCATTTTATTTCTGTCTGTAGCTCTGAGTTTTTAATAAGCAGAAAGCATAAAAATAATGAATATTTCCGTTTTTTCAAGACACTTACACATTTATTTTAGGTACCTTCAACCCAACTTTTATTATACCTAGGATAGTATCTATGGAAATACCAATATTAAATAAATATATGAGCAGCTATCCTTTCATCGTGTCCACATGTCAAGACAACTTTCCTTCTTTTCACATTGTTACTTTCTCTGCTGCATCCCAGGTCCAAACAAGAGTACTTTCTCATTTTCCCACTATTTCTCGGGCTAATGTTGCTGAGCCATGATCATTGAACCTGGAACCATAGTATCATGAGCTTGTATTTTTGAAATTTTATTTCCTTTACAGTAATATCAGTAATATTTTTATATTGTGTATTTTGTCTATACCAAGCTGAAGTATCTCTGATTAATTAGAAAGCTAGCAGTGTGGTTTATTTCTCAGATAATACAACTTTACACACAATACAGTGTTCTGATAATAACAACTGAATATTCCCATGTTAGCAATGAGTATTTCTTGTAAGGAATATAATTATAATAATTTGGTATTGATATGTTTCAGATAGCAGTGTTTATCATATGTGCACACTTTGGATCAAATGTATAATTCTGTTTAACAATAAGGTAAAAAGATTTTTAAATGCCTTTTAGTATAATATAGAACATTTTGCTATAGTCCATATAGCAAAACTGTATGGACTAGATCCCACCTAGGATTCAGGAGGTGGGATCTAGTCCATATAATTTTGCTGACACAACATAAAATCTAAATATCAAATTACTTTGTCACTTAAGTTTCTCATTTGTGTAACATTTAAAATCATCACGAATAATACCTCACCATGACTTTTTAGGACAAATGAGATTTTACAGTGTCATTGTCTACTCTTCAGAACTTACTGATATAAAATGCTTTGTTTTCTTAAGAATGCAAAAGCATTTTAACTCCACTACCTTGTAAAATTACATGGCCACTATATTAGACCCATGATATTTTTAAGAAGTTAAAGGTACTGTAGAGTAGAGTTATATAACCTTAAACTATCAAAGCCATTTAGTTCCACCCTATATTGATAAGTGAAATCTCATATATTAACTCAACCAATATTTACCACCTACTTTGTCTTAGACACTATCCTAACTCTTGGGGATACAAAGAAAATAGGAAAATAAGATATAGTCTCTTCTCTCAAGAATCTTACTGTTTAGTTGAGAGGCAATAAAAAAAAGTCTATAAATTATAGCATATCCTTACAGATGTTTTGGTAAGATAAAACTGGTATTCAGCAGGTTTAACATTAAAATCATTCCTTATCATTAGTAAGATTGCTTGTTATATCCTTAGTCGTTTAATCATGTCTGCCTCTTTGCAACCCCTTAGACTGTAGCCCACCAGGCTCCTCTGTCCATGAAATTCTACAGGCAAGAATACAGAAGTAGGTAGCCATTCCCTTCTCCAGTGATATCCAAATCAAACTGGGACTTCAGAGAGCACTTTTAGGAGGAGGATGTGCTTAAGCTGACTTCTAAAAAAATGAGTGAGCATTAGTTAGAGGAAACGAGAATGATGAACCTATATAGTTCTTATTTGAACAAGTCTTTATTCAAGCAGTAAGTACTTCATGAGGCAACTGAGCTTGTCATGGGATACTTTCAGTTCTCAAAACCTTTTTCTTTTTTAAGTGGCTAGAATGACTTAAAGGCACACCTTACATACCTTCAGCCTTGTTTTATCAAACTTAAATAATTACCAAATTTGAATCTATTTTGTATTTACTGGATTTGAGTTGCTTTTAAAATATAATTGTGACAGAATTGATGATGGAAGAAGATAACCTGAAAGTTCTTCTGTATTTCCTAAAATATTATGTTTATATCACAGCCAATACTGATACTTCAGAATTTCAGATATCTTCCTGATCCATATATTCAAAATCTTATGTACTTTCTATGCCATTTCCTTTCACGTATCATGCATATTTACTTTATCTGTTGTTTATACTGAGATAAACCTATAGCTAGTTCATTTTTAATGAGTATCTAGTGTTTTAAAAGTACAACTTGAAGAGATCTAGAAATTATGAGCTTCTAGTTTATTTTCTTGAAGAAGGCAGTGGCACCCCACTCCAATACTCTTGCCTGGAAAATCCCGTGGATGGAGGAGCCTGGTAGGCTGCAGTCCATGGGGTCGCTAAGAGTCAGACATGACTGAGCGACTTCACTTTCACTTTTCACTTTCACACATTGGAGAGGGAAATGGCAACCCACTCCAGTGTTCTTGCCTGGAGAACCCCAGGGACAGCGGAGCCTGGTGGGCTGCCGTCTATGGGGTCACACAGAGTCGGACACGACTGAAGCGACTTAGCAGCAGCAGCAGCCGCAGCAGTTTATTTTCTACTTCTCCACCCCAGTACTTGGGACAAAAAAAGTTTTGTGGTTTACCTAAAGCTATAGGTAATTTGGCAGAGTACCCATGGGAGAAATAGTTTCCTCTGACCTTTTCTGTTCTGTCGTACAAGACCTACATGGGCAATAATAGTGATTCTCAAACCAGGATCACAGAGAACCCTGCATTTCACTACTAAAATCAATAGTCTTTCTAAATCATAAAAGAGAAGATAAAAACATGTTAATAGAAATTATTTGTTTGATTTCAAGTTTTTCTTTTATAATTTTCTCTTTAACTTTTGATCCTATTCTTTGCTTATCTGATATAAAACAAATGAAAAGTGGTATAGATAAATATTAATAAAAATTCAAAAACAGTAAAACTTACCTAGCATGAAATGTACTTTGTTTGTGGATTTGTCTTTTTAGAATCATAGTTACCGTCCTGCACTATTATTAGAATTTCTGCTAGGAAAATAGTTCCTGAACAATAATAGTAGGAGCATTGGTTTCCTATAAGAGTACTATGAGGTCTAGGTTTTTACCACTAGAGAAGTAGATGTTTAATAAATATTTATGGGATTAAAATAAATTATTTTCAAAACAATATCTTATTCCATTCATGTCACCATTTTTGTTGACTTTTCTTAAATTTCTTAGTTACTAATCAAGATATAAGCAATTATTTTTATCATTGAAAAGAGAAATATGTGTGTTTAAAACAAAGACTTCTTATAATTAAATAACCTGTTGCCAAGAGTGTAGAATCTACTTTTCGGTATTCTAAGTGGAAGGATATCTTCCTGGTATGACTGGAATACCAGCTGTTGTGGGATAAGCCAGTGATTTCTTGAGATTGTTATCCTATTATCTGTTGTAAAGATAATAGATCTTTATCCCTACTACACTAAGGGAAATACCATCCTTGGGAAAAGAATTGGGTGAGTATCAGAAGAAAAATGTCCTAAAGGTTCTTTTGAAATAAGAAGCACTGAATTGATATCTAGAAAGATGGTACTTATGTTAAAGAGGCTAAAATAACTTATTTTCCCACTATTTTAAATTTCCTTAGAGTCTGTTTATAATACTTGCCCAAACAAGAAACGGAAATGCCAACATAATTAGAAGAAAAATTTTTGATTTAACATCACCGTTAGAAAAAAAATCTGTAATTCTTCTATTGTTGCTTAATTTTTGAGAAACTAAGTAGATTTAGATGGACTTATTAAACTTTGGAATTATATGTTTTCTTTATATCAAAGCATTCCAGTGCATTCTGTTTATTTATATATATATATGTATTTTTCCCAACTGTCCATCACTTGATTGTTTTATGAATACTTTTAAAAATGCATAGCATTAATTCACATTATTATCCAAGTAAGTGATTTATTCATGGATTTCTAATGAGTGAATTTTTACTTGATAAAAAACAAACAAAAAAGTTTGCTCAGCTATGTATTTTGTTCTTGTAATTCTTTCTTAGGAAAATAATTAGATAAAAAATAACCTTTTGAAATAAACATCAAAATTTGCTAAATATTTGTAATGATTTAGACTTTTCATTGAAATGCTTTTATTTAGTTTTGCAACCTCCAACCACTTTAATTTTTTCCACAAATAATTCAATGTTTAGTTTAAACACAAATGACACCAATTCATCATTTATACTAATCCTATAACAACAAACAAATGGAAATGGAATAATCGTGTATTTAAGAAAGTAGATTTTAATTTACAACTTCTAACAGTGAAACATGAAATCTATGACTGTCCAAATGTCTAAATTCTTAGTAAAAGCTGTCAGGTTGGAAAACAATCACCTCATAAAATTTACTTTGTATGACTCATGTTATAAATGTTTTTAAAAAATATGTATCAAAAACACTTGCCAGTTTTTATGATCTTTCCTGAAGAGGAAGTGCAAAGCTTTGATTAAACGGATGACAGATTTTTTTCTTTTTTAATGCCATGAAGGAAGCATTGCAATACTTCTACAAAACTGAAATAATCAGTAGCCCTTCAAGAAGTCTGTATACTCCACAAGATCATTTTTTGCTCCATGTTCCCATTTTATTTGTTTTTGTATTAATTGATGTGTTAATCAAATAAATTAGAGGTGTCCATAGGTTTCCATGGCTTCCCTGGTGGCTCAGACGGTAAAGTCTACAATGTGGGAGACCCAGGTTCGATCCCTGGGTAGGGGAAGATCTGGAGAAGGAAATGGCAACCCACTCCAGTAGTCTTGCCTGGAAAATCCCTTGGACAGAGGAGCCTGGTAGGTTACAGTCCGCGGGGTTGCAAAAGAGTGAGACATGACTGAGCGACTTCATTTTTTCATAGGTTTTCATGGAACTTAAGATGTTCTGTCAGCCAGCCCTTCATCTTGCCAAAGAGAAGCCTACCAGGATATTATGTTTTATTCAAAGCTATCTAGTGACTAATGGAAGAGCCAGGATAGGAACTAGGTCTTCCTACCCTCCTCAAGCCTGTGTTTTTCCTGTTACTCCTTGTTTTCTTGTTTCGGTAGGTTTTGAAAAAGATTTTGGGGGGAAATTTCAGGGGTCAATTATTCAGCAATTAATTTCTGATTGAATTAGGTTGTTTAAAAGACTAAGCTAATTAGGTCACAGAAGTTTAGTTTATTTCTTACACCATTCTTCTGGGTTATTAATTCCATAGAAAGGAGAGTACGCGGTGTGTTCACTGATGAATTTCAGATGCTTGTCCAATGTTTGGTTCATAGTAGAATCTCTATATGTTGAATGCTGAAGGCACGAACTTGAACTTCCTATTTGGAGGCTCCCATGGCAATTGAACATTAACAAAATATCTCACCAATTTTGTTCAGATTTACTCTGAAGTAAATAAAAAAAAATTATGTGCATGAGATAGTTTTTGTATGCTAGTTATTTAATCTGGGGATTAATATCTTCCGTTCTGCTTCTTACAGTGGTATTATTAATATTAACATATAGTATTAGTATCATTTTCTGTTTTGGTAGGACAAAAGCAAAGTGTTCTAGACAGAGAAGTTTTCAGACTAAATTCATGTTTGGCTAAAGTGAACTTCTCTTTTACTCAGTCAGCATTTGGTCCGGTTGCTAAATTTCTAAATAGTACTAAGCTAAAACTATTTTAAGTTTTGCTTAATTCTGTATAGTAAACCAAAGTCATTTAATCATCCCCTAATCTCCCCAAATTGGTGCATCTTCCAGGATCATACAATGACTAAGGCCCTTTTCTTCTCATCAAGTTACTGTTTCTTATACATACAGGAACTAAGCATACCTCCTCTATCTTTCATTAATTTGATATTAAACTAACACTTAAATGTTGTTTTTTATGATCTATTCATTGAGTAGCAAGGTAGACTCTCATAGGACTAACAGTCTAGGGGATGGAGACAGATGAGATCATTTCAGGAAATTCCCTAGTGGTCCAGCACTTTCACTGCCAAGGGCCTGGGTTCAATCCCTGGTCAGGGAACTAAGATCCCACAAGCTGCGCAAAACAGCTGAAAAACAAAAATTTTTTTTAAGGATCATTTCAGATTATATGTGCTATGAATGAAAATAAATCAGTGTAATCAATAGTGACTATGATGAGCTAATTTAGATAATGATCAGAAAAGATCTGCAGAGAAAGTGACATTAGAACTGAGAACTATCAAGGATGACAGTGTGGTTTCTTCATAAGGAAGATTTTCAAGGTGTCTTATAGAAGAGTGTTCATTAACTTGGTGATCAGATAGCTTCCAGGCTTATGAATCTGATTTTACCAGCACAGTAAGAGCAGATTCACCTCTCTGCAGTAGACTCACTTCGTCGAAACTCAGGAGGTTAATTTACTTAACCAAAATGCAAAAGTACACTTTTAAAATAAGTAAATAATTACCACAAAGTTCAGAATACTGAAAATCCTTATAGAAAAGTTTTTCTTCCTGTAGACAGATAGATTATGTGGAAAGCCAAATAATTGTCTTAAAGATATTGCTAATCATATTATTAGAACAAGGGAGTTATATGAATTTGGTATTTATAGCTAATCTACCTACAACAGTAGGGATGTTTCTGCCAGTGAAACTGACTTATGTTGGCTATATCTTTAGGCATCCAGCCAGCCAGTGTGTCTAAACTCTGGGTCACTTTGATTGAATATACTTTTATGCTCCTTCCCAAGAGACACAACTGAGTGACTAAACAACAACATCCACTTTATGGGCTTCCCTGGTGGCTTGGAGGTTAAAGCGTCTGCCTGCAATGCTGGAGACCTGGGTTCGATCCCTGGGTCAGAAAGATCCCCTGGAGAAGGAAATGGCCACCCACTGCAGTATTCTTGCCTGGAGAATCCCATGGATGGAGGAGCCTGGTGGGCTGCAGTCCACGGGGTCGCAAAGAGTCAGACACGACTGAGCGACTTCACTTCACTCTTCTGTACAGCTCAGACCTTACCAGCCCCACCCCACCCACAGTTTTTTGATGCCCAGAACTTATTCTCCTGTTGACATTCTGTTTTTCAATATGTTAATACATGCAATCATAATACCTGGTATGGTTACATTAAATACTTAAGGACCTGAAGACCCATTGTTCTTTTACATATTCTGATTTTGTCCATTATGTTTTGATTCTGTTTTTTAATCTATTAGAGACATCTATTTTGTACTACCAAATATATGGGGAAAGCATAAAACCTGGCATATACTCATAGTGTTTATGTCTATCTAGTTGAAAATGATTCAGGATCAGAACTTATATAGAAAAGTGTAATTCTCAACTTACTAAAAAATGTGCATATTTCACATTATATAAATAATAAATGCTATAAATACTCTTAGCTCTATACTTCTGCTGTCTGTTCTGAGTCTTTGAAAGTCTTAGTGTCTCAATCATATCTGACTCTTTGCAACCCCATGGACTGTAGCCTGCCAGGCTCCTCCATCCATGGGATTTCCCAGGTAAGAATACTGGTGTGGGTAGCCATTCCCTTTCCCAGGGGATCTTCCTGACCCAGGGATCGAACCCAGGTCTCCTGCATAGCAGGCAGATTCTTTACTATCTGAGGCAACTTAGGGTTCAAAACTGAAAGCATGCTAGGATGCCTTATGATATGCTAATTGAGATTAAGGTTCATGTTTGTTGCATGCATGCCTCAAATTTGCTAGAGGTAATGCCATACAAATGTCTAGTCCATGAAAAACCATATGGATTCAGTTTCACTGTCAAATCTCAGTCTTCCTAACCTAAATTCCCCTTAGTTACTTTTAACCTTAAAACATTATTTTCCGTCAGTTTAACAATCATCATGACTCATTGTTTCAGTTGAAGTTAGCCTAAATAAAAGTAGTGTCTGGATTTGGCCTTTAATTTAGCTGCAGTTTTCCAAATTCTCTCAACTGTGTTGATTTAGGAAGAAAGAAAAAACATACTCTCCAAAGAAAGACTGATTGTGTTCTAGAGAACAGACAGGGAAGAACACACACACACACAGAGAGTGAGAGAGGAGAGAAATGCACACAAGAGAGAAGAGACAGGAAATAACACATTCAAGTATGTTTTAAGGTTTATTTTGTGTCCAGTATTTTTTGGCTGATACCTTTCTTCATTTTTGATAGTCTACCTGAATTCATCTCCCTTCTTTTCTTTTTAATCATTTAAAGGTAATTTTTAAATTACTTTAAATTCAGGAGAATAGTGGATAATACAATTAAACTGTTTTTTATCCTGTTTTATTTTCTATTATACAAAGGCAGTCACAGCTGTTTTGAACAATCAGACCTTGTGTGTTTGCATGTTTTCTTTGCTTCCATGTGTTTTGGAGTTGTCTGTTAGTAGCAGTTATCTGTTAGCAGTATCGTAGCACATAGATTAGGAAGAGGTAGCCTTTAGCCTCATGGTTAGTTGGCCAGAGCAGAGTTGAGAGATTTTTTTTTTTTTTAATTCCCCAAAGCAGCAGCAGAGATTTCCACTAAAGCAGAAAGGAAAGAAAGAGCAGATAGCTGAGCTTCTTATTCCTCCTTAGGTAAGAAATCTTACCTTTGGTGCCTTGCCCTATATCCAAAACAAGGATACTGCTATCTTGGTCTCCATAGGATATTTGAGCTCTAGGATGTCATCAGGGGAATGTGACTGGCAAAATCAGCTAACAGAATAAAAATGGTTAATAATCACAAAATGAGCTCTTCTATTTCAAAAGAGGAATGTCACCATTCTCCCCTGACTCTTCTTCCCTTTCAGAAATTACTACTTCACTCTAGGGCACCCGCCTCTAAGTCTCTGCATGTTTAGGCCGAGAATAGAGGCTTTTACTTCCCTGCTATTCGCCTAGTCCTTACTGAAACACACTGTCTTATCGTGCCTGACTCAAGTTTTAAAACACCACTTTTCTTATTTTAAAGTCCTGTTTAAAACACTTCTGTGTGTGTGTATTGTTCACTCCATCAAATGCAGACTCTTACCACCTTCCCAGGGCCTCCCAAATATGATCAAATCAATTGCTTTTTATGTTTCAAACACCTACCAATAATGCCAAGTAGAACTTCCACACTTATCATACGCTTGTTTGTTCTATCTCCTGCTTTTGTTCTCTTGTTCTAATCTCCTCTGCTAACTTAAAATAAATTCTGCCTCATTTAAGAGGTTTTGATTAACTTTAGCTCTAGTATATTTCTTTCTAAATTTTTTTTATAGCATTCAAATCCAGGATCACTTGGTTAGTATTTATTTTTTTCCATGTGCTTTATATGTATCAGTATTCTTAATTTTTTTCCTCTGGCTATAAAATCCATATTAAAAAAAAGCAGGGACCAGGTACTTAAAATCATTTTTTGAGTGTACAAAATACCCAACAGAGCACTGAATATGTAACTTACATTTTTGACTTTTTGGGAGTTTTATAAATGGCGTAATCTGTAGTCTTTTAATACGAAAACTCAAAATTCACTATAAAAATTAAGGAAAATGAGTGTTAATTCTGTTGACACAAAGCAGTTAGGGATTAATCAGATTTTAACTGAATAATGTAATTTTAGGTGTGGCTATTTAATATATAAAATATACAGTATCCAAATTTTTCCAATGTAATAAATACTATCAATCTTTACTGGCAATAAAAAATTTACAAGTTTTGTCAGTAGATTATAGAAAAAACAAACATTGATTTGGGGAAGGGTGCTTGGATTATCATGCTATCTATTAATAGTACCTAACGTTATCTTTTAAACTGGAACATGAACACATACAAGAACACACACATACACAGAATTTTTGCCTAACTAAAACATAACATGTTGGGATGTTAAATTATTTACCATTGTATATACACATATATCCTGGTGGGTTACAGTCCATGGGGTTGCAAAAAATCGGACATGACTGAGTGATGGCATATGCATGTGCATATATAACTATGTGTGTTTATGTCTATGTGTGCATATATATATATATATATATATATATTTGTGTATATATATGATCATATATTAAAGACACAGGGAAAACTTCTGGGAAATTTCCAAGAGCTCTATATTTGAGATCAAAAAATGCCAGAAAACTGAAATAGTGAGAAGTCCCCATGCAATTAACTTTAGTCCAGTATTTATTACTCATAATGTACTCTGCTTCAATCTCAGAAAAAAATAATTTCATCGTAAGGACTGGAAGTAGTTTTAGCAGATAATATGACTGTATCATTGGTATGCATATTAAAATCACAGGTATCTTTGTACTAGTCTAAGAATTTAAAAACTCAAAATGAATGTGTTTATTTTTTAATTTATGTACTAATATTTATTAAAATTAATTCTACTTGTTCAATTATTTTTGTCATTTGAATGTAGGCAAACACTAGGTAGCAAGTATCACAAGTTTTAGAAGGCTCTAAGACCATTCAGCAGAAGTAAAGTCAAATGATTTCACTGGATTCAGATGATTATGTAATGAGTGTATCCCTCCTCATTGCAGTGATTACTCTTGAACTTATTCTTGTGGCTATAGCATGAAGAGGAAAAAAATCAACATTTTTCAAAGTAGAATTTATTAAGGTTTCTGTGAGGCAATAGTATTATTAAATGATAATTTATGAAAGTTGTCATTTTATATTTGGGTCACATAAGTTAAACATTAGACTTCACTATGGAAAAGTTTTACTGTAAGACTGCTGAAAGCAGTAAAGCTACACAGTGGTCATCACTTGGATTGATTTCACTAGTAGTTATTTTCTTACGTGGAATGGCTCAAAAGCCTTATATTTCTTACTAATGTAGACTGTATGCTCATCTGACCATTTTGATCTGAGATATTTTGTTCTCATTTTTCTTTTTTTTTGCAGGGGGAGTTACCCTCAGTACCCCAGTTTCAGACACCAACTTCAGCCTCTATCTGCTTTCATAAACCATTTATTTATTTTTATTAAACAAATGATGATCATTTATTTAATAAATAAATAATATATTAATTTCATAAATACCATAGATAATATTACTTGCAGCATGCAAGATCTTTAGTTGTGGCATGTGGGCGGCTCCAGTTCCCTGACCAAGGATTGAACTCGAGGCTCCAGCAATGAGGGTGTGGAGTCTTAGCCACTGAATCACGAGGCAGGCCTTGATAAACCATTCAGACACTTTTTTGGCCTTGAGCCTAACCACTCTCTCATGTAAAAGACCTGATACTCTCTCTGTCCCTCTCTCCATCACCAACCACCCTCTTTCCCTCCAAATCTACAACTCAGGATAACAGAGCTTCTAGTACAAGGGCCCTACATACAATTTAGCTTTTCCAGCTCTTCCTTCTAAAAAAGGGGAATTTATCAATCTGATTATGTCAATTCCCTGCTTACATTCAAAGCCTTGTTATCTCTTCCTGATGATACTCATGCCTCTGAAGGAGGGCATGGCAGCCCACTCCAGTATCTTGCCTGGAGAATCCCATGGACAGAGGAGCCTGGCAGGCTATAATCTATGGTCCATGGGGTCGCAAAGAGTTGGACATGAGTGAACGACTATGCACAAGGTATTCATGATTCTTTATGGTCTGCCTTTATAGGTTTAGCTCTCTCCACTTTTTGATATCATCTTACGCCCTAAGCATATCACACTTCTTTTGGTTAACTGAGCGTGCTGGGCTCTCTCTTGTTACCCTCCCCTTTTCCATATTGCCTCCCCTGCATTGGTGATAGTGTCCTCTTCAGTCACATGAAAAACTCCCCTTAGTTCTCAAAATTTAGCTCAGGTAACCTAGTTTTCCTTTGTAGACCTCCTTGCCTTAATATCCTTTCTTCCCTGAGCTGAACAACCTCATTTTGTGAGCATTCTGAGCATTCTTCTGTCACTGCTTCTCGTAGAGTGATAATTTATGTTTCTAGCTTATAACCTTTTTTAGGATGGGGAATGTGTCTTTTATCTTTGTATCTACAGTACATAGGAGAGTACTAGTGCACAGTGAGCATAAAATGAATATTTGTTATATAAGTTAAGCTAGTGAACAGCAGGCATGCCTGCTCTCAATTCCTAATGCATGGCGAGTTTTGAAGAGATTATAAAAATTTGCAATATTTTGCCCCCAATATTTTTTAGAAAAATGAAAGTGGAAAAATTACTTAATCTCACCTATATGTGCATAGTATACAATGTGCAACTGGTCTTTTCCTTGAAATCAGTAAGGAGAGTTACATTTAAACTGGGTTCAGATTCTAAGTCCGTAGGAAGGACGGAATTACACTTGGAAATACCTTGGAACTTGCCACAGTGAAGACCATCCCACCATCATCATGTGGTCAGTTCCCCAAACCACTGCAGCATGTTGCTGTTTCTTTGGTTGAGCCTCAAATGAAGTTGTTGACTTGAGTTTTGTATGGAATGAAAAGTTTTTTGCCTTGAAACATGAAACCAACGTTTGGCAGAAGGAGAGGCTCAAACTGGCAGAGGCAAACAGGAGCTGAGACCAGCTCAGGGATTAGCAGCCTCCAATCATTTGTCATTTGTCACCTTCCTCGGTGCAGTTTATTGACATCAGTGACAAACAGTATTACCTGCCCTACCTAAATTGTTACTTTTAACTTGCTGTTCTTTTATAGACGAATTAAATATTTATATAATGAGACTCCATAAGAAGGGAAAGAAAGGGAATTTTTTGCTCAATTTATCCAAATTAATGTCATAGTTTTATAAATCCTTCAGAGAATATGCACATGTAGATATGTTAAATGGACATGCAATAAGAAGTTATGAATTTGTAAGTATATGTACATATATAATGCAATTTGGGTACAGAAGCAGATGTTATCGTTACAGGTTATATCTCTGTGACATAATGGATGCATTCAAAAAGAGCCTAAATTCATCCAAAATTAGGGAAAGTGTAAGCCCCAAATCATTTAAAGGACACGGAAATTAAATGACTATTAGTTTTCTATAACCTATGCTGTTTTGTACTTCTTTACTTAATGTATTTAATTAGAGATAATAAATATAGCCCTGCCTATATCTACAGCATAACTCTTTTGATGTATAGCGTCTATGGGAGATAATTAAGAAACTAGGATAATGCATATTTGTCATTTTATGCCTTAATTATCAGTAGCTTGAAAAATGGTCTTCCCATGGGGCAATAACTTCCAAATCATATGTGAACTTGAGTCATCTTAAAGCAAAGATCTCTAAGAATCTGGCAGAAATTCCTATACTCATTTATTCATTCAACAATTATTTTCACGTGTGACTAATATATGCCAGGCTTCCATGTAGGAAACAGAAGTACATAGTGAATGAGAGAGCTAAGTCTTTAGTTCTCCTATAGTTTATATTTTAGTGGAAAGGGACATTGAATGATTTCCATTAGAGATTAATGCTATAAAAAATAAAGGATATTGGGTAGAAATTGACTAAGAGATAATAGGGTTATATAGATTTCGATGGTGTGTAAAAAGGCCTTTCTGAAAAGGAGAGATATGAGTTAAGATGTTAATAAGAGAAGATGTCTGTTATGTGAAGTTTTTGGAGAGGGTTATCCAAAAAAAAAATAGTGAACAGACAGTGGAACCACACATGAATGAGACTGAACTTGGCTAGTTGAAGTATAAAGATGGCCACAGTGACTAGTGCATGGTGGGAAGAGTAGTAGAAAATGCCTCCAGAGAAATAAATGAATCACTGTGGACAGTGACTGTAGCCGTGAAATTAAAAGACGCTTGCTCCTTGGAAGAAAAGTCATGGCAAACCTAAACAGCATATCAAAAAGGAAAGACATTACTTTCCCTACAAAAAGGTCCGTATAAGTCAAAGCTGTAGTTTTTCCTGGAGTCATGTATAGATGTGAGAGCTGGACAATAAAAAAGGCTGAGCACCGAAGATGATGCTTTTGAACTGTGGTGTAGGAGAAGACTCTTGAGAGGCCCTTGGACTGCACGGAGATCCAACCAGTCCATCCTAAAGGAAGTCAGCCCTGAATATTCATTGGAGGGACTGATGCTGAAGCTGAAGCTCCAATACTTTGGCCATCTGATGCAAAGAGCTGACTCATTGGAAAAGACCCTGATGCTGGGAAAGATTAAAGGCAGGAGTAGAAGGGGACAACATAGGACGAGATGGTTTGATGGTATCACTGACTCAGTAGACATGAGTTTGAGCAAACTCTGGGAGATGGTGAAGGACAGGGAGGCGGTGAAGGACAGGGAGGCCTGGAGTGCTGCAGTCCATGAGGACGTGAAGAGTTGGACGTGCCTGAGCAACTGAACAACAAAAGCTTATAGAACCTTGTAGCCTCTGGTAAGAGATATGGATGTTATTCTAAGCCTCCAAGTAATCAGGGATATCCTTGAGAATTCAAAAGTCATTACCATCGGTGCTCCAAGTGGTATTGCATCGTTGTTGTTGTTGTTCAGTCATAGAGTCATGTCCAACTCTTTGTGATCTCATGGACTGCAGCACACCAGGGTTCCCTGTCCTCCTCTAACTCCCTGAATTTGCTCAAACTAATGTCCATTGAGTTGGTAATGCTACCTAACCATCTCATCCTCTGTTAGCCGCTTCATCTCCTGCCCTCAGTCTTTCCCAACTTCAGGGTCTTTTCCAATGAAAAGACCTTTCCAATGAAAAGACTCTTTAGATCAGGTGGCCAAAGTATTGGAGCTTCAGCATCAGTCCTTCCAATGAATATTTAGGACTGATTTCCTTTAGGATGGACTGGTTTGATCTCCTTGCAGTCCAAGGGACTTGCAAGAGTCTTCTCCAGAACCACAGTTGGAAGGCATCAATTCTTAGGCACTTAGCCTTCTTTATGGTCAACTCTCACATCTGTACATGACTACTAGAGAAACCGTAGCTTTGACTATACGGACTTTTATCGGCAAAGTGATGTCTCTGCTTTTTAAGAGAATGTTTAGATTTGTCAAAGCTTTCAAGAAGCAAGTGTCTTTTCATTTCATGGTTTCAGTCACCATCTGCAGTGATTTTGGAGCCCAGGAAAATAAAGTCTGTTACTGTTTCCACTTTTCCGCATCTATTTTCCATGAAGTGATGGAACTGGATGCCATAATCTTAGTTTTTTGAATGTTGAGTTTTAAGCCAGCTTTTTTCTCTCTCCTCTTTTACCCTCATCAAGAGACTCTTTAGTTCCTCTTTACTTTCTGCCATTAGAATGGTATCATCTGCATATCTGAGGTTGTTGATATTTCTCCTGACAATCTTGATTCCAGCTTGTGCTTCATCCAGCCCAGCATTTAACATGATGTCCTCTGCATATAAGTTAAATAAGCAGGGTGACAACATACAGCCTTGATGTACTCCTTTCCCAATTTGAAACAAGTCCATTGTTCCATGTCTGGTTCTAATGGTTGCTTCTTGACCTGCATACAGATTTCTCAGGAGGTAGGTAGGGTGGTCTGGCATTCTTATCTCTTCAAGAATTTTCCACAGTTTCTTGTGATCCACACACAGTCAAAGACTTTAGTGTAGTCAATGAAGCAGAAGTAGATGTTTTCCTGGAATTCCCTTGCGTTCTCTATGATTCAATGGATGTTGCCCATTTGATCTCTGGTTCCTCTGTCTTTTCTCAACTCAGCTTGTACATCTGGAAGTTCATGGTTCATGTACTACAGAAGCCTAGCTTGAAGGATTTTGAGCATAATCTTGCTAGCATGTAAAATGAGCATAGTTGTACAGTAGTTTGAATATTCTTTGGTATTCACTTCTTTGGAATTGGAATGAAAACTGACCTTTTCCAGTTCTGTGGTCACTGCTGAGTTTTCTGAATTTGCTGACATACTGTGTGCAACACTTTAATAGCATCATATTTTAGGATTTGAAATAACTGAGCTGTAATTTCATTACCTCCACTGGCTTTGTAGTAATGCTTCCAAAGGCCCAGTTGACTTCACACTCAATTCTATTTGCAGTGTCATTGTTAGTAGGGTTGGTGAGTCAACATGGTTACTAGATAAGAGATCAAACCTTGAAGTATGAGTTTGAATTCCTCGCTAGGTATGTGTCCTTAAGAAATGACTTAACTTTCCCAAGCTCAGTTTCCAAACGGACAATGATAATAGTACTTACCTCTTAAGATATTTTAAGAATTAAATGAGATAATTGCATAAACTACCTGTGTGGTACATATTAAACAGTCAGTGAATATCAAATATTTCATTGTTATTTTGATAACCAAAATAGAGAGGAGGGAGCAATGCCTAATGTGGCTCTAAAATGGGAGATACTCATGATACTAAGAGCATTTGTTTGATTTAAAGCTTCAGAATTATCACTTTGTTCTTGTAATTGTTACCAGTGTTATGTAAGTTCATCCTAGCTTTTACAAAAGCCGAGTCTCATAAGGTTAATTCTGGTTAGCATGTGCACAAAAAGAGAGGTAGCTGTGTTTTGCATATTTTAAAAGAGCATCACTGGGGAAAATCTTGCTATAATATCATGTATTCAGATTATAGATGTATCCCAGAAAATGATTTCAATAATGCAATATTTTGCTGTGTAGATTTTATAGTATTACTTTCTTCAGATTTTCTGTGGTTGACTGGTATAATATTCCAGCAATATTTTTTTTTTCTAGAGAAAATGACCTAAAGAATACGTCTCATTAAGAATAGAGGACTTCTCAGCACACAGTTATTCTTTTCCTTAGGGTAATATAATGTGAAGACTTTCTCATCTCCCTTTATTTCTTCTGTTTGCCATGTTGATACTATCATAGTATAATTATAATAGTAAGCAAAATATTAATGATATGCCATTTTTAATTTTTGGAGAAAAGAAAGGAAATAAAAACATTATTTTTCAGTGCCAGTCTTTCACATTACTCCAAACTTTGAAACTCATTAGATAAATATTCAAGCTAATTTCATTTATGATTATAGACAAAATATTTGTAAGACTGGAGTTTCTTTTTTTGCCCTCTTTCTTACCATTGTCCAGCTATAGGGTATCAGTTTGCTTTAGAGAGTATACATTTACACACCCAAGTTCCTACTTGGAGTCATTAGTTCTAGAATTCTGCTTAATAAAAAAAAAAAATTCTCCAGTTGCAGGTTTATTCATAATGGCAGTAGAAGAGGACCAAGATGATGATGGGGTTGATGAGGATGAGGCAGATGCTGATGGCAGCCATCCTCTATTAAGCACTTAATACATCTTAGACGCTGTAGTAGTGTCTTACTGTCTCTCGCTACTCCCTATAAGGCAAGCAGAGATGCCAACTTCACTTTTAAAAATGAGCAAACTGAAACTAATTAAATACCTTGCTCGAAACCACTTGCTAATGAAGAACAGAACCAGCAAACCTAGTTCTGACTCCAGTTTTCTTCTCCCCATGCTGCACTGGTGGTGGTGTTTAGTCCCGAAGTTGTGTCGACTCTTTTGCAACCCCATGCATTGTAGCCCACCAGACTACTCTGCCCATGGGATTTCCCAGGCAAGAATACTGGAGTGGGTTACATTTCCTTCTCCAGGGGATTTTTCCTACCTAAGAATTGAACCTGAGTTTCCTGCATTGGCAGGTGGATTTTTTATCACTGATGCATTTAGTAATGAAACTGATTTTTTCAGCTACCTACAAATGTTAGCCTTATTCATCTTGATTGTTATTAACATCTTAATGTTTTATAATGATATTAAGGTTTCGTATTGACTTTCCTGGCTGACATCTTTGTATCTCTAAAACCTGCCAAAATGTAAAAACTCATTTTTTTTTTCTTTTTTTCAATGATCAGCAGCAAGTTCTGACTTACTGAATGTCCTGGTAACAGTGAAAGGGTTACACAGAATAGTTATGTTGACAGCTTACAGTTTTGATATTCTAAATAGACCTGTCCTTTCTATACACACTGCCAGTGGATTTGGTGATCAAATTATTTCTGGCTGCAGGTAAAGGTCAAGAAATTATAAGTATTTATGCTTTTAAATATAAAATAATCAAAATAGTCATGCTTAAAACTTTTAGCTAGAATTAATAAGGATTTAAAAAGGAAGCCCGTGGTAGAGTTTAGAATGTTGGATGTTCATATCACACTCATGAGTTGCAAAAATAAGGTTAACCCTATTTATGAGAATCACCTTTCTGCTACTTTTGCTTTGAAAACAGCAAAACAGAAGATGCTCTTTAAATGAAGATTGATATTATTATTAGTAAGCCACCCAAACATGAGAATTCTTGCATATACTGATTTGCTTTAAGACACAAAAGATTGTTATGAACTCTGTCACTGAGCTGCTTGAGAGTTGGTTATTTGAACCGTAAATCATTATAAAGATGGAAATGATGATGGGGATGGGGGACACTGAGAGCAATGATGACAAGCACCTAAAAATACCGTATTGAGACACTTAGAGAAAGTAATTTAATACTTTCAATGCCCCATATGGTGGATATGTTATATATTTATTTTACTGATACTGAGGGGCAGGAGGTTAAGTAACTTTACAAGATGTTTAAGTTTGTAAATGAAGGAAGAGGACCCTGGCTACAAAATCTCAGCTCTTAATACACAGCTCCACATAGATTTTTGCCAGAATTAAAATAATCATATGTAAAGCATTTAAAAATTAACACCATTTAAGTTCTCAATTAATAGTTGTTAGCTGTTATCATTACAAACTACGATTATATAAAAAGTATTTGTTGTGAGTTTAGACATAAATTTCTTTAATTACAGATTTTTTAAAAATCTCTAAATATTTGAAGATGTAAAGATTTTGCATAATATCACTAATTCTTGTTTTTAACCAGTTTTGCTATTAAATACTGATTTTTTATTCAATCCAATGTATATCACATATTTTTAAAAGGAATCTGTGTTGTTGATTTTAAAGATAAAAACCTCAACAGAGAAATAATCTTACACTGTGTATTATACCAGTTTACACCAGCTTAGAGTAAAAATAGAAGGCCAGAGATGGAGGCATCAAAAAAAAAAAATGCTCACTCCTTCCTAAGTACTTGTTATTCCTACTGTTTCTTTTATTCTGTTTATTGAATTGAAGATACTCATTCAAGAATTCCAGGTCTGTAGATATTTAGGAAAAGTACTTGAAAATTCTGTTTCTATTTTTTATTTCTATCGCAACCACTGTGTATAAAGGCAGGCATGCAAAAATGCTGGAAAAAAATTGTAGATCTTCTTGAACTTTGAGAAAAATGTCCATTTTGGCGAAGGGGGAGGCACATGGTTGGATAAATTTATACATGCACCTCAAATTTGGGTGCTGGTATGAACTGCCAAAGTTCAGAATTTTCACATTTTTAATATACCAAGGTGGGTTAAAACAGCCTATTAGTGTAAGGAGTATTTTTGAAACTGTTGACATTTGGCTACTGTTCTTTCATCCACTGTTCTGTAGTCTTGACAGAAACTTGGTTTAGCTTGCAGAGAGAAAGTGAAAGACAGAGAAAGGTGTCTATATGAAATGCCCCAGAGAGCCGCAGAACTCCTGTATGGCAACATTTAGGCATTGAGTGTGACACGGTATTAACCTTTTTAATGGATGTGTGTAATAAAGTGACATGTAAATGGAGCACAAGGGGAGATATGACACTATATCTGGAAAAGGATAAAACAGTTGGTTGAATACTGGGCTATTATAGCAGTTTGCAAACCTTGGATAAACTCAGTCAGCGGTTGTATAATTGGTTATTCAATCCCGACCCTTGTTCACAGCTCAAAGCCAGGAACACTGAGACCTGTTGCCAATTTGAGTGAATATAGTGACTGTACTCGGCCGGGGCCTAACATTGGAGCCAGGCCTTTTCCTGTGGGCTGGTTTCCACCATGTCTGGGACTGGCTCAGTGACAGTGGGTCTTTTGTTGTGAGAGGCTGGCTGGTACTCCCCTCCTTTGCAAAATGTCTAACAGCTACACAAATATAAGAAAATAGGAAAAGAGACTTACTGTAGCTTTTCTCTTAGCAAGTTAATGTGGAGTTAGTTTTCCTTTCTTTCTTTTTCGTTCTTTTCTGTTGTTGTTCCTTTTTGGGGAAAGTTTGAGTTAAGTAAATAAACAAAAAAAGTGATATAAAAGCCTGCTTCTTGATAAGAATTGAACTTTGATAGTCCCTGATTAGAACATGTATGGAAAACTGTATAGTAATTTGATTCACAAAAATTGGTTTCTAAGTAAGATATTTTTACTTTTCCTCATTTCTCCTATGAGCATGTATGTACTTTTTTTTTTTTTTTTAAACTGACTATCTCTTCCATGGCTGAAAGACAGCGTGTTTATAAACCTGTTAATGTATTTAACTTTAGGAAATAAGCACCCCACCTTTTCTTCCCAAACACTCTGGTGAGAGGCCAACAGACTAACCACTTACTGTTTCTAGTCTAGTAAAATTTTAGGAATAAATCAGTGAAGATTTTGATTTGAGTATGTGGTACAAGGAATGCCCAGTCTTCGTACAGTGCCCAATTCATAAAGGAATCTGTTACAAGCTTGTAGTATTTGCCAGTTAGGTGCTGTTTCCTGATAGGGGTGACAGTTCCCAGCTGCAGTCAATTATGCTTCCATTATTTCTGTTGTTTAAACATGCTTTGGAATACCAGTTCAGAGGATTTTTACAAAATGCATCTAAGTTTGAAAACAAAGCAGAGAGCATGTTAAAGAGAAAACCCAAGTACACTGGGATTGGAGAATTTCTTTCTCAGAGTATTTATCATCTCTTTGCCACCCCCCCCTTTACCCTCCTGTTTCCACCTCACACACCCAAGCATTTAGAAAATCACACACACAACACATAGTGTTTGATTTAATGCAGGGTTGCAATTCAATCAAGAGACTGCTGAGGTCATATAATATAAATGGCTACAGTACTTCTTGGCTCAGTTATAGCCTTAATCATTCAGAGCTTTGTTTTTGTTAATTGAGTAACCCCCTGCTGGGGAGAGAGCTCCTAAATATTTCGGACGATGTGTCACTAAAAAGAATTTAGAGACTAGAAGGTAGTGGTCTGAGGGGGTGGGTATTCAGAGGAGGTGAGTTTCTGCTTTGGACAAGGGAAAAGAGGTTGTTCTGAAACCATGACAGGACAAAGGAAAGAGAAGCAAATTGTTTTTGAGTAGAAAATTAATCATTGAAAAGGGACTGGCTATTGTGAAGCAAACATAAAAACAGAGGGAGCGTTTAACTTGAAATATATGAGAAAAAGCGCTATAGAAACTCCAGTGGAGGCCTTTAATGGAAAATACACCCGGCCATCTCATTATAAGTACATCCCTGGGAGCCAAGTGTTATGAGCATTAGTAAGAAGGTGGTATTATAAAAAAAAATTGATTATAATCAAGCTTAATGTATTTGCAGCTTAATAAAAGTATTGTATGGAGGTAGTGAGTATCATGGCATAATACAGACCTCTAAGTATTGAATTGTTCATAAGTATTGTATTTCATAATGTTAATCTGTGGAGGCCCTTACTTCCTGATGGGAAAATAGAAACCTGTATTGGTAAAGAGAAGATCACAGAATTGTAGACCGGCCCCTATTAACCTCAGAAAATACAATTCAGCATATATCTTATCATCTTAATCTCCCCAATATTTTTCTAGTTTATAATACAATATTGTATATAACAAACAGATGTCTCCCCTAGGTCACTGTTTGTAATTTAGTAAATTGTAGGTGTCCAACTGGAGAGCCTAGAGCTGCTGGCGAAGTATGAATGCTTGAGATGCCTCATTAATTTAATGTAGGTAAGAGGCTGGTGGGCTTAAAGGATTTGGTAGCAGCCCCATAGAGAACTACCTAAATGAATTCAAATAGTGTGGAATAAACTTTTTTTTTCCTATGATTTTTTTTTTCCCCTCCATGCTGTGAAACCCTCACTGATCATTATTTTTTAGGCACTTTATGTGTCATAACAAAAACAGAAAGGCTGAAATATGTATGAAAACACGAGTTTCAATTAAACGTAAATCAAGCATTTTTTTTAAGGTGTTGGTTTTTAGTCTTTATACAGCTTCATTTGGCACATAACCACATGTTTTGAGGTTTGGCTTTTGACTGCTTTATCATTTTGAGGGTGCTGCACTATAAGCTGAACAATCTGTTGAGAAGAAAAGGGAGGGAAGTAAATAAGCCAAGTTCTACATATAGAGCTATGGACTAAAATGATTTGACACCTAGTGTATAATAGGAAAGCCTATTAGGTTATGTATCCACTTTAATATACTTCATACATTTTGGAAATATTCTTATAAATAATTAATCCTCTAATTAAACAATGTACTTTCTCTCTTGTTCTTTGGTAGCTGCTGTGGGACAAAGATGTGTTTTCTTGCTTTAGAAAAAGAACACTTCCTTTTATTTTTTTAATTCCACAACCATATATTTTAAGGAGATAATATGCCCCCATCTAGTAATAAAGATTTATTTGTATGCTTACAGATTTATTGCAGTGACTTTCAAGTTTAGTTTATCAAATTTATTGCATTAAATTATTTGCTTTCTGCAAATAAGATTACAAGCAGCTACCACACTTGGAAGGACTTTTTTGGAATGCTTGAAATTTAACTGAAGGTCTTGACTCCTTTCATTGGAACAGTTTAATTTTTGAGGATTAGATATGCATTTCTAATTTAGCATAATTTTAACAATGTTTTATATGAATCATCTTCCTAGAATAGTTACTCGATTTTTCCAAATAGTTGAGGGCAGTAAAGGCTTTTTGAAACCTTCTTCAGTATTCGTCCCAGTGTTCCCTTTAGATAGAAGATCTGATGTCCAACAACAGAGACCCTGTGGGGCTTAAACATACTCTGCACCTTTTTGTGGGAACTGAGATAGCAGGCTCCTGGGGGGTTTCAGTTCCCTCAGGGAAAATTCTCAGAGGTATGAACACTTTCAAATTTCTGACATGTGGAACACAGACCTTTGTGGCTTTTGAGAGACCATTCCCAAGTTTATAAAAGCTTGCTCTCTGACTCCCAGGTCAGAAAATTGGATGGTCTGTCATTTTACTGGCTTCATCCATCCTTTTGTGATAAAATTTTGACCTATATCTTAGTTTTTTAACTACTGATGTTTCATTGTGCTTCACCAAAATCTCTAGGCTGTTTAAAATCTTTTCACTATCTTTTATTTTTCATTATTTTAGATCAGTAACTCAGTAGGAAAGCATGGGATACACGTCACAGTATGGTGGGCAGTCTTTGCCCACTTTTACACCCCCACCACCCAGTTTTTCTCCTCAAATACATTTCTAATGAAATAAATGAGTTCAAATTATATATAAATATTCTATACTAATTTGACTAAATTTGTGTATATGAAAGATAAAGATTCAGGTAATATGCATTTCTGTCTACCATTTATTACATATATGAGAGTTAAGTTCAGTGATGACTTCCGGATAAGTGAGCACAGGAGAAAGAGGATTATTTAATGGCACGCTCTCTCGTTTCTCCTCTGCTCTCTCCCTGCATGTGTCATTATTCTTTCAAACATTTATGTGAGAATGTTCTTCTCTCAGTTATTAGGTGTAAGACATGATCTATAGATGTTACTGATTGGTGTTTTTAAGACTGTAGAAAGAACAAGTAGGAAAAATACTGTGGTGCTATAGAAATCCATGTTAATTACATTCAAAGTATAGATTATATTTTCTACCATTGACGCTGTTTCCAGGATTTGTGATTTGTTGTCCTGCCATTTTTTTAAATTAATAATGAATATTATCCCATTCATTCTTCTCTCATTTACCAAATTACTTGAACATCATTCCACCTTTAAACCTACCCCCCCTCAGTTCTCAACCATTCCAGAGGGGTGTGCTTGTCATTTGATTGACACCTCAGGAATTCTTCTCTTTCTTTGCCACTTATGTTATGTGTGTAGTACATTATATGAAAGAATAGATATGTATTTCTAACATGTAGTAATGTGGTTCGTGGTCCCTTATTAAAGATTTTTTAAACAAAAATTTTCTTCACAATGCTACACTAATAATTCTTCTTCATTTCCCCCCTTTTTAATAAATAAAATGTATATCAGTTCCTGGTAGTTCATTATTGCCTTTTACTGTAAATTTGTTTTTCCTTTGAGATGCTGTATTTCTTTGAGTTGTAACATAGAAAAGTATTGGAATATATTTGAGTGGTTTTAGTTAATAATGTTTAAATTATCATTCAAATGACATTTTGGTGTTAGTAAATGATTTTTTTTTTTTACCTTTCAAAAAGGAGTTCTATAGATTCTACTTTTTATTCTTCACTTGAAAAAAAGTTTTCAAGTTTCTGAAGATTTAATGGAATATTTTTATACGTATTTTTATACCCTGAAGAGTGTTTACTCATCAGAAAATTACCTCAGGTCTTGGAAAAGTACGGACTCCTGGGACTCAGCTAAGACATTAAAGCCAGACCTGCCAGTGGCCTGGAGTTTTACATTTTAAAGAAGCTTCCGCATGACTAAGGATTGTCTACATTTGTTTTCCTCTTGTTAGTGTCCAGCATACCTAGAAAAATACATGCTATTGCTAAGTCACTTCAGTCGTGTCCGACTCTGTGCGACCCCATCCCTGGGATTCTCCAGGCAAGAACACTGGAGTGGGTTGCCATTTCCTTCTCCATTTCCTCTCTTGGAGAAGGAAATGGGAGAAAAATACATAGTACATACTATTTGTTGAATAAACCCACTCTACTATTCTTATATTCTTACCTTTAATTTACTGTTGTATTCCTAGCATGATTTAGTTCATATCATATTCCTAATTACTGACAAGATGACAAATTGATCCCACTTATGGAAATTATTACCTCATAGAATATTTTATAGCAGGTTCAGTTAATTGATAAACATAAGACGAGAACTCTATGGCAATGCTGCAATGGTAACATTTGGGAAAAAAGTCTACCAGCACATTTATTTACTTTTTATTAATATGATTCAAGTAAGGCATTGTTCTGTTTACATTGACTGCAGTAAATGAAACAAAAGGAGAGCAACTCAGTGAATCTAGCAGTTTGAGTCCAAGGTTTAGCATCTGATCGCTGTTAGTCTATACATCTAAACAGTGTGTGGTATATTATAAGAGATTGTGAGTTTCTTGAAGTTTAGAGGCCATGTCTTAGTATCACAATGTAATAGTTGTGGCTTAATGATAATTGTTAGATAAAAGAATGAATAAATAGAATAGGAGGCCTCCTGCTCGTGTGTGTGTGTGTGTGTGTGTGTGTGTGTGTGTGTGTGCGCGCGCGCATCTTCATGTATGTGTAAATTGTGCAAATATAGAAAATGTAAAAGTATCCATATATTTTAAAAAATAGTCTAACTCAGTATATCATGCCACTAAAAGCAAAGATAATAGTTTTGTACATTTATTAATTCCAGAAATTAAAAGAATATACAAACAGACTATACTTGACTAACTTTATACCCACTGCTTTTAACATTGAGAATGGTTACATTTCTGGTAATGTAAGAAAAATGAAAGCCAAACTATGCCTTTTGCTATTTTTCCAGATTTTTTTTTGTTTGTTTTTTGTTTTTGTCTTCTTTTACTTGCTCCTTCTTAAATGAAAATGCTTTTTGCCCATTGATTTTTTTTTCTGCTATTCTGCATTTTGTTGGTTCACAGCAAGTCATACCTAACACACAACTTTAAGTTTCACTGCTGATTAGATTGTATCTAAGCTTGTGGACATTAAATGTCATTTTGCAAATAAAATTATTGTATTTTATCATCTAAAATTACTCTAAAAATGACACGATCCAAAATCCATGAAAGGTTATGAGAGACCAAATATAACAAGTTGTTGAGCCAGATGGACGACTTTGGTTGCGAAGGCTATGTGCAAATTTAGATATATGATTTTAAGCAAATCAGAGGATATTTTTTCTTAATTTTAAAATCTGATGCTATGTATTAGAACATAAAAATATAATTTGAATTATAAGTAGCTTTTCAGCTCAACCGTTCAACTACCTGCATATCACAATCTCTGATTTATCATATGAATCATGTCAGTTTTTATTGTTCATATCTTTTCAGGCATCTGGCAAGCTGAGATTGCGATTTGTTTTCACATATGTTGTGATAGAGAAGATTCAGGATGTGTAGTGGTTTAGCATCAGGCTCTATGTGCTTTAATTCTCACTTCCAGTGGTAAAACATTCTGTCGTATTTTTAAAGTATTGGAATTCTTACTCTAATGTATGTTAAGTGAATTTCTATTTCTATGCTTTTTGGATCTTCTTTATCATCTCTACCACTCACCTTCCCATTTATAAACAACAATGACAAAATTCTTCAAATATGATCATTAATTTTTGTCTTCAACATGGTCTAGGTATCTAATTGAACGGATAGTTATCTGAATACACTCTAAGAGTAGGGTAATTGCTTCATTTATAGTTCAAACACATATTTAGGTAATTCTTAAAATATATCAATAGGCATTTAGAATTTGCTTAGAACTATGCTGCTTTACTAAACTGTGATATGGTTAAGCAATCAAACTTTTCCTGTTTGTTTATAAATTTGTCTCCTGAAGTTAAGACTTTATTTAAGTATGCCACATTCTTATATACCTTTTACTATAATTGAGTTCTTACGGCTTGTCTTTCTTCTATTTTTCTTCTTCTATCTCATATATATATATACACACACACAGTTGAAATGATACTATTTCAAATAAAATAGATGGAAAAAAACAGGTATATTACAGTTGGTCTCTGAGAAAGTTGGTGATTGCTGGATGAAATAGTCTTGAAAATCTTTTATGAGGAATATTGTAACTGTTATGAATTGACTATTAATTGATGCCATCATGACCACCTTCCTCCCAATTTTCTCTCAAGTTACCTTTGCTCTCCTGCCTTAGTAACTTAGTTCTATCTCTCCTGCCTTAGTAACCCTGGTACTTCCTCCTACCTTCCACTCTCACCCCCTCTAATTGGGCCTAATGGTTAGAACTTAATTCACATTTCACCACCCACACTATGCTGATATCATAAATTATTTGGGTACAGATGGACAATGTTCATTAGCTGTGCACTTTACCCAAAGAGCCTGGCACAGGAGTGCTGCACACTCCCATTTTTATTAAAGGTAAAAATGCTTTTCCTGTCTTGGGGGTTGGGGTGAGTTGGCCATGATGGAGAACAGGGCTACAGTGCTAATAAATAAAAATAATAACTATTACTGCTGGCTGAGTGACCCTGGGAGAAGAGAACTACAAAGCTATTTGTTGTTCCCTTTCACTTGTCAACAGCACTGGCTTAAAAGCTTGAGCCATTGTTGAGGACCTAATGGAACCTTTGGAAAGTTAGAAAGACAGTAGTCAAAAAATATTTTTATATTTCTGTGCTTTTTGGGGACAATTCATACATTAACCTAATGGAAGTGATAACTATTTTTGTCCTTCTTACTACTTTGTCCCTCTTAGTAGTATATCTCTTTCTTTGTCGTCTTTTTTGACATGAACCAACTGAGAAATTCATTGGAATGACAGATAAATCAGTGAAACTAATAGTAATGATCAAATTCATAAAATACATAGAACTATTGAAAAAATAAATAAAACTATAACTGTTTGATGTAGCTTTTGATCTCTGGGTAGTTTTAATGATGGGTAAATTGATGCATATGTATATATATTTCATTTGGTTACTGCTGTATTTCTCTTGAGATGTTGTATGCTAAGTTGTAGTTGTAATGTTAGTTAACCTTTTTAAATGTTACTGTGAACCCAGCATTGACTTCCATGCTTTACATAAGTTATTTAATTCTTTTGACAATAGTGTAAGTATAGTTATTGTCCCCTTTAATAGGTAAGTAAATTGAAGCACAAGATGGTTAAATTACTTGCCAAAGATCCCAAAATTAGTCATAGTAAGTGATGGAGTCATGTCGTATGACTTTTTTTCCCCCCTTTTTTTACATTTTGTAGCAAAACATAAGAGAGATTTTGTACATGAGGAAAAACTCTTTGCAGTTCCTTTTTGAAATGCTGCCCACAAAGTTCTTATGTTATTTTTTGCTGGGGTCTAATATTTAAAACAAGAAGAAAAAAGAATATTTTAGTCTACGCAAAGAAATGCACTTACTTTCCAAGTGACAGAGTGGATAAAACTAGGAGAGTTTCATAAGACTGTCTCTTAAAGGATATTTTGTGTAGGAAATACAGAGTCATCTTTTGAAGAGGAAAACCAAGTTTATTGATATATAGCAGTTATATCATATTGATTATGGTGTATTTAATCATGTGATGAAAAATATTTTTCTAAAATGTGATATAAAGTTAGGCATAATTGAACAAGTGCTTTAATAGTTTTAGCTGGTACATTGAGGAAAGTTAAGCCTGTGGGTAATGATTTAGATGTTTCAATATTCAGAAAAACTGATTGTACATTAAAATTTCAAAACTTGAGTCAGCAGGCCAAAGATTTTTTTTTTTCTCCTAACCAAGCTCTTATTAAATTTCAAGTGGAAACAAAGAAATATTTTGGCACTACTACGAGTAAAGTATTTCTAGAGCTTAATTCACTTCAGGACGATTGCATATAAAAGGAGGCTTATTGAAATCCTAGTGCTTTGGAATTTCAGATGTGTTTCTATTGTGTGTTGTGGTGTGTTTTTTTTTTTTTAATTTCCTAGAAGAACTTGACATTTCCAGTAGTAGATTAGCTGTAGCACTTGGCTAATGGGACTGTTACAAGGCCTTCTGGTCTTCAGTGCACAGATACTTTCCAGATAATGTAGACATTTTTATATTACTTCCATTACATTGTTTAATATTTGGCCCCAGATGTTATCTAGACATGCAGCTATTATCAGCATGAATTGAACTCGTCCTGGTATGTGATATCCAGATTCAGCACAATCTTCCCCTCAAAAATAATCTCATCAGTAATTGAATAGCTAAATAGCAAGACACTAAATTGTAAATAGCTTTTTAAAGAAAAATATAGTTAGCCAAATGTAGTAATTGACATTTTCTTTAGTTTAATGCAGGCCATCAAGTGAAAACTTCTGAGGGGAGAGTACTGAATTAACAGTACCTAATAACTTCCCTGGTTGCTCAGATGGTAGAACGTCTGCCTACAATGTGAGAGAGACCTGATATGACTGAGCGACTTCACTCTTTACTTTTTTTAATACTGACAGAGGTTCACCACCCAGGCCACCTATCGTCTAATTATAGTCTAAGACTAGATGAGGTGAATAAAACCAGACTGATATTTCATTGTGAAAAGTTTCCCTCTTTATTAGAAAACATGTTGTGATGTGTGGTATATGGAAAAGAACACCAAACTAAGAGTTGGACTTCAAATTCGGCCTTATTAATTAGATTTATGATCTTAGGCAAGATTTAACCTTTATTTATATTTTCAGTCTGTAAAATGAAGTGTTTGGCCTAGACTAGTTATTACCCAACTTGAGCAAAACAGTCATCTCCCAATACTAGTTTCCTTGGTCAAATATTTAAATAATACTACATAATCCATGGGCTTCCCTAGTGGCTCCTGCCAATGCAGGAGACATGGGTTCAATCCCTGGGTCAGGAAGATCCCCTGGAAAAGGAAATGGCAACCCACTCCAGTCTTCTTACCTGGGAAATCCCATGGACAGAGGAGCCTGGCAGGCTATAGTCCATGGGGTCACAAAGAGTTGGATATGACGTAGCAACTAAACACAACAGCAGATGTAACCCATAACTCACTTAAAGATCCACAGTCTGTTAGTACATAAAAAGATCTACATATTATAGAAAAGAAATGTAAATTTGCTTAATATTAATTAGATTTACATGACAGTGGGATGCTTATTTGTTTTAGTTTCACTTGTAGCCAAGCAATTTATGTTCCATTTATGTCCAACGTATATTTAGTAAATTACTTTTGTGGAATGTTTGTCTAAATGTTATCTAAAGATCCTTCCAGGTTTAAAATGCTGAATCCATGACATGAAAATCTACATATGCTTTTACTTCTTGACTTTGAAGGAGATATTAGTATATTTTTGACTTTCAGCCCTATTGTTGTTCCTTCCAAAAGATAGCTTTCATCCCTAAATGTTCCTATCACATGTCAGAAATAACACAGCTTAGTTTAAGCCACAAAATGAAAGTATAAACAGTGGTAGATTTGGTATGACCTAACTCCTGGGACTTTTTGAAAAATCACATATTATCCATACATATTTTTTGCTTGTTTGATTTTTCAATGAGCTCTGCCACTGCAGCTCAAGGGAGATTAAGGGAAAAAAACCTACATAAACACAAAGCAAAAACCTGAGCTTGTGTGTAAAGCTACTGCACTGGAGCGAATGTGGTTTAATTCTTGGCACTGGGAGCTTGTTGGAGAATTACAATATGTTGGCATGAGTCTCTGGGTCTCATTGTTCCAGATGAGGGAGTCAGTCTTAAGAGTGTTTGGCACTGAAGGGAAAAAGGAGTGAGAGTTATAGGGAATGAACAGGCCTAAAGAGGCAGGATGCTGTTGTAACAATGGCTGGCACGGTTAGGGGGGCCATTCACTGGTGGGGATTGCTATAGGCACTGATGTGAAGAAGCATATGTGAGCAAAAGAAGCGAGGGTGAGACGGGAAAGGCAAGCAACTTACCAAATCATAACATTCTGTCCTGATGGTAGAAAGAGACAAAAGTAACCCAGTTATAGTCATCTTACTAATAATAGGTTGACTGATAAGGAGAGCTTTCAGTTCTAATTTATCTTTTAGCTTCTTTCTTAATATTTATTTTATTTTTCTTTAAAATATATATACATTTTTATGCTTCACCTAAAAAGGGGAGATTCTTGAATTAAGAGGCCATGGTTTTGTATTCCATCTGTTCTCCTTTCTGGCTAGGTGATGCAGGGTCTTGGTTTTCTTTCTGAGCCTTGGTTTTCTCATCTGCAAAATGGATATGATAATAATATACACCATTGATAAATTATTGTATCTGACAGCATTCTATAAGGCGAAATGCCATGCAGATAATAATAACTAATATTATCCATCATGCTTATTGTAATAAAGAGAACCCTAGCTTTAATTTTGATGGTAATCATGATACTCCGATGCCTGGGAGAAGTACATCTCAGGAGACTCTTTAAAGCATTTAATTTAAAATAAAACTATGATACATCTTAATATGAAAGTAATGGCTAGTACAGAATTTAAACATTTGGAAATAGCTATATGTCCAGAAACATGCCATCCTCAATTGTATAAAATACAATCCTAAGTATATATATTTTTAAAATATCGCATTTTAGAAAACGTTTAGAAAATTGAATATTTAATAAATAACTACTCTCTCTTTGACTCCATAAGCACTGAAGCAGCCGTTACATAGTTGTGTCAGATTTCACTTTAATCATATTCACATATTAATGAACAGGTGTATTATAAATATTGAGATTTTGCCATTTGGTCTTTCGCAGTTCTAATCATTTGTATTCTATGGGATCTTAACTGTTTTCAGAGAAATTCAGTCACTGGTGTATGTCCATTTATTGTGATCATTATTGTGAGATCATTTCTTAACATTTCTTCATGAACTACCAGTGGAAATAAATTGGAACAGTAGCAGTTATAGAATACCGAACATGGATTTGCTTAAAGCTTTTTTGATTAATTCAAATAGAGGGGTGAAATGGGTGAAAAGATATGCTTTAGTTCCTCCCGGAGCTAGACAGTGTCAGAGTCCTGGTGAGAACCCAGATTGCTTCACATATAGCCCAGTAGTCCTTCCACTATGTGAATACATTTTCATTTCAATGCATATATCTGCTATATGGTCATAAGTGAAAGTGAAAGTTAAATCATCATAGGTTCTCTTTAAATCATCCAGGATTCCAAAGTTCAAAGTCATATAATGGCACTACATCCTGAACATAATGAAAGCTCTAAGGAATCTTGGCTTTTAATCTCTTCATGCTACCCATAGGAACGTATTACCCTGGGATATTCAGTTTATCCTTTCAAATGTTTACTTCATCCATTCACTGGAGTTAATAACAAGAGTTTGTCTATCCATGACTATTTTGCAGGTAAAATGCAGAGATGTGTATGTATTGGAAAGAGCAAAGGCTTTGGGGTCCAATAAGTTGAAATTAGCTCCATATTGATCAAGTCGTGATCTTTCTCAAAGCTTTTGTTTCTCAATGGTGAAACAGATGTACTAATATATAATTCAGGAGATTATTATGAGAAGCTTGAGATACCGCATGTAAAGGACAGGATGCACTATTTAGCACTTAACCTCAAAATAGTAGCTATCATTATCATTTCGTTGACAACAAGAGACTTAGGAATCTGCAGAGAAAACAAAACAAAACCTTAGGCCAAGACTCAGCTCTGCCCACTGCATATTGTGAAACCTCAGACAAGTTCTTTGGTTTTTTTTTTTTAAAAAACAAAAAAAACCTGGAAGATAGATATAATAACATAATCTGAATCTTCAGATGTTTGCTTTGATTAAATGAGAGAATGCTGGTAAAAGCATCTAGCATAGTTCCTGCACACAGGATGTTCAATACATGTTTATTAAATCTGCGTTTTAAAAAATATACCTCATCCAAATTCCAAGTATTATTGTCTTTATTCATCCAAAGGCACAACAACCCTGAGTTAGATATATTTCTGATTTTACATCTTTCGAATTACTTGGTCTTAAAGAAGTTATTCATTTTTCTGTAGTGTATGTTAAAAGTCAAGTACTTGAAAAAAAAAAAGTGGCTTTGTATGCGAGCCTTCTATCTTCATGCAAGTTAATAAAGAGGCCAGGAATGTTCTGCAGGTTTCAGAAATCTGGCGGCTGTTTCTTTAACTCTGCAACTTAGACAGAAGACTTCTGTTTCTTTATGAGCACACTACAGTGAATATTTTGTCTAGCTGCAGGGGAAAAGCTTTGTCATGGACTTTGCAGACAATAGCCTTAAAAGTAAAATGGTCTGCTTTTGGTGCTGGAGGTTCAGGGGCCTATTGTTAGTACACAATGAATTTCTATTGCTGCATTCCTGCTTTGCAAAGGTTTGTTAGCTTTTAGTGACTGACAGTACTCTATTGCAAATACCATATTGGCTCTGCCCTGTTTACATGCTACTCAAGAATTTTTGTAGGGTTCTGGAAAAAAGAAAACAGTGGTGTTTGTTTGACCTACTCTGATAAGGTTTAAAAAATGATTTCACTCACAAAGTGTTTACTGGGAATGTAGAAACATTGAAAATCCCTGCAGAAGTGTTTTAAAGTTACTTTTAAAGCCTTAGTGAACAGAAATATTGATTACAGTAAGAAGAGATTTAATGCATTTTATTACTCAGAATTGCCATTATCATCTTCAAAACAACATGGTAAACAAATAGCGATATTTTAAGAGAAAGTAAAATCCTTAGCATCCTTTTCCCTTAAATGCGACAAATGAAGAGGTATATTTTGTTACAAAGGAAAAAATACATTTCATACATTCCATGTAAATGTGCATACAGTAGTTGTGTGTGTGTGCACACACTGTATATACAAGCTATTTGAAGAAGTAGTTATTCAGATTTTTCAGCATTTTATTTTCCCCAAGTTTTGGCGTGTGAAAAAGGATTCATGTTGTCACAGTTTTTCCAAGGAAAATTATACCTCACTTCATTGAAAACTCTACACAGGCTTCTTGACTCTGATAGCTGTTGTCTTTAAGATGAGGGCCTGAGAAGAGTAGAAAACATTAACCAAGGAGACGCTTTAAAAATGCATTTTATTGTGGGGAAAATTAACCCATTTCTAATAATCTTATGGTCTCTAGGCCAGACGGTCCCTTTGATAAGTTAACATGTACTCCCTTTATGCTCTTAGTAGGGGGTAAACAAATGTCTGAACAAACACAAATACACATAAACACCAATGTGGAGAATGGCAGTGTGTGTCTTCGATCTAGATAATAAGTGTGGGTATTGTTATTTAGATGGAGCATACTGGGACACTTATCTTTTAGTACACACCATTTTCTAACTGAATGCAGTGCTAATCGCGGGATTGAAAGCCATTGTAATTGTGTACCCATCTAAATGCTGACAAGAATATACAATTACATTATTTGGAACTGAGTTTAATGTTTGGGTGTTTTATTAGCATTTATGTTTACTTATACATTAAAATTCAACACAAAAGGAGATCAAAACCATGTGACATAAAGAAACAGGGATCAAACTACCGCATAACTCTGCTCTCTAAAACCTCTGTGTCCTGTCTTAACACAGGGCATTTTAAAAGAGTATGCTACAAATCTGAAATAAGCAAGTAAGTTTCCATTACGGGCATTACTCCCATCTCTAGATTTTGCAGTATTTGTAAAGCTTCTTTTATACCAACTTATTTTTATATGTTCGCGATACTGGCAAATCTTTCCACAGTGTGCTTACCACCACACGATGTTAAACACATATTATAAAGTGGTTGTAATTGTAAACACACAGAGGGATATAATTACATGTAGCAGATTTAAGAGCTAATTCTTTGCCTTTTTTTTTTACTCTGCATTTTATCAACATAATTATTTTTTGACTGCAGACTAACACCCTGAAATTGACAAGCATCCATTATAGCAGGGATTTGTTCACCAAATTGAAAAACAATGAATTGCAGGTTTATATGTACCCATTGTCATAAAGAATTAGTTAGGCTTTGTTCCGCAAGAGGAAAAAGCTAATGATTTTGAAACAGCAGGTGACAAAACACATTCTTTTTTTCCTCCCCTGTTATCAGTGTGTTGATGAAGTCATTATGAACTGGGGGCGGGGTTGGGGTGGCCATATTTTTAGCAGATAGACTTTTAATGAACTACGTTAGAAAGATAGTCCTGTTGATTTGCCTACCTTTCTTTTTTTCCTTTACTCAGAAACCCCCAGTATTGAAAAGCTACTCTCAAAAGACTGGAAAGACAAGCTTCTTGCAATGGGATCAGGGAACTTTGGTGAAATAAAAGGTAATGTATTTGCAATTATTTTGATCCAGAATGTACCAAAATGAGTCTGATATTTAGAAATATGAATGGGGGTAAACTACTTTTGCCCCCATGCATTCTATTTTTGCTGTTTATTCTTTCTCATTTGAAAGAGGATATACCAGAGTTACTATTTTTTCTCTGTGCCTTATAATACTATGTTGTCTTAACAGAATGACCTATATTTTTAACAGTCTTTGGTTTTTATCATTTTTAAAAATTTTAAGTGATTTACTTTATAAGTACAAACGTATCTACAGCAGGGTTAAAACTGTATATTACAAGGTAGTAATTTTACACAGTCTACATATTAAAATTATGAGTGTACATAATCTACATTTAAAACCAGGAATGATATGGGAAGAAGATTTAATTCTTCATATGAAAATAAAGTCAAATGGTCATTTCAATTAATTTCAAAGTGTGTTTTCTCAGAGCATAGTAGGCAACCCGTGGTTTTCTAGTGTTGCCAATAGGACACTTTTGATTCTAAGTTCTAAGGGATTAATTTTAAGAAAAATATACTTACCAATATTAATAGATTTTGTTACATATTACTTTGTATATTTTTGATAGGAACTGAATATATATTTAAAATATCACCAGGTTTGTATTAATATACATGTAGAAATATGTGTATAAATAACTTTTTTGCATATGTCTGTTCATGTACGTGTTCTCCCAGTGAGAGGCAATCATCTCTCAACATTCTGCTACATCAGAGCATCCTAGAGAAAGGCAAACCATAGATCAATCTGCTCAAAAGTTTGACTTAGGTGATATCAGCCATCTTGGATTGGAAAACTTCCAGAAAGTGTTTGAGTATTTCACTTTTCATCCAGCTATTTGGAGTTTGGCTATGATTAGTTGTGAATGGGTGGTAAGAGAATAAATTCCTGCTAATCCACAAATTAAGTAACCATAACCTATAATGAAATGAAATTCCAGCAAGTAATAATTAATATCCCGTCTGGAGCTTGAAGACAGAGGTTAAAGAGAACAGTGAAGTTTCTTCTTTTTCTGAAGCAGCAGGTCCTTTATTTTGTGGGATTTTAACCCATTTGCACCTGCAATATAGGACATATTCTCCAAGGTTCTTTATTCTGCTATGACCTGGGTAATAACTAAGAGCTGAGCCAAGAAGACTGCCTGTTCCCAGCCTTGTGATCTCATTCCATCGGAGGACAAGCATGTTTCCCTACCTCGTTTTCCTCACAAGTCTAACTTGAAAGCAGCCAGCAGCAGTGATGATAAGCTTAGAGGAAAGAAGCTCAGCTGTCCTTTCAGGCTTGCCTGTGGGGTTAGTTCAGGAAGCTGCAGTACAGTCACAAAAGAAGTTTCTGTCTTTAATTCTGAGTTTTTTAAGCTGCACATTCAGAGCACAAGTTTGGTTATTGTCCTCTGTTTCTGTTCAAAAAGCTGTTTTCTGATGCATTTTAAAAGCACCTGTAGATCTTTCTTCTGCTGGGGGGCATGGTTGTTAGCTGCTTGGATCAGGTTTGGCAGAAAACTGGGGGGGAAAGCACTATGTTACTTTTCCTACTGACTGCCCATGACAGTTGCAATTACTGTCTATTGTTCATAGCTGGCTCAGAAGTGGAGAGGGTACAATAGTATGTTGCCCTCTGGGGGTAAGGGAGTTTGACTTAATGGTTCTTGGGGGGTCAGACACTATGATTACGTGCTGCCCAGGAATGTGGTTTCATGCCACCTGAGAAGAAGTTAGTCGAGAACAATGGCCTAGCTGTTTGGCAGCTATTTTTTATGAGGCAAATAAAGGTGTAAGTCTCATGTATGTGCAGACTGTTTTCTGTCAGGGTAGGGAAGGATAAGCATGACCTTTTTAAAATCTGAAAATATGAACTTACTCAATTATTAGATCATTTATTAGTGATAATTTAGAGTAATGTAGTTGAATAGAGCCTTTGCTTTTATTACAAAGTTTACAGCCTTTACAGTATTTACGAGTCTTCTCGTGGATTGAAACTTCTCTCCTCCACTTACACTGGTCAGTTTTCGCTTAACTTTTAAAAATCAATTCCAGGAAGCATGTGAGTGAGTGACTGAATGTGCCTGTACGTGTGTGTGTGTGTCCATGCTGGAGATGTAAGACCATAGCCAAGTGAGGGCAGAGCACAGTTCCTAAGTGCTGCCTTCAGGTTGCTCTGAGTGAATTGCTTCCAGGGTGTTTGGACAAAAACGAAACTTACAGCTTGTATGCATGTGAGTTAGTCTGTAAATCGTGTCCGACTCTTGCGATCCCGTGGACTGTGCCTTCCAGGCTCCTCTGTCCATGGGATTCTCCAGGCAAGAATATTGGAGTGGGTTGCCATTTCCTTCTCCAAACTTACAGCTTGGTGACGTTCACAGAAGCCTTTCTTACTATTACTTATTTAAAAAAGAAAAAATCGTAAACTTTTAAAGTAGAAGAAATAAATAGTATCTGGTTTGGATAGCTTAGCTATCAATAAAGTTACCATACCCACTTAAATTCAATCTCATTTCTCAAGAAACAATGTGAGTTAGGAAAGGTCACCCACTTATAAAAGCATAAAATTATTTTTCATGTTAGATTGCCTTGCCTGTTAGAATTTAGACCATTTTATGGTCTGGTACTTTGGAAATGTGAAGTAATTAGGCACATTAGAAAACTATCCTCTGAGAAACATACAAAAAGGACAATGGATTCCATTTTCCAGGACAAAAGTGTTTGACTAAAAAGCTCTACTGATAGCAAACAATCAATATATGTTATAAACATATTACCTACCTAAAGAAATTATTTTTTCCTCTCTAATCAGTCATATAGTGTAACGAGCCAGTTTACAGAGGTTTTGGCCTTATCTATAGCAGAAGCACTGAAGTAATGGTTGTGTGAAAGGTGAAGAAATATATTTTATAGCCTCATAGTTACTGAGAAGGGGAGAAAACAGTGCCTGCACTCCAGTTGGCAGCCAGTAGCGTCACACATTGTTTCAGCTAGCATGAAATTCCATTACACTGAAGGTCATTGCTTTGGCACTTCACCTGAGGACAGTATCTGGGGATCCATGGCAGCTTTGGCTAATCTAAACAGATCATTTGTTTTGCAACAAAGTTATTGCAAAATGTGTGTTTTACTGAGTTCAGTTTATTTGTAGAATTATAACAAAAATATCTGCATGCAAAAATTCTCTTAAATATTTCTGTTTTGGTCAGGTTCTAAAAGCAGGGCACTGTTTGAGAGGTGTTTTGGCTAGGCCACTCAGAAAAGCCTAGATCAGTCTCTTTGCTGGCCTTGTTTGAAGAATTCTTTACTCTTGTTTTCTTTCCCATTGATACCCCTGTAGACCCTTCTCACCCTGCTCAGGATGCATTAATTTAGGTCAACAAAGTATCGGATCTGATACTCAGGAAAATGCCAGCTGCAGTTGGTATAATGAAAAAAATGGCTTTTTTGGAAAGCTATACTTTTTTTTTTTTTCTTTCTAGAATATGGGACCTAAAGGCAAACACACCAAACAGCTCTAGAATGCCAATAATGAGTTCAAGGAAATAAGCTATTTAGCAATACTATGGTCTATCAGAACTCATGAATTAAAGACATGTATGTAGTTTCAACATGTCAATTAAAGTAGACTCTCTCTTAGGTGACTTGAAATTTTGAGAATTAAGAGATACGTAGATTTAGTATATGACTTGAAAGAGATAATTCTCTTTAAATAGCATTAGAGAATTTGAAAATAAGCAGGCTTGGAACCAGAATCAGGTCCTAAGTAATGCATCTAGTAAAAGGTATCCTTGGGTTTTTGTAAATTTAAAACAAGGAAACTAAAATATCAGCATTTAGATACGTTAGGATCTGCACAACTTTGGAAGTTGTTTTAAACCCACTCTTAAAAATCCAGTAACTATTTAAGAAACACACGTTTTGCTAATTACCTTGTGACTATTTCATTTGTGCATAAAATATATACATATATATATTTATATATGTCTTCACATTTTTTCAGAGGGGTTGGAAATGCTGATTATTTTCTGAGGGAACTGTTGGATCTAGAATTTGTTTAACATAAGAGACAGCCATAAGGAAGGTACATAACATATAGTCATTTACTTCTAAATAAAGTAAATGTTTAATGTTTTTAATCTACTAAGCTTGTTTTATAGTTCCTTGTAGTTGCTTATGAGTAATGTTTTCAGTTTTTATAAAAACTATTTCATAAGAACTGAAGAAAGACTACTGGTGTACAGAATATAAATTTTTAAAATAAGTCTGGCAGTGTATATGAAAGCAGAAAGTGACTTTATGTTTTCTGCAAATCAATTACTTGCTCTGTCTTAGAAAGCCAGAGTCCTTATGCCAGTGTGTAAGCACAGCAAGTGATAGAAAGAGAACAGTCAGCCACTGGCTCTCCTTGATCTGTAAATTGATAATCCAGGTCACCAGTTAAGAAGTTTTATACACCTTTTACAGAAGGCACTTAATAAAGCATGTTTTAAGCAGATACTGTTACATAGTTAATCTGGGTTTTATTATTGAAAGTAAAAATATGCTCTCCTCCACATTTTCTCATTTAAAAATGCATTCATTCATTTAACAAGTATTCATTTGTACAAAGGGTGTGAAGATTCTAAAATTAAAATAATTATAAAAACATTATTTATGTATTTTTCTTATAGATGGGGACTCCAAAGCTTATGCCATCCAGATCACTGTATAATAGAATTAACCTAAAGCCTTTTCCTTTTTGAAGTGAACAATTCTCTATCTAGAGAAGCATGGTGCAGTCAAAAAGATGCAGTGTCTTGTTGCCCAGATTATTTCAAGGACTTGTGGAAATCAAGCTACTCTTTTAGTTGTTTCCTCATCCACTCATTTAAAAACAGTTGCATTGATTACATGCCCATTTGTGTGCAGGCACTTTGTTAACATCTTCCTTGGAGAATTATTGTAACAAAGTCATTTTATTCCCATTTTATGTAAGAAGAAATTGAATCTCAAAGAAAGAGATTAATTATCCAAAACCATATATTTAGTTATGAGAGGGTCAAGAGCTGACTTTAATTCTGTCTTCAAAGTCTGTGCTGTTTACACAATGCTTGGTAGTCAGTCTCCAGTAAAGTTGGAATGGGTGATCTCTAAAATCCTCTGGAACTTGAAAATAGATTCAGACCCACGACAGCTAGATGAAGAGTCTCTCTAAGATGCACCCATCGTTAGCCTACTCACATGGTGAACTGTCCTTGTACATTACCTCCCTTACTAGTAGACCACAGTTTGGAACCCAGTATGTATTTCATGAATGAATGACCAAACAATGCCATGTTTTGAGATAGTTATTATTGACTGTATTCCAGTCTCTACATGAAGCAAATGTAATGCCATATTTTTTAAACTGTTGTTTTACATTTTAAGTACAATATCCAAGTAAGTGGCTGGAATAAATTTGGGAGAAGTTTATAAGATTACAATCTCCATTAAAAAGTAGACTTGTGTCATAAAAGATTATATAGAACCGTACTTTTTTTTATAAGAAGTAACAGTGGTACTTGTTTTCACTGCACAATGATAGTACATACATCTTCTTCAAAACATCCCAGGAACAAAATATCTAGTCATGGGGGGTAACAGTGGTTAAGATCATAGCTACTTTTCAAGTCCTTCATTTCACTCTAATTGTAGTCACTCCTAAAATTGATAGCTTTCTATAGTACATATATTTTAAAATCCATGCCAAAGTCCACCATTTAAGATATTGAAACAAAGGGAATTCTCTGGTGGTTAGGACTTTGTACTTTCACTGCTGAGGACTGGGGTTCAAATCCTGATGTTAGTTAAAACTGCAAGCTGCCCAGTGCAGCCAAAAAATAAAGGTATTGAAGCAAAAAGGAACTATTTTTTCAAAATAAGTTGTAGAAACCCAAAAGTAAGTATATTTATCATATTAGCAATGTACAGTAGGATATCAGTGTATATTGTCATGTAATAAATGATAATGCCCCTTATGTAATTTTAATTGATTCCAATTTCTAAGAGTATCTACACTGCAGTAAAGGGTATGTAGTTAAATTTTATCAAAGTTTGATTGCCTTCATTGTAAGTGAAAAAGACCAATTCACAGATGTTTGTAGGTTGGATGACTTAAATATTCCTTTGATGAATCAGAATAATGCTATTCATACCTTGTGATGTTGGGGTCTGACTTTTTGCTCTTGTTGGATAAGACTACCACTGAAAAAAGCTTTAGTAATAAATTTAGAATAACTTAAGTTAGTTTCTATTCATTATATTCTTAGTTCATTCAACAAATACTGCTATCTGTCTTGCCATGTGCTATGTTCTGGAGATGTAATGATAGCAAATGGGGTAGACAGATTTCTGCCCTTCTGGAGCTTACAGTCTAGTAGAGACTCTTTCACTAGGCAGAATTTTTAAAGGCAACACAATGAATGACTTTTAGATCCTTCGAGTGGAATACCAATTGAAATCAGCAACATTTCCATAAAAAAATTAAATTGAGTAGAGTCCTATCCAAATTATAACTGTGATAATCTAAGGAACACGAGCAATAAAAGAACAAAACATCCTGGCAAAGATTGACTATTGCTTTAAAACAAAGAACTAAATGTGTGGTAATGTTTCCAAGGGAAGAAACATGATCTCTAATTTACTTTTAGTGTTGAAATTCTAGGACTTTTCCTTTCCTGACTGACTCTTCCTTCCTTTTATTTTTCCTTTAGTTGGATCAAAACTTCCAAAAATTTACTGTGATTTTGATTTTTCAACTTCAAGCCAAATATCTATTCTGTTTTGGTAGAACAATATTCAGGAAATATCAGCTTCCAAAGATTTTTTTTTTCTCATTATATCAAATGTATTTGAAGCCATCCTTAATTTAAATCATCCTGATAAGGGTTTTTATCTATTTGCATAGAATTGTACATTATCAGTCAATTAAGGACTGATAATTATTTATTTAATTTATTTATTTTATTTGTTTAAATAATTATTTATTTAATTCATTTAATAAAAAGTTATGGGGTGTCTGGCTTCCCTGTTGGCTCATATAATAAAGAATCTGCCTGCAATGCAGGAGACCCAGGTTCTATCCCTCGTTTAGGAAGATCCCCTGAAGAAAAGAATGGCAACCCACTCTGGTATTCTTGCCTGGAGAATTCCATGGACAGAGGGGTCTGGCGGACTACAGTCCATGGGGTCACAGAGAGTCGGACATGACCAAGCGACTGACACACACACACACACACACACACACTGTCTACCATGTATGAGGCATTACTGGGGGATATAGTGTTGAACAAAACAAGCTAGTATTCTGCTTTCATGGAGCTTATTCTCTACTGGGAGATTCAATAAATAAATATCAGTAACAACACGGCATATGGTGCTGACTGCCAAGTACAGAATAAAGATGGAGTCCCATGATAGAAGAGGAGGGGGCGGCTCTTTTAATTTCAGTGTTCAGGAAAAGCGCTCTGGGAGAGGAGTTGGCATTTAAGTTACCATTTGGATGGATTAGAGTCAATTGGTTGATTGGTTGGTTGATTATCTCCTCCCTTTAAATGTAGTCTCTGTGAAGCAGACATTTGTCTGGCTTATACAATATAGCGCCCCAACTCCTAGAATAGTGTGAAGCATGCAGGAGGAATTCTGTGGATATATGTTGAGTGAATGAAAGAAAAATCCCAAAAAGCTAGTAGTTCTTTACCAGGGAAATTTGGTAATGTCTGGAGACATTTTGAGGTGTTACAGCTAGGCAGGGTGTGCTACCAGCATCTATACTGCGTGACTCCCCAGAAAGTGAAGCATATGAACTAAAATGTCTATGGCACTGAGATTGAGAAACGCTAGGGGAAAAGTTTACCAGAGGGAAATATTTGAAATCAGTTCAGTACAGTTGCTCAGTCGTGTCCGACTCTTTGTGACCCCATGAATCGCAGCACACCAGGCCTCCCTGATCATCACCAACTCCCGGAGTTTACTCAAACCCATGTCTATCGAGTCGGTAATACAGAGGCCTTAAAATGGGAACAAGTTGCATATTGGTATTAGGGAAACTGAAAGAAGGCAATAGGACTAAAGTATTTTGGCAAGAGAAAATGGGAGGAGATAATGCCGAAGAAGGCAAGGGCCTGATCATTCAGGGCTCTGCAAGGGCAGGGAGTTTGGAGTTTATTCTGTGTCCAATATAAAGCTTTGAAATGGTTTTCTTCTGTTGTGTGATATGAGCTGATGAGTGTGCATGCTGTCGCTTCAGTCGTGTCCGACTCTTTGCAGTCCCATGGACTGTAGCCCGCCAGGCTCCTCTGTCCATGGGATTCTCCAGGCAAGAATACTGGAGTGGGTTGCCATTCCCTTCTCTAGGGGATATTCCTGACCCAGGGATCAAACCCGAGTCTCCTGCCTTGCAGGCAGATTCTTTACTGCTAAGCCACCCGGGATGCCTGACATGATCTGGCATGTCTTTCTAAATGAGCGCTCTGAACTTGTGCTTGGAGAATGGGTTTTAGTAGGAGAAGTAGAAGATAGAATGTTTTAGAAACTGTTGGGGGAGTCCTGGCAAGAGAGAGATGGTAGTAGCCTGAAATGAGGGGCATTAGTAGAAATGAAAATCCATGGACTGATTTACAATATGGTCTAAGGATGAGAGGATTCCCAGTGGATCAGATATGGAAGATGAAAGAATATAAGCAATGTTTGCGTGGTGATATCTCTTCCTGAGGTTGGAATGACTGAAGCTGGTTCCCTTCCTTCCCTCACATTAGGTTAAGGAATGTTCTAATGTGCACCTCTGCTCTGGAACCTACAGAATTAAAAGAATTGCTCTCATGATAACCATTCTATAGTCACTAGGCAGTGGAAAGAACTGAAACGTAAGATATTTTTGTCTCTTAAGTAAGCCTCCATTCTTAGGAAATCGAAGCAAGATTAGCATAAATTAAAACACACTAGAGTGCAAGTAACTGAAACATGAAAGATGAAGGGAAGTGGGATAAAGGATCACAGAGTTTGAATTGAACAGAGACAATAAAATTAGATTTCAAATAAATCTTATTGATGTCTGTGTGACTAAGTGAAGACAGGATTTTGTTAATATTTCATATACTGAAAGCCAAAATAATATTTATTTGTATTCATTATCAAATATATATATTTCTTTATACATTGGTATTATATCAGTTATAAAATAGATAATGGCACCTTAAGCTTTTAAATTATACTTCTATGTATTTACCAAGTAATAATAATAATAGTAATAATATTCATTGTAGAAGATTTTCTAAATGTAACAAATATGAAAAGATTAAAATGATCCATTTAATGACCCATCACCTAGAAATAAGCACTATTAATATATGGATAAACTTTCCTCCAGTCTTTTTTCTATAAATGTAGATATGTGTATGCCTTGAAGTGTTGATACAAATGTTTCATTTCTATCCAACTTTTTCACCTAGCTTTATGTCATGAACAAGTTCCTATATTATAAAATATTCTTAAGATACTTTTTCTTCATGGGTACAAAATACTACCATATGGATGTCCTGTAATTATTTGATGATTTGGTATTTAGATTGTTTCTAATAGTTCATTTAAGAACTTTGTTAATACTTCATTTCCTGCAGTTTTCTTGGGTTAGATTTTTAGAAATGAAACTACCGCCTTGATTCTCACCCATAAACCAAACCCTTTCTCAGACCTTTGCTCTCAGTAAATGGTTCTTGCATCTTGCCAAAAACCTAGCATTTGTCCTGAATCTCCTTATGAGTATCATAAAACATGATATGTGTCACATTTCCTAGTGTATATTCTGAGAAATGTGATAGCAATTTACTCCTCTGCTGATGGTGTATGAGGTTGTACATTTTGCCATCATTTGAATATTTTCATTGAAATATCTTTCCAATATGTATTTAGATTATTTAATATTGGGATTCTAATTAGAATAGTCATATTGTTATTATTCTTATAAAAATTTTCTTCTGTTTAATGGAATCTGAATATCTGGAATATAATAAATCCTTAACATTTTAATGAGCACCTGTCCTGATTAAGGCTAAGAATTGATAATAAGGAGTACATGATATGTTTCTTGCCTTCTATTCCACTCAGAACTTCCTTTCTGGGTATTTGTTCTATAGCCTATATAAATTATATTTGAAATTGTATTTCCATTTCAAATGGACACATGAAAATTATAAGCTACTAGCTACAGCTACTACTTCCTAAAAGCACGTGTTTTTTCAGCATAAATTGATGAAGAAAAATGTAGTGAGATGGGGAATGGTGACTGAGTTGTAATAGATCTATCTAATTTACATATACAGGTGGCAAATCCATTATTGAAGTAGTGCTTAGTGTCTTATGTTTGAAGTGAAAATCGTAATTAAAAAGTGTGTTCTCTCCTACTGCTAGTTCTTTACCATAGAGGTCTTGTCTATCTGATGAATCTTAAAAGAACAATTAAAAGTGATATTGTTTCTATTTCAGTGAACCGCTCACATTTCTGGTGTAACAAATCAGTATTTTAATCTGACTTAGAAAATTCACTGGCATGGTTTAAGTATCTCAAACATACTGCTTAGTTTAAATTATTGTGTGATTTGTTCTCCAAATCTTGGCTTTAACTGTAACCTTGAGTGGCCATAATGTTAGTTTTACAGCTATGTTTCATTATTTCATGATAGCATGAAATTTATATTCTCAAACTTGAATATTTTTTCTGTTAGCGCTATTCTGTCTTTGAAGAAAGCCTCTGAGTGGCATTAGAGAAAACAGTCTAAAACTTGATGGGTTAATTGTTTTGTTTTGTCTTTTTTCCTTTTTAAATGTAGGATTCCTTAATTCTGATTCTTCAAAATTCTCATTTTAAGAAAAGGAGATATCCCTGATAATGATAACTTGATCTCTTAATAACTTCAGTTATTATGTTTTCATGTTTTTGTCTTGACTCTTTAATTTGATTTAAAAAACTAATTAAAGCCAAGAACTGTGCTTTAAACCACTTTTTATTTCCATCAGACTCCAGATTAGAACATTAAGAATAATAAATGCTAAGCCAATAATATTTTATTTACTTGTATAATTAAAGTGAAAAAAGCTATATAGATTGTTACTTGTCATAAATACAAAATAATCAAGATATTCGTTCATCCTGATATTCTATAATGGATAAATAGCAATCACTTTTTACTATTGAGTTACAGTTTGAAAGAAGGTAAGTATATGTTTGTTTGGGTGCCAAACCTTTTATTTATAATATTTCTCTACATACCCGAGTCATTGTCATTGAGGAACCACTGTCTTCTCATTTCTCTTTTTTTTCACACGTCTTATTGCCATCTTATTCTCAGGGACTCCCGAAAGCCTAGCTGAGAAGGAGAGGCAGCTCATGGGTATGATCAATCAGCTAACCAGTCTGCGAGAGCAGCTGCTGGCTGCCCATGATGAGCAGAAGAAACTGGCTGCGTCTCAGATTGAGAAACAGCGCCAGCAAATGGAGCTGGCCAAGCAGCAACAAGAACAGGTGAGTCAGAACTAGAGACACAGTCTAGCAAGAGCTGGAGGCACAGGCATTGTTTCGCCTGCAGCTTACAGGTCACTCTGTGAGGCAAACAGAGATCAATAAAAGCCTCTCTCCTCTCTACCATGCATAATAAAAAGGCGAAATACCAAAGTAAACAAAAAAACTGATCAACTATTTCAGTGGTATGCAACATGGAAGTGATTGTAATCAAGGTAATGGATAAGAGAGAAATGCAAAAAGAACCATAGAGAGAGTCAAGAGAACATTTCCATTCAGAGATGTTATGAAAGCTTTTGTTTGACCTGTTTAGTGTGAGCTTTGAAGGCTAGGTGTAGGATTCAACTAGTGAAGTAAATTTCCAATTATGGGGCAGGAAGTTTGGATAGGAATCTATTATAATAATCTAAATAAGACATGAGACTGTAAACAGGGTAATGACCATGGAAAAAGAGAGAACAGGTGGAAGAATCATGGATAGTTGAATTTTTTAAGTGGGCTAAAGAGAGAGGAAAAGGGTTGAGCCTGGGTGACAGGCTAAGTCCAGAGGCAGGTAGATTTGGAAAAGCAGATGGCTTTTTTATATTGAATTAGAATCTTCAGGTTGCCCATTTGAAACTATGAGAGAGAATATTCAGTTCAGTTCAGTCATGTCCAATGGACTGCAGCACACTAGGCCTCCCTGTCCATCACCAGCTCCCGGAGTTTACCCAAACTCATGTCCATTGAGTTGGTGATGCCATCCAACCATCTCATCCTCTGTCGTCCCCTTCTCCTCCTGCCTTCAATCTTTCCCAGCATCAGGGTCTTTTCAAATGAGTCAGCTCATCACATCAGGTGGCCAAAGTATTGGAGTTTCAGCTTCAACATCAGTCCTTCCAATGAACACCCAGGACTGATCTTTAGGATGGACTGGTTGGATCTCCTTACAGTCCCAGGGACTCTCAAGAGTCTTCTCCAATACCACCATTCAAAAGCATCAGTTCTTCGGTGCTCAGCTTTCTTTATCAATAAATAGTTTGGAAGAAAGGGCTGAATTTACTTTCTGTGGTTATCTATAAAGAGAATAGTTTAAACCCCTGGAGAAGATAAGTTTAATTTATTAAAAAAAAATAGTAAGTGCTTCTTGTGGGCCAGGTATTGTGCTAACTACTGAAGTTACTTCAGTTAAACAGAAAGACAAAGCCCCTAAATTCTGGTGGAAAGAGAGACAATCAAGAGGAACAAAAAAATTAACAAAATAACTTCAGATAGTGATTGCCCATGGCAATCTAGAAGAACACCATTCTTTTCTTATTCATAAGAAGAGCCAACTCATTGGAAAAGACCCTGATGCTGGGAACGATTGAAGACAAGAAGAGAATGGGGCAGCAGATGAATGAGATGGTTAGCATCACTGACTCAATGGACATGCATTTAAGCAAACTCTGGGAGATGGTAAAGGACAGGGAAGCCTGGCATTCTGCAGTCCATGGGGTTATAAAGAGTCAAACATGACCTGGCAACTAAACAACAGCCTTCAATACTTTTAACTATCTGAATTCAGAAAATCCTAGGAGCCTCTGAAACCGGAGCTCAGATGAAGATATTTCTTTGTAGAGAATCCATATTTTGATGGGTCTGGGAGCATGCTTGTCCTCAAAAATCTGGGCAATTATTAACGGAGAGCAGTGTGCCTTACTTTTTCTTTTTACATCCTGGCCTATTCTCAGACATCTTCCACAGATTCTAGAATTTTTTACTTACTCTGACATTCTCCTTAGAACTTAAGAAATCATTAGGTACTTCCAGAAATGTCTCCCTTGTATTGGAGAGGTGTCAGGCAATGAGGCCTACACAGTCTGGGAGAAGATCTCGTCTGGAGGCTACAGGTCAGGTTCCTGGAGCCCATTCTGCTCTCTCAAGTCCCCTCTGGCATGCCGTGCTGGCTTGTAGCCTGCCGGACTCCTTTGTCTGTGAGAGTTCTCCAGGCAAGAATCCTGGAGTGGGTTGCCATGCCCTCCTCCCAGGGATCTTGCCAACCCAGGGATCGAACCCAGGTCTCCCACACTGCAGGTGGATTCTTTACCATCTGAGCCACCAGGGAAGCACATGAATACTGGAATGTGTGGCCTATCCTTTCTCCAGGGGATCTCCCCGATCTTCTTCAGGGAATCAAACCAGGGTCTCCCGCATTGCAGGTGGATTCTTAACCACCTGAGCTACCACTGTTGAGCCCCAATTTGATGCCAGATTCTGTCCTAGTTAATGGAATACAGAAGAAATAGAATAGACAAAATCCCATATGTATTGAATTCTAGTTAGGAAAAGATAGACAATAAATCAGTTAAGTATATGTTGAAAATGAAGCAGAGACATAGGGATGAGGGCAGGTAGAGAGGTAGGCTCTTTTAGATTGAGTGCTCAGGGAGGTCTCCTTGACAATATTACAGTTGATCAGAGACTCGTAGGTAGTGAGAGAGTGAGCAGTGTAGTTATCCAGGAAGATTATTCTAGATGGTGGGGAGAGCACATGCAATGGCCCAGAGGCAGAAGTATTCTTGGAAAATAAGACTATCCTTGGTATATTCAATAGATGGTAGAAAAGTATGGCAATAGTGAAGAGACAGAGAAGAGATGAGATTGGAGAGATACAAGGCCTTGCAGGCATTATGTGGAAACTGAGACATAGGGTTTTGAAATGATGAATAACATAACTCAACTTATGTTTTAAAATGATCTGTCTTTTTGCTAGGTTATAACAGGCTGCAAGGAGCAAGGGCAGAAGCAGAGAGAGCAAATAGGAGGCTATCACACCAATACAGGCCAAAGCCAGCAGTGACTTAGAACAGGAGGGAATGTGGAAGCCTATGAGATAGTCAGTTTCCTGAGAAAATTTTAAGACACTTATAAAAAGATTTAAATATCAGCTGAAATATTGATATTTGGGAGGAAAGAACTGTACTTAAAGAGGAGAGTGATATTTAATTTTCTACTTTTTCCTTTCCTACTTTTCTTCAAGAAAATAAAAAGGAATTTCTTTAAGCTGTATTCTTAAGATAAAATGAAAATACTAAAATAATTATAATTGCACCAGTGTATACAGGGGAAATAAAAAATGCATTGTGTAGCCATAAGGGCCCAACTTTATTATATAAGTTCTCTACTTTCATTCATAGTAATGGACCCTGTATCTATTTTTTCCTAAATTTTTAGCTTTCTGAAACAGACGTTAAAGAATATACCTTCGTAATGAAAATGATAGTGATCATAGCATTAGGAAAAAGAATTAGAGCTTATTTGTAAGAAAGCTATAAGTTTTATGAGGTCAGAAGTTACATTCTTGTGAGAAGGTTTCCTGCCTTATCTCATATAATGAAGTATTTAAAGTTTTCTTATCTCTTCACTCATACATGCTTCATCAAATGTTCCTTCTGTATTCCTTTGCATCAGACTTTGTGTAAATGGTGAAAAGAAAATCTGCATAGTCCCTAGCATCACTGTATTTATGGATTTCTTCTGAGGAGACAGAAATCTGTTGATTAAAACAAACATGAAATATAACATCATAGAATGTATTAAGTAGGTAGAAGATGTTATCAGAAGGAATAACGGGGAGGGGGCGGGGGGATTGTGGTAGTATGGCTTAGAAAACACTTAAGTTGACCACATTGAGGGCTAATTCTTGAGTTTAGTTTTGAATCTGTTGAATTGGGAGTGCTTTTGAGAATGTTTGTTAGATAAATGGGTCTAACACTTATGGCAAAGATCAGGCTAGAGAAACAAATTTGTAATCACTTGACATATGTGCGGATATGTAGAAGGAAAAGAATAGAGTCTAAAATTGAGCCTACAGCATTGAACCACTGAAGAGAGCCACTGATGGTCTCTGAGAAGAACCAGACTCAGAGGTAGGGCAAAACCAGGAAAATGTGATGACAGAGAAGCCAAGGGAGAAAGTTCAGGCAAGGGAAAGCACTGGAGTATTGAATTCTGATGAAAAGTCAAGTCGTGGGGACTAGGAAACACTTCAGAATTTAACAAATTGGAAGTGACTGGTGACTTTATTAAGAATCCATTTAGTAGAGAGTGGGGGCAGAGACCAGAATTGAATGTGCTGAGGACTCGGGAGTTAGAGGTTTGTGAGAGGCAGAAATGATGGTATTCACCAAGACACAGAAACGTACCAACACCTCACTAAAGAATACAGCATCTTTTAATACTTGGTGCTCCTCTGGACTCTGTTTCATAAACAGGAGGATGTGTGACATTCTTTTCCTTTCCTAAGGGCTGAAGATGTCAGAGACAGTACCTCCTTACTAGATTGCCAGAAAGAGGGATTTTTGAAACTCTAGCATTTCAAATTGGATTGGACCACTGTTGTCTTGTCTTAGACTTCATTTGTTTTAGGCCAAAAGAAACGTAACTGTTCCCCAAGTCAAAATATCTTGTTTGATCCGACTTAAGGATGAATTGCTGGTCCTGTAGAGGCGTGGGCACATCTATTTTCATGAGCTTAATCAATGTCATATTAAACTTTGTGACACAGAACCATGGGAATTTCCCCTGGGACTGCAATACACTCTTAAATTTTCCTTGTTCCGTTTCTCCACAGATCGCGAGACAGCAGCAGCAGCTTCTGCAGCAACAACACAAAATCAATTTGCTTCAGCAGCAGATCCAGGTCAGAAATCATAATTTCATACGGACTTCCAATTAAGAAGTAGATTTTGTTTCTCAGATGACCTCACTGAAGTAAGCTGCAGAATTAAAGCTACTTTCAGCCCAGTCGTGACATGTGGCCCCCCTGTGTCAGGAGAATCTTGCCTGTCATGGGAGTGGCAGAATCTTGCCTGTGTTGAGGAGTTTCAGGGATAGCAAGCTGGTGGCAATTTTTATCTTACACTGAAGGGAAACTTTTGTGGAGAATTGTTTCCTTTTCTTTATTCTTTAATGTTGAAAACATGCATGTAAATGTTCTTAATGGGGGAGGTTCCCAGGAACCAAAGCAGAGAGGTATCACAGGTTTTCTGTTAGCTGTGGAAGAGAGAACTTTTTGCAGTAGGCTGAAGAGTCACACAGATTCAAGGTGGAAGTCAGGGAAGGTAATGATTTTGTTTTCAACTCGAATTTCACCCTTATATTGCCTGGAGAAACCAGGACTGAGGGCTCTGTAACTTCCGTATTTTTCTTCTGTGAAAATTTGCAATGATGAGAAGCAAAGCTGCTTGGGGTCGTCTCATGCCACCACTTGCTTGTGACACACACCTTGACACAATCTGTTTCCCTTTCTGAATACTCCTTTTCTGAAAGCACTTATTTCACAGAGTACTTATGAGGATTTAGTAAAATTGTGGATAGAGCACTTCAGTGTAGTTTCAAGGCATGTAGTAAGCGGTCAATGCATACTTGCTATGACTAGCAAGAAGAAGATATAGTTCATGGAGCAGCGACTCCAGCCTTACTTGACATCACCCATCTTAAAGCAGCTGTTAGATTTGCAGTTAGAATTTCATCATTCTATTGAAGCTGTATTGTGAGAATCCAATATATTTAAGTGTAAATGTCATAGATGACAGAAGCAAACATGTCAAAGTGATTTCATTTGCATGTTTATCATATTTAGGCTTCTTTGACAAAAATAAATTACCCCATTTTTTCTAGCTGGGTCAGTTAGCCTTAGTTTCTATACTGTGGATTATATAGCCAATCATTCATGTTCTACCTGAGATTTTAATAAGCTAGTCATAGCTTTTAGTGAGACAGAGAAACATCATCAGTAAAATATCACAGCCAAGACTCTTTGCTTTCCCTAAGTATGAACAACAGATTTCTAATGTGATATTGTCTATCTGTCCATATCTGGAGTATGGTTATTCATTCAATGCTTTAAAACTATTTATTGGGTTTCATGTTTAATCTAGGCTTACTGACTTGGAATATAACTTTAGTTGATGGTACCAAGTTAGCTACACTTAAAATAATTTGGTTATTGAAAACTGAAGATAATAAAATTATTATGGCAATTTCTCATTACAAATAAGATAAAATTCCATAGTGAATGATGTGGGCCTTTACAAGTCACTTGATTTCACTGTAATTTGATGAGAATACCAATACTTTTGTTTTTATAATTTTTATGAGATTGAGATTGTCTTTTGTTAAATAGAATCACAAAACTATATGCAAACCCATATTATAAATGTGTGGAAGGGTCAATCAGCTGTATTTTCTGACCATTTAAATTGTTCAACACCTTAGTACTTTTTTGGAATTATTCCATAATTATGGCCACTTAATATTGTGGATTTAAAACACTGTCATAATGTCAACATGTTGAAATTGGTAGGTTTCTTGCTCCAGAGCTTGGAGCATATTAATTTGTAAGTCAGAGAATTTTTTAAATGAAGTGCCTTAAACTGTTGTAGAAATGATATGACTTCATTATGACATCACATGACTCTATCCTAGTGAGTGGGAGCCAACTGTAATGGCTTGCCCAAGATCACATGACAGTTAGAGGTAGAACTAGGGTTAGAAAAGCAAAGTTTTCTGACTGTTAGTAGAAATTTTGCTGAGTATTATAATTTTAAAAACTTAGAATTTCTATTTGATTGAAATATTACTCTTCTGGCCTCCACTAGTTAACAGGATAAGGAAAAAAAAAAAACTGGTAGTTTCTAAAAGAAATAATGTGACACTGCTGGCAATATGGGGGAAACATTAAGAGATGTAGGGTATTATATCTGTGTATTTGTCCTCTTTCCAGTGTTAGTACAGATAAATGATACTGACAGAGTCAAAACGCATCAAGCTATTTTTTTTTTTTTTAAAGTCTGGGGATGTTTCAGGCAAGAAATAAGTACTAACCAAGAGTGACAGTCTGAAAGAAATCAATTTTCACAGCTTCTAGTATACTCATTAACTAAAAGCATAGTTCTAAAGTATGTTTTATAAATTGTTAATTTGGAGCTGTCTTACAAACACTTAATAGTTACGAAAATCACAATATATGTAAATTAGTCTATTGAGAGATTGTTCAAACAGTTATGGGAAGCACTGATGTAGTGGCATGTGTAGAAATAGAAGATTAAAAACATAGAAGATATCCTTTTTGTTCCCCATATAAATCCTTAACCATATTTCCTTTTAAGAAGTTTTTCTCTAATTCCTCCTTTTTTTTGGCAGTATTGGAGAGGGAAGGAGAAGATTAAAAATCAAATCTGTTATGGTAGAAGGCAAATTAAATTTATAACAAGTATTATTATTAAATGAATTTTTGTCGATGCATACATAATCAATGCTCATGTAAGAATTTGCCATAGATTAAATTTTATTTGATATCTGAAAATACTTATGTAATATATTTTTAATTTGATCAACTTTTTTCTTAAGTATGAAGCCTTAAGACCTTGTAGAAATAAACATAGCACTTACATTATTCATCCTGCTTGAATTTTTTAGATATTTTATGCAATTGTTCCTTTCAACCTTAGAAAAAAAAGTACATTTTAGTTCCTTTATTGATATAGTAGTGGACTACAATGTAATTAGTCCAAAACTAGGACAGGTTTTAAAATTTTTGTTTCAACTATAAATATATAAGACATTAACTTGCTGCACATAGTATGAAAGACATGCAGTAAATACATTAGATGGGTTAAGCAGATCTGTGAGATAGATTAGATTGATAGGTAAGAGAGCATAATAATTTTCATACTTGATAGCTACAGTAACAGGAGGGTGATGTTTCCTAAAATTCTCCTCATTCTTTTATAATGTCTCTTTAAAGTAGAGGTTAACTTAGTCATCTTTATTCCATTTGAAGTATATTTCATTCAACTTAAAAAACATAGAATAAGTCTGTATGTGTGTGTATGAACAAACATTCACATATGCTAATGACCCAGATTATTTAAAATATTTCTCTTGACCTTTTAATTATATGTTTTTTCAACTCAAGATGTAAAAGAACAGTGGTAAGTTTTACTCCATAGTTATTTATTGAAGAGAATACCATAAAGATTGGCAGATTAATCAGTTTATTTCATTACTTAGGATCAATTCTTTATGAACTGTTTTTATCTCTTTAAAAAACAACCTCAGCTCTAAAATTGCATGATCTTAATTGGGTTGAAAACTCAATCAACATTACTTCCTTATAAAGACTTTTATAGAGTCATAGTCTTCAAAATTTGTTCACATAACTGACTCATGAGGATTAAAGGAAGAATTAAGAGAGCTTTCTGTTATTCTTTGGAGGATCATAAATCAATTCATTCTACAAATAAAATCATGCATAATATCAGTAACATCCTATCTTCCTTTAAGAACTTGTCTCTTTATGAGATCCTTAATTTTAGGAACACTAAGAAAGTTTAATCTTCTTTTTCTACTGTTCAACAGTGCTCTTCTTTCATCTTTTTGTTTATTGTCCTTAAGAAAGAGTATTTTGCACCTTTATTTACTGTGTCTAGCTAACTTTTAATGCATATTATTATATAAGATGAACTTTATAAATATTTCAGAGAAAAATATCCTTATGGGCTTTTTAAGGGTAATTTATTTTTCTTTTGCTGTATTACTTGTACTATAATGCCCAACTTAAGCAATTTTATTTTTTGACTCATCTCTTTTTTATAATAAATCAGCTTGTTTCTAATACTGCTTAGGTGGTTTATGTTTCTAATATGGTCCTAGACCGGTGGTTCATCTTGACCTGATTCACTGTTACCAAAACCTTTTAAAGTAAATGAATGAGTGACCTCTACTCAATATCCATTATGGCAATAAACTGAATGTTCCTAGAGACTTGTTTCCTTTTTGTCTTGAAGCTTTGTGTAGGACATGGTTTCTACAGCTATGGGTGTGGGGGTGGGAAACAGGTCCTAGCTGTAAATTTCTTACCCTTTTCCAGTAATAATTTATGGACTTTAAGATTCTTATTAGTATCTTAGGGGTAGGTTCAACAACATGCTCTAGTATGAAGCTGACAAATATTTTTAAAGGTGAATTTAAAGATATTGTACTTCCTTTCAAATGCATAATTTCATGATTACCAAACTGGAAGCTCAGTGTTTAAACTTATATTTGTTGCATTCCCTCTTCTGATAAACTTCTCAACTATTGTTCATTGTATTCTCTTGGGAGCAAAGAATTGGTATTTAATAACCCATGTCATTATTTCTGATTCATAAAGTAAGCACGTGCAAGACTAATAGTAGCTTTGGGAGACTGATTCTGTCTAGGACTAAGCAAATTTCTATTCTTAGCTGTGCAATATGTATATTCCATTGTATGTATGAAAGAGCTTGATTCTTTGGGGGTTATAAGATTATATAACTGTATGAAATGGCTCAGATGGTAAAGCGTCTGCCTGCAATACGGGAGACTCAGGTTCAATCCCTGGGTTGGGAAGATCCCCTGGAGAAGGAAATGGCAACCCACTCCGGTACTCTTGCCTGGAAAATTCCATGGACAGAGGACCCCGGCAGGTTACAGTCCATGGGGTCGCAAAGAGTCGGACACGACTGAGTAACTTCACTTCACATGAAATTTAAGTGTATTAAATGGTTAAACAAAAAGACAAAGAGGAAGTTATTTGGATTTTGACATAATCAGATTCATATTCTGCATCTTTATACCTCATCTGCTGGGTGATCTTGGGAAAACTGCTCAATCCTTCTGAGTTGCATTATTCCAGTCTATTAAATGAGGATTATAGTACCTCAGTCACACCTGGTTAGTGTAAGGATTAAATGGCATTATCCCTGGCATGCAGTGAGCACACAATGCTAAAGATTTTTTGCCTAAGTTGTTAGAGAGAAAAGCTTCTTTCTGTTTTTTTCATGATGGACAATTTAATGAATATTTCTAGCAAGAGAATAATTTCTAGGAAAAACAGTATAACCTACATGGCAGCAGCCACTGAAAACTGTAAGTTCTCTGTTCCAAATATATATGATTTTTCGAACTACAACAGATTTTTAGAAAGCCTTTATTTAGACACATCTCTCATTTTGACATTTGTAAACTGAAACCAAGTAAGGTTAGAAGACTTTCCCAATGTCACATAAGTTGTTACTTGCTGAATGATGGCTGGATTCCAAGTTTCTTGAGTCTTGGTCCAGTTCATTTTTATTTTACTGATATTCTACCATTTAAGGTTTAATGGTCCAGAGTTTTTAAATGAGTTTTCTTTCCCTGAGAACTTATTCCTACAAAGTAAAAATACATCTTGACTTATATACAATTGAATGATGAAGTTGCAGTCATAGGCTCAACCAATTTGTGATAAAGGTTTCATTTTATTGGAGCCAGAGTTCTCTGAGCTCATTAAGAGTTTTGGTAATTCTCGATAAATTATTATGCAGAAGGAAATCCATTCAAATATTGTATTGAAAACATAATAATGTTAAAGGTGAAATAATAGTACCTGCCTGACCTGCTGATTTATGATTTCTTTCTCTGAGTGTGGTAAGCTGGAAGCATTTTACCCCCCCCCCCAACAATACCCCACACACATGCATGAGCACAAAGAGATTGCAAAGTAACCTTGTCTCTTTAGGAAACTGGAAATGCCAAGAATAAACGCCGTATAATTAAGGTAGCATTTCAACCCGAGAAGGAAATGTATTAACTCCTTGAGCTCTGAGTAATGTTTTACTCTATGAAATAAAATGCACCACACCTGGAAGGATATAGTTCTTGGCATTCAGATAGATTTTTTAGAGGAGAGAACCTGAGAATACAAAGTAGGAGCTTTAGGAATGATTTTCTTCTCTTCCTTGTACTTTCTGGAAGGAGAACTTCCTATTGAGAAGATGAGTGTCCTTTCCTAAGAGAGCAGTGATGATAACTGCAGGTTCGTCCTTTTACTCAAAGGGAGCCACTTTAGAATCCTTACAGCGTGTGCCTGTGTGCTAAGTCGCTTCAGTTGTGTCTGGCTCTGTGCGACCCCATGGACTGTAGCCTGCCAGGCTTCTCTGCCCATGGGATTCTCCAGGCAAGAAAACTGGAATGGGTTGCCATTTCCTTCTCCAGAGGATCGTCCTGGCCCAGGGGTTGAACCTGAATCTTTACAACTCCTCCATTGGCCGGTGAGGTCTTTACCACTAGTGCCACCTGGGAAGGCCCTTTCAGCATTCTTTTTTTTTTTTTAATGCGTCTCATGGCGATTGCCTAATGATAGAATTTCGATCATTCATATTATTTCTTCATCTGGACAAAGCTGCCTTTGTTCGTAGAGATACAGATAGATTGATGTGCATATATCCCAATCCAGGAATCAAACTGGGGTCTCCTGCATTGCAGGCAGATTCTTTACCAACTGAGCTTTCAGAGAAGCCCATATGTATTTTACTTTTTATTAATGTTACATGTGCCTCATGGCTAAAAGAGTACTGGAGACTAATAAGAACAGCCCTCCAGCCCCCAGGCCTCTATACTGTGCCCACATTTTTACTCAGAAGGTGCCTCCTTACAATCTGCTTTTATTTTTAATACCCTCCTATTATTTACTTCTGTATATCAAATGGACTTTCCCTAGTGGCTCAGAGAGTAAAGAATCTGCCTGCAATGCAGGAGACAAGGGTTCGATCCCTGGGTCGGGAAGATACCCTGGAGAAAGGAATGGCTGCCTACTCCAATATTCTTGCCTGGATATTACAATGCTGTTTCTGACTCATCAACTTTAAATATCATTAACTGGGAACTGGAAGACATAGTTCTGGTATTGCAACGCCAGCAGCCTTTCCTGTTCCCTTCCCTCACCGTGTAATATAGTTACACATGTCATTGAAGTTCTTCTAATAGATATGTTTAAACTTTAGTTAACTTACACTTCTTTTCTTATTCAATAAATTATAAATAATGCCTCAGCATTTGCCATGTTGGATGAGGATGGCATCTCTCTTCTCTCACATCTAAAAGTGTTGATTTCTGTTATTTGAATGTTTACTCTAAATATATATAATACATATGTGTATATATGTATATACACCTGGGCTTCCCAGGTAGCTCAGTGGTAATGAATTTGCCTGCCAATGCAGGAGACACAAGAGATGCAGTTAAATCCCTAGGTCAGGAAGATCCCCTGGAGAAGGGGCTGTCAACCCACTCCAGTACTCTTTCTGGGAAATCTCATGGACAGAGAAGCCTGGTGGGCTACAGTTCATGGGGTTGCAAAAGAGTCTGACATGACTTAGTGACTAAACAACAGTACACACACACACACACACAAACACGCGCACCCCCCCCCCCCCACACACACACCTATTGTGCTTTACGTGTTGGTTAATCCTAGAGATTGAAAATCAATGAATGATTTTTATGTTAAAATATGAGACTATCTATTTTTCTTCCTAGTCTAGTAGGATGCTCCTTATTTCATTTCTGTGTAGCTATGAACTTTCCAATTGCCTTTTCATTAGCCTTTCTTCCTCATGTTATTTGCCTTATCATCTCCATAAATTCTCAAGAATAAACCAGACCTCCACAATCCAGTTTTCCTTGATACCTGCTTCAAGGCAGGTTCTTTTGCTTTCACTTAAATTAGTTAGTCCTGCCGACATTCTAGGATGTCCCTTTATGGTTCTCTAGGACGGGAAAAATCATTGTTTCCTATATTGTCCTCCTTGGTTTACCTCCTTCTCTTGGTCCAGAATCACATCAGATATAAATCACAGATCAGAATCACATACAGATATAAAGTTTTTGGCACAAAAAGTTCTAAATGTACACATATGTAATAATGCTCCATTTTACCCCTCTTCTTGATTGTAGTTTGGCTGCAAGTAAAATTGTAATTGAAAGTAATTTTCCTTATATTTTAAATTCATTGATTCATCATCTTCTAGCATCTATGAGAAATACAGTGTTGATCTGATGTTTCTGTTGGTGAAGACCAATATTTTCCCTTTCTGAAAAAGTTTAGTATCTTCTATTTACTGTGACATTTCACTGTAAATGAAAAATATCAGATATATATTGATATTTTTGTTATTTATTTTGTAAAAACTGAGTCTTTGTTCTAAAGTTATATTATTTTTGTCTTGACCATTTTATCCCCTTCATTTTTCATTTTTCTCTGAATCTCCTATTAGGCAGATATTGTATTTTCTGTGTTAGTAACTATGTTTCTTATTGTTCATATTTTGGTCTCTGTTTCTTTGTTCTTCATTTTAGGTGATACCTACACTTTATCTCCTAAAATTTTTAATTGGATCTTTAAGAAATTACCTTTTTAATTTCGATGAGAAACTTCTTGTTTTCTGATAATTCCTTCTTCAGGTTATCCTATTGTTTAATGGAATATTTCTTCTTGACTATCTCAGGGTATACAAATTTGAGGGTTTTACCGAAAAATTAAATACTCGTTCTTTAAATTATCTTTTGCCTGAGGGTTTTACTGAAAAATTAAATTCTCATTTCCTTAAATTATCTTTTGTCTCATTTTCACCAACTTGCCTATCTTGATGCTACTCTTTCAGCTTGAAGTTCTGCTTGAATTAGAAAATGATTGTTATCCATCCAGATTTAAGGATGAGATAAGAAAAAGTAGACTGGGAACTCTGACTGTGAATGAGGTTTATCAAGAGGTGGGCACTGGGTTAGAGAGAACAGAAAGCTAGCCACATATAACATAAATCCTATATATGGGTACACAAAGGTCTTTTTTTCTGGGATTCCAGTGATCATGCTGACTATCTTATGTTTCCTTGGACTGTTCAGTTTCTGTTGAGAGGGGCACTGTGGTGTAGATGGGGAGGATGAAAGTTACTTTCAAACACAGCAAGTCCTCTACATACGACTGAGTTCTGTTCCAAGAGCATGTTTGTAAGTCCAATTTGTTCATAAGTCCAACAAAGTTTAGTCCAGGTACCCAACTTACACAATCAGCTATGTAATACTTTACTATAATAGGTTACAATGCTTTGCACACAAATCATATATAAAAAGCAAACATAAGAAATAAAACATTTAAAATCTGATAGTACAGTACAACTGGCATATAGGGGCTGGCATCAAGTGAACAGATGAGGAGAGTTACTGACTGGAGGAGGGAAAGGGGGTGAGAGATGGCAGAGCTGAAGGGTCGTCAGCGGTAAGAGATGGGGGGCAAGCTGTCATTCCGCTCAAGCCTGATGTTGATGGCACAGGTTCTGGTTCTTTGCTGGATTCAAGTCTGTGACTCACTTGAGAAAACAATCCAGTGGTGTCTGGGTAGTAGCTCTTTTTTTCTCATCGTAGATGACATGGTTGCACTGGATCGTATTCTGAATGTCAGCTACAACCCTTGTGTACCATTCTACATTCACATCCTGTGCTTCAAAACCTAACAGCGCCTCCTCAAATGAAGAAAATCCCCTTGCCATTTCCTATGTCATGATCTCTTCGATTCTCCAGTTACTTCTTCTTCCTCTTGTTTCTCCACTCTCTCATTTCTCACTCCTGTCTCTCCACTCTCTCAGTTATCTTCACTTTTGTGCTTGGATGCCACTTAGCCGTACCAGCTACATCACTGATGCTTTAACACTTGCCATTGGACATCCTGGGCTTGAGATAAAGATGCTGTACTAGTGTGCTCTATACAGTACCATGAAGGACACAGAAGCACAGCCACGTGAGAGTGCATGCCGGACCCTGAAAAACTTACTTGATTGGAGCATGCAAATGCACATCCACCTCTTTGAAAGTTTGCATGCTGAGGGTTTGTATGCAGGGAACTTACTGTGATATTATTGTTTTCAACCCAGGTCTTAAAGTCCTGTTCTCTCTCATACCCTGTGTTTCAAGTCCTAAGACATTTTGGTAATCCTGAGTAAAAGTAAGCCCCGTTTTCATGTAACCTCCTCCAAGTATATACTCTACTATGTTTCATCCATTATTTTTCTTAATTAACACTCTACAGTTGCTTTTCATCTTCCAAAACTTTGGTGATGTTTCATACATGTGTTTGCCTTGTATTCTTAATTATCTTATGTGATGTAAGTTTATAAATTTATCTGTTTTATAATTTTAATGGTGTCTTTGGAAAGAATAGCGATACATACATAAGGTCAGTCTATCTTGGATTATAAATCAGAACATGATTATTTTTTAATAGAAAAAAATTTGGAACAATAACTAGTTTCTGGGAACAAAGGAGTCCTTATAAAGAGGATGAATTACTACATAAAGTTGAGGCTCTATAACCAAAATTCACAGTTCTAAGATTTGTAAAACATAAAATGTATGTTTTAGTTTCTCTGGAAAAGGTACCATCCTTTTCCTCTTTGCTTTAAATTTATCAAAAATATGAGTTCATATTTATATATAATTTTATATGATGACCTTGGCATTTTAAACTTTTTAATATCATTAATAAGACCTTTGTTGAAATAACAGCTATATCTGATAACTCTATTGAAGTGATGTTGACAATAGTTTTTGGAAGTTGTAATCCTGGTTTTTTAATTCATTCATCTTCATCCTAACATGGGCTCCTCACTGATGCATTTCATGGAAGGAGATTATTTTTTTTACTCAGTTATTTACATGAATCTCAATCTTGCTGTTTTCCTTTTTCTGTTAAACAGTTTCTGTGCTGTTTCTTTGTTTCTTCTTTCTCCAGTCTTTGCAGTATGATTTTTGAAGTGAATCCTGTTTTCATTTAATTCAGTATGACAATGCTGGACATCAAAACTGACCCAGAAAGCAGACTGAGAGCAGCATTTCCTATGACTTTCCAGCCCTTTCCCATACATCATTACCTATAGAAAAAGTTGAACACAGTTCTTCACTGAGACTCTGCAGTTCATATCTTATCAGTTAACAAAGAAGTGCTTAGATAAAACCTGGGAATGCAATTATCAAATAGTGGAACACAAAACAAAGCAAGTTATCAACAGGTTTGGAGAATATAGGTCAAAAGTCAATATGTTGGCCTAAAATGAATTTATTTCACCTTAGTTTATACAGTTAGTGTCGTAAATAAATATGGTAGCAAGAAGGGCTCACAGAGTCTTTAGAAAAAATTTCTATCTCTATCTTTGAAGAGAGTTGACAAACAGGTGGGAAATTAGATGCCAGTGAAATTAACAGTGTTAACATAAAATGAATTAATTATATGAAAAATAATTATATCATGAGTGAAGTCATCCATTCCAGACATCCCTAGCACATAGTAAACTTCTTTCAGTTCTATAGTCAGTCATTGGAAGGACTGATGCTGAAGCAGAAGCTCCAATACTTTGGCCACCTGATGCAATGAGCTGACTCATTGGAAATGACCCTGATGCTGGGAAAGATTGAAGGCAGGAAGAAAAGTGGGTGACAGAGGATGAAATGGTTGGATAGCATCACCTACACAATGGACATGAGTTTGAGCAAGTTCCAGGAGTTGGTGATGGAAATGGAAGCCTGGCGTGCTGCAGTCAGTGGGGTCACAAAGAGTCGAACACAACTTAGTGACATAACAACAATAACATAGTCAGAGTACTAATTTCTACTCAAAAGTTGGTAAGTTTTTATGTAATTTACAGGCAATGAAAACTTGACTTTTTACTCTGTGTGTGTCTGTTCCCTTGGCCCTTTACTGCAGAGAAGGAAGATTAATTGAGTCAAATAATTTGCGAAGGAAAAGATAAATAGAACTCAATATGACTTTATAATACCAAAATGGTTCTGTTTTCCCTTGAAGGAGAAACAAAAGGAAAACAGAAGTTGCTTCATTTTCATTGAATATTCTAAAAGTGCTTAGGTCTTAGTCTTCATTATGCTAGACTTCACAGCAGAATTTGTTAAATTGATCACTCCTACTTTCTTGGAATACTCTTTGGTTGACCTCCAAAAGACCACAGTCTGCTTTTCTTCCCCATTCTCAGTTTAATTTGGTAGGTTCTTTCCTGTCCTTAAAAGGATAACTTGCAGTTATTCTCCATAATCTGACTTCTTTATCTCCATTTATTTCCTAAATGATCCTGTCTAAAGTCTTTGTATACCATCACATAGATAATACTCCAAAATTTATCTGGAGAGGCTCTGTCTCTCACCAGGACCTCAGAGTCTAATACCCAGCTGTCTGCTCAACCTATTTAAATGGATAACTAATATGCACCTCAAATTTCACATTTCCCAAACAGAATCTTTGATCATCTCCCCCATCTCATTCTTTCCTTATTCATCCCACTGTGGATATGATACTTTTTACCTAGTTGTTGTTGCCAGAGACCTAGGAGATGTCTTGGTATCCTCTCACTCTCTTATGTCTCACAGCTAATCCATTGGGATTGGCCTTTATCCTCAAACTGAGCAACTTTCCCATGACCACTCTAGTATAAGTTACCATCATTTCTTACCTAAACTGTAGTAGCCTCCTAACCAGGCTGGTCATCCTACTGACTCTGTTGACCTGCTAAGTAGTTTTTTTCATGTAGTTGCTAGAGTAATCTTCTAAATTTAATTATACTGTTTGTACTTGCTCAGTCGTGTCCGACTCATTGTGACCACAAGGACTGTAACCCACCAGGCTCCATGGGATTTCCCAGTTGAGAATACTGATGTGGGTTGACAATGCCTCCTCCAGGTGATCTTCCTGACCCAGAGATCAAGCCCACGTCTCTTGTGTCTCCTGTATTGCGTGTAGATTCTTTCCTACTGAGCCATTGAAAGTGAAAGTGAAGTCGCTCAGTCGTGTCCAGCTCTCTGCGACCCTGTGGACTGTAGCCTACCAGGCTCCTCCATCCATGGGATTCTCCAGGCAAGAATACTGGAGTGGGTTGCCATTTCCTTCTCCAGGGGATCTTCCCGACCCAGGGATCGAAGCCAGGTCTTCCTCATTGGAGGCAGACACTTTAACCTCTGAGCCACTAAGGAAGCTGTTAGGGAAACCCAATTAAGCTGTAACCGTACTCAAAATCAGGTCAGTTAGAATGAATTCACTCTTCTTACCTTAGTGTATTGGGCTATTCTTGATTGTATCAACCTCAAACTTTGTCCCTTATTCCTCCCACCCTAGAAACTAGTCCTTTCTGGTTGCAAGGACTATGGCAGCAATGTTCTAGCATCAAAATATTTGTATTGGTCATTCTTGTGACCTGGAATGCTTTCTTCACTTTATCACTTAACTCAGATGCTTACTTCATTTAGCTCTCTCTCCCAGTGCCATCCTCCCCAGGGAAGCCATCTCTGAGAAGTGAAGCAGTCCCTGCCTTCTCCAGTCAGTCTCTGATCTCTTGTCCTGCTTGCTTGTCTTTATAGCACTATCACCCCCTTCAGTTTACTTGGTTTTTGCTGTTCCATTGCTGCTACCAAATGCACCCTAGTGTGAGGTTCTGTGGGGTCAAAGATTTTATCTGCCTTGGTCACTACTGTATCCAAAGAACCTGTAAATGTTATTGGCATATAATGAGAACTTAAAAATATTTCTTAGTGTATGATTATATGAATGAATAAAGTGATGGCGCATTATCCAGTCCATAGTATACATAAAGATAATAAGACTGTAATTTTCTCAAGGGATTAAAGTAGATGCTATGAAAGTGAAAGTCACTCAGTCCTGTCTAATTCTTCGTGACCCCATGGACTATACAGTCCATGAAATTCTCCAGGCCAGAATACTGGAGTGGGTTGCCATTCCCTTTTCCAGGGGACCTTCCCAACCCAGGGATCGAACCCAGGTCTCCCACACTGTATGTGGATTCTTTACCAACTGAGCCACCAGGGAAGCCCAAGAATACTGGAGTGGGTAGCGTATTCCTTCTCTCGAGGATCTTCCTGACCCAGGAATTGAACCGGGGTCTCCTGCATTGCAGGTGGATTCTTTACAAGCTGAGCTACCAGAGAAGCCCTTGAGAGCCATCAGTAAGAGATAACCAATATTCTCTAGCACTGTATGTGATTTGTAGAATCATTTCATACTTTGTACTATGAGGTAGTTGCTGTTTAGTCACTAAGTTGCATATGACTCTTGCGACCCCATGGACTGTTGCCCATCAGACTCCTCTTTCCATGGGATTTCCCAGTCAAGAATACTGGAGTGCATTGTCATTTCCTTCTCTGGGGGATCTTCCCTACCCAGGGATTTAACCCGCCTGCATTAGCAGGCAGGTTCTTTATCACTGAGCCACCAGGAACTTTGGGGAATCCCCAGGAAGCAGTAGACCATTGCTTATTAAGTGGTTGGCACTTTGTAGATGTCATTTCATGTGATTATCACAAGAATCAGATAGATTATGCATGTGTGTGTGCTCACTCAGTCGTGTTTGACTCTTTGTAATCCCATGGACTGTAGCCTGCCAGGCTCCTTCGTCCATGGGATATTCCAGGCAAGAATGCTGGAATAGGTTGCCATTCCCTTTGCCAGGTGATCTTTCCAACCCAGGGATTGAACCCACACCTCTTGCATCTCCTGCATTGGCAGGTGGATTCTTTACCACTAGCACCACCTGGGAAGCCCAGATAGGTTATGACATTGTCTCAGTTTTAGAGTGGAACTGAGGGGGTGTGTGTGTGTTTGTGTGTGTGTATGTCTCTGAGATCCTGACAGTTGAGTTACTATGTAGACTAAAAGGTGCCTTCTTACTCTCTCTCCTTTATAGAGTTGAAATGAGTGTTTAATTCAGATACTCCCTACAAAATAAGATTAATTAATTTTTATCAAACTGAGTTAAACCTATTAAATTAGCAAATGTGGTATTATTTTTTTTTAAATAACGTAGTTTTGCTTTCTACAGTAAGCCAGGTAAGAGGGTTCCTTTATAAATGGAGTAAATAAGTACTTATGAATAGAGGAGAGATATGTTTCACATGAGCAAATATTGCATATAGTCAAATCCTCACTTATAAATGATAAAAAAGATAGGGTGACATGTTTATAAAAGATAAATACCTTGGAAACTATTTTATGTTGATGATTTTGTTATACCTAAAAAGGAAATTAGGATCAGTGAACTAATGTGAACTTTCATAGCATACACATATGTTTAACTATAATAAAGGTAAACTAATGAGCTAATTTTGATATTGTAGACATATAATTAGAGATTTCTATTACAGTATCTACATCTATACATATACATAAGTGTCTGTACATACATCTTTTTGAATCATTATTTTCCCTTCATTTCTTCTATTTAATGCCCAAATATGTATTAAAATATTTTCTTCTCCCATAACCACCATCTAGTCCTGAATACATGTTTTGCTCTCTTTATCTTCTTTTTCACAACTTTGCCAGTACCTGTATCCACACCTGCTGCTTGACTCTCTGATATAGCTATTAGTTATCTTCTTTACTAGTTTTTATTTTCTCTCCCCCAAAGAGCCTTTCTCCGGCTAACTTTTCTGCTGTTTCTTCTCATTACTGAATAGGTTTTCTGTTTCTATTGAATAAACATTTGTTCACACATAAGCCAGGTGAGTCTAAAAGATTGGTTTGCTTTAATTTTTAAAGTAAATTATTTGAATTACAACAGGGTGACTCAAGAAGGAGAGAACACAAGAGAACATATAAACAGGCTCAAACAGAGGTTGCACTGGATGTTAGTATAATATATTGTTGCAGTCTTTTCATGATAGAGGGTGTGTTGTCGTGAGCACTTGTGTCAAGCAGCCAGAAAAAGAGGAGGAATGGTGCTGCCATAAGGTAAATCAAGAGATAACAATAAAATTTCTCTGTTGCCTGGTGGAGGTGTTTAGGATGTGTTTTCTTTATATCTTCATCCGCCCCTAATTGAGAATGCTTTAAAATTGAATGACTAGCAGTCAAAACGTGTTTGCTTCAAGCTGAGAAGAAAAATGCTGGTGTCTCCGCTTCCAAACTGATTGCGCTTTGTACACAACTGACAGCCACAGTCACTTTGAGTGACTGATAAGTGGGAAGCTTTGCCACTTATCAAGGAATGCAGGCTGAAAAGAAAAGACTAGAGCCGTTTAGATGCTTTGGCATGTTCAAAATAACATCTTACATCAGTCAGACTCAGATGCACTAAGAGACATTTAAAGTGAAGTAATGTATATAGAAATATGGTATATGAGTATGTGTATATGCAGGGAGACAAAAATTATTCAACAGCAAACAGCTGCAAAGAGGTGAAAGAGAAAGCACTGTAGTTAGGGATCAGTATTTGTGAATGAATCAGTGGTTAAATTATTTCCACACATTTGATAAGATTTACCTTTAGTTTGAGAAACACATTAAAAAATGCTTCACTATTGCTTTCCACCATTGTCTACAGAAGCAACTAGTTTTGACCAGAGGGATACACTTAGACAGACAGTAATTGTCTATTTAACTGAGTATTTAAGTAACTGTCTACTTAACTGAGGAAGAATCCCAATTCTCATTCTCTCTTTTCTCTTCTTGTGTAAATAATTTTTAAATACATATTTAAAGTTTTCTGTTATATCTAACATAAATAGCATGATTATATAATAAAATAGAATCAGAGCATGTTCCAATTTTAAACATAATCTTGAGACTATGCTAATGAAAGAATATACATATTCACTAGACTATAATTTCCACAAATAGGAATCTCTGAAAAGGACAATTTTTTATATTCAGTTATTAGGCTTATATATACAGTGTATGTATATTCTGCTGTAAATTTGCAGGGACACTCACATTTCAAATATTTTCTCTGTCTATTCACATGAGTTATTCATTTTTGTATGCTCTTTGGATTCCAAATGAAAGATGCAATATACCTCAATGATTTTAACCCTTTTGCTAACACCATTCTGTCCATTTAAATAACTTGTTTTAGTCTGAAAGCCCATACACACACTCGTTTTTGTCAGACCAAATCTGTCCAAATTTTAGGTTTGGGGATAAAGTCACAAAAACCATAACTAGGACTTCCCAGGTGGTCCAGTGGTTAAGAATCCGCCCGCCAATGCAGGTGATGCAGGTTCTATCCCTGGGTCAGGAAAATCCCCTGGAGAAGGAAATGGTAATCCATTCCAGTATTCTTGTTTAGGAAATCCCATGGACACAGGAGCTTGGCAGGCTACAGTCCATGGAGTCACAAATAGTTGGACATGACTGAGGGACTGAGCAAACAACCATAGCCATGGTTAATTTTTCAAACTTCCTCGCCTTGAGCCTGTATCTTGGAAGGCTAAATTTAATGGATAGTTTCTTGATTATTTAAGGGTCAACCAACTGTATGCTTCAGGGGTGTAATTATGAAACCTGCAAATTATTTCACTCTTCTCAATTACTCTAGGACTGAAGACTACTACTGTTTATATCATTGTAAAAATGGAGGGTATGTTTGAAAATAATCATTTATGTAAATAGGAAGAAGAATGTGTTGGGACATTATGGCCTTCAGACCAGTCTGTGAACTGCTTGCTGTAAGTCCTTGCTGAGATAAGGAGCTTGCTAAACCCATTTCAGTTCAGCTGACACTCTTTTTCACCTCAAGAATTTCTTGATGAAGGAAGCAGTTTTGTGGTTTATATCCTAGTGCAAATGCCTGACCTCATCACAGACCAACACCTTGAGTAGTACGGAATTAGAATTCTTTGATCAATAAAATATTAACATAGACAAATAGTCTTTAGATATAACTTAATCCAACTTTTTCTTCTTCTGTAAATGGATAAAATATCGTCCAAAAATTGTAAGGGATGTGCCCAAGTCCCATAGCAATTAGGTATAGACCTTGATCGCTTAGTCCAGGTTAATCATATTAAATAACCAAGGTCTGAAGCATTGCTAAGCCCAAAATGAGCAGCAGTCCTACAGAGCCCATCAAATTATGTTTATTACTTTATCTAGAATTTGAAACAGATATTAAATCTTTTACTAAAGAAATTTGTGACAGTATTTGAATGGTTCCATGAAAATTGTAAATGACACATCATTTAGGAGAAAACAATTAGAAAATGCTGTTCAAATTCTGATTCACTAAAGTTATCAGTTGTATCATTTTGAAAGGCAAGCATGCAAAACTTTTCTAACATACATTTCATTGGCTCCTGAGGGTTTCATATTTTTTTAAAAAATGATCATTTTTACAGTGAGCTAGTATCTCTGCTTGATCCATTTGAATCACAATTTGTAACATGTATCTTCAGAGTGTATAAACTAAAGAAAGGAAAAAATTACATTCTTCTAGTGTGAAAATAATATCTGATTGCATCTCTAAGAAAAATGTTCGTTTCATAAACAGAAGCTGAGGCTCTTTCAAAGTAAAACTGAAATATTTTAAAGCACCTCTTTGATTTCTAGATACATTTAAAAGCCTAAATTAGGAAATGAATATTTTGGCAAAGAAAAGTATTTTCCCATTATGCAATTGATTTTTCTTTTTCTTCCTCTCTAAAATGATGCCCATTCCCCAGCCTCCCCATTCAGGGTATTTGATATACTTCAGTTGTTTATTGAAAGCTTTATCTTTCAGTTTCCTATTGTTTTAGAAAATCCACTTTCTTTTTGTTCTGTAAGAAGTGCTTCATTCATGTAAGGAAACAGGAAAGATCTTTCTCTAAAATCTTTATCCCTTGAGACATTGAGTGAAGTGTCTCTTTTGTGATTAAAAAAAGGCTACTGCTCCTAAACGTGTTGCAAGCACAATCCTGAGGTGTACAGATACTTCCATCAACATATCATTACTTTAAACGGTCTTCTCTTTAACCTGTCTTCTACAACCTTCTATCTTTTTTTTTTTTTCTTTTTTGTGCTGTCTCTTACCCAATTTCTTTCTTTTCAGTTATTCTCATGCTTGTGACACAAACTCTTTCCTAGACAACAGATATCTCAGTGAGAATTTAGGAGAAAGAATGCAATGCAGAATAAGTACCTATAAGATGATATTTTTAAATATTTACTTTAAAAACTTAGTATCCCAGTAACATGAAAATGCTAATTCTTATAGTTGTGGGAGAGTTTAGATATCTTATGAATCTCACTTCTCACAGTATCACAGTATATTTTATTTTTCTTATGTGGTCACTGTAAGATATAATGTTAGTGCATGTAAACAGAATCCCACTTTATATAATGTAGCAATTAGGTTTTCATCCAGCTAGTATATCTGTGCTCATCCATGTCATGCCACAATTCAAGAATCTGATGATTTTTTTGCATAGAGTCATAATCATAGAAATAAAATAAGGGTCTCTTGCAGGAAAAAAGTAAATGATGAAGCTAATCAATGGACATTCTTTGGTTATTGCTAAATTAAAGGAAATCATGATCACGGTACTTACAAAATATACTAATGAAGTTCTCAAATACATGCTATTCCTTTGAGTGAGTGAGTGAAGTCGCTCAGTCGTGTCCGACTGTTTGTGACCCCATGGACTGCAGCCTCCCAGGCTCCTCTGTCCATGGGATTCTCCAGGTAAGAATATTGGAATGGGTTGCCATTTCCTTCTCCAGGGGATCTTCCCAACCCAGGGATCGAACCCGGGTCTCCTGCATTGTAGGCAGATGCTTTTACCGTCTGAGCCACTGGGGAAGTCCTTTACCCACTTTGCGAAGAATATTAATTATTAACGGCTACTGATGCTAAAATATGATAGTATTTTCATTGTTCATTCTTTATCTGATTAAATCCTCAGAACTTTATGTTTTATCTAGAATGGGAAAGAGGTGTTCTGTAAACTTTTTAGTACCATATTCCAAGCCACATAGAATTAATCTCCTTTAGCCCCTTCCCTCCATCTTTATTTATTTAATGGCATTTTGTACATCCTTCTTTTAATTTTTTCTTTTTTTTTTAATCATTTGATTGATTTTCTTCATTTTGAGACTTGATCTAGGAAAATAGAAAAGAAATATGGAAAAAAATTCTTGAATTAACCCTAAGTTTAATGTTTATGAGTTTTTGATACAAGGACATGATACCTGGAAAATGGAGAGACAAGAACACTTAGAAAATTCAAAATTATCTGAGTTTTCACAGCAAAAGATGAAATGATTTTATTTTGTTTGTGAAAACATATTTTGCAATTATTTCAGTTCAATTTAGATCAACTTTCTATGATATAATTTCGACAGGTCCCTGAGATTATGATCCTTAAGACATTGAACCTATTTGTTCAATCTTCTTCTGATTATAAAGATTACAATAGGAGGTTTGGTCTTTATCTTTAAGGGTTTTATAGCCTCAGAATGAAACTGAAATGCCTACATGAAGGACCAATTTTTGATTTTTAATGTATCTTCACTGTGAGTATCCTAGAAAGTTTACGGAATGTATGTATTTCAGAATATTTACTTCAGTTCATTTTTTTTTTTACTCCAGTTACTAACTTCTAATATTAGAATAGTTCATTTTTTTTTCTGTTTGAAATCTCTGTCCCATAAACACATTTAATCTCTATCCCATACAAATGCATCCCATAAGCACTCATTTATAGCTTGGTTCCTTTTATTGATTCTTTTGCATAAACATTTAAAAAATTAAGCATCTTGAGGTGTGTCTTTCATTTTGAAATGTTGCAAGAATACTAATGAAAAGTTCATTCAGTTTTCATCTTTTCCCTTACTAACAGCCATTCAGACCATAGAGCCATCATTATAAGTTACCTGTTGAAATTGCAAAGGAAAAGCTCATCAAGGAAAGATGTGCAAAGTTAGGTGGGCATCTTCCCCCCGTACCATTGATTGTTCAGATAACTGGAAAACGGCTATGAGCCTGTACTCTTTGTGACACTACTTTAACTTAAAGGAAAAACAGAAATAACCTCAGGGGTGCTGTACTTACTTCATTGCTAGCTGCCCCCTTTCTCCACTCTGACCACTATTAAGTTCTGTTCCATCCTGGCTGTGTAAAGCTGTACTATATGTCAGTGGGGTATCTGCCCACATCATCTGTTATAATGATCTGTTTTGCTCAGAGGGACTCACTTATTGAGGCTGTCTTTTTACAATCCTGCGTACCTACCTGCTTTCATAGGAGATATAATTCTCTCCTTATGCAGTCCTGAGCTTAATAAACATGATGATGAGAAATGCTACAGGCCTCTTTTCTTTTCAGTATTTAATAGCTTGCTTAAAGGAAAATGAGTAATTAAGTAAGGAACGAAATGCATGTCATTTATGGGTAGTTACTGAGGCAAAAGAAAGAAAATAAAGTTTGAATATGGACTGAAAATTATGAAATATGGGTTATATTTCTAAATATAATATTTTTATATTTTATATAAATATAAATTTATAATTTAAAATTAGACTTTATAATTCATAAAATGAATTAAGTTTAAATAGTTTATAATTCATTATAATATATGAAACCAGCAAAACTGGAATTTTTGACCTTATAAAGTCTAGCTAGAGGTTTATATACATATATATATATATATATATATATCTTTATGGGAAGTATAAGGGACATCACAGTACTACCAGTTAGGTAGGGATCAAATATGCCAGATTTTCTGCTCAATAGTAATGAAGATATTTTTATCTTCTTTTAAACAATGTTCACACATCACTAAGATTTTCAGAATCCTGTGGGGAAAAGTCAATAATATAATTTTATTTACTACAAGAGTAAACTGAGACAGTAATTGTTGGCTATTTCATCTTGAAGGCCAAAGTAAATTAGGGATAATAAATGTGAACAAAAAGTCGATAAAAAATCCAAAAGCCTTAAAAATCAAGGCATAGAAGTGCAGAGGGATTTCTTTTGAGTGTGTGGACGATGGCCATATATTTAAGGAAGGGGTGTTGGGAGAGGGAAGAAGAGAACAGTTTCAGGAAGAATGATATGTTTTCCCTGAAATGTTACAGGATTTAGAAACTGGAGACTTAGTTGTTTTCTAGTTGTATGACTTTGGACAACTCATTTGATGTCACTGATTTTCAGCTTCTTCTTCTGTAGTTTGGAAATTTTAGTACCTGCCGCATGGTGGTTGATATATAATAATCAAATATCATAAAGTGAGTATGCCGTAAAATTAGTAGAGCACTGGGGCAAATGTTTTTGTTGATGGCAATTTATCTTCCCTTTCTCTGCTTCATGTCGTTGCTCTGAACTTGAAATTTGAGTAATCAGCATCTCAGAAGTGTTTTTGTTTTTTGTGTGGTCCTCCCCACCCCCAGATGGATGAGAGTATGAGAGAAAAAGCAGAATTATGAATTTACCCTTCAAGTGATGTAATTAGCTTTAATTCATTAGAATACAAGAGTAGTATGTCTATATCAATATGATATCTAAACCAGTTTGTTTGATTACAACCCCATCTCCCAATGTTATACCTTACACCACAGTTTATTGTCATACATAAAAAATAATAACCATGTCTGCTATGATCCAGAACAACGGACAGGAGGTATCTGACCAAAGCATTAATTATTCCAAGGTTTTTTTTATCTTTTCCTTTATTAATAATAGTGAATGCTAACTTTCAGTATTTTTGTTGATTTATATCTCTGAATTAACATTATCTTTTGTCAAATTGAATTCAGGTATCAGCCTACTCCCTAAATCTTTAAAGTAATTAATTTGTACATAAGCACACTAAATCATTTGATTTACCAAAAGTAGGAAGTCAAAAGATACCTGGAGTAACAGGCAAGTTTGGCCCTGGAGTACAAAATGATGCAGGGCAAAGACTAAAAGAGTTTTGCCAAGAGAACGCACCGTTAATGGCAAACATCCTCTTCCAACAACACAATAGATGACTCTACACATGGACATCACCATATGGTCAATACTGATGTCAGATTGATTATATTCCTTGCAGTCGAAGAAGGAGAAGCTCTATACAGTCAGCAGAAACAAGATTGGGACCTGACTGTGGCTCAGATCATGAACTCCTTATTGAAAAATTCAGACTTAAATTTAAGAAAGTAGGGAAAACTACTAGACCATTCAGGTATGACCTAAATCAGATCCCTTGTGATTATACAGTGAAAGTGACAAATATATTCAAGGGATTAGATCTGATAGACAGAGTGCCTGAAGAACTCTCAGTGGAGGTTTGTGACATTGTACGGAGGCTGTGATCAAAACCATCCCCAAGAAAAAGAAATGCAAAAAGGCAAAATGGTTGTCTGAGGAGACCTTACAAATAGCTGAGAAAAGAAGAGAAGTGAAAGGCAAAGGAGGAAAGGAAAGATCTATCCATCTGAATGCAGATTTCCAAAGAATAGCAAGGAGAGATAAGAAAACCTTCGTAAGTGATCAGTGCAAAGAAATAGAGGAAACTGATAGAATGGGAAAGACTAGAGATCTCTTCAAGAAAACTAGAGATACCAAGGGAACATTTCATGCAAAGATGGGCACACTAAAGGACAGAAACAGTATGGGCCTAACAGAAGATTTTAGGAAGAGGTGGCAAGAATACACAGAGGAACTATACAAAAAAATCTTAATGACCCAAATAACCATGATGGTGTGATCACTCACCTAGAGCCAGACATCCTGGAGTGAGAAGTGAGTGGGCCTTAGGAAGCATCACTACGAACAAAGCTAGTGAAGGTGATGGAATTCCAGCCGAGCTATTTCAAATCCTAAAAGATGATGCTGTGAAAGTGCTACACTCAATATGCCAGCAAATTTAGAAAACTCAGCAGTGGCCACAGGACTGGAAAAGGTCAGTTTTCATTCCAATCCCAAAGAAAGGCAATGCCAAAGAATGTTCAAACTACCGCACAATTGCACTCATCTCACACGCTAACAAAGTTGCTGAAAATTCTTCAAGCTAGGCTTCAACAGTACATGAACCAAGAACTTGCTGATGTTCAAGTTGGATTTGGAAAGAGCAGAGGAGCAAAAGATCAAATTGCCCACATCCATTGGATCATGAAAAAGCACACAAGTTCCAGAAAAGCATCCACTTCTGCTTTATTGAGTACACCAAAGCCTTTGACTGTGTGGATCACAACAAACTGCAAAAAATTCTTCAAGAGATGGGAATACCAGACCACCTGACCTGTCTCCTGAGAAATCTGTATGCAGGTCAAGAAGCAACAGTTAGAACTGGACATGGAACAACGGACTGGTTCCAAATTGGGAAAGGAGAACGTCAAGGCTGTATATTGTCACCCTGCTTATTTAACTTACATTCAGAGGACATCATGCAAAGTGCCGGGTTGGATGAAGCACAAACAGAAATCAAGATTGCCGGGAAAAATATCAATAACCTCAGATACGCAGATGACACCATCTTTATAGCAGAAATTGAAGAGGAACTAAAGAGCCTCTTGATGAAAGTAAAAGATGAGAGTGAAAAAGCTGACTTAAAATTCAGCATTCAAAAAACTGAGATCATGTCATCCAGTCCTATCACTTCATGGCAAATAGATGGGGAAACAATGGGAGCAGTGACAGACTTTATTTTCTTGCGCTCCAAAATCACTGCAGAAGGTGACTGTAGCCATGAAATGAAAAGACACTTGCTCCTTGGAAGAAAAGCTATGATCAACCTCAACAGCATGTTAAAAAAGCAGAGACATTACTCTGCCAACAAAAGTCCATCTAGTCAAAGCTGTGGTTTTTCCAGTAGTCATGTATGGATGTGAGAGTTGGACCATAAAGAAAGCTGAGTGCTGAAGAATTGATGCTTTTAAACTGTGGTTTTGAAGAAGACTCTTCAGAGTCCCTTGGACTGCAAGGAGATCAAACCAATCAATCCTAAAGGAAGTCAGTCCTGAATATTCATTAGAAGGACTGATCTGAAGTTGAAACTCCAATACTTTGGCCACCTGATGTGAAGAACTGACTCATGGAAAAGACCTTGAAGCTGGGAAGGATTGAAGGCAGGAGGAGAAGGGGACAACAGAGGATGAGATGGTTAGATGACATCACTGACTCAATGGACATGAGTTTGAATAAGCTCCAGAAGTTAGTGATGGACAGGAAGCCTGGCATGCTGCAGTCCATGGTGTCGCAGAGCGTCGGACACGACTGAGTGACTTAACTAAACTGAACTGAATTTTAGTTTCATGGTGGGTCACAATATCTTCTGAATGTTACAGAACTTAAGGTTCCTCCATATCTTTGGATTCAAAATTTTGCAAACATAAAAATACTAGAATCAGCTATATGAAAAATTTAAATCAGAGTTTGTTATGGAAGTTTTAACAAGTCTCTGGAGAGCAGGAAATATTTAAGCTAAGTTCAGGTTTCATAAGAAGTATCATTAAAGACGATCTCATTTGCAAGATAGATAGTGTGATTAAAGTTTCTTAATTGTTACCTATTCTTGAAGACTGAACATCCCTTTGGAGAAATGACTTGTCTCCATTTAACATCATTTATCAGACCCTGTGCTAAATAGGTGCATGCCCTACCACTGATATTTCTGTATAGAATTCATTCTTTAGAAGGATCATATGGGAGCAGTTGATCGCTTCGTCACAACTGGCTCTTGCCTCCAATTGTGCCCAATAACCTGGCACAGCTGTATTTTAGTGGATCACTGCTAATGTTGTTATTAGTCGTAAAAATTAGGTGCTTAGAGTAATAATGGAATCTCCACAGAGCGGAAGTAAGAATATAATTTCTGTCTGACCTTTTAAGTGTTACTAACCTATCATATAATATAAAATTAATGTAAGTTATAACCATTTTATTTCATTTTAAATATTAAGCTCCTGAATTTCTTATAGTTTACTACATTGGAAAAGACTCAAGTTTGAGTTATAAATCACAGAAAAAATAACTTTACCAGTGCCATCATGGGTTGCTTTAAAAAAAAAATTAAAACTCTGTGCTTCTCAAAGATATAGCTATCCATTGCTAACAATTAGTAATGGATAGTTATCATTGCTAACAATCCCATGAAATTCCATATTAATTTTTGACTTACAGTTAATGTGGATTTCTCCCTTCTGATATACTCATAGATACTTATTCAAAATTTTATAAATAAATATTTTGACACTAAAATTTCAGTAAAGCATTTTAACAATACTTACATTGATTATCTCTTTAAAAACTTTTTAAAAAATATAGATCATTTCTTCTTTTTGCCTTTGATTTTTATATATATTAAATCAACTTAAAGCTAGACATATTTATGTAGAAAATTATATACAAATGGAGCCATAGTGTTAAAAATTAATTTTAAGTATTTCTAGCTTCAGTGGTAGCTTATAGTATAAAATAAGGTGAGCAAATATATCAACCAGTGTATATTGTTAGGTGAACAGTACTGGTCATAAAAAAAAAAATATGTGCTGTCCATCCCAAATAATTTAACATCAGAGGAAGAGAGACTAAACAGAGAGAGAGAGAGAATGTGTCTCTAATGTTGTTAGTGGAATTTGAAAACCTAGTGTCAGAGCTTTCATGATCAAGATAATACTGATAGAGCCAATATCCTTCATATACACTGTGTTTTTCTGTAGTCAGTAAGTTGTGTCTGACTCTTTCTTGACCCCATGGACTATAGCCTGCCAGGCTCCTCTGTCCATGGGATTTCCCAGGCAAGAATATTGGAGTGGGTTGCCATTTTCTTCTCCAGGAGACCATTCCGACCCAGGTATCAAACCTGCGTCTCCTGCGCTGCACGGGGGTTCTTTACCACTGAGTCACCTGGGGAACCCAGAAACTCTCTTGGGCTGAAATAATAATATTAAACTCTCTATATCATCCACGACTGCAAAAAATTTCTGCATGCTTCAGTACCATATATTGGGGAAGTGAAATTTTCATTCACTAATTTTAGAACTGCTGTTATGTTAGTGTCAGAGGCCCACTGTAAGAAATTCCCACACACTGGGTGGTTTACAATAGAAATGTATGCTCTCTCAGGTCTGGAGGCCAGAATCTGCTGTTAAGGTGTCTGCAGAGTGTTTTTCTTCGGCAGGCTCTGAGGGAGAATCTGGAGCATGCCTCTGCCCTAACTTCTGTTGGCTGCCCAGTATCCTTGGGGTTTCTTGGCTTGTAGCTGCATCAGTTCAGTCTGTGCCCCCAGCTTCCCATCCTCTTCCCTATTTATCTGTGTGTCTCAAATATCTTTCTAAGAACACCAGTGTGCGGGTTTAAGGCTCAGCCTGAATCCAGGATAAAGTGAAAGTGTTAGTTGCTCAGTCGCGTTTGACTCTGAGAGTCCATAAACTGTGGCCTGCCAGTCAGAGCTCTGTTCATGGAATTCTCAGGGTGAGAATATTGGAATGGGTTGCCATTCCCTTCTCCGGGGTATCTTCCTGACCCAGGTATTGAACCTGGGTCTCCCGCATTGCATGCAGATTCTATATCATCTGAGCCATCAAGTCTAGGGCTTCCCCAGTGGCACTAGTGGTAAAGAACCCAAATGTCAGTGCAGGAGACATAAGAAATGTGGGTTTGATCCCTGGGTTTGGGAAGAGTCTCTGGAGGAGGAAATGGCAACCCACTCCAGTATTTTTGCCTGAAGAAACCAGGACAGAAGAGCATGAGAGGATGCAGTCCATGAGGTCACAGAGAGGCGGACACAACTGAAGCAACTCAGCATGCACGTGGAATCAAGATGATCTCATCTCTAGGTTCTTAATTACATCTTCAAAGAGCCTCGTTCCAAATAAAGCCACATTCACAAGTACCAGGGGTTAGTACTTTGACATATCTTTTTGAGGGACACAGTTTAATGTACTACAATTATTAGGATTGTTTATGCATTGTGCTATACTTGCTTTGACTATTAGACATCTTATTTCTTTGAGAAAGTATTGAGTATTAAGAAGAATGAGTACATGACTGCCAAGAGCAAAGTTAATACATAAAACTGCTTTATCATTCCAGTTATCTTTGCATTTTATCTTTTAATCACACTGGATAGTTTTTTTTTTTAAGTGGCTGTAATTCATAAAGACGGTATTACTATGAGTGATATAATTGATAGCACTCTGAAGTTAGCTTCAGTGGACTTTGTTTAAATCTTGGCTCTGTTACTTAGTGATATAAACTTAGAAAGCTGTTTAATCTTTTTTAAGTTCCAATTTATTCATTTGTAAATTCTGGGTAATAGTAGCATGTGAGGAAGTTCATAACTAATGATGGTTATTGTAATCATATGTTTCCTCCAGGTGGACTCTGGCTGCCTGCTTTGTCCTGAGGTTACAACCAATAGACATGTCTTATAGCTCAATTGCTGAGCATGTGGACGTAGCCTAAGGGTCATTTGTACCTAATCCATATTTGTTCAGCCGATGAAATCTGTACAAATTGCCTTCATCATTAAAAAATTTTAAAATACCAGTTCTACATATTTTTCTTTATTCAAATCATCATAGGCTAGACTCCTGACCATCTGGAAAGAGAATTATGTATTACGTTTCGGCTGTGACTCATATGATGCCAACATACTTGATAAAATCAGTCAGATTTTTAAACAAAAGATTAGGATTGACTAAGTTTTTATTGAGTTAACAGTGGTGCCTGGGGTATTGGCGTTGTTCTCACATTGTTATATCATAGGAGTGGCGTGGGGAGAATTGCAAGGACCCATCAGTCAGATAGAACAGTTTAAGTGGCTGCTTATCACTAGTAGTGTGATTGGAGCTATTCACTCCCTCTCCTCATGTCTGAAATACATGTGATATAGCACTAGTATTTTGTTATAATTATTATAAATAAATTAAATACTAATTTAGTTAATGCCCAGCTAACAGAAGGTGCTTGATAAATGGTAGGTAAAAAAAATATTATCAGCAATGGTAGTTAAAAGAAAATGATGGTAGTTAAAAAGAAAATGATATGATCTATGTGGTGAAGATGATGATGATGATGATAAGACATGGAATTTCCAGTGAAGTGATTTGTTTTATTTCATCCTGAAGTAAGAGCCAGGGTGTGCCTTATTGTGTTAGGACAATTACTTATCAATGTAGTGTTTTAAAGCCTTCCTGTTCTGCTTTCTGATTGGAGTTACTTTGGTTTCCTATTATTTTTGTCTTTCATTCTGTTGACTTATAACTAATATTGGGCTGCCCTGGTGGCTGAGCTCGTAAAGACTCGGCCTGTAATGCAGGAGACCTGGGTTCTATCCCTGGGTTGGGAAGATCCCCTGGAGAAGGAAACACCTACCCAGTCCAGTATTCTGGCCTGAAGAATTCCATGAACTGTATAGTCCATGGGGTCACAAAGAGTCAGACACAACTGAGTGATTTTTACTTCCACTTTCTTCATAGCTAATATTACATCTTATATTTTTTATAATTTTATAGGCTGTATCAAATTGACCAACATATATTTTCATAAAATGAATGTGTATATTTTGAAATATATATAACATCAGAAGACACAGATATATGCTTTTAATTTCAAATTTATTAGTAACAGAATACATTTTTGCTTCAAAGATCTACAGCAGAAGTGTGCCGATATTGTTGATTTGTTATAAATACATATTCAAATGCCTAATTGTTTTCTTTGTATAGTCACACACACACACTTTGTTGCCTGTGTTTTAAAGTTTGACAAATACAATACCCAAAACAAGACACAGAAGTGCTGCTTAATTGATGTTAATTGATGGTGCTCAGTTTACAGTTCTATGAAGACTCTCCACCTGTATTGTATGATGTGCATTATCTTATTAGTTTATTTTTTATTTGTCAGGTGTAAGTCTTTATCAAGGAACAGAATTTTTTTAAGTGATACTTGATGATATGTCATAATTTTAAAGTAAACATAACAAAATAGAAATAGACTTTCTTTGAATTTAAAGTGCTTCTTTTTGTTTTGAGAATAGTACATTTATAATTAAGAGAAGATAAAGCTACACACTTCATACATTTCTAATTTCAAGGATTCCCTGAACTGATGAAATCTGTATTGAAAATAATGTTTTTAATATCATGATGCTCTGAAAATATTTTAGGCAACATTTTTTTTTACCACATATAAGAAATAGTTTGTCTAATGCAATAAACAACTCTTTTTTCTCCATGTATCCGTGTGTGTGTGTGGGGGGGGGGTATGTTTAACTTCTTATTCTGTAATAAAACCATTTTTTTGAGTAAGAGTAACCATATTTTTTTGACTAAGAGACTTTGTCCTTCAAAATACCATAGAAATTAATACTTTTCAGAAAAGTAGGTCTTTCTGTCAAAATTTTCAAAAAAAGAGCTAAAACATTCCATTCTTTTTTAGGTTCAAACTGTTGAAATATTGGAAAGTATTCTCCAATAAAAAAGTATTCTCCAAAGTATAATTTAAAATTCATTAATACTATACTAATAACAAAGTAGCATTTTGCTATAATAAAATTTCCAAAACTCATGTAATTTCCCATATGAATGTTACATCTAAAATATTATTGTTATTATATTAATACTATATAAATTTATTACTGTCCATACTGATTTAGTTATTTCCTTTATATAGGTCACAAACATGTGCAGAAACATACTTGTTATCCACAACTTCTTTTTTCTAGCTTTTTATTTTGTATTGCGCTATAGCTGATTAACAGTGTTGTGTTAGTTTCAGGCGAGCCGTGAAGGGACTCAGCCATACATATACATGTATCCATGTGTCTCTCCAAAATGCCCTTCCCATCCAGGCCACCACAGAGCATTGAACAAAATATCATGGGCTATACAGTAGTCCTTGTCAGCTATCCATCTGTGTACATGTCTATCCCAAACTCCCCAGCTATCCCTACCCTTGAGCCTCCTCCCAGCAACCATAAGTCTATTGTCTAAGTCTGTGAGTCTTCTTTCTGTTTTGTAAGTAAGTTCATTTGTATCATTTCTTTTAACGTTCCACATACAAGGAATGTCATATGATAATGCCATCCTTCTCTGTCTGACTTATTTCACTCCGTATAACAAGCTCTAGGTTTATCTGTGTGCATGTGAGTGCACTGAGTCACTTTAGTTATGTCCAACTCTTTGTAACCCCATGGACTGCAGCCCACCAGGCTCCTCTATCCATGGGATTCTCCAGGCAAGAATAATGGAATGGGTTGCCATTTCCTTCTCCTAGGTTTATCCTTGTTGCTGCAAATGGCATTATTTCATTCTTTTTGATGGCTGGGTAGCATTCCATTGCATGTATGTACCACTTCTTATTTATCCAATTCTACAACTTCTAAACCAGTATCATTATATTAGGAATCTTGTTTAAATTAGAGATGTAGGAATGATGTCCTTATTCCCTAACTCCCTTTCACTGGAGTACAATTAAAGTTGCTTTCTTAAGATTTTGGTCTTTCTTAGGGTACTTATTAGTACATGTGAAGTACAAGAATGCTGCTCTTTGAATTTATTTTTCTTTTTCTTTTCTGTAAAGCCTCGAGTCTGGACGCACTAGAAGATTCCTCTGTAACTGAGCTTCCAATGTGCTTGTGCTTGTTCTTACTCATTCAGTCCTGTCCAACACTTTGTGACCCCATGGACTGTAGCCTGCCAGGCTTCTCTGTCCTTGGAGACTCTTCAGCCAAGAATACTGGGGTGGGTTTCTATGCCCTCCTCCAGGGGATCTTCCCAGCCCAGGGATTGAACCCAGGTCTCCCACATTGCAGGCGGATCCTTTCCTGACTGAACCACCAGGGAAGCCCAAGAATACTGGAATGGGTGGCTTATACCTTTTCCAGGGGATCTTCCTGACTCAGGAATGGAATGAGGGTCTCCAGCCTTGCAGGTGGATGGATTTTTTACCAGCTGAGCTACCAGGGAAGCCCAGGCTTCCAATAGGAGTTCTGAACTCATTTTTTTCAAATTTTTAACCTCATACTCTGGAGGAAATAGTTCTGGACAAGGAAATAATTCTTAGTTAATGCAAACAGGCTTCCACTCCTATGAAATGATTTCTATGATGATGATATATGTTGAAATGGATGGTGATGTATGTGATAAACAAGCCATGTATTAACATTCTGTCACTGAAGCATCAGTCTTGTATTATATGAAGTTCTAGTCCTATAAATCTATGGTTTCAGTTCAGTTTAGTCACTCAGTCGTGTCTGACTCTTTGTGACCCCATGAACCACAGCACGCCAGGCCTCCCTGTCCATCACCAACTCCCAGAGTTTACCCGAACTCATTTCCATTGAGTCTGTGATGCCATCCAACCATCTCATCCTCTGTCGTCCCCTTCTCCTCCTGCCCTCAATCTTTCCCAGCATCAGGGTCTTTTCAAATAAGTCAGCTCTTTGCATCAGGTGGCCAAAGTATTGGAGTTTCAGCTTCAACATCAGTCCTTCCGATGAACACCCAGGACTGATCTCCTTGAGGATGGACTGGTTGGATCTCCTTGCAGTCCAAGGGACTCTCAAGAGTCTTCTCCAGCACCACAGTTCAAAAACATCAATTCTTCTGTGCTCAGCTTTCTTTATAGTCCAACTCTCACATCCATACATGACCACTGGAAAAACCATAGCCTTGATTAGATGGACCTTTGTTGACAAAGTAATATCACTGCTTACTAATATGCTGTCTAGGTTAGCCATAACTTTCCTTCCAAGGAGTAAGTGTCTTTTAATTTCATGGCTGAAGTCACCATCTGCAGTGATTTTGGAACCCCCAAAAAAATAAAGTCAGCCACTGTTTCCACTGTTTCTCCATCTATTTGCCATGAAGTGATGGGACCGGATGCCATGATCTTAGTTTTCTGAATGTTGAGCTTTAAGCCAACTTTTTCACTCTCCTCTTTCGCTTTTCAGGAGGCTCTTTAGTTCTTCTTCACTTTCTGCCATAAGGGTGGTGTCATCTGCATATCTGAGGTTATTGATATTTCTCCCGGCAAACTTGATTCCAGCTTGTGCTTCTTCCATCCCAGCGTTTCTCATGATGTATTCTGCATATAAGTTAAATAAGCAGGGTGACATATACAGCCTTGATGTACTCCTTTCCCGATTTGGAATCAGTCTGTTGTTCATGTCCAGTACAAGTAGCTAATTATAAGAATTCTAGTCTTCTAATCACTTAATGTCAAAACTTCGAATTTATTGTTGATATTTTCCTCTTCTCACTCTGCTTTGTATAAGATTATGAGTATATTGATTTGTCTTCATGATACTCCTTACATCTTTTCTTGTTGGTGCTTTTCTGCCTCAAATTCAAGTTCTCTCATCTCTGCAATAACTACCTACCTGTCCTGTTTGACTCTAGTAGCTTTACCCTTCAGTTGTCTTTCTGCACTACTGTTAGGTCAGTCTTGTTGAAGAAAAACTCTCCTCATTCCCATCCCTTGCTCAAAAGCCTTTGACAGCTCCCAGCTATCTATGAGATTAAATGGTTTGTTTTTAGCCTGTCATTCAGGACCCTCTACTATATGGTGCTAGTTTACTTCTAGTTTATTTTCACATATTTCCTTTTATGAGCTTGATGATCCAGCTAAGTTACCTCTTCTTTCAAACTCTCTGGCTTCTATGTTTTTACTCATGTGGATTCATTTTCCTGGAATAGCATTCTCTATTCCTTTTCTCCATGTCAAGAACAATCATAAACACCAAGTCCAAAGTCATACATCATCTTATCCATAAAGAGTTCCCCAGACTCCCTAGAAAAAAAGTCTCCTGAACTCTTGTGTCATTTACCATTCTATTCCTCTTTTGTTGTCTTATTCCTTTGTACCTTGTGTTGCATTTATTTGAGTGATTTTTAATTTTCTCTCTTTGAAAAGAGAATCTCAATAGCATTTTTCCTTGTACTTTTACAACATATATTTGATTCTCTTATGAGAATATTAATTGCTTGACAAAGACGTCAATTAAAAAGAATTAAAAGTCCTCAACTTCCCCATCTATAAAAATCTGGTATAGATTATAAAAAAATCTACCTCTAAAACTCAGTGGTGCTGTAATCAAGTTGAGTCTTTACAATCAGCAACATTTTCAAATTGGTTTTTAAAATCTGTATATGTGCAAATTAATTTTTAGTAAATTTCTTAGGAACAATGAAGTAGGTGCTTAGGAACAATGAAGTAGGTGCCTATTGTTAAATATTAGCATAATTATGTTTTTCAAAAGTCCCTAAAAGAAAAATGTAACCTAAAAATGAATAAATAAATGTTTATTTATTTTATATTTAGGCTTATAAAAAGTCCAAAGCTAAAATTCAGACTAAAAAAATTACATGATTGTACAGATTGTGACACTTTAAAAGTTAAAATATTTGCTCATACCGTTGCTCTCAGGATATTCCACACTTGCCCATCATGCAAAAGGCCCTAACCTCCTCAGGGTACAGAGTTTCATGACACTGAGTTCTCCTTGAAGTCAATCTAAAGCCTTGCGCATTTACTCTGACTCATGCTGCTGAAACATAGACCAGTTTATTCAGGGTGGCCAGGACTAGGAGATGAACAGACAAGAATTCTGCAGTTTTCTTCGGTATTTAGAAGTCATTAGAAGTTTAGTCCTATGCATGGCCCCACTTTTCTTTTAATTAATTAACTCACTTTTATTTTGGGTTGCACTTGGTCTTCATTGCTGTGTGTGGTCTTTCTCTAGTTGCGGCAAGTGGGGGTTACTCGCTAGTGGCAGAGCCTAGTCTTCCCATTGCAGTGGCTTCTCTTGTTTCAGGCCACAGGCTCTCGTTGCGCAGGGTTCAGTGGCTGTAGCATGCCGGCTCAGTAGTTGGAATTCCTGGGCACAGGCTCAATAGTTCTGGTGCATGAGCTTAGTTGCTCAGTTGCATGTGGAATCTTCCCAGACCAGGGATCCAACCCATGTGCCCTGCATTGGCTGGCAGAGTCTTATGCACTGCACCACCAGGGAAGTCCTCAGCCACTCTTGATATCTAGTGCTCACTAAAGTTTGAGTGACCTAAAGCATGAGCATAAGTTCAGTTCAGTTCAGTCGCTCAGTTGTGTCCGATTTTCTACAACCCCATGAGCTGCAGCACGCCAGGCCTCCCTGTCCATCACCAACTCGCAGAGTTTACTCAAACTCATGTCCATTGAGTCAGCGATGCCATCCAACCATCTCATCCTCTGTCATCCCCTTCTCCTCCTGCCCTCAATCTTTCCCAGCATCAGAGTCTTTTCAGATGAGTCAGTTCTTTGCATCAGGTGGCCAGAGTATTGGAGTTTCAGCTTCTGCATCAGTCCTTCCAATGAAAATTCAGGACTGATCTCCTTTAGGATGGACTGGTTGGATCTCCTTGCAGTCCAAGGGACTCTGAAGAGTCTTCTCCAACACCACAATTCAAAAGCATCAATTTTCCGGTGCTTGAGCACAGAAGTAAAATAAAAGTATTGATGAGCTGTGGATACTAAGAGAGTGAATAGACTTTTTTATTAGGACTAAAGACAAGGTTCAAATTGCTGGCAAAGGGAATAGTTCAATAGAAGAAGATTTAAAGCTGGTTGGTCCTATAACCCTACACAGGTTAATACTTAATTCCTTATTTTATAATAGCACATACAGCAAATCTAATTTCTATTGCTGACCACCGGGACAGCATAGAGAATTTTTGAATCCATGAGCTAAGTTAAAATGTCTTAAAATAGATGATCTTGCAGCATAAATATGTAGTGTGAAGTGTGATATACAACCATATCATTTGTGGATTATGTAGATATAGCCATAGGTATATCCTCTATCCCATTCTGCAACAATTTCAAATATATTAATAATCACATTAATTAGGGCTAAACTGTCATAACACCCACATAAGTAAAGAGTTTATATTGACAGAAAAATGCTAGTATAATACTTTATTAAATACAAAAGCCCCCAGTTTTAATATTTTTATTATAGAATTTTCAACAAGAAATTTTTAAAATATAATATTCAATGAGATTTTAAAATACTATTTATCTGAACTTTTGTATACTGACCTCATGTGACTTAACTTAAAAGTTTAGCCCTATTTTGAATAAACATATTTTTCTTTAATGCTAAAAATATTCAAAATAATTTGTCACTATACAGTTTAATTTTCTTTGCTTGTCATAAATTACGATATACTTCATTCCTCTGTAGTAGACTTTGTGATTTTTTTATTAGTAATAGGAGTTATGTTGTAAACCTAATTGGGCCAGGTGTTAGACATGCTTTCATTTTTAGTCCTTGCTGCCCAATCCCCCTGTAAGAATTTGTGTAACTGGGTAGAATTTATCCAGCAATTGACTAAATATCTTCTTTGTGGGATTTACATGCATCCTAATAACATGTGGTCTTTAGTTTGAATTGTGTCTATAAATGCTGAACTTAACATTTCATACCAGAGACAGTAATTGGGAAAGATCATCACGTGATCCTAATTTATACTCTTTTATCTAATATTATGGCTGACTCATATAGTTCTTTTTTCCCTCTCTGCCTTTTGTTTACTATATTCCAAATTGTTTTTAAACTGTTACACAGGGATTATGTCCCTTGGGAATGGTCCATTACGTTTTGAATATCAGTGCCATTCCAAGTTATTTCAACCATGGCATTAATCTCACTTAAAGCAATAAAAAGCAAATAGTGGTAAGAGGCAAGATGCATAAAGCATTACTTTAAACAGTTAAAAAAAGATGTTAAATGTTCCCTCTCTGGGAGCTCCTGCAGCTCTTGACACATTTGTGTGCAACTGAGCAGGAGGAAAGTAGCAGTGGGATTATTAGTGGAGAGAGAAGCTTACAAGGGACATGAAAAGGGGACCGCTTCACATTCGGGCTCCTTTCTTCCTGCATCCAGTTAAAAAGAGAGAATCATTTAAACGAGCTCCTGTAGAACTCCCTTTTATTGGTTTCTTTTCTTACGTAAAGTTACCAACAGGTTCATTCATAAGGTGATCTTGAAGGTTGTTTCGCTGTCACTGAGCCACAGTTAAGGTGGTTTGTAAAGGGTACCACCCAAGTATAAAGATGCCTGGTAGGAAAATAAGGCCTTTATCCAAAAAGAGCAGCAGCTCATCAGATCTTTGCTTTTCAAGCCAGGCAGGTTCCCCCTTACAAAGATTAATTACAGTCAGGTTGAGAAGACAGCCTTGCTCTGTGTGTGTGTGTGTGTGTGTGTGTGTGTGTTTTCCCCTCTAACATTAGAAAGATAAAGGGTGTGATTAGTGTGCACAAAGCCTCTGATCAAACCAGCTCAGAGGTTTGTGACAGGCAGTTCAAACACTTTATGGATCACTGGTGCTGACAGGTAGATCACACAGGCCTTAAACAGATGTTTAGTGAGAAGATGAATGTGTGAGATCTCAAACGTGCAGCGCTCTTTTACTTGGCCATTTTAGTCTGTGAAGTATTAGACATTGCTAAAGAAACCTACTCCTTTAAAAAGGGTGCAAAAGTTACTAACAAGCTTTCATTAAATCTCAGCTTTTCTCTCCTCAAGATAGGGTACAGCTTAGATTTGAAAGTTATCAAACTTTCTGCAGGAACTGATGAATACTACTTCACCTTATCTTATAGTTTATGAAATGCTTGTTGATTAGTTTATGAGTGTTCCACCTCATAAGCTGTATTTGAGAAGTTCAGCTAGAATAGGTTAGTTGGAATAGGATACTCAAAGTAAATTATATTTGGCCAAAAATCAGAAGTAAGTAGAATGACTTTTGTGCTCTTAATACATATTTAATTTTGAGATGATATTGGATGAAAAAATTCATAATGAAAATTTACCAGGCATATATATGCTTAACTGACTTTCCATAATGAGTTGTATATCATTAGTAATCATTAATAATACTTTCCAACCATGTATAACTAGGAGACGCTATGAAAGGTTTCATATTCCTTCTTTGACAGGAAGTTTTATGTGTGTGTATGTTAAGTTTTATGTATGTGTGTGTATATATATATATATATATACACACACATGTATATGTGTACCCTGGAGATAAGTAATAGCATCAATTATTTTATTTCATTACGATCACAGGGAATGTGGACCTGAGCTTTCTGTAAGTTGCCGTATATGTCTTGCTGGTAGTAACAAGTTTGCTGGGTGGCATTACAAATTTCCCTCACATTGTTATTGTAGAATAATACAAACTAGTAGAAAATAATCTTCAACTGATCTTGGTACTTTTAATACCTCAAGGCCATGACTTGATGAGAATAGCCTTATAAATTCTTAGGAAAACACTGATATATGGTTGACAAAAATAAGGGAGAACAATTGATTCTGTGTATTTAGCACTAAAAATTGCAGTTGTCATTGGAAGATGACAATTTTTCAACTTGTTCAGTATTAAATTCAAGTTAAAATATGGCTCTCAACCTTATCATCACTGATAGATTAGGAAACTGAAAGAAAGATTAATGAACTTGCTGGTGTAGAAAATTCTTGTGAAATATATTATGAAATAATATGAAATAATGTTAAAAATAACAAAACTTTATATAGATACAAAATATTAAAAAGGAGAAGATGCATGGTGAAGGAAGTAGAAGAGGAAAATATTAAGTGGAGAAGGATGGATAGGTCATAATTATTTAATGGAAAGAGCCATGTAGTTCTGTCTACTATATCTATTACTATCAATTACAGGACGATCTAAGACTGTCTCTTAGAAATCACACTGTATGAACTTTCTTCTCCCATTTCCCCAGTCTATTTTTAGTTGTGTTGCCAGAATCAATGAGAATCCAAAAATATCTTCTACGTCTAATCAGTATTTACTGAAGATAGTATGTTAACACTCAGAGGTAATAAAAAGATGAACATGATGCAGTCCTCAATTCCTGAGGAGCTTAGATTTAGAGGCAAAATATTTTTAATAGTATTGAAACTTAAAATTCTTTTGAAATATTTCTCAAATGATACCATGGGGTGTGTGTGTGTTTCCTGTGAAAATTAAAGGGAAGCATTTGGTATATAGCTCAAAAATTTCGTACAAAAAACAACTTTGCCTATCCCCTAATTTAATATGTCTAAATCTATCCTGAATTTCAGTCACCTTGAAGGATCCAGTTCTGTTGTAGTTGAATTCTTAGTGTCTGGGATGTCAGACAGGAAACAGTTTTACCTCGGCTCATCCTGTTCTTCAGCATTTTCAACTCACTGCTTATTTCTTTTCTTAAAAAAAATAAAGATGTAAGAGTTGTTTGTAAGCAACTTTCACAATTATTTCTTACCCAGAGTGTGGGACTGCCTGTTTGAATGTTTCCAAGAAAGTATTGTTCTTATGTGACAACAGGTCAGAAAGACTCTGCATTAATTACACTAACATATGGTTATTAACAGATTCTAGCTCAGGGAGCAATACTTTACAATGTTATCTTCCACATAGTCAGATGTTAGCCATATTGTCAGTGCTGGCAGCTATTGTTTCACTCATTTACTTCACAGAGCTAATTACTCCCTAATAATAACTTTACCTTGGAGTTTTTCACTTGCTTGTGCCAGCAAACCTGTTCACACTACATATGCTAATTATTGGCACTTATTCATTATGTTAAGATAGCTTTAAGTTCAAGCTGTGCAGCCTGGCTTTCGGTATGGAGCCAGCTGGCTGCAAAGTTCCACCTTTTTTTACTAAAGTCATTAAAAGTTTTAATATGGGCCCATCTTGTTCTCTTTACAAGATTCAGTCTTTCAGGAATTCAAATGAATGTGCAGTTACCCGTGGACAATTACAAATTATAATAAGAAGGACTTTGGTTCTGTGAGAAATTCTCAAAGCTTGCACTCACTGTGGCCTTTCCTGTTAGATTAGAAAAGATGAGCAAATTATTTTACATTTAAACTATATGGTCACTTGATCAGTTTGGTTACACACAAGCATACATACATGGATATACATTCACAGGTACTCAAACACATACTCACCCTCTTTCTGGTTCATTTTCCTTCAGAATAAGTTTAATTTACTGGTGCTATTAATTTATGCATGTCTAAATGATAGAATCTGGAATTCTCCTGCTTGTGTAACATCCTTTCTCACGTTTTTTTCTTATCATTTCAAGAGACTTAGGACTACTGCCAGGGCCAAAGACTGTCCTTGAACTCTATTCAGGATTCCCATTGATATCAGCAGGAGTTAATATTTAAGTGTTGTTTCAGTCAAAGTAAAATATGGTCTTCTAGTTTTAATGAACAAATAGCTTCATTTGGTTCAGATCCAAATATAATTAGTAACTAGTACCACTCAATTAAATAACCTAACTTTGATGTGTATGAATTGAAGTGGATTTGACCTTTTTAGGTGGTAAATTTGGGGAGGAATCTTTTGAGACCTAGAAATGAATATATACTCAGGCATAAACTCTCATTGAACTTAAGTTTTATTTTAAAAAGATAACTTTTAAAATATTCAACCTTCTGATCTTCACCTTAGCTACAGTGAGTCTCCTTAATCTTTTATATTATTTATATTGTAAGATAGGCACTACACACAGGAGTCCTGAACATACAGGTGCTTAATAAAATCTGCTTCAGATTTTATTTAGTACCTTGTAAAAGAGAAAATTAGATGATACAAGTCTATTAGGCAAAGGCAAGAGGCTTAGGTTATGGTTTCAGCTTTGTATTTCACAAAGCAAATCTTTCTTCTTCTTTTTTTTTTTTTCCTCCTTAATTTTTTTTTTTTTTTTTAATTGTTCCTCAGTGATTTGCTACTAGGATACCCATGGATAGTGTTCATTTGGTCTATGAAATACCAGCTACCAAGTTCCAGAATTTTTAAGGACTGGTGTAATTTAATGTGTGTTGAGGGTATGGAGAGGATATTAGACAGCACACAGAGTTAGAAGAGAGATAGAAAAGAATGTAAAAATTGTTTTTCTTCCTACCAGGAGCTCCACATGAGCTGTGGTAATGACTGGAGAGAGTCAGTACCAATTACTAGGATGTTAGGAAAGGGGTTGCTTGTCCATACACAACCACCCTTGCTAGAGACCTGAAAATGTTTTCACTGGAGTAGAACATCTATTAAATGTTTTGCTTACATTTTAAATAATGATGTGATAATATGGTTGGCTGATGAGAAAATCAAGTAGTCATGGTTGAAGTAATCAACAACTGCTAGTTCTAAATACTCAACCAAGTTGGGAAATAAAGACTTTTTAAATTTACTGTTATGTTTATAAAGACTGACAACTCATTTGTTGTCACTTGTTTAATATGTGAGTTATGCAATCCTATGTTCATTTGGAGAGAGAGAAAGAGTTTGGAGAGGGTGTAAATAATGTTAATAAAAATAACACATTTAGCTGCAACTTTGGAGAAGGATGCTTTTTATTTAAAAAAAAAAGTTTTCAAGAGACTCTAAAATTCCAATTTGTTTTTGTCATAGCTAAAAGGCAATTTTCTGTGATTTTTAAAATTTTACTAGGTCTGTGTGAGATAGAAAGCATGTGGTTGCTATAATTCGTGTATGGGTACACACTGAGAAATACTACAGTTTCTTTTCAGAGTGGTTGGAAAGTTTGATCAAAATGATTAAAAATATACTTGCAGGGTTTAGAACTTTAACTGAAAGGTCTAAATAGACCACCTTCACTTAATTTAAAGATATATTTGTACAGAATAAAATTACAGATAAAATAATGAAATAACTTATTGAAAATAGTGTATTTTGATTTTTAAACAATTAAATTCTCCATAAATTTTAAGACTGGGATATATGTTATGTTTCTACCTGAGGGTTTTGAGGTTTTGAAATTTTTATTAGCTATCAACTAATAAAAACATTTAATGATACGTAAGTAGCCATAGGTGACTCGGGAAGGCCTCGTTTGGGCTATCTTCTAGGTAATCTAGTTTCATGCTTTTTTATTAGCTTGACATATTTTATTTTTTGTCATCTTGATTCTTCTCTACATGTTTATCATTAACCCATTCTCTACTTTAGAAAAGAGCAAGATTTTTTTTACCCTCTCTTCCATGTTTTGACATTTAAAATTACAGTTGCCACTATCAAAAGGAAGAGTGTTTTTGAATCCTTTATGACCAGGAGAATATGCTCAACTGCGGCTCCCCTCCACCTACTCAACCCAAATTGTGGGACTTTTGCCTGTAGCTCTTTGAAGAAACAAGTGCTCAAAGGCAAAAGAACCCATTTCTGGGTAAAAATACTTTTTAATGTATCTCTGTACTTAGAGGAAGTACAGGAAAAATCTCGGGAAATTGATATAAGAAAAAAATATTTATGGTGACTTCAGAACATAGGAGACTTCTCTCAAAAACTGTCACAACAACTGGGCTTCCTCTGGAACCAGATACCAATACCGACATTAGGGTCAGAAAGGAAGCTTTGGATCACCCATGAGGTGGTGCAACTTAACATGTGACTCCCTCATAAAACTTAGGTGAACTTTCACTATCATAACCAAAAAAAAAAAAAAAGAGGCATGAAACTTGAGAGATAGAAGTGTCACTCATGATTCTGTCCATTGTGTGTCAGCCTCGGCTTTGCTCCATATTCCCTTCAATTCAGCATCAAGACATAAGGAGCATCTCTGGTTTGGAACAATGATAGTCTAGTAACAGAGAGGAAAGGGTAAAGCGGTAAAATGCAAGAGCTCTTAAAGTTTTGCTGAGTTGCACCCATCTTGTATGTGTGTGTGTGTCCTAAGTCACTTGAGTTGTGTCTGACTCTTTGTGACTTTACAGGCCATAGCCTGCCAGGTTCCTCTGTCCATGGGATTCTCCAGGCAAAAATACTAGAGTGGGTTACCATGCCCTCCTCCAGGAGATTATCCCGACCCAGAGATTGAATCCATGTCTTTTACGTCTCCTGCACTGGCAGGCAGTTTCTTTACCACTAGCACCACCTGGGAAGCCCCTAGTGTTGTATAGGCCAGAGCAAGTCCGATGGCCAATCCCGGTTTCAGTGGTGTGAGAAGTAAAATTATCCTGCAGGAATCCTGTAAAATAGGGCATCAGCTATTTTAAAAATAAACTCTACCACAGGGCCTTGTTCAGCTATGCCCTTGAAAACCTAACACTCAAAGAGAAAACAATTACTGGAGGAGATATCTCTAAAATCTAATTTAGTTCAAACTAAAGAAACATATACTCAGATTAAAAATTGCAGAACACACAAAGCAGCAATTCAGAAAGAATTAGAGTCAACAGTAATACTGGAGTATTTAGCCCTCCCACCCCAAAGACTTCAGATATTGGAAACATCATATAGACAATATAAAATAAATATCATGAAATGCTTAGGTAAATAAATACTGAAATCATAAAAAAGAAGAAGCATCAAAAATGGTCAGAAATCAACAGAGATATTTGAAAAATTGTAATAGAAATGAAAGCTATGAAAATCAAAATTAAAAATTAAGTAAATGGAAAGCTTCTGGCTTTTCCTTGCAGGGACCAGATTAATCATCTCTCCTCACATCAAGAAAACCAGACAAAGTCTATGAAATGAAAGTATCCAGACATTGCACAGTGACATCTCAGTGTTTCTTGAGAGAAAGGTGGTGAATGAGGAGAGCCCCTTGAGTGTCTCAGCTTTCTGCCTGGAGAGAGAGGGCACGCAGGCAGAGCTTGACAATCTTTCTGAATTGAAGAGCTAGAAAGCAGGCTTTCAGAATACCAAGGCAAGTAAATAGATAGATGTGCCCAACCGAGCACTAGGGAGGATAGTTTTGCATAGGAGAGAAAATAAAACATACCAACTGACTCTCACTGTCTTGAAATCTTCAGAGTGTTTTTCTGTCAAGTCTTTACTGAATAGTGATGTTCTAATGTACATAAACTACTGAAGGAACCTTTGAAAAAGATCAAGCAGAAAAGGTGATCCTCAGTTGTCACATGTAGCTAATGTATTTTGTGTTTTTACATGCCAGAATGAAGAAAATCTTAACACATGCAGCATTAGGTGTAGCTTTCAAGAAGGATATTACCTTAGTTCAGTTTAGTCGTTCAGTCATGTCCGAGTCTTTGCAATCCCAAAGAGTTGGACACGACTGAGCAACTGAACTGTTGGCTAATGCCAGCTGCTAGCCTTGAAGTCCAACTCTTTGCAACCCCATGAACCGCAGCATGCCAGGCCTCCCTGTCCATCACCAACTCACGGAGTTTACTCAAACTCATCTTCACTGAGTCAGTGATGCCACCCAACCATCTCATCTGCTGTTGTCCCCTTCTCCTCCCACCTTCAGTCTTTCCCAGCATCAGGGTATTTTCCAGTGAGGCGGTTCTTCACATGAGGTGGCCAAACCACTGGAGTTTCAGCTTCAACATCAGTCTTTCCAATGAATATTCAGGACTGATTTCCTTTAGGATGGACTGGTTTGATCTCCTTGCAGTCCAAGGGACTCTCAAGACTCTTCTCTGACACCACAGTTCAAAAGCATCAATTCTTTGGCTCTCATCTTTCTTTATAATCTAACTCTTACATCCAGACATGACTACTGGAAAAACCATAGCTTTGACTAGACAGACATTTGTTGGAGAAGTAAAGTCTCTGCTTTTTAATAAGCTATCTAGGTCGGACATAACTTTTCTTCCAAGGAGCAAGCATCTTTTAATTTCATGGCTGCAGTCACCATCTGCAGTGATTTTGGAGCCCCCAAAAATAAAGTCTGACACTGTTTCCACTGTTTCCCCATCTATTTACCATGAAGTGATGGGACCAGATGCCATGATCTTAGTTTTCTGAATGTTGAGTTTTGGGCAAGCTTAGGCTCTTCTAACCTTGACCTAAAGAAGATTTAAAGTAAAACTTGAAAGGAAAGTAAAACTTGAAAGGATCAAATTGTTTCAAAGTTAGTAAAGTGCATCCCAGGATTCGGCTTCCTAGATGACTCAGCAGTAAAGTATCCACCTACTAGTGTAGGAGACACAAGTTTGATCCCTGAGTCTGGAAGATCCCCAGGAGAAGTAAATGGCAACCCACTCCAGTATTTCTCCTGGGAAATCCCATGAACAGAAGAGCCTGGAGGGCTCCAGTCCATGGGTTGCAAAAGAATCAGACACCACTGAGCAACTAAACAACAACAGCAACAATAAATCCCAGAATAAACCCCCCAAAATATTTAATGAGATCACCAAAAAAGGAAACATTCAAATCATTTGTCATCTAATTCAAATTTAGCATGCATGTAAAGAAGCAACAAGATATAACATGAAATCAGGAGCAAAGTCAATCAATAAAAAACAAACTCAAGTGGCACAGATGTTAGAATTAGTAGACAAAGATGTTGAAACAGCTATTACAGATATACTCCATATGTTCAAGAGCATGATGAGAAAATGAGTGAAAGATATAAAAGAGTTTGAGATTGTACTTTTGGAGATGAAGAGTACAATAACTGAGACAAAGATAGGCTGAATGGGATTAGAAACTGCAGAAGATAAAATTAGGGCACTTAAAGATAGCAATAGAAACTATTCAGAAATAAAACAGAAGGAAAAAAAAACATTAAAAATACAGTACCAATGAGCTGAGGCATGAAATCAGTGGAAGCATAAAGTATTTGAAAAAGTAATTACCAAAAGTTTCAAAATCTATTTCAAAATTTATAAACCCATATGTCAAAGAACCAGTGAGCGCCAAACAAATTAACAGGATCAAATTGCCAAAAAGCAGTGATGAAAAGGAAGCCTCAAAAGAGCAGGCAGACATAAAGATTACATTCTATACAGAGGAAGTAAATTCTTGACAGGTTCTTCTTATGCTATACATGATGTGGTATAACGTTATTTGAAATAGAGTATTATAAATTTTAAAAGTGAAAGTGAAAGTTGCTCAGTCATGTCTGACTCTTTGCGACCATTCCATGGAGTTCTCCTGGCCAAAATTCTGGAGTGGCTAGCCTTTCCCTTCTCCAGGGGATCTTCCCCACCCAGGGATTGAACTCAGGTCTGCCCACATTGCAGGCAGATTCTTTACAGGTGAGCCACAAGGAAGCCCAATACTGGAGTGGGTAGCCTATCGCTTCTCTAGTAGATCTTCTCAACTTGGGAATCGAACCAGGGTCTCCTGCATTGCAGGCAGATTCTTTACCAACTGAGCTATGAGGGAAGTTAAATCGTGGAGCAACCACTAAAACAAAACCAAATAAAAAGTAATACTTGATAAGGCAGTAACAGAGATAAAATAGAATCATAAAAAATAATCCAAAAGAAGGGAAGGAGAAATAAAAAGGGAACAAAGAACAAATGAGATAAATAGAAAACAATAAGATTGTAGATTTACTCTCAATCACTTCATTAATCACAGTAAGTATAAATGATCTAAGCAAACTAAGATCAGAGTTTGCTGTATTGTTTGTCTTGAAAATAAAAGTAAGACCCACTTACGTATTGTCTACAGGAAATTTCTTTAAATGTAAAGAATAGTCTGGTTAACACAAAAAGGAAAAGATATAGCAATAATGCTAATATAAAAAAGAACAGAATGTCTATGTATAAAGTAGATTCAGAGCAAAGATATTAGGAATATTGAAATTCCTTTCATAATGATAAACTGGTTAATTCATTGAAAAGACATAAAAATCCTAAATGTGTTGTGCACTTAAAAACAGAGCTTCACAGTCTGTGAAATGAAATGTTCATATTTAAAGGAAAAAAGAATGCAAATAAAAAATTTTATTTGAATATTTCAGTAACTCTCTCCCTGTCAATAATTGAACAAAAACACTATTTACCAATCTGACCTAACTTATATTTACACAACACTCCACTCAACAAGAGCAATTTTTTTTAAAGTCCAGATAGAAATTTTAACAAGCATATCATATTAAGTCTCAATAAATGTAAAGGATTGAAATAATTTGAATGTTCTCTGATCACAATGGAATTAAATTAGAAATCAGTAAGCAAATAATATCTATGAAATTCCAAGTTATTTGAAAACTGTATAGATAACAGACTTCTAAATAACTTATGAGTCAAATAAGTTTGAGAAGGAAATGGCAACCCCCTCCAGTATTCTTGCCTGAAAAATCCCATGGACAGAGGAGCTTGATGGGCTACAGTTCATGGGGTTGCAAAGACTTGGGCACAACTTGAATCAAAGTTGACAACTTGAGCAACTTGAATCAAAGAAGATACATGAATGTATCTTCACAATTTTTGATCAAAGTACCCAGCTGATTCAATAGGAAAAAAAAATAACCTTTTTAACAAATGATACATGGATAATTGTATATCTGTATGCGGGCAAGTGGATATCAACTATTTTCTCATACCATATGCAAAAATTAACTCAAAATGGATCTACAAACATAAGTGATAAATCCATACACTATCTAGAAAACATAGAATTAGTTACCTTGGGTTAAGTAAAGATTATTAAATAGCAACCCCCTATAAAAAACAAAAAGATAATAAATTGGGCTTCACCAATGCTAAAACCTGCTGTTGATTTTTTAACACTATAAAAGTAATGATAAAGCAAGCCACAGACTGATAGATTTGCAAAACACATCTGAGAGGACATGCACTCAGAATACAACAAGCTATCTTTAGATAAAACAGTAACAAGAGAAGTAATTCAGTAAAGGAGACCAAATAATTGAAAGATTCTTACCCAAAGAAGATAAAAGGATGGCAATTAAACATATAAAAATATGTACATTATTAATCATTATCGAGATGCAAATTAAAATTACAGTCAGAAACCTGTACACACACACAGGTGGCTAAAATTAAAATGACTGACAGTACTACAGGTAGAAAAGATTGTGGAGCAACCAAAACTCTCCTCAATACATGGCTGGAATTCAAAACAACTGGGTATATATACTAAGTCGTGGGCTTCACAGGTGGCAATAGTGGTAAAGAACCTGCCTGCCAGTGCAGGAGGTGTAAGAGACACTGGTTCAATCCCCGAGTCAGAAAGATCCCCTGGAGGAGGGCATGGCAATTCACTCCAGTATTTTTGCCTGGAGAATCCTGGACAGAGAGATTCCCTGGACAGGAGAATCCCTGGACAGAGGAGCCTGGTGGGCTACAGTCCATGGGGTTGCAGAGACAGACATGACTGATCATGTACACATCCCTGGCAGGAGATAAAGTAGGTGGGAGATAGGCCAAGCCATTCTACAGGTTGAGGAATTAGAGCTTTGTACTCAAGGGTAGAGAGAACTAGCAAGCAGTTTTAAGATGAAGAGGATCACAATTTAGGCTCACCTGTTGGCTGACTGGAAACCAAGTTTAAGGCCTATGATTAGAGGAAAAAGAGATGAGCCAAGCTACTAAATAAACTATAATTGGAAATCTTTGTTGTTTAGTTGCTAATTCATGTCCTACTCTTTTGTGACCCTATGCACCATAGCCCGCCAGGCTCTTTTGTCCATGGAATTTTCCAGGCAAGTATTACAGGAGTGCTTTGCCATTTCCTTCTCTAGAGGATCTTCCTGACCCAGGGTTCAAACAGAGGAATACAGTCTGTGAGATCACAAAGTGTCAGACATCACTGAGGACTGAGTCTGCATGACAGAATAAATAAATGAGGAAATCCTCAATAGATATGTACCAATTAGGCAATTTATTGGGCCATCTTTTATGTGATATAATTGTCTGGCATATGAGGCAACAAAATCATTGAATGTACAACTGAGTAAACAAAGGAGTATTGATTTTAATGTATCACCTGAAAAACTGAGGGATAGAACTTGACTGTCCATTAAGTCCTGTTCTGGCAAATATGTTAGCCAAAGATGAACTTACTTTGTATTCTGCAGTATAAAATTATAATTCAGTCTGATGAATGAAATAGTGCAGATAGGCTTCCTCCCCCAAACCAGAAAGGTGCAGGGACATGAACTAAGATCAGGGGCCAAGAAAGTGTACAAAGGAGTTTATGTTTCACTTCCTAGAGGAAGTAAAGCCCGAGTTGAATAGCCAAAGATAAGTAGAAATCAGTCAGTGAAAGAAATTGACAAAGTGACCCAATTTGAGATAGTGATCACATGAGTTAGAAGCAGATTCAGTAAGGAAAGTGACTAAGTTCAGTTTTATCTATGTTGTTTGAGGTCCAAAGCAAAATTGTATGCATATATATGAATATCAAAAAGTATTTCCTTTAGACAACTTCGGTTTTAACATTGTATCTTGTGTGTGTGTTCAGTAATGTCCAACTCTTTACAACCCCTTTTGACTGTAGCCCACCAGGCTCCTCTCTCCATGTTCAGGCAAGAATACTAGAGTGGGTTGCCATTTCCTACTCCAGGGAATCATCACAACAAGGGATCAAACCCACATCTCTTGCATCTCCTGCATTTGCAGGCAGATTCTTTACCAGTGTGTACCTGGGAAACCCAACATTGTACCTTAAGTGTATCTTTTTTAATGGAATATATCTCTCAGTAAAAGAGGTTATTTTCCTGTCTCTAGGACATACTTTATCCTTTATTCCTCATTTTCATCTCATGTTTTTCTCTGTGTCTCTCTTTAGCAATGCATATTACCTTTCCTTACTCTCCTCATCTTCTTGTAACAAAGCTCAAACAGCATATGAGGTGATATGTTTGATGTATCTTAAAGGATATCTTTATTTGCATTGTATCTTCAATGCAAAAGTAGGAAGTCAAGAGATACCTAGAGTAACAGGCAAGTTTTACTTTGCCAGCAGAGGTCCATCTAGTCAAAGCTGTGGTTTCTCCAGTAGTCATGTATGGATGTGAGACTTGGACCATAAAGAAAGCTGAGTATCGAAGAATTGATGCTTTTGAACTGTGGTGTTGGAGAAGACTCTTGAGAGTCCCTTGGACTGCAAGGAGATCCACCCAGCCCATCATAAAGGAAATCAGTCCTGGGTGTTCATTGGAAGGACTGATGCTGAAGCTGAAACTCCAATACTTTGGCCACCTGATGCAAAGAACTGACTCACTGGAAAAGACCCTGATGCTGGGAAAGATTGAAGACAGAAAGAGAAGCAGGTGACAGAGAATGAGATGGTTGGATGGCATCACCAACTCGATGAACATGAGTTTGAGCAAGCTCCAGGAGTTGGTGACAGGGAAGCCTGGCATACTGTAGTCCATGGGGTCGCAAAGAGTCAGACATGACTGAGCAAGTGAACTGAACTGAACTGAACGGGCCTCAGGATGAGTACTTATAACCTGAGTGACATGATGGGAAATACATTAATTTTTATCTGACAGTAAAAGCATAAAAATGGATGAAATGAGGTGGTCAGAACTCCATGGACTGAAATAGAATGCAGAATGATTTAAGTAAATTGGAGAAGTACGGTTAAAAAAAAGAAAAGAAAGTTGTATGGCAGTGTTTGTACAAGGGAAAGTGAACAAGAAATGTTTGAATGCTAGACTATGAGAAAAGCACAAACTGGGCAGCAGAAAACCAAGTCTGCCAAGTTTTCCAAAACTTGATTTTAAAAGAGTGTGTAGCAGTACAACATAAATAAGAATATACAACTTGGGTATCTGAAACAGAAACTCCTTTGTACAAATTTAAAACCTGTAGGAGAATGCTGTAGCCAATCTGGTTGCAGCAGAGAAAACAGAATACTAATAGATTTGGAAAGGTTAAATAAATTAGATCTAAATGGCCTGGGAAAAAAAATAGTGATAATGACTTAATAATAACAAATATCTAATATAAGAAAGAGCAGTTTCAGTTTATATGGGAATGAAAACAGAAGGAAAATGGGCTTATACCAGAGCTTAGAGATTTTTCTCAGATAATTTTCTGAAAGAGATACTTATGGAATATTGGTGTAGATGGCAGAAGTTATAAAAAATTTTCTGATCTTTAAAGAAAGAATATGCAGTCATCCCTCAGTATTCCCAAGGGATTGGGTCCAGGAGCTACCATAATACCAAAAGCTGCAGAGTCTCAGATTCCATAGTCAACTATCTGTATCTACTTTTTCATATCTTTGGTTTCAACCAACTGTGGATCATATTGTACTATAGTATTTATTGGAAAAATGTATGCGTATCAGTCGACCCAAGCAGCTCAAGTATGTATTGTTCAAGGGTCAATTTAACTCATCCCTTTAACTATTCAACAAACATTAGTTGCACACCTACTATTTCAGATAGTCCTTCTGCCTGTGTGGTACAGGTAAAAATAATCAAGAAAAATGCAATCCCTGCCCCATAGAGTTTGCAATCTGTTTAACATATGGTGTTATTTGCATGATTGTGGGTAGAGGTGTTCTTTTCTGTTTAGTGATAGTTATTCACACAAAAATGGAAAATATGAGACCCATTGATGGCAATTACTTAGGTAGCATTTAGCAGAGGATCTCTTAAAATCTTGCCTACTAGAAAATGAATAAGGGGAGACAGAGGTATAGAACTTGTCAGTCATGAGAATCCACTGGTTACACAGACTGGTTATACCATTGCTGTAACTTTATAGCCACTCCCATTATGCCATTAAAATTTTTTATTATTACTATGTAGCCATATGAATCTGATGAAATTATTTTACAGTGGAAGAACAAATTACTAAGCTGTCCATAAAAACTGCTTAAGTAAAATGTTAAGATTTGCAGTGTTTCCAATACTGAGAGTATATCAAAACCACTTGATTAACTGGAGCTGTTACTTCTTGATTATATAATGGCACAGTATAGTTGGAAACTTGTCATTAATGTTGTCATATGTCTAAAAAATAATTTTCTAAGTGCAGCCCAGTATTAGAGGTGACTAAATATCATGTTATAATTGAGATGAGAACTATATCTTTGCATTGTTGAATTAGTGATGTCAAGCCATTCTACTTCACAGCCCCAAAGGACCATACAAAAGGCATTTGCAAGCAAGATGTAAGTATAGCATCAGCATAATTGTAACCCAATGGGTCTACAGAAAGAGTTTGTGTGCGTGGGCCCTGAAGGTCCAGCTGTTCTTGAAGGATTATCAGGATTTAATGGAAAGCACAGATGGAACCAGTACTATTGTCTGGAGTATTCTAGGGCAGAGGCTAATATGAGAAAGGTGACCAGTGGCAGGCTGATTGTAATGGAAAACAAAACTTTTTTGTCAAGATGAAAAAAAATGTGAACCAGTGCTACCCAAATAACATTGATTCAGAGGAAATAGTCCCCAGTGCTTCATTTTAGCCATTGTAAAGATGGTCATATGTGATGTGCAGCTGTAAGTGGTTCTTTCTGAATTATTAGAGACTGAGCCATTATTCCGGGTGTTTAGGCAGTTTCACTGGATATGGACCATTGCAATCGTATAAGCTCTCTATTGTGTGACTACTAATTTAGAGTGTTGCCGTAAGCCAGCCACGGGATCCATGGCTTCTGTGAATGAGTGAGTCATGTTGAAAAACACTCTGAATATGCATTCTCAAATTTATTATCTGAGTTTAGATATATTTAAAATTCTGTGAATTCCTTATCAAAAATGTAGTATAGTCATTGATCACATTGTTTTCTTTTAGAATCAGTTCATCTAAAAAATTGCTATTTAAAAGTAATGCTGTCTTGTCTTTTTTACAGTAAGTGCAAGTGTAGCATTTCTATGCTAATCTGATATATATATATAATTGGTTATATACATATATATGTGTATACACACACATGTAATGTTGTTGGATATTAGCATGTATTTCAGAAACCCTGATGATTTTGATCATAAATTATTTTGCCTTAGGTTCACAAAATTCTGCCTTGAAAAAAAATACTGTTGTTCCTTAAGACCACACATGTAGGCCTAGCTAGACAGTTTTTTGAGGTTAAGTGGCATTACTATGACTAGTATCTATTTATAATATATATGAAAACCTTAACATGTCATAATGCTGTCTCACTGAACCTCAGCACAGTCATCTTTGCACGTACCCGGGACCAAACAGTAAATTAAATCTTCAGTAACAAATTGAGTTTACAAAGTTTCATGTGTAACCTTGATGCTAAACTCATACTAGAGACCCTCTTTTTCATAAAGGCATCTTGTCCATAGAAAGGACTTTTGAAATACCCCTGGAGTTAGTTTGAATGGAAAGACACCTGGATACAGTGAACTGTTTCACTTAGTGTTATTGTCTCCTCCAGATTTCAGTAGTAAATATATCTCCTTCAATTTTTTTCTACTCTGTAACAATAAAAATTAACTTGTAATCTTAAGGGTTACAGAAGGGAAACTCCCCTTTTTGCCACTGCCCTAGTCAAAAAACCAACTGAGCAGGTAATTACTGCAATGTTACAGAATAAAGAAAAAAATATGTCATATGGTTCTCTTAAAAGAGAATTTGTATTTCTGTGAAAGCAATTGATATTTGAACCATTTCCTGGATTTCTTTTGAATAATTAAAATCAGTTTGAGAGCCCAGTATTTGCGAAGTTTGAATGGCATTAGAGAGTCGCCAATTGGCATCACTTGGTAGTTCTACTATTTGTTTCAGTTTTGAGTTGGGGAATATTTTTGTATTCTGAGAGAAGCTGTTCTAAAATATGTCATCCATTTCACATTTTCCCTTCTTAAGCTGATATTTTTATGCAATACAAAAATAAATAAATAAAACACTTACTGGGGCTACAGGATGGTCATAATATCGAAAAATTGGCCCTTGGCCAAATTAACCAGGAAGTGGCAAAGATATAGCCAATTTTTTTTTTCATTCTGAATTTAATATCTGGCTCATTTTTCAGCATAGATTTTGCACTAAGTTGAGTTATTTTCATTCAGAAGAACCTGATACTATTTTGGCATTCTCTTTTTATAGACTATATTCTGTTCTACAAATGTTTTCTCTCTAATTATAGCTCACGTCAATACCTGGATTAAAGAATTAGAAATTATACCAGAAACTTATACTATATTGTAAATGAATTTCACACCTAAAGGAAAATTAATTCTGTGACAGTTATATAGAAGATATTGTGCTTAATTTTATTGAGAAGCTATAAAGACACTAAATTGGAATAGGCCTTTGTATTATTACAAGTTACAGTCTATGCAATGCCATAATAATTGAGCACATACTTGTATTAATTAGACATAATATTCTATACTATATCATCTATATCATTAGACTTTGGTATTAAACTAACGATAGGAAAAGTGTTAAATCAGGAGTGTTAAGTCAGTGGTTTTCAAATTGTGGAGACAGGATCACGTTGGGTCCATGGAGTTCCTCCAGTGGATACCTGGGATTGGATCATAGTATTGGGGGAGATGGGGCTGGGCAGGTGTGAGTAAGTAATAATTTCACCATTAAGTTCTACATTGAGTTTGTATGGGAAAAAAAAAAGAAGTTTCTGCCTTGAAAAAAAATATTAGAAACCCATATATGTAGAGTTCTTCTTGAAGACTAACATAATTCAGGGAGTGAGTGATCCTGATTTCCGGAATCCCTTGTCAGCATATTTCACTGACTTATTCTAATTTTTTCATACAAATATATAAACAGACACAATTACAATTTTAAAAGTTGCCGGAATTCTCAAATCTACTTTTGTCTCCACTTCTTGAAAAAGCAGTTTTCTTTGATCTCTTTTCTGATTTTGAGAGTATTTTTTTTACCATAACTTTTAACCATGAAGTTATACTTTCTCTACCCTCTTCCTTGTCTACTTTTTAAAGTAAAAGTGAGAGAATTTTTTAAAAAAAGAAGAAAACAAAATTAAAAAAAAAAACAAACCACTAGATAGAAGAACACTAGGAGATAAAAAGAGACTGCTTTCAGCTATTTTCCTCAACTACTACCCTTGACTACCCACTGGCCCACTTCACCATCAACTGCTTTGTTTCTCGGTAGCTTTCAAGACCATGACTTGTGGTACAGTACTGGTCTAATAGTTGTCTGTGCTTATGAGAAATAGTTAAGGGAGAAGACAGTCTCAACATACAGATGTATTTACACAGGTGCATAAATTGGTTGCTTATGTATCTCTAAATATTTTTACAGTGTTATGCGTAGGCCTCCCTACTCTTTGGTTCTGATAAATTAAAATTAATATGAAAAAATAAAGAGGACTTTTAACAGCCATGATTATATGAATTGCCATTTTTGTTTTAAAAATTAAAAGTATAGAGCGAGGGTTGACATTAAGCACCAAGTCAAACAAAAGAGGAGGAGATAGGGAATCTACCTGAAAAAGAATTTAGAATAATGATAATAAAAATGATCCAAAATCTTGAAAACAAAATGGAGTTACAGATAAATAGCCTGGAAACAAAGATTGAAAAGATTCAAGAACTGTTTAATAAAGACCTAGAAGAAATAAAAAAGAGTCAGTTAAAAATGAATAATGCAATGAATGAGATCAAAAACACTTTGGAGGGAACCAAGAGTAGAATAGCGGAGGCAGAAGATAGGATAAGTGAGGTAGAAGATAAAATGGTGGAAATAAATGAAGCAGAGAGGAAAAAAGAAAAAAGGATCAAAAGAAATGAGGACAACCTCAGGGACCTCTGGGACACTGTGAAACACCCCAACATTCGAATCATAGGAGTTCCAGAAGAAGAAGACAAAAAGAAAGGCCATGAGAAAATACTCAAGGAGATAATAGCTGAAAACTTCCCTAAAATGGGGAAGGAAATAGCCACCCAAATCCAAGAAACCCAGAGAGTCCCAAACAGGATAAACCCAAGGCGAAACACCCCAAGACACATATTAATCAAATTAACAAAGATCAAACACAAAGAACAAATATTAAAAGCAGCAAGGGAAAAACAACAAATAACACACAAAGGGATTCCCATAAGGATAACAGCTGATCTATCAATAGAAACCCTCCAGGCCAGAAGGGAATGGCAGGACGTACTGAAAGTAATGAAAGAGAATAACCTACAACCTAGATTACTGTATCCAGCAAGGATCTCATTCAGATATGAAGGAGAATTCAAAAGCTTTACAGATAAGCAAAAGCTGAGAGAATTCAGCACCACCAAACCAGCTCTTCAACAAATGCTAAAGGATCTTCTCTAGACAGGAAATGCAGAAAGGTTGTATAAACGTGAACCCAAAACAACAAAGTAAATGGCAACGGGACCACACCTATCAATAATTACCCTAAATGTAAATGGGTTGAATGCCCCAACCAAAAGACAAAGACTGGCTGAATGGATACAAAAACAAGACCCCTATATATGCTGTCTACAAGAGACCCACCTCAAAACAAGAGACACATACAGACTAAAAGTGAAGGGCTGGAAAAAAATATTTCATGCAAACGGAGACCAAAAGAAAGCAGGAGTCGCAATACTCATATCAGATAAAATAGACTTTCAAATAAAGGATGTGAAAAGAGACAAAGAAGGACACTACATAATGATCAAAGGATCAATCCAAGAAGAAGATATAACAATTATAAATATATATGCACCCAACATAGGAGCACCGCAATATGTACGGCAAACGCTAACGAGTATGAAAGAGGAAATTAATAGTAACACAATAATAGTGGGAGACTTTAATACCCCACTCACAACTATGGATAGATCAACTAAACAGAAAATTAACAAGGAAACACAAACCTTAAATGACACAATGGACCAGCTAGACCTAATTGATATCTATAGGACATTTCACCCCACAACAATCAACTTCACCTTTTTCTCAAGTGCACACGGAACCTTCTCCAGAATAGATCACATCCTGGGCCATAAATCTGGTCTTGGAAAATTCAAAAAAATTGAAATCATTCCAGTCATCTTTTCTGACCACAGTGCAGTAAGATTAGATCTCAATTACAGGAAAGAAGTCATGTAATTTAAATGATAGATGAGAGCACCCGTAGTTCAGAAGCCTCTACATCACTTTAAGCACTACGGGGTAGCTGTAAGGAAGCATTTTAAACTTACACTTTTGAATTTTCAGCTGTTCGTACCAACTATCATTGTATTAAATCTCTTTTAAGGTACCTTTATCTATAAGCCTATATTTCCAGACACACAAACTCTAATGTGCTTTTAAAAATATGCAAATGTGTAATTAAAAGAACTGAACAAATAGCAAGTCCATAAAGGAAAACCTGCAGTTTGTCATTTTCATTAGGACATATATGTGAAAGATCCTGTAAAGAAGCACTGATCAGAACAATACTAGAAAGTTCCAGCTGATCTAGTAGCTGCCTTTATGTAAGACAATAGATCTTGTGAATATTCCTCTTTCTCTCCAGGCAGCTAGCTAGTCTGGTTAACCGAAATTGTTGAGTAATTGTTCTGTGGTTGAGAACAAAATGCTGAATTAAACTGTTCCCAGCACAATAATTGTGTGATTATAGCATTTATGTTGCTGGCCAAAGGAACAGTCATTAGGTTTGGAAGACTTACCAAAACCACAAGTACAAAAAAAAAATGCAAATCACATGTAAATTGCCGTTTAATACCTATAGTGGCTTAGAAATGGAACGAAGAGTAGAGCATATTTCTAGTTAAAGAGATGAACCTGGAAATCTTGATCTTATATTTAGTGTAATACTGAAACTAGGAAGATGTTGAAAAATACATTTTCTATATGGTTTATACTTCTCTACACTGCTTTTATTCTCAGCCATGCCTTTATTTCTTTCATGTCACTCTCTCTCCTTTCTTGCACTCCCAGTCGCATCTTTCTTAACCGCATTTGTTAACTTCAATATTTTAACTCTGTTTGCCTGTCTGAAAAGTTTTATTTTTTCCCTACTTAAAATTATGCAGTGAAAAGAACTTATAAACCAATGGGGTGTGAGGGCTAATGCAGAGAAAGATTTAATAAGAAAGCTGTCAACGAATACATTTTGTAAAATGTCAAATAAAAACCAGTTGCTAATAAAATTGAAATGCTCTTATTTCTTTTCATTCTGAGCTATTATGCTTTCTATTGCTGATAAATGCATGTCCTGCAGCATTGGAGTTTTTCCTCCTGTCATACATAGCATTCTTCCAGGTGAACCATTCATGAACAAACTAAGGTATCCCCATGATGAAGATCAGATCTTGCTAAATTCATGTGTAATGTTGATGTAAGTATGTTCATTGAGTTAATAAATGAAAAACAATCTCATTTTGAAAGATGAATGACCTGATAAAAATGAATGATAGATACACAGACATTTTTCTGTATCATTATGAACTTAATTCAAAGATGTTAATAGATGATTTTACAAAAGTTTTCAGGCTTATGGTACATTTCATTTCATTTTTACAGATATGCAATGAAATGTATTGAACAATAATTCCACTGGTAATGAGGACCATCACACACAAAGCAGAAAAACTGCAAGGCAGAAAATTTTTTGTTATGCATCTCCTTTTTCTCCAGTTTGAAGGATGACTAACGTTGAGAGTATGCCAAAGTTAGAATTTAGTTTTCTTATATATTTTCATATCACATTAAAATTTTTGTAAAAGCTACCACAATAATTATTTAAAATGTCTTTGTAAACAAGTTCATATTGATACAAATATGGTTTTAGTATATATTGAAACGTGCAATTTTAGTTTTACCTTTAATATGCGTGTTTTTATTCTTCTGAAGCATGTTAAGCTCAAGAAGTGAACTTTAAAAATAAATATTTAGTGAAAATTTTAGATTTCATCTTAATCAGAATCTATACTCAAGTTCTTAAATGGCATTTTATTTTACAAGGTCAGGTCGGCATTCACTTTCTTTTCTGCTAATATCTTAACAATTTCCTTTCTAAGGTTATCTTCAAATTTGTGATAAACATTGCTCATTCATACCATATATATATACATATATATATATATATTCAAACATCTGTAATATGTTAGTCCTTTTTGTTATTTCAACAAACAAAATTTTGTACAAAGAGATTAAAATATATGTTCAGAGTTTAGAAGTTTTGTGTGTGATGTTGACATTTTTAGAAAACATAGTGGCTTTAAATTTATTCATCTTGATTGTTTTCCCCAACAGTGCAATCTTCAAACTGTACAGGTTTTGAATTGCTAACCACTACATGATATTAAGTAACCTCTAATTCCTGCCAACCACCCACACATTAATTAGAACAAACTCAGCAATTTTAATGATCCCACTTGTCAATTGTAAAGTACATTTAGAAAATAAGGTTCATATTTCAATAATCAAATTATATTTTTCATAGAAACACAGAGTCAATTCCCAGGTAAATACTGCAGTCTGTTCTAAAATATACCTCATAAACCTGAAGCTAGACAAAACCACTCATTCAAAAAGAGAAATTGTTATTTTTGGAGTCCATATTTAAAAACTAACATTTTCCCCTCCATCTAAAACCAAATACTTTCATCATAATTTTGCACAGTACTAAATCTCTAAAACCTGGCGTAGTGTGTGGACACATTTTATAAATGTTCTGTCTGTCCTGTCTGTATGTCAGGTGCAAAATTCTATATAGGTCATTGTGTTGTCCCAATTACCTATAACTTTACTAATTTTTTGTTGACTTTGGCCGTTAATAATTAAGAAAGTTGTGCTAAAATGGCCCAGAGTAATGAGATTTTATTAATTTCTTTTTGCAGCCCTCCCAATTTTTGCTTTATAAAGTATGGAGATTTTTTAAATTAGATGTCTATAACTTTAGAATTATTTTGTCTTTCTGTTGAATTGAATCTATTATTGTTATTTCTGAAACTTTTGTATCCACAATAATCCTTTATGTGTTAAAGTCTATTCTAATAACAAAACTGGTACCTTAGACTTTTTTTATTTACCTTTTTTTTGGGGGGGGTAAATATTTGCCTGGTATATCTTTTTATCTTTTTTTGTCATGGTGATTTAAACCTATCTGTAGTAAACCAGATATAGGTAGATTTTTCTTAAAATTTTAATTTGTTGGTCTCTGCTTTTTAATTTATGAGCTTATTAACCACACATTTGTTGTGATTAAGCTGAAGTGCATCATCTTATCCATGCTTTCTATTTATACCCCATTTCGTGTGTATTTTTTACTTTGTAATTTTTTATCTATTAATTTTTAGTTTCCTCAAATTCTTTTCTCTTTATTGTTTTGGATATTATTTATTCTATTTCTATTTTTATGTGTTGGCTTTGATGATTTAACATGCTTACTTATGGTAAGAGAGTTTAAAATTGACAAATTTTGAATTATAAAATAATCTTAGAATTCCTTACTGAATATTTCTGTCTTCTTTTACGTGTCATTGTTGCTGAATTTAGCTCCATCTGATTTTTTAAATCCAAATATTGGACTTTATTTTCATTGAACAAACTTTTAAAAACACTTATATTTTCACTAATTGACTACCATTTAGAAATTTGTTGTCAAGCTGATTGTTATTTTATGGCTTCTATCTGGCTGATCTTAAGATTTCTCTGTTTCTTTGTTTTTCTGAAGTTTTATTACAGGGTATTAAGTGATATTTTATTTTCATTTATTCTGACTGTGTATATTTCAGTTGTTGTGTCTATGATCTATATTTTTCAAATTCAGAAAATTTCTCAACCACTAATTTTTAGAATAGTGACTACCTCTGTTTTTCTTTTTTTTTCCTGTTCTCTCCTAAAATTTTGTCTTGGCATTTGTTGGACTATCTCATTCTAGCCTCCATAACACTTGTCTACTCTTTTTTATTTTCCATCTCCTTGTCTCCTTGTGGACTGAAATATAGCTAGTTCCTTTAGTCCCTTTTCCAATTAATGATTTATTTTAACCACATTTTTGAATTTTCTATTTATTCATTCATTGAGTTTTAAATTTCGTTTATTTCGTTTCTCAAAATTCTATTTAGTTATTTGAAAAATCTTCCTGAACATCTTTGATCATTCTTTTGTTTGCAACTGAGTGTTAGTCCATCTTTTACATAAGTTAACATTTTAAGCACGTTTTTATTCTTCACCTGAAAATCCAAATACTCAGATGCCTTTGAGTGTCTAAACATGTTGCTTCTTGATTCTGCCTTTACATATATTAGATTAATCTTCATGTATTTGTTGAATTTTTTTCTTGTGAGTTTTTTATACTTGGCTGAACTTAATCTGTGGAAAATCAGAGTAACTAAATTGGTGATGCTTGTTTACTGGAGTAGAGTATACTGCCAGGTCTAGGAGGCAATAAAAACCAGACCACTTATTTCTTATTTTGTAACTTTGATTTTCACTGGCCATATAGGAAGCTTGATTTGAATTCCAGACCCAACTGATGTAAGATCTGTGGTTGCATAATGTAGTATATTATTATCATTAGTATTTTATAGTAGTAGAATGTAAACTCCATGAAATCAGAGATGTTAATTTGTTTTTCTTTCACCATAGTTTTTCAAGTACTTGGGAAAATGTCTTGTACTTTGTACACACTCGATAAATAGTTGTCAAATAATTATCATCATCAGTGGTTTTCCACCAAACTATTCTAGAAACATCCTAGTATGCTTGCTTAGTTGAAATATTTTATTTTAAACTTAACTTTTACCAGTGGCATTTCCCCTCATTGATTTTCCTGGGTTAGTAGAGAAGTTTGGACTTTAACTTTTTAGAGACGCAAGGTTACATCATGAGTTCCAGGTACTGTTACCTAGTTCCAGAGATTTCTAGGGTATCTAATAAGTCACTTCAGTCATGTCCGACTTTTTGTGACCATATGGACTGTAGCCCACCAGGGTCCCTTGTTCATGGGATTCTCTAGTCAAGAATACTGGAGTGGTTTGCCATACCCTCCTCCAGGGGATCTTCCTGACCCAGAAACAAACCCACATCTCCTGCGACTCCTGCATTGCAGATTCTTCACCATTGAGTCATCAGGGAAGCCCACTACTTACATTTGCCATCAAGTTAATCCTCACTCTCCACATACTTTTAATTTTGAGTCCTTTCTTTCTTCCATGTCCAACTTCCTTGGAGGCTCTGCATCAGAAAGTATGTTGGTTGTTGTGTAACCAGGATCCACTTGTAGCAGAGCTTTCTAGGGTATCTAATATTCAATACTGTTTTACTATATTTATTTATATTATACATGCTTATTTTTAAAGTATGTATTGAATTAATTATTTTAAGGCTGTGTCACTCACAGTTTTTGTCATTCAAAAATTTTTCATGGAACTTATAATTTTTATTGATCTGGTAAGATTTATAAGTATTATATTATTTATTCAAGTGAATGGAAAGCATAGTGTTTAAAAGCCTAGTTTGTATTTGGCTGCCTGAATTTGAATTCTTTTTACTTGCTAAATGACTGATGACACATGCCTCAGTTTCCTTATCTGTAAAATAGTGATGATGGAAGGATCTATCTCATAGAATTTTGTACGTTTGGATGAGTGAAAATTAGAATTGTGCAAAAGTCAACATAAAAAGATGCATCATGAGAGAAGCTTAGGGAACAAGAATGTTTATTAATACTATCAGTAATCTATCAAATACTTTTGGTAAAATACTGAAAGTTGGAAAGAATTCACATAGTCAGCCCATGTTTATGGGCATTTTATTAGATGAAAAGAGAAATAATTTAGTCACGAAATTTTCACTTTTTGGCTTAAATAAAAATTATTTCTAATCAAGAAAGCAGTCTATCAGTTCCGTTCAGTTGCTCAGTTGTGTCTGACTCTTTGCGACCCCATGGACTGCAACATGCCAGGCCTCCCTGTCTATCAGCAACTCCCGGAATTTATTCAAACTTAGGTCCATTGAGTCGGTGATGCCATCCAACCATCTCATCAGCTGTCATCCCCTTCTCCTGCCTTCAATCTTTCCCAGCATCAGCGTCTTTTTCAATGAGTCAGCTCTTCATATCAGGTGGCCAACATATTGAGGTTTCAACTTCAACATGAGTCCTTTCAATGAATATTCAGGACTGATCTCTTTTAGGATGGACTGGTTGGATCTCCTTGCAGTCCAAGGGACTCGCGTGAATCTTCTCCAACACCACAGTTCAAAAACATCAATTCTTCAGTGCTCAGCTTTCTTTATAGTCCAACTCTCATATCCATACATGACTACTGGAAAAACCATAGCCTTGACTAGACGGACCTTTGTTGGCAAAGCAGTGTCTCTGCTTTTTAACATGCTGTCTCGGTTGGGCATAATTTTTCTTCCAAGGAGTAAGTGTCTTTTTATTTCATGGCTGCAGTCACCATCTGCAGTGATTTTGGAACCCAAAAAAATAAAGTCAGCCGCTGTTTCCACTGTTTCCCCATCTATTTGCCATGAAGTGATGGGACCAGATGCCATGATCTTAGTTTTCTGAATGTTGAGCTTTAAGCCAACTTTTTCACTCTCCTCTTTCGCTCTCATCAAGAGGCTCTTTAGTTCTTCTTCACTTTCTGCCATGAAGGTGGTATCATCTGCATATCTGAGGTTATTGATATTTTTCCTGGCTATCTGGATTCCAGCTTGTGCTTCTTCCAGCCCAGCATTTCTCATGATGTACTCTGCATATAAGTTAAATACGCAGGGTGACAATATACAGCCTTGACGTACTCCTTTTCCTATTTAAACCAGTCTGTTGTTCCATGTCCAGTTCTAACTGTTGCTTCCTGACCTGCATACAGATTTCTCAAGAGGCAGGTCAGGTGGTCTGGTATTCCCATCTCTTGAAGAATTTTCCACAGTGTATTGTGATCCACAGAGTCAAAAGCTTTGGCATAGTCAATAAGGCAGAAATAGATGTTCTTCTGGAACTCTCTTGCCTTTTCAACGATCCAGCACATGTTGACAATTTGATCTCTGATTCCTCTGCCTTTTCTGTAAAGCAGTCTATAGAGTTAGCAAAATACTTATAGTATTGCACCATTCATCTCTATTAAAATGATGTCATTATGGGTAGGTAAGTTACAGAGTTTTTTTTCTGAAAACTGTCTATTAAATATGCCAAGTATTAAAATTAGCCATGCTTACATATTTTGAATATGTTTACAATGGTATATAGGGCTTCTGCAGTGGCTCAGTGGTAAAGCATTCTACTGCCAATGCAGGAGACATAGGTTCAATCCCTAGTTCAGGAAGATCCCCTGGAGAAAGAAGTGGTAAACTGCTCCAGTTTTTTTGCCTGGGAGATCCCATATACAGAGGAGCCTGGTGGGTTACAGTCCACAGGGTCACAAAGAGTCAGGCATGACTTAGCAATTAAACAACAAATTATGTAATAATCCTTCTTGACTAGATTTAAAATTTTTGATTATATAAATGGCACTGTGTTCAGTGGATTGTCCATTTACAAAAGTATTCACATTTCTACCATGCCTTTCTGGTAATTTCACACATGTTTTATTTTTACTGAGTAATGTTCTGGTGAATGGCTTTCTACTAGAGTGTCCTAGCTACAGTAGAGTTAGACAAGCATCTGAGTACTATGTTCTAAGAACAACTGTGAAGCAACATACATGATAACTCTAAGAACATGTATTTTTCAGTCCTAAGGAAAGAAACTATACATTAACTTGCCCATACTATAGTCGCAAGTGGGGAAGATGTACAAATTGTTATTTTTGGTTTTGTCTGCAGGAACATTGCCTTAAAGGCTTTCCCCCAAATATATAACGTTGTTCATTAGACAAACCCCCATATGGTAGCCATTCACACCAATCTAGTCCCTACTAGCTAAAAAATTGTAATCACACACTAGAGACAAAAGCAATATAATCATACTTATTTTTTTTGAACAAACTAAGAATAATGTATAGATTTTAAGAATGCAGCTATTTACCATTTACTTGAATTTTTATTCAAAAGGTTTGGGTTTAGAGGTTTTCTTGTTGTGTTTTTTTTAGTATATACAAGATTATATCTATAAATTTAGCTCACTATTCTTTTTGTGTTTCCATGCCTTTAAGTTGCATTGCTTTAAACAGTATTGATAACTGATGTAGCAAAGAGCTCAAGTGTATTTAATGGCACACAATGTCTCACATTTGAAATTATTTTCTAATTTTTTATGTATGCATTTGTAATTTTAACATAAACAAGACCTAACTGATGTTCTTAGATTACTCAGTGATGTCAGAGTTCATTATTCCTCTCATTTCTTAAGGATTAATGATGGGCTCAAAATGTAACTGTTGACATTATTGACACTAAAACTAGGATCTGAGAAAGGGGACAGATTGGATAGTAAACAGTGGTATCAATGATTTGCCATGGTTGGGGATACTACTTTGAAGAGAAATCTTGAATAGCGAATGAAAGTGAAATAGAGCCTAGGCTTCACTGTATAAAAGGAATGCTTTATTAAACTAGTTACTATTATAAGAAGAAACTAAGCTAAAACGCAAGTAGACTTTTCTAATAGCTTCTTGTATAATCACTTACATTGACTTATATTGAGCACCTGCGATGTGCTAGGCATTAACCTTGGTATTGTAGATATCGATATGAGTGAGCTATACCTTTCCCTTGATGCAGCTTAGCCATGGAGCCAGACATGAATAATTTCAACCTGATGGGAGAGTCCCACAGAGTACAGACAGCAGAAGGAAGCATTGGTGAAAACAGCACTCTTACCTTAAGCTTTTAGCATCTTCTCTTCCATTTGTCTGGAACACTTTCCCCTCCAGATAACTGAGACATTTATTGTCTCACTTCTTCCAGGTCTCTGTGTCACTGTATCATTGATTCCACATTTAAACTTGTAGCCTCCTCCCCAGCATTCCTTTTCTTCTGCCTTTGCTCTAATTTTTTTCATAGTATATACTTGTCTGTCTTATTTATTACAGTAATCCTAGAGCCTCTAACGATGTGTAGCACAAAGTGGCCACTCAATAGTATTTTGCTGGGTGAGTTTGGTTAGTCTTCATAGAGGCAGTGACACTTAAGCTGGGTTTTGAGGAAAAGTAGTTCTTAAGTCTAAATCAGGTGGAGTTTTCAGCTGTGTGTCATAGTCTCCAATTTGAGAACAGGTTCAAGAATAATTTTTTTTTTTTTTTTTTTGGCTTCCCTGGTGGCTCAGACGATAAAGTGTCTGCCTGCAATGCAGGAGACCCGGGTTCAATCCCTGAGTTGGGAAGATCCCCTGGAGAAGGAAATGGCAACCCACTCCAGTACTCTTGCCTGGAAAATTCCATGGACAGAGGAGCCTTGTAGGCTACAGTCAATGGGGTCACAAAGAGTCAGACACGACTGAGTGACTTCACTCACTCACTCACTTCAAGAATAAAAGGACTTTCGTCTAGAAAGAAGCATAAATCCAGTGAAGAAGTGTAAACTAACTTAGGCAATTCACAGAAAATATTAAAAAACTTCACAATCCAATGCTCATTGCATAGAATAAATCCTAGTGGTATAGGACATTTCAGTAAGAAATAAACTAATAAATTTCAGAGCAATCGGTAATGATTTCAGGTATCTCTGAAATAAATGTCGATATTACATACTTTTTATGAGAATCAGAATTTACAATTTATTTTCAATCCTCCATTAGTCAAACTTCAAAGAATTTTTCTGCCAAAATAGGCAACAAAGACTCACAATTTAAGATAGGGTGTGTCAAGCAGTGAATACAGGATATGAATTTCTGTGTTAATTACCTTCTGTTGTATGCCAGTCATTACGATGTCCTGTTGCATCTCTTTTACTGAACAATTTTCAGAGAATTAAAGTAATGCATATACACATTGAAAATTTGAAAAGTTTTTGTTCAGAAAACATAAAGCAAAATAAAATGTAACATAAAGGTGTATATCAAGGTCAAATGCCACCCTTGCTATAAAAATATTTTAAATTATAATAGAACTTAATTTTTTAGAAATAATTTAAATGTGACTCATTTTTATGCTGATAAAATATATGTGGATTTTGTCACAATGTTTCTGTATTCATTATATAAATCAGTATTTTTATGAAAGTTATATAATTTATTCAGAAGAATTGAAGAATTTAAGTCCTAGACTTATTGGTTTGGCTAGCTATATGATAATGTGTAAATTTCCAAATTACTTGTTTTTCTGTCAGTTTTGCTCATTAATTAAAATTGGAAATGACAACATCTGCCATGCTGATCTCCAAGAGACTGGATAAAGTAGAAATGAACTAACACATGTAGAAGTGCTTTATACAAATACAGACATCTTTCTAATATAAGACATGAGTGTCTCAAAGCAAATTCAGTTTTCCTTCTGGCAATAGTGAAGTGATATATTTTAAAGTAATATTTATTTTTTACTTTGGTTAATTTTTAACTTGAGATATAGTTCACATGCCATACAATTCACCCTTTTTGCATGTGTACAATTCAGTGGGTTTTAGTATACTCACAATGTTTTGTAACCATCATTACTGTCTAATTCCAGAATGTTTTCTTCACTCTAAAAAGAAACCGTGTACCCATTAGCAGTCACTCCTAATTCAAGCTTCTCTATAAAGTGGTGATTTTTGAGGCATAATATTTTAAAGAACTTATGTTGAGCTGAGATTTATATGGCATGAGAAAAAAAACCACTAATAATGTATTATAGGCCATTGAGCAAAACGTCATAAATTAGAAATCAATACGTAGTGAATTTTATTAAGTCTTCTAATCATGGACTCCTGAGAAATGTAATTGAAAACAATATTATATTTCATGTTGACCATTCTATTTTGTGTTGCCTTTCATTTGTGTGTAAGTGACAATTGACATAGCAATGCATGATGTAAAATAAGATTGTATTGGTATTGCAAAGCCTAATTCTGTCCATGTGAACAGAGAACCATGCATACTGATAGGAACCAGCCTGTTTTATTATCAAAAACCATATTAAATAATACAAATAGGCATACACATTTGAAGAAACAGAGTTGCCGTATAAAGACTTCCATTTTATCATGTAACTACTATCAAACTGTGTGAAGTATGTTGTTGTTGTTGTTGTTTCGTCACTAACTTGTGTCTGACTCTTATGAACCCATGGACTGTAGCCCCTAGGCTTCTCTGTCTATGGAATTTTCCAGGCAAGAATAATGGAGTGGGTTGCCACTCTCTTCTCCAGGGGATCTTCTCAACCAAAGAATCAAACCCACATCTCCTGCATTTGCAGGTGGATTCTTTATCACTGAGCCACCAAGGAAGCCCTATAAAATATGACCTTTAAGAAACAGATGATAACCTAATCCTAAATAATACATCTTTTAAGATATTTTAATCATTGCCTTTTAAAATACTTTTATTCAGCTTAAACTTGCCCTTGGCAAATAAAATAGCCCTGTTTTTACCATACTCTCACAATTGCTTTCTTAATGAATGCTGTTTGCCACCCTTAAGTTTCTTTGATTACCAACTTTTAAAACAGAGATTTATTCTTTCCTGAAGTCAACAGACATACTTTGTTTAAGCATGCATTATTTGTACAGTAAGTATCATCATTTTGGTTGACATGAGTTTAATACATGAAAATGGTTCTTTATAAGAATGTAACGCTTAAGTTTTGAAAATAAAGGCTTCTATTAGACAAGAAGAACATTTAAGTCAAGCCTGCATAATATTAAGGATGAAATTTCATCGCCTCTTAGTGACAGAGGTCTTAATTCTGCATCATTTGAAAGTGGTCGTATCCTAGTAACAATGCCAATAATAAACACATCATGCAAAAGTAAAAATGTAATAGTGAAATGAGCCATTGAAAGGAAGAGTCAGTGACCATATAATATTTTCGTTTCTATCATATCTAGTGGCAATCTGGTTAAAAAGAAATGACAGTTGCCCTGAAGGAAATAAAGTGGAGGTATTATTGTAGTAGTAGTTTGGAAAGAAAATTGCACTGTGTCTTGACTGGATTATTTCTCTATCCTCGCGAACTATCCCCACCTCTCAGTGGTGCCGCTTCTTGCCTTCTTTATACAAATTGAGTTTGTATCATCAAAACTCATAGGGCCCAGGGGCCCTTTGGTGACAGAGAGGAGGAGGAAAAGGGGAATTAGAAAAAGAAAATGTGACAGGCAGTTTTGAAAAGAGAAGCAATTTTCCTTGTGGGTCTGTTTCTAAATAGGAGTTCTTTAATGCAATATTTTGCTTCTGCAGAGCAGTCAGTCAGAATCAAGTGCACGCTTGTGCTGTTTTGTGGGGCTTGGCACTGACAGGTTTTATTTAGGAGGGGTAGGGATACAGGGGGATCGGATGTGGGGAAGTTAGTATTTTGGCTGTATCAGCCCTGAAGGCAGAGTTAGCACTTGCATTGGGACAAAAGTATTTGTAGTCATCAGATAACTTTGCAGTCAGCTTCAATAGCGTCACTCTTTTTTTTTTTCTTTCTTTCTTTTTTTTTTTTGGCAGCCAAGCTCTTAGTAGAACCATCTGTCTTTCTATTAGTATTTTTGAGGCCTGTTTTGAAGCCACTTTGCTTGGCAAAGTCATTTTCATCCTTGGAAACGATTTTTAAAAAAAGTTATGTGGCTTTTTGCCGAAGAAGACTACTATGTAAAAAATCCACATGGCTGTTCATTTTTGTTCTAAAGGAATATGGCTACTTGTCTTTGTCTTGAATCAAATGAAATTAGAGGTGATACAGCTCCAGTGTGACTGTTGAGAAGTGAGAGGAAGATATTGCAATTTGAGCACTGTTTTTATGTTCCTGTTTCACTCAATGAGATGGTCTTTAGTCTTCCTAGTAGATTAATTGGAAGATAAATTGACTCCTTTTTTCTAAATTTTAGTGTAGGGGTTTTTTGTTTTTTCTTTTTTTTCATTTTCTAAATACCACTTCATTGGATAGGATAAACTTACAAATTGACTTTCTATTATATGAAGTGAGAAAACACAGGCTATTAGTGGTCATTGAGGACCCTATGCCTCTTCTTGCTAATGGTGGAAAGTCAGCTTTGTCATCTTGGTTACTCCAGTTTGGGTAATTATATCCTGCCTACCTAAACCCCTCTTGTCATCTCATTTGGATATTATATTTTCCATTTTCTCAAAAACTGCTGTAGAGTTTCATTGTGTGCTTCTAAACAGCTGCTATGCTCCCCACCGAAGGTGGCTGAATTTCAGCTGGAGGTGAACTGATCCCTATAGACCACATGTGCTTGAATAGTATAATACTCACCGGACTAAATTCTTGCAGAACATTTGAAAAGTTTCCGATTTTACATTTTGTTTGTAATTGCGCTGACTTAAATCATAAAACTGCCTTTCATTTTAACATTTGTGTATGCCATTTAAGCAAGTCTTCTATCACAACTTCCCGTATTTTGAGCTCTCACACAAACGGCTCCTTAGTTTCATGGAATAGTCTCTCTAGTTTTCTGATTCCTATAGTTTTCTCAACTTAGAAATGCCTTCCAGGCCTCTCTTCCTGGGGTAAATCTAAAGCCTATTGCTGTTCAAAAGCAGCTTTGATTTGCTCATAACCTATCCTTGCTGAAGGCCCCCCATCCCCCTGCCTTTCCCCCACCTGTATGCTGAAATTCATCTTCTCTGATCCTCAAGCACAGGGACCAGAAACTCACAAAAGGGAAGACTGACAGCATCAAAATTCTCATGGTCTCTGCTCAGGTGCTAGGCTTTTCCGTTGCCCTTTTTAATCATCTGTGATTACTTTCTTTTTCTTTTCTCACCATAATCATCCCAAACTTCCATACCTTCTCTGAACTCACTTCCTCAATCCCAAAGTCTCTCATTTTCAGGATATGAACTTTGCCTTCAACATTGAGAAAATTTCTTCCATCAGACCTGGTTTTCCTTAACTTCTCATTTCCTTGCCTGTAGAACATTATCTGCTTATCCACTTGTATAGCTCCAATCCTCAGGGCCTGGAGAAGGAGATGTTGTTCCCAGTTGAAACGAATCTCTACACCTCCACCTTGCCTTTCATCCTCCTCTGCAGTTGTGGTCTACCAAGTAACGTCTCTTTCCTACATTTCAAATTCTCAGTATCCATTTGCACCTTTGAGCTAATAAATGTGCTACTGCTGAAAACTCTGCTACTGAAGTAAAATCTATGCATCCCTATGCAGCTGTCATCAAATGTCTCTCCTGACATCTCATCCACCCTTCTCTGAAGAATCATCCACATTTGCCATCTCCTTTTTCTTGCCTGTCATCCAGCGTTTGGGCTTCTCTGGTGGCTCAGATGCTTAAGGCTCTGCCTGCAATGTGGGAGACCCAGGTTTGATCCCTGGGTCGGGAGGATCCCCTAGAGAAGGAACTGGCAACCCACTCCCAGTATTCTTGCCTGGAGACTCCCTTGGACAGAGGAGTCTGGCGGCTACACTCCATGGGTCTCAAAGAGTCAGACACGACTGAGCAACTAATACACACGTTCAGTGCTCAACCTTTAGGAATATACTATCTTCCATTCTAATGAATTTGATATTGTTAGATTCACTGCTCTCTTCTAATTAACAATTTTGAACAATATTTTGTCTCTAAAATACTCTTTCTACAGCACTTTTCACTGAGACACTACTTCACAATCTTAGTATTTCATTAGTTTTTCTGGTACTGTACTCATGATTTTCTTCATTCCTACCTTACTTCTTTGTTCTTAGACTCCTCTTCCTCTGCCCTTTGTTGAATTATTGCTGTGACCCAGATGATTTTACGCTGTCTTCTTTTTACCCTTCAAACCCTCTTTATAGATTATCTGGTCAACTCTCATCAACAAGTGACTCCCCAAACCATAGGCTCTAAAAATCTCTTAACTAGCTTCAGGTAGGAGTATCAATCTGCTAATATCCGCTGGTACGATATCTCCAGTGGAACATTATTTTAACACCTCTAACAAATATGTTCAGAACCATGTTCGTATCTTTCTATGAAAGAAATTGTTACCCCTAATGCTTTCTTTGTTTGTTTTTACCAGTATAAATAGTTACATAAACTAGACACTGAGAATTATCTTTGACTCTGTCCTCTTCTTCTTTTCTTATATATATATATATATTTTTTTCTTTTTATCTTTTAGGTACAAAGATTTCTTACATACTCATACATGTATAACCTCTTGCATCATCAACACCTACCTAGTCTCCACTTTGCTTTGCCTTTCAAATCTCTCCTCCATATACCCACCAGAGTATCCCACCTAAACTACATCCGCCAGAGCTTACAGGGGAAACTCTGTATCAGGTTTTGTTTTCTGATACACAGACTGGCATACACTGGCTTTCTAACATTGGTTCTTCCTTATGTCTTTCTGCTCTTCTACACTGCTTGGTTTTTCCAAGCTATGGTTTTTCCAGTAGTCATGTATGGGTGTGAGAGTTGGACCATAAAGAAAGCTGAGCACCGAAGAATTGATGCTTTCGAACTGTGGTGTTGGAGAAGACTCTTGAGAGTCCCTTGGACTGCAAGGAGATCAAACCAATCAATCCTAAAGGAAATCAGTCCTGAATATTCATTGAAAGGACTGATGCTGAAGCTGAAACTCCAGTACTTTGGCCACCTGATGTGAAGACCTGACTCATTTGAAAAGACTCTGATGCTGGGAAAGACTGAAGGTAGAAGGAGAAGGGAACAACAGAGGATGAGATGGTTGGATGGCATCACCGACTCAATGGACATGAATTTGAATAAATTCTGCAAGTTGGTGATGGGCAGGAAGGCCTGGCATGCTGCAGTCCATGGGGTCACAAAGAGTTGGACATGACTGAACAACTGATCTGAACTGAACTGAACACTGCTTGGTAGCTTCCCTCTCACATGATTTTTTTTTTTTTATCCCGGATAATTTGCTCATTTCTCATCTCCTCTGCTTAAAATTCTTTGCTCACACTCCCTCCTTTTTGCCTGGCTAACTCCTGCTTATTTGTTCAGGGTCTGTATCTGCTGGACCTGTCTCCATGAAGCCCACTTTAACTTCTGGCTATGTTATGAGTTTCTAGTTTGTACTTCCATAGTATATCACATACAAGTCTCTGTTGTTGAACTAATGCCAATGTTTTCTAGTTATCTGTCCCTTTGCCTCACCAGACCTAGGACTTCTATAGAGCAGATATTGTGTGTGAATTCATCTTTGTATTCCTAGTTACCAAAAAAGTGTGCATTCTATTACAGTTAGTAAAAATGTTGTTTGGATGAATAATAAACAGACCTATGGGACTAGAAGCTAAATTAATAACCTTAAATATCTGCATGATATATTAGTTTCATGGAACCCAATGTAAGATTTTGCAATAGAATATTTACATAAAATCCTGGAGAAGGAAATGGCAACCCACTCCAGTATTCTTGCCTGGGAAATCCCATAGACAGAGAAGCCTGGCGGACTACAGTCCAAGGGGTGGCAGAGAGTCGGACGCAACTTAGTGACTGAGCATGATTTACCTAAACTATAAAATATTTAATTATGAATAATTGGTAAGTGTTTAGTCATTCTTTTACAAGTGTGATAAAGTGATTATGGTGAATTCGTTAGATTTTAGGGGTCAAGATTACATTCATAATCTATGTGGTAGAATTATAAAACGTGTTAAAAAATAATATTCCATCTTAAAGTTTAACGTATATAGGAAGTAGCCTCTTAAATTCATTATGTGTTATTCTAACTTGTGAATATTATGCCCCCGTTAAAAAAGACCAAAATTTTGTGACAAAAGTATTTTCCTAAAACTTAATTATAGATGTCACATGTTTTGCAAACCTTAATTGGAAGCTTGAAGAGATTTCATCCATTAAGTAAAGGAAAATAAAGTTAACATTGAATAGTACTTGGAAATAGTCAAAATTGGCAAATATATAAGAATAATTTACTAACCTTATTGCATTGATTTTAGAATTTACCCAGGAAACATTATTCTGTTTTGATGTGATATGATGTGTCCTTTTCTTCCAAAGGTTGGCTAATTTTCAGCAACAAGGAGCTAAAAATTACATAAGATACAGCAATAATACAGCTGATGCTCATTATTTGCACTACTTATGTTCTATAAAGGTGACATGAACACTGAATTAGCAAATGCTGAGCAACTGCTTCTAAAGGAAATACAGACTTAGGCTCCAAGGATCCTTAGGTCTCACTATTTTCATCAACCGATCAATACATGTACTTGTTTTATGTGTGTTTCTGTTTAAAGACAACTTATTAATATGTATTATTGATTCTATGTGCATTTTAAACAACAAAATCATCAAAATTTCTTGCTGCCTTGCACAGGTCTGTAAGTGATCACAAAAACACTAGTACAGGTAAATTTGGGGAGGATACAAGTAAATTTTAATGAGTAGGCAAATTGGCAAATACAGATTCTGCAAATAATGAGGATCAACTCTATCTGAAATGTGGTTATAGTTGCATAGATAAATTAACCACAGATCTTGGATTGTATATGTTTTACTCTTTACTTTATTCTGAAGTTTAGTACAGTGCTCAGTAGTCTGTCCTATAGTATTCTAAAATAAACACATCATTGGGGCTATGAAATTAGGTTTATTTTTTATTTTAGTTTTTCCTTTCCCTTGTAGTTCCTTCTGTTCCCCACCCCCAATTCTTCCCAAGTGTTGGAAAAGTGTACTAGATTATTAAGAGATGTAGTTTCAGTGTTAACTTTGGGATCTTGAACAATTTATTTAGCCAAACTAAGTCTGATTTATTTATCAGCACAATGACTGTATTATGCCAGATTTCTCAGTCTTGAAAGTATTATTTTATATATATGGATCTTGGAAAATTCTGGCACTAAAAAGAATTATAATACTAAAGCAAAATATTTTTTAAAAATTATAGTAAAATAACAGATTTTAAAAGCCTCCAAATCTATTGTAATTTATTCTTTAAAATACTAAAATTTTACCTGAAAGATTATTTTAAATTATCTGAGTATAAATGAATTACCTGGATAAAAACTGTCACACACTCAAGTAGAGAGATTTATGTACATACTGTAGCCAATTAAACAGTATAACAAAAAAATTAACTTTACAATATCAATATAAATATTTTTAAAAACCTTAGAAATAAAATTACCAAGGAAAATGCAATAAGTATTTGAAGAATATTCTAATAAATTGAAAGCTGTAACCTGCCATCAATCAGTTAGGTTAATGAATTCAACAAAAAATTCAATATCCTAAAATTAATGTGGAAAAATAAATGTAAATAAAACCAGGAAATATCTCAGAAAGAAAATAATAATGATAGAATACTTATATCTGCAAGGCTGTAATAATTAAAACATGTTTTTAGAACATGGGTAGGCAAGTCTATCCATTACAGATATAATATATTTCCAGTATTTCTGTATTACTTTGCTATTTCTTCATGCATGCATATTCCCAAGAATCATGGATTTATCTTAATGTATGTGACCTTTTATCTATATCTTAAGAACAGGAACAGAAAGCAGCTGGTATTTCATGCTGCCATTTTTCTCCAGTGAAACTGAATTCCTTTCTGGTTGTTAAAGAACTTTGTTGTCCACAGGCCTTTTGTGGACATTTGGAGTTGGTGCACGAAGAAGAAATTACATAGATAGGATTATATAATACATTCTTCTTCTTTATTTATGAATTATTAATTCATATAATAATTAAGATGCTGCTCTAAACCCTAAAGTTACAATTATAAACAAGTTACAACCTCTTTCCTAAATAAGCTGGTAGGTCTTAAGGGAGACTCAAATTATACCAGTAACTATTATTCAATACATTAAGTATTGTATTATTTATTGTAAGTATTTGTGAAGTTAAAGAAGTAACAATTGTTTCTGCCTGAAAACTGGCATCATAAGAAAGAAATGCTTCACAGGCAGAGGCATTATGTGGGTCTCAAAAGCCTTTGGAAAATAAGTAGAATTTTTGGCCAAGAAGAAAAGGAAAAGAGAAATTACTAAAATCAGAGGAGAAAAATACTTCTGAGTCTCTTCAAGCGTGGAAAAGCGCCATGTATGCAAGGAAGTCTTCATGATCCATCGAGGCAAGAGTGCAGGGAATCTGAAGGAGGGCAGAAAAATGGCCAGAAAGATGGAGTAGGAACAAACTGTGAATAAACTCAAATAATATATAGAAGGATTTGGTCGTTATTCTCTTAGTGAAAGCGAACCATCCCACAGCTTTTCACAAGAGGAGCATGTGAAATACAGATACAAGGCTCGTTTAGAAAGAATTCTATGAGGAATATAGTTTAATATCCTCTCAGCACCAGCCCTGTAAGAAGTAGAGTCTCCCTTTCAAATACTTATATACCTGAAGTTGAAGTAGTTGCCTATAAAAGTGAAAGTTTAGTCATTCAGTTGGGTCCAACTCTGTGACCCCATGGACTGTAGCGTGCCAGGCTCCTCTGTCCATGAAATTCTCCAGGCAAGAATGCTGGAGTGGGTAGCCATTCCCTTCTGCAGGGGATCTTCCCAACTCAGGGATCGAACCTGGGTCTCCTGCAGAGTAGGCAGATTCTTTACCGTCAACGCAAAATAAGAAGACAAAAGGAAAAAAAAAAACCGTGTTGACAGTGACGTCAGCATTCTTTAAGACAGTACTTCTCAAACCTGGATGCACATTGGAATCATCAGGGGGACATTAAATAAGGCTGATGGCTGGGTCTCACTCCTGTTGATTCAGATTGAATTGGTCTGGAAACAGTCTGGGCACTGAGTGTTTTTCAGAGCTTGCCAGGTGATTCTAAAATGCACATTCAAGTTTAAGAACTACTTCACTAAAACAAGGAACTATTGTTTCTGCAATTGTACAAGTTATTTTCCCTAAATTTTAAGGTCTCTGAAGTTTGGATGCCTCTTCTAACCCTTGTATATATTCCATTTGAAGTTCCTTCCTTCTTATCTCTAAAGTGCTCTTATTAAATTTATAACCATCTTATACATCATTTAACCAATGGTGTCTCAGAAAAGTGATATACTGTATAAAATGTAATAACTTATTTCCAAACAAGGAAATATGAAGGATACATAGTAGCTGGTGATAACGCTAAACCAGTATGGCTGGTTTATTGTTTGTTTCTTTGTTTGCTTGTTATTCTGGTCTGTGTCCTCTTCTTACTCAGAGCCAGCCCCCATGCTGTTTTTTCTTCAAATGTCTCCCATTGTTTCAGGCCACTTTTTCCTGCATACCTGCTCAGCATGCAGTCTCTAATTTTTGAAATTTTAATCAATTGTCTTCCAGTGGTTTCTTAATAAGGTTTATCTTTCCCCCATTATGTTCAAAAAAATTTTGGCTGCAGTGGTATAACATCTACAGCCTTCAGCTCTAACCTTAAAACATTGTCTTTTTGTTTTCTGGTTGTGTTGTTCACTTTATTTCACTCTGGTGGCAGTGATAGGTTTTAAAATCCTCTTTGCTAAAAGAAATGCTTTCCAGTTTGGAGTCATTTCTGAAAACTGATCTCTCATTCTTAATGCTGCTTTCTCTTTCTGCCTGGCTGGCTGGCTGGCTTTCTTTTTCTCTCTCCCCAACCCCCATTCTCATCATGCCTTCTCTCTCTCTCTCTCTCTCTTTCTCCTTCTCTCTCTCAACATTCCCCACTCCCCGCCAACAACACCCACTCACCAACCAAAATCTCAGAAGTATATCAGAGGTTTACTATGAAAGATGAAATGAAGGAGAAACTGGGGGTAGACTTTTGAAATGAGAATAAGAATTATGTGTCCTAAGAATGTGAGAGAAAGGGAAATCAAGTCTGGGAGATATTTCAGAGTTGCTATTAAGGTTGGCAACTGAATGAATTTCTTTGTGTTTTTGTATTGTTTTGTGTATGTGCTTGTTTTACACTTAACCGTTATCCGCACTGTAACAGAAGCTCTATGGGCATAGGATCTTGGTTGTTTTATTCATTACAGTGTCTGTACTACCTAGCTCATTTTCTTATACATAGTACATGTTCATGAAATAGTTATTTCCCAAATAACTGCATTAATGTGAGGAAGAAATAGTGAAGGAGAACAAAATGTCAGATGTGTGATTTTTAGCATGATTATAAATTCTCATTCATATGTTCACTGACAAACACTAACCAATAACCATGTCCACCAGAGAAATCGTGTTGAAGTATTTGAAAAACTGTCTTAGATATTCCAGTAAATGACAACCTCTGCATTTAGTAATGGTGTGACATAGCTGGAGAAATTACTGCATTAGTTTATATTTCTAGAAATTATTGTTCAATTCAAAGAAAATAGTGATTCCATTGTATTAGATTATTGAATTATATGAATCCCACATTCTGAGAGTGACACAAGAAAATTAAAGTGTGTTCTAAACATGGCAACCAAAACAGAGGCCATATGATTTGAAAGTGAAAGTGAAACTCACTCAGTGGTGTCCAACTCTTTGCAACCCCATGCTCTATACAGTTCAGTCAGTTCAGTCGCTCAGTTGTGTCCGACTCTTTGTGACCCTCTGGACTGCAGCACACCAGGCCTCCCTGTCCATCACCAAATCCAGGAGTTTACTCAAACTCATGGCCATTGAGTTAGTGATGCCATCCAACCATCTCATCCTCTGTCGTCCCCTTCTCCTCCTGCCCTCAATCTTTCCCAGCATCAGGGTCTTTTCCAGTGGTTCAGTTCATCGCATCAGGTGGCCAAAATATTGGAGTTTCAGCTTTAACATCAGTCCCGCCAGTGAACATTCATGACTGTTTTCCTTTAGGATTGGTTGGATCTCCTTGTAGTCCAAGGGACTCTCAAGAGTCTTCTTCAACACCACAGTTCAAAAGCATCAATTCTTCGGCACTCAGCTTTCTTTATAGTCCAGCTCTCACATGTATACATGACTACTGGAAAAACCATACCCTTGACTAGATGGACCTTTGTTGGCAAAGTAAGGTCTCTGCTTTTTAATATGCTGTCTAGGTTGGTCATAATATTTCTTCCAAGGAGTAAGTCTCTTTTTATTTCATGGCTGCAGGCACCATCTGCAGTGATTTTGGAGCCCAACAAAATAAAGTCAGCCACTGGTTCTACTGTTTCTCCATCTATTTGCCATGAAGTGATGGGACCAGATGACATGATCTTAGTTTTCTGAATGTTGAGCTTTAAGCCAATTTTTTCACTCTCCTCTTTCACTTTCATCAAGAAGCTCTTTAGTTCTTCTTCACTTTCTGCCATAAGGGTGCTATCGTCTGCATATCTGAGGTTGTTGATATTTCTCCAGGCAATCTTGCTTCCAGCTTGTGCTTCATCCAGCCCAGCATTTCTCATGATGTACTCAGCATATAAGTTAAATAAGCAGGGTGACAATATACAGCCTTGACGTACTCCTTTTCCTATTTGGAACCAGTCTGTTGTTCCATGTCCAGTTCTAACTGTTGCTTCCTGACCTGCATACAGATTTCTCAAGAGGCAGGTCAGGTGGTCTGATGATCCCATCTCTTGAAGAATTTTCCACAGATTATTGTGATCCACAGAGTCAAAAGCTTTGGCATAGTCAATAAAGCAGAAATAGATGTTTTTCTTGAGCTCTCTTGCTTTTTTGATGATCCAGCGGATGTTGGCAATTTGATCTCTGGTTCCTCTGCCTTTTCTAAAACCAGCATGAACATCTGGAAGTTCACGGTTCACGTATTGTTGAAGCCTGGCTTGGAGAATTTTGAGCATTACTTTGCTAACATGTGAGATGAGTGCAATTGTGTGGTAGTTTGAGCTTTCTTTGGCATTGCCTTTCTTAGGGATTGGAATGAAAATTGACCTTTTACAGTCCTGTGGCCACTGCTGAGTTCTCCAAATTTACGGTGGCATATTGAGTGATGCACTTTCACAGCATCATCTTTTAGGATTTGAAATAGCTCAACTGGAATTCCATCACCTCCACTAGCTTTGTTTGTAGTGATGCTTCCTAAGGCCCATTTGACTTCACATTCCAGGATGTCTTGCTCTAGGTGAGTGATCACACCACTGTGATTATCTGGGTCATGATCTTTTTTGTACAGTTCTGTGTATTCTTGCCACTTCCTTTTAATATCTTCTGCTTCTGTTAGATCCATATCATTTCTGTCCTTTATTGAGCCCAATCCCAAGCCAGGATACTAGAGTGGGTAGCCATTCCCTTCTTCAGGGGATCTTCCCAATCCAGGATTCAAACCCTGGTCTCCCTCATTACTGGTGTATTCTTTACCAGCTGAGCCACCAGGGAAACCCAAGAATACTGGAATGGGTAGCCTATCCCATCTCCAGCAGATCTTCCTGACCCAGGAATCAAACCAGAGTCTCCTGCATTGCAGGCAGATTCTTTACCAACTGAGCCATCGGGGAAGCCATATGGTTTGAGGAATGTTTCAGTTGCCTGAAAGAAGATAGATGACAAAGAAAGTCTATCACAGAGAAGGATCAAAGGAACCAGATCATAGACATGGTTTTGACCCGCCCCCACCCCATTCCATGGCCGTGGGCAAGTCAGTTCTCTTTTGGCCCCAGTTGCCTCTTCTGTTAGAGGCTTCCCAAGAGGTGCAGTGGCAAAAGAGTCCTGCCAATGCTAGAGGTGCAAGAGACGCAGATTGGATCTCTGGGTCAGAAAGATCCCTTGGAGAAGGGAATGGCAACCCATTCTAGTATTCCATGTACAGAAGAATCTGGTGGACTCCAGTCCACAGGTTTGCAAAGAGTCAGATGTAATTTAGCATACATGTGTGCGTGCAAATGAACACACGCACACACACACACACACACACACACACACACACCTCTTCTGTAAAGAATAGAGAAAGTCTTAATACTCTCTAAGTTTCTTCCAGATTTTTATTCAAAAATTTAAAAACTCAATATTACGCATGAACATGAGAATTATCTTCAAGTAGTGAAGAAATTATAAAATTGTACATTTTAGTTAATTTTGCTTTATAAGGTAGAATTAGTCCCAACAGATGGGATTTATAAAAGGAGATTTTAGTTCAACCTAACCGGTACTTTTAAAGTCATTATATTAATGCAATAGGAAAAGACTTGTAGTGTGAAGCATCAATAGATACTTCACCACTGTCAAGGATGTATATAGGGAAATTATTCACCAGGTTAGAAAGTGAGCTTGATATCACCCTCCAGTTATAGCATTCAGTATTCTGAATCTGCCGTCTAAAGCAGTCCCAAGGCTGTCTCATGCCCAGCGTTCCAGCAAACTTGTATGCCAGTTTATTGAATTGAATATTTTTTTTCTTTTATCATAAAATAAGGAGGGTTGGGAAGCATGGACTATCAAGACTTCTTCTCTTTGATTCGCTCTAATACGTTCAGCAGGTTCAAGGTCAACTGCCGCCATTAATGATTCCCGTATTCCCTCCTGATCAACGGACACTGGCTGCAGCTGCCCAGCAAGGATTCCTCCTTCCTCCAGGCTTCAGCTATAAGGCTGGATGTAGTAAGTACCGTTGATTTTTCATTTGGGAGTGGGTGGAGGGCATGGCTTTAGGCAATTTAATATTGCTGCCACACCAAGAAATGAGATCACCCGTATAGCCTTTTTATTTTAAAGGGGAAATACACGGAAAATGTAGAAAAGGATTTATGTTGATATTTAAGTGCCTAGAATATTTCTGTGTTTCTGAAGCCAATATTTTCTTTTTATAATTTGGTTTCATAACTTTTATTTCCAGTGTACTCCTAAAATATGAGTGTGATTTTCAGGTTCAATTTATTTTTACGTAGGTACACTAGGAATATCCCCGCTTCCCTGGTGGCTCAGATGGTAAAGAATCCGCCTGCAGTGCGGAAGACCTGGATATGATCCCTGGGTCGGGAAGATCCCCTGTAAAAGGGAATGGCAACCCACTCCAGTATTCTTGCCTGGAAAATTCCATGGGCAGAGGAGCCTGGCAGGCTACAGTCCATGGGGTCACAAAGAGAAGATATGAATATGCGTTTTAATAGGTTTCCATTGTGCTTTAAGATAAACCCAAGTCTCCTAATGTGAATTAGCCGGCCTTCCATTGTCTGTCTCCTCCCTATATTTACAGCCTAGTTTCTCACTGGTATTCTTTTAGCTCGTAGACCAAACCATACTCTTTCTTAACTTGTGATTTGAGTTTTCTGTGTTCACTCTCCTTGGTATCGTGAACCTCTTCCAACTCAGACCAGGGAAGGCTGGCCTGAGCTAGTTATATCCCTGTCTCCAGGTTTCTTTGGATCCTGTATATTTTCTTCCACTTCAATTGTAAAATGAGGGCCAGTGCGCCTTCTGTTTCATTTATTGTTATATCTAAAGTTTTAGTACAATATTCAACTATTTGTTGAATGAATTAATGCGCATTCATTACAAACCAAAAAAAAAAGGCATTTTTACACTGATAGATTATATTGAAATGACTGTTTATATTGCTTATTCACTTTAGTCGCCTGTGATTTTATGACCTTTTTTTTTTTTAACCAAAATCAAAATTCTACACTGTTACTTTTGGAAACAATCTAATACTTTATTTTCCAAAATTCAGATACTCAAAATGCAAACTATAATCTGTTAGATAAAAATAGTAACAAATTCCAAAGAGGGACTAGGCTGCTAAGCTAAGTATCTTCCAGAACATCATTATCACGCTCAAAAAATACAGTAAGTATATTGAAGTATTTTGATAGATCAAAGTAGAATACCATTAAAAACAATTAGCAAAATATTATCACTTTAGATATTTATGTAGAATATTCTGTAAGTTCCAGAAGATTTTGTTTCATTTATATGTTAATAAATTGTCCCATTAACATCCTGCTATGCTTCAACACTTACTGCATTTGAGAAATTCTGTTGAATATTACTAGAAATCAGATATACTTCCTGCTAAGTGATGTCTTGAAATTTCATACTTAACATTTATTTCTAGTTTTTATACCTTTTTTATACAATATTGAAGAAATGGGATATAATTTTTAAAATATACAGAGCCATAAATAGGAGTAGATGCAACTATGGAGTCTAGGTAAAAATGAACTGAACAGAGTGTCAAAATTCAGACTGTACTGTAAGCACTTTGTTCTTTACAGTTTTTAACATGGCTTTTGAATATCTTTCTCTTTGGTTTCCTGTGTTTTAAAATGGTGTTCTGGATCTTTAATTTATTCATTTTAATATGTTTGTCACATAATTGTGTCTTTGTAGACTGATTCATCCAAAAATACCAGCTTCTTTTTATAATTAAGGACTACATTTATATTCTAAATATTTAAATTCTAAAAATAAAATTTTCAGAAGAAAATTTTAAATTCTATCACTACATTAATTTCTGAGTTTTTAAAATATATTTTGTTTCCATATACCTAAGGAATTGCTATTCACATTAAATGCATGTTGCCAATGTGTTTTTTTGTAGCTTTGGTTACTAAAGTAAAAGAAAAAACACTTTTAAAAATAAGATTGCTTCAGATTGCACCTGCAGTACATACATATAGACCAATTCTGTTTTCCAAAAAGAAATGTTTTAAGCAACTCTAAAAATAAGTCCCATTTTCAGATACTGTGCTGAAGAGAAAACCTCGTTGAGTATGAACAATAGTATAACTATGGACCTAGAAAAGGTCAAGAACACCTCTCCCTCACTCCCATTTGATGAGCTGGCATAGTAAACTTGTTCAGTGTTCATGTTATGTGGCATGGAAAAATACATCCCTTCCTAAAGTCATTCAATATCAACCATTTGATATTCATACCTTCAGTGCTTAAAGTTATAAATGATACCACATCTTTAGTATGTTTGGAAATAAAATAGGATAAACTTTCTACAGCTGCTGGCAAGCTTGAAACGACAGTCATGCCAAACTCTGCATCTAACGTGAAGCCAGCAGCAAAATAAAGTGCTACCCTTCTTGACGCTGTCATGCTCTGAGTCACTTTGAGTTGAGCCCGGTGGAAGCGATAAATAGTCCAGACTCTTTCCTCCATAATCATGTATCAGGAGAGGAATTGAGATAGGGAAAGAAACAAATCTCTCCATCATCCCTCTTCAGTGGGACTTCCTATTTTATCCCCCACCCTCAAATTTTCTGCCATTTGTGACATCTCTGGCTCTCATTTGTTTTGAGTAATAGTACATAGGTTTCAATGAAAGTGACACAGACTAATCCATCTTGATTTGAGTCCCAAGTAAATATGAAAGATAAACTATTTTTAATATACTCAAATGCTTTTCACCAATCCATTCAAGAAGGTATTGATGATACATTTTTCTATTTAAACTTGATGTGTCTTGATAAATAAAATTAAAATCTCTGAAACTACCCAAGAAAGTTAAAATAATATCAATGGGGAAAAAATAAAAGCACAAGTTGGGTAACCTAACCATCATCCATTGAGTTAGCATCTCCTATTTTCCAAAAAAGAAGTTTTTCATTGAAAATAAAGGTATTTTGCCTATAATGAATATAATTATAGAAATATGGTGTGGAATGGACACCTACAGAATATCGTTGCTGGGATTTCTCTTAACTACTGGAAAGCATATCATTAAACAATATACAAATAAATAGCACAGCCAGAGACTTCAGAGCAAAGTGACTAGATAGAAAAGACGTTTTATTGAATGTTGTAGTCTATTCTTATCTGTGAATATGTAGATCAGTTTGCAAATGTTGATATATCACCAGAATTTTAGTTCTGTTTTGGCATTTGCTGTTAGTAAAAGTCAAGCATGTACCCACACTTCTCCATGTATCTCTGTTTAGTTATTGTTTTTCTTACTTTTTTCTTAAAATGTAAAAATACTTCCAGACTTCTAAGGAGGTAAAATAATGGTATATTATTAAATAGAGCACTTTTAATATATGCAATAACTGGGAAACAGTTGTGTAAAAACACTGCTTTAATCAGTCAACTCAGTTCAGAAACTATTTCATTTCAGGGAAAAATAAATGATCTTTATTTTCAACTAATAAGTTATATGAAAATTGTCAATTCAATTGTTACATGTAAACACACCCCAGATTTTATATTGTGTAATTTAAGATCCCAATTTAAAATTTTATTTGTGGGTATTAGCTCATTTTAAGTAGAAAGCAATCATTAAAGCCCTTGGAAATAAATTTGAAGACTAAATAGCAAAGGTTCAAATTCTGAATTATAAAATAAATGTAATCTACAAATGAGTTGGTTCAAGTACACTTTGAATGATTGGAGACTCCACGGACACAGTCCATTTGCTTCTGCTGGGAAGACTGAGTGGAATTCTGAGCTCTCAACCAAAGGCTTGAACCTGTGAACTGCAATGCTTGTATCCAGTAGATATTTTTGAAATTAAATGTACATACCTTTTATACTCATAGAACTGTTTTATGTTGGCAGGAAGACTTTTGTCCTGGCTCACAATAGGAAAAAATCTATGAAAATTTAAAATGATTTTGAAGATGTATGTTGGTTTTATTTTAGCTCAACACTTTAGACTTGAGAAAGACATTTGAGATAAGATGGTTGAAGGCCATAAGTTTGGTCAATACCAATTTCTCTGACCCCAAATTTCAGTTCTCTTTTTGTAACACAGCTTCCTCATACCCCATCTAGCACTCAAGTTAAGCACTATTTCTTCACAGCATATATTTGATAGGCAGAAATAAGAGGAAGAAGTTCTTCTCTTTTTACTAATGACTATAGTCCTCTGCCGGACAAGGCAATGGCAACCCACTCCAGTACTCTTGCCTGGGAAATCCCATGGATGGAGAAGCCTGGTAGGCTACAGTACATGGGGTCGCGAAGAGTCGGACACGACTGAGCAAGTTCACTTTCACTTTTCACTTTCATGCACTGGAGAAGGAAATGGAACCCCACTCCAGTATTCTTGTGTGTGTGTGTGTGTGTGTGTGTGTGTGTGTGTGTGTGTGTATTAGGAAATAAACAGTTGTAAAAAGGTTGGCTTGATAGTTTTGGCCAAGAGTGTCAAAATGAATGTGTCATGTAGCCACAGATACTGTGTCTTCTCCATAGATGGGCTGTAGTGCCCAAACTGTGTGCTAAAGTACCAAGGTGCTGTAGCTAATTCACAGGGCACAGAGGATGTTTTAAAATTTCAAGGAAAATACAGAGCATCTCTAAATCACTACATAAAAGGCATGAGTTGTTTGGAACTGGTTACTTAATAAAATGGAACAGTTGGGCATTTCTTTTGTCCTAAGGGTGCCATGAAAGAATTATTGAGCCATGGATGGTGCCTGAATCTAAGACATTTAGGAACTTACGGCCTGTTATATATTCATTTTAAACATTATAACTTTTAACTTGATAGTTATTGTTGTTGACCTATCACATTACAACCACAGAATAGAATGTTGTAACAAAATTTACCTTGCACTTATAGGGATATGTGTAATATTATACAGATAAGCAATTGATTTGCTGCATCATGCTACTTTGGCCTTGTGCAAGTTATTGAGCTTCAATTTCCTGACCTGCAAAATGGATTAATAACACCCATTTTCCTGAATTGTTACGGAGATTGAATAGGATTATATGTGCAAGAGTGCCTCCCATTGTGTCTATCTCATTAGGTTACTTAAAAATGCTAAATACTGAGTGTAATACCAGCAAAAACTGTCTCCCCCAACCAAAATAATGTTATAGACCCACACACAGCAGTTAATGACATTTCATGTTCTACCTGTATAGGATCAAATTCATTCTGCCACACTTGAAGGATGCTTCCTCCGACTAGGAAAGTATTATTGTTTAGAGAAAAAGTATTATAGTGCTGATAGAAGCATTCATCTCATAGGATACAATCTTAACCCTAACTGTTTTAATTATAATCCCCAAGTTTTAAACTTTTTATCATTTTCCACTCACCTATTAGAGTTCATGTTGGAAAAGATCATGTAATTTTTTAAAAATGTATTTAGTCATTGTTTTGGTTGTATGAAACTAGAAATATATTCACATATTCATTCTGCATTTTAACACATTGATTAATTTTTCAGAAATGTGCTAAATAAAATAGCCGTATAAAGTTACTGATTGAAATATTTAATTGCCTTCTGAGATTAGCTTAAATAAATGGAAGTCGATGAGCCAAGCTTAATAAACTTAAAATATGCTGTATTTACTCTTCATCAGTTTTCTGAACAGTATTTCCGCTTCCAATAAAAAAGGAAACTCTCAGTTAATTAGTTCCTCATATTCCATGATAAAATTAATGTTTAGGAGTTAAATACCATAAACTTCCTCAGGCACATTTGCTGATGTGTTCCTGTTTTTACTTAATGTCACATGTTTCATTGTTTAATGGGGGTATCATGTGGGTTTCATTATATCTCTCTGGTGCAGAGGGTCCATGTGTCTGGCATTTTAGGAGACTGCATGCTAATTTCTGATTTAACTGTGTCAACTGTATCAGCTGACATATAGGTCATTGACAATCAGTGCTGAAACAATCACCAAATCACAAGCTAAAAACCATTGACATGGTATGCTTTTATTGAACTGACAAAATAGGAAACATGTGTTGTCAGGATCACATACTGTAGATTCTTTGTATATAAGTGGAGAGAAGATGTAATCATATCTTCAGGCTTCTGTGTGTGTTAGAGTTACTGTGACCAGCTCTTCCTCTTCCCTCGCCTCCCCTCCCCAAATCTTAGAAATCAATGACACTGGGCAAACATAACTCAGTTTAAAGCTTTGTAAATATTTATTTTTGTAAATATTTAGTTTTGTAACTAAAGAGTCAATCATTTAAGTTCTCATGTTAGATTGGTGGCATTAAAATATGAAATGATTAAAAAGTAAAGAGAACCGAGTACAGAAATGATGTGGTGACAGCCACCTTCCAGTTCCCATGGGTTAGATGTTTCTAGGTCAGTAAAATAGTTGTTTTCCTGTTTGCCAAATAATGGAGTTTACAGTATTCGTCACTGAGAAAAGATATATATATATATCTCTTTTCTGTGACAGTGTCATAACTTAGCATAGAAATGATAGCTTATTTCATGCCTTATTGTTTACATACAGAGAGACATATTCATTTTAAGCAGTATATCTCTGTGAAGTAGTAACTGTGCTATATTAATAACCAGTATTTGGTCCAGTCTCCCCACCGCCCCCCCCCCCCACACTACCACCACCAAAACACACATATACAAGCAAACAAACAAAAAAAAATACAATAGCCCTTTCTTTGATAAATTCTTCAGATTTCATTAGACTAAAACTATAATCTTTTAATCCATCTTGTTTGCTTTTTAACAGTTAAGAACATTAAGAATGCCTTCAGTTAAAATGTGAACTGATTCAGCTCAGTGTTTTGTTTTTGACATGATTCTCGTTCCTGATACCATAGTAGTTCAGATTGGCTAGTGACACTGTGTTTCAGCCAAAAGGCCTCAAAATGTATTACCTTATGAATTTGTATCCTAGTCCTCAGAATTCCAGGTTTGTATTATTGTTGCCACAGCAAACATGGAATCTCATCTCAGTAGTAAGCTCACACTAAGGTCATCAAACTGTATAAGCCCAGTATAAGTATAAGCCCAGGGGAGCAATGTATTATTTTATTCAAATAGACGTAACTGTTAACAATACTTGCCCAGTAAATGTGCTCTTTCACTACAGAAGGCTCCACTAGAAGGCAAACTTTAATCATAATGTTGATGGGAAAATATAGAAGCAAAAAAAGTATTTAATAAAACAGGGTAAGATAGTATCTTGTTTGTAACTCTATGATAGAGATCTGTTTTCCATGAGAACTGAACAAGGCATGCTCCTGGAACATCATGAGAATCAAATCCTGTATTAGGTTTAACTATACTATAACAATACTAGCTTAAACATGGAAAAAGAATATTTTTTTACTCATGTAACAATTCAAGCATTGTTGATGTGGTAGCTCCATGGTATCCGGTCATTCCTTGTTCTCTTATTTATGGTATGGCTTTCCACAAACTGTGATTCCCATCTCATGGCCTTAGGTACCGTCTTCAGCTTCTTTGACCCAACTCCAGCCAGTGCAAAGGTCAGAAGTTGGGAGAACTACAACATTTTAAACACTACTATTTCACTAATAATTTATTTTTTGCTTTATTTTCATAGAACATATTTAAACTTTTCTTGATCCTACTTATATAGTCACCTCATAACAATCCTTCACATTTTTTCAAATATATTAAAGATAGCATTTGCTGTCTGTACAAATATCAAATAATGTAGAAGTATATTAAACAGAAGCTAAAAGTTATTTGCCTGTGCAAATATAACCAAAAAGAATCATAGCCATCTTTCTTCCATACAGAAACTAAAAGTTATCTGTTTACACTCATACCCTCCTATCTATAACCCCAGTCTGCAGAGGTGATTACTGTTAACAGTTTGGTACTTATTTTTCTGAAACTATATACATATATATATATATTATATACACATATATTATATACATATATATATATTATACACTCATGCATAAATATGTATTCCTATATATGCAGGAGTGAGGATATCTGTGTATTATAATATATGCTATGTAATATATATATATATATACACCTCATGTGTGATATCAGAGAAGGCAATGGCACCCCACTCCAGTACTCTTGCCTGGAGAATCCCAGGGACGGCGGAGCCTGGTGGGCTGCCGTTTATGGGGTCACATAGAGTCGGACACAACTGAAGTGACTTAGCAGCAGCAGCAGCATGTGTGATATGTACTATATAACATATAATGAATGGAAGGATAAATGTTTCTGCTATATTCTACTTATAAATATAACAGAAAATCATGGCCATCTTTTTCCATACTTTCAGACTTAAATTGTCCTGCATCATGTTTCATTAAACTGAATACACTATATTTTATGTTCCCAAGCAATTAACATTTAAGGTAGTCTTCAGTACTTCACAGTTTTAGACAATGCTACAATAAACATTTTTGTGTGCACATATTTGGCCCAAGTGTATTATTCCTATAATCAGTTCCATGACTAGAATATGGTGTTTTTCTTCAATATATTTTTTTTCCCTTTTGAACATTTTTCACCTGAGAGATTATCTCTAAATTCTAATATTCTCTGAGTTGCTTAATGGAGGGTTTAAAACTTTAAAAATTGACTGATCTGAGTTAAGTTATGAATAAACATCAATGAGACTTCTAATCTGAAACTGTTTATTGTCTCAATTAAATAAATTCTGTCAGAAAAAAAAATTATGCAGGGTGTTAAAAGACGTTGGTGGTCTCAATCCCATTTCGTATTATTCTATGCCCTTGGGCAAGTCACTTTCCTCTTCATACCTTAGCTTGTCATCTTTAAGGTAGCTCCACTGATGTCTGCCCTACTCATTCCATAAGGAGATAGAAAATGTTAGATAGGACAAATCTATGCATTTCTAAACAAGTTAAATTATTCTATATTGTATCACTATTTTCTTCTTTGGAATAAAAGCTATGACAAACCTAGTAGTTCAGTTTAGTTCAGTTTAGTCACTCAGTTGTGTCTGACTCTGCGACCCCATGAACCGCAGCATGCCAGGCCTCCCTGTCCATCACCAACTCCCGGAGTTTACCCAAACCCATGTCCATTGAGTCGGTGATGCCATCCAACCATCTCATCCTCTATTTTCCCCTTCTCCTCCTGCCTTCAATCTTTCCTAGGATCAGGGTCTTTTCAAATGAGTCAGCTCTTCACATCAGGTGGGTGGCCAAAGTATTGAAGTTTCAGCTTCAACATCAGTCCTTCCAATGAATACCCACGACTGATTTCCTATAGGATGGACTGGTTGGATCTCCTTGCAGTCCAAGGGACTCTCAAAAGTCTTCTCCAATACCACAGTTCAAAAACCTCAATTCTTCAGCACTCAGCTTTCTTTATAGTCCAATTCTCACATCCACACATGATCACTGGAAAAACCATAGCCTTAACTGGACAGACCTTTGTTGACAAAATAACATCTCTGCTTTAAATATGCTGTCTAGATTGGTCATAACTTTCCTTCCAAGGAGTAAGCATCTTTTAATTTCATGGCTGCAATCACCACCTGCAGTGATTCGGGAGCCCCAAAATATAAAGTCAGCCACTCTTTCCACTGTTTCCCCATCTATTTGCCATGAAGTGATGGGACCAGATGCCATGATCTTAGTTTTCTGAATGTTGAGCTTTAAGCCAACATTTTCACTCTCCTCTTTCACTTTCATTAAGAGGCTCTTTAGTTCTTCTTCACTTTCTGCCATAAGGGTGGTGTCATCTGCATATCTGAGGTTATTGATATTTCTCCCGGCAATCTTGATTCCAGTCTGTGCTTCTTCCAGCCCAGCGTTTCTCATGATGTACTCTGCATGTAAGTTAAATACGCAGGGTGACAATATACAGCCTTGACATACTCCTTCTCCTATTTGGAACCAGTCTGTTGTTCCATGGATGTGAGAGTTGGACCATAAAGACGACTGAGCATCGAAGAATTGATGCTTTTGAACTGTGGTGTTGGCGAAGACTCTTGAGAGTCCCTTAGACTGCAAGGAGATCCAACCAGTCCATCCTAAAGGAAATAATGCCTGAATATTCATTGGAAGGACTGATGCTGAAGGTGAAGCGCCAATACTTTGGTCACCTGATGCGAAGAACTGACTCACTGGAAAAGACCCTGATGCTGGAAACAATTGAAGGCAGGAGGAGAAGGGGATGACAGAGGATGAGATGGTTGGATGGCATCATCAACTCAATGGACATGAGTTTGAGTAAGCTCTGGGAGTTGGTGATGGACAGGGAAGCCTGGTGTTGTACAGTCCATGGGGTCACAAAGTCGGACATGACTGAGTGACTGCACAACAAGAGCACAACAACAAATACCATTATTAATTATTACATGTTCTAACCCATTCTCAAAATTCAGAATCTGATATGATGAAAAGGATTTCAGGAATTTACCTACTTTAGGTCACCCTACTTGCATGTTTTTTATTTTTTAGGGGGAGGGAAAATTTCATAACATTTCTTAATTTCCAGGGGTCTAAAATTTACCATTTTTGGTGAAATCTGTAGGCCAGGAGTTACCACAAGTATCTATTCCATAGTCTTATTATTAGGGTGGTTTAGGAAGCTTCCTGTTCTCAACCTGTAGACTCTGGATACACTGCACAAGGAAGGATGTCTATCATCAAGGGTGTCAAAAAATGGAGTGCTTTTTAAAAAGTGAAATACTTGCTAAACCATCATATTAAAAATGGAAAATAAAAGAGAAATAGCATTTGAATTGGTCTTTACATTATATATATATATATATATATATATATATTTTTTTTTTTTTTTACTTGCTTATTTTTATTTTTGCCTGGGTCTTTGTTGCTGCATGCAGGCTTTCTCTAGTTGCACAGAGTGGAAGCTACTCTTGGTTGCAGTGTACAGTTTTCTGATTGCAATGGCTTCTTTTGCTTTGGAGCAGAGGCTTTAGGTGCAAGGGCTTCAGTAGTTGTGGCCCACAGTCTTAGTTGCTCTGAGGTATGTGGGATCCTCCTGGACCAGGGATCAAACCCGTGCCCTCTGCATTGGTAGGTGAATTCTTAACCACTAGACCACCAGAGAAGTCCTTGAAATGGTCTTAAGTGGCTTGTATGAATGCCTCTCTTCCAAATCCGTATTTTTCTAATGCTTTCATCATTTTGGATGCTTTTCTCTGTGCCATCCATTTCTTCAAAATACACAGAGGCAAAATGTAGACAGCACTCTTATATAGATGTACATATAGAAGCAGTTCCTTAATTAATGATTCTCTTTGTACAGCTTAAAATGAGTTACTATGCAATGCTTAAATGATGCCTCAGTTGAAATGGTGGAATACAGAAGGAAAAGGATACTTGTTTGATTTATTGTCACCTTTTCAGGGATACTCAGATTTCTTAGATAACTAATCCAGGAATTTTCGTTGGTACTAGAATTCATTAGATTTATGGGGAAAAGGTGAGGAAAAGATGCAATAATTTTTATATGCAGAAATGTCTTCCCATTTTAAAATATGTTTCTTGAAGAGTTTATAAATTAATCTTTTACTAAAACAGCCAACTAGGTTAACTATTAAATTAATTAGGGCAAAGTTTGCCTTTACAATGCTACATTAAGAAGACAAAAAAAAGTTTATTTTTAAAAAGTCTATTACTGAAAAAAATTTAGCTTATGACAAAGCAGTTAAGAAGTAACACTCACCTAAATATATCTTCTTTTTAAATAGTCAAGCAAGATAATTTATTAATCCTACTTTCTCAAATAAAATTCATATGAAATATTTATATTCTTAACTTATTTTATGAGTTACTACAAAATATTAGCATTTTTCATAAAAGATTTCAAATATTAAAGTCATATTATACTATTCCAGCAAATCTAGAAAGGCTTTACAGACTTTCTGCATTTAGAAGCCCTTTCACATTTATTGTGCCATTGTGCTCAGTCATATCCAACTCTCTGCAGCCCCATGGACTGTAGCCCACCAGACTCCTCTGTCTATGGAATTTTCCAGGCAAGAATACCAGAGTGAGTAGCCATTTCCTCCCCCAGGAGGTCTTCTCAACACAGGGATCAAACGCGCATCTCCTTCAGCTCCTGTGATGGCAAGCAGATTCTTTACCACTGAGCCATCGGGAAGTGAAATGATTGGAAATAGTCACTATGATGAAGGATTTTGTTTTTATCATCTGTTTTCATATAAAACATCTTTTTAAAAAGTTGTTGTACATATACACAATGGAATATTACTCAGCCATGAAAAGGAATGCATTTGAGTCAGTTCTAATGAGGTGGATGAACCCAGAACCTATTATACAGAGTGACGTTAAGTCATAAAGAGAAAGATAAATATCATATTCTAACACGTATATATGGAATCTAGAAAAATGGTACTGAAGAATTTATTTAAAGGTCAGCAGTGGAGAAACAGACATAGAGAATAGACTTACGGACATGGGGAGAGGGGAGGAGAGGGTGAGATACCTGGAAAGAGTAACATGAAAACTTACATTAGCATATGTAAAGTAGATAGCCAACAGGAATTTGCTCTAAGGCTCTAGAAACTCAAACAGGGGCTCTGTGTCAACCTAGATGGGTGGGATGGGAGGGAGAGGGGAGCAGGTTCAAAAGGGAGGGGATATATATGTATGCCTGTGGCTGATTCATGTTGAGGTTTGACAGAAAACAGCAAAATTCTGTAAAGCAATTATCCTGCAATGAAAAATAAATTAATTTAAATAAAACAACAACATCTTTTCTAGTAGATACCTTGACCATATTCAGGTACTTTAATGGCATCATAATAGTGGGTTCTTATTCATGAACAGAAATCATTTTAAGATTTAGGAAATTTATATTATTGACTTTTAATATCCAAGGTGATATGAAAATATACAAAAGAGATAAATTGTAGAATATTAGAAAAGAATGGTTTGATGTGTGAAAATATGTTACAAAAGATTATTTAACTGCCTTCTTCAAGTCCTTATTTCTTCACATCCTAAAACTCTAGGCCTCTTTTTACACCTTCATTTTCTATCCTTCCTTGGTATCGTTGGCAGCAGATCTAAAACACCAATATTGCTTGTGTTAAACTCTGTACAAAAAACTAATTTGTTCCTTATTTGTATAATTATTTGCTTACACGCTGTTTCTTCTGTTAAGCCTTAAGCTTTTGAGGAAGAGTTGTCATCTGTGTTTGAAATTTGTTAATTTCTTAATTAAATAAAATATTGCTTCATATATTCAGTCCATAAACATTTTATAGCCTTAAATGGTCAAGGCAGTAGGCTAGAAACTGGTAATTTAAACATTAAGTAGACATAATTCTGCCTTAGGATGCTAACAGTCTGGTTGAGGAGAGTGAGATATAAACAGATGTGATATAATAGAGCTATGCATAGAACTTTAACAAAAGTGAGTGAAAAGGGAATGAATTCAAATCTAAGCTTGGTAGGAGGTAGCAGGGAAGCCTTCTTGGGGTAGGGGTCCCTAAAGGATGATGCCTAAAGTCAAATCCTAAAGGATGAAGGGCAACTAAGCAAATGAAGTTGTTGGAGTGAAAGGATACAGAAACAACATTCCTGGTAGGGAAAAAAAAATCAGCGTTGGTAAAGGCTGGAAAATGCAAGATGAATTAGAGTATACATGGACCTTTAAGCCATTTGGTGTTGAGAGTGAGCTTTAAGGTAAGAAATGACAAGTGAATTGTTTGAGGACATAAGAGGAGACCAATTCAAGGAAGTATTTATAGACCTATGTAAGCTGAAAGTGTTAGTCACTCAGTCATGTCCGACTCTTTGCCACCCCATGGACTGTAACCCTCCAAGCTCCCTTGTCCATGCAATTCTCCAGGCAAGAATACTGGAGTGGGTAGCCATTCCCTGCTCCAGGGGATCTTCCTGACCCAAGGATCAAACCCAGATCTCCTGCATTGCAGGCAGATTCTTTACAGTCTGAGCCACCAGGGAAGCCCCAAGCAACGAAGGCACTTCTTTCGAGCCAGAATCAAACCAGCAACCAAAGGATGTCCACATTCATGAAGTCTGTAGGCCTCCACTCTACCAGTTGAGCCATCAAAGAGTGCACTGTGCTGCAGGATCTGGAAAACCATTTAAGGGCTGAAAATCAGGGTTGAGGTCATACTGGCCTTTAACCATCAATCTGCTCATTCATTTATTGATTTCATCCATGTCAAGATATGCTTTTCTTGTAAACTTTTTAGTCCTTAACACACAGTATGTACCTAGTAAATATTTATTACCCTTTAAGTACAACCAATGAATACTTATTGTGTACCTGTAATTAGTGCCCCTGGAAGTTGAGTAGAGAATTCATTTCTTTAGCAGAGTATTGAAGCCTGGGAACCTTATTGGTAGGTTTTCCAGCAGTAAGAAATGAAAACCTAGGAGTTAAAAGAACGAAGTTTGTAACTGATCAACCATGAAGGATTAAAGGAAGGGAAAGATCAAGGATGCTTCATATGTGCAGCATAGGTAGCTGGGTGTCACCAAAATTAATAGAAATACCGAGAGTAAGAAGTAAGTCCTGCAAGAAGGGTGATTAATTAAATTAACTGTGAAGATTGAACTTCCTATGGGACAGATAGTGGGGGTCGAAGGAGTTGTCCAAAACAGTATGAGAAGTATAGGCTAGAGTCACTGATTTAAAATAGTTTGTATAAGGTCCTTGGACCGAGAGATTGGATAAGATCATTCAGATAAGGGAAATCAAATGAGTAAAGCCAAACACCGAGGATTAGACCCCAAGGAATATCAGTATTTAAGGAAGGAATGAAGGGAGGTAGAACAGCCTATTTCAGTCGGCATGAACAGGGTATGAGGAGAACCAGAAAAGCACATCATTATAAGAAAAGTCAGAGTGTAGTGTAGTTTGAGAAGGAGGGAGTCATTAACAGTATCAGCTGTTACACAGCAGTGTTCATTCAAATTTGGCAAATCAAAGGTCATTATTTCCAAGAAAGTTTATGGATTGAGAATTAAATTGTAGTAGAAGGATTTAAGATTATCACTAAAGACTGGTTTCCAGAAAGTTAGAAGAGAAGAAAGTAAATAAATGACTCCTTACTAAGGGATTTTGGAGTCTAGATAATTGGTTGTTTTTTAGAATAGGAGGTAATTGTGCATATGCTTAGGGACATGGTATGAATAGATTCTTACCTTGGCATTTGAGGTGCTTCACAGACTCTAACCAACCTTCTGAATATTTCTTAATACTGTATGTCATAGGTTCAACTGCAGGCTAGTTCATAAAGACATTTTATTCATTCATTTCTCTGATCCTTACTTTTAGGCTCAACCATTTATTCATTCAGCAAATATTTATCGAATATCTACTGTACACTAAGCTCTGCAGTTTTAGACTGCTCTCATCTTCTCTAGTTATTTTTCATTCAAAGCCTAACTCAAGACCAGCCCCTCCTCTGATTCTTCCTTCAGTGATTTCAGCTCAAATAAATCGCTCTATTCTTTGGTAGTTGCTGCCTTTCTTATTCATATAATTTTAATCTTGTGGCTTTGATTCACTTCACTTTCCATATTAATGACTTATTTTGTAACTGAAAGGGTCATGAAGGCAAGGAGAACTGGATCTTTTATTACTTTGTAACCTATATGCAATATCTGACACATGCTAACTGAATGAACATTAAATAAATATATCTATCTTGAAAATTTAAATATATATTTATATTATGCTCTATGAATGTGACACTTTTCCTACCACAATAGTTAAGTACTATAGTACTATCTGTGAGAGCCTGAACATTTATTTTTAATTTGTAGAATGAGAACAATAATCTACCTTACTGAACTGTTCCAAAGATTAAATGAGATTTTATACACAGATCATTAAACATATGCATTCATAAATGAATGGATTTATATGTATATATATGTAAAATATTTTAACAGTGCCAGAAGTCAACAAATATTAGTTGCCCACATTTCAAATCAGTGGGAGCATAATGAATAATTCATAATTGATGTTGGAACAACTGATGTTGAAACACTCCGAGTAAAAAAAAAGGATTTTTTCCCCTAAACCACATCTGACAATAAAGTATAAGCCCAAGTACAATATTTTTCTCCCCCCTCCCCATATCTCTTTTCTCCCATCAAACTGGCCATCAAATGTGTCTCCCCCATCCTATGTGTCCCTTCCTCTCTTTCTCTTATGATTAGTTTAGGCCATTATCATTTCCAGCTTGATTTACCGCAGTAGTTTTTAACATGTCTATTTGTCTCCAGCCTCTCCCTCTTCCAATCGATTCTATCCCTTGGCACAAAATTGATCTACCTAAAACACAAATCAGACTGTGTCACTTTCCTGCTTAAAACCTTTCAGCAACTTAAGGTTGCCTTCAAAGTAAAACATAAGACTCTGAAAGATGTGTTCTACCCGCTTCTTTAGATGCAGAGCTTAACATTCCCTTTCTGCATCAGACACACTGAGACTATTAAAAAACCCTGGAAGTATAGGGGCTACACGGATAATGGCCATTGTTAGCACTGTGCTATGGATGGCATGGGGCTCCTTCCAAGCAGAAGGAACCCACAAGTTCATCTGTTGGCCCAGGAAATGAAAGAAAGCAACTTCCTTTGAAAATTCCATCTCTAGTGTCCTTTTAGATTGAGGGCAAGAGGTGACGGGGGAGACAGAGGATGAGATGGTTTCATGACATCACTGACTCAATGGACGTTATTGTGGTTCAGTTGCTCAGTCATGTCCAACTCTTTGCGACCCCATGGACTGCATGCAACACACCAGGCTTCCCTGTCCTTCACCATCTCCCGGAGTTTGCTCAAACTCATGTCCATTGAGTCAGTGATGCCTTCCAACTGTCTCATCTTCTGTCATCCTCATCTCTTCTTGCCTTCAATCTTTCCCAGCATCAGGGTCTTTTCTAATGAGTCGGCTCTTTGCATCAGGTGCAATGGACATGAGTTTGAGCAGTGTCAGGGAGAGAGTGAAGGAGAGGGAAGCCTGGTGTCCTGCAGTTCATGGGGTCACAAAGAGTCGGATACAACTTAGCGACTGAACAACAAGAAGTGTCCTTTTAAACTTCATCTTATCTTACACTCCTATAGAACTCCCTCCACTGGGAAGTTAGAGTGGTAGGAGTGGGGGCTTTTAAGTATTAATATGAGAAGGTGGTTAATAAGAGCAATCCTGGTTGCTCTAAATGGTGGAGGCTTATTGTGTGACTTTTCAGAAGACATGGAAAGTAGGTGGTAAAAGGATCCTGAAAGACGATTTGTGGTGAAGTGCCATTTTGTGAGATAGTTTAACAAATAACCTTCCTCAGTGCTCTTTCCAGGTTAATCTACCCTACCTTCTTCTCTTCTGGAAGTTTCCAGAGTGCCTTTTGCACTGTTCTACTTTTCTCGTTGTATCCCTGGATTGGTTTACATGTTCATTTCAGTAACTTTTTTAGGAACTCTTCTACGGCAGGGATTGTGTGTGTGTGTGTGTGTCTGTCTGTCTGTCTGTCTGCCTGTCTGTGTTTCATTTGTGTATATGTTTTAATTTTTATAGTGCCACAGACTTTCCAGATCATTTATATTAGTTCAGTGGATGAAAGGGTTTGTGAAGGTGACCCTGAGCAAAAACATGCTTGCTTTGACAATCTTGTGTCATTATTCAATCACCAAGTAGTATTCAACTTTTTTGTGATTCCACGGACTGTAGCCTGCCAGGCTCCTCTGTCCATGGGATTACCCAGACAAGGATACTGAAGTGGGTTGCTATTTCCCTCTCCGAGGGATCTTCCCAATCCAGGGATCAAACCTGAGTCTCCTTCATTGGCAGGTGGATTCTTTACCACTGAGCCACCAGGGAAGCCCTTTGACAGTCTTCCTCAACCTAAATAACTTTGTTGTTTTTCTTACTCTGTATATAGAAAAAAAAAGTCTCTTCAGTAGTATCACTGGAAATAATTATTACCTAAATATTCATTATTTTTTACTACTAACATACGTAACATGATTTCTGAGGGGTTATTGGGTTATTTACTATTAGATATATCATTTACATCAATAGATACTCTAAGCTAGATTGTATTTTGGAAACTATTGATTAACATGCCTCAGAGTATTTTTCAACTTTTGAAAAATTTTAGTTTTGAGCTAGAATTTTCCATACTTGGCTTAAAAGAAGACACAAATTAAGTTTGGAAAGGCTTAAGGAAAAACTATTTCAAATGGTTAAAAACCTAGGAAAGAGTAGAAGAAATTACTTTAGGTGAAAGTCAATTCAAATAACTTACACATGGTTAAACTTTAAAAGTCAGAATTTTCCATTACCCAGTTTTTTACTAAGTAAGTATCTCATGAGGTATTTACAAAACAAGCCAGTTGTGACATTTTTAGTGCAGTTTATAAAGAGATGGCATAAATAGATAACAGTATTTACTTCCGTAAAAGATCTTTTTCCCCCAACAGTTTCTGAATTCCTCTGTCCCCATTAAGAACTACTCTTGACCTTGTGGTGAAGTCTTATAGATTATGTGTCCACTTCAGAACACTGACACGTGCATATAATACATTTTGAATTTCCTTAATTGAGTTAAATTGTGATACTGACCTTTTTCACATTTATGGTGTTTATATTTACTTCGTAACTGGGGCAGATTTCAGTCAAACTAGTTCTTGATGTTTTCAGTCTGAAACATTGATAATAAAGTACATATGCTTCAAGTTATATGTGTTAGTATGTTGAATGGAGATAGGTGCATTAATATGGTGGCTTAGACACAAACCTTTTGAAATTAGTTGACATCCTATTTTTGATCTTATGTTTATCTTGAAACTGTGTGTGATTACAGGTTTATAAGGACAACAGTACTCTTTAATTCTTGTTGCCAGGTTTTTTTATTTTTCCAATTCACTTTAACATCAACTACATTGATATGAAGTTGCTTATGGCAAACATATTGTACTAGTTTGCTAAGGCTGCCATAGTAAAATAAAGCAAATTGGTTGGTTTATACAACAGAAGTTTCTTTTTTTCTGACAGTTCTAAAAGCTCAAAATGCAAGATCGAGTTATCAACAGTATGGGTTTCATTCTGAGGCCTCTTTTCCATTTGTAGATGGTTGTCTTCTCCCTCTGTCCTCACGTAGTTGTCCTTCCTTCTGTGTTGCTCCTAATCTCTTTCTATAAGGACACCAATCATATTGAATTAGATCCTACTCATATGACCTTGTTTTATCCTAATTACCTCTTAAAGGACATATCTCCAAATACAGTTACATTCTGAGATACTGGAGGTTAGGACTTTAACATATAAAGTTTGAGGGGACACAATTCAGCTCATAACACACACATACGTTTTTAGCTTGCATGTGTATATGTATGTTTACACATTAATACATGTACAATATAGCATATGAATAACATTATACTTATGTACATATATATGCATATTCAAAAGAAAGCCATATTCATTTTATTACTATATATTCATGGATGTAGGAAATGAAAAATAATATTATAATATGCGTGTTCAATTTTAAATGTTATGGAATAGTGTAGATTTTAACTAATGGCTTAAATTGGCATGCAATACTCAAGTTAATATTAAGAATTATATGCTAATAGTTGGAAAGTGCTCCAAACACCTATGTGGGTATTTGCAATCATCCCAATTTTATGAGTAAATCTGTACCCCTAGGTTAGAATTTGGCGTCATCTTTAAGATCTTCTGTTGCTTACCCCCTTTAATTAAACTTGTTAAAACTTCATTTCATATCCATTGCCTTTTTGTAGCCAAGTATCTTCCAGTCCAGATTGTGAAGTTCCCCAGATCCCTGCTCTCTCTCTTGTCCTTTTATTCTGTGAGCCGTGAGTTACACTGGTTTCCTCTCCACTCCTTCAGCATATCACACCCATGCTGTGACACCCTTCACCCTTCCTAAAACGTCTGCCCCCACCCGCAAATCTTCAAGGCCACACTCACTCTTGTTTTCACCTTTTATTCCTTAAATATTGAAACCTGGAAGTAGTCTTCCCTTAAGTCCTGTAGCGCTGATGGTCAACTCAAACGAGTTATTTTCTGAGAGAGGCTTACAGTAAATAGAGACAAATACTGTTTGTTTTGTTGTTTTTGTCTCCCATTAAAACCAGCAGAGTTCTAGTCATGTGGTAGATGATGTAAGTGTTTATTAATTGATTTTCAACAAGTAAATTATATAAAATGAATTATCACTCTGAAGAGCACCATAGCCTTTAAACTTTTGCTGTCATTGCTTTTAACATTATAATCATTAAATAAGGAATATAAGTGAATGGTACAATTTTAAGTATTTAAATAGTTCTAATAGTCATAATATTTGCTGTTTGCTAGCTTATTTAAATGCAGATTCAAAGATCTAAACTTCCTTTATAAAATCAGATATAGTATCTTCTGGATTAAGTATTTAAAATTCCAAATGATAAGCCTTGTCACGTAACATCAGTTGTCCTCTTTCCTGTATCACCATTTTCTTTTCTATGTACGATTTTCTTATTAGTATATAAGTGTGCTATCATTTTTACAAATGGATACCTTTCTAGTAAAATTTTGTTTATCACACGTCCTCTAGTACCTATTGCAAAGTACGGCACTGAAATTGTCTTGTTTTAGCACTTCTGCAGTGCATACAAATAGTCTGGAAATCTTGTTAAAATTTAAATTCTAATTCAGAAGGTTTATGCTTGCTACTTTAATAAATTCTCCCAAAGCTTAGTAGCTTAAAATAAACAATTGTTTGAACACAGCCATGTTCCAGCTGAGTCTTTCACATCTTTGCAAATCAAGGTGTTGGCCTGGGCTGCAGTCATCTCTAGGCTTGACTTGGGGAGAAATCCACTTTCAAGCTCCCTCCCTTGGTTGTTGGCAGGCCACCTCCTTTGCTTGCTGTTGGCTGGAAGACATCAGTCCTTTGCAATGTGGTCCTCTCTATAGGACAGCTCCCAATATAGCTGCTTGCAGAGAAAAGGGGTGGTGGGGGAGCAAGCAAGACAGTGCCCGAGTTTTTTGGTAACCTAGTGTCAAAAGTAGTATCACATCACTTCTGTGTATTCTGTTCATTAGAAGGTAGTTACTAGGCCCAGTCCATAAGGGGAGGGAATTTTCACAAGGACATAAATACCAGGAAGTAAGAGTCACTGGGCTTCCATCTTAGAGGCTGCCTGCTGCCTTAGATTTGGGGTACAGCCTGAAATTCTGCTGGGCTTCCCCGGTGGCTCAGTGGTGAAGAATCCGCTGTCTGTGCAGGAGTCACAGGAGACTCAGGTTCAATCTCTGGGTTGGAAAGATCTCCTGGAGGAGGGCGTGGTGACCCACTCCAGTATTCTTGCCTGGAGAATCCCACGGAAGACAAGCCTGGTGCTCTACAGACTATAAGGTTGCAAAGAGCCAGACATGACTGAGCGACACAGCATGCACACACACACTGAAATTCTGCTAACAAACTCCTCGGTGATGCCAGTGCTGCTTCTGAGAACTTCACTTTGAAAAGCAAGGATCTACACTTGCTATATTCAATTCCTATCTTCTGTTCATTCTCTACTGATCACACTCACTCCAGTTAGGCTTTCTTAACCCTTGCTCCATTGAAATGGCCCTTGTAGAGGTCTCCAATGACTTCTATATCACCAAGTCCAACATTTGAAAAAATTGATTATTCTTCCTGAAAATATTTCTTTACTTGGCTTCTGGAACACCAAATTTACATTCCTCCTCTCTTTTTCTGCTAGCTATCTTTCCTAGCTATCTTTCCATCTATCTTCCTAACTATAAAGCTTAGGATATCCCATAATCCAATCTTTGGAGCTCTTTTTTTTAATCTACAGTTAACACTTGACTGGTTATAGCTTAAATTCCAGATATATGCTGACCACTCTCAAATTTCTGTCTCCTATGTGGATTACTCCTCTAAAATCCAAACATGTTTATCAAGTTCCTCAATGAACACCTCGACTTGGAGACTGAAAGTTATTTCAGGCTTGAAATGTCCAAAACAGAACTCTTTATTCTTTCCCCTTCATTTTCCTCCCAGATAGGCCCAACCTGGCAGTTTTGTTTATCATCTGTGTTTGCAAATCCAACAAATAGTTCCACTTCCTAATCAACTGTCCAGTGAAAAACCTGGGAAGAATCTTTGAGTCTTTTCTAACTCATATGTAAACAATCATCAAGTCTTGTCAGTTTTGCTTCTTAAATACCGCTTGACCTTCTCCATCATTCTTTATTCCAACATCACCACTCTAATCTGAACCATCATCATATATTATACAGAGTTTTGCATCTTTTTATTATTGATGACAGCTTCGAACCTCTAGCCCTAGGGGTTTTCCTCAACCCATCTTTTTTCCACATTCATGGTTTCTTTTTCCCAGCAGGACAAAATTTAGATTCTTTATATTGTATATAGAGTCATACACAATCTGGCCTCTGATTCCCTTTCCAGGCCCATTTATCTCTACTTCCCTGCCTATACTCTATACTTAAGCAGTTCAAGAACTGAGGTATGATATAACACTCCCTTTTGACCCTGAGTCTTAATGAAAATTATTTTCCTTCCTGAAATGCTTCCCTTCTTTGCCTGGCTTGCCTTCACTTAATTCAGGTTTCAGCTTAAACATGACTTCATCCTAGAGGGTGTCTTTGACCTTTTAGACTGGGTTTGAGGTACCCACAGTACAGTCCATAGCATTGTATACTTCTTAACATTTACTTTATTTTATACTAATCATTGAATTATCCTTTGTCTTTTTCTCCCATTAAGCTGTAAAACCAGATCAGCAGAAATAGATTCAGGTATTTTGAAGCTCTAAACATGTAATTTTGGGGACTGTATCTAAAAATAAAAAGTATGGAAATTACATATGTGTGTGTGTGTGTGTGTGTGTGTGTGTGTGTGAGATCTACATTATGGGCTTCCTTGGTGGCTCAGTGGTAAAGAATCAGCCCACAAAACAGAAGATGCAGGTTCAGTCCCTGGGTAGGGAAGATCCCCTGGAGGAGGGCACAGCAGTCCTTTCTAGAATTCTTACCTGGAGAATCCCATGGACAGAGGAGCCTGGAGGGCTGCAGTCCATGGGCTCACAAAAAGTCAGACACGACTGAAGTGACTGAGGACACACACATGATCTACATTTTATATATATTTATATATGTATATAAGTATATATAAAGTAAAGACAAAATATTTATTTATAAAAAGGATCACAACAAAGTAAAAAATTAAGGAAGCTGACAGATATAAAAGCATATGACCCTGTGAACACACTGCTAGGAGCCCTTTCCAGAACCCAAAGTTTAAGCTTCATTAAATTTCCAGTAAATACACCTCTTGACATGAATCTTCTTGAAAGCTCCATTTCTAGTGTCAACAGCGGTGTTTAACACAAATCAGGTACTCAATAAATATTTTTGAATGAATTATTAACTGAGTTATTTGCAGTTATATTTCTATACATGTGACATTCAACAAGTTTTTCACAAATTATAGTTCTACAAAAAGCTTTATATATTAGAAAATTGTTCTTACAGTTATTATTTTCCATTTTTGCTACAGTTGCATTTCATATGACTAATAATGTACATATCTGTTAGTATATCACCAGGCTCTGTGCAGATATCCATTGTACCTCTTTACTAAGTGGAAAAAAAATTTTTTTTGCATCAAAAAGTCTTCTATAATATATGTATATATGTATAGATGTTTGTGTATGTCTGTATTTTCATAGATCATCTATATTAAAACTTTAATTTTTAATTGCTTAAATTTTTTAGTGTTTTAGGTATTCCCACAAACAGAAAGCCTTTGGGGAAAACCACCTATATTCTTTTTCTTTTACAGTATATTTTTTAAACATTTGTCTCTGGAAATAAAGATAACTAGTATTTTACATAACTTTTAAAAATGCATCAGATTTTTTCTTTATAATGAGTTTGTCCATGGAACATTATTTAAGAGGTTATTTGAATCAAGACAGTAACATAGCATTCAAAAGATAAGCTACTTGGCCTAAATATTGAGAGTTTAGTTTGTTAAAGTAAAATGAAGTTTAGTTAAATTCTTTTTATAATAACATTTTAAATTTGCTGAGGACTTGGTGTGCTCATATCAAGATTATCAGGTGTGATATGTGTGTGTGTGTGTGTGTGTGTGTGTGTTAGAAAGTGCAGCCCTCTGATCAATGTGCACTTTTTCCTCCCATTTTCCTAAATACATCATGAAAAAAGGATGAGGTTTCCGCCTTAATTGCTTGTGCCTTTTATTCACATTCCTCTCTCAGCCAGAATTGTGAAAAGAGTGTTAGTAAAAAGCTGCACAATAGAGCTTTTCATTAGGCCTAGGCAAGGCACACAAAAGAAGGCTTTTGGAAGGAGTGAATGCATGAGTTTAATTTGCAGGTGGAGAGTAGATAAAAGGTGCTGACGCCTCTATTATTCTCTTACGTAGGTGACCCTTACCCCGTACAGCTGATCCCAACTACCATGGCAGCTGCTGCCGCGGCAACACCAGGCTTAGGCCCACTCCAACTGCAGGTAAGTCAGGAAACAATACACCGGAGACAAAGGTTAAGTAAATATCGAAAACAGCTATTATCCTGTTAACGCAGAATATAACTGACTAGTGATATTTGCCTCACACTTTTTTGTTTTTGAATTTATGTGTACTGATTCTCAACCCAAAGTTGGTTTTTTTGATTTTTAGTCCTGTTTTCTGTACTAAAGATAACTTGTAATTTTTTTATTGCCTGGTATGATTTAACAGAATGAGCTGTAGTTTTACTTTGATTACTGTCTGTCATAATTTCATCACGGAATGGTCTTCATTAAGATAAAAAGAAGGAAAAAGCTACAAAAGATATTCAGATATTTATGGATCAAGACAGCTTAACAAAATTACATTTAAAATTGTTCAAGATGCTCAGTATTTTTGAAGCACTCTGTAGATCTCTTTATTTTCCTGCTAATGCCAGCTCAGTTGGATAAGCAAGAATAAGTAGTAGATGCCTAAAGGAACACAACTTTATCCCAACATCCACTTTTTTTGGCCCAGCAGAAGCTGTATTCCCATATATCCTTGAATGTCAGTGATAACTCTATCAGATGCCCAAGTGATTTTAGAAATTTTGTCTCTGGAGTTGGAAAGAATATCAATTAAATTATATTAAAGGTATCTTTCATTAACTGTTCAAATCTTTCAGTCAGCATCCTACCACCCTTGTTTCTGTTGTTTGGGACTTTATAGTTACACAGTTAATGGGAATAACAAATCATCTAATAATAAGATTAATCTCCCCTTGTGAGAAGTGTTATATTTTCCTTTGCCTGAAAGACACAGTATGCTGGTAAAGTCAGGCATGAAGCACTCGTGCTTTACAAAATTAAGTTGTATTCATGAAAGTGCATTGTCATGATAGATGACCTTAGCCTATAAGGAAAATACAGTTTAAATTGTAGCATCAAAAGACAGATGCATCTGGTCGGCAAAGGGAATTGTCAGAAGACGTGGTAGGTTTCTGAGAAACTGGTTGAGTCTCACAGGAGGGAAACACAGGAGGAGCTGAGACATACTGTGTTCTACAGAGGTTAATAACAGTCATTCCTATTCTACCTTTTCTCCAAAAAAAGCTACGGTGTGAGTTTCTGTTTCTTTGAGCTGGAAATAACTTTAGGAAGTGTTGGAACCATGGGGACAATAAAAGTAACAACATTTGTTATCCTTTGAAATCTGAAAAATAACTACAATACAGAGAAGTAGCTGTAATAGGTAAAACTAAAAAGAGTAGTGGGATTAAAGGAAGAGGGAAGAATATCCAGCAATAGATTTGAATGTGGAAAATAGGAGTTTTAGAGATTTAGGCTGTCAGTTTTCAAAACAAATTAGACATTCTCATTTCCTTTCACCATTGGATCAGTGATGAGAGGGAACACAGGCAAGCTGGAGGTATTGCCTATGTTTCATTGTTATATGCCAGTAGAAACCAGCTTTGCTAGGTAGCAATCTGAACTTATATTTCTAAAAAGAATAGTATTAGAATATTTTTACACAAATTAAGTTTTATTTCTGCCCTTATGATATGATATCAGATTCCCTTAAAATGTAAGAATATGAAAACTGTGTTTATCACAAAACAAGAAAAAAGACACCAAACATATTTGCTTTTGCTTCAACTGTGGTAAAGAATCTGCCTGCCAGTGCAGGAGATGCAAGAGATGCAGGTTCGATCCCTAGGTTAAGAAGATCCCCTGGAAGAGGGAATGACAACCCACTCTAGTATTCTTGCCTGGAGAATCCCATGGACAGAGAAGCCTGGTGGTCTACAGTCTGTGGAGTCACAAAGAGTCAGACACGACTGAGCACAGAACAGGGCAGGGCAACTATAATTTGGTCTATAAATGGGATAAAGATATTTTATGTAAGGTGGCTTTGTGCACATTAAAATATGTGAATTTTAGTTAGGAACTCAGATTGGGCTTCCCAGGTGGCACTAGTGGCTAAGAATCCACCTGTCAGTGCAGGAGACGGAAGAGACTCAGTTAGATCCCTGTGTTGGGAAAATCACCAAGAGGAGGAAAAGGCAACCCACTCCAGTATTCTTGCCTGGAAAATTCCATGGGCAGAGGAGCCTGGCGGGCTATAGACCATGGGGTCGGAAAGAGTTGGACATGGTTGAGTGGCTGAGCACACATAAAGCAACACTGTGGAACAATAAGAAAATTAGTAATCTTACCTTTTCATGATAAGCCGTTAACTTCTATTAAAACACACACACACACACACACACGTGCGCTTTTTGCTTGTGATTAAAAAGAAGCACTCAAATCCCAATACGTGTTTCAGGCACGTGCCATAGCAGAGAGGCTGGCTTCTCTTTGAAGCGGACCTACTGTCACTTTTGCTCAGGTGCCTGCACCAGCCTACTTTGCTACTCCTGTTCCTAACACTATATTCACAGATCCATAACCTTGACTTCAGCATTCCCCAGAGCTGCAAAGGAGACCTGCGTACTCTTCCTTCCCTTGCATTAAAACAGCATCCAAATTCTTTTCTTCTCCACAGACCTTCCCAGACAGGACAGGGAAAAGCTCCCTACAGGGTCTAGGCAGAATTCTTCTCTTCAGCCAAACCCACTGTTCCCTCCAGTCTTGTGAACCTACTTCTGTGAAGCTTCATCTCAATGGAGCATAATATATGAGCCAGTTTTAATTTTCTCCAAACTCTGCTTTTAATTATACTGATAAATCTCCATTTTTCCATCGCTTAATAGTACCTGGAGTAGACTTCGTCACTTTTGAGTCCCTTTCAGTAACTAAGATTATCTTTCTTTTATGGAAATTCAGTCCCATGTTCTTATGCTAGGTTCTCTGGTAAGGCTTTCATACAAAGATTAACTCATTTAATTCTTATTGCAACACTTTGTATTATGTTGTAATAACTCCATTTGACAAGAAAACTGGGTCACAGAGTCCAATATCTATGGTTTTAAAACAATTTTATATGTTTTTCCAAATACAGGAGATTTTATTTTAAAGTTTAGAGATGTTGCCCTTCTTTAGACATTTGCTTATAACTCAGTAACTTGGTAATAAAGTTATGAAAATAAGGCTGATTAATTGGTACTCATACAAACCCTATATATGCGTTGCAATACTGAAGTAAATAGGATTCATGACAGCTGTCTACTTCAGACTCTGAATTTTCTATTTCATAACTCTTTACACAGATATGTGTTGATTCAGGCTTCTCTTTTTGAACATCTAGATCTAAGACAGGACCCTATGAATACATTTCTATTCACAGTTGACACTGTTTACCTACCATTCATTTTCCTTTGAAATTATCTTTTGCGCATAATTGTGCACACTTGGAAAATAATAAGTAAAACCAATAGCCAAGACCTTTATTAAAGAAGAAATAATGTCAAGTACAATAGTTTTAAAAGACAAGCAAAATGACATGTTTTAAATTAGACCACTATTTATTACTTAACTATCACTTCATGTTCTTGGATAAAATAAGAAAATATTTTTCATGCAGTAAGAAATACTTTGGGATTCCGTGGTGGCTCAGATGGTAAACAATCTGCCTACAATGCAAGAGACCCAGGTTGATCCCTGGTTTGGGAAGATATCCTAGAGAAGGAAATGGCAACCCACTCCAGTATTCTTGCCTGGAGAATCCCATGGATAGAGGAGCCTGGTGGGCTATTGTCCATGAGGTCGCAGAGTCAGATGCTAGTGTCCAACTAACACTTTCACTTTCATGAAATACTTTACGTTAAAAAATCACCTTACTATATATACTTTTTAGGAGCAATTAAAATAGTCTCTGTGCATGCTTGGTCATTCAGTCATGTCCAACTCTTTGTGACCCTATGGACTGTAGTCCACCAGACTCCTTTGTCCATGATGATTCTCCAGGCAAGAATACTGGAGTGGGTTACCATTTCCTTCTCCAGGATATCTTCCCAACCCAAGAATCAAATCCACATCTCCTGTGCATCTCTTGCATTGCAGGCAAATTCTTTATCACTGAGCCACTGGGGAAGCCCCTAAAATAGTCTAAGTCTTGTCAAATATTTATTTTTATAGAGAAATATGAGTAAGAAAAATGACAATCTGTGTTGTGTATAAAACATACAAATTAACATGTTGTGCTCAGGCACCATTTTATTTATTTCTATTATAACAAAATATCTGTCTTTGTCTCCTCTGAGCCTTTTCCTAAGCTTTTAAGCCTTTCCTGAGTTTCAGATCCATATAGCCAACTATTTGTTGGCAACTAAGAAGAAACATAGATATTTACACGCACAATAAACCGACTACAAAATGGACCTGACCACTTATCTTCCTTGCCCCCGACCTGCTGATTCTTTGATTTTAGCAAATGGCTCCATTCCATCTGTTTCCCTGGAAAGCATGAACACCATCTTTAACTTTTCTTCCTTCTTCCTCTGGACCTATACATTCATTATCTTTCTATTCATTCCACCTACTAAATATATCAATAATCTGTTTTGTTTTGTTTTTTGCATATTAACTGTCACTCTGTGAATCTTGCTACCTTCATAGCTTGCATAATTAACCCCAGTAGCCCCTGAACTGGCCTTTCAGTCTTCATCTTGCCCTCTTCAACACACACTCTCCTGTATACTTTTATCAGAATGATCTTTATGATTCTGATCATGGCCTTCTCCTACTTAAATACCTTAAATTACATGGTGTTTTCAAGTTCTCTCTCCCTTCTGGATCTTTATGTGTGGTATTTTCTCTTTTCGGAACCCCATCACCCACCTTTTTTTACCAAGCCAACTCCTACTTATCCCTGAGATTGCAAAGGAAAACCTCACTTTTTCAGGGAAGTCTTCATTGTCTTCAGGTCTGGATTAATGTAGCTCTCATGTATGCCTAGAGTACACTGTATTTTCCCTCTCATGGCACTTGTGGAATATGTTCTAAATCCTACTTTTTGGCTTCTAGAAGATGGCATAATCTATGAAGTTATTGACTCACCCATCATTTGCACTTAAACACGTACTTGAAATATTTAAGGGATTTAATAAGTATTTATGAAACTAAAGGATGAAGAATTAATCTTAACATTACACTTAAAATAAATTATGTATCTTCATTAACTCACTACTCTTCTTTATAATAGTGGATTTATGCTGAATATTAATGATTAATTTCCCATATAAATTGATATTCATCTTTGTAGAAATTCTACATGCCTAGTACCATGTTTGGCACTACAGTGTTTAAAAATTGCATTTATAATAGTTCTGCTCTACACTGCCTTATTCATTGTGCTCCAGCTGACTAGATCCTTTGCTGTCCCTTGACTTGCCAAGGTATGCTGTCACTTTAGAGTTTTACATTACCTGTCCCCCTGCCTGGAAGGCTAATTCACTTCATTCAAGAATTTTCTCTAATGTCCCCTCTCCTAGTCTTGGTCTAAGTAACCTCTTGAAATCATAAAATAACCCTCCCAGAGATACCACACTTCTATTTCCCTATTCTGCTTTTTTTTTTTTTTCTAAAGCACTAGTCATATTCAAACATACTATATAACTTGCATAGTATGTTCCTTTTTTATTATCTGCCTGTTTCACATAATGGAGGGAATGTATTTTGTTGTTGTTGAACAGTAATGTATCTCAAGTGCTTGGGAAAATGCCTAGCAAGTAGGTGGTGTTCAGTGCATAGTAATCAAATGAAGAAACTATCATGAGCTAATGGTCATCATCATTTTTAATAAGATAACAAAGCAGTATATGTTTATTTCTGGAATAAATGATATTAATTTAGATACCATGGAACAGTATGTTTTTTCAACCCTTATTAAAAAATTCTTAGTATATGAGAAAGCCATAGCTCTATCTCTTCTGTTCCTTCCTCCTTTTATCTTATTTATAAATATGGGCTGCTGAATAAAGAATGTGTTTTAGCATTTATTATAGTTGATATGATTCATTTAAGTCATAATTTGTGGGAAAAACAAACATTTCAACATTAGTTTATTTCTATGTTGTTTGTTAACATGTATACTGACGTACATAAGAATATGAATTGCTAGAGGTGCTTTTGACTCAGTAGGACTCACCATGACAATACAACACTAAAGGGAATTATTTCTAAATAGTGGAGAGATGTATTATCAAAATTCTAACTAGCCAGTTAGCAATCTCATATACTCTTTACCCCATTCTCTTTTTTCTTCCCCTTCTCTTTTTTCCTTTCCCCTTCTTCAGACTACTTATTTTTCTTCCAAGAGCCAAGGGTGCCTTTTGATATTTGTTCTCCTAATATTGTCTTTTTTAAAGGAGGGTATTAACTTATATAGAAAACTAATCTATCTTCATTTCCACATTAAGAAGTGAGTATAATTATTTAAGCAAAATAAACTTACATTTTGAATCTTTTGGACATTTGTGACTAGATAAAATCAGTTAAGCAAATTGTCTATAATTAATGAAACCAGATGATGGCAACAATCCATTTAACATTTATTTCTCGTATTTACTGTCATTAATTTGCATTTTACTTAATGGACATCATGAACTTTTTGATAAATAGTAAGAATTGTGGTGTAGTATCCTATTTCTGTTTCTTAAACTAGGTTTCTAAGATTGGAAATTAGAAGGAAATAT